>NC_135373.1:41618712-43109962 GCF_049243985.1 Paroedura picta | reverse complement strand
AGGGATCTTCTTAATCCTCATCATCGTCGTCTTTATTTTTCTAACCTGCCCTTCCCACAAGGGTGGGTAACATCAAATCACAAAAACATTAAAACTTAAAATCATAATTTACATTAAAACAGTTCTGGCTAACCTATCCGCTACTAATTAATATTAAATACTAACATTTGGTATTGCTGTTACTATTGAGGAGATATCCTTTTTGGGAGAGTTGCATCTTCCCATGCTGTTCCAGTGGATTTTAGATCTTCAGGGTTTTTCTAGGAAGGCCAGCCATTTAGAGATTATGGATGTTGTCTTCCTGGCCTCAACCCTACCCCTGTCTTGTAGGTCCCACAGGGCCCGGGGCTCAGCTGGCAGAGCATTCCAGCAGGGAATGTGTTCTTATCTGCTGTTCTCAGTGAGATTTGAGGCAGATTACTGATTAGCATCATGCAATGGGAGCAGCCATAAGCCGTGCAATACAAATACACTAAAAACTGCTCTGATCTAGAAGGCCCAGGCTAGCCCAATCTCATCAGACCTTGTAAGCTAAGCAATGTCGGCTCAAGTTAGTCCTTGGATTGGAGACCACATGAATGAGCACTTGAGAACAAGATCAGAGGAATGACACAACAGTATGACAGATTCAGGTGGGCTGCTGCGTTGATCTGAAGCAGCAGAACAAAGGTTGAGACCAGGGGCACCTTTAAGACCAAGGAAGTGTTATCCAAGGTGTAAGCTTTCATGTGCATGTAACTGAAGAAGGAGACACTGGACTCAAACTTTGTTCTACAATGGTATACTATAAACAATGGACATCTGTAGGTCTGCGTTGATTGCACCCCAGGCAGTTTCACTGCAGATGGACAATAGAGGGGAAAAATATAAGTGGAAGGCAAAACCAGATGTCATTGCAGCAGTTCAGTTTCAAAATGCAATTGTTGGGCAATGTGGGGTTGAAATCTTCACTGGAATTCTCCCTGCTGAAGGGGCCAGATGGGCCGCTTTAAGAAGTTGATTCTAAAGGTCATGGTGCCACCACCCAAGAGAGCCTGCCCAGAGCCCCGTGTGATCTTTGGTAATGAGCATGGATGGGAGAGGAGGGAAAGCCTTCCCAGCGGATCTCAAAGGACAGGGAACCTCTTGGGGTGAGGATGTTCCCACTGAGAAAACTGGCCTGGTCCAGCTTTTGTTTTTTTTTAAGGTGAACAACTGGCTGGATTCTAGGCACGCTCTCAGCCTAACCTACTTCACAGTCTGGATTGGTTCTACCTGCACCCCTTCAAGCCTCTGATTGTTTTTCTCTCTTCTTTTCTTTCCAGAGGTTCTGTAAGCAGTGATGCCCTCTCTCCCTCCCCCAAAGGACGGGTGCAACCATGTGCCAACTGCAGGCTTAGATCTAACCAGAAGATCCGCCAGATGCTCCCCAGCCCAGAAAGATCAAGGAGGCACAGGGAGCCAAGCTGGCTAGGGACGGCCCAGCCCCACAGACTCTCTTTCTCTCTCTTTCTCTCTCCTTCTCCTTCTCTCTCTCTCTTCTCTCATTCTTTTCTTTGTTTTTATTGTTATTTTTTAATATGCACCTTATCAGACTTATCCCTACTCATATTTCATCCCACAAGACTATATAATCGCATAGGTATTTAACTGGCTGGGTACAAAAGGATGTGAATATAATGTACATAAAGCTCAGTGTTAACACAGATTGCGCCAGCAGCATCACTGGCAGGGTCGCCCCCCCCCCACCCCCCACACGTGTGTTTGCAGTAGATTCCTTTGGGACTTCTTTTTTCAGATGCAGGCTGGGTCATGGCTGGGGGAGGCAGGATCCTGGCGTCGGGCTGAGGTCCGTGGCTGTGTGTGTCTGTTACAGCCAGCGCAAAAGCCAGGCGTGTCTGGAGCTGTAATTGAAACTCTCGGCGTTTGGTCTCAGCCAGGATACCCGGGGAGTTGTGTGTGTCCGTGTGCACCATAAGCCACTCGACTGCCGTTGTCCAACACACTGTGCTTTTATTGGGTGCTGCTGTTTCTGTGTGCGTGAGCGTGCGTGTGTGTCTGCGTGTGTGATTGCTGGGACACGTCGCACTGGGTGTCATTGTGACAGTATTATACATCTGAACAACCTTTTATGGACAATAAAGATAACAAATGGTTATGACTGTCTCTTCTTTGGGGGCTGGACGTTTGGAAAGAAAGGGCCTGTTTCCTGCCTCTTGCAATCAGGGCTTTAGTCTCATTCTCCCTACGTCTGTCGGGCCCCCATCGTTTGGGGCTGTGTGGTCATTTTGACTGAGGCTTCCCATTCCAGGAGAGTTGGGCTTAGGGTTGCTAATTTCCAAGCGGGACCTGGAGATCTCCCAGAATGACAGCTTGATCTCTAGACTACTTCCTCTAGGGCAGTGGTCCCCAACCTTTCTGAGGCTGGGGACCGGCAGGCCATCAGTCCGCGCCTCTGCAGACCACGCCCGCGCATTGGGCTGCGCCCGCACATCGGGTCGCGCCTGCACGGGCCGCGCATGCATGATGCGCGGCCCGGCCCTGATTCCCTCTCCCCGCCCTCCCGCAGTAAGAAGCTTCCCAGTCCGCAAGCTTGCGGCCTGGGAAGTTTTTTACTGTGGGGGGGGGGGCGGGGAGAGGGAGCCGCAGCCCGGCGCCATAGCCTTCGCGGCCCGGCACCGGGCCGGGGGCCACAGGTTGGGGACCACTGCTCTAGGGAAGTTACTGCTTCGCAGGGTTGAGACTCTGGCATTGCACCCTGCTGAAAATCCTCCCTGTGATTTATCAATTTTTAAAACTTATTTGCATTATTTATGGTTTACCTTTCTCACTTGGACTCAAGGCGGATTACAGAATGAGTCAATGCAATTGACGGATGGGGAATTTAATAAAAAGCACAACAGGGTGACGTTTGTGGGACAAACTGGAAGTCTAAAAACAAAAGCAAGGCCTAAGTCTTTGTGTGACACATTAAACCAGGGGCAGTCAAACTGCAGCCCTCCAGATGTCCATGGACTACAATTCCCATGAGCCCCTGCCAGCATTTGCTCATGGGAATTGTAGTCCATTGACATCTGGAGGGCCGCAGTTTGACTACCCCTGCATTAAACAATGCAAAGTTCCACAGTAGGATCCTACTTTCAACAAGGTAAATACTACAGTATAGACCACAAAGCCTAATAATTTTTTAAAGTAACTCTGGGGATCATTTAGCGTAGTGCAAGTCTATTGTCTGTCCAGAAAAGCTCTCCTGAATAAGTCATGTTGTTCTAAAGCAGCAGAACAAAGATTGAGTCTAGTGGCACCTTTAAGACCAACCACGTTTTATTTGGGTGTGGTGGATCTGGCCTGCAGACCGTGTCCCTCCCTGCCTTCAGAGGTTTCCCCAACACCTAGAGAGGCTTTTCTTTCTCTCTCGGGTAACCATTGCCATCACCTGAACTTTGCAAGGAACTGTCCACTGGGAGGGTTGCAACTTCCAGCTTCCCTTCCAAGTGAGGCTTTGTCCCTGGGCTTCCACTGCACAGCACCTGGTGAGCACAAGGGCAGTGTACTGCCTTGTGTGTCCCTGGAGGAATAGTCACTTGCCAACTGTCTGCCTTCTCCCTGGTGCTTTTAAAATAGCGTGTCCAAGATAGTGGAGGTCTGGAGAGCCAGTATGGTGCAGCTGCTGCCAATAATCTGGAGAGCCATGTTTGATTCCTCACTCATCTATGTGCAACCAGTTGGGTGACCTTGGGCCAGTCACAGTTTTGTTAGAGCTGTTCTTGCAGAGCAGTTCTGTCAGAGGTCTCTTAGCCCCTCTCACAGGATATCTGTTGTGGGTAGAGGGAGGAGAAGGTGTTTGTAAGCTGCTTTGAGACTCCTTTATGTAATGAAAAATGGGGTATAAAAACCAGCTCTTCCTTTCTTTTTTATGGCACAGAGAACTTACACCAGCACCAAAAGTATAAAGTATTATTTATTAAAGCAAAAATATTCACAAGCGTACTTTTAGAACGAGATTCAAAAGAAATGGGTAAAATACAGTTCTTTTGTCCCTCTCTATACATGCCCTATCAGATGGTAAAATACAGAACACGCTCCTTAGCTTAGGATGCTATCGATCTCTACAGCGTTTCCATTACCTTGCAGCTTCCTCCAGCTCTTCAGACCAATGCATGGTTAATAATCACTGACTCCAGACCTCAGTTAAGAGTCATGGCTACTCTGATGAACTGAGCACTGAAAGAGACCCTCTTCCTTGCTTCCAGGAGTTTTACCTTCTCTCTGTTCCCAACCCATTGACCACCTCAGGCTGGATCAAATAAGCTTTCCCTGAAGATGTCCAAGAATTCCTTCCTGGAGTTTCTCTAGTATGTAACATCTCCAAGTCTTTTCCCCCTGCTTGAAAGGGAGAGGGGTTTGACCACCCTATTGCCTGGACATATCAGCATTTGTATGAAGGTGGGCTGAGGTAAGTCTGGAGAGCAATCAAAATTATTTCCTCCACCCCCCCACCTGTTCTCTGTTTAGAGAGGAAAAACTTATCTTTAAAACTCAGAGTAAAGATTGTGCTCCTTTTAAATCTCCAAAGAAAAAATGAATTTCTACAGGCACCCAAAAGCTTATACCTGGTATAATACTTTGTTGGTCTTAATTCAGGTTTGCATAGAACAAAGTTCTTCATCAGTTTGCCAACCCAAATCTCCAGGAATCTTCCAACACTGAGTTGGCAACCCTAGTTGGGACCAGTCATAACTTTTGAACATGAGGGATTCAGACATTAGAAAGACGGGTGGAGAAGATGCCCCTTGTACATGAAACACAAATATTTTCTATCAGAGGAATATGAAAATAGGCGTTCTTGAATTCTAAAACCATGAACGACAACTTTGATGGAAGGCAATGAATGAAGGACAACTGGGAGCAACAACACTGGACAATTTTTAACATGTAGAAGCTTGTTTAACTTTCTCAAATCTAAAATTGGTCTAATATCACTATCCCTCTTGGACACCAAAAAGTTATAAAATAGAAACCGTTAAGTCCCATCTTCAAATGCACAAAATATCGTGCACAACCTCTCTCAAAGGTCGAAGGGGGAGAAAGCCCACCAGGAGAATAGTTTTACCAGAGGTTTTTTTTTTTTTAAATTCAATCCTATTTCCATATTGGACAATAACCAATACTCACAAATCATCCATGATGTTGCAACATTCACTGAAGAAGGGGGCCAATCTGTCGAGAAAGGAAGGATTTTTGCCCTTGTTGGGTGTATTTTGGAGATGCTAACCAAGATGGCCCTAATATTGGATCCAGGTGTTCTGTGCCATGTCTGGTGCTGAAAGGGATTTTGGAAAGTGCAGCCATGAGGTGAGTACCTGGAATGCCTCAGGAATCCATGCAGTAGAGAAGGCCGAGCCTGATAGCAAAGCTGGATACATCCAAGATTTGAGAGTCTGTTTCTTTTAACTTGAGCCAGAATGTCATAAGTCTTTGCAGAAAACTAGGAACCCTTGAAAGGCAAATCCTCAGCTTTAGCTCTGGCATCAGGTAGTAGGGCAGTTGATGTTTATATAGGGCTACAGCAGGAGTCATGGCACGTGTGGAACAATCAGCAGCATGTGTGATCCCATTCATTTGCTGGCTTGAAAGTTTCACAACTTCTGCATGGAGGACTAAGATAGACTTTTTATCTTCAGGCAGCAGATGTGGCTGTTTGTTTTTAGGTTGTTAATCGATCCCACAAAAAGAGTTGATAAGCTGCTTTAATAGCCTGGTAGTTTGCTATGTGCGTATTGAGAGCAGCAGAGAAGTAGAAATGTCAACTAGTAATATCAAGCTTATGACCTTCCTTTTCTGTTGGAGCAGATGACTACTTACAAGACTTGGACTGGGCCACTTCAGCCACCAAGGAGGAGGGTACTAGATGAATAAACAAGAATCGGCAATCTTCCTGCCTTATCTTGTACATATTTTCTATCTGTCATGATATAGGAAGAATAGACAATGGCTTCTCTCACACAGCCATGGCCAGATCCGGAAATCTGGATTGCGGAAATGCAATCCAAGCAGACAGTCTCCCAGGAAAAGGCTTCCCAAATTTTACTCTTAGATTTAGTATTGGAGGATCTCACATCCTCCAGTTTGGCCATTCAGAGCACTTGTTCAGAGAAGACGTGCAAGTCCTCACTGGGTGAGCTGTCAGAGGAATCTCATATACCCTCATCTGGGGATAGGTCAGATGGAAACTCAGAACCAAGGTCAGAAAGTGAGGTGCCATTGTCTTCTGAATCCGAACCCTGCTGGATGGGAAAGTCTTGGAGTGGAGTGAAACCAGTGGGGCTCCCCAAATCTAAGGATGGCAAGGTTCTCCCCAAACTGGTGGAGATAAGGCATAGGGACAGAGTTGCCATGGAATTGAGAGTGTGTCAGGCTGAAGTAGTGGTGTTTCTCCCTTGGAACCGTAGTCCTTTCGTTCTTGCAGGTGGAGGGAAGGAGTAAAGGTGGAGGCAAGATGGTAAAGTTCCTCCCCTCCACCATTATTAGATCCACCAGAGGTGCTGAAATAAAAGGGATCGATTCCTGATCGATACTCTCTGATATCTCAGAAGTCTCATGCAAATGCTTAGACTTGGATTTCTTCGGAGGCAGTTCCAACACAACCCATTTGAAATGAGGCCAAAACTGGTGATCAGGAATGATGAGCAGGATTGGATGGTGGGGTTGATTGGAACAAATAAATTGATTCTGCCTGGAAAGACCACTCCCATGGGGATGATTGCTTTGCTTTTGGAATGTTGGAACTGGTCAAGGCCTTTTCTGTCCCAAGACAAAACCCCCATCCAAATATGCTTGGGAGGGATGGGGTGGGAGGCTGGCAGTGGTGCCGCTGTTGTGCAACCCCCTCTGGCACAAAAGCCACAGAGAATGTTCCTTGGTCTGTGTCATCTTCATGGCACATTTGTCACACTTCCTGGAGAGGGATTGTGGGGCCACCAGGAAAATGAGAAAAACTCACAGATAATGAGAAAGAGGATCTTCACATAATGACATCTCCAGGTGGGTGCAAAGAAGGTGCACTATTTTCAGCAAGAAAAAGCTATGTTGCGTGCCCAAGGGGAGCCCTTTCAAGTTGCTACCACTAGGAAGTTCTTTCTCCATGGCTGGCCTGCGCAGAAGACTGAAAATGAATATAAAGCTTCACAGGCCGCCTGAGAAAAATGCCCAGTGAAGATTGTTCTGGCATCCAGAAGAGCTCTGTTGCGTAGATCAGTGGTCCCCAACCTTTTTACCACCGGGGACCGGTTGACGCTTGACAATTTTACTGTGGCTCGGGGGGGGGGGGGGTAGTCTTTTGCGAAGGGACGTCACCCCTGCCGCCTGAGCCCCTGCTCCGCTTGCTTTCCCGCCGGCACCCCTGACTTCCCTCCGCCCACTGGGAGGTGCTGCCAGCAGCAGCTGCACAGTGTCACACTGAGGGGGAGCCCCAGCCATGGCGGCCACTGGAGAGCACCAAAGGTGAGCTGGCGGCAGAGTGGCTGGGCAGCCCCCGAGCCAGCAACTGGGGAGGAGGATGAGGAGGAGCTGTGGCCCGGTACCGACTGTTCCACGAACCGGTACCGGTACCCAGACCGGGGGTTGGGGACCATCGGCTTAGATCATCCAGGCACAGCACAGAGCAAGTAACAAAAGTCCTGTCAAGGTGCTTTGCAGAGAGAGAAAAATGAACTCCAGCAATCCTGTACAAACATACTGTCCCTGGACATCTGGAGAGCTACACTCTGACCACCCCTGCAATAGAGGAAAGCAGTTGGGCCACCCCTGCTCTATGGCAACCTTTCTGTCAAGATAGTTTCAGGAAAGAAGTGATGTTGGTCTGCAGCAGAAGATTTCCAGGGCAGAAGCTTTTGAGAGTCAAAACTGCCTTGGTCGGGTGGCCTGTATCTGATGAAGGAAACTTTGATGCCCCAGGGGAGGGCGGAATATAAATTCAACATAAATAAATAAATAAATAAATAAATAAATAAATAAATAAATAAATAAATAAATAAATAAATGCTCATGCCCTGAGCCAGAGTGGTATAGTGGTTAGGAGCAGTGGCTTCCATTCGGGCAAGCTGGATATGATTTCATGCTCTTTCACCTGCAGGCAGCTGGGTGACTTTGGGCTAGTCACAGGACAGTTCTCGCAGGACAGTTTCTCTCAGAGCTCTCTCAGCCCCACCTACCCCACAGATTCGCTGGCAGGGGCTCCTGGGAATTGTAGTCCATGGACATCTGGAGGGCCGCAGTTTGACTATCCCTGTTCAAGACCAACCAAGATTTATTCAAGGCGTGAGCTTTCGAGTGCAAGCACCCTTCGTCAGACTAATGAACTACCATCATATCTGAGGAAGAGTGCTTGCACTCGAAAGCTCACACCTTGGATAAATCTTTGTTGGTCTTAAAGGTGCTACTGGACTCTGATTTTGTTGTGGATATAAAAAAATCAATTCTTCCCTGGAAATCCTATTGGTCTTTAAAGTTCTACTGGGGATCTTACTATTCTGTCAAGAGAAAGCCCAGGGAAAGTGTTGCTTTCTTTTCCTTTTAAGAATTCATCTCAATAAAAGTGTCCCCCCCTCCCGTAACTGTAGCCCAGATGAGTGTAAGCTATATCTAGCATGAAAGATTTGCAAGAATGTAACCCGTGTCAGGCCAGGATCCGCCCCCCTCCCTTCCCCAAGCATCTTCGGCCACACCTCCCTGAAAGAGAATTCGGGAATCGAAACCGATTTTGCGGCTCTTGATTTCTCTCTGGTGGAAAGGATCTGCCCTGGTGCGAGTGGCCGGTCGAAATCTGACGCCGGGATCCTGTGCGTCCTATTGGCTGTTGTTTGCCTTCTGCCCAAACCAGGTAACCCTGCCCCGTCCCGGCCATTTCAGGACCTTCTCCTCAGCGGCAGGTAAGGTAGCGAAGAGACCCAAAGTTCATGCAAAGGGGGGGGGGATGGAGGGGGGCGACCTAGGGATGCCAGCCTCCAGGTGGCACCTGGGGATCTCTCAGAATTACATCTCATCTCCAGACTACAGGGATCAGTTTCCTTGGAGATGCTTTGAAGGGTGGATTATAGGGCACTGCGCCCCACTGAGATCCCTGGCTTCCCCAGGCTCCAGTGCCCAAATCTCCAGAAGCTTCCCAACTTGGATCCATCAACACCCCCCCCCCTCCCCTGCTGGTAGACGAGGAACCTGACAACCCCAGGGCCATCTGATGTTACTCTTTAAAGAGCTACACAATGCCTTTTGGGATTTTCTGCCACAAACGGCCCTTTCTTGTGGCTACTCCAGCCTAAACCCAATGAATTCGACAGGCTTAGAACAGAATAGCTGCACAGGCTTCCTATGCATCATGTACCTTTGCAAAGATAGGCAGAGGGATTAAACGGGGTTTTGGGTGAGGCTTTAGGCCCGATTTTTCTCCTGGATTACTCTAACCATGTATCTGATGTCTCTGTCCAGGTGATTCGACTCTGACGGACAGTCTCGTCAGGCAGGAGACACAATGCTGCGTAAGAAGGCCAGGTTTTACCTCCCGTATTCCCCAGATGGTTCACAACACTATTTTGTCCTTGATTAAAACTGGAGGCATGCTTCTCTCCCAAAAAGATGTGTGCATTTCTACCCCCCACAAACCCCAGGGAAATATCCCCTTTGAAATGTCAGGGGAGCTGGTGATTTTTGCTTCCATTGTCCTCTCTCCCTGGCATCTCCGGTTAAGATATCAGGCAGTAGGGATGTGAAAGTCTCAGGACTGCGATGATCTAATTCTGTATAAGGCGGCTGTGGAGGGGTAACCTGTAGAACAGGCTTTCTCAACCAACATTTTGTGAAACTCTGGAGTTTCCTGATGGCTTGGGAAGGGCTTCCTGAATGGGTGGAAGTTAATTCATTTTTTGGATATTTTTAAAATTTGTCAAACATTTATTGGGTGATATATGGTCATGTCAACCTGCCCCCCCCCCCACCAAAATGGCCAGTGATGGTCCTGGAGGGGGTGGGAAGGAGAGGGGCCCCAGGTGCACAGTTCTGCTTCCCAGCCACATTCTGCACCATTGCACCTATTCTGGTGTTTCTTGAAGCCTGGAGAATGTTTCAGGGGGTTCTCAACAGTGAAAAACGTTGAGAAAGAGTGGTTGACAAATATGTTGTTATTTCAGCCTCACCAGTCCTTATGTATATCTTCTACTCCCCTCGCTTCTGCGCAAATGGTCTGGAACTTGACTGATAAGCTGGAATCTCTATGCATCCATTGGGCAGACCTCAGTACACTGGCTTAGTGGAGGGGGGGGGGCTTCCTAAGCAGGTCTACCCAGAAGCCAGCCCCCTTATGTTTGTATGAGGGGCTTACTCCCAGGAAAGCATTCTCAGAATTGCAGCCCTTAGTCTTCATTGACAGCTGTAAATGTCTTTTCTGCATTTTCACTAACATTTAATCATAGAAAAATATCAATCTTAAAAAGGTATGGCTGGCTTAGCTGCTGAATGTTGCAGAGAAATGGGCTTTTAGCTTACGTGGGATAACGGCTTTTGACGAGCCAGCTCAGGTTCCAAATACTTCCCATGGGATCCATTTATTAACATAAGTCTCTTTTTCTTTAGACACCGTTGGCCTTGGAGCTACAGCTGGCTTAGGTAAGTTTCTAGTCAATCAGTACATGGCAGCCCTAGTCATGTAGTCCAGTGGTCCCCAACCTTTTTATCGCCGGGGACCGGTCAATGCTGGAAAATATTACTGAGGCCCGGGGGGGGGGGGGAGGTAGTCTTTTGCCAAGGGATGTTACCGCCGCTACCTGAGCCCCTGCTCCACTTGCTTTCCTGCTGACACCCCTGACTTCCCGCCGCCTGCTGGGGGGTGTTGCCAGCAGCAGCTGCGCAGTGCCACGCCAAGGGGGGGGGCCTAACCATGGTGGCTGCTGGAATATACCAAAGGTGAACCGGCTGCAGAGAGGCAGGGCAGCCCCCAAGGCAGCAGCTGGGGAGGAGGACGAGGAGGAGCCACGGCCCGGTACCAACTGATCCACGGACCGGTGCCGGTCCCCAGACCGGGGGTTGGGGACCACTGATGTAGTCTAACCTCATCAGATCTCAGAAGCCAAGCAGGATCAGTACTTGGATGGGAGACCATCAAGGAAGACTTTGCAGAGATGGGCCATGGCAGACAGCCTTTGCTCACCTCTCCCCACTCAACAGCACACTTGTAACTGAGCAAGTACTGTGTGCTGTCTGGGTGATCTAGGACAACCCTGCTGGATTCTCAAGGCTAGAGACAAACAAAGGTGGCTTAGAAACATAGAGTTGGAAGGGACCACACAGGCCATCTAGTCAAACCCCCTGCTCAACGCAGGATCAGCCCAAAGCATCCTAAAGCATCCAGGAAAAGTGTGTATCCAACCTTTGCTTGAAGACTTCCAGTGAGGGGGAGTTCACCACCTCCTTAGGCAGCCTATTCCACCGCTGAACTACTCTGACTGTGAAAATTTTTTCCTGATAGTTTGAACCCATTACTGTGCGTCCTTTCCTCTGCAGCCAATGGAAACAGCATCCAGCCCTCCTCCAAATGACAACCTTTCAAATACTTAAAGAGGCCTATCATGTCCCCTCTCAGCCTCCTTTTCTCCAGGCTGAACATTCCCAAGTCCCTCAACCTATCTTCATAGGGCTTGGTTCCTTGGCCCCAGATCATCCTCGTCACTCTCCTCTGTACCCTTTCAATTTTATCTACATTCTTCTTGAAGTGAGGCCTCCAGAACTGCACACAGTACTCTGCTTGCCATTGCCTGCCTCTGTGTAGCAAACCTTGCCTTCCTTGTGGTCTCCCATCCAAGGCCAACCTTGTACAGCTCCTGATGACATTGGACTAGCTTAGGCCATCCTAATGCAGCCTCTCTAAAGGACTGTGTTTTTATGAGGTTGCGGTGATGAACCAAGGAGCTAATTTAGTAGTTCTTACTATGCAGCTTAAGAGCCTCTTGTGGTGCAGAGTGTTAAGGCAGCAGAAATGCAGTCTGAAGCTCTGCCCATGAGGGTGGGAGTTCAATCCCAGCAGCCGGCTCAAGGTTGACTCAGCCTTCCATCCTTCCGAGGTCGGTAAAATGAGTACCCAGCTTGCTGGGGGGTAAACGACTGGGGAAGGCACTGGCAAACCACCCCGTATTGAGTCTGCCATGAAAACGATGGAGGGCGTCACCCCAAGGGTCAGCCATGACTCGGTGCTTGCACAGGGGATACCTTTACCTTTACTATGCAGCTGTCGCCATCGTGGGAGTCCCTGTGGCAGTTGGAATGCTGGGCTTCACAGCAGCAGGAATTTTGAGTGGATCCATTGCGGCAAAGATGATGTCGGTAGCTGCCATCGCCAACGGTGGAGGAGTGGCTGCTGGGAGTCTCGTGGCCACCTTTCAGTCAATTGGTATGCATGCCTCTCTTAAGGAGAAAGTGGGGATTAGGCCTCTGAAAAAATTCGTGCCAGAAGGGGTGAAGCATGTTTGGAATCTAGAGAACGGACCAGGTGCCACTGCAAGATGGCTGGCACAAGATTGCTGGGGCCAGTCACAAACCATTGCTAAGTTCCCCCAAATACTAGGAATGTGCAAATCAAGCATCTTCCTGTGATGAAGGCACCTTTCTGAATGGGCACCACCCGTGCAGAACCAAAGGTCTTCTGATACGGGGAGGTGGAGAAAAGCCAGGCCTGGCTCCTTGGTTTGAGGAAGAGATGTTTTGATGAAGCCCATCAGGGTGCATCGGGGAGCACAACAGTTTCACAAAGATCGTCCACCTCCAGGTAGGACCAGGAATTTTCCTGGAATAGAACTGATTCCCAGACTACAGATATCTGTTCCTCTGGGGAAAATGGCTGCTCTGGGGGGCGGACTTTATGGCATCACATCCCTGCTGAGCCCCCCTCTCCAAATGTTGCCCTCCCCAGTCACTGCCCCCCAAATCCAGGAATTTCAGCTGGAGCTGGTAACTCTTCCACCAGGAGCTCTTCCACCAGGCATTTGCTTGAGGCCGACTGACTTAAAACACCTACAGGTCCCCCCCTCAGTCTGAGAGGTCAAACCTACCAAGGGATTGTCAAAGTTGTTTGTAGGAATGCTGTTCTAGTTGAAATATTCTTGTTATTTGTTTATACTGATATAGTTCTATGTAAATGTTCTTCAATGTTTTATGTAAACCGCCCAGAGCCATAGGGAAGGGCGGTATAAAAATCTAAATAAATAACACTAGATTGCACCATGTCAGGTATCGCTAGTTTAGGCTAATGGTTTCTCTTGATCTTTCTTTCTAGGTGTGGCAGGTCTGTCTTTCGCTACGAAAGCTGCCATAACTGCTGGAGGAGCATTGGTGGGGGCCATTCTAAGATAAAGGATGCAAAGAGAGAAGTTCTCTGTGCTCTTTCTTAGAGAAGCAGCACTTGGAAGACCAAAGCAGAATCCTTATGTACAAATGCACAGTGCTTGACTTGTGCTCCAATGGTTTTGCCATACAAACCCCAATAAAGCTTTGGTGAGAACTTTACTTATCGGCTTTGTTTGCATACCCTGCATTTCTTCCTAACAGGGAAGGGACCCAAAGCAATTCACGCCATTCTCCATTTGATCATCACAACAACCCTGCAACGTGGGGTATCCTGAGAGTCTGTGACTGGCAGAAGGTCACCAGCCAGTTTCCAGAGCACAGTGAGGATTCGAACCTGGGTCTTTGAGATCCTAGTCAAGCACTCTGAACGAGACCCCAGAACAATACAAATCTGAAGAGGCAAGCAGGCCCCGTGCCCACAATGCCCTCCAACAGAGAAGGAAGGGATTGCATTATTTTCTAAGCAAAAATGTCAACTGTTCATTAAAAATAGTGGCATGGGGGGGGGGACCTCTTCCATAAGATGTCCAGTGGCTGGTAATTTGCACCCAAGACACTGGAGCACAGATCCAGGGCATTGGAGGACTATTGGCCTTCCCACAAGTATTTCATCTTAGGGAGGGCGCAGTGCCGGCAGGGACTCCCGTGACGAGCTGGCAAACCTCAGCTGACTGAGGAAACAGCAGGAGGAGCTCCAAATGCAGACTTGGTCCCTGGAGGCAAGATGACGAGGTGGGTCCCTTGGCAGGTGGCAGCGAAATGGCAGAGCAGCGACGTTTCAGACACGGAGTGCTTACCTAGAGCCTTGATCCCGGGAGAATTCAATCTGCCAGCAGGAACTTCAGTCATGCTCTAAGCGGGGTGGGGGGCCTTTGAGGGGTGACGTAAGCATCGTCTGGGAGGGGCTGCCAGAACAGTGAGCCACCAACGGACTCTGATACAGATCCCCGGAAGATCGTTGAGGGGGAGCTGGGAGGTTGTTAGTTTGCCCTAGGGGCCCTGGGGAGGAGGGTGATGGGCATGGAGAGGCCCCATTGGGGGAGATCTGGGGGGTAGGATTCTTTTTGTGGGTGGGCTGTTTAGGGAAGGGGGCTTAGTACAGATGGGAGTTTAGGGCTAGATAGGTCGTGGGATGGCTGTGTCCCCCAGGGGATCACTTGAAGGAGGGGCCCGGGGTGGTCTGGGATCCTGATGATTAATGGATCATCTTTAATCACGGCTCATACCTGGTGACAAGGATACCTGTGTCACCAGGTATGAGCCGCGGATCAGTGGCTTTGACAGTTTTATTTCTGACATGTCTTTGTGAACTACAAATGGGCTCGAGGGGTCTGAATAGCTGGTATGGCAGGGAATTATCTTGTGGCTGTGGGTGGATGCCGTGACTCAGTTTACTAATGTAACAGGATTAGCTTTTGCTTATTCCTACTGTTATGATGGTCAGTTCTTAGTCTGAGGAAGAGTGCTTGCCCTCGAAAACTCACGCCTTGAATGAATCTTTGTTGGTCTTAAAGGTGCTACCGGACTCTGATTTTATTGTGCTACTTCAGATGAATGCAAGCCATATATCAGCACTAGCATGAAAAATATGCAGAAATGTAATCTGTATCCCTATAGGGGTGGCCAACCCGTGGTGTTCGAGCAGTCCGTGGGACTACAATTCCCACGAGCCCCTGCTGGAGTTCAGCCACCCTACAGTATCCGCACTCTCTTCCCCATCCACACCTCCCTGAAAGAGAACCGGGGAAACCCGATTTCGCAGCTTTCGAGTCTTCTCTGGGGACAGGGCTCTTCCCTGGTGCGAGTGGCTGGTCGAAATCTGACGCCGGCAATCTCTGCGTCCCATTGGATGAGGCCGCTGGCTGTTATTTACCGCCTCCCCCCTCCCACGCTTTCAAAAGGCACCTCCCGGACCCGGCCATTCCTGCAGCTTCTGCTGAGCGGTAGGTAAGGCGCTTCTGGCAGCAAAACGGAGAGAAGGGGGTGGGGTGGGGGGCGACCTAGGGATGCCAGCCTCCAGGTGGCACCTGGGGAACCCCCAGAATTACACCGCATCCCCAGATTGCAGGGATCATTTCCCCTGGAGAAAACGGGGTGCTTTGGACGTTGGACTGTAGGGCCTTGCATCCCGTTAAGGCCGCTGGCCTCCCCAGGCTCCAGTCCCAAATCTCTTTGCATTTACCAGCTTGGATCTGGCAACCCTAGGACCACCTGAGCTGCAGCCTCTTTTCTACCCCCTGCCCCCCCCCTCCCCCGTCCAGGCTGTTGAGCCCTGTGTCTGGCTTTGGATACCTCTCTATGGGGCTGCGTGGACACAGGGATTCTCTGCTGAAGCTGGCTTGCCGGCTAAGAGAGGCGTTGGCTCCTCCCCTGCCTCTCTTCTTTTGGCTTGTGGGAAGGGCCGCAGGGAGGCAGAGGGAAGGGAGGGGAACATCCACGGAGTCATCTTCTCCAGGAGAAAAGATCTCTGTAGGCTGGAGATCCGCTGTAATTCCAGGGAGACTCCGGAATAGCTGAGTCAGCCTTTTAGGGTCAAGTTGTTTTGGAACTAGCAATCCCTTAGTTTCACGTTCCATGGCCAAGGGAGACCTTGTCGGTCATCTGGACTCCACTAAGCTGACCATCCTGGAAAAGATTCTTAAGCAGCTCTACGATGCCTTTTGGATTTTCTGCAACAAACAAACAGGTTCCTCCATCCTAAACTCAGTGAACTCAGCGGGTTTAGACCAAAATACCTTTGCGTAGTCTTGCTCTAGAATGTAGCTGCCCCTTTGCAACGTGGGCAGAGGGATTAAAACGGGGTTGTGGGTGAGGCTATAGGCCCGGATTTTTCTCCTGGATTACTCTAACCATGTATCTGATGTCTCTGTCCAGGTGATTCGACTCTGACGCACAGTCTCGTAGGGCAGGAGAAACAATGCTGCGTAAGAAGGCCAGGTTTTACCTCCCCTAGTCTTGCTCTGGAATGTAGCTGCCCCTTTGCAACGCTGGGCAGAGGGATTAAAACGGGGTTTGGGGTGAGGCTATAGGCCCGGGTTTTTCTCCTGGATTACTCTAACCCAGGGGTAGTCAAACTGCGGCCCTCCAGATGTCCATGGACTACAATTCCCAGGAGCCCCTGCCAGCGAATGCTGGCAGGGGCTCCTGGGAATTGTAGTCCATGGACATCTGGTGGGCCGCAGTTTGACTACCCCTGCTCTAACCATGTATCTGATGTCTCTGTCCAGGTGATTCGACTCTGACGGACAGTCTCGTCGGGCAGGAGACACAATGCTGCGTAAGAAGGCCAGGTTTTACCTCCCCTATTCCCCAGATGGTTCACAACACTGCTTTTTCCTTGATTCAGACTGGAGGCATGCTTCTCTCCCAAAAAAGATGTGTGCATATTTTTTCCTTAAGAACCCCAGCAGGGGAAGGGAGGGGGACTCGTCGCCTAGGAGCAACGTTCGGAAAGATGTTACCTGAGCCGAACAGTTCCTTATACACACATGGATAACTTCTACTCACCTCCCTTCTGAGCAAACAGGTCTATAACTTGACTGATAAACTGGAATCATAAGTCTTAGCCTCACTACATTGACAGTGCAATCCGAAGAACTCTTTCCCGTGAGTAAGCCCCACCAAGTAGGACAGAGTACCCTGGCTTAGTAGACTGGGGGGGGGGGCGCTTCCTAAGCATGTCCACCCAGAAGCCAGCTCCATTTTGTTTGCATTCGTAGAATTCCATCCTTCCATTGTCATTGACAGCTGTAAATGTCTCTGCTGCATCTTCAGTAATGTTTAAAAATAGAAAAATATCAATCCTATAGAGGTCTCTCTGCTGCTGAATGTTGCAGAGAAAGGACTTTTAGCTAACATGGGATAACTGCTTTTACCACCAGTTCAGATTTCGAGTGCTTGACATGGGATCCATTTCTTAACACAAGTCTCTTTTTCCTTAGCCAAACTTGCTGTTGGGGCTGCAGCTGGCCTAGGTAAGTTTCTAGTCAATCGGTACATTCTTCTCTAACATGACTACAAAACAGATTTCCAGCTGGAGGCCCTTTCTGGAATATGTTTGCACCAATCAGTCTTTTTTGCCCTTAGCAATAATAATAGTAATAATAGTAATAATAGGGTTGTAGTCCTATTATCCTGTACTAGTCGGATCGCATCAGATCTCAGATGCTAAGCAGGATCAGTACTTGGACGGAAGACCACCAAGGAAGACTCTGCAGAGCAAGGCCATGGCAGACCACTTCTGTTTGCCTCATGCCACTAAACAGTACACTTTAATTTAGCAATAATGCCTTAAAAAAATTAGTTGCTCAGTATCTGTGCTCCTAGAAGGCTACTGTCAGACTTGGGATGAGGTATTGCCCAGTGAGGAACTAGTCAACAGTGCTGGTTTGGTAGCCAGTGGTTAGAAGCTCCTGAATTTGCCAAGCAGGCAGGCTTTCTCAAAATTCATGGCTGTTTGTTTTTAGGTGGCCAATGACCAATAAGCGGGCTAGTGGTGGTGGGTCATGTTGTCAATGTGTGGGTGATCTAGGGCTACCCTGTAGGATTTTCAAGGCTAGAATTGAACAGAGGTGGCTTGCCATTGCCTTCCTCTGTGTAGCAAACCTTGCCTTCCTTGTGGTCGCCCACCCAAGTACTAACCAGGGCTTCTGATGAGATCAGGCTACCTTGGGCCATCCAGGTCAATCCAAGCAGATGAATGCAGCCTTCTAAAGCAGGGGTAGTCAACCTGTGGTCCTCCAGATGTTCATAGACTACAATTCCCATGAGCCTATGGGAATTGTAGTCCATGAACATCTGGAGGACCACAGGTTGACTACCCCTGCTCTAAAGAACAGTATCACAGGGACTGAGCTTTTTTTGTTGTTTGAGGTCGCTGTGATGGAGCTAATCTGGCAATTCTTCCTATGCAGCAATTGCCACCGTGGGAGTCCCTGCAGCAGTTGGAATGCTGGGCTTCAAGGGAGCAGGCATAGCGGCTGGATCCATCGCTACAAAGATTATGTCGGCAGCTGCCACTGCCAACGGTGGCGGAGTGGCTGCTGGGGGTGTCGTGGCCACTTTGCAGTCAGTCGGTAAGGAGGAAGCGGGGGTTGGGCCTCTGAAGATGTGCATGCCAGAAGGGGTGAAGCATGTTTGGAATTTAAAGAACGGGGCAGGTGGCACTGCAAGATGGCTGGCATGAGATTGCTGGGGCCAGTCACAAAATGGCTGCCATGGGGGGAGCTGGGGCCAATCACAAAGCATGGCTAAATTCTCCTAAACAGTAGGAATTTGTAAACCAAGCATCTTCCTGTGACGAAGGCACCTTTCTGAATGGGCACCATCCATGCAGACCCAAAGGTCTTCCAAACCCTTTTTGGTACGGGGAGGTGGAGAAAAGCCAGGCCGGGCTCCTTGGTCTGAGGAAGAGATGTTTTGATGAAGCCCATCAGGGGGCATTGGGAAGCACAACAGTTTCACCAAGATCGTCCACCTCCAGGTAGGACCAGGAATTTTCCTGGAAGTAGAACTGGTCCCCAGACTACAGATATCGATTCCTCTGGGGAAAATGGCTGCTCTGAAGGGTGGACTTTATGGCATCACATCCCTGCTGAGCCTCCCTCTCCAAATGTTGCCCTTCCCCAATTACTGCTCCCAAATCTCCAAAAATTTCCCAGGCTGGAGTTGGTAAGCCTAAATTGTATCGTGTCACGGATCACTGGATTACACTCATGGTGTCCCTTGATTTTTCTGTCCAGGCGCAGCAGGTCTGTCTTTCGCTACGAAAGCTGCCATAACTGCTGGAGGAGCATTGGTGCGTGCCATTCCAAAATGAAGGATACCAAGAGAGCAGTTCTCTGTGTTTTTAAGAGAAGCAGCAGCCTTTGGAAGACTGAAGCTATGTACAAATGTGCAACGCTTGACTTGCTTTAGGAAAATGTTCAGGAAAGGGTCCAAATCTGTGTACTCCAGTGGTTACGCTATACAAAACCCAATAAAGCTTTGGTGAGAACTTTACTCATGGGGCTTTGTATGCATATCCTGCCTTTCTTCCTAGTGGGCACCCGAAGCAGCTCACATCATACTCCTCCGCCCCCTTTGATCGTCACGACAACCCTGCGAGGTAGGGCAGCCCGAGAGTCTGACTGGCAGAAGGTCACTAGCCAGTTTCCAGGGCACAGTGAGGATTCTGTCCTGGGCCTTCAAGATCAGGGGTAGTCAACCTGCGGTCCTCCAGATGTCCATGGACTACAATACCCATGAGCCGCTGCCAGTGAACACTGGCAGGGGGTCATGGGAATTGTAGTCCATGGACATCTGGAGGACCGCAGGTTGACTACCCCTGTTCAAGATCCTAGTCAGGCACTCTGACCCCGATCCCAGAACAATGCAGATGTGAAGAGGCAAGCAGGCCCCATGTCCACCATGCTCTCCCAACAGAGAAGGAAGGGGTTGCATTATTTTCTAAGCAAAATTTCAGCTGTCCATTAAAAACAGTGTTGTGTGGGGGGTAACCTCTTCCATAAGATTAGAGGTCACACAGAGAAGCTAAAGGGTGGGAGATTTGGGACAGACAAAAGGAGGCATTTCTTCACAAAGCACATAGTTCATTTGTGGAACTCGCTGCCACAAATTCCTGGAGGAACAGGCTATCAATGGCTACTAATCATGATGGGTCTCTGCTCCCTCCAGTACCAGAGGTCAAATGCCTTTTAAAACCAACCTCCTATAAATCAGCATTAGAGGAGAGGGTCTTGGGGAGAACAGGCAGAGTAAAGCTCTTGCTGTCTTTCTGTAGTTGGGCTTCCTAGAGGCAGCTAGTTGGCCGCTGTGAACAGAAAGCTGGACTAGATGGGTCTTTGGTCTTATCCAGCATGGCTCTTCTATGTGGCTTTCTCCTGGGGCAGATTGAGTGGTTCTGTTCTTGTCTGGAAAAACTAAAATCTCCCCCCACCACCACCCCATTGAAGAAGACCCCACTGCTCAACAACCCAGCTCTAAGGACACCTTATCATTCATTCCCACCCTCCGCTGGCTTCCTCTTTCCTTTATTAGTGTTTTTATTAACATTTCATAAGCATTAAGATTTTTTAACCAGTCACCAGTCTAGGAAAGGTGAAGATACTTGTCAGTTGCTTTTGGGAAATACACAAAAAGGCTATCAGGTCCACCCTGTCTACACTGTTTGTAGATGCTAAGATCAGTAAGGCGGGAGGGTCCACTGCAGGAGCCCTGGGGAGTACTTTTTGGTGGTACATTTAATTTTGACTTCAATAGCACTTTCTACCACTATAGTTTCCTAGGTCCTCATGCCGGGATGCCTATTTTCCAATCCTCTGACAGAGAGGCAGACAAGAACAAAACAAAACATATTTTTTTAGGTCATCCATTTTACTCTGTTTCCATTCTGTCCAGTGAAAGTTGTCCCCCCCCCTTCTGCAAGTCCTTAAACTAAAGAAAAAGCAAAATAAAATTCATTCACTTCTGCTATTTTGATTGCTAGGCAGGCAAAACTGACAATGAATGTAGGCAGCCCCTTTCCTGGTGCCCAAGCTATCCTGCCCACAACAAGAACAGGCATTAGTCTAGAAGTCACCAATTCAAGAGAAAGAAAAGCTGGGTTATATAGCTTCCTTTTCACTACCTGAAGGAGCCTCAAAGTGGCTTACAATCTCCTTCACTTCTTCTCCCCACAACAAACACCCTGTGAGGGAGGTGAGGCCGAGAGAGCTCAGTCAGAACAGCTCAAACAGGAGGGTGACTGACTCTAGGTCACCAACTAGGCTGCCTGTGGAGAAGTGGGGAATCAAACCAGATTAAGAGGCCATCGCTCTCAACAACTGCATCAAGCTGGCTATTGAACAGTTGCATTCTTAATTGGCAAAACATCAACTGGGCCTTGAAAAAACTATCCCCCCATCCACCAAACCAAGCTGAATACGTTTTTTTTTTTTTTTTAATGATTTAAATTTGAGAAGCCTGTTTTTCAAGCCTATCAAATTGATTGTTGAGTTTATGAATTTACTCTGGGGATTTCAATCAGCCAGGGGGAAGAACAAGCCAGCACAGGGATTTAAACGGGGGCGGGCATGGTAAGAAGTGCTCCATCAGTTCTGCAGAGCCCTAGTCTCATCTCAGCTTCTTAAATAGGCCAGACCCCGCCCACTTCAAGTAAACAGGAAACAAGCAGCGCTCTACAGGCAGAAAGAAAACTGAACTCATCCGTCATATACAAATATACTGCTTTATTCTACGGGAATCTGTCTGTTAACTTCTATCAAGGGAAAACCCACAAAAGTTTTTTTTTTTCTTTTCCATTTAAGAATTCAACAAGATGGTTTGGACATTTCCCTTGCTTATTCATTCCCTGAAGAAAGAAAAATTAATTCACACAATTTCTAAGGAAAAAAAAATAAACCATCTGACAGACATAAATAGCTGCACTTCGGAGGAACTCCCCACCTACTGTGGGCTTTCTCAATTACAGATTAGTATAAGGACTCTGGGCAAACTTACATGCAACCAAGACACCACTTTGTAAATTTTTTTCTTTTTTTAATAGCCGTACAATAAATGGATCGTATCTGTCGTTTAAAAAAAAAAAAACAAAGTTGGATTTAGGGGGGAAAAAATTGTGAGGGACTTTCTTTTAAACTTCAAGGAAACCATATTTCCTGTGAAAAGCCAGTTAGCAGTGTGTTTGCTATTTAGCTACGTATTCATACAGCTACAATGGGATGGGGGAGAAGGTCGGGAGGAAATCAGCATTAAAAACAGGAAAAATTAACGAGCTTCAAAATCTAGGACTTTTGATGGAGAGTTTATGGCCCAGTTTCAATTCTTCTTCCTTTCTTTTTGAATTTAGTTTTAGTTCAGGATATAAAATTAAATTGGGGATCTGTGTTCAGAAATTACCAACATTGGGGTGAGGTAGGAGGAAAGAGAGACAAGAGATTGTACAGAAATTGAGAGCAGGAATGGGGGATACAAAAAAACAAACTTATTTCACACACTTTTCTGTATTTAAAAAATACATTAGTGAACTTCATTACAGGCAGGAACAGTACTACCAAAGACACAATGGCGAAACTCTAAATCTTCTGCTTTTATTGTTACCTTTGTTACTGCTAAAAAAAGAAAACCTCAAACGCGAGCGCACGCACGCACACACACACACACACAAAAGGAGGTTTTGTTCAAAGCTGTTGAGATTTTCAGGGTTTTTGTTTTGCTTCTTAAGAAAAACAGAACTCTGTTTTAGAAATCTGATGCTTGGATAAAACTGCCAGTATATACAGTTCTTTTCTTTTAAAAATAGTCTGAACTGAAACGTTATCACTGAGATGTAACCCCCCCCCCCAAAAAAAACCTTATATTTAAGAACATGGTGAAATGCAGTTAACAAGGTGAGGGATGAAGGAAGGGGATTTCTACCTGGGGAGAGCAGTACAGGTAACAGAAAAGAGAGGGTGACAGACATGCCATCGAAAGTTCTCTTTCAGATTTAGATATGTTTTTTTTCCCTGTGTCTTTGGAGGGCAAATAGCATGGACAGGGGGAAGGAGAGAGGGAAAACATCCTTTTCTTTTCAAAGAGAAAAAGACTTGGAAATGAATTTTGGAAAAAGCCAGAAGAGCCCTTCCATCCAGAGTAGCAATGTATAGATATCAAGAAAGAATTCCAGACAGGATAGAGGGGAACGTGAAGCTGCCAGGGAGAAAAAGGGACCTCTTGAACTTACGTTTCCATGCACCGTGGAATTTGACAGTGGGCAGGGTTGGGGTGTAGGGGAGGGAATTCAGTGGCAAGCCTTGTTCATGTGTGGACACTCAGGAATTACTAGTCTTCTAATAAAACAATTGGCTTGACTTACAGCAGCCGCCCAGAGAAGGGCGCAACAGAACCACCATCTGAAAAACCTGGGAATTTTGCAGCATCCCCTGCCAAGTTCTGCCCAGTAACAACAGAGTCCTTGCCCACCTCCCTTCCTGCTTCTAATCAGCCTTATTAAACATCAGATCCAAGTTAAAATAAAACAAAACAAAAAGGGAAGAAGGGAATGGAACTGGCATGTGTGTGCGTGTGAGAAAGAGACAGCGTTTCCACTGATTTGCACCTTATCACACTCTGCCCTGCACCATATGGGAAATTATTTGTAAACTCTACAAATCTGTCATCAGCAGCCAGGCCACAAAAACCAGCCCAGATTGACCCTAGCTCTCGTTGCTTCCATGGTTACAGGGAAGAGGATATACACAACAGGTTTCCTTTTAAGGAACAAAAAATCCATAATCGGTTTTTATCCCCAAACAAGCACCACTGGTGGAGGGGGGAGGGAAGGGAGGGGGAGGAATAAGTATGAAGTTCATCTTAAAGAGTGTGTTTTTCAGGAGCAATCCCCAGCCATTTAGACTTCAGTTTCTTGCGCCTTCTTGCTGTTTATCTGTCCTTTGAGATTCTAGGTTGCACTCCATTATGGCTCACACAGCACCGCCCGAGAAGTTTCTGGTTGGTGCGACGAGACAGAGAATGTTCCCCAAAGGCTTCACAGTTTGGTGCTTTCGCAAGTTGTTATCGGAAAAGGGGAAGGAATAAAAAATAAAAACCACAAAAAAAGAGAGGGAACGCCACCTCCTCCTCCTCCCATCTTTAGTCTGAAAGTTCAGGATCAGAGTCCTCCGGTTTGACTTTGGCAAGCTCTTCATGTACCTCCCTGACCATAAGGATGCGCGTTAACATGATGTCCAAAGTCCCGGGGTCTATTGGCATAGTGGAGTACCACATGGGGCTATTGGGGACACATGAACGCTCCGGCTGGAGGTAAAAGACATCGCTTCTCTGCTTCACGCTTTCGGAACTGTTTGGAAGGGAAGAAACAGGCCTGGTGAAAGGGGGCAGCATTAAGACATCCCCAATTAGAACACAGATGCAAAAAGAGTGCTGTACGGCAGGGGTAGCCAACCTGCGGTCCTCCAGATGTCCATGGACTACAATTCCCATGCAAATGCTGGCAGGAGCTCGTGGGAATTGTAGTCCATGGACATCTGGAGGACCACAGGTTGGCTACCCCTGCTGTACGGTAACCCAAGGAAAAGATTCCTGGTGACCCATAAAGGGCCAGAGCTTAAAAGCTAGCTTAACAAGGGAAAGTGAAGGGATATGGGTACTGATCAGCAGCTATTCCTCCAACACAATGCTGGACCAATAGAGCAGTATCACAAAACCAACACATAGAAAAAGGGAATAAAATCATCCTTTTTCTCCCCAACACGTCATTAATCTTCAGTGCCGTTTCCCTCCATCTCAAAATAACTCATAATCATCCTTACGGGTTTCACAGATTGTTCAAAGTGTTTCACGTCAATAAACCTTACAGAAATTAAGAGGAATCATTCCCATCGGGGCACAGCAGCTGCCTCAGGCCCCCAAGTGAGTTTGCAGCAGAGGTGATATTTGACCTAGAGACTTGAGGCAGCGAGAGGGACCTTTTATACAAAGTGGTTGCCCCCTCCCGGAGGGGAGGCTTCTGTCCAGAATAAGCTGTGAGAGAGGAAGATCTCCCATGGGTGCAACTGACTGGGCCTGGGGCTACTGCAGTGATGGAGCACAGTCCGTTTTCCTTCTCAGACTGGGAGGGGGGTCTGTGAACTTAGCCAAGGGGAAAAGGCCGGCAAGAGCTAAAGCCGGAACAGCACCCTTCTGCCATGCCAGGCCGCAAGCCTTCTCCCCTTCTCTGAGCAGGAACTGGGCTTGTTTGAGAAGGATGGGAAAGGAGGACTGGAAATAAGGACTTGCACAATCGTCGCTCACCATTTTGACAAGTAGAATTCATAGAGCCGGACTGGACACCTCAAAGGGTTATCAGTGTTCTCGACCATCTCCACAGCTATTGGGACCTCGTCGCCCTCGTGGCGTTTTCTTTTGCCGACTAATTTATCTGGTGGGGGAAAGAGGGGAGAAGAAACAGGGTGACGCCACAGAGGCCAAACGACAGTTACTTTGGACAGCCAAACTGACAGTGGCCGCGGCTGCGCTGATTATGGTTCCTTGCTAGGGAAAGAAGTGTTGTTTTTATACCCTGCTTTTTTCTACCCGGAGGAGTCTCAAGGTGGCTGACAATCGCCTTTCCTTCCTCTCCCCACGAACGTCACCCTGTGAGGTAGGTGGGGGCTGCTCCCTCAACATATAAGGTTTTTCTCCCTCAATGTACAAGAAGAATCTCAATTTTTTGCACTGATATTCTATTTAACATTTTGGCTGTTGGTGTTAAATGATGGAGACATTCAAGCCATGAGACAGCATAGCGTAGTGCTTAGAGTGCCAGACTAGGATCTGGAAGATCGTATTTTATCTTTCTTCAAGGAACATCTCTCCCAATTCTCCCCTCCTTCATTCACAGGCTCATGACCACTGTGTGTGTGTGGGGGGGGGGGCGCATGTTCAGCTGAATGAGAGAGACTGGCTCAAGGTGACCTAGTTAACCTTATGACTCAGTGGGGACGGGGGATTCGAACCCAGGCCTAGCCCAGCCCTCTTACCAGTGTAACATGGGCTCAGTGGGGTTCAGCAGTGTGCTTAGTAATCCTAGGGACAAGGAACTTAGGAAGAAAGAGAATCTTACAAAGAAGAGACAATCTGCCTGTCGTGGACCTGCCTGCGTACACCTCGGATGAGGAAGTGATAGAGGAAGCTGGTCCCAACCCACCGATGCTGCAGGAAGACCCACCAAACAAGGTGGAGGCTCCATCCAGTGCAGATGGGGAGTCCCAGCCTGCAGTCAACCTGCCATGTGCTCAGCCTCACCCCTGGGGGCACCAGAGCCCTTGGAATGCAGGAGAAGGTGGGCCTGGAGGGAGGCACAGGAGTGGCACAGTGGTATATGGTTGGCAATTCAGCACTGGGCAACCTCTGCCAGCAAGTTGGAGTCACTGCAGGATTGGGGTTGACAACTCTGTAGGCTGCCAAGTCACTGAAGACTTGCACCTGTCCCTGGGTGGCTGGCAGGTTGAGGAATCACACCTGGCCTTGAATGACTCCTGATAAAAGCAACCAGAAAAGGGAGAACCAATGTGGAAGCAGCCTGTCCACAATGTTTCTGTGCGGCAGCCTTCTGAATGCTTTGTGCTTTTTGGAACAGATGCTTGGGTTCTTGCATATTTGAGCTTTGATCCTGGACTGTGTTTGGACTATGCCTCTTGCCCCCAGGGGCCTGCCTGAACCAGGGCACTGCCCTTCCATCAAACACAGCCACCAAGGCAACACCAGGCAATGCCACACAGCCCCGAGGCTTAACTACACACCTGATTCTATCTCCTGCTTTTGGAAAGGAGGGAAGAACCGTAGGTAAGTCAGCTTAGTGTTGTACTTCAAAGTCCGGGTGCGTCGCATGACGTGCGCAAAGGACAGCTTCATGTGCTCGCTGACGTTCTTCAGCTGGAAGTATTTGGTGTTGAAGAACAGCAGTGTGTTCAGGAGAACAATGGGGGAGTAGGCGCCCAGCTGCTTGCACTCCCATAAATGCTCCTCTTCGATTCTTGAGAACATGTAACCTGGGAGGGAGGGAAGGGGAAGACCCATCAGTCGTGGATGACTGGCCAATTTCTGATAGTCTTCAAAAGACACTGGGCGAAACAGAACTTGCTCTTTGGAAGAGTGGCACTTGTTAGCCAAATATACCAAAAAACACACACGAACTGGTGCTTTAACTGCTAAAAAAATCAGGCATATTCAGTCATGTGTTAAATTTTTTTTTAAATGTTGGAACAATACAGGGAGTTTACTTTCAAAAATGGGGGGAGGGTAACACAACACTAAAATCAGCCTGCCCCTGATAAACTAGACACCAGCATCTCCTTCCCGAGGCAGTATCAGGCCCCTGGATACACGGTGAACATTCTGCACAAAACAAAGACAGCAAGCTTACCACTTGGAAGTATTGTCGGCTCCCAGATTTTCAACAGTTTTGTGAGCTCGATCATGAACCTGGAGTAGGGCTCAGTAAAAATGTTGTCTATCCTGCCATTCTCAAACAGGTACTGCCAGGGAAGAAATAAACAATGGCATAAGCTGGTGCTTGATGTAGAAAGAGGCTGACAGATTCCGTTCTGTTCTTTCCTTTGAAAACCGGGAAGTCATCCCATCCCTTCAGTGGGTCCACAGTCTCCTTTGGGGACCAGAGAGCACTAAGGTGCTGCTGTCACCCCTATGTTCCCAATTTCTAATGCACAATGACAAAATGCTGAGTAGGATCCTTTGGCTGTGCAGCAAAGTCCTCACCATGGGTGGAGTTTCCAAGAGGCTTGCTAAAGGCCCGTGTAACTTCTGGAAGTAGTGTCAGAGATTTTTCTTCTTTGCTCAACCAGGGACACAACAAAAAGGTATACTGTTTACTTGCCCACCGCCTTTGGAATGGGGCAAACTATGCCCAATTCAGCAGACGAAGAACCACCAATTCCAAACACCTCTGAAATGCTCTCATTGGAGCACAGCTTTAGGAAAGGAGGGCCCAGCTTGGTCAACATGAAAGGACTCCATTCAAGCCTTGGTTACGTAAATCAGAGGTCCCCAAACCTTTGGGCCTGTGGTCACCTTTGAAATTTTGAGGTGGGGTGGTGAGGGCTGCCCCAAAATGGCTGCCTCAGCTGTGGTTAAAGGGAGATACCAAAACATACCTATGGAACAAAGGATATGTGCCTGCCATCTTAGTGAACCAGAAACAATTATACGTATATTATTAAACTGTCCACTATTTTTCACATAGCGGTCACTCCTAATCAGGTGCAATTTGCAAGCCCAAAATGATCTAACTGTAGATGGGACACAGTATCTATTAGCCAATAAGACCCCTGAAATAACAGCATGTTGTGGAATTTTTAGCTATTGTTTACCAGAGAAAGATTCAGATACATTGACTGAGACCTTCACTATACACCACAAATTATTGTATATATCTTAAATGGAGCAACTTCCTAAGTTTAGGCATGCCAAATAATTGGTATTTATTAGTTTCTATTCAATTTTACTGTGGCTAAAACCTCTTCTTTTAGTACGCCAGTAAAGGAACTGTATTGTGTGGCTGCTTCAGGAGGTGGAACCAAATACAATACTTCCCTTTCTGTTTTGCAAGAGAATCACAGGAGGTGAGTGAAAAGGAACAAGGGAATCATGGCAAGCAGGAAGGAAGGAAGTTACGGGTGAATTTAAAAGAAGGAAAACCTCAAGAGGGAACCACAAGCCCTGTCCTTCTGACCCACCAGTGGCTGTGGCTGCTTTCCGTGCAAGTCCTGCTTCCAACGGCCCCACCCACTTTCTGAAAAGCCTGGCAGGCCCAGGGGAACTACCGGTAGGCACTATGGTGCCCACGGATGACATGCTCTGGAAACCCAATGTAAGCAATCCCATTTGCTGGCCACTGCCCAAGGCACATACACAGAAAGGAAGGACTGGGTAGCGGCCCTGAGGAAGAAGGGTTACCTGCTGAATTCCAAGGCACAGGTATAAAATGCTGTCGGGATCATACTTTTCCCCATTTGGTCGCCGCACCTCCTGGATAAACTGGCACAAGCCAAAACTCAGTTCCGAAAAAGAACAGGATAGGATGTCTTCTTTGAGCTTCACGGGACGCACTGCAAAGAACACAAGTGCCCAGAATATCAATGCTGACTTTGCAGATCAACTACTGCATGAGCAGAAATGTACAGATCTTAGTGACACAGTGTGAGGTAACCCTCAGAGTGTTAGGCTAGGACTGGGGACACCTGGATTAAACTCAGCCCAATAGTTCAAGTGTGCCTTGGCCCAGTATCTTCCCCTCAGTTCAACCTACCTCACAGGGTTGCTGTGAGGATACGAAGGGAAGCAGAAAACCATGTACCAGCCCTGATCTCCTTAACACGATCTGCCCCCGTCCAATTCAACATTCATGGATTATACATTTCCAAGATCATCTGGTGCATATCAATTCCCTTATCCCATCACCCCCTAGAATGATTCTGCTGTTTAGTCCAGGAAACTCCCTGTCCCAAAGCATGTTACCTCCGAATTTCAAATCTCCTTGGTCTTCCTGCGCATTTTTCCACTGAACCCAGTTCTTCCAGGCATTCACCCCATACATGTACTTGAGACTCATCCCGGAAACCGAACAGCCAGGGTAAGAGCTTTGCATCAGCATCCGGGGCTCCACAGCCACTATGGACTTCTTCCTCCCCTATTGGAGACCCAAACAGTGTGCAAATGTCTCACCAGAGCCACACCAAATATTAACACAAAGACAGGTGGGCACCTGGACCATACCCACCAAAGTCATCTATCAGGACATCACCAAATGCTGGAACCCAGACCAGATCTGGTCACCCCTAACATGCTCAAGCCCCTCAGAACTTACAGAATCCAGGAGGGGGAACAATTTCAGAATTGTTCCCCTATTCCCTATGACCTCCACCCTGTATATATTTTCCGGACTTTCTATTGGGAGTTGTGATCAATGTGACTCAGGATGCTAGGAATTGGTAGGGAAGGAAGGAGTGAAGAGAAGGGGCACTCCATCTTCCCACTCATCCCGTCCGTCAATTGGGGCCCATTTTGCAGACAGGATATGAAAAGAGCCATTAGGTTTTCCATACCCTTGATTACAATAAAGGAGTAAGGAAAAGAGGGCTGAGAATGAAGGAAGGTGGAGGGGTGGGGGCACAAAAGACAGGGGTGAGATGAAGAGGGAGGATGCCGTCTTTTTACCCCAGACCACTGCCCTACCCAGGAAACGCCAGGGGCTGTTTCCAAGAAAAGGTGCACGATAGACCCAAGAAGACAGTCCTCCATACCCTTCTTTTTGGTTGTGGGAAGCCATCCCTGTGTCTCCGCCTTGCTCGTGCACGTGAGTGAAGACCTAGCCCTTTGCTGATTGGGTCAAAGGAGTCTAGTTGGGAAACAAAAGCAGAGGTTGAGCATAAGCTTGGAAGCCAGAACAGCAGAACCGGCGACTGACATAGCTTAGGAGGTGTGTGGGACAGAGTGATGGTTCCCAGGACAATCAGTCGGGAAGCCTTGCCTAAAATTTAATTAACTTTGATAGCAGATTAGTTACTTGCAATTATGGGCACAGAGAACACACGCTTGTTGCTCGGGAGAGGTTGCACACGTCACACTTGGGTGCATTTCCCGTCACGGCTGACAAACCTGAAGGGAAGTCAGCCTCCAAGTCCTGCTCCAGCTCCCCCTTGGGGAACTGCCTCGGCTCCGGGTCCGGGTCCGGCACGGCGTTTGAGCGTAAGGCATAATGGTTCAGCTCATCTTCCCAACTGTGAGGGGTTGACACCGCTTCGGATTCCAAATCACCGCTGTATGTGCTGCCTTGGTCTGTAAGAGAGTGGGACGATGAGGGGTGGAGCACAGGCAAAAAGAAGACCAAGAGGGAAGTCGGGTCTTTGAATTCCCCTCCAGCATCTCAGTGCCGTTCTTCAGAGGAAGGCCAGGAAGCAACCAGGAATTCCTCTACCATGGCTGGTTCCAGCTCCAGAATAGAATCCCTTTCGCTCAGCTTCTGAATGCCAAGGATGAGCTATCAGAAGGAGGACAGGGAACACCAAGGACTATCTCCGCTGTGCTTGGTCCCAGCTCCACTGAAGGACCCCTTTCAGCTTTCAACTGTCAAAGAATGGTTATCAGAGAGTGGACAGCAAGCAGCTGAGCACCCGTCCAGCCAAGCTAAGATTCCATTCAAATGAAAATCCCCTGCCCAGGGAAGACATGAGCTATGTTTTCATTATCGCTTGTATAGGTTCTCTAATTAGACATAATGGAAGCCTGAGAGGTTGGTCAATAATGCCATAAATAAATAAAATGGTTCACAGTGCTGGTGACTTCGCAAGCACCATCATCACACAAGGGAACAGAATAGAAATTTGTGTGTAGATGTGTGTTTTCATTGAAACCACAGGCTATGCCACAGTCCAGAGATGTCAGAATCAAGTATTATGTTGATTGGTGCAATTTGCATTCCATTCTTTCTCTTAGGAGAAGAGAACTCTCATCCCTACACCACACAAACAACTTAAATGGTCTTATTTGCAAACCCAAGTACCAACCTTTTTCAAATATCTTCGGGTCTAAGAAGAGCTCATGGTCAGAGGTTTGGGAGCCTGCAACAGTGGAGAACAAAATAACAGATGCCAACAGAGCTGGAGTTTTACCCTCACATGACACATTTCCTGCCCCTTCACTTGCCTTCAGCCCTTACACACAAATACACCCCCCTCAATATGCCCAAATCTCAGAATTGCACAGGGGTTTAAAAATAGCTTTTGGGCTTCAGATTTTTTTAAAAAAACCTTCAGCAGCATAACTGCAAGCAGTGCCCCGGCCTTCTAAGCACGCTGACCCCAATGGACTTAGAAGGGAGTAATGGTCCTCAGGATTGCACTATGATTGAGTTGCTTTCTGGAAAAATCAAGGGAACAACTGGCAGAGCCCAGTTTCAGGCTAGGACCGTGAAAGTGGGCACAGCCTCTTGCAGGCCCTGCCTGGGAAAAGTTCCTCCTACCTCCCACCTCTCTCCGACTGCCTCTCACTGTCTCTTCCAATTCCAAAGGTGCCCACAAACTTACAAACCTGGGCTATGAAATAACCCTTCTCACACACAACCACCTTTCCCAGGTGGCTCTCTCTCCCCTCCACCAACTCCTCAAATGCCGTATAAGAAAAGCCACGCACCTCCTCGAGAGTGTTCCTTGTCCTTCTCGTCTTCCGCAATCATTTCTGCCATCTGGAGGAGATCCGCTTCAAAGGGGTTGCCGGAGTTCTTCTCCTTGATTTCTGGAATGGATTCTATCGCCTTGCTAGCGTTCTCAGGGCCAGGGGGGATAAACATGGGAACAGGGACCTAAAAGGGGGTTGGATTCATGGCAGGTGGGATGATTAGGAAGACGAAAGAGCAAGGCAAGTTTTGAAGGCAGAGAAAAAAAAGAGTTCTCTATAAGGAAAGGTTGGCAAGAGAAAGACTTTTCTCCTCTAACTGCCCTGGTTTCCCCACAAACTTTGTAAATCTCTCATCATATCCAGGCAGAAGACCAATCCTTCCTCAATAAGACTATGGCAGCCTTTGACTGACCCAGTGAGGCATGGCTTATTGTTCTGAAGCAAGACTGCTAAATCAGGATCACCTGGCTCAGACTACTTGGGCCTCAATGGTTAAAAGATCCTGAATATGTCTATTGGTGTGCTGCACTTTGAGACACACCCTAACACAGGGGTAGTCAACCTGTGGTCTGCCAGATGTCCATGGACTATAATTCCCATGAACCCCTGCCAGCAAACGCTGGCAGGGATCTCATGGGAATTGCAGTCCATGGACATCTGGAGGACCACAGGTTGACCACCCCTGCCTTAACATACTGAGGCATTTGGGATTCTCAGAGACAGCCGCGAGGCCACCTCTGGTTGGCCAGCCCACCTTCAAAGCCACACTGTGTGTTGACATCACTTACAGGTATTGGCAGTCCCAGTGGAAACGGTGTGTACTGGGTGAACAGATGAAGAGGAACTGGCACAAACACTGGTACAGGAACAGGCACCATAAGGACCTTCGGTGGGACTTCCTCCTCCTCCTCTGTTACAGATCAAGGAAAATTAAAATAAGAAGTGAGGTCCTTGGAAGGGAGATGTTTAATAAGGTCTATCCATATTTCCCCACTGGTTGTTAAGTTTCTTCTGACTACCACTACCGCTACTCCCAATTCACTTTGCCTTACTCAAACTGACAGATCGCCAGGTGACCACTGGGGCTGGAGCACATGCGGGAGAGATTTAAATAAGAGCTGGATTACGGGCCAGCAAATGCAACCTACAACACAAGCCCTTGGCCATAAGCAACATGGTGCTTGCTGGCACCTTTCCTGGTGCCCATCAAGTCTTTTCAGATAGTGAACGGGACCGTGGGCAGACAAGCCAGGCAGGGCTGCTGATTGGTTGTGCAGCTTAAAATAAGGTAGTTTTTGCTTCCACAGCACTAACTTTATTCTCTCTCTCACTCATTTCCCCCAGTGTTGTTTTTAAATTCTGTACTTGAGCTTCCTCTGGGAGGCTAAGCTACAGGCTTAGGAAGGTTTTGGTTCCCTTCCCTAGGATCAGGCCTCTCCCCACCCCGACTGGAAGCCAGCTTTCAAGGATTTGGGTTTAGGATTATTAAGGCCTTGTAAAATTTCGGGGGGGGGGGGGGGGGGAGATGTATGTGGCACGAATCAAAGCCCCATAAGGCTTTGCTTAGCAGAGACTGCCCTGATCTCTTTCCCTGTAGAAAAATGCACCTCTCTAGAAGTGGCCACCGCAATGCAAAGGGGAAACACGCACCTGTCTGGCACTCCTTGTGCTGCGTATGGGGCTTGCAAGAAGTGGCCTTTGTCTGCGTGATGGGCTTGCATAGTAAAGCTTTGTTCTTTAGGAGCCGGGGAGGCTGCGAAGGGGGCAGCTTCAGAGCATCTGTCTGGGTACTTGCCTGGTTCGAAGTCAGAGGAGTGCAGTTAGTAACTCTTTGCCTAAAAGGAGGGGCCAGCTACACAAGCCCAATCAAGGCCAGCCAGTCTTGCGTCGAGAAGCTTAACACTATTTCTCAGCTAGATTTTAACAGGGACTCATTCTGGGTGTTAACATCTTGCACTGCCCATCCCTTACTCCAGCGAGACCTCTTGGTACCACACCACTGTATCTTTTCAGCTTGCTTCATCCTCCACTAGATTTCATACTTCGGCTACCTAATAACATTTGGGAGTCTCTCAATTCCATGCTACGTGAACTGACTCCTCTTTGGAGTGGATGTTGTCTTTGTACCTCCACTCTCCACTCTCCACCCTGTCGTGTATATAAATTGGCCCTGATGGATTTATATTCTTGTGCCTCTGTTGAAGTGAGTGCTGACTCATAAAGGCTATGCTGGAATAAATCTGCTTAGTCTTCAAGGTGCTGCTTCCTCTTATCCAGCTAGAATCTCCCTGCACTGTCAATCAAATCTTCCCCTTTTCTCCTTTCCATTTCTAATATCCCTGCAGCACTGAATACAATCCAACAATCCACCTATGAAGTTCTCACCTGGTTGAAAGCTGGCACCTGTGTGCTCATGCACACACACACACCAGGCCCAACTGTTGTGGTCTAGCACAGGGGTAGTCAACCTGTGGTCCTCCAGATGTCCATGGACTACAATTCCCATGAGCCCCTGCCAGCATTTGCTCATGGGAATTGTAATCCATGGACATCTGGAGGACCACAGGTTGACTACACCTGGTTTAGTGCACATTCAACAATATTGCTGGTATGGTCTTTAATTCCATACAGCTTCCTTTGCTGTGTTCACCCATGTTTATTCTTCTTGTTCGGTTAGCCTGCTTGTAAATTTTCCCCCATTATATGGCAGGACATGCTTACATTTTTTTTCAAAATTAAAATAGGATCACTAGCCCAAAAAAACGTCCTCAAGCTTCACAAAAGGGAAGCAATACAATGCACAGAAAAAACACAAAAGCTGCAATAAATGAATTTTCCTGAAATTTGCGTGGTCAACTTACATCTCCAATGATCTTTGCTGTTACAGTAGGAACGGCACCTGTTAAGTGAAAAAAGGGAGGGGAGAATAGCAGAGTTTATCTCTCCATAATAGTTCAAACAGTCAATCCTCTGTGGGTTCATGAATCTGAGATTATAGTAAGTAGTATTCTTTGACTGTGTCCACAGTTTGCTTGCAATAGTATAAGACTGTTTACTGAATCCCAGGAAGCCACAGGGGGAAAAAAAGACCACTGGAACTAATAAAATATAGGTATCAGAGCAGTTCAGCAGTGGAATAGGCTGCCTAAGGAGGTGGTGAACTCCCTCTCACTGGCAGTCTTCAAGTAGGGGCTGGACAGATATCATGGATAGGTTGATCCTGCATTGAGCAGGAAGGTTGGACTAGATGGCCCCTTCCAACTCTACGATTCTAGATGATTCAAATCACTTCCGGCATGGTGTAGTGGTTCAAGTGTCAGCCTAGGATCTAGTAGGCCCAAGCTTGAATCCTCGCTCTGCCATGGAAGTTGCTGAGTGCCCTTGGGCCAAACCCTCTCCCTCACCATAACCTACCTCACAGGAGAATTAGGGGAGAAAGGCAGGACATACATGAATACATATATATATATATAAAATAAATACCTTGCAAAACATTATTGGAATTTGCTGTGGGCTGGGCAGCCGGCGCGCTGGCGAGGGAAACCACATTGGCAATAACTGGGGTGGAATCCTTCCTGAGAGAGGGAGGAGGGCCTGCTGAGGATGCTGGCGTCATGGAGAGATTTGCTGAGAAGAAGGAGCAGAAAGAGATGAAGCTGCATGGATGTTAATGTGATGTGAACTTGTGTTTGATTCACCAACAAACAAGAGCAGGGAAGGTTTATGAACAGATTACTGAAGAGCATGGTATTTCAGGGATGTCGAAACCCCCCCCCCGCCCCCCATGACATAAAACAGAAAGGCGGCGGGGAGAAATAGATAATCAGACTATGCTTTAATGGTGTTTTTATATTTATTGATGTCAGCTGCCCCAAGCCTGTTTCTGGGAAGAGGTGACGTAACATTTCTACTATACGTTTGTAGCCCACCCTTCCTTGACAGGTAACAACATAGTATAAACACTAATTTAATCAATAAAACCTCTTATATATTACCTCAGACCCTGATTAATTTGAACTGGGGTGGGCTAAGGGTGTTAAGTTCTCTAGAGCAGGGGTAGTCAAACTGCGGCCCTCCAGATGTCCATGGACTACAATTACCATTCACTGGCAGGGGCTCATGGGAATTGTAGTTCATGGACATCTGGAGGGCCGCATTGACTACCCCTGCACTAGAGGGACAGATCTTCCCTTGGTTTCAGCAGTGAGGGTCAGCACTTCTTGATATTCTATTGGGCCTCAAGGTTGGCCCCAAACAGAACACAGAAATGAAAACATCAGTAAACCTTTGAGTCACACATGCAGGTTTTCATTTGAGGCTGCAATCGTACTGATGAACACGTATGTGTGAGCCAGCCCTTGCAACTACCTTGAAAAGGGATTCTGTTGTGGCAGGAGGCTATGGGAATGTGCTGCCAAGACTAAATGAATTCAGACTGCGGGCTTGAACCCCACCAGCTATGCATCCTCCAGCCTAAGAGTGATTCTGAAAGGCACTGCAATTCCACGTTGCAAACAAGTGATTAAACATTTGTAATAGCTATAATTAAAAACAATGACAAACAAGACTCTTGATTGTTCTGATCCTGAATTCAGACAGCCTGTCTCTGTCTTCCTCTTTGCAGGCGGATCCAGTCAGCCATAGCTTGCTTAAATTTGTCCTTTCTCTTTAGGCTAAAGGAAGTCATGAATTTTCCCGTGTTGTTTAAAACAGATTAATTTCTATTTTTTATCAACTCCCCCCATCCCCTCTCTAATATCCATTTGGACATTAACATGTGTTTTCATGACTAACCTGTGTTTTATATTATTTTGCTGGAATGTATTACCAATGTAGGACTGGAATTGTCATTTCCAGTTCAGATTTTTATTGGGAGGGGGGGGGAGAAGTATTGCATGTTATTCGGCAACAGTTCTAAAAATGTTTTCCACCTTTAAGTTCAGAACTGTCTATTAACTCGAAGGCAGAACTAAAGGACACTTCTTCAAGCATTTCAGATTCCAGACATTCCTATTGAACATATGTGAATGGACAATTTTTTCAGCAGAAAAGCCACAAGCTAACGCCAAAATATAATTTGACCTAAACGCTCACATAACCCTGGGCCACTCACAGGACCCCATACTGTAGCCTGGCTGCATTCCGCTTCACAAAAGAGATTTCAGGAAAGTAAGTTTCAGGAAAATATGGACAGCTAGAAGCAGCAATTGGAGCATCCCTCTCTCTCTCTCTCTCTCTCTCTCTCTCTCTCTCTCTCTCTCTCTTCTCTCTCTCTCTCTCTCTCTCTCTCTCTCTCTCTCTCTCTCTCTCTCTCACACACACACACACACACACACACACACACACACACACAAAGTTCACTGGGTGACACATTCACTGATTCAAAATCTGCCCCACAGCAGCTGCTCTCAAGCATGGAAACTTCTCATACCTGTGTTGTTCTGGGAGGGTGGGGGCGGAGGTGGCGGTGGAGGTGGGGGTGGGTCTGATGAGCACTGCTGATTGCAAAACATCAGAATGCAAAGCAAGTTGCAGAAGTGCTTGATCTCCCCTCGCCATTTCAGGGACTCACTGAGCTTCCCCTGCCTTTTGCAGCCATCACATTTGGACATCTACAGAGAGGACAGAAAGAAGGGCAGAGAGAACAGGCAGGAAATTCTCTTTAGAAGGTGACACTCTCGATTTCCTCACCTGTCACCCTCCCATGCAGGCGGCAGTGTGGGTACAACAGGTACAGACTGCTTGCTTTTAAAAGGTAATAAATTTAACCACACTGGAAGTGAACATCAGAGCTGGAGACAGATGCCCCACCACCTAATGATGGTCTAAGGGGGAAACAACATGTCCTGCCACCGCTAGGAAATCCCACCTAAAAACTATGTTCCCAGAATTGCAGACACAGCCCCACTCCCCCCCCCCCCCCCACACACACACCAGGAGACATTTTATCTCCAGAGTGGCTAACCTGATAGAACAAAACCGTGAATTTTGACATGCAGTCTTCTGAGCAGAACTCCTCCACTTTGCCCCCAAAGTGATTCTGAACCAGCTTTGGCGACGTCTGCAAACAGTAGCTGCACATCTTACAGTGGTTCCCCCAACGTTTGGCCAAGTCATGCTTATACAGCAGCTTGCAGCCTAAAAACAAACAAAAAAAAATTGCATCAGGAAGGAGAACGAAGAGCAACCTGGCAAGAATAATCCTCCCCTACATGCAGGCACGTAACCAAACCCCCCACCCACCCACCCCATCCCTGTTTTAACAGAACAGTAATTTCAGGAATGAAACTCCTTTGCTACACAAAGCCTAAAGGTATTTTTCAGAAACCAGCTATGATGCACAGTGCAGCATCTTATATTGGAGAGACGGCTTTTGTTCTATGAATTAATTTCAAAACCTAGATTACAGAATTTAATTAATGTTTATTGTTATATGTATTATATTAAATATCGAATGCTTTAACTCTTGGTGCTACCCACCCTGAGCTAACCAGGGATGGGCGAGTTATAAAAATAAAATAATTACTCTTACTCTTACTCTTATTATTATCAACAATGTATGGCACTTCGAGGATGTGGGCACATATTTTTTTAAGTGAAAAGGTTCCAGTCACCCCGGATGCAGAGACAAAGTTTGAAAATCTGGTTGCAAATACACATAGGGGCAGGTCGTTCTGGAGCTGCCTTGAGCTACCGCCTTTCTTCACAGAGCAGGGAGATCACAAATCCAGGGCACGGGACTGTCCGTACACCTTGGCGTACTTCCCAGGTCACAGAAATGACCACAGGGTTGCAAGGACACATGTTATGCTGCTAGACCATTCTTGTGAATGAAGAAGGAACCCCCACCCCATCTTAAAAGGAAAGTAGGAAGGACAGCTTCATTATGTTTGCAGCACTCGTGGTTTGCAGCAGTGAGGTATTTCTCTCCTCCCCCTGCCAAGGGATGGCAAAATTTCACTCCAGAATGAGGATACTGTAGAAACATCTCCTACCAGTCTCTGACAGCAACTGAGGAAGATGTTTCAGAGAAGGAATAAGCAACACGAGAATTTGGGTCAGACTGTTTCCCCTTGAGGATCCCAGATCCATCTCCTTACAAACGGTCTGAGGCCCAAAAGCAAGAGATTTTACCACCCTCGCCAAAGCATGCCAGTCTTAAATTGCTGGGTTGAATGTTCACCTGACACATGACCCGGTCTTGCCCCTCCTTACCCTCACTACAGAACGATTTGTCGATGCCTGAAAACCGCACCGTTTCTTTGATAATCTTCTCGATCTTACAGTATTCGCACATCGACATGACGCTGTTTATCTTCTTGTATTCATCGCAGCAGGTCTTCCCGCAAAACTGGAACATTTTGCCCTGCAATTGGGTGAGAACTGTTTGGTCAAACTGGCTCCTCCAACATTTGTTTGATTTAGGAAGGGGGACATTCCACCACACCCCTCTTTTGGAAGCCTTCAAATTCACCCAATTTTCATTTCATTATCAGGAGTAGGGCTATGCCCACACCTTCAAAGCTTTGTGTGTGCTGTGATTCCATGAGAGCACAAAGTGTGGCAGCAGGCACAGAATCTAAGTGCCTGAGAATTTAAAATTTAAACAAAGCAAAGTTCTAGCCAGGGCGGCTGTGAAGACATTTAAAAGTAATGTGCAGAATGTGCAGAAAACCCAGAAGCCAGAAAAGTAGCTGAAACAGGGCCTCCAATGGCTTCAAGGCTGGGACCTCGGTGTCCTCTGTTGCCACAGGATGTAATAATGGTCACAAGCAGAGAGATTTAAAAGATTAGACAGATGGATGGAAAGGTCTATCAGTGGCTACTAGCCATGGTAACTAAAAGGAACTTCCACATTCAGAGGAAATTAACCTTGGGATCCCATTGTCAGAAGGCAACACCAGGGGAAGGCCTTGGCCTCCACACCCTGTTTGCAGGCCCTCCAGATTAGCTGGTTAGCCACTATATGAGGCAGGATGCTGGTCTAGATGGACCACTGGTCTGATCCACCTCTGATCCTGTCTTTATATCCATGGTCCCTCCCCTGACTAACTAAACCAGAATAAATTATGCAAAATCCTGACAACAAAAAGGAGATCCCTGTAGAACAAATCATGCAAATGTTCTATTTGCATAATTATACAGCTCATATCTTTGGGGGGTAAACGGTAATGACTGGGGAAGGCACTGGCAAACCACCCCGTATTGAGTCTGCCATGAAAACGCTAGAGGGCGTCACCCCAAGGGTCAGACATGACTCAGTGCTTGCACAGGGGATACCTTTACCTTTACCTTTTGGATCAGGGGTCCTGCCTGTACATGGGCTTCTGGTAATGGTTACAGGTTCTGTGTGCCCCCTTTGTGTGGCTCTTTCACTCCCTCACACACACACACACACACACACACACACACACCCCTACACAAAAGATGTTAATTACCCTGTAATCAAGCAGTTCCGGCTTGGTTGCAAAGAGGCGGTTACAGTGCTGACACTTAAGTTTGACCACTGTGCGGGCAAAAGTAACTTGCTGGGACTGGGCGGCGAGTCTCTGGAGCCCGGCTGCAGCTGAGCTGCTCACGGAGCTGGGGGAGACAGTTGAGGTAGTGCTGCCCGCTGCCGAAACCGTTGGTCCCGAGGGGATGCTGACGATCACCTGGCCCTGCGACAAGGGCACCACCGAGGAGTTCATTCCTGCGGGCTTGTTGAACAAGTTCTGGTAGAGTGGGCGAGAAAGCAATTGTCAGCGGTTGCGGGGATAAGCCCTGCTCTACCACCACCATCTACCTTTGCACCAGATCAGGATCCTGGAAAAGATCCTGGAAGTGGTCTCTGGCCAAGGAAAGTCAGTGCTTAAGCCAGACTTTCTCAACTTTTTACCATTGAGCAACCCCTAAAACATTCTTCAGATTTCAAGAAACCCCCAGAAGTGGTGCAATCATGCAGCTTATGGTTGGGAAACATACCTGTGTACATGTCCACCTCTTCAGTTCCCACCTCCTCCAGGCCCAACATTAACCACTAGGGTGGGGGGGTCAGCATGACCATATATGGTCATATCACCCAATAAATGTTTAACAACATTCTAAATATATATACAACATTATTTAACTCCTATCCATTCGAGAAACCCTTTCAGGGCCGTCAAGAAACCCCAGGGTTTCACGAAACTCTGGTTGAGAAAGTCTGGCTTGAGTCATGAAAACTCCTTGGAATGCTTTTATCAGAGATCTGTCTAACAAACTCACAAATGACAATAAATGAAAGAGAAGCGATAGAAAAGGGGTATGTGTGGAAACACACACCTATGCAAGATCGAATCCAAGTTCCACTGAGTCCACTCCCAACAGCTTGCACCCAGATGCCCAATGGCCGTGCCTAGCCCTTGCCATTTGTCCAGAGTACAGTATCGAAAGTGTAGAGCAGGGGTAGTCAAACTGCAGCCCTCCAGATGTCCATGGACTACAATTCCCAGAAGCCCCTGCCAGCATTCGCTTCTGGGAATTGTAGTCCATGGACATCTGGAGGGCCGCAGTTTGACTACCCCTGGTGTAGAGTGTCTAACTAGGAACTGATTTAAATCTCAGCTCTGCCATGGAAGCTTGCTGGGTGACCCTTGGCCAGCCACACTCACCTCTTACCCTACCTCACTAGGTGATCATGGTGAAGAGAGGAGGACAGCATAAACTATTTGGGGTCCCCAATGGGGAAGAGGGCAGGATATAAATGAAGTTAAATACATAAATAATGCTGTTTAAAAAACAAAAACCAAGCCCTACCTGGAAAGCTACCACACAACTATAACTGCAAAAGTTGCGTATGCTCCCATCCGACATAGCTAGGTGATACTGAGGGATGGATGAGGTCTTACAGCTGTTACACTGGACCTGGACACCTGTCGGAGAAAAGAACACCCAGACACGCAGGCATAGCAAAAATGTTCGGACTGCAGAAGAGCATTGTGTGAAGGAAAGGGAAAGGCTGCGTCTCACCTGAAGACGTGACCATCTTGACTCTGTGTGCCGAGAGACAGTTCACGGAGCAAAACAGCTCCGTTTTCCCAACGTTGTTGGTGCTTTCAATCATCTCAGCTGAAGACCTCAGGGATTTACACAGGGCGCAGGGAGTGATTTTTGCTGACTTCTGAGGAAAGAGGAACGTGACAGAGTCTTTTGCTGGGAGCAGAAACAGGTTCATTTACTTTGCAAAGTAGCCATCTGGACAAGTTTAAGAGAGAGGACACAAACAAGTATGCACGTAAAATAAGAACAGCATGCTTGAAGCTTGCTAAAGCGCCATTTGTATCGGGAAGAGAATATCCTCCCAGTTATCCCTTTGCTGAACTTCAGTTCAGTTCAGTTCAAACTTTATTACAGTCGTTCAGACCAAGTTAGACAAAGTTAATACATAAAAGACCAAAATAATGTGGTCACTTGATATAATACAATTTAAAACATCATAAAATTAAAATTATGCTACTTTAGAACATCGGATTTTTATGGTGGCGGCACAAAATTTAGCCAGCTGAACTTCTACCCAAGAATCTCATGTCAATGAGGCCAAAATCTCAAGTATCCCGTGAATCCCTGGAAAGAGGCCAAGGGACTGATAGAAGACCAACACCAGGCAGGTGCACGGGCAGGAGACAAATGGGGGTCGGGGTACATCACTCTCACCCCAATCTTTCCTGGTTTTTCTAACCTAAAGAAACTCCAATATTTTTTTTTCCTGTTTGGAATTAATGATTGCTTAAAGCAGTGGTCCCCAACCTCCGGTCCGGAGTCTGGTACCAGTCCGTGAACCAGTCGGTACCGGGCGGCAGCTCATCCTCGTCCTCCTCCCTGGCTGCTGCCGGCTCACCTTTGCTGCTCTCCAGAGACCACCATGGCTGGGCCTCCCCCTCGGTGTGGCACTGCGCAGCTGCTGCTGGCAACACCCCCCAGCGGGTGGCGGGAAGTCAGAGGCGCCAGTGGGAAAGCATGTGGAGCAGGGGCTCAGGCAGCAGCAATGTCCCACGGCAAAAGACTACCCCCCCTGGGCCTCAGTAAAATGGTCAAGCATTGACCGGTCCCCGGTGATAAAAAGGTTGGGAACCACTGGCTTAAAGGTAAAGCTCTGGTCTCTCAAGAGGTGCAGTATGAAAAATTTTAAGCAAGAACCAATTGCTTTTGGCTTTAAAATATAGCTCCTGTGAATATTTTTGACTTATGCAACATGTTTATATGGATATACTGTGACTGATTTTGTAAACAATTTACATGCTGTGACATGTAGGATGCTAATGCATTATTAAAGAGTTCACTGTTACAATATCCAAATACACTAGTCTTATAGCAACTGCAAGAGGCAATTTCTCTCCATAGAATATCTATTTTTTGCATTTCCTGCTTTCAACTTTTATCTTCCCTACCTCTCAGCAGGCCAGAACTAAGACATATGTGCTGAGGTAGAGTAAGGTGTCGCAGTCTGCAGCTCTAATGCTCCCTCTCACATTGACAGTATTTGCAGTTTTGAGCCTAGAAAATCTTAAGCAGAGTTACATCAATCCAAGAAGGAGATGACTGCTTAGGATAAAATACTGCATACTTTTCAGCTTTCCCCAAAATTTCTGTTAGGGAAAAGAAACAAAATGGACAAGCATCCCCCACCCCATGAGTTAAATTTTTGGGGAAATTTTACATCTTTAAATGGGAAAGGATTGCTTTGGACATCTGGAGATAAACAGTTTGCCTCCCCCCCCCTCCTGGACTATAACAAACTCACCCACTAAGCTCCATGGTAGAATAAGGATTCAAAGCCAGATCCTCCCAGATCACAGTCTGATTCCCTATCTGCTACAATTTGACTGATGCCTTTCCCTGATGTTCTTCTCTATTGTCATAGCAACCCTGACTGCTCTCATTTTCCAGTCTTACAATCCCGTTGGAAGCCAATGCTGAGGTTAAGGTAGAGTGGGGTAGACTTTCAAATAAATAAAAGTAACTTAAAAATAAACATTCAGCAGAGAATTGCTGCAATTATACCAAGGACAGCGTCCCCACAGGTAGGCAGCCCATCCTACTTCTTGCATGCCTGCCACGGGAAGTGTTGGGGCTCTTTCCCCTTTTCCCCATGGCTGAACATGGGAGCCTGTGTTTAAAAAAATAACCACGTGAGAAAGAGGGAGGAGAAAACCCAACCTGTTTGTACGCAGTGACACACGTTGAGCTGCAAAACTTCTTGGACTGCCCCTCTATCTGGAGCATGTGGCACTGGCCCGAGGCACTGTAACAGTAGCCCCCGCAGTTTTCACAGCAGTTCATGGTCAAGTTGTTCGCTGAGCGGAACTTGGAGAAGCAGGCATCGCTGCAGAGCTTGTGCACCACATTCTGGTAGTTGACCTCATGCCGAATCTGGAAACGGGATTAGGGAGGGCAGACAAAGTTGGTCCCACCAGGAGACCCTGTTCCCTGTTCAGCAAACAGCTGTGTCTAAAAGACTCATGTCATCCGTCTCGGTTTTAATCCATTCTGAGAAGGCCACGTGCTTCTTGAGCCTTCCTCCTCATGCTGACCAAGCCAAACACCAACCCAGACTTCCAACTAGGGTTCCCTGGCAAACTTTGTGGCTTGTTGCTACTCTAAGCACTGTCAGGAGAGAACTGTTTTAAAATACCAGCATTGCACTCAGTGTGACATCTGCCACTGCTGGGGAAAACCTGGAAGTGATATCATTTTGATCTAGGAATGACTGGAAACCATGATTTACCGTACTGATCCCAATGATTTTTAGAGCGGAATAATTTCCGGTTCTCCCCAGAAATTACATCCTGGCATGCATGCTACCAGCATCCCCCATACCCTGCCTCCCAAACTCTATTTTCAACCGAACTGTGTACTGAGGTTTATGCGTTCCACCCTCTGAATACTTCTCATCCTTTCCCCACCCCCACCCCCAAATTTCGGCTCTCTCTTCTTTGGATATGAAGACTATTCTGGACTGGGTACCAGAAATTCAGTTTCATTTGCTGCAGCTTCAGAGTTTGGGGATAGTGCAAAAAGCCTTAACATGTCTTCTTGAGGCAGACTGACCTGATTTTAAAGGCAGCTCAAGAAGTTTTGTGACTATACGTGGATTTGAACACCAAGTTGCCCGAGCCACTCCAGGAACCCCGCCCACTGCCCCAACCGCCTGGCTTGCAAACTCCGTTACCACCGCATTCTTCTGGCACATGCTGCACTTGGTGGAAATGCTGTTCGTGTGGATGGTGACAACAGGCTTCCTTTTCAGCTCATAAATGGAAAGACACGACTGACTGCAGAAATCCTTGCTGGAGTTCGTGTTGTCAAACTGAGCGGTGATCACATCCTTTGGATTGAGAATATCTCTGGACAAGTTAAAAAAGGAAGATGTCGTTTTTTCAGCTTGTCTTGGATTTGAAATCCCACCCTCCTTAAAATAAAACAAAACGATGTACATTGTAGCCCAGTTCACAAGTTACAGGGAACACATATACAATCTGGTTACAGAGTACACTGGATCTTTCTTTATACCTATGTTGGAGTAATTCTCATATGACATCTGATTTATGCACACCTGAAGGGCTAAAAGAAACTCACACATTTGCCCAGGTACAGGTACTAGCCCCGGGTTCATTTGTCAAGCAAACACAGGAAAGCATCTTTCAAAAGGGAATACGGCTGTAGTATAGCAGAGTGGGTCAGGAAAGCACTCTTATAAGAGGAATCCAGAGCCAACACAACTGTTTATGATCTATATTACTCATCTATCATATATGCTAACCTGCTCCTACTACATTATTTTCTACTTGGGTAATATTATGATGTGCTTTGTTTGAATGGATATTACATGAAGACCGTATTGTTTTTGATACTTTTACGCTGTTTCTAATTTGCAATCCTAGTCCTGCTACATTGCTTATTAGGTGTCTCAACCTATTTCATGGCGCTGCTTCTAACTGCGTCGCCTGCCTTGAGTCCTAGCAAGAAACATGGGGTATAAATAAAATTAAATGTGTGCTGGCCCTTTCTTACAGATAGGGTACGCATGTACACAAAAGCTGTACATGTGTCCACGCTAACACATGAAGAGGTCTACTGAAGGGAGACTAAAAGGGGTGAGGGAAAGGATCACCTCTTTGTGACACAAGACGTATGTACGTTGTGCACAGAGGATCTCAGGCTCAATCCCCAGCACCTCTGGTTGAAAGGGCAAGTAGCAGGGCTGGAGACATGTTATCCCTCCTGGGTTTTTTCCAGGAGCCATGTCAAGCTGTCACCAGTGTTTCCCAGCCATGTTTCCTGTTGACGGCCTCCTGGGCCTTGCAATCCTAGCTGGGACCCTCCGGCTAGGAGACCCCCTTCCATCGATCCCTCCACCCTTTTCTTCTTCAGACGTGGCCAACTTTACAACAAGACACACAAGTTTTTCAACCATTGCCACAGGCGCCTTTACTTTGAGCAGCTGGAACAGGTTTTCTTGGTAGAAGCTGGTGATCGGGTGGCTGGAACCGTGTATCCAGTCAGGCACAGTGTGGAACAGAACAGCTGAGTGGATCCTTTCCTCTGATATGCCGTCTGGCCCTTCTGGAGGATCTTTTTGCAGCCTGAACAGGAAACCCGAACTGCCGTAGTTGGAACTGAAGGAAGCAGTTTGTTCATGCCAGAAGGAGGGGCATTAGAAGGGAAACCCGATGACAGCTGTGGAGCTTACACGAAAAAAGAGAAGGAAGGAAGAAAGTCCATGGTTATTGCAATCCTTAGGAAAGGGGTGAGGGTCACCTCTTTGTGACACAAGATGGTCACTGGTTGCCATTCCACACCCTTCTCCCCTTTGGCGTCTCCATGTCCTTACCAAGAGGGCTACCGCTGACCGAGAATACAGCACTGATCTTCAGCTCCCCTTCCTGAGTTTTTGGCTGCCGGCCATATTCCTGAAACACACATCAATTCCAAGCACTTGGATTAGCAACACCCAACCCATGTTGGATTCTGAACCATATCTAACTCCTGGAACCTTTCTCTGTTTTGATCACCGGGGGGGGGGGGGGGGAGGAACCCTGCCATGACACTCTCCTTTCCTGGGGCAGAACAAGAATATCAGTCACATTGCCCATGGCTCCATCCAACATTCTCACCCAACCCCAATACATAACTCCAAGTTATACAGAGAGCAATCTGGGAAAACACTAAGGATTAGAAGCTCTGACTGTGATCCAATAGATTTCCATGAGTGTAAGAGGAAGTGATTCTTGTGACACCCAACACCCCTCCACCATCCTCTAAATTCCCTCCCCCCAAATATTCCTGGTACCCCGCCCCCACCAAACAAGCATTTCAGGAGGTCTTTGGGATTGCAGCACAAGCTGGGGGGAGGGGTGTACACGTTCACGTGAGAGAGATAGAGAGAGAGAGAGAAAGAGAGAAAGGGAGAGGGAGGGAGGGACAGAGAGACTCCTATCTGGAAATCTGTGGAAGTCCTACATGTGATCCAAGACTCTCTGAATGCAATAGTGATAATATCAAAAAGACTCCAAGGCAAACTATTCCCCTTCAGGCTCCGTTTTAAGTCAAACTCAAGGGGGAGGGGAAGTTATAGAACAACACAGCAGTCACCGTATCAGTGGTACAGCCTCTTCTTACCTCAGTATTTTCTGGCTCATCCTTAATTTTGTTCAGCAGTCCCTGCTGAGGCGCCAGCGCCTTGTCATAATCATTGTCCAAAGGCTCTTCCTTTATTCTGATATTTGGTGCGTAGGAATTCCCAAGATCTTGACCAACAGATTCTTTGTTAGCAAATGGGTAGCTAGACTCCTGGAATACAAGAACCATCAGAATTGTGTTTGAGTGCATGCATGGGAACACACATTATGCTCCCCAAATACAATTTGGCTCCTTTGTCTTTATGGTTTTCAAATCAGTTCCAAAGATGCAAAGTCTTTTTTGGCTTGTACCTTTAAAATTAAAAATGCTTACAGAAGACAATCCTTATTTCCTTAATTCCTCCCACTTAATAGTTATAGGTGTTCAATAATAAAATCTTCTTCTAGCAATGTTAAAAAAGAAGACATTGCAGACGAAGAGATGCTAAAATTTCATATGCATAATGAGGCAAGGTGCATAAATCAGAAGGAAGTGCACTTGGACAAACTGGCTGGGTGTTTTACATCAAACTGGGAACTTCAGCTAACAGCACACCTATTAGGTCCAGATGTTCTACATGTCTAATTTTGCCTTCCAATCTTCCTGTCATCCTCTATGCATCACTCTTTCTGAAAGTCCCCTGTCTGTATCATGCAATCTGTCACCTCCTTTCCTAGGTCACTACTTCTTCTGCCTTTCCTACACCATTCTCTTTTAAGACCTGAGCACCTCAGCCACCAATGATAGCAATGGACCCATCTGCTTGCCTTGAACTCCTATATCTTTACACCAGCTTAGCCAATCACTGCCAGAAGTGTCATCACCACCATTAAGTTCTTATGCCCCTCCTACACCAAAGCAAACACACCATGTTATGCAGGGGGGGGGGGGGGAAATGCAACAACTTACCCTGAAATTAGTGTCTGGTGTTTGTGGTGCTAACTGTGTCCGTAGCGATTCTTCTACTTGATTAGAAACTGAGGGGAAAATGCAGATTCAGTTAAAATTCTGGCAAAATTTTGCAGAACTTGTGTACAGTCTCCGGTGAGGCTTTTATGGGTATTATACATTAAGACCGTATCAGAAGAAATTAAAATTATCCAACAGGCCTTGGTGGGCTCTGACTTCTATTTTTTGAAACAGTACACAAATGTTTAACATATTAACTAGAGGCCGTTCTTGGTGGTGGAAAGTGCTGTCAAGTCACAGTTAACTTATGGTGACCCTTTATGGGGCTTGCAAGGCACCAGGTGAACAGAGATGGGTTTGCCTCTGCATAGCAACTCTGGACTTCTTCAGTCATATTCCATCCAGGTACTAAATGGGGTGGACCCTGCTTAATTTCTGAGATCTGACAAGACTGGGCCAGCCTGTTCCATCTGGGTCAGGGCAGAGGTTGTTCTTACTGTGAGACCAAAGGAGTCCACTGTCCTTAATGGTTCACAAAGCTAGCTGACTGAGAGACAGACAGATCTGGTCCACTCCCTGCCCGAGACATAATAAAATGAACAGGAACCGATTTAAGAGCTTGTTCTATGCCCAACTCCAAGTAATCAACCGCTTACCTGATTTATCGAGGAAACTGCTTTTCAATCTTGAATCCAACTCCTTCGGCACTTTCTCCAAGCGCTTATCCCGCTCTTGAAAAGGTCCTTCTCTGGCTTTCTCCTTTGACAAAAAAGCCTCCTTACCGTCATCTCTTGCTATGCTGAAATCTTTCCGAATGGGCTTAAATACAGGGGGCCCTTTGTCAAAGGGCGAAGAGAGGTCCTTCTGGATCATGTTTTGCATTTGCAAGTCTTTCTCATTGTCCACAGCATGATCCCGAACCCTCCGCCCGTCTCCACGGCTATCATCAGGGCGAATGGCAGAAGGGAGACCATCCTTTGGGGCAAAGTTCTGTTCATCCTCATTATCACTCCCAACAACAGGAATCCCTGTAAGATCCCCAGAGTTCAGGAAGTAGTCGCTGTCATCCAGCAGCGAGTTTGTAGAGCTTGTCCGGTTCTGCATTCTGTAGGGCAGGCTGTCAAATGCAGGGCTTAGACCATGGACTGTTTTCTCGGCCATTTCTGTATGGACAAGGTCAACACCTGAAGAGCAGAGGAGAATTGGAGGTCTTGAGAAACCACCCTCATTTCGATTCTGGAAGCAGACAGGAGGCTGAATACATTGTGGGTGGAAGGGGACTCTTATGTGCATGTATTATGCAGAGTGCTATTGGGCTTGAACAGTGTTTTTTACCTAATAGAAAAATTGGGGAATTGAGTGGATCCATGAAAATAAACTCTTTTGGGTATGGGACAAATACTTTTCAAGACAAAGTTTTATTAAATCAGAATGTGTAATATGATTTTTAATATAGGACAATTTATGGAATTACATAATTTAAGTACACTGCTTTAAACATATTTTATAGATTATGTTTAGAGTTTGAATGTGAATATCCTGGGCAACAATTAATAAGTTATATGTTTGATAACGTATTATTAAAGAAATGTGTTTTCAATGTTATAAAGGATACTAATAATAATACATTTTCTTTTGGGTGCTAGAACATTTGTTTCCAAAGTTCAACCTCTCAGATAGCAAAAATTAAGATACATGCGCTAAGGCCACATCGGGTACTGACTATATCTGCACTTTTGCTCAGCATATGCAGCCTTCTGACCTACAAGAGTATAACTCCACTTAGGATTGCACTGTAAGGCATTTATACTTTTAAATTCCATAAATATGCCCAACAGCATAACTGTACATGCTGTTATTAATTACACATTTCATGTATAGTTTCGATGGGTACCTATGCTGGTTTCTACTAGAACAACTAAATTTGAGTGCACAGCACTGTAGAGACCTACAAGATTTCTGAAAGGGAGGTTTTGGAAGTCAAAGCTCTCTTTGTCAGATATATGTTATGTATCTATGCAACTATACAGTGAATTTGACATTCCAGAGTAAGAACTACAGGCCGGTGAATCTGACCTCTGTTGGAAGGGGAATAATGGAGCAAATATTATAGGGGGCAATTTGCAAACATCTGAAGGACAACGTAGTGATATGGGGAAGTCAGCACAAAATTATCTCCAACAGGTCCTGGTAAACTAACCTGATTTCCTTTTTTGACTGAGTGACGGTTTTACTAGATTGGGAAACTCAGCTGGTGTTGTTTACCTGGATTTCAGTTAGGCTTTTGGCAAGGTTCTCCATTATGTTATGTTGGGTAAACTGGAGGACCGCAGACTGGATTTTCGGATAGTTAGGTAGATAGGGAACCTCACCCAAATTGTGTTTCATCAGATCGGAGGGAGGTGAGCAGTGGGGTGCCACAAGGTTGGGTGCTGGGTCTGATATTTTTCAACTTTTTTATCAATGATCTGGAGAAGGGGTGGGTATTCATTAAATTTGCAGATAACACCAAATTAGGAGGAGTGAACACTCCAGAAGGCAGAGACAGAGTTCAATGAGATCTGAACATGCTGGAAATGAGAAGATGCAATTCAATGAGGATAAGTGCAGAGTTCTAGATCTGGGTCTCAAAAACGAGAAGCATGCATACTGGATGGAAAATACATTTCTGGGTAGCAGTGTGTGTGTGAATAAGATCTTGGGGATACTTGTGGACTGTAGGCTAAATAAGAAGATACAACGTGATGCTGAGGTAAAAAAGGTGAATGCAGTCTTGGGCAGTATCAACAGATGCATCACAATTAAAATGACAAGATGTGAGAGTCCCCTTGTATACTGCACTGGTCAGATCACACCTGTCTGCAGTTCTGAAGACCTCACTTCAAACTGAACGTGGACAAAATTGAGAAAGTACAGAGAAGACCAACAAGGATGATCTGGGGCCTGGGGACTAAGCCCTATGAGGAAAGGACTTGGGAATATTCAGCCTGGAGAAGAGGAGGTTGAAAGGGGACATGATTGCTCCCTTTAAGTATTTGAAAGGTTGCCACTTAGAGGAGATCAGGGAATAGTTCCTGCTGGCAGCAGAGGACAGGTCCCGCAATAATGGGTTTAAACTACGTGGAGAATGGTTCTGGCTACTTACCAGGAGGGAAAACTGCACAAGTCAAAGTAGTTCAGGCTACCTAAGGAGATAGCAAGCTTCTCCTCACTGCAGTTCTTAAGCTAGGCAGATACTTATGGCTAGGCAGTTACATATCCTGGATGTTTTAGGTTGATCCTGCACTGAACAGAGGGTTGGACTAGATGGCCTGTATGGCTCCTCCCAACTGTATGATTCTTATCTTGACGCAGGGACAATAGCTTTAATTCACAAAAATATGTTTAAAGGAAAGAATGAAACCAGTGCTTACGTTTTTCACCCAGGTTTCCGAAAACTGCATCAGTTTTGTCTTCAAACTGCAATCGGGGGGGGGGGGGGGGGAATCACATCATTATTTTGGTTATTTTATGTAAAACAAAAACCCTTCCCTCTTTCCCAGCTCTCAGTGGAAACAAAAATAAAACAAGATTCTATTTATTCTTTAAAAGATTTCTTCCAGACTCCGGAGTGGTTAATTACAAACTATAAAGCCAACAAAGAATTAAAATCCAAAAATTCAATAACAGACTATATACTGGTTCAAGAGTAAAATGTATAATTCCAGAGCATAGGACATACTCATAAAGAACAAACAAAATCCAAAGTCCGGGTAGAAAATGTTTAATCTAACACCTTAAACTTAATAAATCAGGCACAAGTTGGACAGTATCATTGCAGAAAAAGTCATGATGCCCCACAACTTCAGAAAGTGAAGGAATACCAAGAAGGGCCTCAGTGATGCAAAACTTAACATTGTGGGGCAGATTCAAGTTCATACAGGAGGAAGTGAACTTTTAAATTAAGAACCAGCAAAGAAATACTTTCTTTTTATAATTCATACAATTTGTGATCAAAAATAAGGGCATTCATAATATGAGTAAGTTTTTGTAAACATCACTGGGTAATCTGAGTAGGATCTGGATAGAGACCCTGTGCAGAGTTCAGCTCTCTTCTGTAAAGCATAGTTTCTGCCTGCTAATCACCTTCCCTTCCATTTCTATCTCCTTTTCATCTTCTGCCTCCCTCTTCCTATTCAAAACATTCCAAATTCTATTGAGCCCTCACTCAGACACCATGCCCAACCACAACTTAGAAAGCACTACCCACATAAATAACGTTTTACAAAATTTTATAAAAAGAGATGGGTCCCTGATTTTAAGGATGGGGGGGGGGTCAGGAATGGGAGCAAATGTGAACTGCATATACTAAATCATTTCACTAGAGGAATGAATTTAAGCCAAGGAAGATAAGCCAGGATTTGAGGTCAAAAAGGTGGAAAGAGTCTGAATAAAGCAAGGTATCTGATGTCCCCATTTGGCTTTCAGTATAGGTTCCTATGGGCAATATGAACCCAACCCACAAATCTAACAAACATAAGAGAACAGCCCCTGTAAAGTTTCAACAATTAACACACCCTTTTGCCTGAAGCATGAAAATAAAATGATCACCATCCCACTGATTTAACCCCACCTACCAAAATAAAAGTGGAGAATGTAACTGCACTTGCCCCAGGCTGCAGCAAAAAAAATCAGTAACAATACTGTACTCACAGACATTTATATTAAACCCAGCAAGGACTAGGTGACTTTCCTTAACAGGAATGAGCCATAAGAAATGATGAATGCACAGGATTAGGATCTGCCCTGGCTTCTTATGGCCTTTGGGACACATTTCTTCCTTTTCACACCCAACAGTCCAGCAAGACAGAATACTCTTTTCACAAAAAGGTGCATGAAAGCCCTATGCATGCACAATGGTTAGAGTTGCCAAAATGCACGAGGTGCCTGGAGATCTCTTGAAATTGCAACTCATCTCCAGGCAACAGATATCCTATGCAGGGTGAACTCTGTATCATTCCACCCTGCTGAGGTCCTTCCTGTCCCCAAGCCCTGCTCTCCACCCCAAAATCTCCCGAATTTTCCCAACTCATAGTAACAATGGTACATGTAGGTCACTCTCCCTGTGACTAGGAAACCTGCTTTTCCCAGGGTTCAACCCACATGGAGAGATGCATACACTTCTCTGTACCTTCGATTCCTTCAAGATAATGCATGAGTGTTGGGAGCAGGCCAAAGCATTCCACCATGATGTCCCTCCTGCCATTGCACGTGTAACGTTCACAGAAACAGGTTCTGAGCAGCTAGCCCTGACCTCTGAAGTCAGTGTTCCTCAGAGCCAGCACACTTCCCCGAGCCCTACTGCACTCCTTACACTGCCCTCTCCCCCCGATTCATGGCAGTCACCTCAACAATTTCCCAAGGGTTCCTTCACGTTTCAGCCAAGTCATCTTCTGCAAGCAAAGGACGACATCTCGGTTTAAACTGCTTTTGGTAGCTGAACTTCAGACTCCGCTGGCTAACGCTTGGTCAAGTAAGGGACTTCCAAGGAAGGTAATCCCCAGCTAGAGCTGGCAGTGAGCCTGGAAAAAAATGCCTTGTCTCTTTAACAGAGGCCCAATGTGTGGAAATGGGAAGCTGAAATTTTTCACTGTGTGGCGGTTAGTAGTAGCCCATCATCAGCTTCTACTAAAGGGAATGGATATTTTTCTCCAGGCTTGTTGGTAACCCTATCTCCAGTTCAAACCTCTGTCTCAGCCCATGTCTTTGGGAATCTTGCGTTTTTTGGACACCTACCTGCTGTAAAGATTCAATAATATTATAGGATTCTTCTAGGATTACAAATATAATACTCAGGTCACAAAGGGGGGGAAATGCTATACAATAAAGACAATAATTAATATTCATATCCAGGATTTTAATTAACATCTTTTCATTTTGTGCGCTCTCTCTTTTAAAAACATATTACCTACCTTGAGCATCCTAAAACAAGCCAAAATTAAAAATACATATATATATATATACAATAAAATCAGTAGGCTGCCACAGTTATAACATCCAGACTTTTCAAATTTAGTTTTTTTTTTGCTTTCTGCAACATGAACAGACAAGGTGCCCATTTGAATTTATTATAAAAAATCAGCAGTCACCACAAATTTACTAAAGTAACTTTTCACACCGAGCTGCCTTTTAGAATTTGCTTTTCTTTGTCATTCTACGAGCCTGTCCTTGTTATTTTTATAACAATAACAATACATCTTATACAATCTACAGAACTTTTACCAACAATGTCCTAATCTTTAAAAACTTTTATGTAGAATGCCTGCAAGTTTATCAGGGGGGTGGACAAATAATTTCTGAGATTTTACTGGCTGTGCCATTAAAATCTGAGATATCTGTCAGTGGGGTGGGTGTGAAGAAACTGCTCCCTACGCCTGGGGCACACAGAAACACCATCTGGAAGGGGATGGGCAGGGAGTGAGCCACCAAAGTCAATCTCACTGCCCCTCCCAGGTTTTGGAAACATTGTTCAGCTGGGGGGGGGGGGAGAACTGCAGCTCTCCTGGGAGCCCCCTCCCAGGATTAAGTTTACAGGCTCATAAAAGCAGCTCACCGATTCCTACCTTCGAAGCATCTAGGGAGGGAGAAGAGTGCACTGGCTAACAAAGAGCCAGCCTGCTGCATATACCTGCTGCAGGAAAAGAAGCACTTCCAACAGGAAGCGAACCCCTAGAGGTCAGGAGAGCCATAGAGAGCTGCTAAGAAGGTAAGTCTGCATGAGTTGTGAACTCAAAAGAGCTTTGCTGGAACTGGAGAGCCCCCTAGCAGCATCAGCCGTTCCAGCCGCCTGAAAGCTCATCCCTGATTTTGACTCAATAAAAAAAAGTTGGGACAAAAAGGTCACGTGTTCCTCAGGATTCATTTCCAATAATATCCTCTAGTATGTTCAAGCACACCAGTTATGCTGAGGAACACAGCCAATGCACATTCAGAACTAAAGCAAGATTCCCCCCAACTTGCAGAAAAAAAGAAATAAAATTTATTCACACCCGCCCACCCACTCCCGTCATTCAAATGAATGAACCCTGCCAAACAATGGCTTGCTTTGGGAATGTGAGTTTACATATAACACTCGAAACGTTTTGAAAAAGTTAGCTCTTTGCCAATGTAAGGTGATAAGGTGAAATTAAAAAAACACACACACTCTATATTTGCATTTGCTGGCAGGGGGCTCCTGGGAATTGTAGTCCATGGACATCTGGAGGGCCGCAGTTTGACTACCCCTGCTCTATATCATAGCTTGCAAATATATACCAAATACATTAGTTCTGTTCACACATGACCATGAACATACATATGATCCAGGCACACATTTTTCTTTAAGTAATTCTCCTTTTACATTTGATGCATGTAAAAAAATAAATGTGTAACTGAAACCACTCAGTTATCTACACAGTGAATACTTTTTCATTTGTAACAGGGATCCATGTTGGCTTACAGACAGATGCACACATATATATGTGTGTGTTCACTAGAAAGTTCGAACAGGGCTATGAACAACCAAGACTGCCGTTGTAAAGTTGCCAGCACTGACAACTGGCAGGAGAGGGTGGGGGTGGGGACAGGGGATTTTAACATAGTTATAGGAAGTTCCTAGAGCATCATGTTGACATCATTTCCAAGTCTGTCGGAAGTTATGTTGCATCACTGGCACAAGGCTTTTCTCCATCCCGCCCCCTCTATTATGCTGAGCAATGGTGGGGACAAAGGGAAGAGAGCAGGAGGCCTGGTAAGCTTTGTTGCCCAGGATTTTTCAGTCCTGTCCCTACACCTTTAATAGCAGCTGGACAGACAGAAATTAAGTGAATGGTGCTTTTGCCATCATTTAATGACCATACTAGGCAACATTTCACCTGTCCAATTTCTGCAAGGTAGGCTGGCGGCACAGGAAAAGATAGGGCTGCTGCAGAATGATCAGCTACCATGCTATTTCTCATGCCCCCATCTCTACTCTGACAAAAGGAGAACATGCAGAATATTTTAGTGTCACACTAAACCAGGCATTGGAAGGGTTTCCTGAATGGGTGGGAATTAATTAATTTTTAATATGTTTTTAAAATTTGCTAAATATTTATTGGGTGATAGGACCATATATGGTCATCTTGACCCCCCCCCCCAATGGCCAATTATGGGCCTGGAAGTCGTGGGAAGGGAAGGGGACCCTGGTGGGCATGTACATAGCTATGCTTCCCAACAATATTCTGCACAATCACACCACTTCTGCGGTTTCTCAAAGCCTGAAGAATGTTTCAGGGGCTTCTCAATGGTAAACAAGTTGGAAAAGGCTGCACTAAACCCCTGCATATAAAAAGAATAAAGAACACACATATATTTAAGGGGGGAAACTAAATAGACCACAGTATTTGCAACAGAAACAAACTAACAACACTCCCTTTATGCCCTGCTTTTTTCCCCAATAGGGATCCAAAGCAGCTACCATCATTCCTTTTATCATTTAAAGAAATTCAACCATGTTGAGAGTAGTGATGGGCTTTGACCAAGATTTTTTTTAAATCAAGTTTAGGTCAGGCTTTACAGAGTCCGCTTAAGAAGCTGTCCCTTTCAAAACATTCCAGAAAAATACTCAATAAATATAGACATATCACATACATTTTTCTGTTCCCATTTCAATAATCTGTTTCTTTATAATCCCTATATTACAGTCAGAATACCATAATCTCTGGGAAACAGGGCAGGCTAGGGGGATTTCCTCTGCCTAACAGACACTGCAGAGTATGTTTTGCTTAGTTATGAGTGTAATGTTTCCTCCAAGGCAGTAGGCAGCAACAAGAACAAAACTAATTCTCTGGATTTGAAGAGTTCCTCTAGAAATGTCCGTGGGATGGACCCTGACTAGGGTTGCCAGTTTGAGGTTGGGAAATACTTGGAGCTTTGGGGGGTGGAGCCTGAGGTGGGCAGGGTTTGGGGAGGGGCAGTACTTCAATGGAGGGTAATGCCATTGAGTCCACCTTCCAAAGTGGTCATTTTCTCCAGGTGAACTGATCTCTGTCACCTGGAGATCAACTGTAATCCTAGGAGATCTCTAGCCACCACCTAGAGATTGGCAATCCTAGCCCCCACCCAGGAGGAACTTCCTACTTTTTTCTAATTGCAGACTCTCTGGGCTGCATCACAAAAGAGCTTTGGGAAGTCCATTCCATTACAAAAGCAGTTGGCTGCAGGGCATTGAAAGTGATTGTTCAAAACCCCCAAGTCCAAAGTCCCCTTGGCCATGTGGTCTACTTGCATGGTTGTTTGGATCGCGACCATCCATTCGATACACCTTTATAAGCTCCTCAGCCTTTCTAGTCTGCATGTCACAGAAAACGGGGGGAAACATTTCAGAGATTCACTCCAGGGAGAAGCCTCTCATGACCCTCCCTAAGAAACGCATCTACTGGACCGATCATCCATGGAATTTGTTTAACGGCAGATTCATTCTGTTGGATCTTTTGGTAGTGATGTCATAATGTCCATTCAAAGGTGCCTCAGTTGTACTAGATACATTCTATCATCTTCTTAATTTGCACATTTTTATAAAACTCTTAAGAGCCATTAACCTTTAGCTCTTCTAAAGGCTGGTTCACGCAAGCTTGTATATAATGTGGCCATCAAGCAATGACTTGCACGTATGAATGGAGCATCACTGACATAATGCCACAGATGGAATATTTACATCCCCTCAAGCACAATGGTTTTCAGTAGAATCCAGAGAACACATTCAGCTCCTGTAAGTTACATGACTGTATAGAAGAGACAATGCAGATGCAAACTAAGCTTATTGCATTTAGAATTTCATAAGAGAGAAAATGGCCCAGGGTCTCCTGATATTATTTTCAATGTATTCTGCACATAATAACACAGGCATGGTTTGGCGCTGCCTGCATGAACCATGAGTTTTTATACTACCCCTCTCCTTACCTATTCAATTACTGACTTCCTTTAGTATAAAGCAGTGGTTCTCAACCTGGGGGTCAGGACCCCTTTGAGGGTCGAAGGACCTTTTCACAGGGGTCGCGGCAGGGCAAGCAGCTTGGCCAGGGGGGGGGATCTACAACAGCCTTGCGGGGTAGATCGAAATAGAGCGTTTGTATGTCTGTGAAAGAAAACTTGCATAATTTTATGGTTGGGGGCCCATAAAATTCACACATAAAATTATAGTTGGGGGTCCATAAAATCCACAATTTGAGGAACTGTATTAAAGGGTTGCGGCATTAGGAAGGTTGAGAACCAGTGGTATAAACCCTTAGTTTATCATGATCTCCAAGTGACTAAACTGTGGGGTTTGCATTCAACCTCCAGACCAGGATTCCCAATCATGATTTTAAGAAATCATGATTTGCAATCCCAAATTGGAGCGAGAACGCAAATCACAGGTTTGCAGTTCAGATGGAACACTGCACTACAGCTTGTGCCAATGCAGAAGTCACAAATGGGTTCTGGCCCTGCAAAGGGAAGGGACTAGGGTCAGGCATAAGGCTTACTCATATACACCTGAACTGTGCAGTAGTTTTAAGACTGTAAGCCTATTACTTCAGGAGAAACATGTGCTGGTAAACCACTCCTTCATAAAACAAAATGGCTGATTTAAAAATATCACTTCTAGCATGTATTGAGACTTCATTTTGACTCCATGCCATCATCTATTCACTAGTGAACAAGTCTGCTGCATTACTTTGTGACTGAGCATGTGATGGAAAAACAAAGAGGCCTTGGGAGGCATACTTCCAACACCTCCATAAGGCAGGGATTTTTCCAGCCCTGAAAAAGTGAGTAAACAGGCATATAACATTTGGATGCCTTGTGGAAGAGAACGCATGCTATACCGCACTCTTTATATAGAACAGAAAAGCAGCCAAACATAATGTAAATATCCGTGGCTAACAACACCATGGCATGAAAAATGTCAATATGCACCCATCGTGCTTCTAACATAACAATAACCATGATCTGTCAATAGAAGAAGCCTCCCTCCCTCCACATGGCAATCTAATTAAAACCTGCTTTTATGGCAAAGCACCATTTGCAGGCCACTGAATATGCTTCAAGCAGGGTAAGAGTTACAGCAGCTGCTGCTTTCAGCATGCAGATGAAGTCCCAAGTTCCTGTCCTCCCAATTCTTCTACTACTTCTCCTCGCTGCTGCCAAATCCCAGATACAGGATTTATTAATGCCTAGAGTATATCAGTTTTGTTGGGGGCAGGGGGCACTGTGTGTAAATGTGTGTATGTTTTGTTTAATTGTAGTTTTTGTTTTTCCACATAGGTATTTTTTAAAATTTGTTCTGATTTTTCACTGCCTTGGAGACTAAGTAGGGTGGAAAGGTGGCCTTAAAGTCTTTTAAATAAATAAAGATACAAAGTTGGTGCAAACCCTGATTTGCACTATAAATATTTAGACTTTGCACAGAGAAAAGCTGAATTCAGCATCATGAATTCAAATTATCCAAATAAAGGAAACGTGAGGGCAAATTTGCAATGTTTTACCATACTCCGGTTACTCTTCAGATTGCATAAATCTTTTATATTCTGGATTTTGCTGTCATGAGAAACAGAATAGAGCTAAGCGAAGTGGCAGTCACTGAGCGATTCCACAGCAGCAGCGCCATTCCAGGCTGCCGCCGGTACATTGCTGCGGAGCTGCATGCTCCATGGCATACTGTGCCCCACAGGAGACACATTTCACTGCTGGGAAGCCAGTGTCCCCCTGAAAGGAGTCCCCCTGGAAAATACAGTGGTGGCAGGTAGGTTCTGCTGCATGGGGTTGTGGGGGTGGTGGGGGTAGTTGTAGTTTGCTGGGCAGTGGAACTGCATTCTATGTAATCCCACCTTCCTGAAAATTAAACAAACAATGCCATGGTCTGCCCTGCATTGCCAGGATACGCCACGAAGCCATCTAGGGCACTGTTTGTCTTCTGCAGGCTGCCGTAGGGCAGGGAGGAGCCAGGCTTTCTTATCCTAATGGGCTTGGCTCCTACAGCACCAAAAGGGAACAGGAAGCATGAGGCCTCTGGGACTTGATCCACACTAGGCCTGGCAGGGCGGCAGCCTATCATCATTATACGAACACAGGGATTAGCCCCAGGTCAAGAAGAAGAAGAAGAGTTGGTTCTTGTATGCCGCTTTCCCCTACCCGAAGGAGGCTCAAAGCGGCTTACAGTCACCTTCCCATTCCTCTCCCCACAACAGACACCCTGTGGGGTGGGTGAGGCTGAGAGAGCGCTGATATCACTGCCCGGTCAGAACAGTTTTATCAGTGCTGTGGCGAGCCCAAGGTCACCCAGCTGGTTGCATGTGAGGGAGCACAGAATCGAACCCGGCATGCCAGATTAGAAGTCCGCACTCCTAACCACTACACCAAACTGGCTCTCAAAACAGACACCGCCCGGGACCTTACAGTCCACGCAGAATCAGCCACTGTGACCCTATGTGAGCAACTTACACATTCATCGGTCCATGTATCCATACATGCAGCTCAATCCTCCATCTCTGCTCTGTTGCAGCACAATGTAATCCAACCTAGCCACTGGTACACTTTGGATTAACTGAGAACCTACTGCTTGGTTAGATTTGAGTCCCATTGCATCAAGATTTAAAGCTCTCAGGGAGGGTGGTATATAAATCAAATAAATAAATAAATAAATAAATCTGATGAAGGGATCTTTGGTTCTTGAAAGCTTATAACCTTGCTGGTCTCTCCTAGAATTGCTATTCTACCACAGAACAACAAATTAACCCTCTGAAACCACCTACTGTTCTGGTAGTTTATCTTCCATTAGAGTCCTCACCTTTGCAAGGGATCCTTATAAGGTGACCATCTGCAGTCAGGTACAGGCAGATAAATAGCCCAAACATTTGTCATGTTTTCAAACGTTTTCAGGGTCCAACTATGGATTTTAAGGGACTAAAGTTACGATTTTGACCATATGGGACTCGCAACATCAACCCTCTTGGTCATTCAGTTTTTGGCAGGAAATCCTAATTAAACCAGACTCTCCCCTTCAAATGATCTGACATCTGCCATATTCACTCAAATTATGCTTAGAAGATTCACAAATCATCTGTGGTTCTCCAATTAAATTAATTTACATTTTCAATGTGACCCTCGATGCTGAACAAATTACTTGCCTTTGCAACAGCATCTCCCAAATAAGGAACTACACACATACAAGTGGATTCCCTTGATGAAAGCAATTTTGTGCAAATAAAACAGCTTAGAAAATGAGAGTTAATTTCACCTAGGTGTGTCTCTAACACCAGGGTTAGCACCTCAAGAATCGTCATTCAAATTATTCATTCCTCTAACTGTCTTTCCAATCTCTGTAATCTCATCCATTCTCACAAGACATGTAATTAACGCAATGATTTTAGAGAACGGGGCAGAAGCTTACCAAGACAGGCTTAAAAAAACATTTCAGATTCCTGAATATCAAAAATTAAGTAAATAGAAAAGGATGTTTTTTTTAAGGCGGTAGATAGTAACAGAAAACAATGTCACGCCCTGGCATATTTATGGATACTTTTGTTATTTCATGTATTTCTTTTTCAGGACTTCAAGGCAATGTATATTTCTCAATGAAAACAATAAGTAAAACAGCCACAGTAACCAGAACTCTGACAATACAATCGTACACAAAGTTACTTCTGTCTAAACTAACCAAAATCAATGGCATTCCACTGTAAAAGGCATAAAAAGCCCACCAGAATATTTTTAAAAACTATTTATTACATTTTTATCCCATCCTTTCCCACAGCAGCTCAAGGTGGCATGTAGTCATCCCTAAATTTTTCCCTTGGAACAAACTTGTGAGATAGGGTAGGCCAATAGTGCACTGATTTGCCCAATCAACTTCATGGCAAAGTGAGGGGCTTTAACCCATGTTTCTCCAATCCTTTTCCAATCCACTGGTCATTTACTCTGCAATGACTCTGAATAATTGTCCTGCATATCCCATGGAATGTCAACAACAGAGGTCCACAGCGTGCTGCCCAGTGTGCCATGGTACCCACTGATACCTTTTCTGACACCCACCAAATGTTTCCAGGAAGCGGGCAGGACCAGGTAGGGCTTTTGCACACCAAGGTTTCTGATGGATTACTAAAGACTGGATTGACTGTGCAGATTTTTAAAAATGTTGCTTTGGCAGCAGCTGCCCCCACAGGCCAGGAATCTGCACTGTGTCGCTGAACTTAAACAGTGGAAATCGTTTTGTGGCTAGCTCCACCTCCTGCAAGAGCCATTTTGTTGCTGCACCCACTCTGCCGTGTCAGAACTCCAAATGTGTCCACAGACTCAAAATGTTTGGGGACCCCTGCTCTACAAGAAAGCCCTTTTCGTAGATGGCTCCACAGAATGGAATTCAAACTGCAGAAGGCCATCTTGATGACATATTTTAACAATCAAAGAACAATACCATATAACAAAACTTTCATTTCTGCCAGTGTGGTACCCCTTTCTGGTGGCATCATTCTATCCAAACAGTTAAGCTTTAGAAGTGGGCCAGATATGTGAACTGCTCTTTTGGGGCTTAAACATCAAAAAGAGCAAACATGGAAGTAATTGTCCTGTATACCCCTAATGGAATACAAATCCTTGACGCACCATGAGAGTTGTATCTAAGTCAGCATAACCTTGAGCTGTGATCCTCTGCATGCTTATGAGGGAGTCAACCCCATGGAACACAGGAGGACATCTGAGGAAACGCATCTATGATTGGGCACGATTACTAAAGAAGGGAGAGGAAAGAACTGTTGTAAGAAATGTACTTGTTTTTGAGAAAGCCCTTTCTCAAAAAAAAGGGCAATTTGGCTAGTTTCAAACCATTTGCAAAGCCAATGCGGGCCAGAGTAGACAATTCTAACTTGATAGTTGAGAGGTCTGATTCAGCAGGTGTTCAGTTTAGTGACAAAGAGACCAGGTAGATTCTTGAATGCATTGTTTGCAAAGAACCTTGTGACACCTTAAAGGCTAGCTGTGCAACCCCAGAGTTATTCAAGTCTAAATGCACTGACTAGTATTAGTATGGCAAAGGGAAGAAGGAAGAAGAGTTGGTTCTTATATGCCGCTTTTCTCTACCAGAAAGAGTCTCAAAGTGACTTACAATCGCCTTCCCTTTCCTCTCCCCACAACAGGCACTCTGTGAAGAGGGTGAGGCTGGGAGAGTCCTGATATTACTGCTTAGTCAGAACAGCTTTATCAGTGCTATGGCGAGCCCAAGGTCACCCAGCTGGTTACATGTGGAGGAGCAGGGAATCAAACCCAGCTTGCCAGATTAGAAGTCGGCACTCCTAACCACTACATCACATGGGCTCACACAGAACTGACGCCCACAGAGCTCATTAAGGCAAAGGGAGAGGGTAGCAATGCCTGAGCAGGAGAAAGGGCTTAATCTAGCAGATTCCAACAGAAGCTGGTGGCCAACGCAGTCTTATTCAGGAGGGCAACAGGATTGAAGCCTATTCCACTGTCCAGTGTATTATTCTCTTTTATTATTATTTTATTTATTTTGTTTATTGTTTATAGTCTTTTTGTTTTATAATGAAGCCTCAAGGCAGATTATAAAATGGTGCCCGGATAGCCAATGAACAATGCAACAGGCCTCGGATTATATAATCAGGGAACAATGCAAACAACAAACTGCCTAAGGCAAAGTATACTATAAACTAGCCTTTCTACAACAAGAACCTTAATTCTATAGTGTTTAAAGATTGAAAAGGTGGGTTTGTTAAAGCCTATAGTATCTTAAACATGCTCCATGCTGGAAATCTGTGTTTAACAGGCAGTGTCAACCGCACAGCTCCCGTTAGGTATTGCCTTATATATTCATTAGCTGTCTTATTTGCCTTTCCTCTAGTGCCAAGATCTGCCCCAATGACGGCTACTTTTTAACATATTAGACCTAAGACCTTGTTTCCGTCCTTCGTGTAGAAAGGCAATGACCTCTTGATGTGTCACCTTTAAAGGATCCGCTCAGTGCCCCACTGTCCATCTCTTGAAGTATAATTGCAGGTGTGTCTGTCTTCTCGCTTGAAACGGTCTTTCTACTGCTTCTTTTGACAATACAGAATGCTCAGAGTCTGCACCTCATCCTCCATACTGGCAGTTTTATCCACTGTGGGTCTGGATGTAGAATGAGTCCCTGAGTCAGTAAGTTCTTCCTGACTGGAATTCTCTATGGATAGGACACTGACATCTGAATCAATTCAAATAATCAGGGACATCTTGGCCAGAATGATGTCAATGGAATTGTTTCCACCTTCTCCTTCCTTATTCCACACAATATCATGCTGATTAATGGTGCTGGAGAAAATGCGTATAACAGTCCTGAGGACAACTCATGGTACAGAGTGTATATTCTTTCCTCAGCGGCATCCTTGAATCATGACACAAACCTTGGAACCTTCCAGTTGTTCAATGTTGCAAAGAGGTCCATGACTGGGGGTCACAAATCTTTTTGTAATGTCCTGAAAAACCATCATTCAGTGTTCATTCCACCTGGTGCAGATCTTTCTGCGTCAGCCAGTTCACTCTTGTGTTCAAAGATCCCTAGATGTGCTGAGCCTTTAGACTCAACAGGTGATTTTTCTGCCCACTTGAAAATCTGCACTGATTCCTGATGAAAGGGCATCGTCTTGGTGCCCCCCTTGGCATTTGTGGTGATGTTGTCAGACATACTTTTGGTGAATCAGGTTCCAAATGGTGAGCAGGGATAGCTTTACTGCCCTTAGCTCAATCCAATTTATGCTGTTTTTCTTTTCCTTTAATAATCCAGGCTTCCCACTTGGACCAAAGGCCCAAACATCTACGGCTTCTTTAGAATTTGAAGAGACAACTAAAACTCTAATGGCCAAAGATTTTTTGAGCAAGATTCATGTGATCTTTTGAGCATGGTTTCATTTTTTCTATTCACCGAATCCTTTAAAATAATGTCCATCCTTCAACAGCAATGCTCTGGAATGTAGTGCTATCACCAGTGCATCAATGAATGGTACTTTTAAATCCTTCATTGTCTCATCTCGCAGACCATGACATTTTCCAGCAATGATATTTAGAGAGGTTTCATTGGCCTGAATGGACCACTGGCTTCACATCAACAAAGAACTCCAGAAACAGGCAAACAGTCAGGTATCTAGATGGTTTTTTGAACCTCCTGGCATCTAGATTTGTCTATGGACTGACTCCATTAAAAAATTAAGACTGGTAATTATTTTCTTGCAGTCTCTGAAAGTGTTCTGGATGAAAAAGTCTGGAAGAAGTATTCTTAGTATCAGATTCCTCGCCCAACCATTCCCTATTTAGCCAAAGAAATGTCAGGAGATGTAATGAGACTCTTCTCTCTCTGAATGAGGATCTGAGAACTTATTTATTTTCTGTTGAACCCTCTTTGATAGCTTTTTAGAAAGGCCTGAAGAGATACTCCCCTTTTTAGTCTGAGACTTTTAAAGGGTTTTTTCCTTAATATTTTATTGGTGCAGTGTTGTCTTACTAAGCCTCTCTCTGAAGAAGAAGAAGACAAGCCAGGTATTGGAGGAGAAGAGCTCCTTCTAAACCACTGTCTAGGCCTTCCCCGGCCTCTGGAGCCTTCAGATCTACTATCCATATGATTCTCTGTTGATTCTATTACCTCTCTGACCTCTGATTGATGGATGGGGCCTTGGGAACCTGCAGCCTGTGTGAGTGGGGCTATCCAAGTTGGCCTCCACACCTGGATACACTCCGCTGATGGCTGCCCCCAGAAAACATTAAAGTATGGCATGCCTGCTGTGTCCGTGTACTGTGCCTGCTCAGGATAACTGTGTTGGAGTGGAAATCCCAGCTACTTCCTCCTCTCCTTGAAGTTTGCTCTGGGTCCCCCACCTCACCATCACTCCTTCTGATTCTCTTCCCCCTCCCTCCATTTGCCATCCCTCTCCAACCTCCGTTTGCTTAAAATCAGCTCCACCAATGATCTCTTCTAGGTTTCTACAGTCACCCAAAATTCTGCTTGAACATCCTCTTATGACATTCCCTGCATCATCCAATCTTACAGCTTAAAAATAAATGTGGACAAAATCAAAGTCATAACCACAGATAGAACACCAACAAATGTATATCTCAACGGAACCCAAATTGAGCAATCCAAAGAATTTAAATACTTAGGCTCATTGGTGCAAGAGAAGAAAGTGCCATCTCCCACTGAAGCTCACAATAGGATTGGCCAAGCAACATCAGCATTTGCCACACTCAAATGGTGCCTCTGGAAGAAGGCAAACATCTCTCTCAAGACATCTCTTCCGGATACTAATCCTGCCAATTCTCCTGTATGAATCAGAAACATGGACTTTACTAAAACCTGACATAAACAAATTCAAGACCTTCCAAATGTGATGCCTGCAGCAGATTCTGGGTGTCTCTCTATGCGATCATAATCAAAATGAGACAATTCGGACAAAATGTGACAACCATCCGCCAATTAAAGAACAAATCCAAAACACAGACTGCAATGGTTTGGCCATGTCTGCAGAATGCCAGCAGACTGCCTCATAAACTCCTGTGGCGAGAATGACCAACTGAATGGAAGATCCAACGACTGGCGCCAAAGAAAACATGGCTTAAACAGACTGAGGAAGACCTTAGAAACCAACAATTGAGTATCTTTATGGCCAAAACTACTGCCAATTGCTAAGAGTGGAAACATATTATAAACAAGGCAAGAAATCCAGTGGCACCTACTGCAGCGTATTGGCTAAGAGGACAACCTGCTCCACCAATTGCCAGCTAAAGGATAAAAAGAAAAGACTGCTTGAATTTTGACTTCTTCTCTGCTCTTTGCTATGTAAACTTGGTGAGGGTTGCCCCCAAATTATAAGGAACTAAAGATCAGATTTTGCTGCAAACTCGGGAGGGGAAGAGAAGTTACTCAGGGGTTTGAAGAACTCTAATTCATATATACAGTTGGCACCATTGTTTGGATTTTTCTATCCACAAAAACCTGTTGGCTACTTAAAGGGATATTATGAGCTCCATCCTCATCTGAGCAATGTAATCTGCAGTTAAGTAGCAGGCAGTAGCAGAAAGATGGCACCTAAACTGCTCTTGCTTCAATGTTGTATTTTTCAATGGATGTTACAAAACTGTACTGAAAGGATTGCTTAAATTTCCCTGGCAGTATGAAAATAAATTTTGTTACCTTAAAGTTCCATTTAGAGTGGGAAAGCGAATGCATCCAATTCAAACCACTTTCAACCTAGTGCCCGGATCCTAAACACATTCATTAAAGCATAGCTACCACATGCAATTTACATTTAGTTAAGATGCTTTGTATTATAACTCAGATCGAAATTGTACATAGAAGCATGTGAACTTTCTAAAACTAACAACAATTTCCACCTGAAGAAGTAATCGGAGTTTGGCATGAAAAATTCAGCTGCTCCATTATCACAATAGCCAATCAAGTAACACTTCATCTATAGTTTTCCTTGGGAATGTTCAGTGGCTACCAGAGCTTAACTGGAGGCAACAGATCAAATTGTATCTAGAAAAAATGTATTTATTATGAGTGACATTCAAGTTAAAACAAGAAGACTGTTAGTGATATGAATTAGCTAAGAATGTATTTTCACTTTCCATTGTTCATATGAGTACAAAATCTTTTGAGATGGACTCTCAAAGCATGAATATTCTTACAGCAGAAGTTGGTCTACTAAAGGTTGCAGCCATCTACACCTGGACTCAGTGGGATGTACTTTCAGGTTAACAAACAAATGATTGGACAGTGAAGATGTTATACCAATCTCCAAAAGCATACTTTAAAAACCAACACAAGATGCTCTCACATATGGCCAGAAAGCCAACATGTTGTAGTGGTCAGAGTGTCAGACGTGAATCTGGGAGACCCAGGTTCAAATTCCCACTCTGCCGTAAATATTCATGGGTGACCTTGGGTTAGTCACACACACTCAGTCCAATCTAACTCATAGGTTATTGTGAGGATATCTGGATACCCATCAGGGAAAAAGATGGGATAAAGGAAGTTAAATAAATAGCCAACCATGATAGTGCATGCAAGTAGAAAAGGAGCCTTTCAGCAGGTCAACCAATTCATGCTATAACATCACAAAATGTAGGCAGGAGGTGCAAACTAATTCCACCTTACAACATCAATAAGAAAATTTCAAGCAGTTTGCTTAGGCTTGGAATAGGCAAAAGAAGCACAGGGATAGATCTTCAATTGCAGCTTTCAGGAAGCCAATGATTCTGGACTATGAGGAATCATCAATATGAATTATTCCACTATCATGAAATGACCTTGCTGGAATCTAGTGCAGAATCACTTGAAGGACTTATTTCTCATCTAAATCAGTTGATTGAAGCTGATCTGCTGGTGCTACAACAAAAAATGTCTGACCAATCCACTATGACAAGGATCTGCATGTTAAGATATTTTCTTTCTGTTACATACTTGAGCAGGAACTAAGTGTCATCCAAATGGACTTCTTTAGCACCTAAGAACCATCACTGAAAAAAGTCAAATTTTTATGCAAGCAGTGGTTAGTAAGTCACAATTGAGAAAGCACTTAAATATTTACTCAAAACATTCCAATGTTACTTGTCCACATACAGTTTCCAAGATGGCTGAAATAAAAAGTTAAACTACAGTTCAGTGATTAAATATAAACAAGTTAAAACAAAAATGCATCAAAATTCACATGCAACGCAACAAGAAAACTGAATCGCATAAATATATTGGGGAAAACAAATCCCAAGCCATCTCCCACAACCGATAATTTGGCCATACCAGGCACTTAAAAACTAACAAATGAACAAAACTAGACCAGCCACCAAGCAACTATTTTCAAAGATGGTATTCTATAACTTGGGCACCAGCACCAACCTTAGTCATCTAGAGCAGGGGTAGTCAACCTGTGGCCCTCCAGGTGTCCATGGACTACAATTCCCATGAGCCCCTGCCAGCATTTGCTCAGAGGGGCTCATGGGAATTGTAGTCCATGGACATCTGGAAGACCGCAGGTTGACTACCCCTGATCTAGAGCACACTTTGTCTACTAACAATCTCTCTAAAAACAGACAGACCCATGGAAGAAGCTGATTCTTCAGAAAACTTATAAAGCATTAAATAGCCTTGGACCAGGGTAACACCAGCACCTTCAACCACACCCAGAAACACATTTTGGATGCTAGCAAAGATGTTTAAGCACCAGAGAAATACAGTCAAAATGATGAAGCTGCAGCAAATAACTTGGCTTATATATTCCAAACACTCTTCAAAGGCTGTCAGAGATAATCCAGCCTGGACATGGCCTGGCATAACCATGGTAAGATCATCTTTTCATCAAAAGGGAACTCAGCTGGCATACCAATACTTAACAACCAACATCATTTTTTTTTGAAAAGCCAAGTGATGGGAATGTCTCCTCTCCCTCATCCTGCTCTCATTCTGTTTAATGCTGACTCCTGCAAGCACACTATCCTTTCACCAGACGGAACAAAACATAACTCAGAGACTCTCAAATAGGCCTGTTAAACTACTGTGAATGCAGACTGTCAGAGTGTGGTAAGCCTTCCCAAAAGAGCCCTTGAGTTATGGTGCATAGCTGCTCGGTAGCCCAATGCTCTGATCACTTTTTTAGAAAATAAAATAGTTGTTATCAAATCTTGATGTGTAGCCATGTTCGTCTATCTGTAGCAGTAGAAAACAGCAAGAGTCCAGAATAACCTTAAACATTAACAAAATTTGTGGAAGGTTACTGGCAAGCACAACTCTGACAGAGCTACCTCACAAGATGCTTCTGGTGAAGAGAAGAACTAAAGGCGATTGTAAATCGCTCTGGGACAAAGTGTCACTTTTCTCTGCCTTGAAGAGAAAAGTGGGGTAGAAAAATCCATTTTTCTTTTTCCGTATGTAGATAAGAATCTCGTCCTAGCATTCCTTCTCCATGCATTCTCTACAATACTCCCTCTTTCACAGGATCCAAACATAGTATGTCTCCCCAAAACTTAACTCACTATTCACAATTTAATAATCTACCTAATGATCCACAAAAATTATTCATAGTGATATGAAAGGTGTGGTTTTTTTAACTGAGAGAATTGGGGAGGAGGACCTTTCTTCCTGTACATTTTTTGTTTTTGTTTTTTCTGCAGCAAAATTAGAAATTTGGAGGAGCACTAAAAAAGCCTTCTATGAAACATTTTCTATTTTGCAATGTGTGAGATGGTATTCAAGGGAACAGTGTAATGTGTGTTGGTTTTTAATGCAAGATAATCCACACGATTAAGGAATGATAACTCCAATGTACTCAACCCCAATATACTTTGTATCTAAGGGACCACCTATCTGAATGTGTCCCTTGGAGAGCCCTTCAATTGGCAAGTGTAAACTGGTTGGTAGTCTCCGGTGCCGGAGAAGTATGCTTGGCCTCAACAAGAGCCAGGGCCTTTTCAGTCCTGGCTCCCACTTGGTGGAATGAGCGCCCTGTGGACATCAGGGCCCTGGCACACGTCGTAGAGTTCTGGGCCATGCTTATGGTTGAGGCCAGCATAATGAATTGGCAAAACAACTGATATAGACCTTCCTCATCCTTCCTCTCTCCACCTCCCTTCTAATCTATTTTATATTGATTTATATATTATATATTTAGAACATTTTAAGGATGCTTCTAATGATAATGTATGTATCTTGGTTTTATGTGAATTGTCTCATCAGTTCTGTGTTGTTCACCGCCCCAAGATGATCAAGCATGAGGGGGAAGTATAGAAGTGTCGTATCATATATCATACTATATCAATAAAATTAAACATTCAAATCCACAATTTATTTCTGCATATACAAAGTACAGCCATCTTTTTTTAAAAAGTAGCTGACAAGAACTTTTTGTGCTACTGAACTGTCACTTTCCATCATCAAGTGACCCTAAAAACGAAGGCTACTTCCACATTGTAAGGATTCTTCACTTTGCTTTCAACACTGCAAATGCAGAGGCAAGTGTGATGACAAGGAGCTTTCTGCACATTTTTCTTGGTCTTCTTTTCTGATTTTCCCTTTGTACACATACTCTGTAGCAATTCTGGTATGGCTACTGGAGATATGGTCATAATAGCTCTGGTGGCAATACAGTACCCTCCCCTTTTTCTTTATGGATGAACTACAGCATAGTATTGGCATACGAATAATACCCCTCCATCAGAAGGCCCTCCCCCACACTCTCATTTCCTATAACTGGTATGTGAAGAAATCACTGTGTGATGGAGTGATTTCCTGCCCTGCTCCAGCTTTCTTGCAACTTCCCCTACCTGCTCCTTTCCAGAGTAAGCCAGGCAGGCAGCATGTCTACACCTTTCCCTTTATATTCTGCAACAAAAAGGGATTGAACTGTCATTTGTCTTTTAAATGTGAACTTGGAATTCAGAGAAACAAAAACATGAAATGAAAATAGATAAGGGGCAATATGTCATTATAACAATATTGCACCATAGTGCAAAAAGCACTTAACAATTTAGAAAAAAAAAAGCCAGCAAAAAGTCCTTTGCTACCACAGCAGGAGAAAACAGTAATAAAATGGTGGCCACAAGGGGCTAGCAACTGCACAATGGTGCTGATGCAACTGGAATATTCAAAAGACAGGAAAATGTCCCAAATGGCTCAATAACACCTTTGGACAGCAATCTTTCAAAACAGACTGGAGTTAACGAGGTTTGGGGAAAACATATTGAGGTTGGGGAAAAACCTGAAAGATAACAATTATAGCATGGCATCTTGTGGAAGGCCCTTTCCCCAAGGATGAAAATCAAAGCTAAAAATATGATGGCTTAGATAGCACAAGGTGCAGCAGATTGGAACTCCTTCTCTACCTATAGAAAACTAAGACACGTTGACATTTAATAAGTATACCAAATAATATAATTTGATATTGTAAGCTAGAAATAATACAGTTTATGTTATTAAAGCAGTAAAATAAGATTAGGTTTGATAAGAAAACATTGCAATGTAGTTTTCCCCAGTAGTTTAATTTTTAAAGCATCCCATTTTTACATGACTTCAAAATTTCCAGAAATTCTATACCTCCAATTCATTGACATGCTCTTCTCTCTGACCTACTGACCTTTCATATACACTTTTTTTAATCCAATGCACACCTGAACTATTCCAAGAGGCGGTCATCCTTCAACTACGCTTAATTTTTCTTTTCTTCAATAACCAACTCCATCATATTCTGCCTATAGAGTTCAACGTTTTTTTCTACACAACAATCCACAGTACCTCCAGAAATCCCAGAAATAATTGCCAAAAGCCACCCGCAATCCAATGCTTCCAAATTATGATTTCATTCTCAACTTTCATCACGTTTCACACAGATACTAGTAACATCAGAAGACCAATGACCTCCCCACCACCAATAACCAGTTTATCTGACACATTCCCAGTCAAGATACTTATCAATGTACACTTATTTTCTAACCCCATTTCACTCCCCCAAATACCCATGTGCCACTAAGTCTTCACTCTTTCTCTTTCCGATCCCCAAGTTTATTCAACCTCCCCCCACCCGCTCACTAGAGGCCAACTCAGAAACCAACCAGTTACTTTTCAACGCCTTTTTAGCCTCTTCAAATTCCCCTTCCCACCTTCTAACCTCCGATTGCTCATATGCCCCCCACCAGAAACCAACCTAAAACCATTAGTTACCCTTATTAGTTAGTCCCCCCCCGAATATTCTTAATCAACACACTTCTTCCTGCCCAAACCACTGACCCCTTCTAAGTGCCCCCCACCACCACTGGCCAACCCATAAAACTAGCCCCAGTTGCTTTCCCAGCACTTCTCACCCCAAATATCCCACTACCCATATTCTAACCACATATCCCTAACCCCCCCCCCAACCACTGCCCCCCTACCTCTGAACCCACACCCTCCGAACCCCAGTCTCCTTCCTTTAGCCCCGCCCACCTGGCGCTTGGTCCCGCCCACTCACTCTGGCGCGTGCTCCTGGCCCCTCCTCCTTGGCCGCCGCCATACTAGGGGGGCCCCCGCTGCCTCAAGGAGGTTGGGAGACAGGCCGGCCTCTGTTTCTCTCGCCCCCCAGTTGAGAAGGGGGAGCCGGCGGCCACTGTCCCCCCCCCCTTCAAGGGACGCCCCGGGGGGGTCCAGCAGCCGTGGGGGGCGGATTCGGCCGGGGGATGGGAGGCGCCTCGCTTAGGGGGCGGCGCGAGAGCCCACCTCAAAAATGATGAGGTTCGGGGGGGGGGAAGAGGGCGTCCGATCAAGACCTTCCAGGCCGCGCGAGCCTCTTAAAGCTGCAAAGACCAGCCCAAGCTGCGAGGGGCGGGGAGAATGATAACACGCATGCGCTAAGCGCACGCGCACGGACCCCTGCCTAACGCCCAGCCTTCTCTCTCTCGCCCCCCCCTCGAGTCCCCTCCTTATCGCGCAGGCGTGTTAGAAGTCTAACCTAGCTGGGAAGACTCAGGACGGTTCCCAGAATGGCTTGTTCTTAAAGGGAAACATACCTGTATGAGTGGGGTTGGGGAATGAATGCAGGGGAAGAAAGTCAAGGTGTGTCTCTAGAGAGGGGTTGGAAGTTAACAAGTCTAAGGGAGGGGGCTAGTGAAGAAGACTGGGCAGGGGAAATGATTTAAAGGCCAGACACAAGTTGGAGGTGCACGCCATCATGCACTGTGATGACTTAGAGCTAAAGTCCCGCCATGCCTCAGTGCTCACAATTCGAGGTGCCTTGTGCTGTAGTCTCTGTCACCTTTCTACATTCATTATGTATCTTTCTCCAGCTATTCAAAGAGTTGGCGCATCTGAAGGTCATGGCATAAAAATGTACAAATGTTTCTAAAAATGTAAAAAGAAACCAGTGGCCCTTCTACTCCAGTATTCCGCTTTGCACAGCAGCCAATCCTGGAGGGCCTACAAACAAAGCAAGAAGTTTGATATTGCCTTGTGGCATTGTTGCTAAATGCCTCTGAAAATGGAAATCCCCTTTATTCAGCATGGCTAGTAGCCATCATGCCCAGACCCGGATGGCTTAGGCTAACCTGATCTCATTGGATCTCATAAGCTTAGCAGGATTGACCCTATTTAGTATTTGGGTGGGAGACCACCAAGGAATCCAGGGGAACTACGGAAAATCTGTTTGAATACTTCGGCTTGAAAACCCCATCTGGTTGCCAAAAGCCAGCTGTGACTTGACCGAAGTTTCTACCTTCCAGTAGCCATCATTGGAGCTCTCCTCCAGGAATATAATACCCAAAGCCAGCTATGATTATGGACATTACTTTGTCTGCTAGCAATGAATGCCACCATTTAATCACTCACTGAGCAAATAAATTCTTCCTTTTATGTGTTCCTGAGTTCCAGCATTATGGGTTAGAAATAGTTCTACTTGTTTTCTGTCCTGAGCCAAACAGGAAGGATGGGCTGTAACAACAACAACAACAACAATAAATTATTATTATTATTATTATTATACTTTCTATACCCCATATATACTTTTATAAATTTATTTCATGTTGTCCCTTATTCATATTTTTTTCTTAAATGTTCAGCCCTAACTCTTGAATTGTTCCATGTGGCTGAAGCAGTCATGCCTCACATGTGACAGGCAGCTGCATGTGGTGTCATCCTGTGCATCCTACCACATCAGGCTTCTCTAAAACTTGCACAAGGCTCATATCTTTAAAATGAAAGAAATATGGCAACCAGAGAAAATCGTGCAATAACTACTGATTTCAAATGCCTTCATATTTACTGGATTAATGTGCATTCAGATCATATATACAAATGTGCATTTCTACATACTGTAAATAATTGTGGCTTGGAGTAGCTGCTCATAGAATTGACTAGAAGGTTCAGGCTAAGGAAGCAACCTTGGGTGTGGTTCTAAATGGTACTCAGAATCTAGAGTTGACACCTGCCTAGAGGCAAGCTACAGTCTCCTGGAATTACACATGATCTCCAGAGATCCGTTCCCCTAGAGAAACAGGCTGCTTTGGAACATGGACTCTATGGAATTATACCCTGATGAAGTCCCTTCCTCATGCAAACCTTTTCACCAGGCTTCACCTCCAAATCTCCAGGAAATTTCCCAACCCAGAGACAGATACCCTAGTTGTGGCATTGACTAGGAAGAGTGATCAGAGTCTATTAAGCATTCATGTGAATGCACGGCTGGTCTTAAAGTCCATCATGGCCACCATAGATTTCAAAGACAGAATCTTCTCTAAAATTATAGAATCAATCCAAAGGAAAATGAAATGGATGGTTAAAATGATTAAATAGCTTCAGGGATTTAATCTACAATACTGTAAGCACTGATAGAATAGCCTGTCTTTCCACTTTGCTCAGCAAATTCTGAACCCTACCTTTTACTTAAGTGACTCTTCCCCAGGCAGAAGAGCCACTTACCTTGGAAAAAGATTCCTTAGGCTGCAAATTTTATTCACCTGAGTGGTTGAATTCTGAAGCACAGACTATGGCAAAACATGTAAACTGATGGGGGGGGGGGGAATGGGACAGACAATGAGAGGCACATGTTACTTAAAATGTGCAAACAAAAAATAGAATTTATTTAAATGCATCACAGTCAGGAAACTTGAGAGAGAAGTGGTAAGGCCTATTTGAAAGAAAAGTGGAGAAAGTATTGTTAAAGGAAGATAAAGGGTCACATCCAAACTAAATTATCCGCTAATGGAGGGGGTGTAATTTGCCACCAATGTCCCTTTCCTGGGCGGGATATGGGTGGAAAATTATACCTCCCTCCCCATTTGCCCTCCATGACATTCTTGAGGGTTCCCTGTCCCCCAGAGCAGCATTTTGTGGAGAGCAGTGGACTATATTCTATTGTATTGCTAGTAGAAAATTTAGTCCGGATCCAATGCAAGGACTGCAAAGAAACTGAATTATTTGCCTCAGTTTTTACTGTGGAAAATGTTGGACAGTTACCCATGCTGGAGTATCAAAAGGTGTGCCAGAAGAACAAAACCAAACAGGGATAATTTACTAAATAACATTAATTAATGAATATTAGATTTATGGACTGCCCCCTCCATAAGCAGGCTAGGGATTAAAGCATTCATAAATAGTTAAAGCATTCATAAGCAAAATGTAAAACATCCTACAATTAAAACTTGCAAGCAAATCCCCTTCACCACACCCCTAGGACATAGATAAATTAAAATCTGACATGTCACCAGGTTCTCATGGCATATATCCTGTTAAGTAACTCAGCTGCAAAATGACTGATCTCCACACCCTTTTGCACCTTGTTGCTAAAACTGGACTCCTTTACAATTCTCAATAAAACTATTTTTTTAAGCAGACAGTGCTTCCCTCCATTGGGAAATTCCTGGAGATCTGGGGGTTGAACCTGAGGAGAAGAGGGCTTAGAGCAGGGAGAGATCTTACCACAATTTAACATCATATAGTCCACCCTTCCAAAGTCACCATTTTCTCCAGGACGAATGTCAAGATTTCATAGAATCATAGAATCATAGAGTTGGAAGGGGCCATACAGGCCATCTAGTCCAACCCCCTGCTCAACGCAGGATTAGCCCTAAGCATCCTAAAGCATCCAAGAAAAGTGTGTATCCAACCTTTGCTTGAAGACTTCCAGTGAGGGGGCACTCACCACCTCTTTAGGCAGCCTATTCCACTGCTGAACTACTCTGACTGTGAAAAACTTTTTCCTGATATCTAGCCTATATCGTTGTACTTGAAGTTTAAACCCATTACTGCGTGTCCTTTCCTCTGCAGCCAGCAGAAACAGCATCCTGCCCTCCTCCAAGTGACAACCTTTCAAATACTTAAAGAGGGCTATCATGTCCCCTCTCAACCTCCTTTTCTCCAGGCTGAACATTCCCAAGTCCCTCAACCTATCTTCATAGGGCTTGGTCCCTTGGCCCCAGATCATCTTCGTCGCTCTCCTCTGTACCCTTTCAATTTTATCGATGTCCTTCTTGAAGTGAGGCCTCCAGAACTGCACACAATACTCCAGGTGTGGTCTGACCAGTGCCGTATACAATGGGACTATGACATCTTGTGATTTTGATGTGATGCCTCTGTTGATACAGCCCAAAATGGCATTTGCCTTTTTTACCGCTGCATCACACTGCCTGCTCATGTTTAGTTTACAATCCACAAGTACCCCAAGGTCTCGTTCACACACAGTGCTACCTAGAAGCGTATCCCCCATCCAGTAGGCATGCTTTTCATTTTTCTGACCCAGATGCAGAACTTTACACTTATCTTTATTAAATTGCATCTTGTTCTCATTTGCCCATTTTTCCATTGTGTTCAGATCTCGTTGAACTCTGTCTCTATCTTCCGGAGTATTTGCCAGTCCTCCCAATTTGGTGTCATCTGCAAACTTGATGAGTAGTCCCTCCACCCCCTCATCTAGATCATTAATAAATATGTTAAAAAGTACCGGGCCGAGCACCGAACCCTGAGGTACCCCACTACTCACCTCTCTCCAGTCTGATGAAACACCATTGACAACAACTCTTTGAGTGCGGTTCTCTAACCAATTCCCTATCCACCTAACGATCTGAAAATCCAGATTGCAGCCCTTCAACTTATCCATCAGAACATCATGGGGAACCTTGTCAAAAGCTTTACTAAAATCCAAGTAAATGACATCAACCAAATTTCCCCGATCCAGCAAACCTGTTACTTGGTCAAAAAAGGAAACTAGGTTGGTCTGGCAGGACCTGTTGGAGACAAATCCATGCTGACTTCCTTGGATCACCAAATTGGATCACCAAATTTGGTGAGCCTAAACTAGTTTTGGTGGCACTCGGCTGTAGAAGTCACAGAGCATTGAAATATTCATTATTTTACTGATACTGTTGATATACGTGAAGGACCATGAAGGAACATTTTTTGATATATTTTAGAAAGAGGGAATACTAATTTCCCAAGGACTTCTACCCAATTCTTTTAAGTAGGAAAATTAGAAATGTCGGAAGAAAACAGTAACAGAACTTATTAAATATAGTCTCTTTCAGAGTAAAGAGAAGCACTTGCTTATTTGCTTTGTTTATAGTTTGCCTTTCTGACTGAGACTCAAAGCACAGGAACCAATAAGAACAGTATTATACACACAACAAATGATACAATAAAGTGGCATTACAAAGTGAAAGAAAAGCACCCTAAAAATGGAACCATTCAAACCCAGTATATACAATACAAGAGAATTATATGAGCAGAGAGCAATACAGTGAACAACACAATGAAAAACCACCTAGCATTTTCAGATATTAATATTTTAAAACTGTGTTTTAGCCATAATATTGTCGCTTAGCCAGTTTCCAGTGCTGCAAAGCTATTATAATTGAGATTCAGAACAAGTTTAGAGTCCAGTGGTATCTTTACCAATAAAGTTTTATTCAAGGTATCCGAGGAAGTGTGCTCATTTGTTCTGCTGCTTCAAACCAATAGGGCTACCCACTTTCATCTGTAATTGAGATTCATAAGTGAGAGTGTTAATAGTGGTAGAATTGCTATAGAGAGCCAGTGCTGTGTAGCAATAACAGTATCAGACAAAAAATTGGGAGACACAGGGTTGAATCCTTACTCTGCCATGGAAGCTTGCTGGGAGACATGAGGTAGTCACACACTCGCAGCATGATCTACCTCACAGAGTTGTTGTGAGGATAAAATCGAGGAGAGGATAATAATGTTAGCCACTTTGAGTAGAAATTGGTTGCCTTCTTCTGGATGTTTAACCAAAAATTCTTTTGAATTAATTTCAACCCAATGGTTCTGGTCCAACCCTCTGGGGCAACAGAAAACAACTCTTCTCCAGCTTCTAGGGCCATTATGCACGGCCGCCGAAATGGCGATTTCGGGTCACATGGAAAACGCGGAGGGGGAAGACGCAAAGCACACCGGTTATGCACGGGACGGGGCATGATGTCGGAAAAACCCAGAGTAACCAATTATGCACGCAGCGATCCCAGTGCCACTTCTGGTTGCGCCCCGGTCACCCGGAAGCTGTGCTTTCTTCCGCGTTTCGCTAATGCGGCTTTTTCGGCGGCATGCACCGAAGCTGTGGCCGGTTGCAGCCGGCTCCGTGCGTTATCGGTGATTTTGGTCGCCGCCATTCCACCCCGAATGTACTCTATTCCCCCGTGCATAATGGGTCCATGACAGTCCCTCAAATATTTGGTTATCATATCACCTCTTAGTAGTCTTCTCACCAGGCTAAACAGACCCAGCTCCCTCAACTTTTCCTTGTATGTCTTGGTCTCCAAACCCCTCACCATCTTTGTAGCCCTCCTCTGGACATGCTCCAGTTTCTCTACATCTGTCTTCAGTTGTGGTGCCTAAAACTGAACACAGTACTCCAAGTGAGGTCTTACCAGAATAAAGAGATATCATCACCTCATGTGATCTTGATGCCATACTTCTTTTAATACAGTCCAAAATCCTGTTTGCCTTTTTAGCAATCAAGTCACACTGCTGACTCAAGTTCAGTGTGTGGTTTACTAAGACCCCAAAATCCTTTCCACACGTACTACTGCCAAGACAAGTCTCACCCATACTATAGTGATGCATATGATTTTTCCTGCCTAAATAAATCACTTTACATTTATTGCTATTGACAAATCACATTATAAATAAAATGTATGTTTGCTACTGCATTTTTCTAGGTTGCTCAACATGTTGCACGATTTGAATTTGAAAACGTATATTAACATATTGCAGAGCATGTAACATCTATAAACCTCTGGTCAACACCGGGAGTCTGCCATACACATGCAGTAAGATGATGGACCTCTGGCAGTGCTAAAAAGGTATAATATATCCAATAAGCCAGGGGTGACCAAACAGTATCTCTCCAACTGTCCACGGACCACAATTATCATGAGCCACAGAACCTCCATGCAGTCCCATGGACATCTGGAAAGTCACAATTTGACCACCCCTGCAATAAGTAGTGTTTGCATGTATGTGTGTGTTATGTGCCATCAAGTTGTCTCCAGCTTATGAATGAGTGACCTCTAAAGCATCCTGCCATTAACAGCCTTGCTCAGCTCTTGCAAAATGACCACTATGGCTTTTTATATTGAGTTAATGCATCTTGTGTTGGGTCTTCCTCTTTAGTTGCAGCCTTCAGCTTTTTCTAGCATTATTGTGTTCCAATCAGCCTTGTCTTCTCATGTTGTGACTACAGTGTGATAGTTTAGTAATTCTAGCTTTTAGGGAGAATCTGGGCTTGAATGGATCCACAGCCAGTTATTTCTCATTTTGGCAGTCCATGTTATCCATAAAATTATTTTCCAACACCAGTAAGCAAGGCTCATTTTAATTCATGTGAACCTTCCATTTGCTCATGACGCTCAGACATGTACAAAATAAGTCAACTTTAATGTTGCTCGTCTTTCCATGATGACATTTGATGATTTGCAAAGATGGAGAAGGATAACAAATTAAGTAAATAATGTACATCAGGATCATGTGCTCTGCCATGCTCCCTGCCTACTCCTATGCATATTTACTCACACGTAAGTCCCACTAAATTGAATGGACCTCCCTACTAAGTCAGCATGCTTAGGATTAGATTTTCATTGTGTATTCTTACTAATGATTTACTATCAGTTTAAAAATATCCAAATTTATTACTACTTCTAGGCTACAGTAGGGAGTCAATGCTTTGGGGTCTGTGGATATAGAAAGAATAAGAAATTAGTTAAAACCTTTTCAATACAAGCATCAACTAAAATATTTTACCCCATACACTATCTAAACTTTGATCTAGAACAAACTAAGATCATGTGATATTGGGTAAGCCTACAATTGACCAATTCTTTAGCAATTCTTTATTATTTAAGAATCACTATGTATGGCGCTTCACAGCGCATGCAAGGAAAAAGTATAAGTCCCTGTCCCAAGAGGCTTACAGTATATATTTGGACAGTGGAAGGAAGGATTGGAATACAAGGAAATGCAGTTACTTGTACATATAGGCCATGGCTGTTTGTTTAGAAGTGAGCCCCAGGGTCTTCAATGGGCCTTGCTACCAGGGAAATGTGTGTATACAGGGTTCAATGATACTTTTTTGGCATGCTAGGCCAGAAGTGTCAAACTAATTTGTTATGAGGGCTAGATCTGACATAAATGTTACTTTGTGAAGCCAGACCATGTGTACCATAAAATTTAATGCCAAGTATACAAGATATAAACTTTATAAAGGACACAGGCAAACCCAATTAACAATATTTTTTTAAACTCAAGTAACAAACAAAATCAATGTATTCCTTGGAGCAATTGATTTGCTGGGGAATCTACAAAAGCCCTCCAAAATGTATTCAGACATATACAAGACTAGGACCTATTCCTGCAGATTTTGCAACCAGTAAGCCTTTAAGCTTGACTTCAGATTCTGTTCCTGCCTCATGTACCATTGTTTTCCTTCTTTATTCTGCCAAGAATTTCTTTGTCTGTAGCTGAAGGGGTTAATTCAATTTGAATTCTCTCAAGCGCAAATTCACTAGGTGGAAAAAAGGAGGAAGACAGGTGGGACTGCGAGGAGCGCATACTGAAAGTAGGGTTGCTAGCCTCCAAGTGGGGCCTGGGAATCTGGAATTAGATCTGGTCTCTACATCACTGGACCTTTGCCAGACTGCTGAGGATTCTGCAAATGATGTGACAGTTTGCTGATGGAAAGATGGGGGAAGGCACACCACAATGACCATTTTATTTATTTTTTAACAAAGCACACTCCTGATTACTTGGGAAAGGGCAGAGAGAGAGAGCACACTATCTGTTTACTGCTTCTCCCCTCTGCTCTTCACTCCACCCTTCTGTTTCTCAGTGCCAGGCCCAGCCCCAGAAGAAGGAGGAGGATGAAAGCGGTGGAGCCAGGGGGTGGCAGGAATTGCGGCTGCAGCGGAGGGGTGATTCACATTGCCATGGCATCGGTGATGTCATGGGGGTGGACTCTGCAGGGAAAACAACCAAGGCAGGCGCTGAGCACAAAAGTCTGGCAGGAAGCTGAAATGGTGCCCTGGTTTAGTAATAACAGACCTTTCCTTATTCTGAATCTGTTTGTGTGTTCTCCACAACTGATCCATTTGACAACAAGAGTTGTTTGCGTGTGTGTGTGAATCAGAAATGCAGCCAGAACTGGCCCTTTCTAGAAAGATAATAGTGCTCTGACTTTAATTGCCTGTGAAAATGTTACACCATTTTTTTTCTTCCCCCTTTAGACCTCTTTTTTAAATTGGATATAGACGCGCTTGGCCTTTCTTGAAAGGTTCCAATTGTGAAATCCAGTTTATTGGATCCCTGTTCTCTAACTGTGAAATCCAGTTTAGGGAAGGTGGTGTGCCCCTTTTCATTTCATGATGTGATCCAGTTTTATTGCATTTTAATGCATTATACCAACGGCCCTCTTCCCATTGCCTTTAGAACTTTGTAATCCCAGCTCAAGCCTCAGGGAGAAAGGCAGACGAGCCAAGAGGTAAAGAAACAGATGAATAAAGTCACTAAATGATACATTTGGATGTCTTTTAGCACACACACGTAATTGTGAAATAATGTCATGTCTCAGGTGTGCATTTGGCATGTGCATGGAGGATTACTAGGGACACACAATTAACTATCCTAAACTGGAGGGCTAGGGTACTTCCCGGTGAAGTCAGGGCACCCTACAATGACCCACAAACACCAGGGGGCTTTTTGCACGCCTTCAAAATAGCACAATGGTTGCCAATTGAAAACGCTACTGATTTGCTGTTTTGCACAACGTCGTCGACAATCTGCCACACACCTGAAACCAATCTGCAAAAAGCGCTTCCTTGTAGCGCTTTCAGGGAAATCCCCAAAAGTGGATTCACCCTCCGGAAAGCGATACACTCCTGCAACCAATCTGCAACACTAGCGAAAAAGACCTGTGTGTTACCATTGTTGTGGTTTCTACAAAGTCCCTCCCCCTGGCTCTCTCCTCTGATCTTCCGGCGAAGCGATCGCCATTTTTTTTTCTCCGAGCGAGCGGAGATCAACGCACCGGCGAACCTCCGTTTAGAGGCTTCCCCGGCTTCAGTCCCTCCCCAGAACTGTTTAGTCACTAAGCACAAACAACAGAGAAGCCCGTTTGCTGATGTATTTTCCCTTTATTTTTCACACTGTTTTCGGCCGAAAATCGCGCCCGTGAGGGGGGGGGGGTTTCACTCGGGGGGAGCATGGCAACGATGAAACGGCAGCTCAAACACACCTGCCAGCTGGATGGGTCTCTCCATTGCAATGAAGCAACGCAGATTCGTTGCAACGTGTGTGTGTGTGTTTTTTTTTAAAAAACCTTTCTTAAAGGGAAAGGGGCTGTTTGGGAGCATGCTAACGGCCGCCCATTGGCTGCTTGATGGCCAGGGGCGGGACGAGCTTGGCAATAGTGCTTCCTTTCTAGCGATTTTTGCCGAGACCGGAAGCCTGTGGGAAACGATAGAAACGCAACTGGATTCCACTACAAAGGCAGGTATGCATAACGACGAATTCCACTATTTAAAATGGCGATTTTCGTTCAGCAAACAATTTGCTACAAGGATCCCGGTGCGGAAACCCCCTGTGTCTCCACCTGCAAATCTCCAAGTATTTCCCAACCTGGTAACTCTGTGATCTCCCATTCACCCCCTGAGCGTCCACAGTCTTGGATTTATTATTCAGCAGCCTACAATCAAATTGTGCCACATTTTTTGAGACTCGCGTAGACAGTTGCTGAAACACACACCTCCGTTGCAGCTGCTGTTGCCCTTTGTGCAATTAAAAAACCCAGGTGGAACACTGAGGCCGCAAGTCTGCAAGGAGGGTGGGGGTGGGCAGTTTTCTGCTCTTGCTCCTGCACTTCCAGTAGCTTCCATAGCCCTGTGATCTATGGGGTCCCTGCCTGATTATGAGGGCTTCCCTCCCCAAGAACTGGAGCCAGTATGGAGCTGTGGTTCAAGTGCCAGACTGTGATCCGGGTTCAAACCCATCAAGCTCAGTTCAGTGATTTTGGAGTACTCGTTGTCTCTCACTGTGTTGTTGTAAGATTCAAGTGGTCTCTCTTTTAATTACTCTGGTTCTGCAATTGGGAATGTATCTGTCTATTAATCTTTAATCTTGACATTTTTATTTCTTTTACTGTACTATGTTTCCTATCCACCCAGAACTGAACTCAAAACGAACAGTTTTTGCATAGGTTGGGGCAGGGGCCTGTTGTCTTCCACTCTGTTAAACAGCATGGGCCTTGGGAGCATACCAATGACAGCAGCACTATTAAAGCTAGAATCCATAGCTCCAATCAACAAAGATCTCTTTATTTAGGAGCCGGCTTTGGCTTAAGATGGATTTTGCTTCCCACACTCTTTAGGAAGTTAAAAAAAAAAAAAACCGCCACCCTGGAAAATACAGGGCCATTTCGCACGGCTTCAAAGTAGCACAATGGTTGCTATTTGGAAACGCTACTAATTTGCCATAACCCACGACGTCGTAGACAATCTGCAACAATCCTGAAACCAATCAGCAAAAAGCGCTTCGTTGTGGCGCTTTCAGGGGAATCCAGAAAAGTGGATTCACCCTCCGGATAGCGATACACTCCTGCAACCAATCTGCAACAGTAGCGCTAAAGACCTGTGCGTTACCATTGTTGCTGGTTCTTCAAAGTCCCTCCCCCTGGCTCTCTCCTCCAAACTTCCGGCAAAGCGATCGCCATTTTTTTTTCTCCGAGCGAGCGGGGATAAACGCACCGGCGAGCCTCTTTCTGTTTAGAGGCTTCCCTGGCTTCAGTCCTTCACCTTTAGTCACTAAGCACAAACAACTGAAAAGCCCGTTTGCTGAAATAAAGTCCCTTTATTTTTTACAAATAAATTCAGCCGAAAATCGGGACCGTGAGAGGGGGGGGGGATTTTCTTTTTATCACTCGAGGCAGCGTGCAAACGATCATACAATCAAACGACAGCTCACATTAGGCAGCTGGATGGATCTCTCCGTAGCAACGAATCTACCTAGATTCGTTGCTATGGGTCTGTTTTTTTTAAAAAAACCTTTCTTAAAGGGAAAGGGGCTGTTTGGGAGCATGCTAACGGCTGCCCATTGGCTGCTTGACGGCCAGGGGCGGGACGAGCTTGGCAATAGCGCTTCCTTTCTAGCGATTTCTGCCGAGACCGGAAGCCTGTGGGAAACGCTAAAAAACGCAACTGATTCCACTACAAAGGCAGGTATGCATAACGACGAATTCCACTATTTTAAATGGCGATTTTTCATTCCGCAAACAATTTGCAACAAAGATCCCTGTGCGAAAAGGCCCACAGTGTCTGTACAATGAGAAACCCAGAGGTGGCTAGATATTTTTAATTGGCCCAACAAGTCTCTAAAAGTATAGGAAAATCCATGTGCAGATGACATGAAATGTAGGGCTATTCAGTGCAGGGAGGGTAACAGGCAGGTGCAGAATTGCTGGTTCTACTCTGCTAGTCGGGTTTCTATGTATTTATTTATTTATTTATTTATTTATTTGATTTGTATGACCGCCGCTCTCGGAAACCGGCTCGCGGCGGTTCACAATGTTTTAATACAAATACAATATATTAACCATTAAAATTCCCCATTAAAACCCCATTAACATAATGACTGAGTCACAATGATGGCGATTAAAAAACTATTCCCGTACAGGCCCACTGGATGAGCAGAAGGGAACGGATGGATAATTGGGCATAGGGTGGAACAATCTGGGGAACCAGGTCAGTCTAGTACTGGCCTCCCCTCTCCGGGGAGAGGGGTCCGATCTTAGCCCCGGGCCATCACCCGGCCTTAGACAAACGCCTGGCGGAAGAGCTCCGTTTTGCAGGCTCTGCGGAACTCAGAGAGCTCCGACAGGGCCCGCAGCTCTTCAGGGAGCTCGTTCCACCAGGTAGGGGCCAGGACCGAAAAGGCCCTGGCCCTTGTCGAGGCCAGGCATGCCTCCCGGGGTCCTGGGATCATCAGCAGATTCTTACCCGCAGAGCGAAGTACCCTGCGGGGGGCATAAGGAGATAGGCGGTCCCTCAAGTATGCAGGACCCAAGCCGCGTATAGTCTTGAAGGTTAATACCAAAACCTTGAACCTAATCCGGAAACAAACTGGCAACCAGTGCAGCTGCTTCAGCAGAGGTTGAACATGGGACCTCCAAGATGATTTAGTGAGGACCCGTGCAGCTGCATTCTGTACCAGCTGTAACTTCCGGGTTAGAGACAAGGGTAGGCCCGCGTAGAGCGAGTTACAGAAGTCTAATCTAGAAGTAACCGTTGCATGGATCACAGTGGCCAGGTGTTCCGGGGGCAGGTAGGGCGCTAGTAGCCGAGCTTGGCGTAGATGGAGAAACGCCGTCCGAGCTACCTTAGTGACCTGGGCCTCCATGGAAAGTGAGGTATCCAGAATCACTCCCAAATTCCTGGCTTGGGGCACAGATGACAATTGTACCCCGTCCAGGCAGGGAAGACGCGCTTCCTGTTCCTGCTCCCTTCGGCCTAGCCAAAGGACCTCCGTCTTGGAGGGGTTGAGTCTCAGGCGGCTCCTCCTGATCCATCCAGCCACTGCTTCCAAACAACTGGCGAATTTTTCTGGGGGGAGATCTGGCCGGCCATCCATCAAGAGATAGAGCTGGGTATCATCAGCGTACTGATGACACCCAAGCCCATAACTCCGTACCAGCTGAGCCAGGGGACGCATATAGATGTTAAATAACGTGGGGGAGAGCACCGCTCCCTGTGGCACCCCACATGGGAGTGCAAAGGAGTCGGATAACTCCTCCCCCACAGCGACCCTCTGTGACCTGTTCTCTAGAAAGGAGGATAGCCATTTAAGAGCCACCCTTCCAATCCCAGTATCAGCGAGGCGGTGAACCAAGAGCTCGTGGTCAACCACATCAAATGCGGCTGACAGGTCTAATAGCACGAGAATGGCCGACCCGCCCCGGTCTAGCTGGCGCCGGAGATCATCTGTCAGGGCGACCAGCACGGTCTCCACCCCATGGCCAGGACGGAAGCCAGACTGGTATGGATCAAGGGCCGAAGTTTCCTCCAAAAATGCTAGGAGCTGGTCCGCGGCGGCCCTCTCAACCACCTTGCCCAGGAATGCAAGATGCGATACCGGGCGGTAGCTGGCGGGGTCCCGCGGATTCAGCGATGGTTTTTTCAGAAGAGGGTCCCTGTATAGGGTCCCTACACAGATAAAAGCCAATATAAACCTTTACACACAACTCCTCTGCATGTTGACTGAGTGTGTGGGGAGGGGTAGCAGGTACAAGTACTCTGGCCAGCCACCACCCTCCCCCCACTTATGCAGTATCTGTGCAGATGTTCCTTCGCCATCATTGGCAGCCTTTGGAAATCAGTGTCCCCCAGCACAGGGAGGTAGCATACCTGCAGAAACTTCCACTGAGGGGGTGACCCAGTGGTCATGGAGGCAGGGGGTGGGTGGGAGCAGTGTGCTAGTAGTGACGGCTCTACTTCCCTGCACATTCAGTTGATGCCTGCACATATCAGTCTGCTCTTGCCAGGTTCTGCTCCCAAACCTCCGTAAGATTCCCAAGTTTGTGTTATCAGACTTAGGCCTTTTCCGCAGTTGTCTGTATTCTCTGGATTTATTTTGTATTAGTCTCTGGAAGCTGACATAAAATATGCACCTGGCTCTCCGCATATGTCATCTCCATACGACAGTCGTGAGGATTGGTTTCACAACATGCTGTTCACATTTACTTTGGAGGCGCCAGTGGCCGGTTCCACCTCCTGTGCTTTTCTCAGAGCTGCAGGTGGCCGGTCCTGCCCCTTTTCATTTTTGTTTGGCGCATGAGCGATAATGCAAGTTCAATATCAGAGTCCAGAAGGACCTTTAAGACCAACAAAGATTTATTCAGGGCGGAAGTTTGCGAGTGCAAGCACTCTTCGTCACACTTGCAAAATGTTGGAAATGATTAGTCCACTGCATTCCCTGTCTTGCTCTCCTTGCCAACTTCCCTTCCTCCCCCTCCCATAGGAAAAGTGCCCAAGCACTCCCCTTTTCCATATGCTGAGCAGCTCACCCCCCCCCCCCAGCCTTCTCAGGACCAATGCAAATTAAAAACAACTTTGGAAAAATAGGGCATGCTTGCACCTTTGTTTTAAGGGTGCCACTTCAGGCAAGCATTGTATGTCCTGAATTTCCTTCCCCCTTCCCTCCCCCCTATAGTGCATGGTACTATTAAAAAAAAAACAACTCAGTCATTATATTAGGTTGCTCCTATGTTATAAAACAAAGCTCCTCCCCCTGTACTTGGGGAAAGCTGGGGTAGGCTGCTGAATGCGGCCATTTTTCCCCCCGGTGAACTGATCTCTGTCACTGGGAGATTAATTGTAATAGCAGAGCTCCAGCCACCACTGGGAAGCTGGCAATCCTTGGGAAGGTATAATGCTATAGAGAGAGGAGTTAAATATATGCGTGTGATGAAAGTTTGTATCCGTGTGGAACAGACAATGATAAGCAGGGAGACGGCTATGATTAAGTGAAGTAACCTACGGGGTGCAGGTGGTAGACCCAAATGAGGCTTGGTAGGAGAGCCTCTCCGTCTCCCCCTATGCCCTACCTGCATATTTGTAGGGTGGGGAAGCCCATATTACAAAGATACCATAAGTCTTCCGTGCTCTTCCATCCAAAGAAAACAAAACCCAGTAGCGCTGCTCATGTAATTTCCACAAGAAATGTGTAATAGTATGTTGATATAACAGCTTGTGTCTGTGCAAAATCTGCTTGAGGCTTGAATCCAAGGAATTTTTCAGGGCTCTGCTTCCTAGCAACTTGTGTCATGTTGTCTCCTCTAATGATGAACATAAAAGTAGACACCAAACAGAGATAACCTATGCAAAAACTGTTCCTGTTTACCAGACAGTTTACCTGACAGCGTGTCTACACATTTGCTTTATTTATATCCTGTCTCCCCAATGGGAAGCTAAAGCAGCTTACATCTTTCTCCTTGCTTCCATTTATCCTCACAACAACCCTGCGAGATGGGTTAGGTTCAGAGTGTGTGACGGGCCCAAGGTCACCCCCTGAGCTTCCATGACAGAATGGTGATTTGAACCTGGGTCTCCTGGATACTAGTTAGATACTGTGACCACTATGTTCTACTTTCGTTTATTCCCATGTTGAGTAAAAGGAGTTCCTGGTGGTTTTTTTTGGTTTACGAATCCTTCATCAGCACTGAACAGTGGTTGAGAGGGAGCAGTGTTTTAATTCCGCTTGGCCATCCAACTATGGTAGCCAACTCAAGGTGGAAACTTCCTGGAGATTTGGTAGCAATGCCCAGGGACAATGGAATTGGGGAAGGGAGGTCAGTGGGGATGTGATGCCGTAGAGCCCACTATCTGGAGATTCTTGGAGAATGCCAGGCCCTACCTAGATATTGTCACCCAAATGCCATGGGCATTTCTAGATTTACCACTGTTGGGAGAGTATCCTATGCAAAGAGGAGTATAGCACTAGGAAGCTTAAAAGAATAAAATAGTTTTATTTAAAAGAGAAACAGTTTTGTATAGAAAGAAGAGAGGGAGAGAGAAAGAGAGAGTCACATCAAAGCATTCTGTTCATTCGTTCTGTCTGTTTTGAGGCAAGCAGGAAGTATGTCCAAAGAAGACTCCAATTGAGGTAATCAGCATGCAGAGAAGATTATTTTAAAATATCAGGCAATTCCTGACCTAAATATGCTAACTACACGTATCCACACCACAGAAACAACCACAGTGCAGTTCTGCATGCAAGAGGAGGAGGTTTCCAGTATTAACTGCAAAATGCAAAATATTAACTGCAACCATGACAACACATATACGTGGCGGAAATGTGTCCACATGAGAAGGGAGGAAACTGCGGAAGAGCAAGGACCAGCTGCCGATCCTGCATGGAAATTTGGGGGAAAACGCACTGCAGTTATAACCCAAGGCAAAGCCGCCCCCTCCCGCATGTGGAACTGGCCTCTCTGTCAAATGCTTGCTTAGTACAACATACTTGAACTATAAAATTCAGCCAACCTGCATTGCTCCTTTGGAAAAAACTAAAATCCCATTGAGATAGGCAGCTTAGAAGAAGGGGCAGAGGCACTGGATCCGTATCATGAAATAGTTTGACATGGCATCTTATTAAAAGCACCATCTGCACACACCTGCAGCTTCTGCAAAGCAGTTGGATCAAGGTCAAAAGGTTTTTTTTATGGGCCCTCCATGCCAAGAGGGAGCATATCACCGAATACCAATTGTTGGGGAGGCAACAGAGCGTGGATGATTCCTGGGGAGAACTAGCTGGCCCAAGATGGGAAACAGGATTATCTGGACCTATGATGTGATCCCAAGCTCAGGAAAGCCTACATGCAAGCAAGAACTAACTCCTTGTCCTCAAGTGATCTTATACAGCCGAGTCCAGGGAATACCTTATCAAGAAAGGCTATGTGGACATGGAGCAGGTTGTCCTGGCTCCCGGTCACACGTACTTTTGGATTGCCATCTTTGCAATAATTTACGAGAACACCTTATAGAAACTATAGTTCCAACGACTTGTCCAAATAATCAAATATCGATCTATAAATTACTAGCTGATCGAGGTTCCAAGATTACAGAAAAGGTGGCAACCTTCTTGGTGGCAGTATCTAAACAATGGCATCTTAGTTCAAGAAAGGATAATTATATTGACATGTGCTGGGATTGTTCATAATATTGGCCTATATTTGTCAATGTTTTAGAATCTGAATTATGCCAGTAAGGGTATTGTGTCTGTCTGATGTGATCCAGCAAAATTACATCTGTGTTAACAAATGAATGAACTGGATACTCGTTAGAAGAAAGGGGCACCCTTTATTTTCTTCCATAATGTAAATCATCATAAATATAAATGTGTTTAAATCTGTTCTAAAAATCTGTAAACTGCTCCACAGAAGCAGTAGTAATAAAGCACTAAGGGCAATGTGGGAGGAGAAAGGGGTGAGGCGAGTCCGGGATAAAAACGCAAAGGGGCCACGCAGCTCCTGATTGGCCCCTCTGAGTGTCAGTCCGGGGGGTGAGGGGGCCGGGGGAAGAGCCTTTGCCGTCGGGACATCAGGGGGGAGGGGGGGAAGGCTTCCAGGCGGCGAAAGGAGCAGGCCAGCAAAAGGAGCAGGCCTCGGGGAGGGGGGTAAGGCTCCATCCCAGGGAAAGGCCTGCTCCTTTCCCTGGGACGAAGCCGGGGTCCCAGGGGGTGGGGGGAAAGGCTTCCCGGGACAAGGCCGGGGCCTTGGTGGAAGAGGGGATGGTGGGGGCCTCCCGCACCCAGCTGCCTGCCCGCTAGCGCCTCCTGTATTTGGGCTATAGTGGGCCTTAAATCTAGCAATCAATAATTCGTACATTTTATATGCTTAATTATTTTATATTGTTTATATCGACATGTTATATGTTTATATATACTATGTGTATCTTCAAACTGTTCAAAGAGTGCTGTGCCAGGAAAATACCATATTATCAAGCTATTAAGTAGGTCATTTGAGAATGAATCAGTTTTTGTGTGTGTGTCAGACTTGGGCTTTATCTGCAGAAAAATCACTGGCAAGTTGCAAGGCCTTTGATAAGCTACAGACTGGAATGCAGAGGAGAAAGTGGATGAAACACTAGGCCATTTTTCTGAGTTCAGTTTCCTCCTTTTGTCCCACCCATCAGTTGACATTTCCTGGGTTTTTTTCCAGCTGGGAGCATGGGGCGAGAAAGGGAAGGAGAAAGCAGCTGTTGATTTCTTGCATAATGTAGGGCTTTTGTCTGTGTGTGTGTGTAGGGGAATTGTTATTTCTAATCCCTCCCCCATTTAAGTTTGCACATGTGTAGACTCTATCAGCATGATTCACCAGAAGGATATGTCATCTTTTTTGTTCCCTGCCTTAGCAGGCACCATCAATTTATATAATTAGTAGATATGATTTGCCTAGATTATCTATATGTAGGCAACCCCAACCCCTTCCCATTTCAGTGGGATGTGAATATGGCAGTGCTGGAAGCTGGGGACAAAAGATTTTCAAAGCAATGGTGTGTCACAAACGGTTTTAGCCAGCTTGAGCCCCGAGATCTGCCCACAGTTTATTCATGCTGGTTTGCACCCTCATCTTGTTCTATACTGAGGCTATACAAAAGAGGCATTTTTGGCATCTCCCTTCCCACTTGTATTTTGATCTGTAGTCTTAAAAACAGAGAAATCCGGACTTTCTCAATCAACTAACCTGGGGTTGTGTAATGAGAAGGGCAGCTTGTTCTTCACTAGCTGAAATCCCCTGAGGGGCAGACTTGGAGAGGAAAGGATTGGTTGTGGGGTAGGAGAGGCTCAGCCTGATGGTAACAGACAATGGTGTCTTGTAAGCTGGATCAGGGCTCTGCCTGGTGGGCTTTGCCAGATGAGTCCAGGATATATAATTCCTCGAGACTTGGGGGCAGAACCTGGGGAAGACCCAGGCTAGGGGAAAGGATCTCAGTGGGATGTAATGTCATAGAGTCCATTTTCCAAAACTCCCATGGGAGTCGGCTGGAGATCAGTTGTACTTGTGGGAGATCTCCAGACCTCACCTGGAGGTTGGCAACCCTTGAGTTGTAGGGTGATGGCCATGGGGTAGAAGCTCTCTTTAGATCAGGGTTCTTTTTCAGCCTTCAGGCACCTTTAGAGTTGTGACACATGGCACGGCTCACAAAATGGCTGCCACGGGTGGTGGAGGCAGCCACAAAATGGCTACTACCTCTTACCTTCAGTCACACAGAGAAGATTCTTGTGCTGTGGTGGAGATGCTGCCACAACAATTTTTAATGTACAGCCAATCAAATCTCCAATGGCCAATCAGAGGTTTTGCTGGGCAAAGTCCTACATGAGCCTACCTACTTACTAAAAACCACCATGTCGGGGTCAAGCAGGAAATATTTGCCCTCTTTTGTGTGATGATACTGAAAAGGTCAATAAAGGCCAGAAATTTCTGGTTAAACCTTGGCAACCCCCTCTATAGTGCACAGTCACAGAGAAATTCCATATGGCCTTAACTGTACTTTCAGAGCCAAATTTAGAGCCTATTTGAAATGCACAGTGTGTCCCCCCCACCTTCATTTTTAAATTAGGATCTGGGAGACTGTTGGGTATGTAGACCTGCCGAGGACCTGAGCTTGAAGTCCAAGGCAGGATCATAATCATGCAAATGCAATTGGCTAACGTGTGGCTGGTTCCTGACTGCTGTATCCAATCAGTTCAAAGTGAAACTGACCAATAGTACACACTGGCGGAAACCTGTTGTCTATTTATGGGGTTTTCCTCCATTCACTTTCAGTCCTCTTTACCTTAGAGTTGGGGTCAATAAAGAGCTAAAACAAACTGCCAGCATCCTAGTTTATGACCCCATGGCTCTAACAGAGACCAAAGTGCAAATTGCCACTCTGTGGTGGAAGCCAGTGACATGCCCTCAACCTAACCTACCTCATGGGGCTGTGAGGATAAAAGGAGGGAGAGAGGGAGAATTTCAGCTGCTTTGGGTCCCCACTGGGGATAATGATGGAGCATAAATTAAGTAAATAAATATTTTCCAGCAGGTAGTAGCTGGATTTAGATCAGAACCCTGGGGAGGATTATTTTCTTTTACAAACCTCCCCCATTTTGCATGAGGCTGTACCATTGGCATGGCCTCACAGGGTTCTATACTAACGGGCTGCAGCCTAGACGGTGCCCCTACATACCTTGCAGGGCACAGGGTTTCCTTGGCAAAGCAGTCAGGGCAAAAAAGGAGCTAAGAAAGCAGAAATGTTGAAAATCATGGCCCTAAAGGATGATCAGCCTTTGCCCTGAGAATCTAGCAGGATCATCTGCAAATATATTTGGCGTGTAAGGGGACAGGAGGAGAAATCGCTTCTGCTTGCTGCATGTTTTGACTTTGCCTCCAGCACCAGTGAGGTGCAGACACACACCACCCACCCCCAATTGAACATGTCACTTCCTTGCATATTTTGGGTTTGAATGGAATTTGTTAGTCATTGCATCCTGCTCCTGTGCTCTGAGACACCTAGTGGCGGAAATGTGTACAGCCCTTGGCAAATACAGCACACCGCCCCCCCCCCTCCAAAGAGCATCCATTTTGTTTAAGGAGGACATTCAAACTCTTCTTAATGCCACTTTCTGTGGCAGGGGCAAATTCCACTCAGGGCATCTTGAAAGGCCGGTGTGCTTTTGGAGGGACTGAAGTTGCCTAGTTGCCTAGTGGTGATTCAGCATCTTTGTGTTTGCTGTGTACATTTGAATAATAGGCTGGGACAGGCCTATAGTTGCCAACTCTGACTTAGGGCGTTCCTGGAAATCTGCCACAGTGCTGGAGGAGGGTGCTTGGTGAGGATCCCATGTCATTGTAGAACTTACAGATCTCCTAGACTCAGAGTGATCTTGCTAACCTCCAGGAGGGGCCTGGAGATGTCCTGGAGGTTTGGGGACAGGACATTGAGGGAGCCCATTCTGTCCAAGGCCAAGGTTTCTTTTGGTATACACATGAGGATGCTCACACAGGATTGAACCCTGGTCTTGGACAGTGTGGTGGTTCTTGACTATTTTGATTTTTTATTGTAAGATCTGCATCTAAAATTATTTATTTACTTATATTTGGATTTATATACTGCTGTTCCCATTTGGGCTCACAGCGGTTTACAAACAATAAAAGAATAAAAATACAATAAAACCCCATAATTTCTCTTAATAATATTGCAACTACTACTATGGTGGCAGGCAAAAAATCCACCAGCTATCTCCTCCCCTCGTCCAGCCAGGGGCCAATCTCCCTATTATTGGGAGGAAGTGATCAGTCAGATGGACATGGGGGGGGGATCCTAGATCAAATATCAGGGACCCCGCCCTGGCCTCGACTGTATGCCTGACGGAAGAACTCTGTCTTGTAGGCCCTGCAGAAAGTTGACAAATCTGGCAGGGCCCTTAGCTTCTCCAGGAACTCATTCCACCAGGTTAGGGCCAGGACCAAAAGGCTTTGGCCCAGGTCAAGGCAAGGTGAATGTCCTGAGGGCCCGGGACTACCAGTAAGTTCATACCCGCAGAGCAAAGAGACCTGCGGGGGGCATAAGCAACCAGACGGTCCCACAGGTAGACCACCCAGACCGTGTATAGCCTTAAAGGTTGAACTTGACCCAGAAACAGACTGGTAAACAGTGCAGATGTTGAAGCACCAACTGAATATGGGCCCTCCATGATGTCCTAGTGAGGACCCAGTTGTAGCTTCTGAATCAAAGACAAGGGCGGGCCCACTTAGAGCGAGTTACAGTAGTCTAGTTTGGAAGTGACCGTTGCATGGATCATTGTGGCCAAGTTGTCTGAGGACAGGTAGGGCGCTAGTAGCCTGGCTTGGTGCAGGTAGAAAAAACACAGTCTGGGCTACTTTCGTGACCTGAGCCTCCATTGAAAGGGAAGCATCAAATGTCACTCCCAAATTCCTGGCAACTGGTGCAAGTGTTAATTGCATGCCATCCAGGCATGGGAGTCGTGCTTCTGTAAAACAGGACCTGGGTGGTGGGAGGAGTTGGGAGCCATCACTTATCTGATTGGCCATCTATCCAACAAATGGCCAATCAGGTAGGCTGTTCCGACCCTGGCCACATTCCCCTCCAACTTCTTCTACATGAAAGAAGTGCCAGCCTGCTCTACTGTGCTGATACTGAGAGTAAGCCAGCCAGCAACCGAGCTGGGTGGGTGGGATGGGCCGGGGACTGAGGGCCTGGTGGGAGGGAGGGTGAGATGCCCTCCCAGTGCTACCTCCTGCCCCAAGCAACCCCGCCATGGCCTTCCCAAATCTCGGGGGGGTGGTTGCCTGGGTTGGGGGGGAGTGAGAGAGCCTCCACCAGTATTACTCTTGCCCCAAACAGCCCCGCTGTGGCCTTACGGGGGGGGGGGGGAAGGCTAGTGCTCATTGTATTTTTCCTACAATGGGCTTTTCTGCTAGTCACTATATATTGATTGATATTGATGAGAGATTCACGTTTTAGGATTCTAATGCCACCAACTAGATCTTATTGTAATAGGTAAAGGCATCCCTTGTGCAAGCACCGAGTCATGTCTGACCCTTGGGGTGATGCCCTCCAGAGTTTTCATGGAAGATTCAATACAGGGTGGCCTTGCCATTCCCTTCCCCAGTCATTACTGTTTTACCCCCCAGCAAGCTGGGTACTCATTTACCGACCTCGGAAGGATGGAAGGCTGAGTCAACCTTGAGCCGGCTGCTGGGATCGAACTCCCAACCTCATGGACAGACAGCTTCAGACAGCATTTCTGCCGCTTACCACTCTGCGCCACAAGAGGCTCAGATGCTTTTTGTAATATTGTATGATTATCTGTGTGCGTATATTTTATTTGACCTCTGATGAAGACCCTCTGAGTTGAAACACATTTGATGCATGGTCATTGTACTGAGTTTAGAGGATTGGTTTTATGTGACCTGCCTCGAGCCTCCGGCGGGGAGGCGGGATATAAATGAAAGGATATAATAATAATAATAATACCCTATCCAGTCATTAAGACTGTAAGTGGAATACTGCACATACTTGGATTGTTATGCTATGTTGTTTTTAATCTTCATTTGCACATAATGAATATTTGTATTTAAATTATAATATATTTTGTTGCTCAACCTTCAGGAATTCTTCAGCTTTTCAGGGATTCTTCTCAGGGATTCTTCAGCTTTTCAGCTGAAGCAAGCTGCTTTGCATCTCTTTCTGATAGAGAAAAGCCACATATATGAACCAACTCTTCTTCAGGAGCAAAAGATGCACTCCGCATCTCATAGAATCATAGAATAATATAGATGGATGTTTTCCCTAAAGGATGCACCATTTGCCCTGGAAAATTTATGGGTCATCTAGTCCAACCCCCTGCACTATGCAGGACACTCACATCCCAATCGCTCATCTACTGTAACCTGCCACCCCTTTTGCCTTCACAGAATCAGCCTCTCCGTCAGATGGCTATCTAGCCTCTGTTTAAAAATCTCCAAAGATGGAGAACCCACCACCTCCTGAGGAAGCTTATTCCACTGAGAAACCATTCTAACTGTCAGGAACATCTTCCAGATGTTTAGATGGAATTTCTTTTGAGTTAATTTCATCCCATTTGTTCTGGTCTGTCCCTCTGGGGCAAGAGAGAACAATTCTGCTCCATCCTCCATATGGCAGCCTTTTAAATACTTAAAGATGGTTATCAGATCCCCTCTCAGTCGTCTCCTCTCTAGATTAAACAGACCAAGCTCCCCCAACCTTTCCTCATACATCTTGGTCTCCAAACCCCTCACCATTTTTGTTGCCCTCCTCTGGACACGTTCCAGTTTGTCAACATCCCTTTTCAACTGGGGTGCCCAAAACTGAACACAGTACTCCAAGTGAGGATGAACCAGAGCAAAGCGGTACCATCACCTCCTGTGATCTGGACACGATACTCCATTTGATATAGCCCAAAATCCCATTTGCCTTTTTAGCCACTTAGTCACACTGCTGACTCATGTTCAATCTAGTAAGACTCCTAGATCCTTTTTGCACATGCTACTGCCAAGGCAAGTCTCCCCCATCTTATATTGGTGTATTTGGTTTTACCTACCTAAATGCAGAACTTTACATTTGTCCCTATTGAACTTCATTTTATTCAGTTTAGCCCACTTCTTGAGCCTATCAAGGTCATCCTGTATTCTGTTGCTGTCTTCAGTTGTCTACCCCTCCCAGTTTAGTATCATCTGTAAATTTAATAAGTATCCCCTCTAATCCCTCATCCAAATCATTTATAAAAATGTTGAACAACACAGGTCCCAGGGCAGATCCTTGGGGTACTCCACTTGTCACTCTTTTCCAAGGTGCTGAACCATTAACAAGTACCTGGGTACGATTTGTCAACCAGTTCTTGATCCACCTGACAGAATTAGGATCCATACCGCATTTTACCAACTTGTGAACAGGAATATCATGTGGAACCTTATCAAAAGCTTTACTGAAATCCAGATAAACTATGTCCACGGCATTCCCCTGATCCAGCAAGGTAGTCACTTTCTTGAAAAACGATATAAGGTTGGTCTGACATGACTTGTTATTGCAAAACCTGTGCTGAGTCTTAGAAATCACAGCTCTCAGTTCCAGCTGCTCAAGGACTGAGTGTTTAATTATTTGTTCTTTCCCTTTCTTGAAGATTGGGACAACATTTGCCCGCCTCCAGTCGTCTGACACCTCACCTGTTCTCCAAGAAGTGTCAAAAATAATGGGCAGAGGTTCAGAAATGACACCTGCAAGTTCTTTTAGTACCCTTGGATGCAGTTCATCTGGCCCTGAAGACTTCGTTTCATTTTAAAAAAACTAGGTGTTTGTGGACTGCTCCAACAGTGATCCTAGGCCACTATTCCCGTCCCCCGTGTTGTGTTACGTTTTTGCCACATTGATCACTATTTCCCTCACAAGAGAAGACTGCCATTTCTCTATAATCTTTTAGTAATCCCAGGGGCTCCACTACCTCCCTTTCAGTTTCTACTGCATTTGAAGAAATTTTGATTAATATTTTTTGCAACATGTCCCTCATAGGCCCTTTTTGCCTGTCTAATCACTGGATTACATTTTATTTGCCAAAGCCTGTGCTCCCTTTTGTTTATCTCACTCAGACTAGCCTTCCTCTGCTCAAAGGAATCCTTACCTTTTACTGCTTCCATTACTTGGCTTGTTAACTTGCCCTGCAAGAAGCCATGTTGCTGCTGCACTGTATTGGCAGCAATGGGAAAACCCCACAAACTCATCCCTTTGTGGAAAACATGATAAAAGTGAACCCCTTCTCTGTTCCCTACCTATATAGCAGCCCAGCTCCATAATGGAACAAAATGCCTCGAACTGGGTTGTGTCTGTGCTTTATTAAGTAGTAATCTGGTACAACCTGATCCCAGAAAGCTGCTTGCCTCTATTTTGACTGCTTCAATCTGTGCGTCCGTGAGAGAGAAAGAAAGTGCCTTCTGGAAAAGAGAGACCAATTAGCCCAAGAGGCTGAGATGAATGTTCTGTTGGAGTGCCAGTTACTGCGCCACCCACCTTGATCCGACCTGCTTGTTTGGAGTAGCAGCAATCAGCCTAGACTGGAGTGGCCTAGTTCCCTTTGTATACTTTGCAATCATCAACCGCTCTGATTCAGGCTGATGCCTCCATCAGGAAGTAAACAGGTATAGGACTTAATGCAGCAGAAGGCTATGAAATGAAAACATAGATTTGGGGGGGAGGTACAGAAGACATGTGAGCCACAAGAAATCCATGTTGTTGTTGCTGCTTTGCTTTTTGCAGGGCTTAATGTGAGCTAAAGCTGCCTTTGATATACCTATGGAATCAACTGGTTCAGGACCTGTCAAATATCAACACTTATTCATGGCATGCGTGAGAGATCCTTGTATCATTTGCAGAGTGTGTTTGCCTTGCCCCTCACTCCTTATCGTCGACGTACTAAATCTTCCAAGGCAAATGGTGCACCCTAGTTTAGGGAAAACATGACCCAGATTGGTTTGGTTTTGTAAATTAACAACTCTTACAGATCAAAAGTGAGGTGGGAAATCAAATTCCTGTTCTGGTGACAGCAAATTTACACAGCTGCATCTCAGAAAGTTATTAGAGAAGGCTGTTATTTTCCAGTACTTTGAAACCATGGCTAGTTTTAACTGTGTATTACAGATGAGCTGTAATTTATTCATTTACATTTATTTGTCATTTTTCTGGAAACGCACTCCTGGATACTCCAAAAGAAAAACATAGAAACGAATGAATACATTTCTTACATCTCTTTGCTTTATCTTATTTATTATTTAGTTATATTTCAGAGTTTGAGTTCAGTGGCACCCTTAATGGTTCCTCTGGACTAAAACATTGTTCTGCTGCTTCAGACCAATATGACTACCCACCACTATTTGGTTTCAAAATATCACTATGGCATTAAGACTATTTAAAATACCCGTAATAATAGAAACTATTATGGTTACGCCCATTGAAAGCCACATGGCAGCCACTATGCAGCGAGATCTCCTAGCCTATGCGCATAACCTCCATTAGCCAGCTCTTACGGCAAGCCACGCCTTTTGCTGACCAAACAATCCAATCGCGACGTAGATATGGTAACGGCCCTCTGGCATGCCACTCGGCACAAAGCTCGATGCCCATTGGCTAAACAACCCGCCACTCTTGACGTTTCGGGTTCATAGCAAGCCTGATGTGTCAGGCGGACGCAACGTTGGAAGCTGATTGGCTAGCTGTTCTATCAATCCGGCAGGATCGGCTTCCTATTGCAAAAAAAGAAAAAGAGGCGGGCATTGCACTTCAGGGGCGAGGCTATATAAAGGGGAGACAAAGGAAGCGGCGAAGCCGTTTTTACTCCCAGATTGCTCGTCGCCATTTTGTGCCTGGTCTGGCTCTGAAGCAGGAAGACGACCCAGCTGAGTAGCGCCGGCCCTCTCCCAACCGCCACCATTTTCACCATGTCGAGAGACCGTTTCCGTAGCCGCGGCGGCGGCGGCGGCGGAGGAGGGGGCTTCCATCGACGCGGGGGCGGCGGAGGCCGAGGAGGCATCCCCGGGAACCACGATTTCCGTTCCCCGCCGCCGGGAATGGGGGGCAGCATGGGCCAGTCCCGCGGCGGCCACCACCATATGGGCGGCGGAGGCGGCCTCGGCGGCCCTCCGAAGGCCGAGCCGCCCAAGCCGCCCAGCTCGAGCTCCACGCCGCCCTCCTCCTCCACTTCCTCGTCGGTCTCCACCGTCCAGGCTGGCGCGTCGCCTTCCGTGGGAGGCCCGACCCAGAACCAGGCGGCCTCCCAACCGCCGCCCGCCGTGGTCACGACGCCGAGCTCCTCCTCGGCCCCCGCCGCTTCGTCAGGGCTCCAGAGCGGCGGGCGGGGCGGGGACCCGCAACAACAGCCGCAACCGCCGCCCACCCAAAGCCCCAGCCAAGGCGTCTCGAAGAAGGGGCCCGGCCAGTCCCCCGGCGGCGGCGTAGGAGGCGGCGGCGGCGGCCTGAAGGGAGGGCCCGGCGGCCCCCAACAAGGAGGAGGCCCCAAGGGCGGCGGGCCCGGGCAGCACCGGGGCGGCGGCGAGAGGCGAGGAGGCCAAGGCCAGCATCAGCACCCGTCGCAGCAACAACAACAGCAGCAACAGCAGCAGCAAGGCCCCGGCGGGGAAAAAATGTCGGATGCCGAGGTGAGCGGGAGTCGGCTCGGAGGCCGTGGCCACGCGCGCGGGACAAGATGGCGGCGAGGCTCGTGTCTTTCTGCGCGAACGGCTCGGCGGCGCCATCTTGTTGGGGCGGTGTGCGCCTGCGCGTGGCAGGAGACGGGGAGGCCAGAAAAATGTCAGAGGCGCGGGAGAGGAGCCGCCGGTGTTGTAGGGATTTTCACGCAGGGTTTAAGAGTTTAACATGCTTCTGTTAGCCTGGTGAAAAACCATAGGAGGACTGTCTTCGTTTTTTCTCCCTCACTCGTTGGCATTGTAAAAGCAGCGAAATCAACCTAGACGCAGACGGGAGTAGAGTTTTTTTCTTTTTTACTTTAGCTATATAGGAAAGGCTGGATCTCTATATAGGAAAGGCTGGATCTTTAGCTATATAGGAAAGTCTGGCCGTGTAGAATAGTGAAGCTCCTTACCAGAGGGTGTAGAGATATCATAGACGGCTATAAATGGGGATTAGACAGACTCAAGAAGAAGAGATTCAAAAGTGGCAGTAACCTGGTAGGTGCTAGTTTTAGAAGGTTGGATTAGCGGAAGGACCCGGACCCTGCCCTGTTGTTGGTTCCCCACAATAATTGGTTTGCTTCTGTGTGAGGCAGAATGCTGGACTAGAAAAAGAGGTATTTTTTGTACCCTGCTTTTGAATGTGGGAAGGAGTTTCAAAGCTGCTTACAAACAGTATCTTTTTCCAGAGTAGATAGTCTGTGGTAGGTGAAGGCTGGGAGTTTTGAGAGAACTGTGATTGGCCCAAGGTAACTCATCTGGCTGCATACGGAGTAGTGGAGAATCAAATCTCCAGATTAGAGGTCACTTAACCACTACAATAAAGCAGGACTGGGTGAAACTGATCAGAGCCAGCAGGGAATCAGGAAAGTGATCTCCTTTCTAAAAAAACAAATAAGGATGCATAACGCTTAAATTAAGTGAAGCAACTTATTGCCTGGCAGAATAATTGGCACTGAGAGAACCATGTGAAAGAGGGCTATTTCGTCCACAGGCGTGCATAAGAATATATAAGGTTAGCTGAAAGAGAAGTGACTTTATGTCTTTTTGTAACTACATTTATGTGTGCCAGTGGACCGGGGGGAGGGGGTTGTAACTAGCTTGTAGTGCCTTAATGATATCAAAAATATTGACTAGAGGCCAGATATCCTGATGCAGCTGAGAGACCAGGAAAGTTTGGCTTTTCAAGTAACTGCAATTAAAATCTGAACTGGGAGGAAGGCAGATTCTGGGAAATAGCAGGAAGGCAAAGAACCTTGTTTTTAAAATTTCACATTTAAGAGGTTACAGAGTTCAATAAAAAGAGTAAATGTGAATATGTGGTGAGGGGAATAGCATGTCAGAAGATTAAGTTGGAATTTTACTGTCTTTTTTGATGTGTTCGTTTATTATTTTTCAGTATTTTAGGTTGTTAATCCATTTGGGTGCAGTTGGCCCAGGTGATTGATGATATAGTGAGCATATATTATGGCCTTGTGGTTGGCTTTAAATGCTAATAGATATGTGTCATATTTATATGTTCTTGTACTTGGAGTTGATATTAAAGGTATAAAATATAGCAAGACAATGGTGGAAAGTTTTCAGAGTTTATAAAGCAAAATTTGAAGTGAGTGGAACCTTTTTTTGTGTAAGTACCCTTAGGCCAACTATTGTGAAGCCGCTATGTAGTTAGAAGGCCCAAAACCAATGTTGTAGAGAAGGCTTAAGGAAGAGATTGGCTGGTTGTAGTTTTTGTGCCTATAAGACATCTTGCAGTATATGAATTCGCTTATTAGATACCTCAGCAATGCTGCTGCTGTGGATTGCTAATAATATTGGGAATGTTGCATTAAAAAGGTTGTATTAGCAGGCCTCAATGTGCTACCTAATTGAACTGGAAAATTTGACTTATGGGATTTGTGATTGTGTAGTGGACAGAATGATCAGTTGTGCAAGTTAAGGAAATGTTTTTTTTTTTTTTTTTTTTTTTGCTTGTATAAGATAGGTGGGGTGAAGGGCTTTTTCAAGTTGTCGAAAGATGTTTTTTATAGATTACAAAGAATAAAGATTTGGGAACATTTGTAGGATGAGATACAGAGCTTGAAAAGCCAAACATAGAAAATAGCTGACCTCCTTAGTGGCATGTGTTAGAGTAGCTTTCAAGTGGTGTTAGATATGATTTTTTTTGTGTAAGCAAACTGGGTAGGGGAAAGGCAGCCTCAAATAGCGAAGCTATAAAGATTTGTACAGACTTAAGAGAGAATGTGGTTATTTTAACAACATGTACATTTATGCAATGTTCTGTGTAAACTGCCCAGAAGCTTACAAAAAACGGGCAGTATAAAAATCCAAATAAATAAATTATATATATATATATATATATATATATATATATATATATATATATATATATATATATATATATATATATATATATATATATATATATATATATATATATATATATATATATATATATATATATATATATATATATATATATATATAAAAATATGTATATGGAGGAAGGAGAGTAATTCATTCAAGTGTATACTAGCCTGGAGCATTGCAGTGTGCTTTCCGTTTTCTTTGCTGTATATCTCAAAGCTGGCCATTTTAGGAATTTATGTCCATCTTCAATTTGTTTTTAGGGCTTTAAAGCCAATTTGTCACTTCTGAGGCGGCCTGGAGAGAAGACCTACACTCAGCGTTGTCGCCTTTTTGTTGGGAATTTGCCTGCTGATATCACTGAGGAGGAGTTTAAGAGGTTATTTGCTAAATACGGTGAACCTGGCGAAGTCTTCATCAACAAAGGAAAAGGCTTTGGCTTTATTAAATTAGTAAGCGTTATTTATTACATAACATATATTTCAATGCATATTATTGTTCTTTAGGACCAAGTAAAATTCAAGGCTTAAATACTGTTATGTTGGGAAAACTTTGCAGGAATCCCGAGCTCTGGCTGAAATTGCAAAAGCTGAACTTGATGATACGCCTATGAGAGGAAGACAGCTTCGCGTGCGTTTTGCCACACATGCTGCTGCGCTCTCTATACGTAATCTTTCTCCATATGTATCCAATGAACTTCTAGAGGAAGCATTCTCTCAGTTTGGCCCAATTGAAAGAGCAATTGTAATTGTTGATGATCGTGGCAGATCAATTGGAAAAGGAATTGTTGAATTTGCATCCAAGCCTGCAGCACGGAAGGCTTTTGAACGCTGTACTGAAGGAGTGTTTCTGTTGACAACGTGAGTAGATTAACCACTTAATCGTGTTTTCTCAGTTCTACATGAGAGAAAATTTTTAAGCAAGTAAATACTGAATTTATAAACTGTTGCTTGAAATGAGTGGAATGTTTTTTTCTTTTTAGTACTCCCAGGCCAGTAATTGTGGAGCCACTAGAACAACTGGATGATGAAGATGGGCTTCCAGAAAAACTGGCTCAGAAGAATCCAATGTATCAAAAGTAAGCTCACCTATACTTCCTTGACCAGTGTAGGAGCTTAATTTTATTGGAAACTTGTATCACTAAAGGTGATTTTTAAATCTATAATTACATGTTAGTAGTTAGTGTGTCACACAACTATATGGAGTTCCTGTAATGTATTATGTTTTATATTACTAGCAATCTTCAAGCAAAGTTTCTGGTAATAGTATATTACCGGTTTGGAGTAATTGGTTTTATGTTGCAGTAGGCTCATATATGGTGCTATTACTATACTCTCAGGCTTCATACATTCGTTGGTTAATGTTGGTGATATTTTGACACAAAGTTTGTGCTTAATAGTTTTGATGCCTTTATGCTGGGTTTCTAGGGAGAGGGAGACTCCACCACGCTTTGCGCAACCTGGAAGTTTTGAATATGAATATTCACAACGATGGAAGTCTTTGGATGAAATGGAGAAACAGCAGAGAGACCAGGTGGAGAAAAACATGAAAGATGCCAAGGATAAACTAGAAAGCGAAATGGAAGATGCATATCATGAGCATCAGGCAAACCTCTTGCGTCAAGGTACTTGGCACAGATTTTTGCCTGGTTATTCTTTATACCACTTAGATTGCTCACTTTCCCCATTCCTCCCCATCTTGTACTGATGTTTTCATACTTCCATTCTTCTCTTGCCAGTGTGCTACAGTCTCATACACCTGACTCCACTGCATAGAATATTTACATATCGCCTATTTAAATTGAATTCTTAACTTAATGTTGTTGATTACTGCTGACCATTTTTCATCCACTCTATATGACATCTATAGCTTCAACCTATAATCTTAAATTACTAAGATGAAGAAGCATAAAGCAGTGGTGTTTAATTTTTTCAGATCTGATGAGGCGACAAGAAGAATTGAGGCGGATGGAAGAACTTCACAATCAAGAGATGCAGAAACGGAAAGAAATGCAGCTGAGGTAACTTTTAGCTTAGTACTTAGTATATGTAGATTCTGTTGGGTGCTGCTTTAGTTTATCGTTTATCGAATTATGGTCTTGACATCATCCAAAAACTGACAATGCAGTGCTTGTGGAATGCTAAATAGTGCATTATAATCTTCAGAAGTCAGTGGTACTCTGAAATCTAATTGGCAGTATGAATTTTTCAGGCAGGAAGAAGAGCGCCGTAGGCGAGAAGAGGAAATGATGCTCCGCCAGCGTGAGATGGAAGAGCAAATGAGAAGACAGAGGGAAGAAAGTTACAGTAGAATGGGTTATATGGACCCTGTAAGTCAGGACTGGAAGAATCCCAGTAGTCTAGTTACTCAGGTGCCTGCATTTAATGCTGATCACTAGGAATTCAGAAAATTTCCTTGACTTCTGTGTTTGGAATTCTCTATTTTTTCAATTTTCTTCTTTGTGTAAATGATATTGTGGGCATTGTAAATAACTTTACATTTTTATTCTGTTTTCTGTCGCATACATTGATTTAGTACATCAGTAGAACATAACTTTTAAGTAGTTTACTTGTTTTAAAACTGTGTCTTTGCTTTTTTGCAGAGAGAGAGAGACATGAGAATGGGTGGGACCAGCACAATGAACATGGGAGGTAGGTGTTTAATGCAGCCTTTTGTACATGAGTGGTAGTATTAATTCTCCGTGTGACCACTTGGATTTGTTTTTGTAGATCCCTATGGTGCTGCAGCTCAGAAATTCCCACCTTTAGGAGGTGGCACTGGCCTTGGCTATGAAACCAGTCCTGGAGTTGGACAAGCATCTATGAGTGGCTCCATGATGGGAAGTGACATGGTAATGTATCCTGTGGCACATTGACTTCAATAACCCAACAATTTGGCAGCTGTAAAACTCTTCTTTCCTAGATGATCTAAACTTGAGTTAGGCTTCCCTCTCTGTCATCATTGTACACAATGCCTTAGCTTGGGCTCGTTGGGCAGCATAAAAGCAAGCCTAGTCTTTGTCACGGGTTTGCTTTAAACACTTCTGCTGTGGATATTAGTCATCTTTCTGTGGGCAGCTGGGGTTGGAGTTCTTCAGTTAAGCTTGGAAGAAACTCTTGCAAACCTTGGAATGTTTTGGGAAAAGATAACGTGTTTGGAAAAACGCAAGCTTTTGTAGTTAGTTTAATAAGCAGAAGTGGTTTTTTTGTTGTCACTTTCCACTTTCTGAGGTTGAGATGACTTTGCATAGAGATGAAAAACGAAGAATTAAAATGGAACACTCCTTCAAGACCAGTTGTTAAGATTAAGACACCTTCTGAAGCTCATACCTGTACTTGTTGTTAATGCAGTGAATTTAGTCGCAGGTAGAGAGTTGTGAGTATGTCACTGGCAAGCCAGTGTACCATATTGTGTACATTGGTGTTTGTCTGTGAAGATTAAAGAAGTAGTTTCACTCCTAGGCAGGTTCTTAATGTGCTGCATTCCTTGATTAAGTCACTTGACTTTCAAAGGACTAAATACACAATTCGTTGGTCAAGAAGTTTAGGTACTGTTTAAAAATACTTTTAGAATCCTGGTATTTGTAGGACTTTGAGAGATATCTGTATGCACACTACGGATGTGTGGCATGGTCTCTAGGCCTGCTTGGAGTACTGCAATAGGTAGCACTGCAGTACTGCTGATAACTGGCAACTCTTTTCTGCAATCCAGATGTAATCAGTGGTGGTCTGGTGGTTGTAAGAATTCAGCCTGCTTGAACAGGTGCACTTTTAACATTGGTCCAAATCATGGCCAGGAATGGGGTGGGGGTGGGGGTTAAGGCTAATTGTGCATTGAGCCTTTCCTTTTAAAATGAACCACTCATAGCTCACAAAGCACTATATTTTCATGGAAACAAATCGAATGCTTTCTGGATACTAATTCTCAAGACGATGCCCCTTGGCTGAATGACCCTGTAATTTAGTCATAGATCATTAACAAAATGAGTAGTGTATTAAATCCCAAGTGTATGTTTTCAAAAATCACAGTACACTTAAAACATACACTTAAAACATATTTTTGAAAGCCATTGTTGCTTGGAATTTCTATTCCTGAATCTCAGCCCTTTGAAGTTCCAAGGGACAGTGCTTTGCATGTAGTAGTGTACGTTCACTGCTAAAATGCTAAATCTTTTAGAAGTCTTTGACAGTTTTAACTGTAGCCAGTTGTTAAAGGAAATCTGACCATGATGCTTGTTCACATGATAGGTATAACGTAGTTCTGTTGACTCCCAGAATTGGATACCTTTGCAAATGGGTGGCTCAGGCATGCAGCTTTTTGGATCATCAGAGCCTTTCAGAATTTAGATTTTGATTCATAGGGTTAGTATGGAGAAAATTGGGGGTATGAGCCATTTGCATAGTACATCTGTGTATGTGTATCTGGTTCAGGGACTCATTCAAACAAGTAGCAGGCCTGAGTGATGAATTGGCTTTATCGCAAGCTGTAGTGAATTTGAAAGCCTCTTTGTATAAAACAGTAGTTTTAAGTTGGCCTTGGAACACTGATATAACATCAAAAATTTCCAGTCCATTACGCTACTTCGTGCCTGATAGCTTGGTGACAGAAGGTACAGCAGATAAAATGGCAGGCTTAACAAAGGTGTGCTCTACTGCAGTCTTGCTCTGCATTTATGGGTGTGTGGCAAGTATAGGTGAAATAATTTGGCAACTGCAAAGTCGTAGTGAACTTCTTGCAAAACCTCATGATCTGTTGAGGGTGGGCCCAGGGTGCACTTTATTGAAATGGAGCTATCTAAAGCACAACTCTGTGCAAGCATTTCATGTTTGTTTTGTCTTGGATAGGTAACTATGTGATTAGACTCATGTTATTCTTTGCACTCTGTTTCTTTGTTCTGAAATTTTACATTTTAAATAAGCAGAACATAATCTTGAGTCCTCACAAATGAGACAGTCTTGTACATTTAACTGGTGAGTAGGCATCTGCTTTAATCAAGTTACGCTTGTGTTTCAGTAAGCTGAACCTGGCCTTCCTAGGCTAGATTTAGCTAGGCTTACTTGGGCCTTGTGAGAAAACTTTTCCCTGTAGCACAGAGAACAAGTAATAGTGGCCAATCAATAAATAGAATTCCTTTTGAGAGGATTCTTGGTTCAAGCCTAAACTAATGCTTGCATTTTTAGCACTTCAGGGTCTATCTGTTTGCTGAAACAGGTATTTGAGAATGGATCAAGTTGGGAACATACCTCAAGGCATGTATTAAAATCAACTAATTATTAAATTACCCTTTTTTCCTTTCTATGTTCCCGGTACCTGTGGATCGTCTCAATGGTGATTGTATCGACGAACGTTGACTACGGAACCTTCTAAAATATATACTTAACACACATGGACATCAACTACACATAATGAACTGTTATAATACTGTTCCAATAGCGTCCTGAGCGATTTGGGCAGGGTGGTGCAGGACCTGTAGGTGGTGGCCAGGGCCCTAGAGGAATGGGGCCTGGAACTCCAGCAGCTTATGGGAGAGGGAGAGAAGAATATGAAGGCCCAAACAAAAAGCCCCGATTTTAGATGTAACGTGTAGATTTTCATTCCAGTTCGTTCGTTGGTCTTGTTTAGACACTACTTTTTTTTTTTTAATTCTTGCATTTTAGTAAGAAAGCTACGTTTTTATGGATGTTAGAAACTTAATGACCTAGAATTTGTAAGTGATCTGGGCAAGAAAAAAAGTCTAATTATGTAATGCAGTGTTCACAACTTAGCTTTTTTGATGTATAACATCCCTCCCTTGATGGCAGTGTACTGTGTGCCATTTGAATTCCCACGTGTAAACTTTTTTTACTGTGCTTAAAATAAATAGACTAAATGTAGCAATGATTCTTAATCGTTAACTTGCTGTTCACAGTTCCAAGAATGCAAGGCAAAGATGCTCTTACTCTCCAACGTGCAGTGAGGTAGTTGGAACAGAAACCAGGCCTCTGGCATTCTCTAGCCAGAAGCTGTTGTGCCATAAAACGTGTCTGACTTGTTTATTTGCTAACATGAAATGCTGAGATCTAATTTACAAATATTCCTCTAGCATAAGTTGTCCAGAAGCTGAAGCTTGGATCTTGAGTTTTTAGGTATTTAGGGGGTGGGATGATGCTTACATTGTGAAGTGGCACATAGACTTAACTGTCAAGTGATGCAGACACACAATGAGTTAGAATTCAGCCCTTCATTGAAAGCCAAGGTGGGAGGGAGGAGAACGCGTTGGTAGGTTCCTCGTAGCATTAGCTGCTGGAGGTTTGAATAGCCTTTCCATTCCAGGTTCCATAAATCAAAAGCATGGCTTCTTTTGAGTAGTCATGTAAAGCATTGTTCAGTGTGAAGGTTCCCTTAACATTGGTCAGTGTGGGAGGGGGGAAATTAGGCTTAAAATCTAACAAGCTAGGCAGAAATGTTGTGTTATGGGAGAGTACTTGTATTTAATAACTGGTATCATTTGGAAGCTGAAAGTATCCTTTTAAAACTACAGGGTTATGATAAAAGTAACGTAGTGTCTTGCACTGCAGTAATAGTTTGCCAGGTGACCTTGCTTCTTGGGAGCCAGACTAAGCCCTAATTTGGAACTCTGTGGCTAGGGCTTTATATATCACCAATAAACTTACATTGAATCTGGTAGAGGGTTTGAATCTTTCATCCATATCTTGGTTTAAAAGAAAAAAAGATCATAAGGTGTCCTTGATGCTGTATGCTGATGGTGCCTGAGATGCTGGGAGCACAGTTTCCCAGGATAACAGTGCGCTATGGGTTGATGAAAGGAACATCAGCCTGTTTGGAAGACCGTTCTGTGCATTGAATTATGGGTGCGCTTTCATTCAACACTGCTAGGTATGGTATAGCTTTAAAGCACTCACATGTTCCCTTCTGCTTTGGGGGAAGAATGGACTTGACCTGTGAACCGCTGAACTTGTATGGAAAAAGCCTTGGTGCCATCGACTCCTATGCAAACTATTAGCATAAAGCTATGTGCTAAACAAAACATTTAAATGCAAGAATGCTGTTGTTGATGGGCAAGGTTGCTGCATAATAGTCACTTAATTTAGTGTTGTGATTGGATTTGAGGTCTATTTCCAGAACCATTTAGGTTAGACACAAAATCAAGTTCCTATGTGAACTGTAGAGAAAGAACACAGTGCTTGGCACTGGATACCAATGTAGATAAGCCCTTCTATGTAATACAGGGAAATTGGAAGTTGCACTTGCATGGTGTTTAGGGACATGCACTTGCAGATCATTTGCTTAGTGGTGTTCCTGGGACACCCAACATTGAGCATCCTGAGACTGACTCAGTGGGGCATTTGGACATGGGCACTAATTTTCAGTTTATTTTTCAGATGATATGCCATTTTTCCTTAGGATGCTGGCCCATATCCTAAACCATGCTCTTTTGTAGTATTATAACCTGAAGAGTGAAGGCGGCTGATGGTCATATTACCTTCCTCAGGTTCATCTCTTTGTTATATTCTTACTAAAACCGAACTTGTGTCAGGCGGATGCAGACTATGTGATCAGTACTGTTATGTCCACACTTGGAAATTCTGGTAGCCTGACTTGGGGTACATGTTAAAATCAGAATGAGTAACAAGTTTTTGGAGCCTGATGCTTCAGTGTGAGCTTTCACTGAACTGGACTTTCTGTTTAATAGAAGCCCCTCCCCTTCGTATTCTAAGAGTTTAGGCCTCTATAGGCCTAACATCTGAACAGTATTCCACATCTGCCTACCTATTAAGCTTCTCGGGGGTCCCATCTGAAAAGGGATTCAAACAAAGCCCAGGTTCTTCTCATGATTTCACATCTGTTACCTAGAAAACCATTAGCATGCTGTGAACACATCCTTACCATTGATAACAAAAAGATGAATTTCTGTTTCTGTGCGTATTTTGTGGTATCTTTGTTTAAAAAGTTCTTGGCATCTCCTTGGCAACCTCTTGTGGCGGCATTTTTGCTGGAATTTTGAGACTGCAATTTGACACTCTTTAAAAGTAGTGGCCTGCTACGTAACAGCACTTAGACAGCATTTCTGCAGTGCATAACTGTGAGGAACGTAGTACCACAAGTGGCAGTGGACATTAGGACCCGGATGTAGTATTCCTGCTTGCTCCGAGATTCTCATTGTCGCCTGCGTTACAGGTAGGTAAAAAGCACTATAATTAACTTGGTGGCTTTCTGTGTAACCTTACTGTGGGGGTACTCTGGCATCACCCTTCTGACCGTGGAATTTCAGTGCAGCACTGCTTGTACTGTGTGACATTATACATAGTTTTGAGGCATAACCTGCAGTCAGCAGTAGGCAAGCTAACTATGATGCTCAGATGTATGCCTCAGACCCGTGATTCCTTCGTGTATATGGCTTGTTTCCATCACTGCTGTGTGGCAAAGACATATGGTTAGAGCTTTGTGGGAAGGGAAAGGGAGCCTGTGAATAATTCCAACTAATCCAAAGGTGCTGTTTGGTCATACAATAAGTACTCTGATTAATGCATACCAGACTCATGGCAAAAGTCAGTTACAGCCCTTTCTCGGCTAGGCACATGAATGCCTTGGTAACTACTCCATGGGGAATAAACGGTTGCTGTACTTGGTGGTGAGGAAGTAGAACTTGTAACTTTAGTTACCAGTTATGCAATGTATTTGGGTGGCGGGATGTTGGCTGTTTGTTGTGTCAAATGATAGGGGGAAGGGGACGTGACTCAGTGGTAGAGTATCTTGCTTGGCATGCAGAAGTTCCTGGGCTGAAACCCTGGCATCTCCAGTTAAAGGGTCAGGTGGCAAGTGATGTGAGAGACCTCTGCTTCTGCCTGAGAATCTGGAGTGCTGCTGCCAATCTGAGTAGACAATATTCACCTTCAAGGACCAATGATCTGATCGAGTATAATGCAGCTTTGTGTTCATGTGATGCCCTGAAGAACGGAGAACTGTTCACTTTTCATGTTTCATACACATTATTGAAAGGTGCATTGATGAAAATACATGACGGGGTTGCATACCTAATACTTAACACCCTCCAGGTCTTGGCTTTGTTGTGGTAGCTAGTGGAATTTGTGGCTTTTACAGTGTTTTCATATGATACGGTTCTTGGCCAAAGCACAAGAAACCTGGTTTAGTGGGGGAAAGCTTGTTCTGCTTGTATTAGTAACATATTACTGTATATACTTAGGAATAAAAAGACTGCTTGTGTCAAAGTGGGGTGCTGTATCTTAAGAAAAGGGACTTAACAAAGAGCAGGTTTCAACAGTGGATTTTTAAAATCAAAACCTGGTTCTTGGACTGGACAAACCACTCCAATCCTCTGTGTCTTGAAGTTTGAGGGGTACCTTTAAAATCCTTTCAGTGTGGGCCAGGCTAGTAATGCCCATCACTATAGCTTTAAAAAGTACTTTTACACATTTAAGTACATTTTTAAAATAAATGAAATGGCAGCGCGGGTGCTATTTATATGGGTTGAGAGCTTGCTTATTCGGTTCTGGGTAGTACGCCAAGGATTTACTGAGTGTGTATGAGATTAAAAATTTGCTCTATATGTAAGTGGAATTAGTATCATTTAGCGCAGGTGAGTTGGGTCTTGGGGCGATGTATTTAACTGCAAGGACCAACAGTAAAACAAGAACCCTTGTCTGCTCAGAATACCACTGTGTGTAAGTGGCATGAGAAATAACTAAAAGTGCTTGCATTGTGTTCCATTTTTGATCTTTTCCCCATGTCTTTCTATAATTTTGATTGCTTGCAAAAAAAGAAAAAAGAAAAAAAAAGAAAAGAGCTGATTTCAGAAGCTCAGAAGTGTGATGCCAGAATACGTAATGCGTAATGTGCTAGGCCATCAGTTTTGATAACTGGTGCTGTCAGGAGAGAAGCACTTCTTATCTTGTGGGGGGGAGGGAGGCTTTACTTCATTGTTTGCAAAGCTGCTATTGGCTGTAGTTTTCCCCAAAGCAATAGTTAAAGACCACTTTAGCAACACAGGGGCTGAAAGCCTGAGCCTGCCAATCATTGCCTGCCGGTCAGGGAGGCCTGTGGTCACTTATATATATATTCTAAATAAAGCTCAACATGAAGAGATTGTACTTTTTTAGGTTTGTTTGGACCATTGGTTGTTTTCCACCATCACAGCTAGCAAAGTTGGAATCAACAGGTCAGTTGCAGATCTGTCTTTATGCCAGTTGGTGGGGTTAAGTAAAATACTGCAAGGGGTGGGGAGAAGGGGGTCAGAAGATAAATGGGAGGATTGACCTTCTCCCACGCTGTCATTAGTTAGATAAGGGTTGCTATATTAGCATGCCTGTGGAAGCTCATGATGGTGTATACAAATCCCCATCTGATATTTAATGGCATTGAACACCAGCATTGAAATGTGGGAAGGGTTGGCTGCAAATGAATTAGCTAGTGAGGGGGGGAAAAACTTTTCTGTTGCTAATATCCTCTTAAGATATGTTCCTTTTTGTTTTGCAAAATTATCAAGCCAAGATGTGGACTTGAGGAACCTGGCACACTGGCTGGCTTGGTAGTGTCTTTCACCTTTATAAGGGCAGTTAAAGAATTGCCAGTGGAAAGAGATGGTGTTTTCACCCACTGTATGCCCTTAATGAGGTTCATAGAAAAGGGGACATGGGGAGTTAAAAGGCAGCAACATGAAAAGTAAGGTAGTAGAAAGCTGAATAAACGCAAACTCCTATCTTTATTGTGAAGAGTTCAGAGGGTGTTTGGACTGGCTTTCAACTAGTACCAAAGATGATTTGCTTCATGGGAGGGTATGGGAGGATGGATGAATGGAGCAGTACAGTGAAGCAGCCAAGTAATTGGCTTGCATTTGCACAGAAGAGGTAACATACCTCTGGCTGCAAATATGATAGGTTGGCAGTTGAGGATTAAGAAACAACTTAAGACTAGTTTGCTTCTTCACTATTCTGTGTTCCAGTCTGGAAAAAAATCAGATCCTCCTTGTGCCCCATACTTCCCAATGTATTGATATAATTTGTCAACTCCCCTCAGTTTACCAATCTGGAGTTTTATTTCTTTTTCTGTTTAAATATATTCATTTTCCAAAGCTCAGCTGTATGTATTTACCTACTGACGTCATTTCTTATTCTTTAGGTCAAGGTAGTGCCTGCTGGATGAAACCAGAGTGCTGCTTCATGAGGTAAGAATCACATGTAGACAGAATGGTTTTAGATAAAAGTGATCACATTATAAATCCTAGTGGTCAGGGAAATAGTCTGAGCTGTTGATAGACTCTACCTATCTGCATAGACATATGGGATAGTCATGTCCATAACAGTGTTAACACATAAATGTATGTATTGTGTGTATCTATAAAAATACCAACATCTTCTGTGGTCACAGAGACCCACAGCCCTGCAGAGTTTATATAAAGTTTACCTTGAATTCACACTTGGTCCTCCAAGGTGTGATGTTAATGTTGCAGAATGGACATGCATCAGGTCCTCAAGAATGATTTATTTAGTTGATGATTTTTATATCCCCCCCCCCCCTTCCAGCAAGTGGTATAGCCACATGGGCAAGAGATGGTTTTTGTAAATGGCCTGGAGAGGGTCTTCTGATATGCAGGATTAATAGTATAAATACAAAGCGGTAAATCATTCTCTCCTTTAATAGTCTTTATTAATGTTAATATTGCAATATTGCATTTGAATGGGTAGTTTAGCCTAGCTGGGGTGAGCACATTTTTAAAAGCATAATAGTGATCCAGTTGAATATTACAGTTTTGTATGTGGAGTCATCTTTTCTTCAGTATCTAAGGGGTACTTACGCAGGCATACCATCTTCTGGATCCAGAGTAGAAATGGACCCAGCAAAAGAGACTGTAGTCCTTGGATTAGTTTTGGCCAGATAATGGAAGTTAAATATAGTATATATTGGCCTTTGAATGGAATTTTGCTTCTATGAAAGAAATTATGAACTCAGTTGATTTGAGGCCTTAAGCTGATGTGAATTTATTTAGCTAAAAAAAACCCATTGGTAGCTTTATTGGGTTACATATTTGGAGAATAAGCAGTACATTTAGGATATTGATTGAAAGCTCCCCTAACAGATGTGCCAGACACAACTTGGAAACATATCAGTATACATTAGAAAGCTGTAGAAGTTGAAAGGCAGCAGATATTTAATAAAATTTGAAGCATATTAATTGCATTGTAGGAATTCTTGAAAATTTTGGCAGAAACTGGTCCAGATTGGATTGTAAAATACTGTCCATCAGAATATTTATATGGGTAGATCCCATTTTTAATTGACTGGTTTTAATTAAGTGAATTTCCATAATACTGAATTTTCTTTGACATGAAAAATTCTTATTGACATATCAGTTACATAAATGAAACCCAACTGAATGAAGTAGTTGCTTGTTTTGAAAGTCATTCTACATTAAACTGGTTGCAACTATAAAAGTGATGTTCAGAATGTGGGTGAGAGGGACTCACTTTGTTTAAGGTGGTAATTAAAGCATTTCTCCTCCACCCCCCCCCCCCAAGAGGTACATAGGTCAGTAGATGACGGCTATTGAATGCTGGAGAATGGGAGAAACCATGCATAATGGTGAATTGGTAAGTAGCAGATTGGCTTTTTTAGGCAAGGGCTGAGTCTCGCAAATTGCTTCCCCATTAATAATTTATGTAAAATTTACTGATTAAATCAGTTCTGGAACCAGATGTGGCTCCCCAGAGAGAAATGAATTTTTTAATGTGGAGTATATTGAGGGGTAGGTGGAGTGCTAAAATAAGCAAGATGTGAATGGAATGGCAGACAAAGATTTTTGGAATCTAGAGGCTTCATCAGATGCTTTAAAGGGAAATGAGAAAGATGAAGAATTGCCAGGAATCCAAGTGTATGCCATTCACACAGATTTATGCTGGTGTAATTTATGCACGGGGTAGTCCAGTGTGATAGTTGTTTATGACACTAATAAAAAGACTTGCAACAACTAGAGTTTGTGCTGTAGAAATCTTATGGATTATTAATCAGTGTCTATATATTAGTGCTAAGTTGTATATCTTCTGTTGAGCAAATGCAGAGGCCTTGTTTTACTAGTAATAGTAATACGTTTCAAATGCCAGTCACGGAGAAAAATACCTTACGTGTAAGAATTCAGGTTTTGAAATATATATCTGTAAATCTTGACAGGCCTTTTTCATACGAGTTTCATTGCTTAAGTTGCTGGCTTCAAAGGTGACTGGTCAAATCTCAAACAAAAGTTTGTAGCCTCATTAATTCTGGGACTAAATTCAAGAGATTATATCTAAAATGACAACATAAATGGTAGTATTTAATCATGCATTAGCAATGTGGTAAGAGCAAAATGTTACTCTGATTTATATTTAAAATCAATTTGAAATTCTGTTTCTGCACATAAAGGTGTAGTGTGCAGATCCATGTATTTTTATTGTTGTGGTAGATCTCATGTGTATTGTTTTCTTAGTGAAGTTTGTAATTTACTTTTGCAGAAAGGAGCTGGTCCTGAACGGAGAGGAAGTGTCCAAGGCACTTGGCAACTGAAACAGAATCTTTACGTGATCAATAAATTAAGAAACTTCTAAGCTATGACTCTTCTGTTCTTTTAGAAATACTCACACGGCCTTGGTAAAATAGAAATTGGTAGAAAATACCAGAACTGGGAAAAGATGGGGCAGCAGTTAAGACTTTAGCTATGCAAACTCACTCCACCCTGCCACATTAAGTCTTTGTATCGTATTGAACTCTGTGTAGGAATTTTGGGGGTTTGTTACAGATTTCCTAGTTGGACATAGCTGCACATGACTTCTGGATCCCCATCTTAAGTACAGTTAGAGGGTAGAAAAAGTTTTGTAGCTTAAGGTGTACATTCAGCTAATCTGAGTCAAATCCGCCAGGTTTACGGTTGAGGACGAGGCTAACATCTATGCCCCCCCCCCAGGGACCCGGGACCCAGGATTGAGATTGGGTATTAGTACCATCAGTATCCCCTCTCCACCTGCTTGTAGTAGGAGGGGGAGGTTGATTAGCCTATCTTGCCAGGTTAGCTTGCTAACCGATAATGTTATATTGTAATTGTTGCTGAGGGTTTTTAATGGATTTTATTGGGGGTTTTAAAATGTTGTAACCCGCCACGAGCCGTAAGGGAGTGGCGGGCAATAAATCGAAAGATAATAATAATAATAATTATTATTATTATTTTGGGGTATTAATACACCTCGTTTTTGCATCTTGATCTTGCTACTTTTTGGCTATCTAAAATGGCTGAGGGTGAAAAATCTCAAAACTACTTGGGATTCTTCAAGACCCCACTGGACAGCTGCAGTTAAAAGTGTTTGTAAGGGTTCTCACTCCATTTAAATACCTTATAAGTACAAGATAAATTTAAATGCCTTTCCACTCTCCATTGGAAACAACAGAGGATAGGGGACGCTTTGGAGGTCCATTGAATTAGATACTCTGGTCCTGTCTTTTTCAAGCTTCGAGGCTGGTTTGAGAAGAGGCACCAGCAGCTATGGTGCAAATGTGTTGCCTTTACTTCAAGAAATAGACCCCTGAGAGCAACAGGTGTCCCTATATAAATAATTCATTATAGCCTATGGGGATCGTTGACTATAATGGTCCCCATAGGTCAGTCATTCCTGACAGGGTTGCTTTAGCTCCCCCTTATAATTCTCAGATCCTTGTTGGCAGAAAATGTGACTGGTGGAAGGTTGTTGGAAGCCAAGGGATTCATATATTAAAGCAGGAGAGGGCTGTGCACAATGTCACAGAGCCCTACCCCCTAAAGCAGGCATTTTCTCTTGGGAAATGAGATGAGCTGTAACTCCAGGGGATCCCCAGGCCCCACCTGGAGGCAGGCATCCCTTGTCCAGAGCTACTCTGGGTCCAATGCAAAGGACTGCACAGCCTGTACCAAGGGTTCCTTCCCAGGTTTCCCCTTATCCTGCCAGACATTTTGGGCCCTCAGAAAACACATTCTGGCAGTGTGATAGACGTGGCCAGCTGGCATCACTTTTGGGGTTATTTGAAGCCTGAAGAATATTCTGGGTCACTCAGTAGTCAAAAGGATGAGAGGCTGCCATGGGCTATAATGGAGGTCAAAAAATTGGCATTCCCAAATATTTACAAAATCCAAATACCATAAAAGTATTGAGATCCAGGAAAATCAGAAAATACTGAGTTCAATATGTCTGAGCACCCAAAATATTTCTGTATGCCCCTAATTGTACCAGCAAACCATTGTCAGCTTGTACTATGGATGAGTTTGGATCGAAATACTGGCCTGCTTTATAATACATGCTGATGTGCCATGAACACTTGAACTACGGTGGGATTTCTTAAAAGCAGTGTGAAGGCGGCTGGTAGAATTTACTGCTTAGTGATTCTAGTAGCCAGACTGCGAAATTAAGGTTCTTTTGCCCAGCCCCAATGAATCATACACGGAAAAACATGTTTTTACTACCGAAGAAATATTATAGACACGGGGAAGTTCCCAAATCTGCAGAGAATAGGATTACATAGTGTTAAATACACTCTCCTTGGAGGTGGGGAAAGATGATGCCCTGCAAGAGGAGCCAAGAGCCTGGGGTCTCTACTGCCACACTCCACTTCCTAGAAACAACCTACAGCTCTTACACCAGCCTTCCAGGAGCTGCTGACAGGTCCAAAAAGCTGCTCGCATGCTTCCTCCCCCAACCTCCTATTGGTTATATAAATAGTGACACTCTTTTTCCATTTCTCTAGCCTTGTGGACTGTCATTTACATTTACTATATATACTGCCCTCCCCTAAGGTTCAGGGTGGTTCGCATAAAACAATACAGATACGTCAGTTTAATAATACAGTGATTACAGCAATATAGTAGAACAATAGTATGGAGAACATTAATGCAGATTGATAGCCCAGTGGGTTGGGTGGAACTGCAGTGGGTATTGTAGGAGGAACCCCACGGGAAGTGGTGGTTCAACCAAAAGCTTGGCAGAGGAGCTTCCTTTTGCAGGCCCTGCGGAACTGTTCAAGTCCCATTAGGGCCCTGATCTCTGGGCGCTCTTTCCACCAGGTGGGGGCCAGGATGGAGAAAGCTCTGGCCCTCATTGAGGTCATGTGAGCTTCCCTGGGGCTAGGGATCACCAGAAAGTTGGAGGTGCTGGACCGTAAGGCTCTTTGGGAGGGTGTAAGAGGCGATCCCTCAGGTACGTTGGGCCCAGATCACATATGGCCTTAAAGAGGCCATAAGTCTGATATACTTTGGTTTATCAAAAACTACAGAGCGGAACAGGCCATTTGCCTGGTAAGAACCAATGACTTGAAACTAGGACAGACCAGGATGTAGAATTGCAGCCAATCCCTAATTATGATCAGAAGGTTGCAATCATTTTCTTTACCATCAGGCCATCAATTCAAGAGTGCCATTCAAATGACAAGTCCTCACCTGTTACATTTCTTTGCAAGGACTGAAGCAATCTGATATCAAGCTATGACAATGCCTTCCAAATTAAACCTTCACTTGTTCTCGTGGGTGGGAGTTGAACACCCACAAAACATGTTGGTCTAGCACTCTGACAGGTATACAGCTATTAAGCAAGGTGCAAGCTTTCACCACTGGAAGCAACTTTCCTCACCTCTGTTCTGAAGTGCAGCCCTTTTTGGGAGGGCCCTGGGAGCCCTCTGGGTTATCTGATCTAATCTCTTGTGATATTTTTGGGCAGTAGACATTGCACCTAAATAAAATGCCCTTGAGTGTTAGATCACGTAAATATTCTCTGTTGCTTTTTCATTTGTGGCTCTGGGGTTAACCCTGCAACCATTTCACTACAAGGAAAAGCCTCAAATTACAGAGCCTGTCAGCAAGTTTGACTCCTTTTGTATGTTGCTAACTAACCCCAACCCTCTTGGTAATGGATATCATGCAAAGTTCAAACTGAATTATTAATCTGTAAACTAAGAATTGCCTCTGAGGAACACAGGTGGATCAGGGAAGGGAAATATCTAGAGAACACGGCATAGAGCTCAGAGTTCCAAGCTCTTCAGTGTGCTGGTGTTTTTCATAAATTAGGATCCCTATCATCTGGGAAATGACACTGATTCGGGAATATAGTACCCATATTGCGCTCTTGGGGGCAAGCAAGACAGCTTTAGCTCCCTGTCCACCTTCACAATGCTCCTGTCTTGGTATTTACCAGCACTTCAACTGTAGGTCAGCGGAAAAACACAGTGGGACTCTTCTCCAGGTAAGTTTGTGTGTTGCTTGCTTTCTGTTTTCTCAAAAGGATGGGGGGGGGGAGATCTGCAGTGCTCACAGTTGGGTTGTTTGGGGGCCTTGTAAATTGAGAGAACCAGAAAATTTCTAGATCCAAGTTTTACAAAAGAGCGCTGGAACAGCCTAGAGATAGTTGAATTGCTTGAGTCACTCTTGTCGGGCTGGTGAAGTGCCATAAAGACATTACTCAGGCATTCAGATCAAAGTCCAATGTTCTCTTGTTTTTCAGAGATTTCAGAATCTTTGCTATGAGAAAACAATGAGAAGCCGTGTGTGTCTGTTTTCTGTATTTTGCAGTTGCTAAGGGTATCCTGCCTGGCTTTTTCTAAACCTTGGCTTTGAGAAGCCAATAAAAATACAAAAGACTGGTGGAGAGCTAGGTTTTGGTATATTACAGAAGTGGGGTTGAGGTTGAAGTTTTCAAATTCATAATGTGGGGCTTTCTATCATTGGAAGGTGCACCTGGTTATGCAGAAGACGCTACCAACTCTTATCAGCTTGTTTTGCATGAACTTAAGTTTCCCCTGTAATCAAATATAGCCCCTGCTAATAAGCCTCTCTGCTTCTGCCCAGCTCCTTGCAATATTAATACACTATAAAACATTACATCCACAGATGCATATTTGAGAGTTTATACACAGATCTTGACTGCGCAAAACCCTTAATTTAGCCATTTCCCCCTCTCTATTAAAGGGATCTGCGGGTGGCCAAAATGAAAATGAAAAATTGTTTTGAGAACAGCTCGTCATCCGGTACAAATGTGGATGAACTGGTGGTCTGCTTCCTATAGGTTTCTGCAGACATTCATACAACATAAGCTTTGTGTCAATATGGCTTAAGTCTCTGCTACAGTAAAAATAACTGGTCCTGAGCAAGGTGATTTAATCATTTGCTTTAAAGAAGGGCAATGGCTACTTTGTTTTTGAATACAAGTGACAAGTCTGAAGTGTGTAATGTATGCCGAATGCTTTCCCCGTTGTATGTTTTTCCTCAACTGAGCTGGATCCCAGACTACTTATGTCCCAGGTCAGAAACAGGCAGGAGAATTACAACAGACTCTGTCCCTTATTTATTTTATTTAGATTTCTATACCGCCCATTTCTTTGCAGCTCTGGGCGGTTTACCCTTGTACAACTTCCTTGACGCAAAAAATGTAAGTTGCTTCTACACAATATTACCAGTTACTCTTAGCAATTGGCCTTTTTTAACACAGAATAAGTGCAAAACTCTTGGGACCAGAAAGAAGCCGTCTGCACGCCCGGGCTCTTGGAAGAGCATGCAGTTGCCCGTCTTGGAAAACCCAGATATGTCACACTGGCTGAAAGGTGGGGCAAAGCAGAATAACCCTCTTTCCAACATGAGATCACAGAGTCACTTGAGAAGAAAACACACCTACCTTCACTTTTCCAGACCTGTCCGTCTCGAAATGAAGCCGCCTCAACTTCAAGCTAGGTGTGGTCCACCAAGGTGTCACCAGCATCTTCAACTCGGGTCTTCTGTTGATCTCACATTGCAGGATCTGGTGATCAGTGGGGTGACTGTACCCTTGGCCAGGTCAGACCAGGACAGAATACCCAAGATAGAAATCCATGTTTATGTCCCTAGTGGAAAAAAGGGGGCAGATGCGGAATCATTGGATGAAGGACTCCTGGAAGAGAGTGACAGACTGAATAAGCTCAGCTTGGAGGACTCCATCTCCTGAAAACACTGGAGTTTAGTGCTAGACAGTGTGGTGAGCAACTTGCTTAACGTTTTCTCTGGTGATGACTTTAGGTAAGCTTAGGTTATGTTCTAGCAGTGATCTCCCTTGTTTGGTATTGGTGGAAAATGTAGAGTTTTTCATCATTTCTGTGCAGCCACAAAACCATCTTAAAAGAACTAACAGGAGCTGTCATGGCCTGGGATTTTTGTCGTGCAGCATGGACGCTTGTACTGTCTCTGGTCACTAGGTAGACATGTGTTTGAAGAGGTGAATAAATTCTTTTCTTGTTCTTTTCTTGATCGTTTCCAAAGCAGGAAGTGGAGAGAAATATGTTAATAGGAATTTTAAAAATAGATATCAGTGGCTACTTGTGTGTATGTAAAAATAGCATCTTAAGACCAGAAGAATCTAACCTCTGTGCACCTATTCCATTGTCCTGGATAAGGGTAAGCAACTAAAGTTCCTTAGGTCAAATTCCACCCCCACCCCCCAATACACCTCAGGTATGCCCTTTGCTGTGCAAAGAGAAATGTAGTTGCAAGTCTCCATTTTATTTCTGGTTCACTGTAAGCAAGAATGGTTAGGCCTGGAGAGCCTGCCCCCAAAACTTTGTGTGTCAGGAATAAGCCAAACGCTTGCTCTGACTTTCTCAACTTCTTTACCATTGAGAAACCCCTGAAACATTCTTCAGGCTTCGAGAAACCCCAGAAGTGGCGCAATCATGTAGAATGGTTGGGAAGCACAGTTGTGTGGCCCATCCCGGGCCCCCTCCCCTTCGTACCCCTTCCAGGCCCATAATTGGCCGTTTTGGGAAGGGGGCAGGTCAACATAATCATATATAATCATATCACTGATGTTTATCACCAGATACGAAACCAGAGGGTTTCATGCAACCCTTGTTGAGAAAGTCTGCTCTAAGTGAAGTTTGTCTTATCCAAGAGCTTTCCTGGCTGTCACAAGAGTGATGAAGTTAATCTCCACAAAAGGGCTGGGCAGAATGCTCTTCCTCCCCCCCCCCCACTCTGGCACTACACAAAGGAACTGATAGCAACTGGCCAGTGACCCTGTATTGCAGTGCTTCTCAGTCACCTGGCCCCTTCCCCGGGGTTCCCAGGTTGCTGGTCGCCATGGCAGCAGCGGGCAACAGCAGGTAGGGATGGCGTGTGGAAGCTTGTAGAGATGGTGGGCGGAGGTGACGGAGCCATGGCAATGGCCACCTCCATGGCGCCTCTGGTGTTTTGCACCTGCATGCACACGGCGCCAAAGTTGGGGTTGCTGAGCAGGTTGAGAACTGCTGCTATATTGTGTATAACGTCTCCTTCCTGGTTAAGTAATCCTTCTGGCAGCTTCTTCCTGTCTTTAATCACTGTTAGATCAAAATCCCATTAAAAAGGGGGTCCGCCAGACCTGGTCATCCCTCCCAGCCAAAATGCAGAGGTGGCCAAGCCAACACCCTGGGATCTTCCTGGAACTTTACATCAGCTCATGAGGTTCCCCATAGCCCATTAAGGTTTCTTTATCAAAGTCTAGTTTGCCTAGTAACGAACTCTGTTTCTTTCACATTGCTCAATTTAATCCTGTCAGTCATTGTCTCAGGATCTCTGTGCCCTGCCCCTAGCCTCCAATTGCATGAAGCCCAGCTTGCAGGCAAACTGCTACTTCCGGACGCTTCTCATCAGATGGTAAATAGAATCTTTCTCTGACCTAAACTCAACCCCGCCTATCGCGCCTGATCATCTCTTTGTTTTTCATCTGTATTGTTGTGTTTAGGTTATATTGAATTAATGTTGTTAGGGATCTTTTTATTTGTTTTTAATAAAAATCCTTTAAATTAATTTCAAAGTTAAATTGCCATCTTTATTTGAAAAGGGTTACTATCTAAGTAAAGGACCACATAAACGCTGGTAAAAAAGATCTTGCGGTTACCTAACCTCTTGCCAATATATATTCCAATTCCCGAGGGATCCATTTTGGGTAACACCCCCCTTGAGTATACATTCCTTGGCCTTCAGTTACCAACCCATATGCAAAAGAAGCTTTTGGGGAGAATGGCTTCTTGTCAAGCCATTTGGGGGTGAGGGGCGAATTTTGATTCTGACCCTCTAGCAAAACCAGTTGCTGATGGGATCCTAAGTCATTATCTGGTATATCTGGTATCTTTACACTGCTCAGGGAGCGGTATACATATTTGGTTAAGGGCTAAGTGGGCGGAGAGTGGGTGTGGTCAGTCCGGGTGAAGGCCCAATTGGAATGCGACAGGCCGCAGATGTGCTGTGCGACCCGAGGGAAGGCCGTGGGGGTGACTGGGGGGGAGAGGGCCAAGCAGGCCTTCCCCCGGGACTGCGCAGCACCACAGGTGTGCTGTGCAGCCCAGGGGAAGGCCACGCGGCTGACTGGGGGGAGGGGGGGCAAGGACCCTGTCCCCCCCGGGCTGCCAAGCACATGGCTGTGCTTTGCGGCCTGGGGGGGAAGCCGCTGGGGGGGGGCTTTCAAGGCCTGTTCTAACAAACGGGCTTTGAATCTAGTCTGGTAATAATACTGTATTTTCTATCAGCTTCATTTGGCTAGCAAACTCCTTTCTGAGACTCAGCCATTCCAGCCACACCGAAACTTGCTTATGCAAGATCATGGCTGATTTCTGTAATGTGCCTTACATCACATGGCCCTTGAAGGAAACTTGGCCCTTTCATCTGGTTCGTAATGCGGCAGCCAACAAACTTGTGTCTTGCCTATCTTAAAAACAACTACATTGCTTCAAGTTCAAAGTGCGGGTCAACCCTTAAAGCCCTTCATGAAATATATGACCCCCACATATCTAAAGGGTACCATCTCCCCTAAGTCCCTGATGCCAACTGTGGGCTTCAGACTGCCACCTAATGGATATTCCTCCACTTACTGGGAGCCTGCCTGGCATGAATCAGGGCCCATTTCTTTTCCATTGTCATGCCCCACTCTGTGGAATGGGCTTCTTGAGGAGGTGAAGGGAAAGGGTCACTGTAAAAATATCTTCAGGCCATTTGTGTGCCAGGGCTTTTATCAGGATGCAAACTGCAGGGATCTTTTGGAGGGGAGGTATTTTCTATTTCTTGAAAAGCAGGTTTTGACCATGACTTGAAAGCTGCTTCCAGTCACAAGGAAAGGTGGGATATAAAGGTTTAACTGAAAATAGGTCCTAGGGAGCATGCAGCGTATTTACAGTGGCTGGTAAGAATGCCTAGGGGAAGAGACCTCACACTTCCTTAAATGTTGGAAAGCTGCCACTTTTGTCAATCTGCGATCGCTACAGCTCTCTTTTACAAATATCTCTGGCACTAAGAAAGCAACTTGGTCTCTGGTTCCCTTCCTGTTGTTTTCAATACACAGAGGCTATGTTACATTCAGTTCCTCCCAATGAGTTTATATAAAACATACAAGCAATGTAGCCCTTGCTATGCGACCTCCATTATACAGAAGAGGCGCATAGATAGGATTTTAAAAAGATTGACTTAAGAAAAAATACAGATTGCTGCTAGTTCACAGAGGCATCATAATTTACTTTCCAGATCCATCATTCCTGGGTTTTGTTTCTGAAGTGACAATTTATCAGTTGTCTTCTAATTGATCACCAACCATTTTTACATCCTTTCCAAGAATTGTACTTTGCCTTCACGGCTGTACGTGGGTATCACTTACTCTTCGTAATTACTGTATCCCATATCCTGATGAAGTGCTATTTCTGTGCATGGGTCTTTGTTCTGCTGCTTTGCATATATAACCACCTGTCACGATGATAAACTGCAATAACTATACCTGCTCGTTCTTAATTGCTCTTTTTCAAAGGGAAAAGGCAAATCTTTGGTTTAGTGGTGACCCAGTTTGAAGCTCTCATTATTTGCCCAAGAGCCAGTCAATTTACAAGGAGTTGTGGGTCATGATGGGTTAGTTTTACTGTAGTTAGTTAGGTGACAGCAAGTGACTCCAGAAACCTGTTGTGCCCCAGATACCTTTGTTGCTATTGTGAGTAATAATATTCTTCCAAGGGAGATTTTACTCTTTTCTTCCCTAGCAGATGAAGACTTTTGCATTGTCCAACAAACCTCCAATAATGATTACTGGCATTCCCATGGTGTTTTAAGTATTTCTATTGCTTTATCCTTATCCATTGTTGTTCCTGAAACAGCCTAAGGGGCCTCAACCTCAAGCTTTTTTGGCCCTGGCCCCAACCTGGTGGAATGAGTTCTTGGAAGAGCTAAGGGCCCTGCTGGAGTTGTCAGCTTTCCGCAGGGCCTGCAAGACGGTGCTCTTCCACCAGGTATACATACGGTTGAGGCCAGGGCGGTGTCCCCATATCACAATCTGAGGATCTCCAACTGAGACTAGCTAGGATCCTTGCTCCCCATGAGATAGTGAGGGGGAGTTACTGACCCATGTGCTGAACCGAGGTGGATATATTTTTATTGTTCCCCATCTTGTTTACATTGTTGTATGTTTATACTGTTACATTTTTACTGTTAAAGGTAAAGGTATTCCCTGTACAAGCACCGAGTCATGTCTGACCCTTGGGGTGACGCCCTCTAGCGTTTTCATGGCAGACTCAATACGGGGTGGTTTGCCAGTGCCTTCCCCAGTCATTACCATTTACCCCCCAGCAAGCTGGGTACTCATTTTACCGACCTCGGAAGGATGGAAGGCTGAGTCAACCTTGAGCCGGCTGCTGGAATAGAACTCCCAGCCTCATGGGCAGAGCTTTCAGACAGCTGCCTTACCACTCTGCGCCACAAGAGGCTCTATTTTTACTGTTAGGGGATTTTATTGTGTTTTTATTGACCTTTGTAAACCGCCGCAAGACATTCGTGAGCGGCGCTATGCAGATATAATTATAAATATTTTTTTAAAAACCTAGTATTTTTAGTTTTACATCTGCAGGCAGCACACAAAGAGGAAGAGTCCCCAAAATGAGAGACCAACCTGCTCTTAGTTAACATTATGCCCCGCACTTGCGCAGAAGCACTCCTCTGTCAGGCACTGCCTCCAGGTCTGGTATCAGCCTGGTTCGCAAGTTGTATTGAACACATGTACCGTCAGTGTACAATGTACAAGTGTCCTTTACACCTGCATTCGGTAATTCTCACTTTGCATTTAATGCATGTACAACTGAACCTGTGACTGACACCCCCCCCCCCCCAATTGATCCAGGTACACTGGTCCCTGATTTCTCCTGTACATTCACTCTTCCTTACGAACAGGAATTGGTCCTTAAGTGCAGGATGTTGCATGGGTGCTCAATATAAATTTTGGGACCAGTTATCCAGGTACTGTTTTGTTGTAAAACGAACCAGGGCTGGCAGGTACCAACAGAGAGCCAGCTTGGTGTAGTGGTTAAGAATGGCACCTTCTAATCTGGAGAGCCAGGTTTGATTTTCCCACTCCTCCACATGCAGCCAGCCAGATGACCTTGGGCCAGTCACAGTTCTGTTATCACAGAGCAGTTCTGTCAGAGCTTTCTCAGCTCAACCTACCTCACAGGGTGTCTGTTGTGGGGAGAGGAAAGGAAGGCGGCTGTTCTGAGCCACTCCTTCGGGTACTGAAAAGCGGGATATTAAAAAACAACTTTTCTCTTAGAAGTCGACTCCACACAGGCAGGCGCTACCTTGCTAATTGTGAACAGAGCTTGGCGCGAAAGCCCAACCCATGCTTCTCTCGCCCTCCAAAAGAAACAAGCCTCTTGCGTGGGTGGTGCATTTATTTACTCCACCACTTCGGCCCTCGCGAGTTCGAGTCCCCCCGGCGGTGAGGACTCCCCTTTTGGCCGGCGGTGTATTTCTCCTCCCCCTTCCCCGTTCCCTTTTCCCCTCCTCCGAGCAAGCAGGGAGGGCAGCAGCGAGAGAGAGACAGAGAGAGAGAGAGAAGGCAAGCCATGGCGCTGCTCTTCGTCGCTCTCCGCGTGGTCTTGGGCCTCTTCTTCGTGTTCACCGGATCCGTCAAGCTGACCGATCAGATTTCCAGCGAAGTTTACCAGCATATGGTGAGTGGCGGCGGCGGCCGGCCGGGCTAGGGTGGGGCGCGACCGTCTGTTTCTGGCCCAAAAGGGAGCGGGGCGAAAGCGCGCGAGGATCCAGCCATGCTCGTTCTGCAATTGGCAAAACAGGGAAGAGAGTGCGCGCGCAATACATTTTTTAAAAAAATAGCAAGATCGGGAGGAGGGTTACAAATTTGCAAAAATATGCCTGTATGGAACACAAAGACACAACGCGACTTGCCTCGGGGCGTGCACCTTGGAGCCTCGCAGCGCGCTTACTCGGAGGTCAGCCCCACCGAATGTTAACAAGGGCTTGCTCCCGAATTGGGAGCTCTGCGGCCTGATCTGCAGGGGAGGGCTTCCTCGGGAGTAAGCGCCCGTTGGGCAGCGGTCTCCGTTTGGCTAAAGAAGGTAGCGCCCCCCCGCTGTTGTGCTCTTTCCCCGTCCAACCCTTCCGAGCTGCAGTCCCAGCCGCTCTTGCTGGGGGCTAAGCCCGCCTGAGGAGACGGGAATTTACTTCTGAGTAAACATGGTTTTGGGGGGGATCCAGGTGCACGTGGGGAGCAGCCGGTTGGCCGCGCCGCTTGAAGGCTTCTGCGGAGCTCTTCCGAGTGCAAAACGCGCGTGGGAGTCTCATCCCGCGCTCGCAGGATCCGGATTCGAACGGGTATCGGGGGAAGCGGGCATGGAGAAGTCGCAGCGGCTTCCGATTGGATTCGGGGGACGGGGTGTGTGTGTGTGTGTGTGTTAAGGTTATTAGCGGCCCACCGCGGAGAGCAGAGCCATGCGGATTTTCATTTATTTATTTTTAAACCTATACCCCGCTCCTCTCGACAAGTCTACTCGGGGCGGCTTACAAATGAAAGGCAAACAGCCTTTGCAATAATAAATGCAATAAAACCCCTAAAATCAACACTCCCCCCAATTAAAACATAACAGTCAAACGCCACGAAGGACAAAGCAAGGCAGAGGGCGGACAAAAATCCCCAAACAACTCCCCAATTCCCATCCGGCCAGCCGTTTCATGCCATTAAGGGCGTCTGATGGAAGAACAGGCAGTCAGATGTCATTTCTTACTCGCGTGTGTGAATCTTCGAAAGCGTTTTGGCGCGAATCGGGGAACTTTTGGCAGGTCGGGGCTGCGGATTAGTGACACTTGCAAAGGGTGTGGCGTTTGCTCCGCTCCTGAGAATATCGTGTCCAGCCAGCAGCAGAAAACCTCGTTTGTCCCTGACTCTACATTTGCTGCGATCAGGAAAACAGGGTGGGGTGCGGAAGGAACCTGTTTCCCTGTTTTGAATCGGGCCGTTGTTGGAGGGAACGGCGGGCTTTGCCAGCTGGAAAATGCCCCCCACTCGCAGCTTGAACCGCATTTCCCCAGCTTTTGATTGACACATGGGGGAAGGACTGGAAGCTAAACATGGGGAAATGTGGACAGTGGTAGACACAGGCTACACCTGCATATTGCTGGCTATTGTGACATTGTTTCCTGATAAGGGTCGGATATCTGTTATAATGAAGGAGCGGACTGCTGTCAAAATCTGGAACAAAAGATCCGCAGAGAGAGTCCGTATAAGAAACTGAAAATGCATAAGATTACTGGTAATTGACCTATTAATAATCAGTACAGTTTCTGTAGCTGGTGTGTGGGTTTCTTGCCAGTCCTTTATTAACAAGCGGCACACAGGTGGTTGCGCAATGTCATAAATATGCACAGAAGCACCCATAGTGCTCTGGCATAAATCTGCTCAGTGTTTGCCCTTGGATTCAAACGCCAAGCAGTCCAGCCAAGAGTATGGAAGAGAGGGAGAGATTCCCTTTAGGTCCTTTTAAAGATCCTGGGCCTAATGGGAAATGGGAAACTCCCCTACAATATGACTGTTTAATCTGGTGTATTGAAAAAGGTCAGTCATCCGGTGATATTTAGGCAGTGGCAGGGACAACCTACCTTCCCAACTGTCCTTGATTCTCACACCAAATTGATCTGTGGATTCCTGGCATTCATATTTTAGCCTGATTCACACCAAGTGTTTTTTTCTGGCAGAAGGGGAGGGAGGCTAGATCCAGGCAGGATATAGGTTCACACAGCCAAGTTAAGACTATATTAATAGTAATCTGTCCCCCAGCCTGCTTTAATTTGGGCAAAATCTGGAGCCAGGGTGATTTCTCTGGGATGCTCGAAACCAGCATACCCAACTTGAAGCCTGCTGTGTTTAGAAAGTGGGTGTGGCTGTGTGCAGTCTTCCTATTGGCTACTGAAGATTTGTTTGGCTTCATAAATTAAAAACTCATTTTCTCTACAGCTGCCTCCACACTGTTGATTTTATTCTCTCTAGCTTCCCTTAACCAGTATTATATACATTTTAAAAAATTACTCCTCTACTCTCCTGCACTTGGGCTTTCTTTGTGTTTGTGGGTGTATAAGAGAGCTTTCCTCTTTCCTTCTGTATTAAGCAGAATGTTTGCCTGATGTGGTGAACAGCTAGTATTGGAATTATGCATAATTTCACTCCCTGACATGTTGTGGTTGGCTCTTCCTCCTGTGGCAGCCATTTTGTGGCTGCGGCCGCTGCCCTGTAGCGTAATTCTAAATTAACTTGCAGAAGTTCTTTGAGAAAGTGAGCTAGCATGGTGGCGATGGTGACCAAGTAGACATTATATACCTGGACTTTCGAAAGCCTTTTGACAAAGTACCTCACCCTAGACTCCTGAGTAAATTTAGCATGGGATAAGAAGATGGGTTCTCTAAGAATTCAAAACTGGTTGTCACAATGTAGGGGAGTAAGCAGTGGGGCTGTTACTATTGAATTTATTCATCAGTGATCTGGAACTTGGGTTGGGTAATATAGTGGTCAAGATTGCAGATGACACCAAATTATTCAAGATCGTGGAAACCAAGACTGACTGTGAAGAGCTCCAAGAGGACCTCCACAAATTAGGTGAGTGGGCAACAATGTGGCAAATGAAGCTCAGTCTTGGTAAGTATAAGATGATGCTCACTGGGACAAAAAATATCCCAACCAAGTATAGGCAAATGGGGTCCAAATTTGCAGAGACTCAGAGGGGGAAAGATCTTGGGGTTGTAGTGGATAGCTCAATGAAAGTGTTAATCCAGTGTGCTGCAGCAGTGAAAAAGGCAAACTCTGTGTTAGGGATTATTAGGAAAGGGACTGAGAATAAAATGTCCAATGTTGTAATGCCCCTGTATAGATTTAGGGCAGTGGTCCCCAACCTGCGGGCCGCGGCCCGGTGCCAGGCCGCGAAGGCCATGGCGCCGGGCCGCGGCTCCCTCTCCCCGCCCGCCCCCCCCCGCAGTAAAAAACTTCCCAGGCCGCAAGCTTACAGCCCAGGAAGCTTCTTACTGCGGGAGGGCGGGGAGAGGTAATCAGGGCTGGGCCGCGCCCGTGTGGGCGCGGCCGATGCATGGGCATGGCCCGCGGGCCGCGGCCCAATGCCCTGCCGGTCCCCAACCTCAGAAAGGTTGGGGACCACTGATTTAGGGTATGGCCTCATTTGGAATACTGTGTTCAGTTCTGGTCCCCATATCTCAAAAAGGACATGGCAGAGATGTAAAAAGTACAGAGGAAGGCAACCAAGATAGTTAGAGCATCTTAGCTATGAAGGAAGGCTGAAGAGTCTGGGCCTTTTCAATATTTAGAAAAGAGACAATTAAGTGGGGACATGATAGATAAAATTATAAAATTAGTCACAAGGTGGAAAGTGTTGACAAAGAACTTTTCCTCCCACTTCCAAAATACTAGAGGGCATCCAATGAAGTTGATAGGTAGTAGGCTCAGGAAGGACAAAAGAAAATGTTACTTTATACAGTGAGTGATTAAAACGTGGAACTCACTGCCAGAGGCCACAGAGTGATGGCCACAGGAAAAACCACGTTTAAAAGGGGATTCGATAGATCCATTTAGGATAAGTCTATCAGTGGCTACTAGCCATGGTGGGTGGGAGATCCTCCACATTCAGGGGCACTATGCCTCTGAGACCCAGAAGCCCATATCAGGGAAGACCTCTGCCTCTATGCCTTGTTGTTGGCTGTCCAGAGGAACTGATTGGCCACTGCGTGAGACAGGATACTGGACAATGGACCATTGCCTTGATCCAATAAGGCTCTCATGTTGGGAACCCCAGCCCTGATGAACAATTCTGCAACTGCAAATCTGACAGGATATCTTCTTGGACCAATGCTCCAGTTTAGGTCATAAGTTGGTAAGATAACTGGCTAGCTTGTTGGATAAGGATTACTCAGGTTGAAAGCTCTGCTCAAGCAAGAAGCTCACTAGGTCCCCTTGGGCTGGTCGCTCTTGCTGTCTCAGCCAAAACCTGCATCACAGGGTGGTCATGAGAATATAATAGAAGAAAGCCAACTATGGCTGCCTTGAGTCCCCCTGAGGAAAGGTGAGATAAAAATATAACAGAAAGTTGGCATTTCAGTAGAAATCCTCTTGGCTTTCATGAAGGAAATATCTTCTAGTGATGATGTTTTCTGAACATTTGTACTCCTCCCATTTGAGGGGCCATGGCTTCCTGGCAGAACACCTGCGGTCCACGTTTTGATCCCTGGCATCTCCATTTAAAAGGACTAGTAGTTTGTGAGCCATCATTAAGAGGCGATGCTACTGACTTGAATAGACCAGTGGTTTGGATCCGCCTAAAGGCAGCTTCAGGTATATGTGCATGCATTTGTTACTCTCTTCAAAGAGAGTCTTTCCCCAAAATTTCCTTTCTCCCAACAAGGTGGTGGAATTCTAGGAGTGATCTGAGTATTTATGTAGTATTTCATGATGATACATCTTGGTAATATGTAGTAGACTTCTGTTATTTCCCCATTATTTCAGAAAGGGTGTGTTTGGAATGGGTGAGTCCAAGAGGCATCACTGCAAATTTAAGATTGAGATAAGATTTGCGCCATGGAATTTCCCACTGTGTTACATTAATATGCAAAGGTTCTCCAATTTTGTTGTAAGTGATGATGGAACTTTGAGAATAGGTAGTGGGCATCACCACAAAATGGTTGCCAAGGAGATGACCTGATCACCACAAAATGGCTGCCATGGAATGCTTTGGCCAGTCACAAGATATTGGGAGGTTCCAGACCAAAAGTAGTCCTACAATAGCAGCTGAATGGCTATAGATAGAAAAGCAGCAATCCCTGCTCCAGTGAGGTAGAGAGAAGCCAGGGTTGGATCTTTGCTTTGGGTAAGGATGCGGGTGCCTGGAAACACATCAGAGAGGGCGCCATGGCATTCATATAAAGCAGGGGTAGTCAACCTGTGGTCCTCCAGATGTCCATGGACTACAATTCCATGGACATCTGGAGGACCACAGGTTGACTACCCCTGATATAAAGGATCCCTGGGCAAAAAAACTGAGGTTTCTCCACAATTGGAGAAACAGCAGGGGGTGCTTTTGATAGCTATGAAAAATGTTTTCTGCTCTTGACTGAGTGAGTCTTGAAGTTGTACAGAACCTTCAAAACATTCTGAAGTAGTGAAGCTTTGCAACTGCACCTAGAGAAAAACAGGTAATCGTCCTGCAATTTCTTGGCCAGATTATGGTGGAGTCCCATAAATATGGGCAATTCTGAAGAGTAGAAGCCTTTAATTCCCTGTGAAACCTTTTCTTTCCTCACTCATGATTACATTAGAAATGTTTGGGGAAAGCAAAATAATAACTACTTGAAACAAAGACGGTTCTTAAAATGCAAGCCAAAAACAGATTCACTTTTCTTTCTTATTTTCTTTGCAAGTTCTTGCCCCTTTTCCTGATTTATTAGGGCTGTGAAATCAAAATTCAGCAGAATCTGCAGATTTACGAAGGTTTTTATGATTCATTTATTTCTTATTTACTATTCGCTGCCTTGAGTGGTATGAAAGTTTTATTTAGTACACTAAATCTTAGTATGCACACATCCTTAAAAAATCCTTCAAAATAGCCTGCGTGGTATTCGTTGGGTCCAGTAGATAATATCACAAGCCTGTTGAGGTCTATCGTTGGTAAACATGTTTCATTTAAATTGGTAACTCTTTTTGTTGAAGTGATCTAATTTGTGTACCTCAGCAAAGATTCTGGTGTTCCTTTGCTTATAAAGAGAATGTACTTCTTTTTAAAACCTTAAAAAAAACAACATGGTTTGAGAGTTTAACTAAGACAACTGTGTTTAGCTTTCTCTAATGGTGCAGATGACTTCAAAAATCCAAGTTGTTCTTGATTATTTATATGTAGTAGCTGTATAATGGTGGGAGCAACTTGGATCTTTCAAAATACAGTCAATCAGATCCAGAAATTCTAGATTTTTCCAGCTTCCATAAGGGCTAGAACTCTCCCCCTCCTCCTGCTGATATTTGGGGTGTTAGATATTGTGCCATGGGCAGAAGGTACCGAAATTATATTCCTTTTGAGAAATCAAACACATCTTTTGAAACCTAAGTTCCTCTTTAATGAATTTCCTGGAATTTTCTGCAGGCATTTTCTGCTGGCTGTTCTTCAGATTTATTCTCCTTGACTCCCCAACCCAAACGCCTCTTTTCCCCCCAGAAATCGCAGTTTGTGCAGTATGCCGATGTTTTCCCCTTGAAGGAGTTTGGCTACAAGCCAGAGCCGGGCCGATACCTCGAAGTGGTGGGCTGGACAGAAGTGGTGGCCGGCCTACTCTTGGCCTTTGGGCCGCAGCTGCTTCAAGAGATCAGCAATTTCGTCCTCACTATCATGATGATAGGTAAGGGTTGTCTGGCGGTTAATTTATGAAAACACAGACCTGGAGCTCAAGCCTGGCTTAAGAGGCGCCTCTCTTTATCCCACATAAGCGTAGTTGGAATCTTCTTTGCATTCATGTTGCGTCGGGATAGCGGTGAACAATTTTTCCAGTCTTGAATTTTGTAAGAGATTTATGGAGCACTGGGGCCAGATGGAGAAAATAGCAGAGAGGGTTTCTTCTGCCTTTCAGAAAGTAGCTTCTCTAAGAGGTCATGGAACTGGGTCGATACTTGGGAGCTCTCCGAGGCTGTGGGTGTGTTTGGTTTGCATCTACTTGACCTGTGCCCTTGTTGTGAAGCAGTTTGTTGTTACAAAAGGCACCATCTGCTCTCCGCTGAGGCAAATAGACTGGGTAAAAGGTTGCCCCTGGAACTTCCCACTTCTTAAGGAAACAGGGAGGCATGAAAGGAGATTGTGATTTTCAGCAGCGGGTATTGCCACCTGACATGCCAGAGACCTGTGACCTGGGTGGCTGGTGTGCTAGTGGTGCAGATGCTGCTGTTGGTTCATGTAGCTGCCCAGTTTGAGCAAGAGGATGGGTACGTGCAAGACAAAAACCAAGACAGGCTCTTTGGTACCACCAGCATCACCTTTAAACCAGGCAGAAGATTTGACAGGGGAGAAAATAAAAGGGGTGGGGCGTGCTGAGGGGTACTGGTGTTGGGATTGGTTTGGAGCAGGCGTAGTCAAACTGCAGCCCTCCAAGGGCTCATGGGAATTGTAGTCCATGGACACCTGGAGGGCCGCAGTTTGACTACCCCTTGTTTGGAGAATGTGGATGAGGTTGCTGGGGTGCTGGATAAATGGGGAACAGATCTGGCCTTTGGGAAGCAAATACATTGTCGCTTGTCTTCCTCTCCCTGCAGGTGCCATCTACACCATCTTGGTTTTGAAAGAACCCATCGCCATGTGTGCCTCCACCACTGTCTGCCTGGGTCTCCTGCTTCTCCTGAACATCCGGGGGAGGGGGGGAAGCGCCAAGTCCAAGTTTGAGTGATGGGAAGTCATCTTGGAGGATAAGGAAGGAGGGATTGGAAATGATGCTTCTGAGGTCTTTGGCGGCATAATTGGGTTTCTGTTGTCCTGTTTTCCCTGCCGTGCCCTCATTCCCTTAAACACGTTAATAAGTTGTGTCCCAGCGATGAATGATCTGGGAGGGCTTTGAGATTTCCAGGGGTAAGACTTTCCTCTTTTCTCTTTGGTAGTTCCCTCCCTACGCCCAGGGGAGGCATCCTGGAACATGCTGATCCGGTCTGATGGATTTCACAGTTTGGAGGAAAAGAAAGGGAAAATAATCAAATATTTCAACGTTTGTCTGATGAAAATCCTTTATTAACACTGCAGGAGACAGTTGCTCCTTTCCAGAGTCTGAACAAGCAATTTCTGTGGGAGGCTGCGGCATGGTGCTCAAGAAGTCTGGAAACTGAATGTTTTGCCATCTTGTGTCTAACAGGACAGAGCTACATTGTCCTTAATGTGTTTGTAGGCTTACCTGATGAAAACTGAGACCTGTACTTCTGTCAGAGGCCTACAGTTATGTTCATACAATCATTTCTCTCAGAGAGACACATTTTGAGTCCAGTGGCACCTTTAAGACCAACAAAGTTTTATTCAAGGTATGAGCTTTTGTGCGCTACAGTACACTTTGTTAGGCAAGGAAATGGGAATAACTAGACCACATATACAAGGAGAAAGTCAGTTGTGGATTTGCACACAGCGTAATGAGGAAGTTTACCAGATACACAGACCTTACAGGAATAACAAACTTAGTTCATAAGGTCATCTTTTGTTTAGATTGTACTGGGTGAAAGAAACATTGTAAGGGAATAAAAATGCCAAGATTAAAGATTAATCGATACATGCCTTCCCAGCTGTGGAACCTGGGAGTATACCTGTTAGTGTAGTAACTCCAAAATTTGTTTAGGGCCCTGATTTATGTATGCAAACAAAAACTGGAGTGAGTCAGCAGCCCTAGCAAGATTGGTGAGGTCTCAAATTATGGTGTGTCATCTGGGATTGGTAGTTGGCTTGTAATGGGTAACTGTTTTTAAAAAACTTGTTCCACTCATGATACTTTGGATTTTAACTTAATGGTTTCAGAACCGAGTGTGCACCAGGAAGTGCACAGATGAGTTCCATATTTGGGGGTCTCTGTGCTGGTGTAAATAAGAGAAGGTCAACTGATGTTCTGTGAATAGGATTAAGCCTGTGATTTTCTCTGGCTCCAAAACCTTCCAATGAAGGCAAAGGTGCTCAATACTTCAGACATGCATAAAAGCTGAGCATTAAGTACAGTGATGAAAAAGGAGGCTCTTGAGATTTCCTGCATGAGACAGGAACTTTGGCCTAGATGTCCTCTTCTAACTCTAGGACTGTGTAATACTTCTTCTCTTGCTGAAGCGTTGTGTACGAAGGCTAGCAATGAGAAAGTGCTTGGTTGAGAAGGTCTTCCCTGTCCCTTCTCCAAGTTCAGGCAGTTGGCCATTCTTAGTGTATATCAGAAGAGCAGGTTCACCTACAATTCCCAGAATTCCTTATAGGAGGTTTTGGTGGATACATGATAAAGGTTTATAGAATTATGTATGGTAGAGAGTGGACAGCAAGTTTCTCCCTTTCCCATAATACTAGAACCTGGTTTGTCCACTGAAGCTGCAGAATGGAAGATTAAACACAAGTATTTATCCTCTGAACATATAGCTAATTTGTGAAACTCACTCCCACAGGTTGTGGTCATGGAATGGACAAATTTATGGGAGACTGGGCTATTAATGGCTATTAATCCTGATGGATATTTTCCCCCTCCAGGACCAGAGATCATATGCCACTTTGCTGGGGAGGACAGGAAGGAAAGTGCTGTTGCAGTCCTTCTATTTGTGGTAGCTGGTTATCTACTGTGTGAACATAAAGCTGGACCAGATGGGCCTTCAGTCTGATCTAGCATGGCTCTTATGTTCCTGCCATTAAATTGTGCCTAAGAAACTGATCTGAAGTGACTACAAATTTCTACCCAAAATTCTTTGCACCATGAGTCCAACACAACAGAGATAATTTCTTAGCTTCTCAGAAATAAGGTGAGGCTAAGTTATAAACTGTTGGCTCTTGTCTAGAGGCCATGGCAGAATCACTTCCTAGATCTGCAACTTGGGATATCTTCTACTAGTTCTTCGGAGACCTCCTGTCCTGATAGCAGCCCTTGTTACTGCTTCTGCTTCAAGCAGCGGTGAAAGGGAAAATAACACCACCAACATTGGTTGCATCATTACATCAGTTCTGGCAAAAACATGGAATTGACATTGGGTAGCTCTAGAAATTGCTGGAAACTCTGTGGTTTTACAGTAGAGTTTCTGGGAATCCTAGAGCAACTTCATGGCATTTCTGGATTTTCAACAGAAGTGAGGTAGCAATACAGCCGATTTCACCCCCCCCCCCAGGTTCCACCTTCAAATGATCCTACCAATTAGAATCCTATTTTCAACTGAAGTTGATCTGCTTGTACGTCTTACTGAGGTCTGTTTAGTGCCGTCTGCATGGTGTTTCATTGTTTCTCCAGGCATGGTTCTTTCCCAGAGGTGCTATCTAAGGCTGTTTTAAGAGGAGCTGCCAGGGATTGAACCCAGGGTTTTTTGCTTGTAAAGCAGGTCCTCTGCCGTTCTGTCATAGCCCCTCCTCTTGAAAGCAGACATGACATCAAAGCAGTTTTATGTTGGTGAAATATACTTTTTCAGACGAGAATCTTCCAAAAGTGTTTTTACAATATATCATACAGCTCTACCTCTCAAAATACTAGATACTAACAGTATATTCTAGGAAATATGTACCTAATTATGCAGGGCACACAATCAACTTTCCAGCCTATCTGGCTGTACAATTTTTTTTTAAGTCAAAATGGCCACAGTTTTCTATCCAGATATCTTTGCCCCAAAACTAGGAGTCTTAATTTTACTTAGCTTTATTGTTAAAATTCTTTGTGACTTCCTATCTTTAGCTTCTCAGGGCTGTATGCCTTCCAGAGGTCAATTTGAGGAGGACGACATGTAGAAGTGAGAAAACAGCCTTCAGTTCATTAGAGGTTCTTTACATTCCTTAGTTTCTTGGTTGATTGTCTAACCACCAGCATGGTTGTGATCTGCAACCCACAGAGCATAAATTGAATGCAGCCACACCATAACCTGTGAAGTGGGTCTGTATATGTGGCTTAAAACACCTTTGGATTAAATATGCTGAAGTACTTTGCTATATTTGTGAGGATTAAGCTCTGAACTGTTGAGTGCATTACACAAAATAAACAAAATTCTGCTAAGACTGATGGACTTCTTTTCTATTTTGCCTTTTCCCCCCAACACAAAGCTTACATCTTTTTTATCCTCACAACTCTGTGAAGTAGGTTAGGCTGGGGGGGGGGGGTGTATGACTGGCCCAAGGTCACCCAGCAGTCTCCCAGAGGCAATACTCTGACCATTATCCTACTCTGGCTCTCTCTTCAGGATCATTAGCTAGCCTAAGGCCAGCTATTAACTTGCAGAATTGTTCCTTAACTGAGATTTGAAAGTGTCTTTTGTTACCTGCCTCCCAGGCTGTCCATTGTGGGGAAAGTAAGGGAAGGCGATTGTGAGTTGCTTTGAGTCTCCTTTGAGTAGCAAAAAGCTGGGGCATCTCTTCTACATAATGCCACTTAATTGTTTCCAACACAGAAACATCTGAATTTCCCCAAGGACTAATTGACACATTAAGTTGGGGCAGGGTGAAATCCTCACGAGTAGCTTTCCTCCCTGTTTTTGTTCCTTAAGCTTCTTAAGGTGATCCCAGATGAGTCTGGGTCTTACACCTTGCCTTGATATTGCAGTGGTCCATGCAGGAGTGGCTTAAGGATTTGTGGGACATGTAGCACCAAAGCCATTTTAAGGATTTGCAGGGCCCTAAAGGTAAAGGTATCCCCTGTGCAAGCACTGGGTCATGTCTGACTCTTGGGGTGACGCCCTCTAGCGGTTTCATGGCAGACTCAATACGGGGTGGTTTGCCAGTACCTTCCCCAGTCATTACTGTTTACCCCCCAGCAAGCTGGATACTCATTTTACCGACCTCGGGAGGATGGAAGGCTGAGTCAACCTTGAGCTGACTGCTGGGATCGAACTCCCAGCCTCATGGGCAGAGCTTTCAGACTGCATGTCTGCTGCCTTACCACTCTGCGCCACTAGAGGCTCTGCAGGGCCCTTGTTGTTATGTGCGAAGTCGTGTCCGACCCATCGTGACCCCATGGACAATGATCCTCCAGGCCTTCCTGTCCTCTACCATTCCCCGGAGTCCATTTAAGTTTGCACCTACTGCTTCAGTGACTCCATCCAGCCACCTCATTCTCTGTCGTCCCCTTCTTCTTTTGCCCTCGATCGCTCCCAGCATTAGGCTCTTCTCCAGGGAGTTCTTCCTTCTCATGAGGTGGCCAAAGTATTTGAGTTTCATCTTCAGGATCTGGCCTTCTAAAGAGCAGTCAGGGTTGATCTCCTCTAGGACTGACCGGTTTGTTCGCCTTGCAGTCCAAGGGACTCGCAAGAGTCTTCTCCAGCACCAGAGTTCAAAAGCCTCAATTCTTTGACGCTCGGCCTTCCTTATGGTCCAACTTTCGCAGCCATACATTGCAACTGGGAATACCATAGCCTTGACTAAGCGCACTTTTGTTGGCAGGGTGATGTCTCTGCTTTTTAGGATGCTGTCTAGATTTGCCATAGCTTTCCTCCCCAGGAGCAAGCGTCTTTTAATTTCTTTGCTGCAGTCCCCATCTGCAGTGATCTTGGAGCCCAGGAAAATAAAATCTGTCACTATCTCCATTTCTTCCCCATCTATTTGCCAGGAATTGAGAGGGCCGGATGCCATGATCTTTGTTTTCTTGATGTTGAGTTTCAAGCCAACTTTTGCACTCTTACAGGGCCCTAGTAGAGTACAATTGCTCTGGGAGCAACCCGACTGGGGGTGGAGGGCCGACCCACAGTAGAAAGGGGTGTCATTCCGAGTGTCCTTAAAGAGGGAAAAGTGTGGAGGAGAGAGGCTACAGCCCTGTTCCAGGGAGGAAGGCACAGTGCAGGATCCCAGGAAGTGCAGGGCCCGTAGCGTGCGCTACATGGATAAGCCGGACCTGGGTCTGTGCCAGTTGATCAGTTTGGGGGAGCCAGAAGGAAAGAGGGGCTTGTGTCTCACATAATCCTTACCCCAGAGGTAGTGAGAGGAGGTTAAAAAAGGCAAAGGTATCCCCTGTGCAAGCACCGAGTCATGGCTGACCCTTGGGGTGATGCCCCCTAGCGTTTTCTTGGCAGACTCAATATGGGGTGGTTTGCCAGTGCCTTCCCCAGTCATTTCCATTTACCCCCCAGCAAGCTGGGTACTCATTTTACCGACCTCAGAAGGATGGAAGACTGAGTCAACCTTGAGCCAGCTGCTGGGATCAAACTTCCAGCCTCTTGGTCAGAGCTTCCAACAGCATGCCAGCTGCTTTACCACCCTGCCCCACAAGAGGCTCTTGAGAGAGGAAGCTCACAACACTAATTTACTGTGCATGCATCAGGCCAGAACATGTGACCCTTAATGACTCCCCATCCCAGTTGCAGCAGGGTACTTCAGGTGAGTGAATCAGAACCTGACATGCCTCCATTCTCCCAGCAGTTGGTCTCAAAACTCTAGCTGATTTGAAAGTATGATTCTTGAAAATAGAAAAGTACAAAAATTAGCATGCTTCTGATGAATGAGCACCACGTCCTGAAAAATGTGGACTTGGTCTGTAAGGGTAAAAAAAAAGAACAGTTTGTTCTAGGATAGCCAAAGGATAATGGTAGCAAACTACACAAATCTTCTAATTCTGAAGCTGGCAATTTTCAGAAGAGCTTTTTACAGATCACCTGGCGTGGGGGACCGAAGTCTGCAAGTATTTGTTCTCAATCCTTTCCCGAATCTGTCACATTTTGCAAAAGTGGGACTTGCCAAAGAGGAAGCTTTTTTAGTCTTTTGATCCAGTGAAGTTTGAACTCCTCTTTGAGAGTCCCAGTGCTCTAGTTTTTTGATTTTTCTCTTTTGTCTTCTTGTTCCTTTCGTTTCAGAGCCATTGCCCTTGAAAAATTAAAGCCCTCTTGCCTCCCTTTGATAGGTTTCGGGGAGAACAGAAAGTGTCAAACCACAAAGTTCTCTCTCAGCTTTCAAGGGTCCCTGAGTTGACTCTGTGCCTTCCAGATCAGTTGGGACTCCTGTACTAGCAAGCCATTTCTGCTGCCCCGTGATCTTTGGAGGATGGGTGATAGACCAGAGGTCCCCAACCTTTTTGAGCCTGGAGGCATTTTTGGAATTGGGAATCTTCAACCTGGAGAAGAGGAGGTTGTGAGGGGACATGATTGCTGTCTTTATGTGAAAGTTTGTCACTTAAAGGAGGGCAGGGAAAGATTTTTGTTGACAGCAGAAGATAGGACCCAAAGGAATGGGCTTAAACTACGTGTAGAACACTATCAGCTAGATATCAGGAAAATTTTTTTCCACAGAGTAGTTCAGCAGTGTAACAGGCTGCGTAAGGAGGTGGTGGTGAGCTCCCCCTCATTGGCAGTTTTCAAGCAGCGGCTGGACAGGTACTTATCCTGGATGTTTTAGGCTGATCCTGCACAGATCAGGGGGACTAGGTAGCCTGTATGACTCCTCCCAACTCTATGATCCAGCATGGGGTGTGTAGCATACGGCTGCCAATCTGCAGGTGGTGGCTGGCGATCTCCCATTATTACAACTGATCTCCACATGGCAGAGTTCCCCTGGGGCTAATGGCTGCTTTGGAAGGTACATTATACTCCATTGAAATCCCTCCCTTCCACCAACCCTGCCCTCTAGGTATTTCCCTACCTGGAGCTGGCAACCCTAGTGCAGCTGCAAAATGGCTGCTGCAGGAGGCGGAGCCAACTACGGAATGGCTGATGGAGCTTACCTTCAGTCACACCATGAAAATCCTTGTGCTGTAGTGATAGCAGCTGCCAAAACAGTGTTTTGGTTTTTTTAAAATCTACACAGCCAGTGAAATCTCCACTGATTTCCAATAGGCTCCCTTGGCCTTTCCACTTTCTAAAAACACTAGTGGGCACCATGTTGGAAATCCTTGCAATAGACAGTACAATCTATTGCAGTAATCCCCAGTGTGGCACCTACCAATAGGCTTTATGGTACCTGGGAAATTTTTTTTTTTAAATCCAGTCTGGACTTTCTTAAATCCCAGCAGAGCAGCAAATGCTTCAGAAGAGGCCAGGAGTTGCTGCTTCCATCATACAACAATGCTTGGCATATAACTTGCTCGCCTTTTGTGATTGGCCCAAGTGCTCCTTGGCCACCATTTTATGACTGTCTCTGGCCCCGCCCCATGGCAGCCATTTTGTGGTGATGCACTTTCTGTTCTCAAAATCCCCAAATTGCTTCCAACCTCAGGAAGGCTGTATTGGCCCTTAAGCCTGGCCATAGTAGGAAATCCTAGAGTTCAGCCTCTTGGCACTTTATAGTCCAGTTTGGGCTCTTGCTAGCAGCTAGTTCATTTAAAGGATTCCTTCCAAGGCATCTTTGTGATCATAATAAAGCAGCCACTGGGGTGTGTACCTTTTCTGTGGCATCTTCTTCATGAAAGCTAGCATGGTGTAGCGATTCGAGTCAAGGCTAGGATCTGGGAGAACCAGGTTTGAACCCCCATTCTGCCATGGAAGCATGCTGAGCGACCTTGGGACGTTTGCACGCTCTCAGCCTAACCTACCCTGCAGGGTTGTTATGAGGATAGAGCAGAGGAGAGCAAACGCTGCTTGGAGATCCAACTGGGGAGAAAGGTGGGGTATAAATTAGGTAAATAAACAATAACTAGATCACTCAGTGGGTGTTTCCCACCCCCCAGTTATCCACATTTTTTGTTTGTAGATAGTTGCAGCTGTCCAGAGAAACTACACCAGTGCTTCTCTCTGGTGGCTGCTGTGTGCTGATTCTGGATTCTCTGTGCTGATTCACGCTGAATGTTCCAGAGTGTGGTGATAATAGTGGTGCATTTCCCTGCTTTCTTTTCCAGTTATCCATCTTTCTAGAATAGATGGCTTCAGAGTTAGACCATTCTGTCTGGCATGCATCTACCAACTATTTCTGTTTTAGGATGCTAGTGGAAAAGGTTTAGCACACAACATTTTACCACGATCAGCAGATATATCAGATTATTCCCAGGTAACTGACGGTTGTGAAAGCAAAATTTCATGTTCATTTTTGGTCTTCTGAACAATCCTGCATTGGAGACTGTACTTGCGTGGGGTGCTGGAGGTCTCTGCCAGCATTTTCTTAGAAAAGAAAGAGTCTTGGGGAGTCTCACACCTTGGGAACACCTTAGTGATTGTTTTCCTACCCGAATGGCTACGTGCTCCAGAGGGGGTGCTCCCCTCTCCCTTGTTCTGTCGCCATAGCAGAAGTTTGTTCTTTTAAAAAGGTAAAGGTAAAGGTATCCCCCGTGCAAGCACCGGGTCATGTCTGACCCTTGGGGTAACGCCCTCCAGCGTTTTCATGGCAGACTCAATACGGGGTGGTTTGCCAGTGCCTTCCCCAGTCATTACCGTTTACCCCCCAGCAAGCTGGGTACTCATTTTACCGACCTCGGAAGGATGGAAGGCTGAGTCAACCTTGAGCCGGCTCCTGGGATCGAACTCCCAACCTCATGGGCAAAGCTTTCAGACTGCATTTCTGCTGCCTTACCACTCTGCGCCACAAGAGGCTCATATTCTTTTAGCATCTCTTTTAGCATCTCTATAAGATTCCTAGTAGCTTGAGCTGAGCTCTAAAAAGCGAAAAAGAAAGAAGAAAGGCAAGGAGAGATTGATTTTTTTCTTTCAGAGGCTTCTTGCAATCATGTCTCCGAAAGCACTTTTAAGGAAGTGTGCCTGGTGCAGAACGAAAATGACGAGAGTGGACAAACACTCACTTGGCCTCATACGTTTCGGTGAGGGGCACCACATCGTTTCATGTACGCGTTGTCTACAATTGGCTCCCAAAGCTCAATCTGATCCTGCTGAATGTTTAAAGGCCAATTTAGAGGAAAAAAGGCTTTCAAGCTTGGATTCCCGGTGGCCAATCTATTTGCCTCTGTAGAGCGATCTCACAGCGTGCCGACTAAATTGCTGGCAATGAGAGAAAGACCATGGGGACCATCCGTGGTTGCATCAGCACCCTCGGTTCCACGTGCGGGACCCACACGGTGCCAATCCCAGTCCCTCAACCAATCTCCTTCGTGTTGTGCTGCAGAACCACCTCCTAAAAAGGCCGAGGCAAAAACAAGACATAGAGAAAAACGCCCGTTGGTTTTGAAAAACCTCTCAGTTCTGAGGACTGTAGCCACAATAGTTCCAAAGACATCAACCGGGTCAGTTCTGAAGGCCCCACTGACACAGTGAGGAGAATGGGAAGAGGTGGTTCCGTTGTGGACCCCATCTATTCACGCGCCATTTCCAGGGGTGTTTTCCTCCAAGGGCAAGTTGGAACACAAATGTGTTTCACAAATATGTGACTCACAACCACAGGTTCTGACGGTAGATAAGACTTTATAAAAGGAAGATCCAGTACAGGGGCCAAAACTTCAAATTGGTTGACCCAAGGATTAATCTTTTATACTTTTGGGGATTCTTTTTCATAAATACAATTCCATATGTCACATAACCCTTATTGTGGCCATACCTACAGTATCTTGTATGTGTGAACTAGTGTTACATACATTTTGTACAATACACGCTATGTATTGTACTAGGGTATTCCCCCCAACTTCCCTTTTTGTTGTTTTTGCGTTTTCCAGTTTCCTTGTTTCTTAGTTTACTCTGGGTGTTTTGCCCCCATGTGATCTCTGACACAAGTCTTGACCACATCCAAGGTCCACAATTTACTACTAAGATCTGAGCTTAAGACAACTATTGCCAACTGCTCTGGAGATTTGCTTCACACTTGCTTCTGCCAGGCTAGCTGGGATTATTAATTGTAATTGATTGCGGTATTAAAATTGATAATTGGTCCTTCAAATCCATGACAGTTCCACCTTCATCAAGTCTGCCAGATGCAGCTCATATGGTCCCATGGCAATTTCTACCACTTCCTCCAGAGAAGAAGCAGCTGTGTTTTTTTACACCCCTCTTTTCATGACCCAATGGAGACTCGAAATGGCTTACAATCACCTTCCCTTCCTCCCCCCACAACAGACACCCTGTGAGGTAAGTGGGCTGAGAGAGCTTTGAGAGAAACTGCTCTGTGTGAACAGTTCTAACTGGACTGTGACTAAACCCAAAGTCACCCAGCTGGCTGCATGTGGAGGAAGAGTAGGGTATCAAACTCAGTTCTCCAGATTAGAGCCTGCTACTCTGAGCTATTACACCCCAGCCTTTTTCAACATTATAGCCATGGAGGAAACCCTGAAATATTCAGGCTTTGAGGAAGAAAGGTCCTAGCCAAGTGGTGACATGCCCCTTTAGAGATGTGGATAATAGCCAAATGGCCTAATTAGGGTTCTTTTGCCTAGCCTCTGATTAATCACATTGAGAGAACAACCTTTTAAATATTTTTACTGCAGAAGAAATAGAGACACAGGGGTGTTCCCAAATCTGCGCAGAGAACAATAGGATTACATAGTGTTAAATACCCTATCCTTGGAGGCTGGGAAAGATAATGCCCCTTCCAGTGGGGCACTCCTGCTATGGACTTGCTTACTATTAAGGAAAACGCCAAGGCACAAGTTTTCTGCTCCAAGGCAGGCAGTGACCACTATTCTGTTGGGGATTCCTTTAAGTGGACAGTTCTTTTTTTTGCTTCCCCTGATATCTACAGCCAGCAAGGTCCTGGCCAAGAGCCAGCAGGAAGATGCCACATGTATTCCCATTGCACCTGTTGGCCAAGTGACTTTTCATTCATCTACCCATTAAGTCTCTTCTGCAAGGGCCCCATCGTTCACCACAAAGCCTGCAGCATGGTTGCTGCATCAACACAGTTAATTTTGTTCTGAAAGGGTGGCTAACATTCTCCCGAATGCTCATCTGAGGCATTCTTCTGCTGTAAAATGATCTTGCTTTTCCATGCTGGCATTAGCTAAGGGGAATCCCCCACTGACTTGACTCCTTCAACCCATATTTGAATATCTCCTTTCTCTATGGCAGGGGTAGTCAAACTGCGGTCCTCCAGATGTCCATGGACTACAATTCCCAGAAGCCCCTGCCAGCGAATGCTGGCAGGGGGCTCCTGGGAATTGTAGTCCATGGACATCTGGAGGGCCGCTGTTTGACTACCCCTGCTCTATGGGGTTCAGGTTTAACAATGACTACTGCAAAGGTTCACCTGGCAGTCATATCTGTTCCTTACTCCCTAGTTCAGGGGTAGTCAAACTGTGGCCCTCCAGAAGTCCATGGACTACAATTCCTATGAGCCACTGCCAGCATTTGCTGACAGGAGCTCATGGGAATTGTAGTCCATGGACATCTAGAGGGCCACAGTTTGACTACCCCTGCTCTAGTTGATGGCAGAACTGTATTTTCCTGTCAGGATTCCAAAAGGTTCTTGAAGGGGTTATTTAACATCTCTCTTCATTTCATCTTCACAACAATCCTGCTAGATAGAGGCTGAGAATGCGGTTGGACCAAGGTCATCCAGTTTCAAACCTAGGTATCTCAAGATCTCATCCAACACTTGAACCACTACACCATGGGCCTCCCCACAGGCAGAAGAGTGAAATGCAGGGATCCAACAGAGGAAAGGGCCTTCAAACATTTATGTGGGGGAAGGGGAGATCTTCTGATCTAAACGTCCTGAAGAAGAGCCAGTATAGCCTAGTGGTTAGATCAGGCTTTCTCAGCCAGGGTTTTCCTGAGGTCCCTGGAAGGGTTTCCTGAATGGGTGGGAGTTAATTAATTTTTAATATATTTTTAGAATTTGTTAAACATTTATCGGGCGATATGACTATATATGATTGAGTTGACCCACCACCACCACCCAAAATGGCCAATGTTGGGCCTGGAGGGGGTGGGAAGAGAGGGGCCTTGGGTGGCCATGTACACAGCTATACTTCCCAATCATATTCTGCATGATTGCACCACTTCTGGGGTCTCTTGAAGTCTGAGGTTTCAGGGGTTTCTCAATGGTAAAAAGGTTGAGAAAGGCTGGATTAGAGTGACAGACTAGGATCTGGATATCCCAGATCCAAATCCCCTTGCATCCACGAGTGATCTTGGGCCAGTCACATACTCCCAGCCTCACAGGGTTGTTGTGAAAGGAGATATTCAAATAGTACCTCACAGGGTTGTTGTGAAGATAAAACAGAGGAGAGGCGAATGATATAAACTGCTTTGGTTCCATGTTGGAGAAAAGGCAAGGGATAAACAAAGTAATATACCTTTCCCTTTCCTAATCCTCATGAGCTGCCTGATGTTTTCATACCAGCCAAAAGCTCCCGTAATGAGACACGGCACCAACTCAGCTGATTTCCCGATCCTTCTGAAATGGAAGTCGCTAGCGTGGCATGTGTAGGTAGGGGAAGCCGATTTCCGCACTTATTGGGACCCGAGGAGGTTAGATGAATCTTTCTTACTGGGATGGTGGTTGTGGTGGGCTGTGGTTGAAAGGAACTGCCTTTGTTGGATACCCACATGACAATTTTTCTGCTCACAGGGCTCCGTGGGCGGGTGGGCAGCATGTCCTTGTTGGCAGATGTCCTCCATCCCCCCCCCTCAGTGCTGATTCATATCATCTCCCCCCTCATCCCTCTGCTTAGGTCTGGCTATTTTGCAATACAGAGTTCTGCTAATAGGAAAGCAATGGGGTGGTGGCAGTGGAGGATGAAGATGGAAACACCTTCCCCGGGGGCTGCATTTTGGAGCTGTGTTTCTTCCCCCCAGTGTGTGGGTGGTGGAGAAGATTCTCAGCATGGTCTGAAAGCCTACGTGGATGCATTCAATAGTTCTTTTCCTTTTTTTAAAAAAAAGACAGGTATAGTTCCAGATAATCAGTTACGGTTACTTTGTGTACCTCAAAATAATCACTGCAGTGATGTAAAATGGTGTTAAAAAAAGAAGAAGAAGAGTTGGTTCTTATATGGCACTCTTCCCTACCCGAAGGAGGCTCAAAGCGGCTCAAAGAAAAACGAGTGTGCTTTTATGTCGGTTTGCAGTTCTCAGCACTCCGTTCTGCAGGGCATACAAGACGGAACTCTTTGGCCAGGCATCTGGCTGAGGCTGGGCTGCCAGAAACATCTAAGAATGCCCCCCCCCTCCTGAAACAGTCTTTCGCAGAACATCCTAGATGTGGCAAGCAATACGGGAGAGTAACGTATACAGACCCAGAAGTAACAGATGCCGATGGTTGTTTTAGAGGGGATCGCGATTATTGCGTTTTAATGCATGCTGGTTTTCAATTATTGTATGCCGCCCCATAATGGCTGGGCCAAGAGGGGCAGTCTGATAACTCCAATAATAAAATAGAACGTGTGACTGTACCCTGCCTGGCCTGTTTAAGTTCTTCGAATTGTTAATGTGTCTGTGTCTGTGTCTGTGTCTGTGTCTGTGTCTGTGTCTGTGTCTGTGTCTGTGTCTGTGTGGGAGGTACTTTCTAAGGCAGTGGTTTTGAACCCACTTGTTATGAGGGCTGGATCGGACACAGATGTTACTTTGCCGGGCCATCAAGTCTAACATCAGGTATTGGAGATACAAATTGCATGAAGGAGAGGCAAGTCCAATGAATGATATTTTTTTAAAAACTCGGAATGCCAACAAAAGCAATTGATCCCTAGGAGTGAAAGCAATTGATTTACTGGGGGAACCGCAAAAACTCCAATAAATCATATGCAAGACTACTTTCCCCCCCAAGGGATACCATAAAAAGTGGGGTATCTTACATTTCCATTAGTTCATTTTTGGACATATAGCACTTTTAGGAGACGAATCATCTCCTTTGCAAGTAAATAGTTTTTCAGCACTTCCCCTCCCACCCCGCATCAGTAGTTAAGCAGGCTACAATATGTTTCATGCGCTTTTTATCCTCCCTTCCCCTCAAGGAGGAAAAGTGGACTTCCCTTTCCACTGCCAGGTCCCCCTCTCCTCCCCCCCCCACTCCAGCCCTGTGAGATGGTTCAGACTGAGCAACCAGCCCTGGGCGCAAAGTTGAAAAGGTAGTGTGGAGGAGTTCTATCACTTTTTAAAGTTGTGCAGAAGGGTTTTCAAAGGCATAGCTTTTCTCTCCCCTCCCTTACAACCTACATCTACCAGACTCCTTAATCTTTGGCATGCCCTCCCATTGGAATCGCATTTACGCCCTTCACTGCTGGCTTTCCAACATCAGCTAAAAGCTGGCTTTATGCTGAAATGTGTTTTCAAACTGAGTTCTAGTCCTGGTTTTTAAACTCTGTGAAATGCTCCTTTAAAAATGCTTTTGGGACAGTAGCTGTCGTGGCTGGATTTGTATTTCAGTGATCTGTAAGCTGAGTTGAGAACATTTCTGAATGTGGAGAGGAAGCATCTGAGAGATGTGAATCGGTGCATTTGTTGATACAGTAATGGTGCTTATATTGTGACTGTGACGGAGTGACACACTGTCTTTGTTCAGGGAGCCTAAAGCATCTCCACACCAGGACCATGCATCCCAAGGAGGTTCACCAGGCAAGGGAAAAAAGTGTTTTTATCTTCCTGTACCCCCCCCTGACAAGAGCTTCTTGTGGTGCAGAGGGGTAAGCAGCCAACATGCTGTCTGATCCCAGCAGCCGGCTCAAGGTTGACTCAGCCTTCTATCCTTCTGAGGTCAGTAAAATGAGTACCCAGCTTGCTGGGGGATAAAACGGTAATGACCGGGGAAGGCACTGGCAATCCACCCTGTATTGCAGTGGTCCCCAACCTTTTTATCACTGGGGACCGGTCAACGCTTGATAATTTTACTGAGGCCTGGGGGGAGGGTAGTCTTTTGCCGAGGGACGTTGCCTCCGCCTGAGCCCCTGCTCCTCTTGCTTTCCCGGCGGTGCCCCTGACTTCCCACCACCCGCTGGGGGGCACTGCCAGCAGTAGCTGCGCAGTGCCACGCCGTGGGGATGCCACAGTCATGGTGGCTGCTGGAGAGCACCAAAGGTGAGCTGGCAGCAGAGTGGCAGGGCAGCCCCCAAGGCAGCAGCAAGGGAGGAGGACGCGGAGGAGCCACGGACTGGTACTGACTGATCTACGGACCAGTACCGGTCCCCGGATGAGCCTCTTGTGGCGCAGAGTGGAAAGGCAGCCGTCTGACAGCTTTGCCCATAAGGCTGGGAGTTCAATCCCAGCAGCCGGCTCAAGGTTGACTCAGCCTTCCATCCTTCTGAGGTCGGTAAAATGAGTACCCAGCTTGCTGGGGGGTAAACGGTAATGACTGGGGAAGGCACTGGCAAACCACCCCGTATTGAGTCTGCAATGAAAACGCTAGAGGGCGTCACCCCAAGGGTCAGACATGACTCGGTGCTTGCACAGGGGATACCTTTACCTTTACCTTTACCTTACCGGTCCCCGGACCGGAGGTTGGGGATCACTGCTGTATTGAGTCTGCCAAGAAAATGCTAGAAGGCGTCACCCCAAGAGTCAGACATGACTCAGTGCTTGCGGGATACCTTTACCTTTTAACCCCCCCCTGACAGATTTTATGTTCCCCCCCCCACCCTACAGGTGTACTGCTCTTTCTTACAAATACTCATTTTTAAGTGGTTTGGGCTGGCATTGTATTGAAAGGGCTTTTGGAATTATAGGTACTTGCATTGTACTCCCTGCCTTTAGCAATTTCTTTGGAACACATGTCTTACATTAATTAAATCAATGTACCACATGTTTGAAAACAAGGTTGAAGACAGTTTGAAATCAACTATAGTTTCCCCTAGAATTGCATAATCCCCCACCACCACCCTGACCACATGCGGGGGTGGGGTGGGGTAGGGTTGTCAGCTGCAGGCTGGAAAATTCCTGGAGATTTGGGCATGAAACCTGGGGAAGGCAAGGACCTCTCATTGGGGCACAATGATACCACGTTCAACCTCCAAAGAATCTATTTTCTCCAGGAAAACTGATCTCTGTAGTCTGGAGCTGTAATTCCAGGAGATCCCCAGGTCCCACCTGGAGGCTGGCATCCCTATTTTTCCATAATGAAATCTGTTTTTTTTAGTAGGTGCTGAGAATGGCTTACTACTGATCCCCAATTGGGTTTTATTTTTGTGTGTGTCAAATTACAGGAATCCAGAAGCAGCAACCATTAGTCCTGCTTGAAGTTAATTTTGAGTTGGCAGGTAGATCTCTCTTTCTCTCCCGTTCTTTTCTGGCTGTTGCTTTTGTCTTGTATGTGTCTACTTCTTTTATTTGTCATCTGTCAGTCATATTCTGTCTTGGCACCTTTTCCTACCCTCCTTTTCATTATGCTCCCTAATTCTTGTCCTCCTTAATCAGAAAGATATTCAATCCACTCCATCCTCCCTCCCTCCCTCCCTCCCTCCCTCCCTCCCTTCCTTCCTTCCTTCCTTCCTTCCTTCCTTCCTTCCTTCCTTCCTTCCTTCCTTCCTTCCTTCCTTCCTTCCTTCCTTCCTTCCTTCTGCCAGGTTGGGAAGCTGCAGTAGCTCTGGACCCATAGGGTTGTTGGGTGGAGATTTGGGGATGGAGCCTGGGGAAGACAGGGACCTTAATGGAGCATAATGCCACCCTCCAAAACATCCGTTTTGTCCAGAGGAAGTGATCTCTGTAGTCTGGAGATGAGCTGTAATTCCAGGGGATCCCCAGACCTTGTCTAAAGCCTGGCGTCTCTAAGCTGAAGTGAGCTGGCTGCTGTCATAATTGCCCTGGGGACTGCTTCCCTTCATTTACTCGTGGCTCGCCAGGAAGTTTCCCAGTAAGTGAAAGGGCTGGTCCATCCCTGCTCTTTTCATCCTTCCCTAGCTATATCTGAGGCCACAGCATGGACTCCTTCAAGTGTATCAAATGAAGCGCAACCATCTTGCTTCTTCCTTGTGGCATGCATGCATGTCCTTGGTAGAACGGCTAGTGTCAAATCTGAGCCGCCAAGGTGGCATGATGTAGCCAGCGTGGTGTCATGGCTAAAGAGCAGCAGCTTCTAATCTGGAGAACTGGCTTTGATTCCCCACTCCTTCACATGCAGCCTCCTGGGTGACCTTGGGCCAGTCCCAGTTCTCCTAGAGCTGTTCTCAGAGAGCAGTTCTCTCTCTGCTCCACCTCCCTCACAGGGTGTCTGTTGCGGGGAGAGGAAGGGAAAGGGGCAGCCCCCAAGGCAGCAGCAAGGGAGGTGCTTTGGGATGTAAGATGCTTTGGGATGTGAAAAGTGGGTATAAAAAACCCAGCTCCTCTTCTTCTTCTTCTTCCTCCTCCTCCTCCTCCTTAGCTGGGATTCACCTTTATCGGAGTGTGGCCTTCTGTTTGCCATTTGAGGGCAGGGCAGGGCAGGTGCAAGCTGTACATCACCCCCCCTCCTCCCAGGGAATAAATAGCCTTGGGGAACTTCATCAATTAATGCTTTATAAGGACAATCCTCACATGGCCCACACTTTAAACTTTGAAGTGGTGGCTTCCATGCCCTCTTCCCCCCCCCCCCGACCCCAAAGAAGCCCCCTTTTCTTCCTTCCACGTCATCCTCTGTGGCCCAAGTTGGGCTTTTCTCCTTCTGTGAATAATAGGACAACTGTTTCCTGCCGGCCTGTTTTATCCCTGTAGCATATTCCCCAGCTGGTGCAGAAAATGACTCAGTTGTGATAAAGAACCACATAAATGAATGGAGTTTGTTTGCAGGCCTGTGGAGAGAGCGGCTCTGCTTTCCGGAAGCACAATTGTGGAACGCTGCTGAGCGGACAGACGGAGACATATCCAGGCGTCCTCTGAGGGAGTCAGACTGTATTGGCTAGGTAAGAGACGGGAAAGAAAGTGACTCCGGGCTCTCTTTTCTTGGAGGGGTTTCAGGCTTGTAAAGAACCAAGGGTAACATCTTTGATTTCCTTGTTTACTTATATCAAATTATAGAATCCTATAGCCAAACCTCCAATTTACTTATTTGTTTATTTACTTTCTATCCTACCTTTCTCTCCAACGGGGACCCAAAACAGCTTGCATTGTTCTCCTCTAGTTTATCCTCCCAACAACCCTGTGAGGTAGGTTTGGTATATGTTTTAGTGTCTAGGACTTTTTACCATTAGAAACCTATAAGATGAAGTACAAATTGTACACCTTTGTTCATTTTAGATGAACGACGTTTTCTCTGAAAATGCATAAAGAAAACCAGCCTCCCATCCCAGGGAAGCATTGAATGGGCAGAGATGATGGGTCGGCAAAGGCAATAGAATTCGGAGCACCATCCTTGGTTTTACTCTTTTAAAAAGAAGCTCTTGTTCTTTAAATATTAGTGCCACACAGTTTTGCTTAAAAGTCTATCTAAATTGAATGTTTATTTGCCCTTAGTACTAATTTTCTGGATTAACAGAGCTGCAAGAATGTATGGTATTTTATAGGGAGACTAGTAAAAAAGCCCATTGCACTTTGAAATGCAATGGGCGCTAGCAGTGAGAGTGGGTATGGGGGGGGGACTACCTGGAGCGGCTGGCGAGCGGCTGGCGAGTGGCAGGAGTCCTGGAGTTTCGGCGGCGGCGGCGGGCGGCGGCGGCGGCGGCGGGGCATCCTCGGCTGCGAGGCGGCTCTGTCTGAGGTCCGTCGGCGGCCATTATGTAATCAGGGACGGCTCCGTTGTAATCAGGGATGGGAGCCCCCAGCAGCTGCCCTGCGTGCGGCTGCCGGGGACTCCGTAGCTGGCGGCCTGACGCCTCGGGAGGCGCTTCGCGCCTCCCGAGGTGTCAAGCCGCTGGCCAAGGAGCAACTGGTCCCTCCAATAGTCTGTCCGGGGGAAGGGGCCAATCGGCACCCTTCCTCAACCCGGACACAGCCCGCCTTCCAAGGGCTTACAGCTTTATTTAGTCCGTGGCGCCCGTGGCGCCATGGGCGGTGTAAAGATGTGTTTAAATGACATAGTCTACACAATGTGTAAGTTTGCCCCAGTGAGGTGAATGTGCGACAGAATTGCAAATGGGTTTCTGATGGATGGGCAGTCAGATGTAAACAGGATTACAGGTCTCCTGTCAGTTTAACATAATTTATGGAGGAAACCTGGAAGTGACACCACTCCTTTCTAGGAATGGCTGGGAAATCTGTGGTAAAACCTTAGAGTTTCTGGCAATTCCTGGGGGCCTGATGTCATTGCAGATGGTGCCCATGTCCCCACCCTCCTGGACTCCCACCCGTTGTTTTGACTGCTAAGCCTGCCTATAACTTTTGGAGAGCAATGGGACTCTTCTTGAAGTGATCTCCCTAAGTTTGATTAGAACATGCCACTTCCAAAAAAACAAATCTGTACAATTGATGCAGAATGAGATCTCAGTGGTATCTGTTAGCTCTTAGCCGTGCTGTCTCCTATGCTTTAATCGTTGGTACAGTTTGAAACTGTTTTGAAACTTCTCTGAGGTAATTCTGAAAAAGGGTTAGTGTCATATCTGTGAATTAAAGCCGTTTTCCCTTTGAAAATTGAAGGCTAAAACCATAATTTGTGATTGCAGTGTGCTCCATACTAGACACATATTATAGAATAGAAAATTCTGCTTACTTCTTATTTTTGGAAAACATGTTTTGCCTGTTGGGCTTTAATTTGTGCATGGACAGGTCAAATTCTCTGTCCCAACATCCTCTAATTTTATCATGTGAAGAAAAAAACCACGTGAAATTTCCAAATTGGAAAGATATTTTGGATTGGGCTTCTTTCTTTTTTATGTATATGAGGGAAGACAAGAAGCAGATGAAGGGGAAGGAGTGGGGTGGGCTTACCGTGCAAGAACCGTCTGCTGTCCCCGGCCTCAGCTGTGCTTCTGGCTTGGCAGGGATCCTGGGATTACAACAGGTGATCTGTGGCTGGAGCCAGGGAGACATTCTGGCACAGGGGCCTTGCTGGTGCTAAGCCCTAGCAGCTGCGGGTTGGAGCCAGGAGACTTGTCTCCAGCAGTGGGAGGCAGTCCTCGGGTGCATCTCATTGCAGCTGTGTGGCTCCATACATCCCCAAAGAACCCACCCCCAAGCCATGGAGCAGAGTGGGGCTGGAAGGAGAGACGCCAGCTTCCTGGAATGTGAACGGAGATTTCTTTGGCTTAAATTGTTCTTGTCCCAGCTGGGGATTCCTGGGGGAGGAGAAGGTTCAGGCAGCTACAGCTGTTGCAACTGCTTCTGCCCGCCTGCCTTTCTGTCAACACATGGCCTCTTTTGCCTGTGTGTGTCCATCCATCCCGCTGTCCACCCACTCATGCCCTCCTGTTGTCCTGCCTTTTCTGTCTATCAGTGTCTGTGAATTCACATTAATCCTTGTAGCATATTATTTGTCCATCTCCAAAGGGTCTTTAAAGGTAAAGGTATCCCCTGTGCAAGCACAGTCATGTCTGACCCTTGGGGTGACGCCCTCTAGCGTTTTCATGGCAGACTCAATACGGGGTGGCCTTGCCAGTGCCTTCCCCAGTCATTTCCGTTTACCCCCCAACAAGCTGAGTCAACCTTGAGCCGGCTGCTGGGATTGAACTCCCAGCCTCATGGTCGGAGCTTCAGACAGCAGATCTGCTGCCTTACCACTCTGCGCCACAAGAGGCTCTTTAAGGGTCTTTATGGCTATCCAGATTACCTTCTGTATTTCTGTCCCTCAATTCCCTCTGTGTGTGATGTATTCACAAAGGTCCATCCATCTGTTGATTCATAAAGGTCCATCCATCCATCCATCCATCTAGAAAGAACGTAAGAAAACAAAGAGTCTGCCTGGATCAGACTAATGGTCCATCTAGTCCAGCATCACACAACAGGCAACACCTTATCTTGGAGGGCCAAACAAACAGGGCATAGAGGCCTTCCCCTGCCACTGCCTTCAAGCACTGGATACAGAGGTTTGTTGCCACTGTAGATGGATGCGCCCATTCATTCACAAAAGTTTGTTCATCTCTCCATCCATCCATTAATTTGCCCATTCATAAAAATCCATGTGTCCATCTATCCATCCAAAAATCCACAAGGATCTATTCATCGACTTGTAATAAAGGTCCATCCACCCATTCAATCATCCATCAAAGGCCCACCCATCAATGTCCATCTAACCATCCATTCATGATGCCTTGCAGTGTTATTTAACCCAACTACCATTTATTGACAAAGTGTAGTGCAGTGGTCTTGGACTAGCATGAGGGAGCCCTAAGCATAAATCCTTCCTCAACTGTGGCACTCAATGGTTTACTCTGAGCCAGTTGCTCCGTCTCTCAGCCTAACCTACCTCCCAGGAATGTTGTGAAGGTAATGTAGATATACGCTGTCCTGAGCTCCTTCAAGGAAGGGTGGGATAAACACAATGTAGATAGGAGCTGTCTTTCCACTCCCTTCTCCATTCATGCTGCATCATCTGTCCTAGGAGTGTGCATTCAGATATTACAAAACTGAAACAGTGCCTGAATTGCCCTGCTATTTTCAGATTATTTCTGATCTAAAACTAAAAAGGGGCTATTCTAGTTCAGAAATATCCAAATACACACTTCTAGTCATCATCCATGCAAATTGTGTTGCCCATCCATCTGTCCACCCACTCACCCACCAAGGCACCTAGAATTTTGTCCACCCGTTAATCAGTACCTAGAAACTGGTGAGTCATCTTCTCCAGCCATCTCTCTCATTTCTCCCTGTACCTTGCTTTGCTTTTGGCTGACCCTGTTTTCACTGTCTTCCAGCTATATTGGGATGAACAACTCCACGACTTCATGGCTAATAGCTGGGCATTGCCAGCCCAATGACCCCGTCCAGTTCGTCCTGGTACCCACCGTCTATTGCTTGGTGTTGTGTGTGGGGTTGCCAGGCAACCTGGCGGCCTTGCTTGTCTTTCTGCAGAGCGGACGTGTGAAGAAGGCCATCCGCATCTACCTCATCAACCTTACGTTGGCTGACATCTTCTTCAACCTCACTTTACCCCTCTGGATCCCCTACTACCTGGCAGGGGGCAACTGGGAACTTCCAGAGGTTGTTTGCCGCCTGGCGGGCTCTACCTACTACTTGGCCACTTATAGCGCCATGGCCTTCATGACCCTCATTAGTTTGAACCGCTATTGTACAGTTGCTAAGCTGGAGTTGGCACTGAACAAGCCTCAGGGGGCGCTGGTGGGATGTGCTGTGGCCTGGCTGTTGTGCTTAGCTTGCGCTGTCCCCTCCTTGACCACCCAGCAGACCCACCAGGCAGGACCCCAGAACACAAAATGCTTTGAGCAGCACTCAGGCCGGAGAAGTTATGCTTATGCTATGGTGGCTCTCTTTGCAGCTTCCTTCCTGGTGGTGTTAGGGGCCTACATGTCCATCATGAGGTCCCTCTCGGCTGCAGCCAGCACCTGCCAAGGAGGACATCGGCGGCGGGCTCGTGCCATGGTCTTGGGCATGCTGTTGGTGTTTGTGGTCTGTGTGGCCCCTTATCACCTCTCCCTCGTTCCCTGGGTAGCTGCCTGGATGTCCATTTCTTTCTGCAGGCCTCCATCATTCCTGGATAACTTGCACATGCTCAGTGTGGCTCTGCTGAGCCTCAACAGCTGCATTGACCCACTGATCTATTGCTTCTCCATCAAGCGCTTCCGGACCGACTTGTGGAGGATGGTACTGAAGTTTGTACGCTGCCTCCCGCTCCCTTCTCCTCCGCTGCCACCGCCCCTGCCACCACCGCTACCGGAAAACAGATTTCCACTCCATCTCAGATCATCCTCTTTAACTTCCTCATAGCGAAAGCTACAGAAGTGGGGCTTCTTCCGATGGAGCTGTTGTGACCATTCATTCTAACTGTTCTGACTTGAATCTGCCTATTGACAGGCAGACTTTATGGGACAGGCCATAGGAGAAAAGCAGTCATGATGAATTTCAAGTCAGACCTGCCTATCGTCTGGAAGTAGTGCATTCAAGAACCAGCGTGGTATAGTGGTTAAAAGCAGCAGACTCTAATCTGAAGAATTGGGTTTGATCCCTCACTCCTTCACATGCAGCCTGCTGGGTGACCTTGGGCCAGTCACAGTTCTTGTAGAACTGTTCTCACAAATCAGTTCTTCCAGAGCTCTCTCAGCTCCACCAATCTCACAGGGTGCAAGGAGAGGAGGGGAAAGGTGTTTGTAAGTCGCTTTGGAAGTCCATTGGGTAGTGAACTGCAGTGTGTAAAAAACCATCTTTTCTTCTTCTAGTTGAAAAAGGGCTTTAATGATCTGTGAGTTAAATCAAGTGATCAGCCATTGCCCAAGCCATTGCACATGTAACAAATGTCACAAAGCACCCTTTGAGATTTATTCCCCATTGCATCCATTCACCATTGGATGTTCTACTATTACTGCGTTATAGCACTCCTTTGCACCTGAATGAAATTCTAATGGCAAACGATTGCTAAAGTGCAACAGTAGCCCAGTGTCTGAGAACCAGTGGATGCAGCTTCTGAGAGAACGTGTACCACTGATTAGGAAAGGTGCCACCTGGGTGTAAACTGCACGGAGCTTTTATTCCAATCCCAGGTTGATTTAGTCCCTGCCCTCTACACAGAATGCGATTTCCGTTTGGATTTTGGGCGATTTAAATTTTCCTTCTGCAACAAGAAGGATTGATCTGGGGTGACTCTACCTTTATTGTGCGATATCTTAGAGTGCTTTTAACCCTCAATATTTAAAGGCTGTTCTGAATCTGGGCTCTCCTCCGTGGTTGGCCACAGGTGGTCATGTGACAAACTTGCTTTAAAGGAGAAGCCCCTAATTTCTCTCAATTTCTGTCCATCTTGGATTTTTTTTTCTGCCTTCTTCGATCCCCCCCCCCTTCAAGAAAAGAAAGGATTTTTTCCTTCCTCCTCTGACTTCTTTGATCCTCTGCCCCCTTCAAGAAAACAAAGAAAGAGTCTCCATTTGCCTCCCTCCCTCTTCTGAACTACCCTAACCACGTGCAGAACACTTTCCTGTTTCAATGCGGGGGGGGGGGAAAGGAAGACTCGAGTTCAAATCGATATGAAATCAACAGGATTGACAACGGAATAAACAAAGTAAATGCAGACTCTGCCCTGATCTAAGAGGACACCAATAGGGTTAACTAACAAGTCAAGGAAGCCAAAATAGTCAAGAAGGTTTCATTTAAAAAGTAGATATCTTGACCAAGTCAGGGGAATTAGAAGGAACACCGGCCCTGGTAAAACAAATGTAAATTGATGATAAGAGACAAAGAGAACATGAGGAGATTGCTAAGAATGTTAAAGATAATAAGAATTTCTTGACATATATGCTAAGCAGCCACCCAGAGAGCGAGTGAGAGAGAGAAATTGTGCAGAGATGGAATGAATTCGTTGTGCTGGTTTTCCTTGGGAAAATGTAGGGCAGTCACTCATCCCAGAGGTTTTGTTTTTGGGGAAGGTGTGGAAGTCAAATAGAACTGAGGAATTGTAACCCAAGGCTTTGTGGACAAATTAAGAAATCTCTGTGTTCAGATTGCATAGCCTCCAGAGGTCATGAGAAATTCCAGTGTGAAATCCTCAATCTCCTAGCAAGTACTGTCAGTTGTCACTAAAACCAGACTGCCCAATATAAGATGCCTTCTGACCACTGAGAAACCTCTGAAACATTCTTCAGGCTCCAAGAAACCCCAGATGTGGTAGAATCGTGCAGAATATGGCTAGGAAGCACAGCTGTGTTACATGCCCACCCAGAGCCCCTCCCCTGCTCACCCCCTCCAGGCCCATCACTGGCCATTTTGGAAGGGATTGGATTGACATGACCATATATGGTCATGCCACCTGATAAATGTTTACCAAATTTCAAAAATATATTAAAAATTAATTAACTCCCACCCATTCAGGAAACCCTTCCAGGGCCATTACGGAACCCCAGGGTTTCACGAAACCCTGGTTGAGAAAGCCTGAGGTAGGGGAAGCGTAAGCATTAGGTAACGTGGGTAGATGGGATTTGATGGCAGTGGATCCCACAGCTGCCCTCCCTCAAGGTATGCTGACGCAAGCCCAGATCCAGGGCTTTCAATTTAGCAGTGATAGGTGGTGGTTTGTGGATTAGAAACAAGCAACAGGTAGCAGAGAAAAGAAGTTAATGAAGAATTCTCACAAGACAGGGAAGTTAGCTGTCGGACTGCATGGGAATCCATATGGGTGCTGTTGAGCCTGCGCATAAATGATCTGGCATTGGACATGAATAGCAATGCACTCGGACCATGTTATTCAACCCAAGCAGACTGTGAAGAGTGCCAAAATAATCTCTCTGAACTGGATGAGTGGAATACAACGTGGCAAATTCTATTTGTATAAATGTCGAGTGATGTATCTTAGGGTGACAAATCCTAATGATATGGGGGGAGGGGGGGTCTGAGGGACCAGGAAAGAGACCGGAGGGTTGTGCCTGAAAGCTCAGTTGACTCTGGATATAGCTTCTGCACAACAGGTCAGATCTATGTTAGGGATCATTAGGGAAAGGACTAAAAATGAAAGGCCAGTATTGGACAGCTCTTGTATAAATTTGCATCTGAAATGAAGTGTACAGTCTGGTTCTTCCTCAAAAGGATGCTGAAGGTGCCGTAACAGAGCAGCTATAATGATCAAAGGATTGAAGCACCTTTCCTGTGATGAGTGGTAAAGAAGTTTGAGCTAAATGAATATTAAAAGGGAGGGAGAAATATGATTATAGCGTTACACGCAAGGTGGAGAAAGAGCACCCCCCCACACACACATTTCTTCATCCCTCATAATAGTAGAGCTCAAGGGCATCCAGTCTAGTTGATGGGCAGTAAATTCAGGAAAGACAAAAGCAAGGAGATCTTCACTCTGCCAGTATTAAACTCGTGCGGTTCACTGTAACCATCACAGAGATGCAGCAATCAGTGGAATCAGCGGGAAAGCAATGGTTAAAGAGCAGTACCCCCTAATTTGGAGAACCAAGTTTAATTCCTGACTCCTCCACCACATGCAGTGATCTGGGTGACCGTGAGCCAGTCAGAGTTCTCTTAGAGCTGTTCTAACAGAGCACTTTCTCTCAGAGCTCTCTCAGCCCCACCTACCTCACAGGGTGTCTATGGTGGGGAGAGGAAGGGAAAGATGTTTGTAAGGCACTTTGGCACTCCTTTGGGTAGTGAAAAGCGGGGTATTAAAAAAATAGCTCTTTTCCCTAAAAGGAGAAGTAGGCAAATTCTTGAAGGAGAAGCAGAGTTGTGGCTCCAGCTTGGGAAAGTGTTGTGGGTGGAGCCTGGGAAGGGCAAGGGGTTTCTCAGGGATGTGATGCCATAGAATCCACCCTCCAAACTGGCCATGTTTTCCCTGGGAGAACTATCTGGGGATCAATTGTAATTTCTAGAGAACTCCAGGCCCCAGCTGGAGGCTGGCAACCTTAGAAAAGAGCCCATCAGAAGCTATTAGCCACAATGGCTGAATGGACCTTCCATGTTCAGGGGCAGCGGCTCTGACTACTAGTGTTGGAGGGGGTAACAAAACATGTAAGACTTGATCTCAATGCCCTACATATAGCCTTTCCAGGTTATGCTGTGAAGCAGGAAGCTGGACGAGATTATTTGAGCCCTCAAGCCTACTCTTTATGTTCTGTTGATGCAAATCTTTTAAAATGTGAGGAGGGGGAGACTTTGCTTTGCAAAAAAAAAAAGTGGCTGATGCAGGGGTTGCCAACTCTGGGTTGGGAAACACCTGGAGAGTTTGGAGGTGGAGCCAGGAGTGGGTTGGATTTGGGTTGGGAAGGGAACTCAATGCAGGATAAAGCTATGGAACCCACCCTCCAAAGCAGCCAGTTTCTTCTCGGGAACTGATCTCTGTCGCCAGGAGATGATCGGTAAAACCAGGGGATCCCCAGGTCCCTCCTGGGGACTAGCATCTCTATATTGAGTGTCCTCGTTTCAGTCTTGTGCTCTCCACGATGGTGTTAACTTTACTGCAGAGAGACCCGCTCAGAGGCCAGTGCAGAAAGAGAGTCAGGCTGGGGAATATATATGTGATGGTGTGTCTTCATCCTAGGCCTCCTGCCATACCTCACCCATCCTCAAGCTACTTGGTTGCTTGGATTAGCAAGGATCAGTCCCAACTTCCCACCTCTCCAGAGCCTACACATGGACCACTTTCCCATGACCTCTTTCTGAGGGCACACCCAAAGGACCAGGGGGAGACCCTCTCTTTGGTTACAGGACAACAACAAGCTGTCCCTTCTGTACTTCTCCATCTCGACTGACAAAGGTCCTTGTGACATCTGGAGGGCAAAAAAAGAGAAAAGAAATGAGAGCATCTGTTCATGCAAGATCAAGGCCACTGGATGTTGGACTCGAGCCACAGACCACCCATGGATGCCCCCTTCTTAACTCTTTCCAGACTGGCATCTGGAAACTCACCCAAGCTTATATTTTTAGTTTCCGGGTTAGACACCTTGGCCTTCAAAAGGCATCACCCTGCTCTTCCCCTGAGAATTTGTGCCACTTCAAGGGGTGCACAAGACCTAGGAAGCATGGCCCACACTGTCTCTGCATTCCGACTGGTCGCCTGTGATGTTCAGAGTGCGACCTCCTGCTCAGTTTGCTGGCTTCCCTTCCCCTGCAGAGCATGAACCCAGAGGCAAGATTTCAACAGTCAACCTCGCCCTTGTCACACCCATCAAGCAACGCACCAGGCCTGGAGTAATCAAAGAGTCATTTTTTAATTGTTATTATTACCATTTTCCCATTACGGCTAAATTTTGTTACAATAAAAATGGAACCACATGGCACGGTCACTGTACAGTATTTTGTTTGTCGTTCAAGTGGAAGGGATTCTGCTTCCAGGCACATTGCTAAGAACTAAGGTGTGGACAGAGGCTGGGGTCAAGAGAGACTCAGTTCCCTGGTGCGGCATTGAGAAAACAGGCCAGGCCCCAAGAAAAGAGGGGGGTCTCAGCCCCTTCGTGTCTCCAGCTACAGACAGATCTCATGCGGAGTGGCTCCAAGTCCTGGGAGAAGCCTTTGAGATCCACCAATTGCCAAGAAGTTACTAAGACATGAGGTTGTGGTAGCATTCCTTCCACCGCTAGGACGGGCTGGGTCCAGAGGGCGAGAAGATTTGGGGCACGTCCCACTGTCACGTTTCCCAGCGCAAACCCCACTGAAACGATGGGACAGCCCCAACTGATCCCAGAGGGATTTGTGGAGAAACCGTTCCGGGAGGGCTGTGCTCAAGAGTATCTAAAGCTGTTTGGGATTTTTTTTCTCCTTAATTTTTTTTTAAAATCTTATGAGAACTACTATAACAGTCAGTGGTAAAATGGTTTCTAAGAATGTGGGAGCAGATGGGGAGTGTCCCACCTGCCCTAGCTCTCTCATGAAGGTCTCTGTGTAAAACAGGGAGGCCAAGAAGCAGGGAAGCCTGCAGAAGGAAAACATCGGACACTGCTAGCTGACAGGGGTGCCAACTTCAGGCTAGGAAATTCCCAAAGATTTGGGAATGAAGGCTGGGGAGGGTGAGGTTTGCGGAAGGTTTGTGGTCTAATGCCACTGAGACCTCCCTCCATGGCAGCCATTTTTCCCCCAGGGGAGCTGATCTCTGTAGTCTTCGAGATCACCTGTAATTTTGGGAGATCCTTGGAAGCTGGCAACCCTACTAGCTGTAAAGTAGGTCTATAGCAGGAACTGCTAAGAGTTGCACCTGGAGGTGAGGAAAAGAGCACACAATCCCTTGTACTTAAATCTAGCCTCATCTTTGTAAAGTTCTTAAAATGGTATCAACGATCAAAACGATAAAAATGTAACGGTATAAAATGTAAATCTATGGTTCCGATGCTTGTTGTCTATTCCTTTTCATTGGGCTCCTGAATGGCAGGCGCTGTTTTTTTTACTGAGCAACCAGACTGAACCACTGCCATATGCTTTCTGTGCAAGAAAAAAGCCTACATACTTTCATGGAGGGTAGAAGTTCTCCCACAGGGGAGAATTCTGATAGAAGGTAGAGGGACAGATGTATCAGGATCTTGAACAGACCCCCTCGTTACTATTATCTTTTGGCATACTTTCCCAAACATTTTGAACTGTCCTCCTCACAGGATGGCATGTGGGGACTCATAACCAGGAAATCATGTGGGGCAGAGCGCTCACTTTGCATACAGATGTTTTGGATTCAGTCCCTGACTTTTCCAGGTAAAGGACCCCTGGTAGAAGCTCTTGGGAAACTCCCACACAGCTGTTGCCAGCAGACAGTCCTGAACTATGCAGGTCAATGGGCAGGTGTGGGCGCTCTCATCCCTCAGCTGACAGACTGCTGTAAAGCTTATTGTCCTGATGAAGTGAAAAGATCCACTGAAGGTAAAATTGGAAAGGCATCTTTTGGAAACAGCAGTGGAATGGATGAGATGAAAATATTTTTTGAAAAAGAAGGGTCACCAAATACGCCAAATTTTGTAAAATTTCAAGAGTCAGTGGAATGGATGAGATGAAAATATTTTTGAAAAAGAAGGGTCACCAAATACACCAAATTTTGTAAAAATTTCAAGAGGCATTCAATGGGGCTGCAAGAATTCATTTTCATCACGGCATCTGATTGCCTTAGTACTGGTTTCTGGTTTCTGGTTTCTCCTGCATCTATTAGTTCAGCGAGGTTAACCAAGCTTTCAACTGGAAGTGCCGGGGCTTGAACCTGGGACGCTATACATGCCAAGCAGATGCTCTATCACTGCGTCACAACCCCCACCTGAGAGAGATCCTTGCATGTTCTCCCCTGCTCTATAAAAACACTTCTTGGGGTGAAATAAAGACATGACCAAGGATTTCTCTATTAACGCCCCCAATATAGCTTTGATATGGCGGTGCGTACAAATTTCATGTAGAAATTAAGGCCGGATGCCCTACGAGTCTGCGTCTAGCGTTTAGTTTTCATAATGAGGTTTTATGCTCTGCTGAAATTGTTTTAAAAAATCCCAACCAGCCTTAGTTGTTGTGCTTGTTGGTCACTCGGAATTCTTCAGGGTACGAATGACGTCGGAAACGAGGGACAGACGGGCGCCGTTGGAACTACTAAACATCCTTTCTGCCGCGGGTCCTAATGACGTTTGCTTTGGGGAGCGGCAGAGGGCGCCTTGCTTACCCGTGATTTCCCAGCATCCAACAGGCAGAAGGCCCAAAGTCTCTACCTAGTCCAATCATGGCCCCCAGTCAGCAGACCTGGCGCTGTCCTTGCTTGCCGACATGTGGTCCGGTGGCGATGTCTGGAGTGTATCTTTCCCCACAGGCCCTTTTCCTGCTTGAGACGGAGCCGCTCCCCAGTCAGCAGCCGAGGGTGAGATTACAGAGGGGTGCCCCTTGAAGGGTTTTCACAGTGCAGGAAGCTCCCTGGTTCGAAGCTTCTAAAAGGTAGCGTGTAGCTCTTTCCAGGGATGCAGGGTCATCCCCCAGCCCTCTTCCCCTTGTGTAGAATGCTGGTTCCCTCCGCTTCGGCGGAAAGCCGGGGAAGGTTCTTCTCCCACAATATCATGGAACGTGCTCCATTGTGGATGAGCAGGGAGTGGACTTTGGGAGCAGGAAGCAAGAGAAGGTCAGGGATACATGATGTACGAGATCTTCTGGGCCCGGGAAGAGGGGGCAGCGGTGTTCCCGCAGACATAGGAATGAATCACCTGGCTTCCAGAAGGGATGGTGTCTCTCTTTCTCACTAGCTGTATCCCCAGGAGCGGACTGGGATCCACTTGGCTCAGCTTCATGGCTTTGATGGCGGACACTACAACCCAAGTCCCGGACCAGACGTCCCTCCTGTGTGAGGGATGCTTGACTCAGCTTGTGGTTTACCTCCAGATGTTCTCCAGGGCATGGTCTTATCAGGAACTTTCCCGGTACATTAAATGGCATGTCTGTCACCTCATCAAGCTCACCACTCTCCCCATCCCAGTTCTTAGAGAGAGAGCCAGGGTCGTAAGCTGTCTTCAAAGGTGGTTTTGAGGAGATATTCAAAGATACTTCCAGCCTTTCAGCACATAAAGTCTCGGCTAGAGATGTAGGATCCCTGCCACCTGATGTTTACTGTGGTACTAAATGATGGGCCATCTGAGGGCTATGTGTGATCCCCCCACCCGCCCCTGTGACATCTTGCAAATGTCTAATTTTTTTTTCTGTTGACAGATGTTTTGCCTGAGGAGTGCCTCCCAAACCCACCTTGAAGTTGGCTTCAGGGTGAAATTCGGTGGCAATTTAGAAGTGTGAAAAAGCCCCCTGAGAAATTTCACTAAATCGTATTGAAATCCTTTCTGCAAGAATTCTCTCATCAGAACTTCAATTTTTATTTTTTGTTTTTTTAAATTCACTTTAGGCAAAATTTGGCGGCAATGCTAGACTTGACCTTTTAGGAAATGAATTATGAGGAATAGAAAATGTGAATAACTTGGTTGTCGTTTGACCTCCCCCCATCCCTTAACGCTATGTACAGTCATGCAAGTTACCTAGGTCTTCATCTTGGGTTTTTATGGATGTGTGGCTACCTTATTAGTGGTTTAAAAATGTTTAAAAGACTTAGCGGCTAACTGCAGAGACACAACGAGCTTCTAGTTTTAGTCCCATGAGAATATTTCATGCCGTTCCGCAAGGGACAGCAGGCACCCCCAAAACCATCTGCGAAGAACGTGGAGCTACTCAAGACAAAGGCCTGCCTGTACCATGGCCCAGTCCAAAGAGAGGGAAACGTTTTAACAAAACTTCACAGTGGCTTTCTCCACTTCAAAGCCAGTGGTAAAGTACTTCCTTGTGGTGTTTGTGTGAATGCTTCAAAACAAGAATTAATTTACACTCTCTGACACTTTACTGCTGGTGGTTTCTGTGGTTCTTAACCATGGGCCCTCTGAGGGTTATGAAGACACCTTATTTCATTGATGTCCTTGGGGTCACTACCGACATTTGGTTTGCACATTTGGGAGGAGGATGTGGCAGAGTTCTGAGGCTGATAGAGCAGACTGCAGCACTTCAGGTTACAGGGTCTTAGGGATTCACTTTTGGAATGCTCCCTTATTATTTAAAAAAGAAAACTCCTTGCAAGTAGAAAACCAGCTCTACAAAGTGGGAGGGGATTTTACCTCCCCCTCCTTCCTGTACTGCTAGCTTTCTGTCTGTGTGAAACGGGGTTTGCTTGTATGTGCGAGCAAAAGAACATTCAAAGGTGAAATCCACCACCTGCAGTCCGAAGTCCACACGACCCCCTCATTTCCACCTCGTCCTCCTTTCGGTGCAAGACAGACATTACCTTTGCTGCATGGGCCAAAGGACACCACACCATGTCATCAGACTCAGAGGGAACTTCATGAGAGAGAAAGAGAGAGAAATTAAACAAAACGTCTAGAATTAAAATCCCTTCTAAAGAAACAGCACCACATGCTGACCTTTTGACTTTTTACAACAGGCTGCATTTCCCTGAAAAAGGAGCCACGGATAAATTATAAACCATTTTACAGCAATGTTTTCCTGTGGAGCTGAAGATGCCTGGAACGGCATTGTATTACAAGGCAGAAGGAACAGGAGTTGGCACGGGATTGCTTTTAAATGGGATCATAAATGCGAAAAACGAAAGAGGAGGAGGAGGAAGCTGTGACTGAGTTGGAGACTTAAAAAAAAAAGCCTCCGTGGCAATCTTTATCTGCCCCTGCAGCTTGTCACCTGGAGGCCAGCGGCTTTGAAAACATAAGCCAGGGAACCCTGTGGCTCGTCTGCTCACCAGAATTCTTTGCGCTGTGCCAGCGGTTCTGCGGCCGAGTTGCAGTGGGCTCTTAGCAGGAGCCTGAAACTAGAATGAATTGCTTTTCCTGGCTGATGCTGGTCTGTCAACATGAATCTGTTCCCAGGGCCAGCTGTAAGCAGTGGAAACCAGCAGGAAGAAAAAGGGAACCGTAAAGACCAGAGAAGCATCTGTCTCTTAAGACGAGAGAGCCTTTTTCTGGAGCCAGCAGAGGGCAGTGTTGCCTTTCCTAATATGGTATCGCTTTGCTGTGGGTGCCTTGTTCACAAGTTACGGGGAACTCAGGTATATAACCATCTATGTCTGCTGGACATGCTATTTTTCTTGGTGTGTGCATTGTGCAATGCACATGTTCCACACAAGTCGAGTTGAAACCCAATATTTATACGGTGACCGGTCCCCAATTTCATTTGTAAAAGTGAACAGATGTGGGCTCTTCCTTATAAACATATGGACGCAGGCACATGCATGATGTATGTGCATTCACTAGAACGTGTGAAGAGGGCTTTTGTTTTATGCCTGGCGTGGGTGAATGGAGGTGGTTTTCAGGGAACTGCCACAAGGTTGGAATTGGAATTGGCACCAGGAGGACGTGGGAGAGAGAAAAGGAGTATTTCTTTCCCCAAGTTTATCCTTGTGTATCTTATGTTAACATTTTACGCTATCTCTTTGAAACTAGGGTTGCCAGCTCTGGGTTGGGCATTACTAGACATCTAGGGGTATAGCCTGGGGAAGAGAGGGACCTCCATGGGATACAATGCTGCAGAATCCACCCTGGAGAGCAGCCATCCTCTCCAGAGAAACGGATCTCTGTAGCTTTAATTTGCAATTCTGGGAGATCTTGCTTGGACAATGGCAATGCTCAAAATGACCGTAAGGACCGTAAGGTACTGATCCCTCCCTCCAGCCAAGGGTCTTTTCAGGGAGTACCTCCACTAATGGAAAAGCCCCACAGGTCCCAACCCTTTGTGCTCAATTTTGCATTGATGTGCACGGGGTTGCCACTCAGCCGACTAGCACTAGCCAAGTACGATTTGGGTTGTAGAGACGGAGCCCTTCTCTTTGTCCAAGCTGCGTAGGGCCAAAAGCTGCTCTGAGTGCAGTTCCAGAAGTCCGCACCGTGTGTTGCTGTAGACTTTCCTTTATCGAGATGCTTGGAATTCCACTCCTGCCTTCTATTACTGACTCACATTCTGGCTTTAATCTATTGATAGTGATGTCTTGGAATTCATTTTTAAATATATTTTGAGCCGCACATTAGCTGGCTTAAAAAGATGATTATGATTAATACTAATAATAAATCAGAGGTAAAAAGCAGGTATAATGTTTTTCTTGGGCTTATTTAGGTTGGTGCAATCTGTTGGAACTTCACAGAGCTCTTTATCATGGACTGCGAGGGGGCTAACATTAGCCTTCTACGTGCAGGGAATATTTGGGGGGATACAGAAACACTGTGCAGCAGTCCAGTCTCAGCAATGGGTTACTATCTCAGCGAGAGTTAGGCCTATTTTGTTATCTCTGCCGCCCAAAATAGCAGAGCTAAATTCTCTCTTTCTGCAGTATTTGCTCTATGGATGGTCTAACTTCTCTCCCCCACTCACCCCCCTTAGAACACTGCCATTAAGGGAGGCTGGGACACGGGGATGCCATTTTTGACGGCAGCCCCATGCTTCTGACAACTTTCAGTTCAGAAGGGTCTGTAAAATGCCAGGACAAAGGAAACTCGGACTCTCTTCATGCATCTTTGCAGCACATCACCTGCCTTGGTTCTATGATGTTTCTCTATCATGTTTCACCCTCTTGTCTGTCCAGATAAGGACCTGGCAAGTAAGCCAGGGCAGGAGCCAGCCTCTTGACATTGCCCCGACTCAAACCGTGCTACCCGATGACCTTTCAAGCTCCCTTCCTAGGCATTCCAGAAGTGACAGCTCATGTCTCTACTGGAGGCTGTACTGGCTCCACCACTGGATGACCCGTCCCACAAATATACTTGATAGGAGCCATGCAGCACAGGACAATCCAGTGCAATGACTCAGCCCTCTTGCTTGCCTAGGGCACTGCTAGAGATTCCCGGTTCTGACTAGTTACACCCTCGGATGGCAAGCTAATTTTTGGCATAGGACCTACCTGAAGCTACATATAGGCAGAAGGGGATATGGGTTGGCTCTGCCCACTGAAACACTAACTGGGAATGAAGCCTGGGGCAAAGGGCTCTAACTTTCTCCTCCCCAGGACAAACAGTCACAGAAGCCATGGCAGAGCCTCAGGTCTGGTCACAAGATGCTGGAGGCAATTTCAGAGGCCACTGATGGCTTTGGAGGCAGCAACTGAGGTGTAAGAGAAGGGCTCTGCCAGTACTGGGAAGGGGGAAATTAAAGAGTTCTTAGAATCTACTGATAAGGAAGAAAATGACTGTCATGCATTTCCCCCTAAATCCTAGGATATTCTGAGCTCCTTCAGGTGTTCAAGCTTCCTTTAAAGCTTAAATGAAATGTTGGCTTTCAATTCAACACTGCAACTGGGGCTATTTTGCTGTGCAAGTGATCCCCATCCCTACAGATTCTGTACCAAGAGGAGCTAAAGTCAGCGACCTGCAAATGTTATGCACGCTAACCACGTTGGCATCATCCATTCTGCATTTTTTTCTAATTTGTTATGAATTGGCTACCAACGAGAGGGACAAGGAATGTGGCAGATAGAGGCTAAAGGAGTTTCTGGAAAATTTACCCAACAGCTGCCCCCTCCCAGCCAACTTCTGAAATTCCCCCAGTTTTCTTGGAAGAATTTTTAAGCTTATCTTTTTTCTCAATCAGACCTTTTTTGGGGGGACGACAAATGACAATGTGATCCTCTCATTTTTCTGCTCTTCCATAAATGCCTGGCAGGCATATAGCCATGTCTTACTTGGGTATTGTTTCCCCCCCCCCCATTCTTTTGGTCAGGAGGGGGGGAAAGTTCTAGACTTTCAATAGAAACTTATTGGTAGAACTGGGCATGTCATGTTGGTCATTAATATTGAGGGAGGTCAGAGTGATATTACAGGGACAACTAGAGGGGCCCAGTTAAAAGTTGATGCTCCTATTTTTTGCAGACAAGAGGGTGGATCCCATGAATCCATTCTGCTAGCTCCATGCTTTCCTCTGGTGAAAGGATACGTCTTCTAACACAAGACATGCTTCCAAGCGTCTTGGGTCAAGAGAAGATGGGAATCTTCTGTTCCATGCCTAATTTAATATCAGAAACCCAACAGAAAATGATCGGGACCTACATTGAATTATATTGAGGGTTCCTCAGAGCCCCTCTATTTCCCTGCCTTTTCAGGAGAATGTAAGAACATTCCTATGGTTCTTAGGCAGGAGGGGAAGAAAAGTATATTTGAATGTGACCCTCCAGCTTGGTGTAGTGTTTAAGAGTGGTGGTTTCTAACTTGGCTTGATTCCCTGCTCCTCCACATGCAACCAGCTGGGTGACCTTTGGCTCGTCACAGTCCTGATAATACTGTTCTCACAGAGCAGACCTGTCAGAGCTCTCTAAGCCCCACCTACCTCACAGGGTGTCTATTATTGGGAGAGTAAGGGAAGGTGATTGTCAGCCGCTTTGAGCCTCCTAAAAGAAGTGAAAAGTGGGGTATAAAACGCAACATTTCTTCTACATTGTGAAATGATCATGAGGTTTTTTTCTTCTCTCAGTGTATTTTGCCATTGTGTGCCAGACTAAAAAAATGGCTACCTAAGTTAATTTATCAACCTGCCACTTCCTTCTCCAAATTCCTTTGGGATGGTTTCAGAAAGTGGTGTAAGAGTCCCAATCCTTATCCATGGTTCCTCTTAATATTTGGGAAACTTCCCGGGGTGGTGGTGGTGGAGTGTGTCTGGCCTCTGGACAGTGTCCAGACTTGAATCCAGGCCAATCGGGGTGCGGCTGATTGGGCTAGCCCCTACGCACCCTGCCCTGCCTAACTGCCTGCTCGCCTCTCCGGCAGCCTGGCTGCAGACAAGCCTAGCTGCCGGAGGTGGTGCGTCTCCGGCACCTCACTGCTCCATCTGGCCAGCAGCGGCAGAGATCAGGCGGCTGCGGTGGGGGCGGTAGCCCTGAGGAGGTAGTACTGGCAGTGGCCCCGAAAAGCAGCGCCTGTAGCTGCTAGGATGAGCCAATGGTGCCTGCAACCAATAGGAGCCACCCCGAGGAGGTGACCATAAGGACATGCTGGTGATTACGAGCAGGCCGCGCCGGCACCTCCACATCCATGGCAGCGAACCCAGGGAGTAGCCCGCCCCACCACTGGCCCCAGAGAGCCACTGCCATCAGTGGCCCTGAGCTGGTCCCGAGCCTCTGCCACTGCCCTGCCCCCGCCTACAACCCACCGCCGCCAACAAACCTCTCCATGCCACTGCCGGACCGCCCGAGGAGTGCCCACCTAGGGCACCCCAGCCCCGAGCCTGCCGCATGCTCCCCATGCTGCCTCCCAGATACGAGGTTACAGGGGGCCACAGGAGCCCGCTCCACACTTCTCCTTGCCACACCTGCCTCCCCCTACACTCCCATGCCCCGTTTGCGCCCGCTGCCTTCCAGCATGCAGTGGGCTTATTCAGTAGTCTTGACATAATACAAAACAACACATTGTGTAGCATTCAAGCACCACCCAGAATCAGAAAGTGTCTAGTACAACCCTTAACGTCAGCTAATTCTTATTGTTGGGGGAAAAATAATTATTGGATTGGTGGGCTCATTAAGAACCTATATGGTGTAATGGACAGGGTGTTGAACTGAGGTCAGAGAGACCTGAGTTAAATATCTGCTCAACCATAATATTCACTGAGTAGCCTTGAGCAACCCATGGTATCTCAGTATAAGATACCCTGTGGAGCTGGATACAATGGGACAACCTCACCAAGATATGCAATCCTGAGAGCTCCATGCCTATGCCATCTCTCCTGAGTTAGCGTCTGCAATTTTCCCCATCTGCATTCTAACATTACCAGAGTAGTGTGGAATGGAATTACCAGGAAGCATCAACCACGCATCTCTTACGAGAGTCAACCCCACGATATGAAAAATATACCAGATGGAGGCATTCTACTTCTCTTCTCGAGAAGCTCCATGGAATGAGGTTCTGTAACCCTCCTCTGCGCTTTGTTCTTGCAGTCGGTTCCTCTCGTCCTTTTCCTTCGCAAATATGCCTTTCCTCTTCACACACTCTGGAAAGGGCCACTTCTCTTCATCCTTCCATCAGCACCAGCTTGTCCACTGTGAACCATTTCCCTCTGCAGTGTGGAATAACAAGGGAATCTCAGAGAGGTTCTAGGATATGGTGTCAGTTCACCCTGGACAATGGGGAGTCCCGTGGGCACCGTACATATACCTTAGAGCTTTCCTCAGAATCCCTCATGGTGTGAACAGTTCCATCATAGACAACAATGTGGCACATTCCCTGGAGGTAGAAAGCCATTGACCTATGCTGAACATACATGTTTCTTTTAGCCATTTTTTAAACGTGTGTGTTTGTGGGGGGCACACTCTGTCTTAAAGAAGATCCTCTCTCAGCCTTGCACCTCTCTTCTGAATCCCTATTTGGTTTCCCAATCAGGGCTTGAGTGGAGTAGAATTATGACTTCTTCAGTCTTGGGAAATCTGTCCTTGCTGGTGCTATTCAACGAGCCCATTGGTCGTCTGAGGTGTACCGTTGTCATCTCGACTCAAAAGGCCAATGCTGCTTTAGGCTGTCTCAACAGGGCCATTTCTTCTCCAAGACTCAGGAAGTTGTGTGTGCCGCTCCTCGCGAAAACCAATCCAGCAAGCCAAAACCCACCTCCCCCAAGAGTCAGCATTGACTTCACGATGTAAGAGCCATTCACGCTTGTTCACCTGTAGGCCCTTTCCCCGGCATTCCAGGGCTGTCGGACGTGGTGGTTGCCCTTGATCTCTGCGCTTGATCCAAGAGGAGTTTGGGTGTGTATGCAAGTGACCTTTGAATGCTTTGTGCGTGTGGCATGAGGAATCAGACTGCTGACGTGGGAGGGGTTGGGGGTCTCCTGAGGAGACGAGAAGGCTCTCGCCATCAGAAACACAGCTGTGGTCTTGGGCAGTCCCTGCCCTTTCGGTTATATTTATAGAAGTACATATATATATTTATATTTATATTTATATATAAATACTGACGGGCCTAGAACCCATGGGATGCGGAGTGACGGGGTTGTCGATGGGGGCCCCGAACCTGCAGGACAGTGAGAAGAGCTCATGTCAAGAGGGTGGATAAAAGGGGGATGGGGAAGAAAGCCCATCAAGGAGCCAAGGCTGTAATAAGGGGAACGACAGAGTGAAAGGGTAGACCAGAAGAGAGTAAAGTCTGGTCACCACCAAGTCCTAATTAGAGTGATAAATGAAGGGGCCAGAACCCTGATTCCTGTCTCTCGGGTCTCAGGTCCAAGGATTACAGGAGGTTTCTTTAGAAAAAATGTTTAGAGACCGCGATGGGGCCGAGTGTTGCCCTCCCAGAGAGATGGTGGGGCACACCCCGCAGATCACAGTGCGCTGTGCATTCTGCATGGACAGGTTGGTTAGAAAAGCTGCCTGCCTGCCTCCCCCCGCCCTCACAGTCTGGTCTGGGCCTCCGGGATGTAGATCTCAATGCTGTCCGCACTCTCGGTGGCAGAGCTCTGGCGGAAAGAGGCAGCCCGCTTGGCTGCCAGGAGCCTCTTGCGGGCCTCCTGCCGTTGCCGGTCCACAGAGTCCAGGGAACGGTCCTTCACCGGGTGCAGCCGGGAACGTGGTGGCTTCTTTGGTATCGGTGGAGGCACCTTCTTTTCCTCCTGCTGAGAGATGCAGAGAAGATGGTTAGTAGAGTGAGCCCCCCACCCCCCACCCCTTTGCCGGGCATGGCAAGAGGTCTTGGGGGATCTGCTGGTGGCAGTAATCCTGTACATGCAGGGCAAGGGTAGTCTTGAGGTACCTGGCGTAGACAGAGTGGTATTCTGTTAGCTATACGGCAATCTGAATGTGACCTGGAAGCTACAGTCTGAGGAGGGTGTCAAGAGCAATCTGTAGCCCCACCTTCAAACAGTGTAAGGCTGTGGTCTGGAAATGCTCCCTGCGCATGCAAAGGGGGCCGTGCGCATGCACATCCATGTCTCCATGCAGATTTGCAAGTGTGAATGCCCACTGCCCATTCCTGAAACGGAGAGGATGGATCCCATGTTCTGTTGGTGGGAAATACTTACTATCCCTGATCTTCCTTGCTTCTTCCTCATGTCCTATCTGACCTTGGGAAAGGATTCCATGGACTGCAAGACCCATGGGGACTAAAAGCTACATGGAACTGCGGGGTGGGGCTGCAGTGGGGAGGAGGAAGGGGATGGAATTGCCTTTCCTGCCTATTCCATCATCCCCATATCCTTACCCTGTTGATTACAGGTTCTATCCCAAGGTGTGGAGTAATCCAAGCCCCAGAAGATCGTGAGTGTAAGTCTATATCTCTGTGCGAAAATAAATTTATACAAGTGTAGACACTGGCTGAAATGAATGTGCAGGACTGAGCAGAAAAGTGCCACCCTCTTCTGAACATTATTCTCTCCACCAGGCTGAACTAAGATCAGAATTGTGACCACCGCCGCTATATGTTATATGTAACTTTTAATTGGGGTTTTTATGGGGATTTTATTGTGTTTTAACTATTTATGTTGTAAACCGCCCTGAGACCTATTGGGAGAAGGGCGGTCTAAAAATTAAATAATAATAATAATAATAACATGAAAAATAAATCTGAGCAAAGATGTGAAGAAGCATAGTAGTTCGAGTGTGTCAATTTCATAAGTTCAAGTCTGCATGGTGTCAAGATCCGGTGTGCCTGTTTTCATGATTTTGCCATGTAATGTACTCTTGACCTGTTCATCTATAACGTTTTCTTGAACCAATTATAGTTTTTGACTTGTTATATGCATTGATGCTTTGGCTAAGTAATGTTCCTTTTGACCTGTCTTTAACCTGTGTCTTAATTGTGTAATGGTTTTTCACAGCTCCTCTGCTGGCAGGTGTTTTATCGTTTTGACCTTGCTGGATTGATTTCACTGGAGTAATCTATGCTCTTAGGAATGCTTGTAATGTCTGGGAGTTAGTGCACACTTTTGCTGAGAAATTTGTCCTAGAAAAATGGGAGTCTGGCAAGTTGATGAGCATGCTAAGATTGGAATTGGGAGGAGTTGTGAGGGAAGCCTAAAAATATCCTTGTAGTTTCATTTGTCAGTTTTAGCAAGGAAAACCCTTGCTTCTGTTCGCCATTTTCTTCAATAAAAAGATTTCTTGTTTACAACAGATCCGCATATTGGGAATTCAACAGAGTCTTGACACATGGCCTCTGTAGAGTATGCACACCCCATCCTTGTCCATATTTCCCCACTTAGATATGCATGTGCATACCCACATATCTGTGAGCACTCAGATCTGTGTGAACTCAGGCCCCTTTCTGTGTTTTTTGCGAGAGGCTAGACTGCTCCTTTCTGAGAGGGGTCCTGGTCCAATGATCGAACATCTGCTTTGCAATCAGAAGTCCCTGGCATCTCCAGTTAAAACAGGATTAGGTATGCTGGTGATGTGAAAGACCTCCATATATGACCCTGAGAGCCATTGCCAGAGTAGACATTGCTGATTGGGATCGACTGAGGGTCTGATTCAGTATAAGGCAGCTTCATGTGTCCATGAGATGTTCTCTGTGTGCCTGGTTCTCAGTGTTTTGCAAACTCCTGAGCAACATTAGCAAAGAGGCCTGCTTAAGACATTTGGGGTGGGAAGGGAACAACTAATGAGGGGCACAGAGAACTGGGGTGTGCAGAATGAGCAAACGGGCTTTTGTTTGGCAGAGGCTGAGTGAGAATGGGAGGCACGGATGCTGGTGTTGCGTCTTGACGCTCCCCCTGGCTAAGAAATGGGGCACGACTATTGTCCAGGCCTGCCAGCTACAGGCACCAGCTGCAGTCCTCAATGTCGGTTTCAAAGGGAGCATGCACAGCTGTGTGTGCAGACAGAGAAAAAAAGGAGCATACAAAAAAGTGAAACCGCTCCTCAGCCAAGATGGAAGCCACCCTCCCTCTCAATTCAGTGGTGGGGGGAAAAGGAAGCTTTGTTGCTCAGCTTAGGAATTCTTGTAAAAAAAAAAAAAGAACCAAAACCCGCAACCCAAAACAAAGGAGGAGAACAAAGATTCATTAAAAACACCCAATTATTTCTGCCTGGCCAGCAACACAGCTCTAGATGAGCAGAGAGAGAGAGAGAGAGAGAGAAAGAGAGAGAGAGAGAGAGAGAGAGAAAGAGAAAGAAACAGCTGTGATCTCTCTATCCAAATCCCTCATCTCTCTTTTATATGCACCAACTCTCGCAGGATGCTGGAGAGGAGACGCAGCAGAATTGCAGCCAAGTCAGCCAAGGAGGCAAGCTTGCTTGTAACTGCAAAACTGGCACATCACTGCTCACGATCTCTGGAGATGACAACAGAGAGGGATGGTGATGCGGGTGGCATTTGTTGGGCTCCCGACACTGGCCAAGAGACTCCTGCCCCAACAATGCCACTGGTTTCATTCAAGCAAGGAGGCGGGGGGGGGGTCTCTAAAGCAGGGGTAGTCAACCTGTGGTCCTCCAGATGAGCCCATAGGAATTGTAGTCCATGGACATCTGGAGGGTCACAGGTTGACCCCTGTTCTAAAGGCACCCTATTGCCTTTCCCCTTTCCCTCCAATCCTGGATCCATTATGGGATGTTCAAAGGCCCAATGTCTGGATGTGAGGAGGAGTCTAGTAGTGCTGCCCTAAACAGAGTTATGCTCTTGTAAATCCCTTTTAAGTCAGTGAGGGCCTAACTCTGCCTAGGATTGCCCTATGAAGTGGTTAAGGGCACAATTGCAGAAAGGACTCTGTGACTGGAACAGATAATGCAAATGACAGCACTGGCTTCTGATTGCTTAATATGCATAATCTAGTCTGCTCGGGAGAAATGACTTTACAAAGTGCCCCAGTCAAATGTTGCTCAATTTCCCCCTTTCTACCATTCACCATCAGGAATTTCACATCCTTTCTACCTTCTCTCCATAAGGACTAGAAAGTTGCTGGGTTCCCCCTCCCCTGGATCCTATTGATTTATTTAAAATATATTTCTGCTTTGCCGTATCTCTTTAGACTCAGAGTGGGCTAATGAGGGAGCACTAAGAGGCAAGGACACAAAGCCCAATCAACGAAATTAAACAATCCCCCATCTGTCCAAACATTTCCAGACTTGGACCATTACTTTCCAAAAAGACCTTCCCTGACTTTCTCCTGGATTGAAGGAAGAAGGTAGGTGGAAAGGCAGGACCATCACTTAGGAAAGGTGTGCTTCCTTCTTGTCTGCAGGTGCCATGCGATTGCTTCCCAAGAGCATTTTCACCTTTACTAACTTTTAGGCCCCTCTATCACTCCTGTTGTTCTCCATTTATTTATTAGATTTATAGACTACCACTCTCGGCTCAGCTGGCTCGTGGCGGTTTACATAAAAATATAAAATCAACATAAAACCCAATACGATTGACGGTGGCAACAATCAGTAACCTAGGCCAATTTTGCACACATAGGATAATGCACTTTCAATGTGCTTTGGTAGCTGGATTTTCCTGTGCAGAACAGGAAAATCTACTTCTAAAGTGCATTGAAAAGTGCACTATCCAGAAGACCCTCGCCTCTTCTGCTGGCAATAGTTGTACCCTGATAGATGACCCCAGGTGATGTAACCTGAGGGGGAGTACAGATTGCAAAAGGAAGGGAGGGACCCGATCTTCCTACCTCAGTCTACCCTATGAAAGAAGTGACCAGATTTGTCCAGCAGAGAATGCATGCCAATCAGGCTTCAGGAAGAAAGACTACCACCCAAGGAAGACCCTTTATTATATGTTGGGTCACCTTTCAATTCCTGTTATGGGATATTTATCAAGCGAAGAATCACAGCTGGCATACTGCCCTTCAAATATTTATCTATCATACTTCTATATACTAAATAGACTGTTCTCTTGTTCTGCTACTCTTTGTCTTATGTGGACTGCAGGGATTGAGGCAGATGTGAAGAGTGGCAACTGTTTGGCTGCAATTTTCCTTCTTTCCCCCCTGCCAAAACTTAATAATGTTTAAAAACAGATTGAAAAGTCCCCTTTTCATTTTGCCTTTAAACCTGGAATACATTCAAGACCTCCCTCCATGACTATCACCCTGTCCGTTCTCTTGAACCGATAACTCAGCCAGAGAGGCGATTGGTGCATTTATTCTAATTGCAGAATGCTCTCGTTGGGAAAATATTTCATAGTTGACCCAGCAGGTGCATCCACAGGAGGTGTACGGACCTCCATTTAACCACAAAAGTACCAGGCTCCATCAAAGGCCTATCGGACATGTCTTTCAACCTGAACCCTTCGCCTTTTCCATTTCTACAGGTGGATGGAGAGGCAAGAGCAGATGGCTGGAGTATGCAAGAGGTTGCTGGTTTTATCACCAGCTCTTGGTGCATGCTGCGATTCAAAGGGCATCCAGAACAAAAAGGGCACTCAACTTCCATTAAAAAAATTACCACCACCAGAGCACATTTCTATCCCTCCAAGGGAATGAAAGGTAGAAGGGGATTTTTGTGGGGACAGACTTCAGTGACTTATATGGCTCCTTGCCTCCCTCCCACCATCACAATAAATTGTGTAATTTTGCCCAGCTACAGAATGTTAGGGATTTTTGGTTTCCAGTACACTTGACTCTGCTTATAGTATGGCCTGTGGGCACTCTGTCTCCCCATCCCCAAGTTGAAAGCGTGTGATAGTCCCAAGCAAGGTACAACTGTTATGCCCTGGGCCTGTGACAGCACCAGCTTGGTCCAAGGGCCAGGGGAAGGGGGAGGGAGGGACAACCCATCTCAGGCCACTGATGACTGGGAGAGAGCCAAGCACCTGTGATGGACTGGCACCCTTCTCTTTGTGCTGCCTCCTGGCTTTGCTTTTCCGTCCATGCTTCCCCCCTTTCCACCATTACCTTGGGCTCAAGGGGTTTCCACCCGTTGGCTTTGAGCTGGTGAAGTTCTGCAAACTTCATGCTGACGTCCTCGATGGAGAGCTGCAGGAGATCCCAGAATCCAGCCAGGTCCTGGAAGGTGGGCATGGGGAATGCATTGGGGTCCTGCCAAGGGGAGAAGAAAGGGAACAGGGTCAACCACTGCTGTCCAAGATCTCCCATCAGGGGTGCGGGCCAAAATGATCAAGACTGGGCTGACATCCAGGCACAGAATCCTGCCTGTGCTTAGGGAGGAAGAAAAGCTGGTATGGAAAGTGCCTGAAGGGATACAGCTCATCGTCTGCTTTGGGACCTCTGAAAGAGACAGTGCTGGAAAGGAATTTTCTCTCTCCTCTGCCTATGATACAGTCTGTGTTTTCTAATCTTTTGATTGCCTGTTTCTGAACTGAAGGTAGCAAAACAGTGGGATTAAAGGTGGGAGAGCCAGCTTGGTGTAGTGGTTAAGAGTGGTGGCCTCTAATCTGGAAAACTGGGTTTGATTTCCCACTTCTCCTCCACTTGCAGCCAGCTGGGTGACCTTGGGCCAATCACAATCCTGTTAGAACTGTTTTACCAGAACAGTTCTGTCAGAGCTCTCTCAGCCCCACCTACCTCGCAGAGTGTTTGTTGTGGGAAGAGAAAGGGAAAGTGGTTGTAAACCATTTTGAGACTCCTTTGGGAAGTGAAAAGAGGGGTATAAAATCCAACTCTTCTTCTTCAAGTATGTTGCATTGGTTTGAATGCTGGAGTAGGATCTGGGAGACACAGAATCAATCCCCCCTCAGCCATGGAAGCTCACATGATTATGTCACAAAGTAGTTCCAAAATAGCACAAGCACAACACACATATACCTCCCCTTCCAGCAAGATTGAACATTCAAAGGTACAAACCTTGTCAATTTCACAAAGGGAAACACAGCCCTGGTCAGTTTCAGGTTTGGCCAAAAACCCCCGGTAAGGTCGAATGCCAGGTGCAAAATCGGGGTTGGCATCCAGAAGTTAACGCGGCAAGAACATGCCGGCAAATAACAACTGCGGAAAAGTCCTTGGTAAGCGTGCTGCAGCCAGGCATGGAAAACAAGAGAATCAATCCCAGGCGCACGAATCAGAGATTCTCTGTAGATGTTCAGTATTCTTGGCACATTTACTAAAATATTTATATAAATTATATAAATATATAAATATTTATATATTTATCATCTCTTATTTATATTATTTTTACAGAGTGGTGACCCTAGGCATATATCATAGGAGGTAGTCTCCAAAAAGGATAAAATTTACATATATTGGTTGGAGCCATAATTTACAGTAAGTCACCACTCATGTTTGAATGATTTACATATTGGACTCTCCTTTTTAATCATGCTCATTCTGATATTTTTCAGTATCTATTTATCTTCCAGGATCCCATTCAACCTCTCAGCTACACTTTATAAAGTGTTTAATATAGATATTTTTATATAGAGTGTATTATCATAGTTCTGACCACTGAGGAAAGACCCAGTAGGGTCGAAACGCGTTTGGTCTTATGTGCTGTTAGTTCTGTATAGTTTTAATGTAGTTTTTATTCTGTTTTTAATTGTGCACTATAATAAATAATTAACAAGTTTTTCATTATTTTACTGTACAGCTCAACTTCTGAGTTCCTTTCCCAGAGACATGCCTAGTATGGGCTGAGAGACACGTTATGCAGTTCTATGCTTTGCAGGCAAAAGGAAGGAGGCAAAATCTAGGCATACAGCAAGATTTGCTCACCATGTTCTGCTGGCAGAGTCGGTAAAACTGCTGGACTTTCTGAGACATCAGGAGCTGGGCACTTCCCACTGCACTACGGATCTTCTCCAGGACTGTGAAGACATACAGAAGAATGACACATTTATTAAATAAATGCATGCCAGAGGCACCTTAGACAATCTCCAGTGGCCTTTCACGCCTGGAACGCTCGAAAGCTAAGGTCATGGTCCTGTATGTCCAGTGAGACATAAGTATGAGTTAAGATGACTAGGATCACTGGGTCCCTCCCCCCCATAACAGCATGCATGTATACTTTTACTGAAATTTATATACTAGTCTTCTTTCCTAAAAGAGCTCCGTGATTGCTTCTTAGTTTGAATGAAAAGTAAAGGCAGTGTTAAAACTGACTCCCCGTAAACAGCAATTGATCCCAGAATGGCAATTAAAAAAAAAAGGGCAGCATCAGCATCAAATGTGGTTAAAACATTGGGTTGGATCTACAACTGTCTCCTGTTAAATCCCCCTTTCCTTTTCTCATGGAAGAAGATTCTCTCGGAGGAACTTGTTTTCTATTGGAGTAAGGCAGCCGTATGATCAATCTTAATGGTATGGAATCACAGGTTCGAACCCTTTAATATTTATATTGTTCATGCCAGCTAATAACTACTGGTCTTGGACCAAACTAGACATCATATGGGGAAATTGCACTTTTGTTTCTACTATAGTATTTTAAAGTACTTCAGGTGCTGCCGATGTTTGTGCACTTAATGCTTGAATGCCCGCTTCTCAGAAGGAAGAGAAAAATCATTGCAGTTTATGGATAATTATTAGTTGCTGTTGTATTTAGAAGCTTCAAAGCAACCCAAATCACAAACTGATAAACTCATGCCAATGATCCAAGGCATCCTCTTCTCCCTGCTATGTTTCTTTTGAACATAGGGTTGCCAGGCAGTGCCTGGTAACTGATGGGAGGGTTGAGAATGGGGAAATGGAAGAGGGGCCACGAGGCCAGACTGTGGTGTTACATCACTTCCCAAAAAAATCTGGAAGAAACATAGGTTAGGAATTGCTGCAAACTCAATGGTTTTATCATAGAGTTCCAGATGATTACTAGAGTGACACTACGCCACTTCCAAATTTTTGCTGGAAGTGCTGCAGTGCAGCACACGATGCTGTCCAACTGCTGCTGAAAGTGGTGTGAGCAATGGGAGATGCTGAGAACTTATTTTATGTGGGGGAACTTTTTGCCCTCTGAAGTGGGACAATCCAATGCCTCATGCGTGTGGGAGCTTTTGGTGTTGCTCAGACCCTGGTCCCACCACATCCATCTTAGTTTTAAAAAGGGAAGATGGTAGCCCCAGAGAACCTCCTGACCCACAGAGCTCTGTTTAGACTTACTCTCTTCTGGCAGATCATAATCTTCAGCCTCCAGTTCCATCTGTTGGCACCAGCCTTCCATCTTCTCTACCTCTGCCTGCAAGAGCTTAATGAACCATTCGCCATCCCGGTGGCAAGGCGACGCTCGGCCAGAATCGGGCAAGCTGCGCGAACCTCTGTCCATCCAAGAGTCCTGACGTGGCACTTCCACGGTGTCATACTGCATCTGGTAGTCTTCCCGGTAGGCCCACTGGCCCTGCGTATGCACCGTCTTGTATACCGAGTACTGCCTGGTGGACTCTGGCTCGGAGGCATGCCGCTGGAAGGAGCGGCCAAACTGCAGGGCCTTATCTTCTGTGGCCACTGCCAGCCCAGCCAGGCCTTCCAGTTCTAAGTCAGCCTGCACCCCAGCTGTTACGCTGTTGGACCGTTTGAACCGAGCCCGCCTGTAACAGGGAGGAGAAGGGGTTAGAGACTTTCTGAGCAGCATTTGAAATAGGAGAACTGCGAGGAGGGAGGGAGCCAAGATAAAGGTCTCCCTCTGCCTTTGGTGGAGAAAGGATCTAATACAGAATATCTCCTTGGGAGGAACAGGAATGATAGGATCTAGCATGGTGGAACTTTGCCAAGTTCATCAGAGTTTGTTCACTCCACCAAAATGATGGGTGACTAGGCGAGCAGTGGCTAAAGATATTTATAACTAAATGTTAGAATTCACTGCCACAAGGTCCTACTTTAAATATCTGCTCACAGTCAGTTGGCTTCTACCAGGGCTGCCCTGACATTAACAGAACTCATTCTGTTTGGAGGCCAAACACACTGGCTGTAAACTGCGTCAGGCATTTTAATACCAAATGAATCTAAAAATGTAGCCAAGGCATGAATAAGTTAACTGGGAAAACTTAGGGTTCATTGGGAGTTGGCCATTCTTCTTCCAGAACTTCATTAGGTCAAGGAGCTAGTCCATAGTAACAGCTTCAAATTGCTAGTGATTTTTTTTTACTAACAGACAACCTGTCATGCCTACTTAGGGATTTAGTACTTATGTACACTATTATCTAGTTTAGTCTATCATAAATGGGCCACAGCAATGCTGTTCCCACATTCTGTTGTGTTCCCTATGAACAACAACAAGAAGAGCTGTTTCTTTGTATCCCACTTTATACTACCTGGAGTCTCAAAGTGGCTTATAATCACCTACCCTTCCTCTCCCAACAACAGATGAGGTAGGCGAGGCTGAGACTGCTCTGAGAGAACTATGATTGGCCCAAGGTCACCCAGCTAGGTGCCTATGGAGGAGTGGGGAATCAAACCCAGTCTTCCAGATCAGAGTCCACTGCTCTTAACCACTACACCAAGCTACTCCGTCTACACACCGCAAAGCCCTCGTGTTTGCTCGAGAATAACAACAGGACTTTCTCTTCAGACATGTGATGGGAGTTTGTATCTCTCTACCCGGGATGCACACAGGCTCTTTTCTGTTTATGAGCACAGCGTCTAGGGGAGAGGTGGTTGTTGTGTACCTCTCGCGCTGTTTTCATGTCCTCAGACTACCCCACAGACTTGGCATTTGGCTCTGTTGTAAAGATCACATGATGTATGCGGTCTCACAACCCAGCCAACTGAGGCTCCATGGGACGATTTGGAGAGCTACAGCTGCTTTCCCGCCCGCCCCGCTTGCTGAGGCCCCTAACGCAAAAGAGCTGGTGTGCATCTGGCAGGCAGTCAGCTCTTCCCAACAAACAGGAGGGCTTTGTAATGTGCAGATAGACCCTGAGGGAAATCCCTGATAGGACAGGTTTCACTTTCTCTTGGGATGCAATAGTATCTTGGGGAAATATGACATATATTTAAGGACCTTCGATAATCCTGACTTCATGTTTGCCTCTGTTTGTATTTTTACAAGGGGAATAAGGTTACAGTTTTAAGGCCAGTGGGTGGGGCTGGGCATTTTGGCAGTTTTATGATATCATTATACTGCTGTATTGCATCTTAAACAACAAATAAATCCAGTTCTGTGACATTTTACCACATACATTATACTGTTCTTTAAAAGTGGTGTAATCCGCCTTTGGTGAGACAGGCAGACTAGAAACGGAGTAAATACATACATTCGGTTTCATGCTGTATTAACCCTTTTCGGTGTTTAAACTGCATTATTAGTTCTTGTCACCAGGATTACCAAACGATCAATAGTGATGCTGCCCGTTTCTCCCTTTCTTTATTATGGTCACTAGGTATTTGGCGGGGCTCAAATGAGAGAGGCAAATGACAGAGGAACCAGCCAGGCAGCAGATACAAAGCCCCACTTAAAAAAAAATACATATTACCCAAATGAGACAGCCAACACCAGCGCAAAACTCATGAGAGAGGGAGAGAGAGAATTGTATCTCCACTGGAAAAAAAATGCCTCAGGCAATGTACTATAAAAGCGCCAAGGATAACTATCCTGCTGGGGTTAAGAAATGCTTTCCGTGCTTGTCGCAAACTAATCGACAGCTTAAATAGATGGTCTCGCCAGCTCTGGTCCTGCGGAGTCTCCTCAGTCAGGTTATCTGTTCTCCCGCTTCCCCTGGGGCAAGACAGTTCTTAAATAGCCTTGCAGCGGCTGTGGTACAAAGGGTAATTCATTGACGAATCTTATCTATCCATCTTTTACTTTGTCTACCCGGAAACCTTCTCAATTTCATTTGGTGTGCCCCCCCCCCCCCGCTCTGTTTTTTCCGTTGTGGAACAAGAAGGCCAAAATGGGACTTTAGTTTGTGCCAGGGCACAGCCCTGAATTTTATTTTACCACAAAAGAGCACAGCAGTGTCACCGAGCATGTGCAGAGTAGCCTGCAGCTTACCCGACACCCTCAGGAGACAGGGAAGCGGGGCATTTTGTGTCTGAGGTGGTGATTTCAGCTGTGCTTGAGCGGACGCACCTCTTTTTTTTTCAGAGACAAACCGCTAGGGGATAAAACTCAAAAACTGACAAACAAGCCAGTGAACGGGGGCTTCCTCGTGTTCTTTCGCTAAGATGTCTGCTCCCTCTTCCTCGCGCTGGTTGGCCTGTTTCTATGGCAACAGGCACTGGATGGATGCTGAAGGGCCAGAATGAGAGAGAGAGAGAGAGAGGGGGAGAGAGAGAGAATGTGCCAGCCAGCCCCTCATGAATGAAGAAATGGAATCACTAGACCAGGGGTAGTCAAACTGCGGCCCTCCAGATGTCCATGGACTACAATTCCCAGGAGCCCCTGCCAGCATTCGCTGGCAGGGGCTCTTGGGAATTGTAGTCCATGGACATCTGGAGGGCTGCAGTTTGACTACCCCTGCACTAGACAGTGGTCACCTTGCATGCTCCATGACAGAAGTGACCGTGCAGTGAACTGAATGGAAAGGCAAGCAGGCGGTGTTGCACCGGAGAATCTCAGAAAGCTCATAAGGCAAAAACTTCTTTGATATAACATGCGGAATCTGACCATGCTGGTAAGAGCATCTCAACTAGTCCCATGTTACTGTGATGCTCACAAGTGTTTCCCAGCCAACTCCCCCCACCACATCTGTCAATCAAAGGTGTTCTGCCTCTGCAACTGAGAGGTCCCCTGTGGCTATCATGGCTCATCGACAATGATGGACTGATGCCCCATAAATTTGATAGACCTGTTCTCCAGTTCTCTCTTCTAAATGTACCTAAGCCAGCGGCTGTCACCGAATCCTGTAATAGGGAGTTTCTAGCTGAAATCTGTTTTCGTTGGGTGGCCCTTAGTTCTTCTAGAGTCTCACACTACTCTGTGAACAGGACAAAATGTTACAAAGAATACAGACTGGCCACCGAAAATGGGAACCCTGTAAGGCATTTTCCTGCCCTGATAACCCCTATCTCAGATTCATTTTATTTGGTATCATGAAGGACTTTGTTTCCTCTATCACGGGTGGCTGCTGGTACAGGTGAGGAAAGACACAGCATAATGTATCTTTCTCTGCCCACACCAGCATAGACAGATGGTATGCTGTGGGGGACTATGTTCTGGGAAACCCAGGTTCGAACCCCCACTCTGCCATGGAAGCTTGCTGGGTGACCTTGGGCCAGTCACACTCTCGCAACCTAACCTACCTTTCAGGATTGTTGTAAGGATAACATGGAGGAGAACGATATAAGCTGCCCTGGTGTGAAAGGTGGTGTATAAGAGAAGCAAAATAAATAAATAAAAGGTGATAAGCCATGGACTATTTGGGGAACCTTGGGGCTACACAAGAGTTCCCCAGAGGCCAGGCAGTCTTTCCCAGAAGTCTGGAGGGCTGCTTACATCACTAGAGGTCATTGAAGCCAACTTCCCCTGTTGTTCTAAAGACCTAGACACTTTCTCCACAATGGAAATAGTAAATGATCGATTGATTGATTGGCTGGCTCCTGCATCTTACTTCTGCACCCACTTCTCTGTCACCACTTCTGGGAGTCCTCGAAGCCTGAAAAATATTTCAGGAGTTCTTCCATGGTCAAAAGGTTAGAAAAGGCTGATATTTATGCAGCTTGTGTTCTGCATGTGTGCTCAATGAGCAATGTGCATGCTCAGTTACTAAGAGAGCATACATATTGCCCTTTTCCCATTCTTGTGGTCCACAAACCACCTAAGTGCGAAGACTCCCCTTAACAATCACAGTGTGAAGGCCCCCTAACCATACTGCCCTTGGAATTGCCAGGCCTGTAGCACCAGTGTTAAATGAGCTTCTAGGATACACTGCTTCTGTATGGAGCTGCCTTATTATACAAAATTAGACCATTGGTTTGTCAAGGCCAGTCCTGTCCATTCGAACTGACAGCAGTTCTCCAGAGTCTTGGGGAGAGATCTTTCCCGTTACCTGCAACCTGATCCTTTTCACTGGAGATGCTGTGGATTGTACTGCATGCCAATCAGATATTGTGCCATTGACCCACAGTCCCTCCCCACCTCATCTGTCACCATACAGGCATCTGCGAAAGCCTGCTGCCTTCGAGCCTTTGCACTTTTATTTTATGAGCCGCTATGATAATGCAGCTGTTAGAAGCTGGCATCGCCGGGCCTCTCTGGCTTGGATTCTCTGACGAAAGTCTGTGGGGTGAATATTGATTTCAGGACCAGGCCTGCTGGCGGTGAGAATGAGCGCAAATGCTGGAGGTTGCTAAGGCTGAAGATCATGGAGGGACCCTGCTTGAAAGAGGATGTTCAACCCGTGGTACCTTTTATCTTCTTCCACTTGCACCCCGATAGAATGGAACTCCCGACGGTTCCTGCTTTCCGTGTCTGAATCGGAGATGGTTTCCACCTGTTTGGGAGTTGCAGGGAAGAAGAGAAAGGAAAAGGAGACCGGGAAGGTGGACAGGTCAATGGGATAATAAAGGAGAGGATCCAGAAGCGGAAGCGAGGAAGTTGGGTTGAGAAGCAGAAGGGGAAAACAAAGAGACAGGGGCAGATCGACAAAGAGAGATTGATTAGTAGAGGAAATTCAGAGAGAGAGAGAGGAGAGGGGGGGCAGTGGAAATATAAAAGTATCAGAATGAAAATAAATAAAAACGAAAGAAGGGAAAAGAGGATAAAAGATAGAAAGGAGTACAATAATAAGCAGAAGGGAGAATAAAAGAATGACAACGGACAGAGAAGAATGGACAGAAAAAGAAAAGAAAAAGAAAGGAAGAACAATTCAGAGAAATAGACGGACAGGCAAGTAGACAAAAATAATACCACCCACAAGAAAAATGGATAGATGTGGAGCAAAATTTAAAAAGCAACAGACGGATGGATAAATTGACCAAGAAATGTTGTTTAAGAAGAAGATAGAGAGATAAAGATTCATGGGTGGCAGGAATGGGTGTGGGAGAGAAAGAGAGAGAGAGAGAGAGAGAGAGAGAGAGAGAGAGAGAGAGAGAGAGTCAGTAGTTAGGCCAGAGCTGGGTGGAAGCGTCTTGCAAACCAGACGTGTGGATTTTAAATTCCAAGCACCAGATGCAAAAGAAATCCAGATAAACGGTAGGAGCGTAGAGCAGGGATCAAGCGCTGTGCAACCCTGGCCTTTCGTTTCATCCCTTCTTTCCCCAAGACGCCGAGTAAACTTCAAAGACCTCAGACTTATCGTCGAGCCAGACGTGGTGGAAGAGTGGAGAAAGCACAGCCCCAAATCCACGAGGGAGCCTTCATAGAGGAACAGGGCTCCTCTGGCCTAAATGGCGAAGCCCACAGCTAACGTTTGACTTGCGTCACTCAAGATCTGCACCAACTCTCTCCCTTTCTCTCTCTTTTCAGATCCTGTGCCATGAACACTGGCAACAAAACAGATTACACACCTCAACCGATTTTTAAAAATTTTCTTGCATTGATGTGCTCTAGCTGCCGGCTGCTTTATTTTTTAGCCCCTATTTAGTTGTTGGATGGGTGGTCAACAAGTAGCCGTGGCCACAGAATGAAGACAAATGAGGACCCTCAAGAGACACAGCTCTGGTTCCTGCTGCTAGTGTGGGGAGGGGTTTTCCTCCAGTGAAAGGGACCATGCCTAGCGCATGATGCTCTTCCAAGTGCCTTTGCATCAGGGAAGCAATCTTGCATTGGGGTAGGCTAGCATTGCCAATCTCCAGCTGAAGTCTGGAGACCTATTACAACTAATCTCCAGACCAGTTTCCTTGGAGAAAATGGCTGTTTTGGAGGGTAATCTCTATGGCATTGTATCCTGCTAAGGTCCTTCCTCTCCCCAAACCTTGCCTTTCCTGGGCTCTGCCTCACTACATCTCTAGATATTTCCCAAGTCAGACCTGGCAGCCGTAGAGAAAGCACCTCTCCTAGCAGATACAACCCATATCCTGGCATATGGACTTGATTCGGCTAAGGAAATTAGGCTGAGCAAGTTGCCAATTAAAAGCACAGAAGCAGGGACTTCTGTCAACAAAATGTGTAAGATTTTATCTCAATGCCCGACTTATAGCCCTTCCACGGGTATCTGACTGAAACAGGAAGCTGGACTACATGATTTGAGCCATCAGGGCTACTCTCCATTTATGTTCTGTTGATTACAATAGGGGAGAGGGGGAGGGAAAGGTGTTTCAGGACCCCTTTGTGTCGTGGAAAGTGGAGTTTAAAAAAACAGCTCTTCTTCTTCCAACTGCCTTGGCTGTGAATCCAACCATCCAATCAGGCAGCATGTAAGCTCGGGGGAACGGGAAGGATAAAGAGGGCCTTTTGAACTCCTCCAATGGCATGCAAAATATCAGTCTCCTCTGTGAAACATGAGGCCTGCGCACTGCGTCTTTGCAGAGTGGTGGCCAAGGCTTAATTGATTCATTTTGCGTCAGCTTCGAGTGATTCGTTAAGAGCCAGCGCTCTCAAGTCTCCAATTTTTTGACCTTGTCAAACAAGCAACCACAAACCATGAAGTCGGATCAGACACTTCCTTCTCACCAGCCTGCCCCCTTGGCTGAACCGCATGGATACACTCGCCTGAACTGCACTTAGCCTCTCTCCGGAACACCTGGGCTGATTCTAACTGACAAGGGACAGGCCTGCTAATGAAGTGTAATTTAATGGCGAGCACAGGAAATGCAAATTTATGAGCCTAATAAAAATTAAAACGAGCAACTAGAGAGAAGCGACAGAACGTGTAGGAGCTGGGTCCTGGCCTTGAACCTGACTTCCCCGTGATCTTTGCTGTGGTCATGAAGAGCTGGAATCGTTACATGAAGCAGCTTGTGACCAAATGGGATTTTTCATTTCTGGGTAGAGAAGAAGAGCTGTTTTTTGTAGCCTGCATTTTATTACCTGAAGGAGTCTCAAAGCAACTTATGATAGCCTACCCTCCATTTCCCCACTACAGACACCCTGTGAGATAGGTGAGGCTGAGAGAGCTCAGAGAGAACTGTGACAGGCCCAAGGTCACCTAGTAGGCTGCATATGGGGGAGTAGGGATTCAAATCCAGTTCTCCAGATTAGAGGCACCGCTCTTAACCACTGCAGCATGCTGGCTCTCTTTTTGATACAACTCTATAACCCTAGAGATGGCCTGGATTGACCTTTTCAGACATTATCCTGTTACAGCTTTGAGCTAAATGCCGAGAAAAATATCCCTGTCCAATATACCCTGGTATAACGTCCTTGGAGGAAAAAGCCAGTCTAGTCAGTTTTTCTCTATGCTCAGGAGGACAAGACCATTGAAAACAAATGAAGGCATGATCTATGTTGCTCCTTTCTTTGGTTTCCCTTGGGAAGAACTATCATTGGATGTCCAAGTAGCAACAAGAACTTCTGATCCTGTGATGTTATCTACTGCTCCTTTGCTAGCAAGAGATTACAGAATCAGATGAATGGGAACAAGGGGGTTGGAAGGTCTACCTCTAGAGCAGGGGCGAAAGGAACTTAAATTTCAAATTAGTATTGTCTCCCTAGGAGATGGAAGCAGAAGATGTGAAGTATAACTTTGGTCACTTTCCTACTCTATACAGATGCAATGCCTCCTGCTTTGTCTTGGCATCGCAGAAGAAATGGACAGGGGACCACTTGCTGCTGTCACACAGGAACGTTTACATCAGTTCCTGTAAAAACTGGAAGTGACACGTGGATTCTCTAGCATTTAATAAAGTCTCTATGGTAAATCCATAGAGGTTTTATAAGAACAAGAGGGTATTTTTGTACCCCTCTTTTTACTACCCAAAGGAATCTCAAGCGGCTTACAATCACTGTCCCTTCCTCTCCCCACAACAGACACCCTGGGAGGTAGGTGAAGCTGAGAGAGCTCTGAGAGAACTGTGACTGGTCCAAAATCACCCAGCTGGCTGCATGTGGAGTAGTGGAGAATCAAACCCGGTTGTCCAGATTGGAGGCCGCTGCTCTTAACCACTACACCAGTGGTCCCCAACCTGCGGGCCGCGGCCCGGCGCCGGGCCGCAAAGGCCATGGCGCCGGGCCGCGGCTCCCTCTCCCCGCCCCCCCCCCCCCGCAGTAAAAAATTTCCCAGGCCGCAACCTTGCGGCCCGGGAAGCTACTTACTGCGGGGAGGGCGGGGAGAGGGAATCAGCGCAGGTGCGGCCCGATCCACGGGTGCGGCCCGCGGGCGCGGCCCGATTCGCGGGCGCGGCTCGCGGGCGCGGCCCGATTCGCGGGCGCGGCCGGGCGCGGCTCGCGGGCGCGGCCCGATCCGCGGGTGCGGCCCGCGGGCGCGGCCGGGCGCGGCCAGATCCGCGGGCGCGGCCGGGCGCGGCTCGTGGGCGTGGCCCGCACGGTCCCTGCGGGCGCGGCCCAATGCCCTGCCGGTCCCCAGCCTAATAAAGGTTGGGGACCACTGCACTACACTAATCAATGTTTTTTACTGGAAGGGGGATCAGCTCAACATCACAATGCTGGTATGCCAAGTCCACTACCTAATTTCTTGAAAGGGTTTTTGGTAACTCTGTACCAGCTTCTACCAGCTTGCTTTCACTCCTGCTTCATAGTAAGGGCCATCCTGAGATGTTCGGGATCTAGTAAAACAAAGTGATACCCTTCTTCCCAGTGATGAAGAATGGTCCACTGAGATGTCCTTCCATTTGAAACACCATAGGGCTCTTCAGACGGCATATTTGAAGAACTTGATATGGCTGGTCTATGAGTCGCCGAGAAAGCCTCTTGTGGCGCAGAGTGTTAAGGCAGCAGTCATGCTGTCTGAAGCTGTCTGCCCATGAGGCTGGGAGTTAGATTCCAGCAGCCGGCTCAAGGTTGACTCAGCCTTCCATCCTTCCGAGGTCGGTAAAATGAGTACCCAGCTTGCTGGGGGGTAAACAGTAATGACTGGGGAAGGCACTGGCAAACCACCCCTTATTGAGTCTGCCAAGAAAAAGGTAGAGGGCGTCACCCCAAGGGTCAGACATGACTTGGTGCTTGCACAGGGGATACCTTTACCTTTACCTATGAGTCGCCGAGTTCACCCACAACAGCACCTGTGCATGCTGAGCACATTGTGGGGAGTGTGTGCTTCCTGTATGTGTGTGTTCCCAGTTTGTGCAGACATCGCATCTGGAAAGTGCTACGGTGTGTGTACAGCCAATGGACAAACATGGGCTCCCTCTCTGTGACTGAGAACAATCCTTTGAAAAAACCAACAACCCCACACCCCAGACACTCCCAGGGAGGAAACATACTTGTGTACACTCTCCCCACATTACACAGACTCATGAGCTGGCAATTGCGCCCACTCCACTGCTCTGTGCACTGACTTCAACGTTTGTACTGTTGTGTATTTAATCTGGGTACTTAAGGCTGATGAGAAAGAAACTGAAATTGTTAAAAGATTTTCTACCCATGGGCTCTATTATCAACCAAAAGGAGGTCTGCGATGAGCAAATCAGAAGGAGATTGATTCTGGGAAGGGCTGCCATGAAGGAGCAAGAAAAGATCCTTAAATGTAAGGATGCATCACTGGCAAACAAGATCAAGGTAATTCATGCCAATAGTATTCCCCTGCACTAGGCACAGTTGTGAAAATAGGACAGTAAAGAAGACTGACAGAAATAAAGTCGATTCAAATGAAATATGGTGGTGGAGGAGTGTTTTATGGACACCATGGACTATCAAAAGATAAATAAATGGGTTCTAGATCAAATCGAGCACAAACTCCACCTGGAAGCCAAAATGAACAAACAGAGGCTATCGTACTTCGAACACATGATGAGAATACAAGACTCATTAGAAAAGACAATAATGCTAGGAAAAGTTGAAGGCAGCAGGCAGAGAGGAGGATCCAATGCAAGATGAATTGACTCAGTCAAAGAAGTCATGGATCTCAGTTTGCAACACTTGAGCAAGGCTGTTAACAACAGGATCTTTCAGAAGCCATTAACTCACAGGTCACCATAAACCAGAAGTGAATTGATGGCATTTAACACACACATATTGCTGTGTATCAGAAGGCTATTGTCTGGGGTACACTCTGTTGTCCACCGTCCATTCAAGCTAGCCCCCAGGAGCATTATTATTATTATTATTATTATTATTATTATTATTATTATTATTATTATTATTATTATTATTATTATTATTATTATTTAGACTTATTGCCCACTACTCCCAAACTGGCTCATGGCAGGTTACAAACTGTCTGTATTAAAAGCCCCATTAAAACCCCATGAAAACAATTCTGGACATCCATCCATATACAAAGAGTCCTAAAAACTTTTAAAAACCATGGCGGTTTTGAACTCACTATCCTCCCCCAGAAATCTAGTACAGGAGTGGGAGGAGGGAGCGTAGATAACATAGTGAATGTTTACTTTCTTAACACTTAATTCTGGGGGGCCCATCAGATCTTTCTTGCCACGCCAGCTTCAACCATAGACCTGGTGGAAGAGCCCCGTTTTGCAGGCCCTGCAGAACGTTGAAAGCGTCCGTATGAGACATGCTCTCTCATGTTCTCCTATTGAACCACCAAACTGAGCTTTAAGTCTCCCCTCCTCTTCCCAAAGCAGCTGTCAAGACCAGGAATTCCCATGGAGGGGAGGGGCCCTCTGTAGCCTTTCCCCTCTTGCCTAAATGGCCACAAGCTAGGGAACTGGTGACCTCCACCTGGAAGGCTTGGTGGGCAGGCTGTGAGTATAAAAATCAAGGAGGGGGGAGCCGGTTGTGGCATAGTAGAGAGGGTGCAGGCTGTCTTCTCAGCTCCTGCCCTGATTTCCGGCCTACATGAGGCAAAGCCACTGTAGTAGTAGTAAAGGTGGGGGGAGGGAGTGAAAGAAGGGTGAAGGGTGCTGATTGTTATATCACTTCTGGGGGGGGCATGGCAGGGAGGTGTGGCCACATGACGTAATTTCCAGGGGTCCTCTATCCCTGAAAATTTATTTCAGGGGTTTCTGCATGATCAAAAGTTTGTAAAAGGATGGTCTAGATCAGGGGTAGTCAAACTGCGGCCCTCCAGATGTCCATGGACTACAATTCCCACGAACCCCCTGCCAGCAAACGCTGGCAGGGGGCTCCTGGGAATTGTAGTCCATGGACATCTGGAGGGCCGCAGTTTGACTACCCCTGGTCTAGATTCTCTGCAAGCTCAATTCCATCCCGTGCCTACCTGAACTCCAATAGACGGTCGCCATTTCCTTTGCCGTGCCAAACTCCTCAGCTCCTCTCTTCCTGGAATCGTCCTTATGATGAGGGTGGAGGGCTTAGGGGAAGTCCTGGGTTGGATGGAGGGCAAGTCTAAGGACATGGCGGTGATCTTGGTGCTTTCCAAGCTCTCAGTGGAATTGCAGCGCTTGGCCGTCTCTTTGGACCACGATGGACTTCGAGCGACCTCTCTGGGGATGAAGCTGTCATGGGGAGACTCGGTGCTGCTTTGTGTGGTGACAGAAATGAGGGGCTTGGCTTTGATTCCTGCAGGGAGGGGAGGCGGCGCTTTCCTGTAACTGAAGGCTGCAGAAGGGGGGGGGGGGAGAAGAAAAAAAACATGGGATGAGTCAGTTAGATGGGGAGGTCTATTACCAATATAAGCACATATTGGACTGTAACTGTAACGTCAGGGTGATGCTCTCTCACCCCAGGGCCACCTAGATTTGGAAGTGTGTTTGGAAGCTCATAGTTTATTAACAAGGATCGCCAGAGGACTTTGCTGGCTTTGGCCTTCTTTCATTTCTTGGACAATAACCCCAAGGGTAGGTCATTGTGGGCCCAAGCAAAACGAGGCAGCACTTACAGGTGCTTGGCTTGAGGATGCTGCTGGTGAGGGGTTGGCCAGGCTGGTGGGTAGTCGTTGCCATGGTGAAGAGAGAGAGGCAGTCATCATCCTGAGAGCAGCCAGCCTGAATGGCCCTCAGGTAACTGTGGCTGCGCATGCGGAAGCAACCGGGCAAGTCCAAGGCCTCCACGGCTTGTGACTCCACCTCGCCAAAAACCGACTCGCACACAGCCTCGAACTGGTGGTTCAACTCTTCATTAATCTGGAAACAGGAGAAGAAAATGGAGAGATGAAGAGGGACAGAAGGGTTGGGAGTGGGTGAAGCTGAGATGTGTGTACCCAGGGATGGGCAATGGGGGCAAACTGTTCAAGGGCCCACAACACTCAAGAGCCCCGATATGTTGTTTCCTATTAGCTAAGGTTTGTGGACAAACAACTTACCTTACATCTTCAAAGTCCTGGCTTAAACAGTCAAATAGGAAGGCTATAAGCCTGTCTTGTGAATTGGCATTAATGGATAATCATCAATAAAAACTACACACTAAACTATTTACTACATCTACTGATATTCTATTAATTTAAATATACTGTATTATCTACTGGCAGCACTTATGGGGAGGGTGCAGGAGGAGAGCTTGCTTATGCTAGTTGCCCATCTGGTAAACGCTCTCTCCAGGACTCCAATGCCTGCACTCACTTGACTGAGGAGCAGGAGAAAAAATGGAGTGAGGGAAACAATGGTACAGGTGATGTGCTGTCATTTCCGGGTGACTGTCCACAATGCTCTAGGAATTTCCTGAATCTCTACAGTCTTTATGATAGAGATTAGGGGATTTCCTAGAATGGCATTGGGTGTGGGAGCTGTAACATCACTTCCAGTTGTTCACCTGGAAGTGATGTCACAGCATCATTGATAGCGCTCTTCCCCAGACTCTGCCCCCCTCTACATTCCTTGGGCTTGTTGGTGCAGGGCTGGCAGCCCTAGAATGGCCCCAAGTCTGGTTTGTAGTAAGGGTGTGAATTTGGCTAACCCACACCAAACCCCGCTCCCACATGGGAAAAAAAAAACTTTATTGGTGTTTTCCAGGTATTAATTCAGTCGGATACTGATTCTGATATTTTTTGGCGATCTGAAAAGGTGGAGCCCGAAAAATACCCAAAACATTTGGGATTTTTTGGGATTGTTGGGGAGCCACAGTTGAAGAACATTTAAAGAGCTCTCAGATCCTTTAACTGCCCTTGGAGTGAACTCTCAGCTTGGAGAAGGTATTTAAAGGAACTGGAAGTCCTTGAAATGACTTTGGAGTTCACTCATGCTGTGGTGGATTCCAAAAGGCATTTAAATTTTTCAGGCATCTTTTTTTGGGCCCATATAATTGGGGACTCCGGTTCAATCCTTTTCAAACTTGAGCAGAGAAATCAGCAACTATGCAGCACATGCGGTGCCTCTACCTCAAAAACAGTCCAAATAACCCCAGAATGATTCCCCATTAGACCCTTTAGGGACCATTGACTATAATGGTCTCCATAGGCTACAATGGAGCAGAAAAAGATTTGGAATTCCTGAGTATTTTTGTTGTTGTTATGTGCGAAGTCGTGTCCGACCCATCGCGACCCCATGGACAATGATCCTCCAGGCCTTCCTGTCCTCTACCATTCCCCGGAGTCCATTTAAGTTTGCACCGACTGCTTCAGTGACTCCATCCATCCACCTCATTCTCTGTCGTCCCCTTCTTCTTTTGCCCTCGATCTCTCCCAGCATTAGGCTCTTCTCCAGGGAGTCCTTCCTTCTCATGAGGTGGCCAAAATATTTGAGTTTCATCTTCAGGATCTGGCCTTCTAAAGAGCAGTCAGGGCTGATCTCCTCGAGGACTGACCGGTTTGTTCGCCTTGCAGTCCAAGGGACTCGCAAGAGTCTTCTCCAGCACCAGAGTTCAAAAGCCTCAATTCTTTGACGCTCGGCCTTCCTTATGGTCCAACTTTCGCAGCCATACATTGCAATCCTGAGTATTTACTGAATCCAAATACCATACCAGTATTGGGATCCAGGAATACCATGAAATACTGATTTTCTTTTTGGTTCAATATATCCGAACCCCCCAAAATACTAGGGTTTTTTTGCATACCCCTAGTCTGTACCTTACCATTCCGCCCCCCAAAACTGAAGTCTTCCTCCAGGTTTAGGAGCTTTCCTTCAGCTTTTGTGGCTATTCCACGGGAAGAAAAGCCACTGGGGTCAGAGGTGGTCTCCTCAAAGCGGAGGAAAGTTTCAGCTCAGAGTGGGAGGGGACATACAGCTAAGCTCTGCCCCAAGCCTCAAGCCATTGCCCACGAGCTACAGAAAGGTCTAAAATCCAGTTTCCACAATGCCAGCCATGAACCTGGATTTTTGGTCCTCCAGCCAATCCCAGCTCTTTTAATGAACGTACCTGCATGACCTGTGTACCTCCAAACCTACACTGATTACACTCAAAGGCACACTCCTCAGGAAGTTTGATAGAGCTGAAGTAACCTCGTCTAATCCAGTGATCCTTGGTTTGTGTGTGTGTGTGTGTGTGTGTGTGTGTGAATCACCCCAGGAACTGTTTGCAATACCACAGCTCAGTAAAGATTAAAAACAAAACAAAAAAACAAAACAGGGGCCCAGTCTTGAAATGGTTTAATTAGCAGATTAATCAACGAATGTATCCAACGAAGGTTTTATTGCCTAAATTGAAAGCTCTCTCTCTCTCTCTCTCTCTCTCTTTCACTTTGCTTTTGGGATTAATATTTTGGTACTTAAATATTAAGGCTTTGTCACAGGCAAATTGATTTGCTTGGCTAACAATCACAGGTACATGTTAATAAATACACCTAATCCTTAAAAAAGATTAACCGAGCCTTGGGGACATCCTGTGGCCACAAGCTCCGTGAGTTAATTACATGCTGTGTCCAGAAGGGATTTTCACTTGTCTGTGTGAAGTCAAATGCCTCCATCCTGGACCACCTACCTCAGATCCAAACCCAGGGCTGCTAGAACAAAGGCCCGGAGAAAATACAGTCAGCATATCTCACACCTGTTTTGTGGAAGTGCTTGGCACCTTCCGTTGCTCTGCTGTGCTGAGACTGCAGCAACAGAAAGCACAGACCTACCTTCAGAGCTGCCGAATGCTTTGATGAACCTGGCTCTAAGTTCTTAAAATTACGATTCTGTGCTAACCGTTAGAAACTTGGTGGTTTTTACAGATTTGTGCAAAAGGCTGGCTTGGGATTTAGCAAGGCAGGCAAGCAGGCAGAATCAAAAGCAATGCATGGGGAGGTGGGACCAGCCCAAGAAGGATGAGGAGAGAGGTGGTAAAGCAGCCATGTGCTCATTTGGGGGGCAGCCTCCAAGAAGCCCCATCCCAGGGCACCATGAACGGCCCTTCTGGAACCCAGCTGAGCACTGCCCTTGGGAGCGGTTCTGAAGTTAGGCATAATCCATAAGGGAGGTGCAGGTAGCACAACTCCATTATGAATCTGCTGCCAAAATGCGCCTTGTCAGTTCAGCACCAGAAGTCATGGTAGCACTGCCTTAGCTCTATAGAAGGAGCAGCTTCTGAGCTTCCAAGGCACTCAGGGAGGGGGAGAACTGATTTTTCCCATCCTGGATATCTGTTCCACACAATATATTTCTGGTAAGGCCTTGGAGGAGAAGCATGTCTCATGCCTTAAGTGCCGCTCAGCGCTTTGCTGTGCCAAACTCCTGCCCCTGAGTGTTTCCTCCTCTAACCAGCTTGCCTGTCTGTCTAGCAGCCAACCAATCGCTTTCCACCCCCCACCCCTGACCACACCCACTTCCCTCTGAGGCTCAGAGGCTGCAGATCCCTGCTGCGTGAGAGCTGCCCATGCCAGTGAGTTCCCTTCCCAGGGGCCTCCAGTCTGCAGCCTTTCCAGATCCTGGGGAGAGGCCATCTGCAGGGTTCTTCCACCCCACCCCACCCCCCGTTGTTTTCTTGAATGCAACGGGCTTAGCCCCTAGTATATATTTATAATAAAACCCTGAAGAAGTGGAGGGAAAAGTTTCACTTGGCTTTTGAATGCAAGACTTTTAAATGCCCATATAAGAACTGACTCTTCTTCTTTTTCTTCTAAATCCCAAGGGACTACACATATCCATTCCACCTTCTCTGGACACATGACACACAGAAAGCTTCTTGAGGCCGTTAGGAGACCTGATTTTCCTGCACTCCTGTTCCCCAGTTTCCATTCCGGGTGTTGTGAGGAGAGAGACCTTTGCAGTCCCTTTGATGCTCTTATCTTTCGGGACGGTATATTATGCACAAGTATTCACTGTTTGTGTAAATAAGGCAATGTGTGTATTCAACTTCTGCGTAAGAAGTTATAGAGGGTATACCTGGGCTACAAAATATGCATTTATAAAAAATGGGGAACGCATGAATCGAGTGGTACATGCATTCTCCTAGTACATAAAGGCAGGAACACCAAAATTGTAATGACTGTAGATTGCTCATCTGACATTACATAATTTGATTTTTCTTGAAGCCTGCTGTGCAGCTTTTCCTTCCGCTCTTTAATTCCTTCATCCCACCCCATCCCTCTCTTGCAATCCAACCATCAGAGACTAAAAGCACCTCACCTGGCCAGTGGTGAAGGACCGTCCGTACCCCTGTCCCCGTGGCCGGATTCGGGGTGATGTGCAGCAGCTGGGACAGTTACAGATATATGAGTCAGAATAGTGCCTACTCGCAAACCTAATGAGAGACAGTGGGGAAGAAAGATTTCGGAACAAAACCCAAACAGACATGAGCAGAACATCTGGAAACGATGCCGGGCTGGTTTTGTTTACCTGTGTGGGCTCTTGGGCTCCACCCAGTCCAACTGGGCAACTCCTCCTCAGATGAATACATTCATATAATGCAGGGAGAATTAGGAAGGTGAGAGCTTGGGCTTTATTATGGTTTCTCCTCAACGGAGCAGACCGTCCGGACACCACGGACCACTAAAAAGATGCCCACTCTGACAACCCCCATTGATGTTCCTTGACTCCTGTTGGTATTCAATGGAGTGGTGGGAGAAGATGGGGAGGTGACGTTGCTCAATGCCACTTCTGGACAGGAAAATGCCACTCTAGGGATGTTTTCTATCTCTATGGGTGTTTTTGCACAGAGGTTGGAAGGAGTAGCACATGATGTTATATCGGTGCTCACCAGGAGAGCAGCTTGGCTAGATGTGGCATTGCAGCATTACATGATGCTGTTTTGCCAGAGTTCACACCCAAATACCCTCATCCCTGTTGGGGGTGGCAACCCTACCCCATTCGCTAAGCTTTTTCTCGCGCAGTCTTGAGAACACCACCTTTCTCACTTCGTTTCTTACTTAGTTCTGGGCTGGTCTACACTGGAGGAACGGCGGTACCCCTCTCGTCGGGTGGCCCCCTTGGGCGACACCTTGGTGCTGGTGTCTGAGTCTCCACTGTCGTCATCTCCCATGGCCTTGATGTAGCTGCCACTCCGCATCCGTCGACAGGGGATCTCACCATCCTTCCCCGATGCCGGGTATCCTCCCCAGTCATCTTGGGGCACCTGGAGCAAGAAGAGACTGTACAGTAAGCAGGGGTGGTCTGGCTCTTGCCAGGATAGGCCAGTGCTCTTTGGAGGGATACTTTGGAGTCTGGGAATCTTGCTGAGCCTGATAGACTCAGTCCAAGCAATGGCTACATGTTCAGTTGTCGTTTCTTTCCATGTCAATGCAGGAGGGGTCGGAGCTGAGTGGCCCCTGAAGCGCTGCTATTAGAGTCACCAACCTCCAAGGGGACAGCAAAAATCAACAAGGGGTTGCTCTGTGTGTGGAAGTAGCACAACAGACCGGAAACCACTGTGCAAAAAAAACGTGGAAGGTAAATCCAACTGCACCATCAAAATATTTTTTTTGCGAAAATGTTATATTTGATTTCTGATAATGAATACAGGTAAGTTTGCAAATTTGCTTTCAGTTTCTTATTCCGGATGTCACATTTTGTCCACCTGAGGACTTGATAAACCTTCATTTTGCTAGCCTCTTGCTTCTTCAGCGAACTAACAGAAATAGAACCATGTCTAAATGAGTGCTGCAAACAGGAGCCCTCTCAGTTTATAAATGTCCTAGAAGAATTCTCCGCAACTTCAAACAGTCTTTCCTGCTCAAAGAAACATGTCCCAGGAACTCTGGAATGACCCCGGGTAGATTCCAACGTGCTGGTGGCTCCTGGCCCCAAAGAAGTACTTTTGGTCTCAGTCAGAGACCTGGTGGAATGAGCTGCCAGCAGAGATTTGGGCCCTATTGGAGCTACCAAAGTTCCAAAGGGCCTGAAAAATGATGCTCTTCCACCAGGTATATGGTTGAGGCCAACACAAGCAGTGACATCAAAACAGGCCTCTCTCCTCTCCTCTCTACATCCCCCACCCCTGAGTCTGGACTCTCTAACTCCAAACTTAACTTAGCAATTGCAGTTAGAGGGATGGTCAAACATTTTACATTTTAAATAGGAAATTGGATTTTAATTGTCTGCTGTTTTTAGATCCATGTATGCACGGTTTTTTTGCATGTTGTTAACCACCCCAAGAGAGCCTCTTGTGGCGCAGAGTGGTAAGGCAGCAGTCATGCAGTCTGAAAGCTTTGCCCCTGAGGCTGGGAGTTCGATCCCAGCAGTCGGCTCAGGGTTGACTCAGCCTTCCATCCTTCCGAGGTGGGTAAAATGAGTACCCAGCTTGCTGGGGGGTAAACGGTAATGACTGGGGAAGGCACTGGCAAACCACCCCGTATTGAGTCTGCCATGAAAACGCTAGAGGGCATCACCCCAAGGGTCAGACATGACTCAGTGCAGGGATACCTTTACCTTTACCTTTTAACCACCCCAAGACTGTGGCTTGAGTGGGGCAGGCTACAAATCCAAACAAACGACCAACCAATCACCTGGAAATGTTCTACTCTGGCAAAACAGTGTCATGTGACACTGCAAGAGTATGGTGAAATAGAGGTTTACCAAGTCTTAGTGTGGACAACAGAGTGACACCAGGAATAAGAAATTGATAGCAATTTTGAAAACTTTATCTATATTCATTCTATAAAACTGAATATAACATTTTTGTTAAAAAAAATCTTTTCATTGTGCAGTTGGATTTACCCTACACAGGGCTTTTTTGCACAGTGATTTCTGGTTTGTTATGTAACCTCCAAAAGGAACCTGAAGTTCTGGAATTACAACTGGTCTCCAGAGATCAATTCTCTGGAGGACATGACAGCTTCAGGAAGAGGACTCTATGGCATCACATGCAGGCTTGTGCCTCAAATAGCCAGGAATTACCCCAAACCAGTTGGGCACTGGGTTTGTCAGGCTCCAGGTGGTGAAGTGACCAAAAATGGCCAAACGGTGGGGGTGGACCTTCCAAATTAATTTTTTTTAGGTCAGTTGCATTTGCTTATATTTCTGTAGGAGTATAGTCTCCAAACTTTGTTTTCTCAAGCAGACTTAACCAAGAGACTGTCTTTTGACAAAAAAATTATTAAACATTTAAAAGATATTTTCAGTCTTTAGAATGTCTTTGCTTCAGTCTTTGCTTCGTTCAAGGTGGTTACTGGAGATCTCTTGGGATTACAACTAAGTTCATCAAGAGAAAATGGTTGCTTTGGAAGGTGGACTATATGGCATTATATTTCATTGAAGTACCTACCTTCCACCAACCCCACCCTTGATAGTTTCTATTTGCCAGATGTCCAGGTATTTCCCAACCTGGAGCTGGCGACATTATGGGCCACCCAAGGTTTGTCAGAACTACTGGGTACTTTATCACAACACCAGCCTGCTTAACAATCAGAATAATTGGACTGTCTAGAAAATGTATCTACACTGCAAAAATATATCAGTTTGATATCACTTTAATTGTCACAGTTTCCAACAGGGAATCTTGGGAACTGTAGTTCAGTAAGGATACTGAGAACTTTCTGTGAGAAATTCATAGCCCGCATAGAACTACATTTCCTAGGATTCCCTGGAGGAGAGAGGAAAGAAGAATTGTTAAACTTGTTTAGAGATGTTTGGGTTTGACTGTTATTGTTGGCTTGGATCTTTATTGCTTCATTTAACATTTATGACGTTTAGTGTTTCACATTTTATAGTTTTGTGCTGCTTTTATTACCATTTGGTGCTTCTAGATCCTGATGTGTTATTTTCTTTGTTTTTTAAATGTGGTGAACCACTCTGCCTTCCGCTTTGGTAGGAGGGTGGGGTAGAAATTTTCAAAATGGATCAATGAATGAATACATAAAGGGGATATGTCCAAAGCATCCTAGCCCCCTCTGGAATATGCTTGCAGGTAATTCACAGTCCCAACCTAAGCAGATTCACACCCTTTAATGGGCTCAGAAAGATGTAACACAGTCTAGGATTGTGGTCTTGGGTTGCCAACTCTATGCTGGGAAATTCCTGGAGATTGGGGGTGGGTGGGTTTAAATCTGAGAGGGTGAAACTTGAGGAGGGCAAGGAGGTCTGCAGACCTGATGCCATACCACCCATCTCCCAAAGTTGGAATTTCCAAAAGGGAATAGAAAGTGTCACTAGACCCAGCTTCGAAAGTGTTGCTAGGCCCTGTGAGAGGGTGCAGGGGCAGAATATAGTGTGTGTGTGTGTGTGATAATGTCACTTTTGGGGAATACCCTGAAGCACAGTGGTACCTCTACAAACCACCGGTGTTCTCAAGTTTGTATGAGGAAAGTTTAGGGAGAAGGGTAAGTTGCTAGCTTTGGACCTGACAGTGGTGAGAGCATTTGCGGGCCACAGACTAGCAAAACACATTTTGCAATGCTGCAACACCACTTGTGGCTAGATGCTCAGAGAAACCATAGTTTCCAGTGATCTCTAAAGCTACTGCCATCACTCTCAAGTATTCTTTGAAAGTGATGTTATCACCCCAGGGATGCTGGGGAGTTTTTAATGCTTAACATTTATTTTGATGTTTAATACTCCTGCTGCGGCCAAACACTGAGCATCCCCTGCCCCGATTGGGGGCTTAGCAGCCCCCAACAACTTCATGACCTGGAGATCAGCAGTAATTCTGGGACAACTGCAGGCCCTACCTGGAGGTTGGCAACCCTAGACTGTGGCATGTGAGAGACGTCTAGAGCTACAATTGTTAACACATTTCCAGGGCAGAAAGTCCCATTGAACTTCATGGGACTTATTTCCAACTTGGCCAGTTTAGGTTTGTCTTGTAAGCGCTCTGGCTGATGAGAGTTTTGTTCTGACTACAGAATGCAAAATACAGGTTCCGGTTGCCCTGGTGCTGGCCAAGGAAAAGAAAGTGTTCAACCCTTCCAACTCCACTCAGCAAAACTGGGTTTCCTGCTTGACGATGAGCATTTTAAAGGCATAAAATGGTGTCTCTTCAAAGGATACATTTCTCTGCTAAAATAATAGCAACAATAAAAAAGACAACTTGATTTCCAATAAGGAGTGGAGGCTGGAAGGTTGGCAAAAATGATACACTCCTCCTAGGCAAGCTGAGGGCCAAACTGCATGTTGTTTTTGGAAACAAGTTATGTCTGGATTCCCACTCATCCTTGTGAGGGAATGGCATTTCAAAATTCCACAGTAGCTCAATGTAGCTCAGGATTGCAGTGTGGAGGGGGTAGGAACAATGTTGGGCACAGACTAGAAAAGCTTGAATGTCCACGTTTCCGCATGGGCCGGAATTTTAGACTCAATTTAGACCCATTAGCCCCCTGTTCAAAAAGTGAACACTGAATTTTGGAGGATTCCCTTGATACGGGGCAACTGAGAGGCCAAATTGGGTCTGCACCCGAAAAGGGGAATTTGCATGTGGAAATGGACGAAAAACTTTCCCCTAAGAAAATCCAAACCCAAGCCAAAACTGTCGTGCGGAAACAGTCAGCGAGTTAGTACAATCAACAAAATAGGACATTCAGTAACTGATGCATAACTAATTACACATTAAGCTGTAGAGCTACCGTATTTGCCGGTGTATAAGACGACTGGGCGTATAAGACGGCCCCCCAACATTTCCACTCAAAATATAGAGTCTGTTACATTACATTACAGTACTATGGGCCACTGTGGGCAGCTATGTCTATCCCAACTGAAGTGCACCCGGCGTATAGGACGACCCCCCCACTTGGAGGCATGTTTTTCAGGGGGGGAAAGTAGTCTTATACGCCAGCAAATACTGTACTATACAATAACATCCTCCGTACAATAGGCTGTATATAGCTGTAAAGACCACAAGTGCCAGTCTTTTCCCCAAGGAAGTCTGTGAACTGTTTTGTTTATTACCTGAACAAAAAAACCCTCTTGACTAGTTCTGTTTTGCATAGTCTGAGGAAGAAGAAGAGTTGGTTCTTATGCCACTTTTCTCTACCCGAAGGGAGTCTCAAAGCAGCTTACAATTGCCTTCCCGTTCCTTTCCCCACAACAGACACCCTGTGAGGGAGGTGAGGCTGAGAGAGCCCTGATATCACTGAAGAAGAAGAGTTGGTTCTTATATGCCGCTTTTCTCTACCCGAAGGAGGCTCAAAGCAGCTTACAATTGCCTTCCCGTTCCTTTCCCCACAACAGACACCCTGTGAGGGAGGTGAGGCTGAGAGAGCCCTGATATCACTGAAGAAGAAGAGTTGGTTCTTATATGCCGCTTTTCTCTACCCGAAGGAGGCTCAAAGCAGCTTACAATTGCCTTCCCGTTCCTTTCCCCACAACAGACACCCTGTGAGGGAGGTGAGGCTGAGAGAGCCCTGATATCACTGAAGAAGAAGAGTTGGTTCTTATATGCCGCTTTTCTCTACCCGAAGGAGGCTCAAATCAGCTTACAATTGTCTTCCCGTTCCTTTCCCCACAACAGACACCCTGTGAGGGAGGTGAGGCTGAGAGAGCCCTGATATCACTGAAGAAGAAGAGTTGGTTCTTATATGCCGCTTTTCTCTACCCGAAGGAGGCTCAAAGCAGCTTACAATCGCCTTCCCTTTCCTCTCCCCACAACAGACACCCTGTGAGAGAGGTGAGGCTGAGAGAGCCCTGAAATTACTGTTTGGTCAGAACAGCCATCTGCAGCTGTCTGATACAAAAGGACCCCATGACTATTAGACTTTTAGACTATTTTGACACTAATTTAGCTGCCATGGCTTTCCCTCAGTTATTTATTGATTAAAAACATTCCTATGCCATCCTAATCTGAGACCTTTTGGCAGAGTCTAAAAATGCAAAGAGGACCTCAGCACAGGATCCTTGGATGGGTGGGTTAGAAATGTAATACATAAATAAATAAATAATAACATTGTTTTATTTAGAAGAGAAACAACTTCTTATAAAAAGAGGGGAGGGAGGGAGGGAGAGAGAGAGAGAGAGAGAGAGAGAGAGAGAGAGAGAGAGAGAGTGTCCTAACTAACTTTCTAATTAACTAACTTTCTAACAGCCTTTCTCAACATTTTTACTGTTGAGAAATCCCTGCAACATTATTCAGGTTTCACGACATCCCAAAAGTGGTGCAATTGTGCAAAATATGGTTGGGAAGCATAGCTCTGCACACATGCCCCTGGGGCCCCTCCCCTTCTGACCTCCTCCAGGACCATCATTGGCCATTTTGAACCCACCATGGGCCTGTTAGATCGTTTACCTTGTCAGATTGTTATCTTCTCTGCTTATTGTTATTAGTATTACTGTTACCTTCATTCGTTAGAATCACCGAGTTTGGTTTACTGATTCTCTTTATGTTCTATGTGAACCACCCTAAGCCATACAAATGCAATAAATAAATAAATTTCGGGAGGGCTTTTATTAAACAATAAATGTTTAACAGAATTGTTAAAAATATATATAAATATTTAACTCCCACCCATTCCGGAAACCCTTCTAGAGCTGTCAAGAAACTCCGATGGAGAAAGCCTGATCTAACTGTTCCGTCATCTTCTTTCTGTCTGTAGGCCAGCTGGGAGGAAGTGTGCACAAAGGAACAGAAAGTGTCCAAATGAGCCAATCAGGACTGTAGAGGAGAGTATTTGAAAAACATCAGGACGTTCCTTTTCTAACTATGCTAGATTCACATCTCCTCTGACGTAGGATATTCTTCACATGCTTTTGAATCATGCACACTACAGATCCTGCATATTGCAACAAGACCAGCACAAGAAGCAGGTTTACCAGTAGCTGGAGATCTGGAATTAGAACTGGTCTCCAGGTTATAGAGCTCAACTCCCCTGTAGAAAATGGTTGCTTTGAAAGGTGAACTCTATGGCATTATACCCCTCTGAGGTTCCATCCCTCCACAAACCCCACCTCTGAGATCTCTAGGAGTTCCCCAACTCAGAACTGGCAACCCTATGAGAAGGCTCATTGCCCACAAACCCCCAGAGCATAACACTGCACGGTTATTGAATGTCTTATTCTGGCTGATTGCATCATTTTACGTTCTGTGATTCGCCTTGAGTTGCAGTGAGAATGGCGGGCTACAGATACAGTAAAAGTAAAAGCACTGAAGCATAAAAGACCGTGGAAATCCAGAGCATTGGGCAGGCTAAATGATCTTTATTACAGGAACCCTTCAAAGAACCTTGAGGATTGGAGTATGGTGGTAGGCAGCTTACCACACATTTCTGTGAGGACTGAAGCAAACTTCAGTTCTCAGGGTTCTTCTGAGGCAACCCAGTTTGACCATGTAGCATGAGGCCATGTCTTCAGGCCACCTAGATATAAATGAGGTTGCTAATAAATCATGCCTCGCAAAATCTCTCTTTATTTTGACATATCATTAGTTCCCCCCCCCCTCACTCCCCTTCTCTTTCTTGCCCAGCAGTTCATTCTCTTACCTCTGAAAGCATCTTCTCCTTTAGAGATGGCTATTCTGTCAACAGACCCAAAAGGAAAAAAATGCCAGGTGATAGTTGACTGAATAAGTTGCGGCTGACAGTTCCAGCACAAGGTGACTGTTCTCTTTCCCCTGACGAAGCCTGCGCGGGGAAAAGTGTAGGGACTTGGTACAATAATAAATCAGTCAACTATAACCTGCTGTTTTTCCCCCTCCTTTTAGTTCTGTTGGCACATTGCTGGGTGCAGTCCGTTTTTTCTTTATCCTTGTACTATATTCTGACTTCATAAAAAAAAAATCCAAAATGAGTATGGCTCTTTTTATTTCAAAATATTCACAGTGGGAATTGATCTCATTTTGAAAGGTTGCTTTTAATAAAGTCCACCCCAAATTCTATGCCGAGTTTTTTTTGTATTATTATAAAAAAAGCTTTACTGTGGAGACAAAGAAACCTGGGGTTTATCTGCGCCAACATCTTCAGTGAAACAGAACCCAACCAAGCCTCTGTTTTTCATTTGCAGGAAAGATAGAGGCAAATTGGAACAGATACTCCTATGACAGACTGGGACCTGGATCTTTTAATTACCTGTGTTTGGTGTACATCTCTGCTTGGCTCCCTTATGACCCAGTGACAAGACAGAAGAACTAATTAACAAACACGAAGTTTCATAAACAAATTACAGTTGTTCAGAGAGGAGAGAGAGTTTTTTTTTTAATTCAGGGCAACGGCCCCAATCAGAATGCTTATGGAAGAAACAAAACCTTTGCTTTTATTTTCTTAATATTTCATGATGAAATCAAGATAAAGAAAGATAGAAACATAGATAAAGTGGGAAGGAGGAAAGGGGAAAAAATTAAATTAAAATACTGTAATTTAAGTGCTAGAGAAGCCTTTTTCAACCTGTTGACTGTGCAGGAGCCCCTGAAATAAATGTTCAGGCTTTGAGAACTCACGGAAGTGATGTCAGCTGGCCACACCTCCTGCCATGCCCCTTGGAAGTGACATCACCACCCTCACCCTTTGCCCTCCTTTCACTCTCCCTACTACTATAGTGGCTTTGCCTGGAAAGAAGGGCAGGAGCTGAGAAGACAGCCCAGACCCACGTACCATGCCACAATCGACTTCCCCTCTCCTTCAGTTTATACACCCATCTGCTGAGCCCTCCGGGGGGAGGCAGCCAATTCCTTAGCTTGTGGCCAAGTCCATCAAGGTAGGAAAGGAAAGGCCACGGACCCCCTCCAGAGCTCTTGCGGACCCCCAGGAGTCCACGGACTCCTGTTTGGGAATCCCTGAACTAGAGACTCACAAATATTAATGAGTAACCACTGCAGTCCCCATGTAAATATTATGGCTTTATAGATTTGCCTTGAAAGGGCCTACATATGAGGCTATGATATGAGAAATCATGCACCTATGTCAATTTCATCAGAAAATTTTTTAAATAGTCGCTCACAGATTCATTCAGGAAAAAGGTTACAATTCACACATCGTATGCCTCACTGGATTACCTTTTTAAAATGGCTGCGTCTTCTTTCATGCAAAGCAGTTAACACTTCAGATTGGCTCCTATAAAGGAACCCGTGCTGCTCTAAGGAGCCCAAACCAATATACCTTCTATCTGAGCAGAGGGGATAAGGGGGCAAGAGAGGAACAAAGGCCAGAGCTGCCATTACGGCTCTGCTTCAGAACTATCACAAAAAATTAAGATAAAAAATAATCCCAAAATGGTGCAATCTGTAGAAGTAAATCAACCTCAAAAGAGAGAGAGAGAGAGAGAGAGAGAGAGAGAGAGGAAACAACATCCTCGGAAAAAAGATTATTAGAGGCAGGCAAAAAAACATTCTGGGGAAAATGCTCTCGGTTTCATTTGATTTAGATCAAGGTGTCTGTGCTGGCTTTATCCAAAACCTTATTGAGAGTTTAAATGCTCCCAAAAGAAAATACTGGGATTGCTGAAGAAATCTTGTTCTTGAAGGGACAACTAGAAGCATCAGAAATCCCCTAAATGAAAGGGGCCCTCTTTTGCTCTTTCTGCAGAGATGCCAGCCTCCAGGCAGGACCTGGGGACCCCCTGGAATTACAGCTGATCTCCAGGATACATGGATCAGTTTTCCTGGAGAAAGTGGATGCTTTGGAGGGTGGCCTCTATGGCATTGTACCCCACTGAGGTCCTTGTCGTCCCCATTCCCAAACCTAAATTTTACCAGCCTGGATCTGGCAACCCTTCCCCTCCATCCCCTGCCAGTAAACTAAGAAGACTTTTGGCGACTCTGTCCTTCAGAGAGTTCTCTTCGTGTCCCTTTTGTGTCATCACCATGATCATTTATAGTCCACCTTTCTTCCTGGGACTCAAGGTGAATTACAAATATGTTAAGGGCTTTGTAAATGATACCCAGAACACTGAATTGAGCCTAGTAAGTGATCAGGAAACAATGGAGCATATGTAGAAGAGGAGCTCTTTACATCTGACATCATCCGGGCCATGAGTGTTCTGTACCAACTGGATTTTCCATGTAGAGTGTATTACAGTGACTTGAATACAACACCTCCACTTATCTGTTCCACTATATATTTCTGGTAAGGTCCTGGGGGAGGAGCTTGTCTCATGGCTTAAGTAACACTCAGCACTTAACACCCACTCAGGGCGGCTGTCCCACCCCTGAGTGCCTTCTCCTCCAACCAGCTTGCCTCTGAGGCTTGGAGGCTGCAGATCTCTGCCGCGTGAGAGCTGCCCTGCTGCTGAGTTCCCTAACAGCTGCCTGCAGCCTTTCCAGGTCCTGGGGGGGGGAAGGGGTAGGCGGTCTGAAGAAGAAGAGTTCGTTCTTATATGCCGCTTTCCTCTACCCGAAGGAGTCTCAAAGTGGCTTACAGTTGCCTTCCCTTTCCTCTACCTCTGCAGAGTTCTTCCACTCCACCTCCCTAATCTAGCGTCCGTTGTATTCCTGAATGCAATGGGCTTGGACCTAGTTTATAGATAAAAGTCACCCTTAATACACAACGTTTCAACAGAGCCCCCCCCCCCATGCATTCTGACATGCACATATGAACCTGACAACATTCAGGGTGTCCCTCTGAGTACATTCAAAAGAAAATCTTAGTGCCTTAGCCCAACGGCTTCATCACGGCAGCCTTTGGGTTCAATGGGGCTTACTCCTTAGTACTCAGAATGGCAGCCTTCCTCTCCCAATATTTAATAAAGGGTAACTAACCCTGACCTGGACAGCCCAGGCAACCTGATCTTTTCAGATCTCAAAAGCCTAATGGGTCCTGGGAGATCTGAAAGGAATACCAGGGTATGAAACAGAGGTGGGCAATGACAAACCGACTCTGAATGTCTCCTGCCTTGAAAACCCTATGGGGTCCCCATAAGTCAGCTGTGACTTAATGGCCATTTCTACCACCATGTTTCATGTATTACATTTTTTGCAATGTCATCCTAAACAGAATCCCACCACTATAAGTCCATTGAGGTCAATTGGCTTAGAAAGATGAAACATCATTTAGGGATGTACTGACAGTCTACCTAGGGTATAATTCATTAATCTAGGCCAGCCTTTCTACCGTTGAGAAACTCCTGAAACATTCTTCAGGCTTCAAGAAACCCCAGAAACGGCGCAATTGTGCAGAATATGGTTGGAAGGCAGAGCTGTGTACATGGCCACCCAGGGCCCTTCCCCTTCCCATCCCCTCCAGGCCCATCACAGGTCATTGGGGGAGGGGGATCGCCATGACCATATATGGTCATATCACCCAATAAATATTTAACAAATTAAAAATATATTAAAATTAATTAATTCCTACCCATTCAGGAAACCCTTCCAGGCTCATCAAGAAACCTCAAGGTTTCACGAAATCCTGGTTGAGAAACCCTGATCCAGGCACAACAGGGTACAACATTTTCCAGGTAACCTATTCCCCATATTCTTCACACTTCCAATTCAGGAGTTTTTTTTGGGGGTGTGTGTGTAATAAATCCATAGACTTCCAACCGTTGTCTCTTAGGTTACCAAATAACAGGAAAGCATTTCCATCTGTAATACCCAGCATCATAATGTATGGATTTACTGATCTTTTACCAAAGTAATTTTTAGGAAGAACCACTGGTAACCAGGTAGAAAACAAGTACCCACTGAAACTATTTGACTTGGAAGTGCACGTCTAGAAGGAGCTCCAGTTCACTAAAGGTTCTCTGATTTTGCTGCCTTTTCCTTGCTTATTGTGAGAGGGAAGACAACACGCTATAGCTTGATCTCCTCTGATCTTGGAAGCTCCTCGGATGGGAGGCCACCAAGGAAGACTCTGCAAAGGAAGGCAGTGGCTGGCAAACCCCCTTTTCCTTTCACATGAAAGCCCTTGCAGAGCTGCCACAAGTGGGCTGCAACTTGACAGCACTCCCTGAAGCCCTTGCTTACTGCCTTCCCAACTAATGGCAGCCCCTCCGCTCAAGGTTAGAGTTGGGGTGATGTCCTTGTTCAAGATCAACCATTGCAACCTCTACAAGTTCCCACCTCCCAGCTCCCTGGGTGACAAGTGGCTCCAATCCAACACTCCAGATGTTTCCCTTACCAGGTTCCAGTGATGGGCTGGCATCCCAGGCGTGAGCAGGAGGAGAGCAAAACAACTGGAGGGAAGCAAGAGGCTTGAACAGACGCAGCTGCCAGTCGGTCTGCCTCTCTGAGGCAGCATCAAGGAGCGTCTTCCCCTCTTTCCTCTCCCTGGCCGAGGTGGGCAAATACAGGCTAGCTGGGGGAGTGTGCAATCACTGGCTGGATAGGCTGAGGCTTTTCATCCTGGAAGCCCCCCCCCCCTTTGCCCACTGTGGATCAGCAGTCAAGCGGAGTGTCATTCACTTTCTCCTTCCCTCAGGGGGAAGACAAGCTAATTAATTGGAAAGGGACAATCCTGTTAGGGAATGAATGGGCTGGGCAGACATCGAGGGGTTAAATGGGAGAAGGGGGAGAGGAGTGGGGCCTGCTTCAAACCCACAGCTGCATGGCTAAACCGTGTCAATGGCCGGGCTTTGGGACATGGAGTGCATTCCTGGGTGGGTTTGGGCCTAGTGCCACTCAGCACGGAGAGTGATCCCCAGCTGCTTTGGTGCACATTTTGTTCCCTGGTTCCCTGGAGCCTTAAATAGAGGGATTCCCCATTCCGAGGACAGCAGCTTTGGTGAGCTCTGGGTGGACTGCCCTATGTGGCTGGCGTTCATTGACTTTGGGGGCTTCTGGGGGTGGGATGAGGCTAATTTATCATTTAGCTCTTGGACATTCAACAACGCAGGTGGTTGTGAGAAGTCTGTTGGCAGTGGCCATGCTGGGGCCAGTGGGTGCAGTGGCTCACACGGAGAACTGATTGGAAAAGCAGGACAAATCCATCCTTTTCAGGAATGAATGCTCCTTTTTAGAAAAAGAAAGTTCAGGGTTTTTTTGGGGAGAAAAGAATTGTTCCCCCTTAAAGTGCTGGACCTCCAGATTCCACCCACCTGACCAGGCCATCTCTACCCTCACCACTGTACACTACATTATGCTCTCACCCTCCCCTCTGGCTACCGATGGTTGACAGTGAAGGCGGCCAACCTCCAGGTGGTGGCTTGAGATCTGCTGATTCAACTGATTGCTAGTTGACTGAGATCAGTTCACCTGGAGAAAATGGCTGCTTTGGAAGGTGGACTTTATGGCATTATACCCCAATGAAGTCCCCTCCCCAAGCCCTGCCCTCTTTAGGCTCCACCCACAAAATATCCTGGTATTTTCCAATCTGAAGTTTGCAACCTTATTGACAACTTTCTGATCTGGCCTTAGCCTATGAGGAAAGAGGGCTTCAGCTTTCCCTCCTGGGCTATTTCCCTGACTAGAAACCAGCCCTGAGGAGCAGCTGTTTGCCTGATTGGAGAAATTTACACATTCTGAAGGTTGTATGCAAGCTTCCCATTGGGCCAAACAGTAAGGTCACCAACTCTGGTTGGGGAAAATTCCGGGAGATTTGGTAGAAGAAGCTCAGCAGGACCCGTGATGCCATGGAGTCTACCTTCCTTTTTGTCCAGAGGAACAGATCTCTGAAGTCTGGAGATCTACTGTAAAAGATGTGGCATCTTCCCATCTCCTCATCAACCCAGAGGTTGGCCACTATGCTCTCCAGGGTAATTTCAGACTGGAAAAATAGTGTGACAGTGGTGGAGGGGAGACCCTTTTCTCTGTTCACCATGGTCTGAAGGTGGTTCCCTGCCCGTGGGAATAGCATTCCAAGCGCAGAACTCACAAAGCATGTTTGACTGGAAGCCTTCGGAGCAGACCCAAAATAAACAGGGGTGGGGTTGTCCATTGTAGGTTGAGAAATACCTGGAGACTTTGGGGGGTGGAGCTGGGAATGGGCAAGATTGAAGCAGTGGCTTTAAGTAGCAGCTGGACAGATACTTCTCATGGATGCTTTGGGCTGATCCTGCACTGCACAGGAGGTTCGACTAGATGGCCCCTTCCAACTCTATGACACATTCAACACATTGAAAACAAAAGCCAATAGCCTTTTACCAGTCTACAGTCCTATTTTGCCCCCCTCAAGAGCCAGCTTCTGTGTCAGGTTGCCCACTCCAGCTTGGGAAATTTCTGGAGATTTGGGGGTGGCGTCTAAGTAGAGTAGACTTGGGGAGAAGAGAGGGAGCTCAACACGGATGCTTTGGTGTCCAAAGCTGCCCTTGTCCTCCCGGGGGGACTGTGCTTTGCTCTCTGGAGATCAGCTGTAAATCCCAGGAAAATGCCGTTCTGTGCCAGGGAGCTATTTGCAGAGAGTTGAGGGCAAGACTCGTCGCCCAGCTTGCTGATCAGGGAAGGCGATGTTTTGTGCATATGAGATCACTAGGGAGGCAGAGCCTTTCCATTTTCCCAATTTGTGCTAACTGGTGTGCAGCCAAGCGCCAGGGCAGTTTGATGAGCAACTTTGGTGCCCTGGCTTCACATGCGCATGTGCGTGCGGTGGACGGTGAGGGCAAGCTTGGCGTTTATTTTGCAGTTGTCGCCTGCCAAACAGCAGCCCAGTTGATAACTCCTGGCTCATCCCCAATGGGGGGAGATGCTGGAGGCATTATGTTTTCTTTTTAAAAACAGCCTTTTTAAATGGCGTGGACTGGGAGAGGCTGTGTGCCTCCCTCTGTGTGGACCCAGCTGCTCAGGTGTGTGCCGTGGTAGCTGTTGGGGAGTGTGGGGGGGGGGATGTCCTAATGATGCAGGCTGGCGAGAGGCAGGCCAGGGACCTCTGCAAATGTCTGTGAGGTGCATGCTAAAGAGGAAGCCTGGAGGAGAGGATGCGGGAGGAGAGGAGGATGCCAAGGACAGAGCTGAATTGTGATGCTTGAAACAAGCTTACGTTTCCAATTGCAGTGGGCAGGCATGCAGGCAGGCAAAGAGGATCTGCACAGGCGCCAAGCAAGCGATCTTGGGTCGGACTCGCAGACCTCACGCTGGGGCTGAAAGGGGCATTTGCAGGGGGGCAGGAATCAGTGCCTGGTGGGAGAGGCCAGCTACCCATCCCTTCTCCCTTATTCTCTTCTGCACCACCCCTTTATGTTTATTGATCCCTTCCTGTGACCCATGAGCCTTGTTCACAAATATGTTGTAAAGCACCCTGAGGCTACAATGGAAGGGTGGTATAAAAATGTAATAAACAAACAAACGAACAAATAAATAAAGTTACTATGAACATGCCTACAACTTGTATATAGCACGGACTTTGTTTTTCTTTAAAAGTATGTAGAGTAATTCAATACAAGTCCAGTTGAATGTGCGATTGAAAACCATGCATTTATCCAGGCGCGGATCCCTGGTTTCATTTTTTAAAGTGAATGAACACTGGCTCTTTCTTACAAACAGGTATACGCACATATATGCAGGGTGTACGTTTGTTCTCTAGCCCTGCTCACGTGTTATACCGGGAAAGGGATGACGAGAATGATGTTCCACAGATGATTTTACCATAGAGTTTTGCGGGAGATCCTAGAACAACACACTGGTGATTGACATCTCTTAAAGGTAAGCATAGAGTTAAGCGAGGGGGATCCTAGAGTGTCAAACCAACACAGTGACGTTACTTCTGAGTTTAAGCCAATAGTGGTGGGGATTGCAGGCATGACCTGCTAAGCCTACCTGGAGAATTCCACCTCCAACCCTACTTAACAGAGAAATGGAAACTGAGGAAAAGTTCTGTGGGTGGGTGGTGGGTGGGGAGGCTCTGTTCTGCAAAAGATCCTTTCACCATTGCTAGCATGCTGGAGGGAAGGAGTCTGGTGTGTGTGTGTGGGGGGGGCAGTGGAAACAGTGAACGAATCAGGAAAGGGGACATTATTCCTACATGTTCTCTGGCATCTGCTGCTGCCTTGATGGGGGGGGGTGTATTTTTGCACATGTCCCCCCCCACAGGCGGATGCAACCACAGAGATGCCTCACCATGTGAAAGGTGCCTTAGATGGACTCCTATGGTCATAGTCAGTGCAGAAGAGATGCGTTCCTCTTATTTAGACAAAGGACAGGAAAGGTGTGCTTCCTCCAATAACTAAGCACCTCTGCACAGAGCAGGAGTATGAAAATTTATTTAAATGGCTTAATTGCCCCGTTTCATTCATCTTCTTATCCATCACCGGGTGGTTCATCATCTGTCTGTTCACTCGTTCATCTGCGGATTAATCCAGGGCTTGTTGGAAAGGCCCGTCCTCCATCAACTAAAAAAATCAATCCATGCGATCTGTTAACTGGTTTGAGCAGCGAGGAAGTGTCGGGACAGACACTGCAATCCAGGCCACGGTCACTTGAAAACCATGGCTTCCCTCTGAGCCGGGACGAAGCAAGCACAGGAGCGAAATGTCATCAACTGCCAGGTTTCATGGCCGCTTTGTCCACCTCAAGCGTGAACACTCACTGGCAGAAACTAGTCAGGAATATAAACGAGGAACGCACGGCTCAAAAGGGCAGAAATTCGGGAAGCCGGTCCAGGAAATTAGACAAAATTATTCTTCAGGGCCTGGCTGAGAAACGCATAGCTGGATTCATTGTACAACGGATGAGAGCCATCTTTTTTCATCCCTTCTCAAAGAGCCAAAATGTATGAGAAGGGGAGGGAAGGGGGTGTAGTTTTATCGGGCCTCCAAGCTCCAGGGCATGCTTCCCCCCCCCTCCCCCAAAACCATTCCTGATCCATTATTACCACATCAGGCCCATGAGGTGGGGGGAATGAAATATAGTATGTGCACCTGGAACAACAGCGACAGCAACTGAGGAGGAAGAGAATAACCTGCTCTGAGGAGAAGGGACAAGGCCATCAGGGCGATATATAAATCACCCACCCATTGTGGGTAAGGAGAACTAGCGTGGAGAGAGCCAGCTTGGTGCAGTGGCTAAAAGCGGCAGACTCTAATCCGGAGAGCTGAGTTTGATTCCCTGCTTCTCCACATGCCGCCAGCTGTTGGACATTGGGCTAGACACAGAGCTGTTCTGACCGAGTAGTGATATCAGGGCTCTCTCAGCCACTCCTCCCTCACAGGATGTCTGTTGTGGGGAGAGGAAGGGAAGGTGATTGTAAGCCACTTTGAGACTCCTCCAGACAGTGAAAAGCGGGGTATAAAAACCAACTCCTCTGGACAAGAGGCACAGCAAAACAGAAGACAGATATGAAGGAACACTTATACTGCGCATAGGTGAGTATTTGTGTGTGGAGTCGAGTTATTCAAGGGGATAAATTTAAAAAGTTATGAATGCTTCTGCCTTGGAAACAATATGGTACGTTTAGCATCCTGCAGCTGAAGGTTGGCTGGTACTTTCCAATCAATGGTACTCCAATATTCTGACTATGTGGCCAACCCTAGCTTGGCTTCCTGGCCCACAATCTTTCCTCTGTCCAAGCTCCCGAGAATCACCAACTGGCTTCCAACAAGCAATCCATAGATATTCCAGTCACAGGGCTCTCCTTTCTTTGCTACCCTTTTGCTTCTGTGGGCGTCATTCGTATTGCAGTCCCCCTAGAACAGGGGTGGCCAAACTGTGGCTCTCCAGATGTAGCTCCCCATGGGAATTGTAGTCCATGGACAGCTGGAGAGCCACAGTTCGGCTACCCCTGCTCCAGAAGCTACCATTCTCAGAAGTTAGAATGTCTGCAAATGTTCATTGTCATTAACCAGTGGCTTTCAGGTGACAATCAGGCTTCGACAGATACACAGAAAGAGGGTTCTACAGAAACATCAATCAAAACACCCAGGGAAGGGGATCCGGAAAAGAAGATGGACACAGAAGGAAGAGACTAGATTCCATTCTGCCTTGCTTATTACCGTCACACCCCACATTTCTAGTTTAGGCATGTTAGAAGAAGAAGAAGAAGAAGAAGAAGAAGAAGAAGAAGAAGAAGAAGAAGAAGAAGAAGAAGAAGAGGAGGAGGAGGAGGAGGAGGAGGAGGAGGAGGAGGAGGAGGAGGAGGAGGAGGAGGAGTTAGTTCTTATATGCCGCTTTTCTCTACTCGAACGAGTCTCAAAGCGGCTTACAGTCGCCTTCCCTTTCCTCTCCCCACAACAAACACCCTGTGAGGGAGGTGAGGCTGAGAGAGCCCTGATATTACTGCTTGGTCAGAACAGCTTTATCAGCGCTGTGGCGAGCTCAAGGTCACCCAGCTGGCTGCATGTGGGGGAATACACAATCAAACCCGGCTCGCCAAATTAGAAGTCCGCACTCCTAACCACTACACCAAACTGGCTAGGTGCATAGGGTTACCATATTTTGAAAAACAAACAAGAAGATATATTTCCTGGTGGACTACTTTAAACAAGTGATCATTACCATGACAAGTCTCGTTTTAAATACCTCTACTATTTAAGCAGTCATAATTGCTACTAACTAGGAATATTCCTAACCTTCCAACCCCCAAAAGAAGACCTTTTCATCTGTTTTTTTTTTAAAGAGCCTCAAAGAGGACAGTCATAAAAAAAGAGGACATGTCCTCTAAACAGAGGACATCTGGTAATCCTACAGTGGACAATTTTCAGGATGGGCATTTGATCCCCCCTCAACCTTGTCTTAGCACAATTTATGATCCATCTTCAAATGAATGTTCTACATGCAATGAAGCAACGTATTAGAATGAGCCTATTTGGACTATCAGGGGGGTATATGATTGTTAAAAATGTCTCCCATCATAAAAATTTCCTGCAGGGAAAGAACGAACCCATTGGATATAAAGGCCCAGGCCAGCTAGTTTTCTGCTTGCAAGGAAGCCTGTAATTTTTGGAGAATAAAAACATGGAGTATGTTGTGGTGTTGCCAGTTCTTCCGCCTCAGAAATTAGTTTCCTCATTCTCTCCCCCATGTGTACATCTAAATCAGTACTACTTCCAAGTCAGATATTTCCCCATCCCATGCAGTGACATTTGATTTTGCCTGGATGCAGAACTTCATATGGGTCTCTGATGGAATTCATTCTGTTAATTTGAAACCAGCTTTCAAGATACTATTTTGATTTTGATTCCTTTTTGTCAGCAAGCCCTGCCAGCTCTGTGCCAAAAAAGTTTCCCTCCAACCCTTCACCTCTTTCAAAATAGAATGTGATTCCAGGCTTAGAATCCTGGTTACTTGGAAGGAACTGCATTTTAAAAATTATGTACACCATATGCAGCTTACAACAGCATTCTCTTTTCCTCTGTTTTATTCTTGTGAAGCAGGTTACAACTGGCCCAAAGTCAGCTTCCACGGCAGGGTCAGGATTCAAACTCAGATCTCCCAGAACCTAGTCCAACACACCATGCCCTATATCAGGGGTAGTCAAACTGCGGCCCTCCAGATGTCCATGGACTCCAGTTCCCAGGAGCACCTGCCAGCATTCGCTGGCAGGGGCTCCTGGGAATTGGAGTCCATGGACATCTGGAGGGCCGCAGTTTGACTACCCCTGCCCTATATAATGGGTAGGCAGTGTGACTTTCTCACTGGGGTGATAGGGTTGCCAACCTCAAGGTGGGGCCTGGTATTGTCCTGAAATTACAACTGTTCTCCAGACTACAGAGAGTAGTTCCCCTGGAGAAAATGGCTACTTTGGGGAATAGAGCACCTTGCTAATATCCCTCCCTTCTCCAAACTTGACCTTCCCTGAGACTCCAATCTCCACAAATTTCCCAACCTGGAGCTGGCAACATTCCAGTTTGTACAGAGTACAGTTTGTACATTCAAAACCCACAACAAACCATATTCACGCCAGGGCTGGATTAAGATACTTGGCTGGCCTGGACCAAGTACAGCCTTCCCCTCTGGGGCTTGCCCTGAAGGTAATCGAATCCAAACCCAGCCCACGCAGAATTGCCACAGGGCTTGGCTCAGCTCTCCCCAGCGGTGGCCCAGGCCCAGGAGAGGATGCCAGCTCCCTCATGTACTGCGGGTGTCTGCCCACGAGCAGATTCCCTGCAGTGCTTCAAGCACCTTACTTCATTTCCTGCCCTAAGTTTTTGATGGGCATCTTGGCAGGAGAACCAGCCCTGGTCCCTGCCCATTCTGGCGTAATGTTATTTCAGGCTGACCTCTGAAAGCAGCTAGAGTGTAATGTCAGAAGGTAGTTGGCTCTCCTCTCCTCCAAATCTGCCCAAAAGGCTGCACCAGGAGCCAAAATGTTCCTTTTGCTGGAATTCTCTTTGGGAATGAATCCCAAGGAATGTGCCTCCCCTTCACCTGGCTACCTTTGCCTGATTGTTTACCTCGCAGCCACCTCTTTCTCTGAAGGCAGGGGGAAAGGAGATTTCGGACAGCCTTTAAAAGAAGGAGGAGGGAAAGAGGGAGCCAGCCTTTGAAAAGGAGGCATTGCAAAAGCCCCAGTTTCGACATCAGAGGCAAAGCAAACCCCTTTACAGAGCTAATTGCTTGTTGGGGGATAGGGTTGCCAGCTCTGGACTGGAAAATACTTGCAGATTTTGGGGGTGGAGCATGGGGAGGGCTTTGGAATAGAAGGACCTCCGCAGGGATATGATGCCACCCTCCAAAGCAGCTGTTTTCCTGCACAGGTGGCCAAATGGTGGTTCTCCAGATGACCATGAACTACAATTCCCATGAGTCCCTGCAAGCAGGGACTCGTGGGAATTGTAGACCATGGACATCTGGAGACCCACTATTTGGCCTCCCCTGGACCATCAGGGGAACCGGTTGTGGTAGTCTGGAGATCAATTGTAATAGTGGGTGATTTGCAGGAGCCACCTGGAGTGTGGCAACCCTACTGGGAGAGGAAGCCTGCAAAGAGCTCAGGTTTGCAGAAGCAATGGCATAGAAGGGAAAAGCCAAACTCAGCCAACAGAGATGTGGCATCAGAGGGAAACATCCCATCAAAGGTGGTTTGGAGAACCCTGGGGAAAACTAGGGGAAAAGGATTAGGCAACGTGTGTGACTGCACTCTGCTCACAGTACCAAGCCCAGGAGCCCACTTGAAAGTGCCACCCGGGATTTCCAAGGATTCCTGGCTTGGATAATGATTCTTGCCATCCTGTGGTGCAAGATCCAGAAGTCTTCCAACCAAAATGCCTCAACTCATCCTGTTGGGAGCTCTGAAGCGGTGGTCCCCAACCACCGGGCCGTGGCTCCCTCTCCCCGCCCCCCCTGCAATAAGAAACTTCCCAGGCCGCAAGCAAATCAGCCGCAAAAGCAGAAGTGCTGCGCATGGCCGTTTGTGGCTGCGCATGACCCAAACATGCATGCGCGGACCTGCCACGCATGCACGGCATGCACAGCTGCGCAATCGCCCACCCCAACACTGCCGGTCCGCAGCCTTGGAAAGGTTGTGGACCACTGCTCTGAAGAACAAGAGTTGGTTCTTCTATGCCACTTTTCACTACCCAAAGGAGTCTCAGGGAGGCTTACTCCCTCTCTCATGGTGAGGTAGGTGGGGCTGAGAGAGCTCTGAGAGAACTGAAGCTGGCCCAAGGTCACCCAACTGGCTCTATGCGCAGGAGTGGAGAATCCAACCCACTTTTCCAGATCAGAGGCCACACTGTTAACCACTATCCCACACTGTTGGAAGAAACAGGCCAGAGAAAGAGGTGCTGCCTATCACCTTCCACAGGATAAAGCTTCCCCAGGCAAACATCCCAAGATATCATTTTGCCAAATATGTGCTGCAGAAGTGAGAGTGTTGGCCTGGGTTGCTATGCAACGCCCTTAGGTGACTTTGGCCTAACTATTCTCCCTCAAAGTTGTTGTGAGGACAAAATGGAGAAGGGGAAGAACCACATTCACCACCTTCAGCTCCCTGGCAGGACCCAGAAATGCCCTAAAAATGTAAATAAAACTTGTTGGTGTGTCCTGATCTGCCCTTATTTGCTTGCTGCCCTCTTGATTAGGCTGTGGAGAGCATTGATCGAGCATTGTGCGGAAACTGCCCTCTGAGAGGCGAGGGAGGTGGCTCTTTCTAATTGTTTGTTTGGATCTGTGGGGCTCTCAGATGTGCTCTGACACCTTGGGAAGCGGACCGCCACTGGCTCTTCAGAAATCTCGGACTCTTTAAAATAACCGATCCCTTTCTTTCTTTCTTTCCCTCTCTGGCGCACACTTTGTGCTTTTTTACAGGAAGAGGCTATTACAGCGCTGACATTTCTCTAATCACTAACATCAAGGTGCGGAGCTGCGGTGCATCCTGGGAATGCGGAGGAGAGCAAAGGGAGCAGAGAACAAAATGGGAAAGCTTTCTGGGTCAGCAGGAGGGAGCTCAGAGGTTGGGGGAAAGGCTTTGAAAGGGACCCAGCCCCTGGAGGCAGAAGGCTTATTGGATGGCGGAAATTTGAGCCCAGCTCTGCAAACTGGGGTGCTCTGGCCTTCCATTCCATCCTCCTCCCAGGACTCAGGAGGGCTCAGTTCTTGCCCCAAGGCAGGGACTTATTCCTAGCAGCACCCTTCAGTATAAAAGGCAGGCTTGCAAGGTATTTCTTTATGCCCTGACAGGGCAGGCTCCCGGCACAAAAGCCTGCGCAGAATGTCTCTGGATGCTGTTTCTTCTCTCTCTGTTTGGCTGATTCTCACCCCCCCTCAAACAAGACTGTAGGCTGCAGACTTATTAACAACTAGGCAGATGCCCGTTATTATGAGCTGAGTCAACTTCTGCGTGGAAAAAAGGTCATGTCAGGTAGCCAGGATTTCCAGAGCAGTGTGGGATTCCTGTCGGTGGATGCTGAGTTGGAACACCCAGGATCAGGGAAGGGCAGAAGCGTGTCCCCTCCGTCGGACAGGTGGGTCCCTGTGGATTGGTCTGATGGGAGCACCTCTTTCATCAAACGGGAGAGACTCCTTGCATCAGGGGAAAGCCCACCAATCACAGAACAGGGTTGCAGCCCAGAGTCAGCCAATGCTTATTCATTTATTGAAATATCTAAATTACTAGAAATTAAGCTCGCTGTACATAAAATGCAGCGGACGCTAGCTGCCCTCCTGGCAGGGCCCCGGGCCACCCAGCTGCCCCTGCTCCCCAGGACCCTGGCCTCGACGCAGGGAAAGAAGCAGGGCCAGCGTGCCTCCCCCCGCCCCTCTTCCACCCAAGGCCACCTCTTTCCCGTCCCTGAAGGCTCCCCCTGCCCCACTCCCACCTCACCTCCCGGCTTCGGGGCCAGGGAAGTAGCCATGAAGCCCTCTCCCCCCTCCTCCCAGGCCAGTTTCCCGGGGCCTCTGGGACTACCTTGCCTCTCGGCAGCCAGCACGGGAATGGCTACCGTGGGGCGAAGGTGTCCCAGGTTCAGGGTTGGGCGGGTTGGGAGGTGCTTGTGCCTCCCAGTTGGTCAGTCCAGGGCCAGGGGCCAATCGTTGGCCCTCTCCATCCTGGACAGCACCCACCCCCGAAGCCCTTACTGTTTTATTTATACCGCTCCCGCGGAGCGGTTTAAAGATATTTTATTTTCTATGTAATTTATGTTGCTGCGAGGCACCCCGAGTCTCTGCAGAGAGGGTGGCAAGTAAATGGAACAATAAATAAATCATGTGAACTTTTCCTGGGAATGAATGGCGACCACTGATTTACATGGGATAAAATACAAGGGTGCTCCTGGCGAAGCCACGCCCTGTTCCTGGTGACCGGAAATCAGGCTTGCATTTAGCAGGCATAGTCCTGCCGGCCTAAGCATCATTTGATTTCTACTTCTCAGTTGCAACACACTGTGATAGAAATCTCTGTCACTTCGGCATTTCTCCATATATTCACCTCAACCTCTCTCTGTCCAGCAGCTGACATTGTTCTCCTCTCCCCCTTTTGACCCTCACAACATTCCTATTTGGCAGGTTAGGCTGGGAGCGTGTGACTGGCTAAAGGCCAACCAGTGAGTTTCTGTGGTAGAGGATTTGAACCCAGCTCTCCCAGATTCTAGTCCGACACTCTAACCCAGGGATTCCTAACCAGGGATCCAGGGAACCCTGAGGTTATATGAGACCCCCCCCCCCCAAGTTACACAGTCTTTCCCGGAAGTTCGGCTGGGCACTGACATCAGTGGAACCCAGCTCCCCTGTTGCCCCACAGGCCTAGTCTCTTTCTCCACAAAGGAACTGGTGAATGATTGATCGCTTGATTGGCTGGCTCCTGCATCTTTCTTCTGTGCCGACTGCTCTGAATGGGCAGGCTTCCAGGGTTCCTCCATGGTCAAAAGTTGAAAAAGGCCACTGTACTCTCTAAACTAGCGATCCCCAACCTGTGGGCTGCGGACCACATGTGGTCCGTCGACTAATTGGAGGTGGTCCGCGAAGGATGCCTTCTCCCCCCCGGCCCTTTACTTCATCCCCCCCGGCCCTTTACAACACACTTCGGGTGTCATTGTCTCCCATCACTCCCAGATGGGACTATCTCGTTGCAGAGAAACAAGCTCAGGGTTCCCATTGATTTGTCATTGTCATGAGTTAAAATTTCCATGAAAATAAAATGTTCCTTATGTTCATTGTTGTGGCGTGTCTGTATCTTATTTTGAAGGGATGTTTAAACATTACCATAGGGATCAGAGAGTGTTAGGGCAGTGGTTGAGAGTAGAGGAGTAAACTAACCCCCCCCACCGGGCCTCAGTAAAATTGTCAAGCATTGAGTGGTCCCCGGTGATAAAAAGGTTGGGGACCACTGCTCTAAACCACCCTGCCCCTCACTGGCTCTGTCTGTCTTCCCCTCTGGGGCTTGCCCTGCAGGTGGTTGAAACCTAGCCAAGTTTTTCAGAAATCTTGGACTCTTTAAAACTTGTAGCGTTCTCTCTTTCTTTCCCTCGCGTGGAGTTTGGCAAGGATGTTCCCATAGTCTGTCTGTCTGTCTCCTTGTTCTTCTTAGGGCTGTAAAGCACTGGGTGGCAGAAGGTGGTGGGCAGAGGATACCATGGTGAACTCAATGATGGGCCACCTGCCTAGGGTTTCATTTTATTAGAGAAATCAAACTGGACCAGGTTATGGAGGACAAAATGCTTGCCATTATAACGTGTGGGCTGGAGAGAGGTGGGCCAATTTTGTTTCTGCAAAGATTATAATATGGATCAGCTCAATGTATCCCCCCATATAATTCACCCCATAGGATCCCTCTTGGTATTCAGGTCTGTTCCTTGTGCAATCAGCTGCTAAGTTCATGTCAGCCATGATAGCATTTCTGGGTTCAGGACTCGACTCTTAACAGCAGAACTGAATCATGGGCACAGGAGAAAGATCCTGAAGCAAGAAGATCTTTGGGGGAGAGATCTAAGCTTGTTGCTGCTTGTGGCGACCCTGGCTTCATGAATGGTAGATGAAAACATTCATTCATTCATTCATTCATTCATTCATTCATTCATTCATTCATTCATTCATTCATTCATTCATTCATTCATTCAGTCACAGACCAGGATATAAACATTAGACATAGTATAACATTAAGATTTTAAAACATGGTGGGGGCTGAAGAGAATAAAATTAGTCATTGTAAAAAAAACAAAGGTGTTTGGTTTCTTCCCGGCAGGATTAAATCGTGTAGGCACAAAATTTTGCTGCCTGTAGAGAGACTTGAGGCTTTGTCACCCATGAGAAGCTTATGTTTGGTAGAACCTCCCTTTCAAAAATGGGCGGATTAGATTGTTATGAACGGTGGTATATAGGGGGCAACGAAAGAAGATGTGTTCCATAGATTCCGCCTCCATTAGTGGGCAGGGGCACAATCTGAGACTGGTATTCTTTTTTAAGATGGTCGGACTTCTTGCTAATGTTAGCTCCTTTGAAAACTATCCTACCCCAATCTGCTGTGCTGCACCCTTTCATCTACAGCCTTCCACATTGGGTGACCCAGGCTCAGTCCACACGCACTGGATGAAGCACTGCCAAAGCACTTTAGAAGCAGGTTTTCCTGTTCTGCACATGGCAACCCAGCTGCAAAAGCATAGTAAAACCGCATTATCCAGTGTGTGTGTGGAATGAGTCCTAGGCACTGACCATTTATTCGTTTACTTCATTTAGAGTCTACCTTCTTCAGTGATACTCAAGGAGGATTACAAAATATATTCTGAAAAATTAATTGCACAGCCCTCTCCTCTTTCTGCTCCGATGGGGACCCAAATTGATTTACAGCAACCCTGTGAGGTAGGTTAGGCTGAGAGTGAGAGAGAGAGAGAGAGAGAGAGAGAGAGAGAGAGAGAGAGAGATTGGTCCAAGGTCACCTGATGAGCTTCCATAGCAAAATTTGAGCCTGGGTCCCCCTTACTTTGACACTCTAACCCGTACAAGTTCCTGCTGGTGTAGGGAAGTGGCTTATTATAGGCCAGGACTTAGAGAAGTCAACAGATCATAAATAAAGACACAAAGGCTGGTATTCTACAGCTGTATAGCCTCTACCCACCTCCTTACCTGAAGATAATGGTAGGACCGGTCCTTGGCTTTTGCCTCTTGTAGCATCAAGGCTTTCTCCTGGCCTCCTCCAGAGCTGGGATAGGCTTCCCGTGCCTGGCTGACTGTCATGGTGTGCCACGAACTCCTCTTGAGAGTCTGACCATCCAGGGACATGGACATCCCGGCACAGGCCAAGCACTTCCCCTCCCCACCTCCACCCTTCAGACTCTTCAAGGTCAAGTCTCTGAAGGCACTTTCTGGAGCGTCCACACAGTACTGGGTCGCCTGGTCAACGGCGTGTTGCCTCCCGGACACCATGTAGCTGCTGTCACTGTCCAAGTTGTCGTCCGAGCTCCACCAGCCCATCATCTTGTTCCGGTGGCGGGAAGAGGAGGAGGAGGAGTCGAGCTTGCGGTCTTTGCTTTTGCTGTGCTTGCCATGACGCGACTGGCGGTGGTGGTGGTGCGGGTGGTGGTGGTGGTACGCCCCGTCGCCACCCCGGCCTTCCATCTTGGTGCCGTTGTACTCCCGTTTGGACGGGGCTTCCAGGGAATGCGACTTGGCAAAGAGTTTCTGGACCGAGTGGACGAGGTGTCGGATGCGGCTGGGGCTCTCGCTGCGTGGCTGCTCCGTGCTGCTGGCGCGCTGGTACTGCAGGGTGTGGAAGCCGTCGTGGTGGAGGGGCAGCTGCTTCTCGAACTGGTCGAGGAGCGTGGGGGGCAGCCGGTTGATCTTGCTGGAAGGGTGGGCGGCCGCCATGCACTCGTCGCAGGAGTCGTACTGCTGCGGTGTGTGGTGCATTCTCGGGAAGGTGCTGCTGCTGCTGGCGGCCGACAGAGGTTCCGTTAGGCTGAGCGGCGGATCGCCGGAGCTCCGGGACGGGCAATAGTGGTCCAAGGAACACGGCTCGCTGGGGCTGAGAAGGTATGGCTGGCGAGGTTCCTGGTTATGGTGGATGTATTCCATTGGCTGGTCGCAGGCCTCGGGGATGCAGCGGCAAGGGTGTTCCCGTGACTGGCTGCGCTCCCCATGGTAGCTCTTCATGGTGTCATAACCATGTGCGTGGCCTCCTCATCTTGCCGTCTTGGGGGGAGGGGTGGCGCCGGGAGGAAACGCAGCACCTGCAGAACACCAGGGAGAACAGACAAGTGTCACGAAAATGCTACGTCAGGACGCCGCCATCTCTGGAGATCACCATCTCTCCGTGGCCATTTTGGTCGGTGCCCTTTATAGATAGTTCTTTTAACATTGTATTATAATTGGATATCATATTTCTAACTTGCCCTTCCCCAAAGGTCCAGGGCGTGTCACAACATAACAAAATACAGACATCTACAAATTCTACAAAAACTTATTATACGCAACTATTAAATTTAAAATAACTTTAAAAACAGTTTCCCTAAAATTGCAAAAAACTACTGTTCTGGATGATACATCTTACTGTAAGAGAGTGGAGGTGGGCTATAGGAGAGATTTTATTTCTCAGGTGGAAATTAACTGGATGGAGGCCAGCTGAAATACTGGTCTTACTCTACTCTAGGCTTCAACCATCGGCCTTGCAGAACAGCTCCGTCTTACAGGTCACTGTTTAAGACCATTCAGGCCCTGACTTTGCTAGGCAGAGCATTCCACCAAACTGTGGCTAGGACCAAAAAACCCTAGGCTCTGACTGAGGCCACTCAATTCCCTGGGGCAAGGGAGCCTGAGCTCAATCTAAGAGTCCTTTGGGGTCAAGGCAGTCCTGTAGATACAATGGTCCCACAGTGTCTAGGGCTTTAATGGTCACCGGTGGAAAATAACTGCTTCTCAGGGGTGCCGGCCCACAGGTGGGACCTGGGAATCCTCTGGTTTTACAGTTCATGTCCAAGTAACAGAGATTCCTTTCCCTAGAGAAAATGGCTGATTTGGAGGGTGGTCTCCATAGCGGTATACTCCATTGATGTCTCACTCTGCCCCAAATCCTGCCCACTCCCGGCTCCACCACCAAAGTCTCCAGGCATTTCCCAACCCCAAGCTGGCAACCCTAGTGCTTCTGGAGCTCACAGCTCAGTCTTCATCAATGGATCCAGTCTGGTTTCCCACTCCGTCCTGCCCCAGACATCTCTTCACCATAACCCTCATCCCATATGTTTTTTGTCCAACAGGATCCCAGGAACCCTTGGGAAACATTTTTGGATGGTCAAAAGGGACACCTCCATCTTTTCTGATGACTGGCTGGATGCAGCCCGTGACCTCCAGTAGTTGATGGCTACCCACTAGTGGACACACCTCATGCAACTGGTTGGGAAGAGGGGTTGCCAGCTCCAGCGCAGAAAATCCCTGGAGACTGGAGGGCCGTGCCTGAGAAGTGATAGTGTGGTGATGGGAAGGAGATCAGAGATGATGTAATGCTGTAGAGTCTACCCTCCAAAGCTGCCCTTCCATCTAGGGCAGGGGTAGTCAAACTGCGGCCTTCCAGATGTCTATGGACTACGATTCCCATGAGTCCATGGACTACAATTCCCAGATGTCCATGGACTACAATACCCACGAGCCCCTGCCAGCGAATGCTGGCAGCGGCTCACGGGAATTGTAGTCCATGGACATCTGGAGAGCTGCATTTTGACTACCCCTGATCTAGGGAAATGGATCACTGTTGCCCAGATATTTGTTGCGATTCCAGGAGAACTCCAGGTCGCACATGGAAACTGGTAACCCGAGAGCTGAAAAGGTGCAGTTTGGTGGCTGGAAACGAGAGACTGAGATGTGGCGGCTGGCTGGAGAGAGCCCTGAACAGGCTGCATGCTGTTGGCTTTGGGGAGAATTGACGCTGCTTTAAAGACTAGCATTGTCTGGGTGCCTGTCGGCTTCTGTGCTTGTCAATGAGCAAATATTACAAAAGCGACATAAGTCTCCGCTTATCGCAAGCTATCTTATCACAAGGAAACTGACCCTGTAAGAGGTTCCCTATCCGCTCTGATGCAGCCAGGGCTGGCTAGCGGACAGCTGAGTTGCGTCCTAATCGGAGCAGTTTAGGTGAATCCTGATGGGGGACCAGTGCTGGAAACCTGCCTTGCCGTTCGCTCAGCAACCATGAAGATCAGCCAGCCGCGGAGGATCCAAGAAGAAGGTAGATTCCGGGACTGTTTCTCCAGCTCGTTTGCTTTCACAACTCATCTGTTAGGACAAAACAAATCCTGAAATGTCGCACCCACCCTCTCCTTGCCTGAGTGAACAGAAAGGAACAAGCTGACCTCAAGGCTCAAAACGAGTTTAATATCCTTTTTAAAACGGCCAGAGCCAGAACGAGCCCCAGATGAACTGCTCGTTTTCGGAGAAGAAATCCTTCCTCAGTGGCTACATGTGAAGCAAAGTGAACATCAAGTCCTGTACATAAATACAGAATACAAATAAATGCTAATAATGATAAAAACTGCATACCTTGAATGTGTAATTTATGAGCCAATTGATTCGGATCTACCATCATGTAAACAAATGTAATTCCATCTTATATGCCAACTGCATACTTAATATATATGTCCTTCTGCTAATTACCTTAAAGGGAACCCAACAAAAAATTCGACAAACTGGAAACAACCTTACAAGTTGTAGAAGGAAAATGGGCTTCAGAAGGGTTGGTTCCAGTTTCTCAAATTTTTTGTTAGGTTCACTTTAAGGTAATTACCAGAAGGACACAGGCTAGAGACATTTAACCATGATCAGTCTCAAACACCCTGGGGACCATTGTAGACAGAGTCCCCGATTCCCTTGCACTGTGAAAGCAATTGTGCCCCTATGAGCTAGGTGATATTTGTAGGGGAGTCGAGATATATCTGCAATATTTATATTTTTGACAGTTGACATGTAGCCACTGAGAAAGAATTTCTTCTCTGAAAGCAAACAGTTCACCTGGGGCTTGTTCTGGCACAGGTCATTTAAAAAAGTCTATTAAACTTATTTTGAGCCTTGAAGTCAGCTTGTTCCTTTCCTTGCTGTCCATGCAGGCAAGGAGAGGGCGGGTGGGCCATTTCGGGATGTGTTTTGTCCTAACACACAAGTTGTGAAAGCAAAAGCGCTGGAGAAACAATCCGGGAATCTACCTTCTTCTTGGATTCTCCGCGGTCGAAATGAGACGGCGGAGAAGGCAAGGGCTTTGCGTTGAGCGGGGACGTCCATTCTCATCTTCAGCCTACCTGTGGCAACTTCAATCAAACCAGCCCTGCTGGAGAAGTATTTATAGACATTCCCTTGAAATCTCCTGAAACTCTTGACTGCTAGTCAAAAGCCGCTGCTATTCAGCATCGGAGCCAGGCACAAAAGAAGCCAGGATGGAAAGCAAGCAAAGAAAATGAGACATGATAGACGAGATCTTGGCCTATTGTGATCCTTCTAAGAGGCACTTTACGCAATTGGATGAATCAAGAGGGAATTTTTCTTGGTCCTGGACTGATCCATTTCCAAATGCCAGAGAGGAAGGTGCATATGTGAATATCACCCTAGGGATGCCGGTCCCCAGGTGGGATCTGAGGATCTCCTGGAATTACAGGTCAATCTTTAGACTAAAGAGATCAGGTCCCCTGGAGAAAATGGCTATTTTGGAAGCTGGACTCCATAGCATTCTATTTCACCAAGGTTCCTCCTCACCCCAAATCCCACCCAGTCCTGGCTCTACCCCCAAAAGTCTCCAGTATTTTCCAACTCAGAGCTGGCAACCTTATCTGCCTTCCTTCCAGAACCTAGGACACTGAAAAATATCATTTTAGGAAGAAAGGCACTCTTTTCTTATTACTGCACATCTCCCACAGCTGAGGCCTGGTATTAGAAACCCACCCCAGAGCTTGGCTTTGATTTGTGGACCCTAAACTAAATATGAGCAGACAGTAGGATGTGGCAGTAAAGAAGGCTAATGCTGTTTTGGACTGTTTTGGATATTGGTCAGACCGCACCTGAGTACTCTATGAAGTTCTGAAAGGCTCACATCAAAAAGGATGTGGAGAAAATTGAGAGGGTGAAGAGGAGAGCAATGAGGACGATTTGGGGCCTGGGGACCAAGCCTGATGAGGAAAGGCTTCTATGCTTAGAGAAGAGAAGGATGAGAGGGGGCCTGATGGCTCTCTTTAAGTATCTGATAGGTTGTCACTTGGAGGAGGGCAGGGGGTGGTTCCTGTTGGCAGCAGAGGGTACAATCCACAGTAATGGCGGTATGTAGTATGTAGAACGATACTGGCTAGATATCAAGAATTCTTTTTCCCCAAAGAGTAGTTCAGAAGTGGGAGAGAACGACCAGTACACAGCTAAGCTGGAATTTAAATGTGGGTCTCTTTTGTGGCAATAGGTATTAAACACAATGGGTATTAAACTTTTGGTTTTACTAATTCTGACCATTAGGAAGAAAAGATCACAGTGAAGTCTGGTGGATCTTGGTAAAAGCCAGGGCTAACTATAGGGTGGAGCTAATGTTGAACATGGTAGATTACAGGCGGAGCTAAATTGTGGGTGGAGCTAGGAGGTAGGCAGAACTAGTGGCTAGTGGGTAGATTTAGAGTAGAAGCAGGTGGACTGTTGGATTTGGCAAATTGTTGATGGTCTCAGGGCAGGAGTGTAGCCAGGGCAGAAATTGGAGTATAGGATGCATTATAGGGGCAGAGCAGATTATTTACTGTGCTGTAGGTGGAACCAGATTGGAATTTGACATTGCTGTCTGGATCCAGGCCATACACTGGACAGTCATGGTTGCCAATCCATACAAATCTCTCCCATGGAGACCTCAAGTGGCTTACAATACCATTCTCACCCTCCTCCAATTTCTCCTTGCAATAACCTTTGAGGAAGGTTAGGCTGGGAGAGAGACCCAGCAACTCCCCCTCTCCAGAGCAGGGATTCAAACTGGGGTCTCCCTGATCCTAGTCTGGCACTCTAACCACTCCACCACAGTTACCTGGCAACCCCACCAGGATTTCTGACCTCTAACGTGAATAACCCTTGATGTAATTGAAAAAAGAGTCCAGTGGCAACTTTAAGAACCACAAAGTTTTATTCAAGGTGCAAGCTTTTGTGTGACCACAAAAACTTACACCTTGGATAGAAATTCGCTGGTCTTAAAGGTGTCTCTGGACTCCAACTATGTTCTGGTACTTTAGACCACCACGGCTATCCACCCGAATCTACCTGGATGGAATTGTGTGTTAGTGTCCCCCCTGCGATAAAACTCTACAGTGGGAATCGGGAAGAAAAGAAATCACCATTAAGCGACAGCAAACTTAAAAAAAATGTTATCACTTCTTTTTGCCTTTTAGAAACCTATACATGATTCATTTTTAGTTGCTCATAAAAAAGAAGGCCAGAATAAACGGATGAATGAAAACAGGAGATGAAAAGGAAGGAGGGGGGGGGGGGGGAAGAGAGAGAAGCATTGCATGCTTAGAAGAAAAGGCAGAAGGTCACTCCATGCCTGGAGTAGATTTATTGGGGCTTCACTCGTCCAGGCTCTTGCAAGCCACAAATCACACCTCAATTATTCATAAATACGAAACCGCAGGTTAAAAACAGAAGGGGCAGCAAATGCGGAACATGCACCCTTGAATTGGCAAGATGCTGGCCTTGTCTGTTAAATGAGAAGCTGGTCCGTGAGTTATTCACAGAATTGGGAATAAAACCCCAGTCTGGGGATGTGAGAACTTCCACATAAATGTATCTGTGGAGGACAAAATCATTTAAAGCTAGAAGAACATTTTTTTTTTTTTTGTTCTAGGGAAGAATCTTCAGCAACGTTTCTGTGTGTATCTTGGGGGGCGGGCGGGGAGGAGAACAACAAAGCCATAGGGTTGCCGATCTCCAACTAAACCACAGCATGGTACATGTAGCCAGTGTGATTTTGTTTTGTTTTGTTAATAAGCACAATCATCTCAGGTCCTTCTTTCAAAATGTTCTAGTCATCACATGTAAGGTGACCCTATCCTGGGGACCAAGCCCTGTGAGGAAAGACTAGAGAAGAGGAACTTGAGAGGGGACATGATTGTTCTCTTTAAGTATTTGAAAGGTTGTCACTTGGAGGAGGGCAGGGAGCAGTTCCTGTTGGTAACATAGGACCTGCAGGAATAGGTTTAAACTACATGTAGAACCGTGCTGGTTAGATATCAGAAAAAAAAATTCACAGTCAAAGTAGTTCGGCAGTGAAATCGGCTGCCTAAGGAGGTAGAGAGCTCCCCTACACCGACGGTCTTCAAGCAGCAGCTGGACAGTTACTTATCATGGATGCCTTGGGCTAACCGTGCATTGAACAAGGGGATGGACTAGATCAGGGGGATGGATTAGATGGCCTGTAGGACCCGTCCAACTCTATGACCTTATTTTGCCCTCCCAGCAAAACCATGTGGTAGGTTAAATGAGAGCGAGTTACTTGCCCAAGGTCACCCAGGCAGCTTCATAAATGGTGATGTGAGGTCTGGCCTCCAGCACTGAATTCGACACTACCCCCACCCCATCTCTCCCACATGGTATCAGGCTCAGAAGGGCAGTGGATGCCTTTGTTGAGATCTTGCCAGGTCTCCAAGGATTCTGACACCAGCTAGGAGGAGCCAGGAACCGCCATCTTGGCTGTCACCTGCTTCAGGGTTTCTACTGATTGGGGGCAGCAGTGCAAAACAAGACCTGTGGTATTATCTGGCACCGTGTTTTCGAGTCCTGAGCAACAATTCTGGGAACTCAGCCTCCTCCAGATGAACACTGGGACATAGACACTACGGATTCTCACAACCAACTTTATTTGTGGGCAAATTACACACGAGTAGGGTCATGGATGTGTGACCTGGCTGAGTCACACATTCACACAGGGATTGAGAGCCAGCTTGGGGCAGTGGTTAAGAGTGGTGGCCTCTAATCTGGAGAATAGGGTTTGATTCCCTGCTCCTCCACATGCAGCCTTCTGGGTGACTCTGGGCTAGATACAGAGCTGTTATCACAGAGCAGTTCTGTCAGAGCTCTCTCAGCCACACCTACCTCACAGGGTGCCTGTTGTGGGGAGAGGTAGGGAAAGCGATAGTAAGCCGCTTTGAGACTCCTTCGGGCAGTGAAAAGTACGGTATAAAACCATCTCTTCTTCTTTAAAGACTTCTCTGTTGCTCTAAACTCCACACAGCCCCAAACACAGCAAGGGGGAAGGGGGAGCATCAGGCTTCCCACCCAGGTCATTTTGGCCAGTGGAAACGGCTGTGGAGGAAGGGGAAAAGAGGCCTCCCATGGGCATTTCTGCTGGCAAAAACAGTGCAGGAGAGAAATCTGAAGTTCTTTCCCCCATGCAGCATTTCTGTCTGCACAAAATGACACAGGTGTTTTTAAAGGTTTGAATATGTGAATGAGGGTTGGGTTCGGCACCCATGATCCAACTCATGTCAAATGCAATGTGCATTTTAGCCTCTAAAATATCAATTCAAAATACAGTCAAACAAAAGTGTAACGAGGTCAGGATTACTTCTTGAGGACCCCGCCCCCCTCCTTATTTTAAACATTACCGCATTGCTGGTTTTATTCTGGCTGCTGTATGTTATGCTTTTTTAAAAAGTCTTTTAAAAAAAGTACTGGCTATTTTGGTTAAAGACATCCCTTTTTAAAAGGCCAGCTGTGCCACCATATGCTCCCAAGAGTTGAAAATATAGTTTGGCAGCAGCAGAGTGTGAAATGGTACACTGCGCATTGCCTGGCACCTGTGTGCAGGGATTTATGCACATGATGCTAGACATGCATCCTCTTGCAGCTTCAGAGATGTAAAGACTCAAGAAAGAGAACTGGATCCTACAGAATCATAAGTGTTATCACTTTACACCAATAGCATTTAAATAGAACATCTTTAGAAGGGGAATAGGAGGGTGATTTACTAGGGAAAGAGTCCAGGAAATGAGAAAAAAGATGGCTGGAATATTTGGGAATTTTGGAGCATTCCCTCTGATCAGGACAGGAATTTTTTTTCACAGTCATTCAGCAGTAGAATCGGCTGCCTAAGGAAGATATGAGCTCCCTCCTAACTGTTGGTCTTCAAGCAGCAGCTGGACAGATTCTTATAATGGATGTTTTAGGCTGATGCTGCATTGAACGGGGCTGGACTAGGCGGCCATTCAAATCTATGATTCTATGTTCACGTAGGCTACTCCTCTCTGTCTCACTGCCTTTGGCTTGGATCCTGAGGATCTATATCACTAGTTGAGATGCTTTCTTTTTAATAAGTCAGCAAGTTCTTCGAAAACAGCAGCTCTTTATTAACAACTCCTACTCCTACAAAGGCAATATATACATTTCAGGCATCCCGCCGGGAGCTCTGATTGGCCCTTAACGGGAGAGCTTGATTGGCCCTTAACTGGGCCCTTGGATTGGTCCATTATTATCATTTAGTCCAATTTATGATTGGTTGGCCTTCAAGCCGTCGTTTGCATATAGAGTGGATTGCCCACATACATAGCACTTTGGGCGGAAGGAGCCAGTGGAAAGCTCTTTCCGCTGGAACTGAAGCACCTCTGCTAGTGGACCCAACCCCTTGCCTCTACTTCTGTTCTCCCGACAATGTTCGTCCCCTGATACCCTCCTGGAAAGTGAGAGCAGTCAGGCCGGCGAGCTGCCTTGCCAGATCAGCCGGATGGGAAGGATTTGTTCTAACCTCACCGGGACCTTTTCAGAAAGCTGCATTTCAGTAAGGAAATAGTACATTCGCTCATGTAGCTTGACTAATTAACAGGCGTCGTTAGCAATCTTGTTAGCATTTTAAGCGAGGGCACCACAGGGTATCTGGTGCTGCTATTACAGGGCTCTGGGAAGGTAGATTGTAGCAGGGACAAAGGTTAGTGCAGAATTGTGCCTCCTTTGGGAGTGGAAAACTAAGAGGGCGAGGAACCAGTTTTTAAGGTCTCAAGGGCTGGGGACTCAGTAACGCCATTTACATTGAGGTTTCAGATGTAGAAAGCACTGGTACAACAACCCTGAATGGTAGGCAGTATTACTACCATTCACATATGGGCAGAGGCTTAGCTAATGCCTCCTAGTGAATTGAAAGGCAGGGGTCAAAGCAGGCAGTTGTTCAGCTCATGCTTTTAGGCAGTATGCCACAACCATGCTCCTATTTCAGGTTAAATTTTGCTTTTCCCAACGTGGAAAGCAGAACGCTTACACTCTCCCCAAAATCTGGTGCTTCAATTTGTGAAATCTGGGAGCTCTTGGCATGTGTGAGAGAAGGAAAAATCATCCTAAAACTAAAGTCAATATACAAATTACTGCTGTGTCATAACCTGAGGTATTTTCTTTAAAAACGTAGGTGTTTCCCCACATTTTGGGCTTCAAGAGCTGGTTCTGAAGGGTGAGCCAATATGAAGAAGAAGAAGAAGAGTTGGTTTTTATATGCCGCTTTTCCCCACCCAAAGAGGCTCAAAGCGGCTTACAGTCGCCTTCCCATTCCTCTCCCTACAACAGACACCCTGTGGGGTAGGTGAGGCTGAGAGAGCCCTGATATCACTGCCCAGTCAGAACAGTATTATCAGTGCCATGGCGAGCCCAAGGTCACCCAGCTGGTTGCATGTGGGGGAGCGCAGAATCAAACCTGGCATGCCAGATTAGAAGTCCGCACTCCTAACCACTACACCAAACTGGCTCTCTGAGACAAGCCTTTCAGAAAAGTCTTCATAAGAAATGAGAGAATACCTTCCTTCCACTTTTTTTTGAGGGGGGGGGTGTTGTGAAAGGGCTGTGAAAGTCATCATTTTAGTGATCCCTGATTATTTGGGATTGCTCTATGAGTTTTGTATAGGGAGAAACACCTTAGCTCTAAATGGACTTCATTTATCGGTGAGATGGTATTTATTGTTGAGATGGTAATCTTGCCATCCTGTGTTTTTATGTTTTTATTCTGTCGTGAACCGCCACGAGCCAGCTGGTCCAGGTGTTGGTGGTATAGAGATTTAATAATAAATAAATAAATAAAACCGGCTCTTAGTCATTTCAGCAGACCGTTCCATCTGATTGACTACATGGACTGTAACGTCTCTCAGGGATCACTTGAAGAGGAATGGAAGGAGGAGAAAACAGCTACTGCAGGGAATTGCTAAGTTTTGGGTGGGGGTTGTCCCTGTGAGATCACTACTTTTGAGCAGTAAAGCAATCCTTGAAGATATTTGCTCAGCATTATCCACTGGTGTATGCAAGAATATCATTTATTGACTAAGATAACTGACTTGAGGTCTGTGACAGTCCTAAACTATGACAGATTAATCATACTTTCGTATTACGTGATATCTGCTCAGTCCCATTGTTTACCAATGCAGATTGTTAGCTGAGCTCTCAAGAGAGGAGAGACCCAGTAAACGACACATGTATGTGTAAACCAGCCCTAAGGCACTTTGATCCTAAGCTAAACATCATGCACTTTACAGTCATACACAGATACTAGGAGTAGGAGCTGAGGAAACAAGCACATCTAAGGACACATTTTATATCAGCAAAACTTAACCACAGAAAACAGGACCTCAAAAACGCAATTGTGTTTCAACATTTAATTTTTTTTTATTGTGCAACTTGTTTTGTCCATGTCAGGTCAAGGATATTTTGCACCCCTCAGCTCTAAAAGGGTGCTTTTTTACTTCCAAGCATATTGAAAGTAAACTCCTTTACGATGCAAACTGCTTGAAATGCTTTTTCACCCTTCGACCATCCTTCTCTGGCCACACCCCTTCTTCCTTTCCCAACCTCCTTCCCCTTGGTCCGTCCCCCCCTCTGCTTTCTGACCCACAGTTTTAAAAAATGTGGAAAATTAGCCATAGTGCATTAATGTATGGCTAAGTGCTATTCTTTCTTTTTTACGCCTGTATGTGCAATACTGAGTAGAGACATTATTTTAAAGGGAATCATTATCGACCCTTCAGCAATTCTGTTAGATTCACTCATTTTAATCATTTCTGTGAAACCTTTTAGCCTGTGCCGCCCCCTCCCTTTTCTTGCTGATGCCACTCACGTTCCCAAAAGCTTCCTTCCCTAATATGAAGGTAAGGTTCCACTCCTATCATTCTGCCAGTTAGCAAATTTCCTACTCAACACACAGAACACATTTCTGTCCCCCACTTGCCTTTTCCCATTTTTGCTTGCAGTATTCCCATTCACCCAGGACTACCTTCACTGCCTCCTTGGCTCAGTATGATTAGTATAAAGTTTGCAATACTACAATAATTTAAATCCTTACCAATTGGAAATGTTACTTTGGTGAACATGACATAAAAAAATTAATTGCAAGGGATCACGTATCGTTTCATGTATCGTTGACTAGTTTTAATGTAAACCGCCCTGAGCCTTCGGGGAGGGCGGTATATAAATCTAAATAAATAAAATAAAATAAATAAATAAATCAGTGGGTTACACAAAAGGGTGTAGGATGATGCATGACCAGTAGACATGTTGCAGTGGTCCTCCCCCCCACTTCCGATTGGCCAATAACAAATTGGAAAGTCGCCTTATGGCCATCATCAGGCCCATCCTAGTGGGTGGAGGGGTTGCTTGAGCATGCACTAAAAAACAGAAGGGGGGGGAACTGCCCTCCAATTTTTGAAATGGAAAAAAAATAGATTAGCACAACCTGATACAAACAGAGTAACAAAAGATTTAGAAGAAGACTACAGGAAAACTGTGGAGGTGAAGAGCATTTGATTCAAAGCTGACTTCAAAACTTGAACACACAGAAGATCTGGAGAAAGGTAAATATCAGGAGGAGGAGGAGGAGGAAGAGGATTGGTTCTTATATGCCGCTTTTCTCTACCAGAAGGAGTCTCAAAGCAGCTTACAATCGCCTTCCCTTTCCTCTCCCCACAACAGACACCCTGTGAGGTGGGTGAGGCTGAGAGAGCCCTGATATCACTGCTCAGTCAGAACAGCTTTATCAGGGCCGTGGCGAGCCCAAGGTCACCCAGCTGGCTGCATGTGGGGGAGTGCGGAATCGAACCTGGCATGCCAGATTAGAAGTCCGCACTCATAATCACTACACCAAGCTGGCTCTCCAACCTGGAGGAGAATCACTAACCACTACAACAAGCTGGCTCTTGAGAAAGGTAAATATTCTTCAACATTATATTCAATATTGTCCAATGTTCAACATCTGGTGAATTCTGCCCTCAGATCCCGAGTGTGAAATTTTGCCTCAACATTTCAACACTTTAGACCTTTTCATTCTCTCCCAATAGTTTGGGGAGACCTTCAAGGAAAGCCAGGCTGGGATGCAGAGGCAGGCAATGGCGAACCCTCTTGGAACATTTCTTGCCATGCCTTGAAAAGCCTGTGAAAGTCTTTTGACCGTGGAAGAGCCCCTGAAATATTTTTCAGGCTTCGAGAAGCCCTGGAACCGGGCCGGAAGTGAGGTCAGCAAGCCATGCCTCTCTGCCATGCTTGAGGAGGACTGGGGGAGGGGGGAGAGAAAAGAGTCAGTTTGAGGCAGAAATAGGCACCCCAGGTTCTGCCCCATTTCCAGGTCCACGGCAGTGGCCAGATCTCTGCTTTCACAGCAGTGCTGGGAACAGTTTGTGGTCAAGTCCATTAAGCTAGGTTACAGGGGAAAGACCAGGAGCCCCTTGGGAGCTCTCCCAGAGTCCCTGGGCTCCAGGGAGCTTTGATTGGTGTTCCCCGCCCTCTGGGGTCACCGTAAATCATCTGTGACTTGCCTGCACTTTCCTCCACTATCAGCCGGAGACCTCACGCGCTATCAGACGCCAGATACTAAATATCAGTTACAGTATCAGCATGCCAATCCTTAAGCGGTGTTCAATACTGAAATGTAATTATAGGAGGATGCCAGATACAGATAGGAGGCATTCTGCGACTGATTGCGTGGAGAGTATTCCATGCAACCCCTTGCAGAGGACAATTTGTCAGAGGAAATTTGTTTTCTGCACGACAAGAAAACACAAGAAGAGCCTTGCTGAATCAGACCAGTGGTCCACCTAGTCCAGCTTCCTGTTTCACAGACTGGCTAACCAGTGGCCCTGGAGAGCCAACAAACGAGGCTAATCTTTTCCCTGGACAGGGCCTGCTGGCACTAATATTCAGAGGGTGACGACAGGTTCTCTTTTGAGAGCCATCTTGCTGTGGTGGTTAAGAGCCTCTAATCTGAGAACCAGAGTTGATTCCCTACTCCTCCACATGCAGCCAGCTAGGTGACTTTGGGCCAGTTGCAGTTCTCTCAGAGCTCTCTCAGTCTCACCTACCTCACAGGGTGTCTGGAGAGAACGGTAAGCAGCTTTGAAACTCCTTTGGGTCGTAAAAAGTGGGGTACAAAACCCAGCTCTTCTTCTTTAGCTACCACAGCCAGTAGCTCTTGAAGTACCTCTCCTCCATGAATCTGTATATTCCCCTTCTAAAGTCATCCATGCCTTTGGCCATCTCTTATGTCCCGCACTTAAACAACTCAATGAGTAAAGAAGGCCAAATACTTCTGTACACATCTGGATTTGCTGCCAGTGGGCCTAGTGATGGAAACGCTGCCCACATAGCTAGGCAGCAGGAGACAGATGTTCACCGTCCTCCTTGAACAAGCAGAATTGCAGGGGCCATTTCCTTGCAGGACAAATTTATAGCCGAATGGGCCCCTGGGAGCGCTACAAGGGAACAAGCTTTCCAGCTCTGGGCGTGGATGGAGGAGAGGCTGTCACTTGCCAGAAGAACGAGGCACAGCCGGGTGCCAGGAGGTGAAAGATCTGCCGCTCCAGGTCATGCTTTGCTGTCTGGCCCTCAGCCAGGCCCAGGATTTGCATTGTACTTGACACAACAGAGCTGCGGGGAGCAGAATTATGGGATGGGACTGCTAGCCCAGGGTTTGAGAACAACTTCCAGAAGATCTCCCTCTGTATGGAACGTTCTGCTCCACTGTGATGTTTATCCCACGGCTTGTGCTTTCTAATGGCAGATGCCATTCACAATAAGGGATGGCTGCATGGTGGTGGAGAGTTCGGTCAAGTCTCAGCTGACCTATGGTGACCCGGCAGGCTTTTAAAGGCCAGAGACCAAAAGAAGAGGGTTGCCACCGTCTGCCTCTGTCTCTCTCCTCCAAGTACAAACCAGGGCTGATGCTGCTTATTTTCCAAGGTCTGACAAGATGGGGCTGGCTTGGGCCCTCCCGTTCCACGCATGTTGGAGGCGGCACTTTTAGTGCACTTGCAAAGTAGAATTTCCTGTCCCGCACAGGCAAAGCTAGCTGCAAAAGCACATTGGAAATGGATTATCCAGTGTGTACACTTTTGGCGTGCTTTTGCAGCTGGGACCAAAACAGGAAAATCCACTTTGGAAGTGCACTGAAGGTGCCTTATCCAGTCTGGGGCTGCCCTCTTTTCCCTGTCGCCTGTCTTAGGAAATGCAGCCCAAGCCAGAAGCCCTGTACTCGCATTATTTCAACTCCAGACGCACATTGCTGTGAATATGTATAATGTTCTTCATGCACGAAATCATGTTTGTTTGTAACAAAGAGTCAGTGTGTATTCACTTGCAAAATAAAAACAGGGATTAATACCTGGGTGAATGTGTCGTTTCAATTTCACGTTCACCTGTACATGGGTTGAATGTAAAGCAACAATTTCTTAAATGCATACAAGACAAAAATCATGTTTGTACAGTACATTAAGAGACCTACGCAATTCACCATCTGGTGTGACTTCAGCAACGTGTGACTTTCCTGTGCGCATTCGGGTTCCGTGCATATGAGCAGAGCTCTGGTTTTCCAATCCTGTGCAAGTTTACTCAGAAGTAAGCCCCATTTTTCAATCACACATTCCCAGGTTGCATCTTTTCTGGAGATAATGGTCTAATTCACCCTTTTCTAACTTTTTGACTATGGAGGAGCCCTGAAAATTTTTTTTCAGGCTTCGAGGAGCCCTGTTAGTGATGTCAGCTGGCTATGCCTCCCTGCCACACCCTCTGGAAGTGACATGTCACCAGAAGTGACTTCACCACCCATGTTAACAGGCAGACTCAAGGACGACTGAGTGGGGGAGAGGCAGGAAAAGGATTAAGTCACAAGTAGGCATGCAGGAGAAGAGCCTAATGCTGGGAGCGATTGAGGGCAAAAGAAGAAGGGGACGACAGAGAATGAGGTGGCTGGATGGAGTCACTGCTTCAGTGCTTCAGGAATGGCTTCAGGAATGGTAGAGGACAGGAAGGCCTGGAGAATCATTGTCCATTGGGTTGCGATGGGTCGGACACGACTTAGCACCTAACAACAACAACAGGCATGCAGGTGCATAAACCATGAGAGAGCTCACACTCAGGAGAAGGAGCAATGGAAGGGTCCAGATCCCTAACGTGGTGGAGTCCATTAAGGCAGAAGGGTAAAGACCGTAGACCCTCTCCAGAACTAAGACAAATAGTCTACTGATTGATTACACCAGTCAAATATTTTTCCTGGATCTTCTGATTAATTGTTTTGCAAAGAGCTGGCTTCTTGTTAAGTACAGCGGTCCCTCCACGATGTCTGCCGCTCCTGCAACACGAGGGCTGCACTAAAGGGCGTGAAAGGCTTTGAGTGCTTTAAAAGTGCTGTGTCAATTCAACCGATTATTGTTTACCTCCCATTGCTAGTCAAAGCAAAGTTGAACGGGGAAGAAATCCATCCGCTGGTATTAAAGGGCGGGGCGGACAACCCAGACGACTCAGTCATACCCAAACCCTTCACTACAGCTTTAAACACTGCAAGCGCTCCAGGATTTCTTTTTTTTTATAAATTAAAAGTCACAACAGTTAACCAAGCCTGTCATTATACAGTGTGCTGGCTTTTGTGCAGGCAAATTAGATGGAATAAACAAAGTCAGGCCCAGAGACTGCGAGGGTGAGGGAGCTTTGCAATTTTCTCATAAAGACGCTGGCACTCAGCTGTCAGGCCCCCGAGACCTGTGAGTTGGCGGAGACTTCTAGGGAGTCTCGTTAGGGAAGGCAAGCAGGAACTGCGGGGCAGGATGAGATGAGGGGGGCAGGACCAGGAGTGTGTGTGTGGTGGTGTGTGTGCATGTGCGTGCGTGGGGGGAAATAACATCCCAGATGACTATTTCTTGGGCTCCAAAGCGGTACAGGGGGTTGGGTTCTGTTCTCTGTTAACATCCTTGAAATAAGCAGGCGCTGTGCAAGAATAGGGTACAGTATAACTGAGGATATGCAATTAATTTGTATAATGGATTTGGTTATAAGAACACCTTAGTAGCAATATAATTAGCAATGTTACTAGCAATGCATCTCTATCATCTTTCTGTCTATATATAGAAGAAGAAGACGACGAAGAAGAATGCCACTTTTCTCTACCTGAAGGAGGCTCAAAACGGCTTACAGTCACCTTCCCTTTCCTCTCCTCACAACCAGTGAGGTGGGTGAGGCTGAGAGAGCCCTGATGTCACTGCTCTGTCAGAACAGCTTTCTCAGTGGCATGGCGAGCCCAAGGTCACCTAGCTGGCTGCATGTGGGGGAGTGCAGAATCGAACCCAGCATGTCAGATTAGAAGTCTGCACTCCTAACCACTACACCAAACTGGCTCTAAATGTCTTCTAGGGCAGCGATCCCCAACCTTTTGATGGTCGGGGACCACCTCTGGGGGTGGGGAAGAGCCGGTGACCTGGGCGCCGCGCATGCGCGTTAATGCCTCCTGGTGGTGAAAACACGCATGTGTGGAGCTGCTGCGCATGCACGTTTTCGCCACCAGGGGCGCTAACGCACATGCACGGCAGCTCCGCGCATGCGCGTTTGTGTCCGCCAGCGTGCCGGCAGCCGCACCTGCCTCTTCCCCCCCTCTAGCAGCAAGAAGCTAGCCAGGCCGTGAGCGAAGGCAGGCGTGGCCACTGGTGGCCCGTTACCAAGGCCTTTGCGGCCCGGGGACTAGGGGTTGACGACCCCCATTCTAGGGCATAGAAGACATTTCCTTGCATTGGAAGTTACAGCCTTTGGCATGCATCTGCTATGAAGTTGTCTACTAGTTTTTTAATTTTTAAATTTTTAATTAATTTAAAAAACCCCACCAAAGATCTTAACCCTGACGGTGGCCTGACCCAGCAACGCAAGGGTATAATGGCCATTTTCACCAGTTGAATTGATCTCTATTGCCTAGAGAGCAGTTGTAATTTCGGGAGACCTCCAGCAGCCACCTGGAGGTTAGCAACGTTATGTGTAGCTCTGTTGAGGACTGTCCTGTCCTCCTAAATTCAGGACGTCCCCATGTTACACACAGGTGGCAGGGAGGAAATCACACAATTCCCCTTACCTAGCTGGTCAAAACAGGAGGAGCGGTGAGGTAATTTATGGTGCCTTTTCCTCTACTGTGTCGCAGCCCACGGAATAGTTCTGGGAGAATATCACAGCAATCCCCAAATGTCAGATTTCCACAGAAGCCTTTCTGTTTTTACTTAGTGCTCCAGCAAAAGAATCAATATTTTAAAACCACATGAAAAATTCATTTCCCTCTTAATGTTGGCAGTTGACAACTGAGGGGGAAAAGGAAAGAGCCTCCACCTTGGATTTAAGGCTTACTGAAGTATGAAGCAATTTCCCCCCTTTGCGTAAGATGCAATCGAGGGATGCAGGCGTCCCCTAGGAAATCTCCATATTTTTGTGAGCCTTTAAGCAAAAAATTACTATGAAGGCATGGAGGGTGAGGTCAGAGTGCAGTGGCGCTCCTCCTCCTGCAGGTGACAGAGAGCCATATTTATCATTATTTTTGTTTTTATGTCCGATCAAGTCACACAATCAACTTCTGGTGACCCCAGCAAGGGGCTTTCAAGGCAAGTGAGAAGGAGAGGTGGTTTGACATGGACGTCTTCCTGCATGGCCTTTCCCACCTTCCTGAAACATTGGGAACAGGGCTCCCAAGAGCCAATGTGGCAAGTGAAATAGCCACATGTAGTTCTTGAGCCACAGCTGCTTCTCTCAGCCTCTGTGTCAGCCAGTTTCCGGTGGATAGCCATGTTGGTCTGCAGCAGAAGCTTCAAGTATAGAAGAGCCTTAAAGACCAACAAGATTTCCAGGGTAGAAGCTTTGGGGATTCAAAGCTCCCTTTATCTGATCCAAGCAGGAATGGAGATGTCCTGAGCCCTTGTACCTGAGCCAGAAGGAGGAAGACAGGGTTGTCCGGTGGCTGGAGAGCTCCCATTATTACAATTGCTCTCTAAGACCGTTTATGCACTGGGAACTTCACCGCCCCAGCTCCCGTGCAGGGCAGATGAGGTGCATGGGGCCAAATGCTCCCCCGTGTGGGTGCAGGAAGAGGTGGGGCAACCTGTCACGACTAAAACTCCAGCTTGCAGCCTGGCATGAAACCTCCAGTGCATAAACGGTCTAAGTGACAGAGAAAATGGCCACTTTGGAAGATGGACTCTATGGCATTCAATCCCACTGATGTCTCTCCCCTCCCCAAACCTTGCCTTCCTCAAGAGCCACTCCCCAAACCTCCCAGGCATTTCCCAACCCAGAGCTGGCAAACTGAGTGGGAGGGGTGCTGTGAAGAAAGGAGTGTTAGCCAGGTACCCCTTTCCTTCAGGAGACACCCTCACTGGGGTTTTGCACGACCCAAAAATATCTCAAAGTCTTAAAAGGCTTTAAAAGGGTTACAAATATTTAAGCAATCAATCACTTCAGGAAGGGCACAATAATCTTTGTCAGTTCTTCCGCCAGCAACAAGGTACGCTTGTGCTGTGATCGAAGGAAAGCTTCTTTTGCTCTACGGATCCCGGAAGAGGTGGAGATAAACGCAACTGGTATTTTTGTTCAATCCAAAGTGAACTACCTTGAGGTTCATGCAGAGGTCTGGACTGACTCTCAGAAAACTATACCGACCTTTGCTAAATCATTTAGGTCGTAATGCCCCTGTCCACCTAGCTCCATTTGGCCTATTTTATTTTCTTGGAAAGAGGAAAAAGAAAACAGCCCTTTTGCTTTCCACGCTGGCTGCAGAAGACGCAGACTCTGAGAAATGAGTGGCTCTCCTTCCGTAATCCACGATGCTGCCCTGGTTGCTATTCCCCCTGGCGTTCCCGTAGCAAATGTAGGTCCCCGGTTAGACATGTTTCTTCTTCCAGCCAGAAACTCAATTTGTGTGTATTCAATAGTCATGCATTATTCAGACTCCGACAGTGCAGAGGTTCTATAACACTTTAGTTTCTTCCCGAGAAGAAGATGATGCTTTCCACCAGTTAGGATCGACCGTCTGTTTGGATTTCATCCGCAGACATAGGTTTTCACCGGGGGACGTAGAACCATTCAGTGGACCTCCTTCCATAGAGATTAATGCCACTGTGAAGTCAAAAGTTCAGAAGGTATTTTTGTAAAGTGAACACAGCTGTACTTTTAGTCTGTAATCTGGGAGAAAAGTTTGTCTTTTAAAATTGCATTGTTTATTGTAGGCATTGCGCTATTTTAATTGTGCTATTTTTTTTTTAATATTATGTACTCCATTATATAATTTGTTGTATAAATCAGGCTGCTCTTGCTGGATTATTTTCTGACTGTGTAATCTACCTTGAGTCTCAATGAGAAAGGTGATCTGTAAATGAAGTAGATCTTTCAGGAATGACTAGGGTTGCCAGATGAGCCTCTTGTGGTGCAGGGTGGTAAGGCAGCCGACATGCTGTCTGAAGCTCTGACCATGAGGCTGGAAGTTCGATCCCAGCAGCTGGCTCAAGGTTGACTCGGCCTTCCATTCTTCCGAGGTCGGTAAAATGAGTACCCAGCTTGCTGGGGGGTAAACGGTAATGACTGGGGAAGGCACTGGCAAACCACCCCGTATTGAGTCTGCCAAAAAAAACGCTAGAGGGCGTCACCCCAAGGGTCAGACATGACTTGGTGCTTGCACATGGGATACCTTTACCTTTAGGGTTACCAGGGCCCTTTCTGCACACTTAGGATAATGCACTTTCAATGTGCTTTGGCAGCTGGATTTTCCTGTGTGGAACATGAAAATCTACTTCTAAAGTGCATTGAAAGTGCAGGGGATAGGGGAAGTAGGATTGCCAAATCTAGTTAGGGAAACTCCTGGAAGTTTGGGGATAGAGCCTGGGTAGAGGGACAGGACCACAGTGGGATACAATGCCACAGAGTCCACCCTCCAAAACATCAATTTTCTCTAGGGGCACTGAGTTCTGCAGTCTAGATATGAGCTATAATTCTAGGGGATCCTTAGCTCCCACCTGGAAATTGGCATATCTAGGAACTATTCATGGGCCCAGATGAAGGTTGCCAATTGTGGACTGGGAAATTCTTGGAGATTTTGGGCCAGAGCGAGATAGTTAGGTCTCTCTCTCTCATTCTCTCTCTCTCTAACTATACATAGTTGCTTCTCTTCATAAATAAAACAATTTCTTTAAAGCATCCTGGTGCTCTACCCTCTCTGCATATCCAAACTCTGCCAGCACAGCAGGGGAGGTGCCACTGAGGGCTACTACTAGCCCTACAGTGTTGACTTCTAGGCTCTCAGCTCATCACTTGCCCATAGCCAAGGTTCAGAATACAGAAAGGCCCATAGAGTGATTCAAGATCACCTCTTTATCCCTGGCCTGGATAGCACAGGCTAGCCCAATCCCTTCAGATCCTGGAAGCTAACTAGGGTTGACCCAGGCTAGTTATTTAGATAGGAGTCTTCCAAGAATCTGAGTGCTAGTTTCTCCAAGGCTTCTCCAAGGTCAGGATGAGGAGGCAAGAAATGACAACCCACCTCCAAATGTCCCTCACCTGGCTGCCAGACACCCCGTGGATCTCCGGGCTATACCACACCTGCCAGACGATAAATAAATACCTCTTCAAGCAGCTGACATTCCTTGTAAGGCTTAGTATCTTAGTGGCATTGAGCTGTCTTTTCAGCCAACATGAGGTCAGTCTGGGGTGAAGCTTTTGAACCCTCAGTGGAGGATTAATAACTTCCTTGATATTTTCTGCTGTTGCAAGAGAGAGCCGGGTCCCCTCTAAAAGCAGGCGGCTAAGTGAAAAATCAGAAGGTCATTGTGAGAGAAGGCTAGAAGGAGACTCTTTGCGGGTGACTGTAGTAGTCGTCAGAATCAACACCTACAACAGGCACTCAGAAACATCAGACTGGGAGGATTCTCCTGTGTGGCCCCAAGGTTTTCTCCTTTGTCGGCCGACATGGAAACCTCCATCCAGCCAGGTTTTCAAAATGGAATTCAACAATCTTCACCACAATCAGAACTCTGGCTGAGTTGTCGACCTCACGGGGACCGCACACCATCTGAAACGTGCTGTGTTCCAGCTTTAGATACAAATTTGATTGGCTCTCCGAGTCAAGGCCCTTGAGACTCTGCTTAGTCTTGGTTCAGGAATGAGTAGGGTTGCCACGGCCCCTCTGGGCACTGGCAGGGAATAAGGAAGTTGGGTTGCCAGATGCAGGTTGGGAAACTCCTGGAGGTTTGAGGATTGAACCTTGGGATGGCTAGGGCCTCAGTGGAATACAACAGAGCCCACCCTCTGAAGCGTCTGTTTTCTCCAGGGGAACGGATCTCCGTAATTACAAGAACTCTAATTCTTGAGGATCCCCAGGACCTATTTGGAGGCTGGAATTCCTAGAAATGAGGTGCAACGGTGGAGTCATCTTTTTCTGACACACATGGAAATGCACTCTTGATGAAGATTTACGCAAAAGCTCAGAGTGGTGACTTCAGATAATACATATTTTAGAAGGTGGGCTCCAAACCAGATACTTTGGAAACACTAGTTGGAGCTACACTGAATAGATTTTTCTTTGCCGCCCAGCAAGCCTCTAGATTTTGATCTTACACAAGAGAGCATTTCACACAATATATTGACCACTGAGGAAGACCCCTGTGGGTCGATACACGTTTGGTCTGTTGTGTCATGTGCAGTTAGATATGTGTTGTTTTTTTCTTTGTTTTTAAAATATTATTGTGCACTTTATTTAATAAATATTTCTAATGAGTTTTTAATATTGTTTTGCAGCTCAGCTTTTGGGTTCCTGGCTTCTGTTCAGGTTGGGTCTCGGTTCCCTTTTCGGTTTTGCATTTACTGAAAGTTCCCACCAGAAAAAATGCTCATAGAGGACAGCTCAGCTACTGCGTAGCCCAGTTTCCCTTTTCTTTAGCCTCCAAATGCTTCCGTCTCGTCTTCGAAACCTTCCAAGCAAAGTGACCAAAATCATCAGGTATGTAATCAATGAATGCATAAAATTACCGGAACTAAATCTGTATGCATTTCACATTACGTGTGCGTGTGTGTGTAGGGCCCTTTGTATGCTCATATATTTATATATATTTTCCATCAAGGATCCTGTAATCAGAATTAATTATACACATTTTCATGCCCTTGTTTCTTTTAAATAACTGATTTTGTTTCCATGATACGCGTTTGCAGGGAGTTGAGATTTCTTTTTTTGCCAAGGAACCTGAAGGATGGAAATAAAAGGCAACTGGGGAGTGAAGGGTATGGCCAAGAAGACAGTTATGGGCATGGAGAACATGGAAGGAAGTGAAAAACATATCTTGCATTTTTCTAGCTCACAACTACAATTTATGTTTTTCTGTAGTGTTCATAGTATCGAGATAGCATTCCTTAGGGACCCTACTTGAGTGGAAAGGTGGCATAAAATATTTAAAATAAATAAAAATAAAATTCTATTTTATCAAAACTCAGTAAGGGTGTTTCCAGGTCTCTGTTTCCTGCAGTGGTGGACTGGTGGCTATCCGGAACATCACCAACCCACCAGCCAATCACTGCTTTGCAGATGCCTAAACTGACTCCAAACTGGATTGACTTAGGCAGGATATTGGCTTTTCTACGTTAGTGGAGCTGAACCAAAACGAATTATTCATTTTTTAAAAAGAACACTTTCAACTGTGTTGAAAATTAGCGCTTTGAGACAATTTTTTAACCATTCCTTGCAATATAAATGCTGCCGTGGCCTTTGCCTGCGCCCCAGATGCCATCACCAGGCCAGCTCTGATTGGCTATAGATTTTGGGGACTATTTCCCATTCAGAGCACAATCCCTCACTGGGTTAGATGACTCCATCCAGGAAGGGAGGAGGTAGAAGCAACATATAGGGAAAACCACAGTGGTGGGGAAAGAGATAAATATTTGCACAACCAACTTTTGTTTTTTTTTTGGGGGGGGGCAGTGTTTAACTTTCCTAAATGAAGTCAGATCTCCAAACATTTTCTGCTGCTTCAGGGTTCTTGAAATGACAAGACTCATTGGAAAAGAATGCTAGGGAAAAATTGGAGGCAGTAGGAAAAGAGGAATACCCAACATGAGATGGATCGTCTCAGTAAAGGAAGCCACAAGCTTCACGTTGCAAGGCTGGACCAAGGCTGATAATTATAGGATATCTGGAGGTGATTAATTCATAGAGATGCCATAAGCTGAAAGTGAGTTGATGGTATGTAACAGACACATTCTGTGTTCTGCTTCCCCGCACAAAAAAGCTGCTAAAGAGCCAGCTGGGTATAGTGGTTAAGAGCAGCAATCTCTAATCTGATGTCATTCCCCGCTCCTTCATATGCAGCCAGCTGGGTGACCTTGGGCTGGTCACAGTTCTCTCAGAGCTCTATCAGCTTCACCTACCTCACAGGGTGTCTGTTGTGGGGAAAGAAAAGGGAAGTGATTGTAAGCCGCTTTGAGACTCCTTTGGGTAGTGAAAAGCGGGTACAAAAAACCAGCTCTTCTTAACAAGGAAGGCTGGTTTTTTGTACCTCACTGTTTACTCCCCAAAGGAGTCTCGAAGCGGATGACAATCACCTTCCTTTCCTCTCCCCACCTGTGAGGTAATTGAGGCTGAGAGAGCCCTGAGAGAACTGTGGCTGGCCCAAGGTCACCCAGCTGGCTGCATGTGGAAGAGGAGTGGAGAATCAAACCGGGCTCTCCAGATCAGCCCAGTGTTACTGTCTGCCCCTTTCAGAACCTCTAAACCTGAAGAAGACTCTGCTGTGACTCAAGAGCTTCCTCCTTACACTTATTCATCCGGCTAAAAGCATCATTTCACTCGCAATGTGTTTCTTGTTCGGTGGCACACCTCAGCGCAGCGACAAAGACATGAGGGAAATAAACGGAGCAGCCGCCGGTTTGGACCTGTTCCATGCTTCGCCAAGCCAACCACCACCACAGGGACAGCTGTTGCTGAGGAAGACGAGCTCTGCAGTGTGAGAACATCCCTTCCGCTTGTATCTCGGAGCTGCCGAGCCCCCTGGCTACTCGTATTTCAAGATAATTAGAGCTTTGTATAGAGATTCCTAATTGGGACTGCCTTGGACAAACCCGGATAAAAATAATACTTTCAGAAGCCAGGGTGGAAAGGAAGTAGCGGGACGGGTGCGCCGGTTACTTTTCCGGGCAAGAGAAGGAGAAGGGGAATTTATACGAAAGAGAAACTGTAGCCTCTCAGCCAAATGGAACTTGTTAAGCACAAAACACAACAGCAAGATCATCAAGTCTTCGTATCATTCTGCGGAACGTGGGGGTAATTACCACCACTGGGACTTGCGCGCCCACATAACGACGGGCCCGGGATCACATGGCCGAGGATAATTGCCGTTACAAATAACTGCCCGCCACCGCCAAGCAAAGCGTCCGCGTCTGCTTTCGTGGCATTCGGGGAAGGGCAGGACAAAACCCAGCATGGCAGCAGGGGGGTGGGTGGGACGGATCGTGATGGATGGCCACGGGTCTTCAGGGCGAGTGGATGGATGACCCTTCCGCCAACTGTAGACAATCGTTAATTTCCCACGGGGGCCACAGGCCTTATGGAGCTTGGCGAAGAGGGGTGTTTTGTTCTCTGACAGGCATCCTGCCGTTCGGTGGCTGTATCAAACAGTTCCTGCTGCGTTAGCTATCGGATTGGACCGGAGGGGATTCAGCCCTTAGGCTGTGGCGGGGCTGTGAGCCAGCCACCCGCTCGTGGAGTAACTTCTTCATTTGTTTTTTTTTAAAGGAACATTCTAGAATTAATGCTGTCTACTTCAGCCCAGAAGCACAGTGGCTGGTCGGCTGACTATTAAGTTCTGCACATGGTGTCACATGCTCCCAGACAGCCATTAGGCTCCACAAACTAATGCAAAATGGTGGTAGTAGAAAGTGCCGCCAGATTATGGTTGACTCCTCATGGGGTTTCATGGAATCATAGAATCATAGAGTTGGAAGGGGCCATACAGGCCATCTAGTCCAACCCCCTGCTCAGTGCAGGATCAGCCTCAAGCATCCTAAAGCATCCAAGACAAGAGATGTTTCAGGACAAGAGATGTTCAAAGGTGGTTTTGCCATTGCTTGTTTCTGAGTAGTGACCCCCTGATTCCCTTTGTTGTCTCCCATTCAAAAACTAATCAGGACTGATCCAGCTTAGCTTCTGAAATCTGAGAGATCGGGGTAGCCTGGGCCACCTAGGTCAGGCCAATGTACAACAAAGAAGGTTCAGTCTTGGCTGCAAGAGGGCCTTTTGTATTTCTCGGGCTTGTTGGGTCACAAAGTTATAAAGGAGACTCTACAGAAAGGAGTCGTTAGCGTGCTCTTGTGTCCTTGAGTATTTTCAGACGGTGTCTTCACCGAGGTGTTGATAAGAAGCAAAAAGCATTTAAATTGCATCAATTAATTGGTTAAAAACACAGATATAATCAGCTGGAAGCATCCCAGGAAGCTCTACGGGTAATCAATTTGCATATATATGAAGCTGCCTGATACCATGCTAGGCTGCTGGATTATGAAATTTAGGGCTGCTTCAGCATGGCTGTTTGGCTTGGCCTTGGGTACCAAATGGGAAGAGTAGTCTTTTTCAGAGCATCCATATGATGCCAGGGAGATGACAGCGCCACGAGGATAACCAAGGAAAACACTGGGGAAAGTCCTATGAAGATGCGCCGTGCTTTGCTGCTATGAATGCCTCTGTACTTACAATGACAATTAATGTACAAGGCAGAACTGTCATGACATAGAACAAACTTGCCCTAACCTGTGTGGCACAGGCTAGCCTGATCTCATTGGATCTTGGAAGCTAAGCAGGGTCATCCCTGGTACTACATGGATGGGAGACCACCAAGGTAGTGCAATGTCGCTATGCAGAGGAAATGACATCTTGTGATTTCTGATGTGATGCCTCTGTTGGTACAGCCCAAGACTGTATTCACCTTCTTTACTGCTCATATTTAGCTTACAGTCCACGAGTACCCCAAAACAGTCTTCAGCATAGAAGCCAATCTTAAAAACACACAGGATTGTGGGTAAAGAGGGAACCCATCAATTTCAAGTATGGGAAAAAACAGAAATGGTTTGATGTGGTGCCTTGATGAATTTCTATCACCAAGTGAGCCTCACTGACAGAATATTCCACACTTTCAGAAGTTGCTATCCAAGATGGTGACAAAAGAGATATGGTTGTTATGAAAAAAAACCCCTGGATTACAAATACGAGGCCAACAGTCAGGCTTCTACATGCTTCTACCTTCAGGAACACTATTAAGGTGAGGAACACCATTAAGAACTCTGCAACCCAGATGAAGGAGCCAATCTCCACAGCTATGCTGCATGATCCTTGGTTTCGAGCCTTCTGTTGGTTAATCAAGATCCACAAAATGGAGAATCAGGATGCTCCATTGTCTTGGAATGAAGCATCCTCATTAAATAAGTGTCTTTGAATGCCAATTTCAATCATGACCTGTGCCTTCTAGGTGTTGCAGGATACCACAAATTTCCTTGGAAAAACATAACTTTTCTGGAAACACTGATTTGGCCAAAATGGCAGTAGAGTCTTTTCATCCTGAACACTTTCCTAACTGACAGATTACAGGCTATTTGGAATTCCATCCCTGCTGATGTCACACTAGGGTTGCCGATGGCAGGTTGGTAAATTTCTGGAAATTTGGGGATAGTGCCTAAAGAGGATAGAGCTTGGGGACAGGAAGGAGCTCAGTGGAGACGTAATTTCATATAGTCCATCCTCCAAAGCTGTCATTTTCTCCAGGGGATTGTCTCTGTAGTCTGGAGGTTAATTATAATCAAAGAAGAATGGCAATCCCAACCAGGAAATTGGCAACCCAGTATCATAGCTCGCCACAGCCAGTTTGGTGTAGTGGTTAGGAGTACGGACTTCTAATCTGGAGAGCCGAGTTTGATTCTGCGCTCCCACACATGTAGCCAGCTGGGTGACCTTGGGCTCATCACAGCACTGATAAAGCTGTTCTGACCAAGCAGTGATATCAGGGCTCTCTCAGCCTCAACCACCCATATATAAGAACCAACTCTTCTTCTACTTCAGCAATATCAGGGCTCTCTCAGCCTCACCCACCTCACAGGGTGTGGGGAGTGGAAAGGGAAGGCAACTATAAGCCGCTCACAAGAGTTGTTAAAACTCTCAAAGTGGCTTGCAATTGCCTCCCTCCCCACAACAGCAACACAACAGTTGTGTCATAGGTGGAGCTGAGACAGTTCTAAGAGAACTTTGACTGGCCCAAAGTAACCTGGCAGGCTTCTTGTGGATGAATGCAAAAGAAGAAGAATTGGTTCTTATATGCTGTTTTTCTCTACTCGAAGGAGTCTCAAAGCAGCTTACGGTCACCTTCCCTTTCCTCTCCCCACAACAGACACCCTGTGAGGGAGGGGAGGCTGAGAAAGCCCTGATATTACTGAAGAAGAGGAAGAGTTGGTTCTTATATATGGGTGGGTGAGACTGAGAGAGCCCTGATATTACTGCTCGGTCAGAACAGCTTTCTCAGTGGCCAAGGTCACCCAGCTGGTTGCATGTGGGGGAGCACGGTTTCAACCCCGGCTCACCAGATTAGAAGTCCGCTCTCCTAACCACTACACCAATGCAGAATCAAACCTGGTTCTCCAGATTATAGTCTGCCACTCTTAATCACTACACCAAGCTGTCTTTCAAAATAATGGACAGCCCAATTGAATTACACCAGAAATAATGGATGACCCCAGTGGAAATACAAACTAGCCTCTCCTACAACTCTTTCCTCAGATCCATACTAGTAAACTGTTACAGGACCAAAAAACATCAGCCATACCTTTAAGAGCTCATTCAACTATATATCATCTAACATGATATTGAGTATGGGAAGGGAAAACAGGCCCAAGAATATTGGCCTCCCTCTGCTGCAGCATGGTCACTGGGTCAGCATAATCATGTGAATGTATGGAAGAAATGCCATGCATACCTCCCTTCCCATTATCAGTTACTGTTTTCTGAACATTGTTGATCACAGGGAGGGGGGGCACATATGTGGACACTTTTGTTCAGGGGTAGTCAAACTGCGGCCCTCCAGATGTCCATGGACTACAATTCCCAGGAGCCCCTGCCAGCAAATGCTGGCAGGGGCTTCTGGGAATTGTAGTCCATGGACATCTGGAGGGCCGCAGTTTGACTACCCATGCTTTTGTTCATTCACACTGTGCAGATGACTTGGAAATTACGCAAAGGGACACGATGTCTTCCAAGAGCATAAACGATCCAGGACCAGCATGCTCATGCTTGATTGCCCAGTCAATGTGGTAGGAGCTCAGCTCTTATTCTCCCCCCCCAAATTAGAGCATATACCACTCAAAGGAATTTATCTTTTGTTTCTGCCTGTGCTATGTAAGTTTGCACAACTTGCATTAAAGACCATTCTGCAACTGCTTAATATCACCTAGAGAGCTATTAACACTTCATTAACATCTCACCAGCAACCTTGGAACAACAGGGGGAAGAAACTCTGAAAAAAAACCCCACATAAATGTTTAGGCAACTAATTCAACAACTCTGAAGATAATAGGTCAGCTTTAAGGTGCATTGCAGGGCAACTCCTTCACTCAGGGGGGAACCTTCCCCTCAAAATCTAGCAATGAAATAGGATAAAGGAGGGAAAAAAAGTACACAGAAAGTAGAGACAAAAATATAACAAAAGTGGTGGCAGATCGACACTTAAGTTTCTATAAAAAGCTTCCAAATATCTAACAATAATTCCATACACAATTGTTATCTGTAGGCCATCCATTCAAATAGGGATAAACTTCTAAATTCATCAATCCATTCATTTACTGGAGCAGAGAACTTATATTTCTAGTGTCGGAATACAACTCCTTTAGCTGTAGTAAGGACATAGATGGTCCGTTTTTGTTGACCATCAGTTAGCCTCTATGAGAGGAGCAGATAGTTTAAGTGCACACGAGCATCCCAAAACATTCAATGAACACTCCAGCACAACACTGATATGAATCATAAATCCTTCCCAGGAAAACCAAATGGCTGAACACACCCAAAGCACACTTTACCCAGTCCTTTGCTAAAGCATCGGTGTGGTGTCCAGTATCTCCTAAACCTATTGTTTTGCTGCTTAAGATCTACGAGCAGTTATAATATAAACTGTAAGGTCATATTCCATTGTTTTGGCAAAACAGGACAATACAGCTCCTTAATTCATCAATTCCTGAGACTCTGCACATCACATTTATTAATTGACATCAAATATGTATAGACAAATGTTGCAGGCTTGATTTTCTGCATCGATACATTTAGAGTTTCCGGGAGCAAGTGCGACTCTGATACACTTAACACCACCGGACCATATTTAGCTATCAACAGATGTTGCAACACAAGTTGACAAGTCATATTTAGACCACAGCTGATAAAATGACAAAAATTCACAATCATAGTCTACCAATTAACAATCTATAAGAATTCCTCGGTTGGACCAATTTTTAAGTTTAGATTGGGCAATAATAATAATGTAGAATGTGAAAATGCATTCGTTTGATATTGCTGTGACATTATGCAAGAGTAAAGGGATCCACTCTAGTATAAGTAGACCCTACTGCATCCCTCACACACCAGAGAGGGGCAGTCCCCAAAAGAGTCCAACTGGTCGATAAGCCCAACTGGAAGTAGCAATCCCAATAACTGGTACAAGCTAAGAAGAAGAGTTGGTTCTTATATGCCACTTTTCTCTACCAGAGGGAGTTTCAAAGTGGCTTACAATTACCTTCCTTTCCTCTCCCCACAACAGACACACTGTGAGGTAGGTGAGACTGAGAGAGCCATGATTTTACTGCTTGGTCAGAACAGCTCTATCAGTGTCCAAGGTTGGCTTCATATGGGGGAGAAGTAGGGAATCAAACCTGGCTCACCAGATTAGAAGTCCACACTCCTAACCACTACACCAAGTTGGCTGTCCAAGTATGACTGATGATATAAACTAAGAACTGGGAAACCCAATCCTTCATCACTGAGTAGAAGTTTCATCCTCTTTTAAAGAAATCTGAGGAACCCAACATACATTTCAAAACTAAGGTATTAATTTTATGAATATATCAGCAAGTATACAGAAGGGAATTGCATCTAAAGTGTAAATTCTAGGTGTAATATTCATTTTGAGTGCATTTACTCTGCCCCACAAAGATAAGTTTAAAGTTACCCATCTGTCCAAGGCCAAAGATATGTCAGCAATTAACTTGTTAAAATTTAGCATAATCATATGCATAATATTGCTAGGAGCCAATATTCCAAGATTAGTAATAACATCTGAGCATCACTGAAAATGCCCTCATACACCATGATCTCTTGTCTCCCAGGGGCATCGACTCAGATTCTGCCCAGTTACCATAATCCAATATCCAGATAAGTCTTTAAAGGAATTAATCATATTCATTAATACAGGAATGGAAGACTAAGTTTCCAAAATAAATAACAAAAGATCCACTGCATGAAGAATAATTTTCAATCCCAAAGAGTTATGCACAAAGCCATGAATACTATTATTTTGTCCAATGACACAAGCCAGAGGTTCCAGACACATAAAAACAATCAGAGGACAAAGAGGGCAATCCTGTCTAGGACCTCCCTCCTAACCGGCCTACGTGTACCAAAGTTGTTGCCACCTTTCGAAGTCTGATAGTAAGAACAGCAGTTAATATCTTAGCATCTACATTCATCAAAGAACTAGGTCAAGTATTTGCACAGCAAGTATGGTCTTTGCCAGGTTTTGCTTTAAAGCTTTTAGAGCTTTTCAGTAAAGAAGGGTATAATGGGTGACTGAGATTTTAATGCCGTGGTTTGGAATTAAAATAGCTCAGTGGTAAAGCTCCAGGTTCAGTCCCTGGCATCTTCTGTTAAAACAATCACAGTGAGACTGGGGGAGGCTCTTTGGGCAGCAACCGCTCACCAGAGGACACGGTAGAAAGCAGCTCTCTATATAACACAGGCTGGTGTTATGCTCCACCTTTCTCCCCAATGGAGGACCCCAATTGGCTTAAATCATTGTCTTCTCTCCCATTTTATCTTCACAATAACTTCATGAAGTAGATTAGGATGAGAATATATGACTGGCCCAAGGTCACCCAGCAATGAGGTTACCAGGTCCTGTTGGGTAGGAGTAGTCAATCTGTGGTCCTCCAGATGTCCATGGACTACAATTCCCACGAGCCCCTGCCAGCACTTGCTGGCAGGGGCTCATGGGAATTGTAGTCCATGGACATTTGGAGGACCACAGGTTGACTACCCCTGCCGTTGGGGATGGGGGTCAGGGTTACCAGCTCCTGATTGGGAAACTCCTGGAGATTTGGGTCTGGAGTCTGGGGAGTACAGGGATCTCATTAGAGTACGATGACATAAATTCTACTCTCCAAAGCCTCACTTTTCTCCAGGGGAACCAATCTCTGTAGTCTGGACATGAGCTGTCCTTTCACCTGGAGGCTGGCATCCCTACCCAGCAAGCTTCCATGGCAGAGTGGAAATCTGAACCACTCCTGGATCTTAGCCAACACTAACCACTACATCAAATTTCAGCCAGAATAGCCCTTTTCTTTCTGGCCACGCTAATGAGTGTTGGCTAACAACCGGCTTTCACACCCCAGCTCTGTAAAGCAGAGTCCCCAGTTCTGCCCCCTCCCTTTGTTTTAAGGTGTTTGAAAGAGAGGTTCTAGCAACTGATGCAGCAGCTCATGGACTTCAAAGTCGGCAAGAGCAAATGGAAGAACTTCAAAATCTCTGGAGGAAAGACAAGGGCTGCCCTCCCCATGCACATTGATAAAGGAAGGGAGGGCTCTGGTGAGGGGATGGATTTTGATTTACTGTCCTCAGTACAGACAGGGTCCCAAATTAACAACAACAACAGCAGCAGCGATGAAACATACAGGCCAAGAAAGCAATTCTGTTTTCCAACAGCAGAACCAGGATGGGACAAGACATTGAACAATCCGATGGATATGGATATAAGAGTTCTACTGAGTCAGACACAAGATCCATCCAGCTGGGAATTTTGTTTCCCTTGGTGGCCAGTCAGATGTGTCTGAGAAGCCCACAAGATGGGCAAGAAGCAGCCACCAGGCCTCTCATACAAGCACCTCTTAACACGGAGGTGTCATTTCGTCATCATGGTCAACAGTGGGGGCCTAGACATCTCTTTGGCTACTTTGGACTCTATGACATTCTACCCTGCTGAGGTCCCTCCCCTCCCTCCCTAGATTCTACCCACCCCAAAATCCAGGTATTTCCCAGTCCAGAGCTGGCAACCTTAATTAACAGCCATGACTGGATCTCATCTCTATGAAGTTGTCACCTACTCTTTAAAAGCCATTAAAAGTAACAGCTATCAAATTTCAAAAAAACCTTTAATGGCATATAAAAACATCATGAAGATAGGGGTGATTCATAATTAATTGATAAAAATTACATAGTCTAAATAAAACAAATGAGAGAAATAAAATAAGCAGCAACCAACAATAGATTCCTCCAGAATGCCCAGCAATGTAACAGCTATCATCGCATTCCATGGCAATGAATCCCAGAAATCAATTAAGTCAGAAACATATTGTGAGTGTCCTGCATAGTGCAGAGGTTGGACTAGATGACCCAGGGGTCCCTTCCAACTCTATGATTCTATGATATTCCTAAATCTGTTTGTTTTGGATGATCCAACATTCTAGGGATCTGGAACACAAGGGTTAAAAAAAATCTCTATTCACTTTGTGTTATAAATCTATCATTTTCTCACCACTCCTTAGTTGCCTTTCCCCCCTAAACACACAATGAAAAAGCAATGTTTAATAAAAAAGGAGCGACTGAGCTATTGCAAAATTGTGCCGAATTCCTGCCCTTTGGCCCTGGAAGGAAGATGGATTATTAGTTTAGTTGATTCTCCCCCCCCCCCTTATTAAAAAATGCCCAAGGAGGTTTTAAACAATATAATACAGCTATTCCGTCTAAAAGCCATACAGCCAAACTGATTACAATATTAACAATCCCATTAAAATACTATATTCAAATCCAATAAACCATTTTCCTTAACAATGAGGGCATTAAGATATTCCTAAAAACAACACACTAAAAATAAAGATCCTTAAATGCCTTTAATTGTTTTTTTTTGTAAAAACTTGCATCGCTTCCTTAAATGCATCATTTGGGCTCCAAAAGGCCGTCAGTAGCGCAATTCGCAATATTGAGGTCGCAGGGGATTTGAAAAGGCCCCCTTCTTCCCTCCCCCAAATCCAATGCATTATGCAAATTCAAAAGCCTTGTTTTCTGACTGGCTCATGTTGCCCGCTTTAGTTACTGCAAAATATCCTGTTGTTTTTAAGAGGGAGATGCTGGCTTTTAGTACTTAGCAATTTAATTTTATGTATGATTTGGTTATTATATAGCCTAGAATCAGCTCTGACAGACTCATCCAATCAGTCTTCTCATGATGGAGACTGCATTTTGGCTGTAGTTGGCCAGAAGGATGGATTTATATCATTGTAGAGCCTCTTGTGGCGCAGGGTGGTAAGGCAGCCAACATGCTGTCTGAAGCTTTGTCCATGAGGCTGGGAGTTCAATCCCAGCAGCTGGCTCAAGGTTGACTCAGACTTCCATCCTTCCGAGGTTGGTAAAATGAGTACCCAGCTTGCTGGCGGGTAAAACGGTAATGACTGGGGAAGGGAATGGCAAACCACCCTGTATTGAGTCTGCCAAGATAGTGCTTGCACAGGGGATACCTTTACCTTTACCTATGTCCAGTAACTGAACACTAGGAAGTCTTTGGGGCATGTGTGGGTCTCCCATGAGGACTTGAAATCAGATCTAACTTGTGTGCTCTCACTGGGATGGTCAGGTGCATGGGGTCCAATTCAGACAAGGACCAGGGAGAAGATGCTCATGCCTTCCCCTCACATTATTTCTAGCCAGAAATGGCCCCCAGTAGGGTGCTGTTTTCTCTGTTGCAGAAATCTGTATTTACCCTGCATGTACCCCATTACTTAGCAAGTGTGAAATCAAGACAGCAGGAAGATGTCTACTCTTGGTAAAAACCAGAACAGAGTGACTTCTATGTTTTGCTGCTTCATGGGGACACTAAAACATGTTCACCCATGTGAGTAAATGAACCGGTGACATGACAGCAAAGAGACACATGCTGGAGTTCAGATCCTGCATTCCAACGGTGCCCAGTGTTATTTTTTTAAAGACCCCTGTAAATAGCAAGGTGTCACAGGCAAAAACAAGGAATAGAACATTTCTCCCTGCAGCACTAGTTTTCTAGTTGCATGGAAAAACTGCAAAGGAACATTCCAAGCTGGACTATACCATCTGCCATCTCAAGTGCTACAGTCTTCTCTCTGAGATCTGCTGCCACATTCTCCGACACATGTGGACCAGTTCTAAGGGCTCGAGGGAAACAAGGCCATAAAAGCTGTTTTGGCCACCCAGGTTACTACTTGGCTTCACCCTCCAGGCAAATCACTGGCTCTTATTGACCCACCCTGGTTATAAATGCTTCTGAATTACATCTGGAGCTTTGCTTGGGTTCCTTGCTGATTGTGGCTATCAGTGCTTCCAAAGCACCTGCAAAATTCTGATTTGGCTCACACCTAGTTAGGTCTCCAATATGACTGAACATAACCATTTGCCATAAGCCAGGGGTCCCCAACCTTCTCAAGCCTATGGATGCCACTGGAATTCTGACACAGGATAGTTGGCATAGCCACAAAACAGCTGCTACAGGAGGCAGAGCCAATCCCAAAACGTCGTTTTAGTGTGCTGTAGATTTGGGTCTAGTTGGGGCAGAGAAAAAAGCCAACGGTAGACCAGATAAAAACATCTTCAAACAACAAAACAGTCCCTTCTCACTCACCAGTTAATTCTTAAAGATCCCTTTGCTTCATTTCCCCAAGCCTTCCCTCCAGTAAGAAAGCACCAAGCTTCAGGGAGGGGGGAGGGAAGAGAGAGAGAGAGAGATGAAATTGCTGGAAGATAGTAGCAGGGATGCTTTGCTGATGGGGAAATTTGGTAAAGGAAAAACTGGCTGGACTCCAGCTTTTCTGCTAAGGGAGTAGCTGCTCCAGTGATGAGTAGCTCTCTTCGTCTGTAGCAGCAAAATGAAACAGGAATCCAGGGGCACTTTAGAGGCTAAATGCATATATTCTAGCAGAAGCTTCTGTTGCAGGTTTCCTGCTTTTCTGAAGGAAAAACTGGGACATTTGGTGGAGCACTGGAAAAAACTGGTATGAAATATGTCTTTCCCCCCCTTTTAAAATTCACGATAGGTGCCAAGATAGCACAGGGAGCAGCGGTTTGCAGAGCTCTCTCCCTTATTTGGGCATATTTGCAATTTAGCTGGTAGAAAACTTAAGACATTTATACATTCGCCTGTTCACAGAATTGTATATGCTGATATATAATTAATTCAATCATATATGCTAAGTTATACACGATATCTTTTACTTTGTCAGAGGAGTAAAATGGATTTAGGTTGGAGAGGAATGTAAGTTTTGCATATATTTGAATTTTACCAAAAGGGCCTCCTTTTCTAGGGGAAAAAGCAGGAAAAAGTTCTTTCCCCCTGACTTCTAAATGTTTGGCATCTCTAGTCCTTAAGGGCTCCCGGGCTCCTGCATTATATAGCTTCAGTGATTAATTCTGGGTGCTTGAGGGTCTTATTTATTTAGTTCAGCTATACCCAACCTGATGGGGGACCAAAAGGTACCCGACATTATTCTCCTCACCTTTACTTATTCTGACAAAAACCCTGTGAGGTAGGTAAAGCTGATATGGTGTGACTGGTTCAGCAGTCTTCCATGGAGGAAGGGGGATTATGACCCATTCTTCCATTCTGCATACCTCTCCACAAGTATTTGGTTGAAGCCAGAGCGATTAAGATCTATGGGTCCTCCTCGCCATAGCTGTAACATTAAGCTATCTCCCCTCTTATCCCTCCCACCCGAGGCACAGGATGTTGAGTTCCAGTAGTGGGTGGGGGGGAGGGGCATTGGATTTGCTGCCCCTATTATTGTTCTTATAAGGGTTGGGGTTTTTCTATGTTTTATTGTGGGGATTTTTTTTTTTGTAAGCCGCCATGAGCCAGCTATAGGTGTAACAAGCATTCATTTTGAGAGCTTGAAAACTCCACTGGAAGATGATGCCCAGCTGGTTAATTTTTTTAAATTAAATGATACACTATGCATAGAAGAACAGCCCTTCCTCTCCCCACGACAGATACCCTGTGAGGTAGATGGGGCTGAGAGAGCTCTGAGAACTGTGACTAGGCCAAGGTCACACAGCAGGCTTCATATGTCTCCAAGCAGCTTACAGTCACCTACCCTTCCTCTCCCCACAACAGACACGCTATGAGATAGGTGAGATTGAGAGAGCTCAAAGAGAACTGTGACTGGCCCAAGGTCACCCAGCTGGCTGCATGTGGAGGGGGGGGGCGAGGAATCAAACCAGGTTCTCCAGATTAGTGCCTGCCACTCTTGACCACCACACCAAGCTGACTCTCAACATGACCAACATACTATGAGCCCTCTCATACTAAGCTTCTTAAATAACTGACTCATGACACAGTATTACTATGTAAAGTGTATTGAATTTTTTGAATCACACTATTCCAGTGAAAAGTGAAAAGTGAAGAGGAACTAAAGAGCCTGTTGATGCGGGTGAAGGAGGAGAGTGCCAAAGTTGGCTTGAAACTCAACATCAAGAAAACAAAGATCATGGCATCCGGCCCTCTCAATTCCTGGCAAATAGAAGGGGAAGAAATGGAGATAGTGACAGATTTTATTTTCCTGGGCTCCAAGGTCACTGCAGATGGGGACTGCAGCAAAGAAATTAAAAGACGCTTGCTCCTGGGGAGGAAAGCTATGGCAAATCTAGACAGCATCCTAAAAAGCAGAGACATCACCCTGCCAACAAAAGTGCGTTTAGTCAAGGCTATGGTCTTCCCAGTTGCAATGTATGGCTGCGAAAGTTGGACCATAAGGAAGGCCGAGCGTCAAAGAATTGAGGCTTTTGAACTCTGGTGCTGGAGAAGACTCTTGCGAGTCCCTTGGACTGCAAGGCGAACAAACCAGTTAGTCCTAGAGGAGATCAGCCCTGACTGCTCTTTAGAAGGCCAGATCCTGAAGATGAAACTCAAATATTTTGGCCACCTCATGAGAAGGAAGGACTCCCTGGAGAAGAGCCTAATGCTGGGAGAGATCGAGGGCAAAAGAAGAAGGGGACGACAGAGAATGAGGTGAATGGATGGAGTCACTGAAGCAGTAGGTGCAAACTTAAATGGACTCCGGGGAATGGTAGAGGACAGGAAGGCCTGGAGGATCATTGTCCATGGGGTCGCGATGGGTCGGACACGACTTCGCACATAACAACAACAATTCCAGTGTCTTGTAACCTTTATGACATCTTGTGATCTTTGCAATAAAATTAGTTTAAACAATTTAAACCTTTCTTTAGCCTTCTCTAACCAATCATCTATTGATGGTCTATTTTTGATTTCCGAACTTTAGCAAATATTAAATGTGCTGCCATTAACAAATGCCGTGCTATGGTCTGGTACACTTTTGGGATACACACAGCATAGTTAAGAAGAACCAGCTCAACGTGTTTCCTCAAGGTTGCTTAGAACGCCATGAACAACTCAAATTAACTAACGTTAGCCAAAAGGGCTCAGCTTGAATACAGTACCACCATACATGTTAAAAGTAGCATCTGGATACCCACAAAACAAACTTTTATCATTGCTATTTCTATAAATACAGGCAATCTGAACAAGAGAGAAATGCCACTGGTGAGCCATTTTGTAAATATTCTCTTTGAATGTTGCAGGCCTTGAAACAGAGGAACAAAAGAGTAAACAAATGGGACCAGGTTCTTGAATCTATATTACGACCTAATGACTTCCATCATTTCCTAGTGTAGTCAATGATCAATAATCTGGTACCATCAAGGACTGAGCTCTGGGTCACACGCACTCTCCAATATGCCATAAATGCACATGGTCTTGTGAGCCTGAGCACCTCCTATTGATAAATGGGTCTTTTGCAAGTCCAAAACATTACCTGACTGAAGGCAGTGGATTGACAAAGGAACATGGGATTAGAGAGGTCCATATTACTAAGCATAGTGGCTAAAGAAGACCTTTATCTCTAGAGAGGCCAAGACCTTTATCTATAAATACCAGTGCTAGGAGGTAAGGTTAGGTGAAGGCCTTGGCCTCTATTCCTCATTTGTTGGTCCTCTAGGGCAACAGGTTGGCTGCTGTATGGAATAGGATCAGGGGCTTACCTGATTCGGGGCAAGCAGATGGGCGGGGTTTGGTGACACAAAGACTGGGCTTGGTGATGCAGGAGTGCAGGTAGGTGATCTGCCTGCTGTACACCCCACTCATTTCCTCTGCCAGCCCACCCTGCACATCTTTTCTGCTGGCCAGCTCACTCACCCCATACATCTGCTTCACTGGCCAGCCTGCTCACCCCAAGTGTCTCCTTTGCTGGCCAGCCCCACATGACTCCTCCACGGGCCCACCCCGCACGTCTCCTCCCTTGACCTTCCTGCTCACCTCATGTGTCTCCTCCACCTTCCCACTCTGCACATTTCCTTTGCCAGCCCACCCACCCCATGCATCTCCTCCAGCCCACCAAACCCACACATCTCCTCCACTAGCCAGCCCACCCGTCAACAAAGGATCTGACTAACTGGCTGGCCTACTTGCCAGAATCCTTTTGTGCCCCTCTCAACTAGTGCCTAGGATCACCATACTGTGGGCATGCTACTGAACAGGATGCTGTTCTTCTTTTTTCCATTATGCTTCTCGTTGTGAAATATGATACCCATACAACATCAGAAAATGATGGCCAGTGTCTGAGACATATAGAGCCAGATCAAGTTATTTTGTTGCCCCAAGTAAGGAATTCCCATCAAATCCTTGCTGGCCCATGTTGCCTCCACCTGGCTGCAGTACCAGGGTAGGAGAGGTATAAGAGATGATGCCAGCCACCTCCCATTTGGCCGGGGTGGTTTGGCTGTCCTGGGGAAAAATGTACTTATCTAAAATCTAAACAGAGAGGCAGAGAAGCAGTCTGGAGCCAGCGTGGCTGTTTGGATAGGGAAGGAGTTGGGAGCTGGGCCTTGATGGACAGTGAAATGTGTTGGGTTGGCATTTGCTCTTCCTGGAAATGAGTGGGTGAGCTGCCTGCTTTAGAAGTCTGCTGGCTCCCAAAGCACACGGCTTGCTTATATTGGCAAAATTCAACAAATATTGCAAAGATCACCAGAAGTCTGTCCGACATCCTCTTTCATCCAAAGGAAACCAAGCTTTGGAGCATGGCCTCCGGACTTCACTTTGCTTGGGGAAATGGAGAATTTGTGGGCGAATAAAACAGCCCTTCTACTTTTAGGCAGCGTCTTCCGTAGGATATTGATACTGAAAGATGTTTTCCACCTAATGGATTTGAAGACGAAGCTGTTTTTTTATACCCTGCTACCAAAAGAGTCCCAAGGCAGCTTAGCCAGTTTGGTGTAGTGGTTAGGAGAGCGGACTTCTAATCTGGCATGCCAGGTTCGATTCTGCACTCCCCCACATGCAACCAGCTGGGTGACCTTGGGCTCACTGATAAAACTGTTCTGACCAAGCAGTGATATCAGGGCTCTCTCAGCCTCACCCACCCCACAGGGTGTCTGTTATGGGGAGAGGAATGGGAAGGCGACTGTAAGCCACTTTGAGCCTCCTTCGGGTAGGGAAAAGCGGGATATAAGAACCAACTCTTCTTCTTCTTCTTCTTCTTCTTCTTCTTCTTCTTCTTCTTCTTCTTCTTCTTCTTCTTCTTCTTCTTCTTCGCTGTCAGTAGTGGCTCAAGCAGGGGTGCTGCTTGAGTCCACTGCCCTGAGCCACCACCCATGGCTGCTGCCATCTTTTGCCTGCCGCTGGTTGCCCTTCCATCCCAGCCTAACTGGGAACAGCTGCAGCTCCTTTCCTCTTAATTGCCTCTTAATTAAATGCACGTGTCCACAAAGAGATACCACTGACAATGGTGAAAACAGTGCCACTCCCCCCAAAATCCACGTCTGAGGGTTCTGCTTCCCTTTGGCTCATATCAAGTGCTGGTCACACTTTGCACTTGAGTATCTGGTGCATTTCTGGAAGAAAAAGGCTCCTTTCCTACCAAGGAACAGGGTTCAGGACAGCTGCAAGGGACCTCCTGCCTTAAACTTTCCTAAGTAAGGAAGCCTAGATGCTTACTTAAAAACAAAACAGGGTTATATGCTGAGATTTTAATTTTAATTCCAGGCCCCTGCATGTCATTGAGGAGGCCAGTCTTTCCCTCCCACAGTTCCATTCCCACATCAGTACAGTTCTTTTCACAGTTTTTATTTTTGGCCTACCCACTGTGTATAACAGGTGTGCACGATTCCTACAATTTTCCCAGAATGCACAGCTGCCATTTTGTATGAATACGACAATGCGTGTAAGCACACAAATGGGACCCTGGATTTGTGAGGGTAGATGCTCACATATACCGCAGCTGCGCCTTGCATGGACAAATATACATGTTGTCCTGTTTGCAGAGCATAATGTGTACTGGGAGGACTGTGGGCAGCGAGCATGGCGGGTGTGCCAGAGTCAGATAGCTTAAAGAAGGCTTTTAAAGAAGTCTTGTTGAGATCATTATCACCTGCAGCAAAAAAAAGAAAAGAAAAGAAAAAAAAGGAACAGAAAAAGAAAAATTTGTCGCAAGCCATGAAAGGAAGGCGGACAAGAGAATCGCTGCCGAAGGGAAAAGGCAAAAAAAAAAAAGCAGCTCTGCTGGAAAACAAAGGTAAGCTTGTGCAGGTGCTCTTCAACCGCTGCTTCTTCCTCAATATTAAGGAAATGCCCTCTCAACTTACTCCGGGGCCCTGCTTCATTACTGATCACTTTACACTTTCCTGGAAAGAGCCCTGGGGTTGCAAAGAGGGGCAGAGGCCAAGCTCACAGGATCAAGTGCTGAAACCTGGGCTGCTCTGTGCCGTTCCATGTACTCTTGAGACCGAGAGAGAGTCACCTCTGAGTCAGATTCGTTCACGGCTGCGGCAGCTTCTGACCAGAGAACAAGAGACTGCATCGGCACATCACGGACTATCCTGCGGTACCAGGGTAGTGTTCACAAGCAATCTCTCAACTGGATTGTCAGTTGCCCGTCTCTGCACGGGGCACCCTGGCCGCTCTACAACCTCCCTTCGCAAGTGGAGTTTCTTGAGTGGAGAGAGCATACCCAAAAGGCGAATGATCCCTATGGGGCACTGATAGCACAATATCGCAGGTCTGCGCACTGTGTAATGATCTATGCCCTGGCTGCCTTGTCTTTCCTCCTGAGACAGCAGTGGAAGTGAGCTTTCTCATGCCCTGGACCAAGGGTTTTGAGACCTCCCGTGATGGTGAGATGGTGCCTGATTGTTTGCAGTTTAGTTTTGGAACATGCAAGGATTTTTCAGGCATGGATTTCTTAGGCGTCCCCTGTTGTTTATAAAGGGTTTCCTGAATGGGTGGGAATTAATTAATTTTGAATATATTTTTTACAGTTGTTAAACATTTCTTAGTGATATGACCATATCTGGTCATGTTGACCCACCCCTCCCTTCCAAAATGGCCAATGATGGGCCTGGAGGAGGTGGGAAGGGGAGGGGCCTCAATTGGGCACAGCTATGCTATGTGAACCAAATATGGAAAAGTAAAGATATCAGCCTTAATATAAAATGCCGGCTAGTCAACGCCATGGTCTTCCCCATAACAAGCTATGGATGCAAAAGCTGGACCCTAAAGACTCTAAAGAAAGAAGACAGGAGGAGAATAGATGCTTTCAATTTATGGTGTTGGAGACGAATGCTGCGAATACCATGGATCGCCAAAGTTACCAACAAGACAGTTTTAGAAAGGAGCAAACCAACTATGTCATAAGAAGGGAAGATATTACGGCTAAAGCTCACTTACTTGGACACATCATGCGCTCGAACTCACTAGAACAATCATTAATGCTCCACATGGTCAGCGACAAAAGGAAACGTGGTCGCCAAAGGATCCACTGGCTCGACACGATCAAAGCTGATACAGGGATGACCATGAACCAACTGAAAGAAGCGGTCATTGACAGAGATGCATGGTGGAGACTTTACTATAGAATCGCCAAGGGTTGGACACAACTGAATGGATGACATCATCATCATCATCATCATCATCATCATCATCATCATCATCATCATCATCATGATGCTATACGCAACTATAGTCTTCACAATCAAGCCACTTCTGGGGTATCTTGAAGCCTGAAAAATGTTTCAGGGGTTTCTCAATGGTAAAACAGCTGAGGAAGGCTGGTCTAGACAGAGGATGCTCCAACATGCATCAGTGAGCAGTGACCAAAAAATGCCGGTATTGGGAAGAGTCCCCTTCCTGCAAACCAGCATGTGACTGCAGGTGGGATCCTAGTTTTAGGTTAAAAGGTGAGCATCTGTCTGGATGGAAATCACAGAAGGGCATTTGTTTTCAACTCAAGGTATTAAAGAAAATGGGGTTTTCATGACGGGAAAGACTTTTGTAACCTGTGAACAGCCGAGGATGAATCATCTCATATGCTTGTGATTTCTTGTTGACCTTTCTCCTTACTGCCTGGAGGAGATCCATGGGCCACACTAGCCGTTGCCTGGGGTCCAGACCTCCCTTCCGAGGAGGCGATGTGATTAACTTTTGTGCCTGATTACTGTGAATGGGTCCATCACGAGGGCTCCGCTGCAAAGCCTTGCCTGATTAGAGTGCCTGCTTTGATAAACGCCCCTTAATGTTTCTTAACAGCCTCCTCAATGGCCAATTCACCTTCTGGGCAGGCTGCTTGGCAAACTGAGCTTGAGAAGCAGGTTGGGCAGTTTTGTATGTGGAGAAGGGGAAAGAGGGACAAAGGCTTGTGTGAGTCAGCTGAAGCCAGCAACCTGGGGTGCTGGATTTGTCTCTGGGGAGTTGTTCTAAATCAGGGGAGCTGATCGCCTGCAAACATGCCTGCTCACGTCTGCCTCTGTATTCACAGGGAAAATAAATACTGCAGATGCATTGGGCTTGGATTCCATGAATGAGTTCTGTATGTGTTACAAAGCAGAAGAGCTGGATTTTATGTCTCATAGTGGCTTATAAATGCCTTCCCTTCCTCTCCCCACAACAGACACCCTGTGAGGTAGGTGAGGCCGAGAGAGCTTTGACAAAACTGCTCTGTAAGATCAGCTCTGACAGGACTGCAACTAGCTCAAGGTCACCCAGCTGGATGCATGTGGAGGAGTGGGGAACCGAACCCAGCTCTCCAGATTAGAAGCTGCCCCTCTCAACCATTACACCAATTTGGCTCTTCCTTGCCCTGGCCCTCCTGTTTGCCCAAAATCAAGGGTTTTCCATTAGCCCTTAAGCAAATGGCAGTGCTAGCACATGAGGAACTGGGCTCCACAGCAAAACTTGGTCTACAACTCATTGATACAATGCATGCCTTTAAATCTTCAGTGCCATTTCCTTCAAAGGAAACCATGCAAGCTGAACAAGAGTCAGCCCAGTGATGTGACTGCAAATAAGGCACCTGTTATTTTAGGTAGCCTGAACAGACGCACGGTACTGAAGCCACAAGAAGGAATAGGTTCTTTCTACTCCACGCTAGTCAGGACTCTTCTGGAGACCAGAGCCTGGTAACGAACACTGTGCATCAAGAATGACAGAGGCCGATTGGAATGGCTATATTGTGGCCACTAGGTGATCTGGGTCTCCAACCAGCGTGGGGCCTGTTAAGACTTCTCTTGTTTGCTGCTTTAGAGCAGGGGTAATCAACCTGTGGTCCTCCAGATGTCCATGGACTACAATTCCCATGAGCCTCTGCCAGCATTTACTGGCAGGGGCTCATGGGAATTGTAGTCCATGAACATCTGGAGGACCACAGGTTGACTACCCCTGCTTTAGAGGGCGAGACTCAGTCCAAGAGGCTTAAGTCACAGGGGGGTAGATTTAACTTGAAGAAACATCCTAATAGGAAACATCCTAAGGTCAGTGGATTGCAAACTATGGCTCTAGAGCCAACAGTGGACCAATACAAGAGCAAGCATGGGTCATTAAAAAAGAAAAGCAAATCTTCATGTCAGGTCTAGTGAAGGGGTTGGTGAGAGGCGAGGAAACCAAGGAGGGGAAGGGAGCAGCAGGCACAGATTTCTATGGGACTAAAATTCCCATAAATTCCCTCCTTGGAGAAGCTTTACAGAAAGTGCGATGCTGGGAATGGAAGGGCAGAGAACAGCGTAAGGCACTTTGGGTTCCCACTGCAGAGAAAGGGAGGAATATTACTACTATTATTATTATTTATTAGATTTATATCCCGCCATTCGCGGAAAGCTGTCTCATGGCGGTTTACAAGATAAAAAAGCCCATATAACAAATAACTCCCTGCTGCCTCCCCCCCCCCCCATTAAAACAGTTACATCAGCTCAATTCCTGGCGGCATCTATCTCTCCCTCCCTCAACCTGTATGGCTGCCGCTCCGGTGCACCAGGGGAACTTCTCCAGCCAACAACCACCAGCGATGATGGTCTACAATCTGGTGGCAGTATAAGGGGGAGATCAATAAGCGAACAGAGAGAAATAAAAGGGAAACGAGAGAAGTAAACAGTGGTCTGTCATTCAAGTGTGAACTATGGGCAGGTTTAGGCCAGTGCACAAACAATTGCACTAGGTGCTCCTGAGTATATTTGTGATTTATTGTGCACTTTAAAAAATTGGGATTTTTTTTTTCAGATTCAGATTTTGGGAACGGTATCCACCAACATTCCAGATCATTTGGATCCCCAAAAACATTTTGATTCCCCCCCCCTTATTTTTTGGGTCCATTTTTTCCTATTGGGGACCCTTTCTGGGTGGGCTAAAGCAGCTATTTTTCAAGAAAATGTCATCAAAAATGCACAGAACATGGTCTTGCCTGTCTTATAAAGACACCCCCCACCAAGTGGATTGGGTCAAGGAGTCCATTTATACAGGCCCCATTTATCAAGGCCCCTAGCCATCCTATTTGTCTCCATAGTTTCCTATGGGGAAAAAATTCCATGTTTTCTCCTGGACCAAGAAGTCAATTACCAAATCTACAAGAGCAATACTGGTCAAAAGCCTCCCAACGCAAACACAAAAAACAAGCACAACACAGCCGATGTCAAACCAAAGAAATCAAGCCAAAGCAACTTGAGCAAGGGCCATTGTTGCAAGCCCAACAAAACAAAAGTCAAACCATGGAAGCCAAGAAGAACCCAAGGCATACCCAACAGACCTAATGTCAGACCAGAAAATCCAGTTACCAAAACTGATATTCTTTTGCTTAGCTTGAGTGTATAGTGGTTGTTACAAATCTTCTGAGAATGTTTTGACCTGATGTGGGATTTTAGGAATGCTCGTATTGTCTGGGAGCAATCACGCACGTTTTTTCTGGGAACCCTGGCTTGGGAAGAGTTTTATGCCTGACATGTTAATCAGCGCACCAAGATTCAAATCGGGGGGAAGGGTTATATGGGAGACATAAAGGAGTGCTAGCGTGTTTGCTAACTAGTTTTAGCAAGGAAAAGCCTTGATTTCTGCTTGTTTGCCTTTCTCCATCAAGAGATTCTTTTTCTAAAATGAATCTGCTTATTGAGGTCTTAACAGGAATCTGACATGTAGACAATATTGACCTTGATGCACCAAGGCACGGATTCAGCATAAGTTCATGAGCCTGGTTGGTTTTGGTAACATCTCCATTGGTTCACAGCCTCTGAGTCCCTGGCCTGGATAAACATTCACAACCAGTGTCTATCTCACAGATGCAAAAGTTTGGAAGTGCTGCATCCACCCTCCCCTCCCAAACAATCCATGTGAAGTACAAACAGAATTTAAATTCATTGGACGGTTCCCGGTTTGCCTGTTGTAAAGGGAAGTTATTTGTCGCAATTAAGGGGGAAACGAGTTGAAGAACAGCAGGAGGTCGATTCTCAAATGTGGCTGGAAATGAGCCCAGTCGCCATGGTTCCCGCTCCCCCCTCCCCCCCCCAGCCAGCCGAAAACAAGGGGACGTGCCGACTGCATCCCCATTTAGATCACTCAAAAGTTTACTGCACCTCAGCCAGGCTGGAAATAAAACCGGAGCGAGACATTTGTTAAATACAGTTCATGCTTTATGCAGTGTGCATGCGTGGGCACGGCTTTCTAAAACTTTGAAAAAACTCTGATATTCGAGATTCAAATGAGTAGCCGTGTTGGTCTGAAATAGCACAACAAAATCAGAGTCCAGGAACACCTTTAAGACCAACAAAGATTTATAGCACAACAAAATCAGAGTCCAGGAGCACCTTTAAGACCAACAAAGATTTATTCAAGGTGTGAGCTTTCGAGTGCAAGCACTCGAAAGCTCACGCCTTGAATAAATCTTTGTTGGTCTTAAAGGTGCTACTGGACTCTGATGTTATTGATATTCGAGAGACTTTCTTGTCTGGGGGCCCTCCAGTTTGCAGGCAAAAATAGGAGCACGCTCAGAACAGCCCTGGCTCATACCAAAGCCTTTCCCTGAGCCATCTGTCAGAATTTCACTCGGCATGTGTGAAGAAGTGCCCTACAACCCAGGATTCAGGTCGGAGTGGCAATAGAAGTATGATAAATAAATAAAGGGGTCTGCACCATTTACATGCTCAAAGCATTCCTCCACTTGATGGCTAGGAACAAGAAAGCTACAGAGGGAAGAGTCAGCTTCACAGATCTGCAGCTTTGCAATGCAGATGGCACCGGCCTGGGGAGAACATAGAAATATGTTCACAACCCAGGTTGATGGTCCCACCTAGGAATAAATCAATCAATACAGTTTTGGGCTGTCAAGTCACAACTGTCTCATGGTGACCAGGGCAAGAGATGAGCGGAGGTGGATTGGCATTGCTTTCCTCTGCATCGCAACCCATGGTTTCCTTGGCAGTCTCCTAGATGTGGCTGACCATGCTTAATTTTCAAGTTCTGATGAGATCAGGCTAATCAGGACTATTGAGGTTGGTGGAACCTAGGAACGCAGAGTTTAAATGGCAGTATTCCTTTCCCTTTGAACAGGAGGAGAAGGATGACCCTGAAGGGGTGGGAACAATTGGTAGGGCTGCCAAATCTTCCCTGGTAGTCCTGTTTGTTCTGATGCTGCTTGCCCTTGGGAGAGAAGCCATTGGCTTCAGGCTAATTCCATGACATCACACCCAGTGTGACCTGAAATGATGTCATTGCATCAGGATGATCTTCTAGCACTTGCTCCAAACTTAATTCCTAGGAAGGAATATACAGGAGAAGATTGTTTGTCCAGTGGATTGTCACCACTTTCAGTATTGTGCACACCTGTGCAATTCTCCTGCTGTGGTGACAGCAAGGTCCAGCCCTCCTACATGATCCAGAACACAATCTGGAGGGTCATGGTTCCCAATCCAGGCTGAATCTAGAGATGAATGGCATTCTAAGTCCCCAGTGCCAGAGTTGGTTTATTTAGATTTCTATACCCCATTTCCCTCTTTAGTGTGGACCCAAAGCAGCTCTCCTCCTTCATTCGATAATTCTGCAATTCATTTTTCTGCACGTTCCCCCCCCCCGCACCCCCCAATGATCTCCTGCTGGTTGCTAGTCATGTGTTGGCAACTCTTTTAAGGGGAAATTACATATTCCCTCCTGACCACAAAGAAGATTTCGAGGAACCCCGGAAGGGTGACATGCCCCTTCAGAGAAGTGGGCACAGAAGTAAGATGCCAGTCAGTCAGTCAGTCAGTCAGTCAGTCAGTCAGTCAGTCAGTCAGTCAGTCAGTCAGTCAGTCAGTCAGTCAGTCAGTCAGTCAGTCAACCGTTTCCATTGTGGAGAAACTGACTTGGCCTGTAGAGCAACAGGGGAAGTGGGCTCCAGTGATCTAGTGATGTCAGTGGCCATCCGAACTTCTGGGAAAGGCAGTGTAACCCCTGGGGAACTCTCAGGTCACCCCAGGGTCCCACTGAACTCTGGTTGGGGATCCCTGCTGTAGGCAGTTTTATTCAGGATGTCGTATGATTAATTTCTCCTCTACCTCTGTGGGTTTTTGTTTTTATGTCTGTGTATTTTTAGGCTTTATGTTCTACTAGATTCAAAGCCCGTCCCTAAGGATGGGCTTTGAAGGGCCCTCCCACTGGCCACCACGGCCAGCTGCCCTCCCCGGGGAAGCCATCCCTGGCTATCCCTGGCCATTGGAGGCCGGTGAGGAAGCCATCCCCACCCGCCCCCCTCCCCAGCGACATCCCAGCTTGCCCAGGGGCCCTGGCCAGAGGGCCCCGGGGAAGCCTTCCCCGGCCCTCTGGCCGGGGGGGGGGGCGAGGGGCCAAGAATAAACGTATATGCAAATTGCTGTCAAGTTATAGCTGGCTTATGGTGCTCCCTCATAGGGTTTTCAAGGTGGGAAATGAACAGAAGTGGTTTGCCCTTAGCCTGTTTCTGTGTCGCTACCGTGAACTTCCTTGGTGGTCTCCCATCCCAGTACTTCCTAGAGGCAACCTTCCTTAGCTTCTGAGATCTGATCAGAGCAGACTAGCCTGGGTCATCTGTCAGGGCCCAAGAAAAAACACATTTTGCCTTAAAATAACATCCTATATGATACATACAGAATTGAAGGAAACACAATGTGTGGGTTTCTCACTTTTCTTTGGATCTTTCCTCAGTTTGCTGTGACAGATGAAGGGATTCTGCACTTTTCTACGTATTAATAAATTTCTTTTTTTGTTTTGAATGCTGCAGTTTGAACTCTGTGACCCATCCTTGATCATGTCTACCCAGAGAGAGAGACAGAGAGAGAGAGAGAGAGAGAGAGAGAGACAGAGAGAGACAGAGAGAGAGAGAGAGACAGACAGACAGACAGACAGACAGAGACAGAGGGAGACAGAGACAAATTAAACCCTTCTATTTAACTTATAACATGTGTAGTGTAGCGGGGAGGCAAGAGGCATTTAGAAGTGGTCTGCCATCGCCTGCCTCCATGTTGTGACCCCTGGTATTTCTCAGTGACCTCCCATCCAAATTCTAGCCAGGACTGGCCCTGCTTAACTTTCGAGATCTGACAGAGATTGGGCTCAGGGCTAGTCACATGACACCCTTCGATCCAATGATGTGCAAATACAGCCATCTAGACTAGAGAGCCAGTGTGATGTAGTGACAAGGGTGTCTGACTAGACTCTGAGATACCAAGGTTGGAATCCCTGCTCTGTCATGGAAGATTGCTGGGTGACAGTGGGCCAGTCATACATTCTGAGACTAACCTACCTCACAGGGCTGTTGTGAGGATTCCTGGTGGGACTGCTGATGTGGACAGAACAATAAGCTTGTGTGAACTGGCCCAAAGAAACCATTAATGATAAGCACATGTTGAGCACAATCTGTTTCCCTCTTAGGAAGCGATGGCAGCTACATCTCCAGCATCCAGAAGCAACAGCAGCCTAAAGTTCTGGAGATGCAGCTGAGCCAGAAAAGGAGAGCAACTCCGTTCTGTCAAGAACCCCCCCCCCCAATACAATTTTCTTCAGCTGAAGCAGAAATACGGGAGGAGACAGTGTTTCTCCCCCTCCTTCGTTTCTTTTTTAAACATGCTGTTAAGTGGGAAAGAATAACGGGCATCAGGGATTTTATTACATTACTAATTATGGTGTTGTTTTATTATGCCGCTCAAAGTACAAAAACATATTGTACTTTTTTTTTAAGTAAGAAGAATGGGCTTGGCATGGAATCAGCTAATTCAATACATAATTTTGTAGCAAGTAATTATTTGCTTAAAACGAGAATTAGCCGAAAGAGGATCAAGTATCTCTCTCAGCGGCTCATGCACCAGGAAGGTGAGAATGTAATTTGCAAGGCATGCATCGGCTTGTTGAACAAATACTTGGAAATCCTATGTTGGGGAGAGACAGCAGGCGGCTGGCTGAGGTAGTACGGTGCAGTGGTTAGAGCACTCCCCTCTACAATCGCTGCCTCAACTTAGCCGTGTGGTTGATAGAGAAAACAAACTGGCAGGCCATTCCAAAGGACTGAAGGACCTGTGGTGAAAAAATGACCTGGCTGGTGCTGTAAGAACAATTCAGACAAAGGGCACAGCACGGAAAAGACTAGGAGACGTGGTTCAAACCCCTGGGTCCTGCTATGTCAGCACACCTCCTTCCAACAGACACCTGTCATCACTATGTCAGTTGGTGGGAGAGATTTTTTTTAAAATGCTATCAGGTCAATGGTGTGATGTCACTTCCTGGGAAAAACCAGATGTGCCATCATGCTGCTTGAGGAATGTGAGTTTCTGGTGATTCCTAGAGTGGCATGACTGCACTTCTGGTTTTCATAGCCCCCTGGAAGTAATTATATACCACTGATGCCACCATGTCCCCTGGCCATGAAGGGCCATGAAGGGCTGTTAGATCCAGGGGTTCAGAGACCAGGGCAGAGTCTGCACTTACTTTCTTTATTCCATTGTCAATCCTGTTGAATTCAGATTGCTTTGAACTCGGGTCTTCTTCTCCCCATTGAAATAGGAAAGTCTTCTGCACGTGGTTAGGGAGGCTCAGAAGGGGCGGGGGAGGGAGGCAAGACTCTTTCTTTCTTTTCTTGAAGGGTGGGGGGAGAGGAGCCAGGCAGGGAGCCTCTTTCTTTTCTTGGAGGGGTGGGGGAGAGGATGGAAAAAGGCAGAGGAGGGAGGAAAAATCCAGGACGGACAGAAGTTGAGAGAAATTAGGGGCTTCTCCTTTAAGGCAAGCGTGTCACATGACCAGGTGTAGCCTATCAGAGGTTCTCTACCACAGAGCTTTCTTTCCCAAATGGATATTCAGGATTAAAAGCACTGAGATATCACACAATAAAGGTAGGGTCACTCCGGATCAATCCTTCTTGCTGCAGAAGGAAAATTTTAATCGCCCAAAATCCAAACGGAAATCGCATTCTGTGTAGAGGGCAGGGACTGAATCGATCTGGGGTTGGAATAAAAGCTCCGTGCAGTTTACACCCAGGACACCGGGAGTTCGTTTCAGCACTTTATTGTGACACCAGATAGACAGCACAAGAGGCAAAAACTGAACTAAAACTGAACTAAAACACCCCTCCGAAATCCCCAACTTATATAAATGCAACACAGTAGATCTTCCCGCCAGTGCGCGCTATTGGCTTGTTTCAGTTGAAACTGACTGGATCCGGCAGTCGGGATCTAGCTGCGCACTGGCTGATTACAGCACAGAATACGATCCTGCCTCAGACCTCAAACTCGGTCCTTGGCAGCTCTACAGACACGACAAAGGCAACAGCCATTGCTTTGATTTGGGCATGGGGGCAGATAAGTAACTCATGCCATTGGGGGAGCATTGGAGATCCGTGTTCTGATCTGCTGACCCCAAGCAGGACTTCCCCTGCCACATTTTGCACCAGCTGAAACTTTTGATATGCCTTCAAAGACAGGCCTGCATAGAGCCCATTGTAGCCGTACAGCATGGAGGGTAAAAATAGCATAGATCAGTGTTGCTAGGTCTGCCGATTCTAAATAAGGGGCCAATGTATGAACAAGGAAAAATGGTAAAAATATACTCCTAGGAACTGCACCCAAACTGTATCCACTGACAAAGCCAGATCCATGAGTTCCCCTAAGCTTTTAAGCTCTGATCATGCTCTGGGAGGGTAGTAATTAGCAATTTAATAATCTAGGTCTGAAGACCCGTCATAGGGTTGCCAAGGAGGGGGCTTGGAGGTCTCCTACAATAACAACTGATTTCCAGACTACAGAAATCAGATACCTTGGGGAAAAAGTGCTGATTAGGAAGGTGGACTCTGTGACATCAGCTCCCACTGAGCTCTGTTGTTTCTCCAAACTCTGCCCTCCAAAGATACCACCCACAAATCTCCTGGAATTTCCCAAATCAGAGTTGGCAACCCTAGGACTTGGACCTCAGTTCCATGTTTGGTAGTGATGGTGGGGGGATCTTTCAAGCTCAAGTCCTTTCAAGCTTGACCTTGGACAGAAAGGTTGTTCTTGACTACTTTGGATTTTGATTGGGAGCGCTATATCTGAAAGGATTATTACACATTGTAGGAAGCTTCACATTTCATGATTCTCATGCCACCTGCCAGCTCTTCTTATTATCCTGCATTATTATACATGGGCCTATAGTTTACTTGGCCACTGATGAAGATCCTCTGGGTTGAAATGCGTTTGGCCTATGGTCACGCCTTGTGCCACCACTGTGATTGCAGACTGTAATTCATAATGTTCTTTATAACCTTCTTAATGCACACTTAATAATTAATACTTGTATTTTATCTTAATAGGCGTATAGTTTTGCTCAACCTTTGGGTTCCTGACTTATTTTCTCAGCTTGAGTTTTTGTTCCCTTTTTGTTTTTCGTCTTTCAAGCTCTACCCGGCAGAGAGAGAGATTTTTGCTCTATGGCAATGGAACATACACCATTCCTCTCAAGCAGCATGGCCTATCAGCTAACGGTTTATTTCTCCCTGCCCTTGCTAGGAGAAAATCACCCATTAGACGAGGTGGGTCTAATTTGCATAACTTATTCAGCTTGCAGAACTTGGCCTTCCTTGATGCTGAATTTTGCTTTTGCTATCTTAGGACAGAGCACATATGCCCCAGGGATCCTCCTGCTGTATGTCTGGCCTTTGAATAGCAGCTGCCTCTTAGTCCCGTACAAAGTATGCTATCTATGATTGGCATCTCAATGGTCCTCCACTGTGCCAGACGGCGCAGGGATTGGCCAGCGTCTTGGCATTCAATTGTGTCTCCTCTGACAGATGAACATTTTCTAGCTCATTGGAGAAGATTATCTGCACGCTCCCCCGCACTGGGAAGAACTGATCCCCAACCTTATTTATCCTCAGATGAATGGAATCCTTTAATGTTCGGGTGAAGAGAGTCGCCCAAAAACGCCCCTGGGAGAATGAGATGAAACATCTTCTACTCGGCCTATGCTCACTGGCCCCGTAGAGGCGGAGAGTTTTGAGGCCTTGAAAATGGTTCATTCTGAGATCAGAAAGAGGGCCAGCTATGATTCCGTTACCTCATTTGACCGCCTTAACTTTTAAGCACCAGGTTGCATTTCTGGGTGTGTGTGTGTGTGTGTGTGTGTGTGTGTGAATTCAGTGAATCCACAAATGTAAGGAGTCCTGCTCCTGGATACAACTGAGGGTCAGGGGTTGACTCAGCTATGTGGCATACACAACAGTGGCCCAGGGCCCCAGGCTGGATCCCATAATGGAAGGGGGTCTACATTCTCCAGGGTTTGTGCAGTAGCCATTTCGGTCATAAGAGGGAGGGGAAAGGGTGGGCTCTGGTGGGAGTGATTCTGGGGACCCATCTCAGGGATTCTGGGGACCCATCTCAGACTTTTCCCCAAGGCCCCAGAGCCACTAAGACTGACCCTGCCAAGGATCTTGTCCAGCATCTTCTTTCCAAGAAGCCTCATAAAAGGGCAAGAACGTAACCGTTCCCCATAGTCTCTCAGCCACTGGCATTCTGCTTTTGAACAGCAGAGGTTCTAGTAAGTTGTGATGGTGAATCGCTGCTATATTTATTTACGTCACGTATACTCTGCCTTTCCCCCAACGGGGACCCGATAAGGCTTACATTGTCTTCCTCTCCTCTGTTTTAGGTTAAGCACTAAAGGGCTATCCCCCCTTCCCTGAATTTGTCTGCTCCCTCTTTGGAAGCCTCCCAACCAAGCCACCAACCCTACCTTGTGTGCCGGATTCTGGCAGAAAACACAATACGCGCCACACTCAATTCAACACTGGTAAATAATAGTTAAGAAAAATTGGCCTGCAACTATTGCTAGGATAGGCTGGTTGATTCAAAACATTCTGATAAACTAAAATGCATCCTTAGTTACCTGACTGAGTGTTTTTTTTAAATCCTTAAAGAAAAGTACCTGTAAACATTGGTTGAGGCCGGGAAGATAACATCTTGAACATCCACAGACAGGCCTCCCTAGAAGAAGAAGAACTTGGAAGAAAGCAAAATCCACTGAAACATCACGGGAAGAAGCATCTCCCAAACAAGGATGCCCTCCTAATAAGAATATCAAATGTGTAGTATCTTTGATGTGAAATATTATGAGAGACAAGTGGGGAAACTGCCACTATTTAATGTAAATCATGTTTTAAATTTTTATTGTATTTATGACTGATGTAACCCACCCTCTCATGACCTTATGGGAAGGATGGGGTAGAAAAAATAATGTTGCTTATTACTACATCATCATCATCATTCTCAGGAGACGGATTTTTCCTGCTCTTTCACACAGCCAGGAATGCCTCTCCAGTGCCTACTGAGGTCTGGACATATATGTGATAGCAAAGCAAGCTTCACTTGCCATCTCACAAACCTATTCATATGAAAATTTATACATTTTTAGTCTATTATAACTCATGCAATGAAGGTATCTTGCCCTGCATGACTGCCGGAGGGATCATCTCAGACTGAAAAAGGCCAGATGCCAACCATCTGTGACCAAGAAATGGAACTCAGAATGGGGCTATGCAGATGAAGAGGCAGGGCTATGCAGATAGGTGTGGTGGGGGCGGAGTTACCAGAAGTGTCCTTGAAATGTCAGCAGGACCATCTTGCCCTTTCCCTCCTATGCACAAAAGTGCAGCCCTATCTATGAGTACAATGTTGTAGTGATGGATGAATCTGCCACCTGCACCGTTTGCAGGGTAGTCCTCACTGCAGGCATGTGGTCTAGTGCCCGTTGTATTCCTGAGCACAACAGCCTTTGCCTCTAGTACTTATATCAAACAGAAAAGGAAAAAACAGGGAGCGTTTTGTTAATTCCACCTGAGAACTTTGATTTCAGTGCTAGCATCCTGCTCTGGAACATGCAAAGGAGCAAGAGTGCCTCTGAGCACATGCAGAGTTCACTTGCTGTCTTCCAAATAGCCCAAGCTGTTTTCTTTCTCACGCACGGACGATGAAATAAGAGCATCTGCCTCAGGATGGATATGTTGGTTTTCAGGCTATTTTATTAATTAAAGCACAAAAACAAATAAACCACAAAAAACTCCTGCCTTTCAGGCAGTTAGCTGTTGAGGCAGATTGCACTCAGCACTTGATTTCTAAAAGGAGAGTTGTCAATGTTCAAGCAAAAGCAGTCCTGGGCATACAAAGGGTGCTGGAGATGTCACCAGCCTGTCACCAAGACCTGGGCTTGAACAATGTCCTGTGCTGAATCCTGGATAGGTTGCACTCCAGGTATGCTCAGTGGCACCGTTGCAACAGTTAATTTTTCAAAAACCGAAGGGGTGATTGCTGGCAAGAGCAGCTTCTCAGGCTGAGCCTTGGGACAGATCAAGCACAGCTTCCCCTCCAGAGATACCCCCCCCCCCAGCAATCACTGTGCACAAGCTCTGGTTCCAGTAGGTTTACACAAAGCAGGGGGAAGCTGTGCAGAGCTATCCTTGCCCTCGGCTGCTCCGCATCCTGTTGGGAAGATGTTCTCCAGAGGAGATGAATGTACCATCTTGCACGGGAAGCCGACTGTCAGCAGGATAACGCGGGCTGGAAATTTGCTTAGCGCTACCCTGCCAAGGCTTTAAAACACACATATTGTTATTTCACCGCTTGCAACGGTGACCTACATAAGAGCTACGGCTCCTTTGCGAATCTCTGTCCCCCCTCCCTCTGCCTAGCAAATCTTTCACTGGGCCCGGCGTTAACCGGATCACACGCATAGCAGCGCAGAGCTGGGGGTGGGTGGTGGGTGAGCGGAGGAGTTTTCAGAAGCGGACAAGAAACCTACTGAGCCGGCCTCCGAAGCTGAGGATGGAGACCTCGGGGCCGATTGGACAGGCCTGGTGCATCCTCCTTAGGGACTCTCTGGGCTTCGTACCCTCCTGCTGGCCTCTGGGTCTCTCTCAGCTGCCCTGCTGTTAACTCGCTTTTATCAGAGGGGCTGACTCCATTTGCATCCGTGTCAAACGAATAAACACGAGGAACAAGAGTCTCGTCTTCTCCCCTGATGGAAAGCCTCTCTGGGTTTTTAAGAACATTCACACACATCATCTACATCCCACCTTTCTCCACAGTGGGGACGACCACACCCAAGGAGGTTTACGTCATTCTCCTGTCCTCTGTTTTATTCTCCCAAATAAGGGTAGAAACGGGAAAATCCCAATGCCGTTTGAGGCTCTCAGACCTCGGTGACCCAACTCCCCCCAGACAAAACTGTTCCGGGGGGGGGGGAGGGGGAAGCCAAACGGCAGGCTAAACTGGCTTTGCAGCAAGCAGCTGATTGTGGCAGGGGTAGTCAAACTGCGGCCCTCCAGATGTCCATGGACTACAATTCCCATGAGCCCCTGCCAGCATTCGCTGGCAGGGGCTCATGGGAATTGTAGTCCATGGACATCTGGAGGGCCGCAGTTTGACTGCTCCTATTGTGGAGAGTGAACTCCTTGCATGAGGACTCCTCCCCTCTTGGAACTGCATGCTGAAATAGCTTGGGGGAGGCTTTGCCTCTGCGACCGCAGCAGGCATCCTTCCAGCTCCCTTCTTCTATGCACAACACTTAAGAGGCCACCTCCCTGGAGATCTGCTAGAGGCGGCTTACAACGAAGACAACACAAAGCCATGGAAAAACAAGCCGGCACTGTTGAAGCGAGTCAGGCACAATGCCATCAAATATACATTGAGCAGCTTAAAAGGCTGTAGATAAATCTTCAGGCCAGAAGCAGAGCAGAAAACATTCATAAGCCGGAAATCTCTTTTGTTAAAAGCCTGGGTAAAGAGAAACGTTTTGGGTGGAGGCCTCAAAGAACGTAACCTAGGCACCAGGCGATCCTTGTGAAGGATACCATTCCCAAGGCAGGTTGCCACCAATGAAAAAGCCATGTCTCTGGTCATCACCCCTGCTTCTCCTCTACAGATGTGGTCAGGGCACAGCTTGAGAAAAGGATCTTAACTAGTAAGCTGCACTGAATAGGGTGTGTCTAAAACCAATGTGATGGCCTTAGGCAAATCTTTATTTCCCTGGTCCTCAGCCCTGTTCTGTCGTAGTAATATTGACCTACCGTTCAGGGCTATTGTTAACAACAGAGGTCCACACAGGAGCTGGGTGTGCACGATTTTCCATCAGCTGCCATTTCCCATGCATTTTTCCTCTGCAACTCCACTGGAGGGCTTTCAAAAGCAGTCAGTAATTGCTATGCTGCTGTAGCGCATTAACATTATAATGCTCTAGCACTGTCTAGCATCATCTCTGCATTCCTGAAACCCTGGGGTTTCTTGAGGGCCTTGGAAGGGTTAACCGAATGGGTGGGAGTTAATTTTTGTAAATATATTTTAAAATTTATTAAACATTTATTGGGTGATATGACCATTGATGATCATGTCAACCTGCCCCCCCCCTCAATGTCCCCTGATGGGCCCGGAGGGGTTGGGAAGGAAAGGAGCCCCGGGTGGTCATGTACACAGCTACGTTTCCCAACCATATTCTGGACAATCAACATCACTTCTGGGGTTTCTTGAAGCCTGAAGAATGTTTCACGGGTTTCTCTTGAGAAAGGCTGATCTAGTGGCTCCTACGTGGTCCCAGCTCTCTCTAATGAACAACCTCTAAAGAACAACCTCTTGGTTGAAAAGTCAACAGGAAAGTGTACATCAAATCCGTGTTTAACTCTCTCTCTCGCTCACATTGAACTTATGTGCATCATCACGAGGCTCACACCGGCACATTCATAAGACAGCCAAAAACATCAGCAGCTTCCTGTCAAGGGTATGCTTGCCGCAAGCCTGGGTGTGGGACTGTGTAATGTGTGAAACCGACTTTTACTTACATACGAGGCCTTAAAAGTGCTTTACGTTGTGTCAAAAGGCCTGTGAAGAGGATGGCTCTTAAACAAGGCTCGCCTGTGGAAGTGCCTCATCGCAGCAAAGCACGTTTCCGGAATCCCTCTTGGCTTCCTACCACCCAACCCCTAAGAAAGTGTTCATTCTTCATCCCGACTAATGTTGACTAATGTTGACGAATGGGCTTCGCTTAAATGATCGAACGGATCCAAGGCAGCACGGTCATTAAACAGCAATGAGAGCAAGCCGCAAAGTGATTGTGGGCCTCGTTAGCATTAACGACACCTTCCTCAGCTCCTCCGCACCGTCAGAAGATTGACATGGGCTGCAAGCACAAAACGGGCGTCACAGGCACCGCTAGGTTGACTCAGGCCTTCAATAAACCATTAGAGGTAAACATCAATGGCGAATTTAGAGTATGGCGACCAGGGCTCATGCCTGAGGAGCCTTACGATGAGGGTACACTGGGCCCTGTCAAGCACCCATGGGCAGTGGGAGCCTCAACCGGCCCACGCCCAGTGACATACACTCTGGTGACACCCGGCCCCTGGCACCAATGACCCAGTGGGCTGCTCCTGATGGCCACCAGTCCCCCATCCCACCTTCCCAGCGGTGGTTGCGAGCGGGGGGATTTGCGGCCTGAAGTCGTTAGCCCTTCTGCTGCTGTCCCTTGGTGGGGGCAGCGGGACATCTGGCGCCAGGAGGGGGGTCTATTTGCAGTCTTTGGTGGATTTTTTGGGGAGAAATATCTGCTATTTCCCTCTTTTTTAAAAAACAAACACAAGGGAGTCTGGTGGCACCTGAAAAATTGCAATCCTATGCACGGTGAAAAATAAAGCTATGTGGTCCAGTCTCTTCTAGAGACTTGCACACTGATCCAGGGTGCTGTTTTTCACCCCCCTGCCAAAGACACTCCTGGCAGGTTCTACCACTACTCTCATGAAGCTGCCTTTCCACAGAATCAGGCCTCAGGACTGTCTCTTCTGGACAGAGCAGCTCTTCAGAGGTCCTTTATATCAGGGGTAGTCAACCTGTGGTCCTCCAGATGTCCATGGACTACAATTCCCAGGAGCCCCTGCCAGCATTTGCTGGCAGGGGCTTCTGGGAATTGTGGTCCATGGACATCTGGAGGACCACAGGTTGACTACCCCTGCTTTATATTACCCACCTGATCTTTTTAACTAGAGATGGTGGGGATTGAATGTGGGACCTTTATTTTATTTATTTATTATTATATTAATATTCCACCCTCCCCTGAGTTTCAGAGCGGTTTACAAAAACCGGGAACAATACAAATAACTTGGTAGTTATAAACAGTAACAATACAGCGATAACAAATAGAACAATATAATAGAACAGTAGAACAACAGAACATTAATTCATCTACAGCATACTGACGGCCCTGTGGGTTGGACAGATGGACAGATCGGCGGGGGATTTCATGGGAGGAAGGCTCGTGGGGGGGGGAATGGAAGGTGTTAGGTTCAGGTTGACCTCAACCAAATGCCTGGCGGAGGAGCTCCCTGTTGCAGGGAGATGCCAGAAAATATCCAAGATCTTGTTGTGAAGAAGCTTCTCACTGGGGCAATGCTACATTTGCATCTGTTTGCCTTCTCCTTTTCTTATTTTCCTCATAAAAATAATCTCCCTCCAAATAAAGTTTGGCTGGGGTTTAAGATGACTCTTGTGCAAAAGTTGAAGAGAAAACTCCTTCGCATTAGAGCTGTTCAAGTCTCAGTTCTGAGGGTTTTCTCCACTCTGGGTGGACTTCTAAATGCCACTGGATGGCCCATTATGCACGGCCGCCGAAACGGCGATTTCGGGTCACATGGAAAACGCGGAGGGGAAAGACGCAAAGCAAACCACTTACGCACGGGACACAACGGCGGCAAAATCCAGAGTAACCGATTATGCACACGGGCCCTCCGGCACCATGTCTGCCTGTGCCTTGATTGGCCGGCAGACTCCGCTTTCTCCCGGATTCCACTGACGCGGCTTTTTCAGCAGCATGCTGCAATCTTGTGCTCGTCCGCTATCAGCAGTGTGCGTTCTCGGGGATTTTGGCCGGTGCCTTTCAGGCTCTGACGCACCCCTTCCCCTCCGTGCATAAGGGGCCAATGTGGCTCTAAGTGCCGAATTTAAGGGGAAAGCCCAGGCGACTCTATCAATGGGTATCGCCTGACCAAATTACAATCCCATGTCAGCACACTGTCCCAAAGGCTCATTTTAAGCCCAGGCAAGCTGATGCTTGCAAACATATATTCCAGCCTTTCTCAGCTTTTTTTACTGTTGAGGAAACCCCTGAAACATTCTTCAGGCATCGAGAAACCCCAGAAGCGGCACAATGGTGCAGAATATGGCTGGGAAGCATAGCTGTGTACATGTCCACACAGGGACCTTCCCCTTCAGATCCCCTCCAGGCCCATCATTGGTCATTCTGCGAAAGTTGTCTGGTTGACATGACCATATATGGTCATATCACTCGATAAATGTTTAACACATTTTTTAAAAAATACATTAAAAATTAACTCTCATCCATTTGGGAAACCCTTCCAGGGCTGCCAGGAAACCCTGGTTGCAAAAGCCTGATATATCCAAAGCTACAGATGCTACAGGTTCCAGTCCAGAGCCCATTCCGCACATGTTGGATAATGCACTTTCAATGCACATTAGAAGCAGATTTTCCTGTTCTGCACAGGAAAGCACACTGAAGGTGCATTATCCCATATATGTGAAATGGGCCCAGGAAAGCTTCAAACACAATTTGTTAGTTGTGAAAATACCTCCAACAGTCACCCCTCTGGTGTATGTCCCACTGCTACGCTAATGCAGGGACCTGGCTCCAACAGAGACAGCTTCTTGTTGAAGGCCCCCTTGGGTTACGGTGTATCGGGCAAAGGGCCAAAGGTTTTGAGGTGGGTAATAGACACAGCGGGGAAAGAGCAGAATGAATAACATGTCATTGCATTAAACTTGATTGAAATGTCCCCACTTCTCGCTGACTGTACAATACGCAGGCCTCGGGGTAGCCATGACAGCTGTCAGTCAAACGTCTACTTATAAGCCCCCTCAGTGAGAACTCAGTTCTCAAGTGCACACCGCCCAGTTCAGATCCAGACTGTGGTGCATGGAGAGAGGATGCATGGAGAGAGCCCCCACCCCACCCCTGAGCCATTTTCCCATCCTGAAACTGCACCAAAGAAAGGCCGTTTGCTCCAAGCGGGACTCCTACTGTACCTTTTCAGCAAACATGAAGCCCCCAACAGGGTAAACAGAGGTCTCCTGGGAACCATTTCTGTATGAGACAATGGCATGGGGGGGGGGGGAGGGAAGCATAGGCCACTTTTCCTCTGTGCTGTAGTTTTCACCTGAACTGAGTTCCACAGGCCTGGAAATTGAATTCCTAGCGGGGGCCTTGCTAGCAGATGTGGATTGTGCAGACAGGGGGTGGGGGGGGGTATGTGCAGTCTGGCCCTCAGTCCAAAGTGGTATAAATATGACCCTAAAAGGCTTCTATACGTGCTAGATTTTGGAAAAAAATACATCTGCATGTGGGTGGACCATCCCTCTATTCTCCCACTCCACTATGCAAAGCTTGAAGCATCCCACCATCCTAAGGAATCTTTTTCCAACTTAAATGGCTCTTCCACTGGAGAAAACGCCCATTTGATGTTGGCAGAAGTCTCCTCTGGTTGGCGGAAGGCTCCTTGGATCCACCCACTACTGAAGAGCCCTGTCACAAAGAAGGAAGAGGGCTTGGTCCCTCCTAAATCAAGCCCAAATAACCACATTTGGTATTGATGATTGCATTTCCACGGTTCAATGAACTTCACTTACAATCTCATAGCAATCCCTACAACAGCCTTGTAAGGTAGCCTAACATTATGATTCTCGTAGCAAAACGAAGTCTGTGAGGAAGAAGGCTGCGTGAGAAAGTCATTCTAATCAGGTCTATTTGGAAGTAAGTTCCATTTTATTCAATGGAGTTTACTCCCTGGAAAGTGTTCTTAGGACTGTGCCCCTAGTAAGTTCATGGCTGATATGTGACATGTGTTTCATGGCTTTACTGACATGTCACCTTTCTTCCTGAAACTCAAGGCAGATTCTCACGAAGCCTCAAGGTGGATTACAAAGGATAAAAACAAAGCAACCGGACTGCAACATGACATCCGAGGAGCCATGCAGAAGGATTACAAAACTGGAAAGCAAGGCAGGCAACCCTCCCCCTCCCCATATTAACATCTCCTGTAAACAAAGCAGAAATTGGATTACAAAAGTAGAAGGCAATGTAGGCAGAGCAGGAGAGTACAAAAACTACAGTCAATCCATCTCCCTTTATTAAAGTGCTCCCCCTGAAACCATTAATCCACAACTCCCGTTTCCTTCAACAAAACGCCCTCCTTGATGTTTCTGGATTTTTGCACATTGAACAATGTAAATCTTCCTGACTTCCTCAGAATGATTTAAACCAGGTTTGCAACTCATTTGCATCAACATGACCCCACACCTTCCCCCTTTCACAAAATCCGCACACCGCAGCAATGCATTTGTAAAGACACACATACCCCCCAGCAGTTTTTCTCTGCAAACCGAACCAAATATGGAATTCAGAAAATCACAAAAGGGGAGAACACTGAAGGAATCCCACCCCAGGTCTCCTCCTCAGGGACCTATCTAAGCTCTCAGGCTCTTGACCAGGTTTTTGTTTCTTTTCCTTCTTTCCCCCTCTTTAATGGACTCTCAAAATTCTGGGCTGCTCTAGCACAGGGGTAGTCAACCTGTGGTCCTCCAGATGTTCATGGACTACAATTCCCATGAGCCCCTGCCAGCAAACGCTGGCAGGGGCTCATGGGAATTGTAGTCCATGGACATCTGGAGGACCACAGGTTGACTACCCCTGCTCTAGCATACTCAGTCCTAATTAGATTGTGGTGGGTTTTTTTTTGGGGGGGGGTTGTCTCTTCTTTACCTAAATGACTAGTCATGTCTTTCTGGGTCCCTGTAGTGCCCCCACCCCAAGTATGTAGAGATCCCATCCAGGGGAGGTCAAGATGTCTGTCTGGCCAGTGGTCTCCTGGCCTTGACCTTGATCCCTTGCCGCTGCAACATGACAAATGTGGTGGTGGAGGTGATGAGGCTGAGATGGCATCCAGAGATGCCACAGTGTCACTTTTGGCTATATAGCCAGAACTGAAGTCTCTTTGTCACATGGCATTCTGGGATACCCCTGAAACACTGATTTTCACCATAAAGTTTTGGCTAAAACGTACAGTTCCCCATGGCAGGGTGATGTCCCTCCTGGTTATAAAGCCAGCAGGCTCATTCTACACATCTGTTCCACTATATATTTCTGGTAAGGCTCTGGAGGAGGAACATGTCTCATGGCTTGCACCCACTCAAGGTGGCTGTCCTGCTTGCATGTCTCCTCCTCCAACCGGCTTGCCTGTCTGTCCAGCGGCCAGCCTTCTGTCCCCCACCCCTGACCACCCCCTCCTCCTTCCACTTCTCTCCAATGCTTGAGAACTTCCCCTGCTGGTGAGTTCCCTGCAGCCTGCAGACTTTCCAGGCCTTGGGGGAGAAGGGGACAGAGTGGCCATGTGCAGAGTTCTTCCACCCCCCCCTCTCAAATCTAGCACCTGTTGTATTCCTGAATGCAACGGGCTTTGCCCCTAGCGTTGGATAACACACTTTCAATCCACTAGGGAAGTAGATTTTCCTGTTTCACACAGGAAAATCCAGCTGCAAAAGTACATTGAAAGTGCATTATCCTATGTGTTTGGAATGGGCACTCCCATTGTGGGAAGCCATTTGGGTGAGTCTCTGCCCCCCTGGGGGTTGCTGGCAGGAGGCCGCTAACACTTTCCTTCCCTTGCCTGCGCGTAGCTTGGTTTTGCCGCTTTCCTGATTGACACGGAGGCCAACTGGCTGGAGTCATGCGTAGCCAACAACTTGAACTGTGCTTAGCCAGCGCCACTAACCTCAGCCCGGCCGTGGTGACCCTGAGACGGGTGGCGGCGTTAATGCCTTGCCCTCGGTTTCACACATCCCTGGCAGCGCCCTCTTTTCCAAGAAGATGTGAAGTCTCCGGCTTATTACGCCTCTCGATGTTCTGTTGCCGGGAAAGGCAGGAAGGCGGGCCTGATGTGAAAGGGATACTTTATTAAACACCTGATTAACTTTGGCAGCAGCTGCTGGGTTGATTAAGAAAGCGAGGGAAAAGATTGTTATCTCTGCTGATGCAGCGGTTGGAAGGGAGGGGGCCCTGAGAAATCCTGCAATCTGGCATTATTTCTTAATGACCCATTTGTCTCTGTGACTCATTAAGATTCTGGGAGAGATGGGGGCTGCCTCCAGCTACAGCGGAGCAGTAATTCCTCCAGCGGTTATCAGAGAACACAGGTTGGCCGATCTCCCTCCCAAACACATATGTGGCTTCCTCTCCAGTTGATTAATTCCTTCCCCACCCCCCTTGCCTTCCAGCCTCACCCACAGATTTCCAAGCTTCACAGACCACGAGGGCTAGGAACTTGCTAGTAAAAGCACAAAAGCCACACGATAAGTTCAGAAGAAGAAGACATGTGCTTTTTCTTTGGAGGTTTGAATTGAGCATTTGAGCAGTCCCCCGTCTCCCTTTCAACAGATATCACGGAGGGAGGAGGAAGTTAGAAAAAAAGTTGGGTTTTGTACCCTGCTTTTCACGACCTGAAGGAGTCTCAAAGCTGCTTACAATCAATTGCCTTGCCTTCCTCTCCACAACCTGTGAGGTAGGTGGGGTCGAGAGAGCTCTGACAGGACTGCTCTGTGAGGACAACTCCAACAGGTCTGCGACTAACTCAAGGTCCCCCAGCTGGGTGCATGTGGAGGAGTGGGGAATCAAATCCGTCTTGCTGGATTAGAAGCATCCCTTCTCAATCGCTACACCATGCTGGCTCCAGTCAGTGGTTTTCCAGGAGCACCTCAACTGTCTCGTAAGAACTTGATTACCGTGACTGAGCATGACAGGTTCCCCACAGTTTTCGCACATGAAGGTGCCTTATACTGAATCGAACCATTGTCCATCAAGGTCGGTATTGTCTATGCAGGCTGGCAGCCGCTCTCGAGGGTCTCCGGTCAAGGTCTTTCACATCACCTACTGGCCGGTCTTTTTAACCAGAGAGGCTGGGGATTGAACCTGGAATCTTTGGCATGCCAAGCAGATGCTCTACCACTACGCCGAAGCCCTTTGACGATCAACCTCTCAGCCCCTTGATTCTTAAACTCAAAACTGTACATCGCTTTGTCCCAGGGTTGCCATCTCCAGAATCGGAAATTCCTGGAAATTTGGGGATGTGATGTTATAGATTCTTTCCTCTGAGGCTGCAGTTTCCTCCAGCAGAACCAGTAGTAATTCTAGGAGAATATCAGGCCCCATCTGGACCAACTGGCAACTCTAGCATGTTCAGCGCCATTACCTGAATCTTTCCACCATGGCTTCTACTGCTTTTCCAATTTTAGAAATGTAGATGGAAATCTAAAAGGGTCAGTTATGAAACCCTAGTGTTTCCAAGGCAAACAGAGGTAGACTACCAAATGAGGGGAGACTGTTGTCCTCATACCTTGGGAGCCTTCCTCAAACATCTGGCTGACCTCTGTTAGGGACAGGGTGGGTCAACAGCAGGCTTGCCAACTCCCAGTTGGGAAATTCCTGGAGATTTGGGCATGAGGATATCAGGCTTTTGGTAGGAAAGGGTCCCCTAAGGGTGTATAATGCCATAATTCCCCCTCCAAAGCAACAATCTTTCTCCAGGGGAATTGATCGCTGTTGTCTGGTGAGCAATTGTAATTCCAGAGGGTCTCCCCCCTTCCCCCCCCCCTCCCAAGTTAGCAATCCCAATGATCAATCTGACCTGGCAGGGCTTTTCTAATTGCAAAAAAAGAATGTGATTGTAAGCAAAGAACCAGGGCTTTAGATCAGTGGTTTCCAACCTTTTTGGGATGGTAACTCACAAGTCCAAATTGGTCATGCAGCATATATTTTTAAGACTTGCAACACTGTATTGCACCAGAGAGAACTCATCTTAATTTTATGAGCATGCACTAGGGCGGCTGGCTCTTAAAGAGGACAGTAATGAATTTTGGGCCCAGTAGAAAATCTTTCGATTCTCTAATTATACATTTTATATACTACAACTAAATGGCTCAGGGAGGTGCTTTTATAAAGGGAACAGGACTGTGAAGTATACCGCTGTGTGTAGTATGCATTGTCTGTTTGTTGTATGCACACTCTGTTCTCACTGCCTAATGTTTATGTAATACCATTTCCTGTGTTGTTTAACATCCAACGCCCAATGCCCTTTGCTTTGTTAGAGATGCCCTTTGCTTTGTTAGAGATGGCCGTAATCCTAGTTTGATTACATTGTTTGTTGGTTTCAGGTGGGTAGCCAAGAGCAAGGCTTCAGTCCAGGGGCACCTTCAAGACCAACAGGATTTCCAGGACATGAACTTTCTAGAGTTGAAGCTCCATTTGTGAGACAGCTGACCAAGGGAGCCTTGAATCCCAAAGGTTACACTCTGGAACCCATACTGCTTTTTTGGTGTCTCGCCCCTGCTGTTCGCATGGTTTTCTGTTGTGCAATCTGCTTGAGTCTCAGTGACAAAATAATTGGCATGGTAGGGTGACCCACTGAAAAAGAATTGACTCGGTAGGGTGAAAAAATCTGAGCATGCACAAATCAATAAAACTGCAAAAGCGTGAGACTCATGCCCATGGGCTTTGCGACCTACTTTTGGGATGGGACCCACAGCTTGGGAAACACTGCTGCAGGTTGCTTTGTAAAGCAGAACATAGGCAGAGGGCAGGGCCATGGTAGCAAGTGGTGTCTGGCTGGCTTATGGTGGCCCTCTAAGTTTTCCCAGGCAAGAGACCACCAGAGGTGGTCGGTCATTGCCTGCCTCTTCATTGCTACTCATCCAAATACTAGCCAGGGCCAATCCTGCTTAGCATGTGACAGCTGATGAAATGGGGCTAGTCTGGGCTATCTAAGTCAAGGCCAGGGAGGGCAACCTGGTAGGCTAACAGGAAAATAATTCCCTAAGGCCTGATTTGAGAAAATGAAGGCCACAATCAGGGCTGGCTCTCTGGCCAAGCCACCTTGGAGGGGCCAAGAGTATATATAACATGAATGCCCCCCTGCCCATGAGCTTGCAGCTGCACAAATCCTCAAGAGCAGGAGGCTTGACTGTCACAAAACAATGTGGCTTTGGTCTAGAGGAAGGGAGTGTAGAGGCATGTAAAGACAGAGATTGCTTCCCAAATAGGAGCTGGAGGCAGAATTGTCAACTCCTGATGGGGAATTTCCTGGATAGTTGGGGGTGGAGCCTGGAAAGGGGAGGGTTTGGAGAACAGAGAGATCAGTGGGGTAGAATGCCATAAATTCCCCTGTCCAAAACAGCCATTTTCTCCAGGGAGACAGATCACTGCAGTGTGGAAAACACTTAGAATTCCAGGAGATCTCCAGGCCCCACCTGGAGATTGGCAACTCCAGCAGGAAGTATGGATAAACCTCTTTCAGCTGTTTGTGAGCCCATGAAGAATGCACATACACAGATGGGAGGAGTATAAAAGGGACAGGAATAACAGCTGAACGAGGCAAGAGATTGGTGCCTGGGCAGAGCAAAACGCAGCACCACAGGTTTGATCAATGCAGCTGGCTCTGAGCGGAGCTCAGCTTCGGCAGAGATTGGATTAGAGCTGCAGTCATGCAGGGCTGCGGGAAGGAAGAGATCTGGCAAGCAGCCCTGTGTATCAAGGCGGTTCTGTGCTGGTTGTAGTGCAGAGAGCAGCGCCGGCACCCAGTTATAGAAGGAGGTCCAGACAGCAGCATCAAACCACTGACCTCCCTTCCTTTCCTTCTTATGGTCCTGTGGTTCCCCACAACAACCTGAGCTGACTCCTTGAGATTGTTTCGCAGAATTGAAGGGCGCTCTGTGTGAGAACCTTGTTGCTGTTTTTTCTTTATTTCTTTCTTTCTTTCTGAGGGCCACTTTGGGTCTCTGCAGGGGACAAAAGTGGCCTACAAATGCCAAAATCAAGCAAGCATACAAAGCCCCATGAATAGACATTGCATGATCTTGGGGCTAGAGTAGTTGTTTGTTAATGGTTGCTTGTCCATATAAGAAAATCCATTTGTGAATGAGAGTTAGAAATCCATGGTGGCATCAAATCCCCAGAGACGTGAGTACAACCTGTATTCCCTATTATCTGGATGTGGGTTTGAGGAAACTGTCTTCTTAAACCACCCATCCATCCAGACTAGCATAGCTGACTCTGATGGACTGAGGCTTTTCAGGGTTTCAGGGAAAGAAAGGTCTTTCCTATCATGCCCACGGGAAACCCTTTGAGCCAGAAACAAACATGGGAATTTCTACATACAAAGCATGGACTATACTCCTCAGTTATAGCCTGTTCCTGAAGCGAATGTAGAGTTCCTAAGCATGGGCTAGTAACCAGCAGCAGATTGGGGAACGGGAGGATCTGGAGGGGGCACATCACAAATGGTGTAGCATCTAGGAAAACCAGGAAATTACATCACGCCTCTCTAGGAATCACCAGAAACTCTATAGTTGTTAGATCCGTGGGTTCAGAGACCAGGATGCGGGGAGTTCGTTTCAGCTCTTTATTGTGACCTCAGCATGATGGTACAAGAAGCAAGTGAACGAAAACTGAACTGAGAGAAAGCCACCAACAACCTCATCATATACAAATACAAAACAAAAAGAGCTTCCTGCCAGCTTGTGCTATAGGTCAGTTTCACTTTGAGCTGACTGGATCTGGCAGACGGGATCCAACTAGGTGCTGGCCAATCGTGTTCTCAGGATTATGATCCTGCCTCGGACCTCAAGACTGGTCCTCAGAAGAACTACAGGCACAACAATGGTAAAACCACACATTCCTAGAGAGGACTAATATCACTTCTGGGTTCCCCTTCCAAAACCATGTCACACCATTGCCTCAAGGACCTTTGATTTTTTTTCTTCCACCACCACTCTAACCTGAAACAGGAAATGAAAGGCAGGGTTGGGGGATACACTGCCCCAGTGAGGGGTCTGGCAACCTGAATCTAATGGAACCCTCTCCATGAATGCTCCTAACAAGAATCTGTCCATCTTTCGGTGTGCTGTTTGTGGCTCAACAGGCAGGGAACCTATGTTAACAGCGATTGCCTTCCAAAGGAGAAGTGTGTTTAAGGGACAAAGAACAAAATGTGCAGAGAAAGTTCAGAAGCTCTGAGGGACATTGGCGGGGAAATAAAAAGCGAGGAGACAAAAGAAGAGCCATCCAAGGGAAACACAGCCTCCTGTGGAAGAACAAGAGAGCATCAGGTGACCTGCCTTGATCTTTCATAGCGGAAAAGTCAGCTGGAGACAGCATGACGATAATGTAGGTCATGTTGCCGTTTGACTCTTGAATGTTTTGTTGCTTGTCGTCGTGTGTGAGTGTAAAGGAGCATTTATCCAGAGTCCATGTCAACAACTGAACTAACTTGGGGTCAATACGGATGGGTACCAACGACCACTCGAACAAACCTCTCACTGGCATATCTTGTGAATGGCAAAATCCTCCTTATCATTTGTCACAATGATACAGACCGTGTAATATGGGGTTGGCCCAAGAACATTCCTGCATTGGCTTTTTGTTAGAGACACCTTCAGAATCTAAACCGAAAAATCTCCTATGTTTTCGAATCTTCCGGCATTTTTGGAATTATGAAAACAAGTCGCTGGCAAAATGGCTGCCATGCCGGGACATGGCCAGCTGCCGAACACAAAATGGCTGCCATGGAGGAGGAGCAATCACACAATGCTGAGAAGTACAAAGGAATCTTAGGAGGTTCCATGCCAAGGGTCCTTCTACCATGGAATTCACTGTTTCCAGATAACACAAATGTGAAACCTCCTGAGCTCTTCTGAAGGGTTTTCCTGCTCGAATGTGATGGCGGGAAGCTAGTACTGGATATCTGCTTTGAGGAAGAAATGTGTGCCAGGAAACACAGTGGGGGCTTCTAGTCCAAACTAAGAGCTCTTTAGTCCCGCCTCTAGTTGCCCCTTGCAGGCCACCTGGACTTTGCAATGTGTTGATCATGGGGCTGCCTGCTAAGTTTGGGGTTAGGGCAAGATTTTCCCTGGACTTCCTGGCTTTGCATGACACCAGCCTCTCTGTGTGGTTTCCCCAGCACTGCAGCTGTGACTGTAGCTGCCTGGCCTCCTCTGTTTCCCCTCCAGGCACACAGACAGCCTCAAATCCATCTTCCCCAGGATGTCTCTCCTTGCACGGCCTTTCTAATAAACCTCTGAGGTGTTACCTCCAGCAGCCATGTTGACAAACTTCTCTCTGGCACCGTGCTCCATCCATCACCCACAGAGCGGCCCATCCTTGCCTCCTTCCCTCCCTCCTCCTTCTCTCTCCCGGGCAGGCAAGAGACTCCGACATTCACGCTGCTGCCAAGAACCACAAACTTCCTCTGCTAAAAAATGCACTAACAGCCTTGGCTGAAAAGAGAGCCCGAGAGAGTAAATATACTCTTCATGTCAGTGAAGTGTGAATAGAACCACCACCTTAAAGTGTAGTCTTGGCTTACTCTAAATCCTAGACATTTAAACAGGACTTGCTTCCAAACAAGGGTGCCTATTAGCGCAACCTTAAACAATTCCACTGTCTCTCTACAGTAAACCTAGGGGTTAACTAATAGAGGGGGAGAGGGGATTTCCATTAGTAACTTCTGCAGACCCCAAGTTTGCCCCTAATGCCATTCTGGAGGGTACCACCACCATCACCATTTTGGGGAGATCAGTGGAACGCAGCAGGAGGCGGGGCAGAAAAGTTCTGTATCTCTGCAGGAAGTGCCCTCCATAATTGGAAAATTTAGCCTGGATCCAACCCTTAGAAATGTAACTCATACTAGTGCCAGTTGTTTGCTGTCTAGGCACTAAATGTTGTTGGGAAACCTCTAAGGTGACCCTTCCTACTCCATCTATGGATGGTCCCTCCTCTTTAAATCTCCCCAGACAGTCTGGGTAGGTTGATAGGGTTGCCAGTCATGCATAGGCAAATGCCAGGTAATTTTGAGGATGATGCCTAGGAAGGGATGAATTTTGGTGGAATCTGACATTACTTCAAGGGGCCACTCTAGGAATTTCCCCAATCTCTATGATCTTTGCCATAGAGACTGAGAGAAATTTCTAGAGTGACACCAGTCATGCCATCCCCTCCACCCCGTTCTTTTTCTCTTGCTCCTCAAGTTTTTGAGGGTGAGGGACCAACAACTGAGCCAGTTCACCTACCAGAGTGTGCATGGTAAACTTATAACTTGAAGAATACTTCTTCCAGTGGCAGGTAACCCTGTTTTTTCTGTGTGGCTGTTCTGGAACCAAGCCTCAGCAGCCACCTTAGCTCATTTGACTGGGCAGAAGCACTTTGCACTTCTTACTAAAGAACAACTCCTAAGAACCGGTGTGGAATTTAGTGACGGCACACGGATTCCTAATTGAGAGTAAATGATGCAACCATAAACCTCTGACTTTCAGAGACTAGATTGCTTGGATCTTGAAAAAGAGCTGAGACAGCAACATTCACTTAATAGGTACATCTGAGAGAAGATTTTTTTTAAAAGCTTCTGTAAAAATTCAGCTGTCCCTGTCAAACACGACTTTATGGACTGTCACATTTTCCTCTCAATGAACTGATGGCTCTCCTGTCCCCATCTAATGCTCGCAATGATCCTGAGAGTTAAGCTACGCCAAGGGTAAGTGGTCCAAATTCACCCAGCCAGCTTCAATGGCAGGGTGGGGATCTGAACCATTCTCCCCCAAATCCTAGTCTAACTTGCTCTGTTTTATACCTTAATGATAACCTTTCTCAACAAGTTAACGTATTGCGGGAGTTATACATGATGCTTAAAAAAAAACACCCTGAAGTGAATGTAATTTAAACGTCATGTGGGAGGTAGCTTTGAGGCAAACGTTCCTTCCAGGTGCCCTCCTCCCCTCCCCACCTGTTTCCTCCTTCCCGCTTCTGTGATGGATAAAGTTATACCTTATCGGCCTTCAAGCCGACAGTTCTTGGAACCTCTACCTGACAAAGGGCCTCTGCCATCCACGGGGAACTCAAGCAAGCTTCCCGCCCTCCCCCACTGGCGAAGGTCTGTTCTCCCAGCTGCATCTGTGGTTAGCGCCAATTGATCTTGCGCTCCACGGGACACGGCCCCCTCCCTGCGCTCAATATCTCACTCTCATCTTCGGCCAAAGCCGTGGTTTCTAGTGACCCAGAAACGTCACCCCGGCAATCCCAAGGCATCAGCCGCCTTCCGGAGAGAGGCAGTCAAACCAAAGCGGGACACGGTGCAGCCAACGCCTGTGCCCACCTGCGGCAGGTGAATGTCACCATTTCCCAGAGAGCGGGAGGAATGTCCGTCCCCCTACCTGGTATGGGAAATAGGGCGGGGTAATCAAAAGGGGGGCCTCGCATCTCACAAGCTTTTATTCCACTAAGAACTCCCAGAACAGATTTTTAGAAGAAGATTTATTTGGCCTATGGCTGAAGGGGATAAGCTGGGTGCTTGTTTTTTTTTTGGGGGGGGGAAGCAGGGGAAGCTATACCCCTAAGCAGAGTCAGCTCTGGGTGGGGGACAGCGAAGCCCTCCTGTTAATCCCTGATTGTTTACCCTAGAAGAATCGGTTTTTATATGCCACTTTTCTCTCCCAGAAGGAGTCTCAAAGCAGCTTACATTCACCATCCCTTTCCTCTCCCCACAACAGACACCCTGTGAGGGAGGTGAGGCTGAGAGAGCCCTGATATCACTGCTCGGTCAGAACAGCTTTATCAGTGCTGTGGAGAGCCCAAGGTCACCCAGTTGGCTGCATTTGGAGGAGGGCAGAATCAAATCCAGCCTGCCGGATTAGAAGCCTGCACTCCTACTTACACCAAACTGAACCAGCTTGGTGTAGAGCCAGCCCGGTGTGGTGGTGAAGAGTGGTAGCCCCTCATCTGGAGAACAAGGTTTGATTCCCCACTCCTCCTTCACACGGGTGACCATGGTTCAGGTACAGTTCTTTCAGAGCTCTCTCTTAGCTCCACCTACCTCATAGGGTGTCTGATGTGGGGAGAGGAAGGGTAAGCCACTCTGAGACTCCTTTAGGTAGTAGCAGGGTACAAAACCTCAGCTTTTAAATTTTTTCCCCTACAGGTGGAAAAACAAAAATTAAGGGCAGACAATAAAATTTGAGTCCAAAGCCACCTTTAAGACCAACCAAGATTTATTTAAGGTGTGAGCTTTTGTGTGCCTGCACACTTCCTCAGACATGTACACAAAAGCTCACATCTTAAATAAATCTTGGCTGGTTCTAAAGGTGGCTTTAGACTCAAATTTTGTTGTGCTACTTCAGACCAACATGGCTACCCACAAATCAGAAAAATGAGAGTACAGGATAAGCTTAAATAACCCCCATACCCCATTCTTCTGTTCACCTGTGCATCCTCCAAGGTTTCCTTTCCTTTTATTATTTTTTTAAAAGGTAAGGGGAAAGTTGCATGGGAATCTATATAATGCATCACACGTCCACAGTGTTTTCATTAGAGAACTCAAGTTTCAAGTCCTTATGCAGATTAAGATATGCTTCAGAACCAGTAGGCAAAGAACTTCCAGGAACCAAAAGGTAGCAGAACAAGATTCCCTCCGCCTGGGCATAGGGCTGCTCCCCACCTTCTTGAATAGCGAAACCAGGCTCAAGTGTGCCAAATTAGAGACGCCCAAGATGGATTAGGACAATATATCCAGACTGTACAACCCAGACATGGAACTGGGCCTACCAGGGGAAAGAATTATTTGCAGTGCTTCACAGAGAGGACACACAGAACAGCTAGAGCTGCAGCATGACCCAAAGAGCTCTGTCGTTTAAGGAGAAGATTCTCCAACATGACTTGAGCGCAAAATCAGCTGATACAGATCAGGGCCACTGGGTTGGGTGAGGGCTTTTGAAACTCCTTCATCCTGTTTACAGACACAGCAGGCAGCCAAAGGTACTAATTCACCATCAGAGTTTGCCAGAATGCCAGCCCAAAAGTCCAAATACCAGCTAATCCAAACTCATAGCTCCCAGTCCAAGGGGAAATCCAAGGGAAGAGTTCAGAAGCACAGGCCAGAGTCCAAGACAAGGGAATCAAGTCAAGGACTAGCACAAAGGTTACTTCCATGCAGCCACTCCCTTCCTTGCTGGCTGCTTTTAACAACATGCTCCGCACCTGCCATCCACCTCAGCCCTGCTCCTGCAAACACTCATCCTCATTGCTGATATGGAGCTGCCAATCTGGCACTGCATCTTCTGTCTTGTAGGTCTCTCCTATTCTTCCTTCGACACTGGTCCCATGACTCTGGTGACAGGGGAGGGGAACTGACTGGTAGCTGGCTCTCTGTTGCTAACTTGGGGCTGGGGCAGGGCAGTGAGGGGCAATTGTACTAGGCCTGTTTGCAGATCCATGTCTGGCTCCTCAGACACGCAGCCTCCTGTGGTGTCTCTGTTACTGGCCAGCTGCCCCTTCCTCAGAGGATTGATCTGTACCACTGTACTACTGTGCTGATGCTGGCTGGTCCACAACACCCTTTCGACGCACCCATTGATTCCCTGATTGAAACAGCACCTGTCCTAAGCTAAAACCCAGCAAGGGGGGAAAATGGCATCTGTTCTATGCTCAGCTCCCCACCCCTTATTGGGACTAAAAACAGCCAGAGGTTTGTACTTGAAAATGCTAGGAAAGGATTCTCCTCTCCCCAAGCACTGCAGCTGCAGGATCTCCTCTGCCAGTTGCTTATATTGCTCCTTCACTGTCTGGCATTCCAAGGGCTGCCCAGTCAGAGGGTAGGCAGATCCAGCCCTGACTCCGGGGCTGCCCCTGGTTGCCATGCAAGACAGCAGGATGCTTTGGGGATGACTGGCAGCTTACCACGTGCCCAGGCCAGCTTGGCGAGGGTGCCAGAAGCCCATGGTCTGGCACTGCACCCAACCCAAGGCCTTTGCCGAACCCAGAGCCCTTGCATCTCTCGGCTGGGCTGAAATTGGCGTGTCTTATTATGCCCATAAAGTATCAGCAAATTGAGTGGCGGCAGCCCCGCGCACCCCCGTGTGCCTCCGAGAGACGAGGAGAGCAGCGTTTCCCTGCATTTCGCCAGCTGCTGTTCCTTGTTTGAACGAGGAACGCACCGTCCCTGCCGCTGCACTTCTACCGCCTAGTATAGTGCAATCCCCGGAACCCTGCAACGTCTGTCTCTGTCATCGCTGAACATCTGTATCTCCCTGGGGCGGCCGTCTTAGCATTCAAGAAGTGTCTGATATTATCACAGCTTTTTTTTTTTTTTTTTTTTGTGCTTAGGCAACAATATATGAAGTGGGTCTGGGCTTGCGCATGTGTAAGAGGAAATCGATGGGCCCCTATCGTTGCCAGACAGTCATTACTGCATTGAGGATTCATGAACGCAATAAAACGGCAGACAGGAAACGGAGCAGCAGCTGGCAGCGTGAATTACGGAGTCATCTTCCTCGGAGCAAAAACGCTCCCCGAGCGTGACTTTTCTTTCGGTGACTGTCACGGAGATATGGCAGCCGGCAACTGGGCTGCAAGGGCACGGTGCTAGCTCAGGAGGTTCTGGTGCTTGGGGTGAAAGTTAGTACCCCCCAAATCTGGTTGTATGTGCAGGTGTTTAGAATTCTCTCCTACAGAACTGAATGGAACAGTAAAGGGAAGACGGAAACTGGGGAAACTGTAGGACGGGTAGATTTATTCCCGTAGTCTTTTGCACAAGAGGGCCTTGCAGTAGGGGAAGGATCGCGTCCCTCCTCACGCATGAGGGTTTCGCTATTTGTGGCTTCTTTCCAAACTGCGCCATACAAGTGAATGGAGACCCTCATCCCATTCACTTAAGAGCAACAGGAAAAAATACGGCTGGGAAAAGAGATGTTCTCTGGTAGGGGAGGGCAGGGAAGCCTATTTGAATTTCCCGTAGATAGGAAGGAAATGAGTTCCAAGAGCTGTCGATCTGATTTCTGATAATGTGGACAGGGTCATATGGTACCCTAGAGGCTCTTGACCTTGTTGATCTGGCAGACAGTTCTGCCATTTGGAGAACATGGATTTCCACCACAAAATGGCTGCCATGACAGGGTGGCTTGTGGTGGTTGCTTGTCATAAATTATTGGGAGGTTCCAAACTATGCTTCCTGCTGTGATGGAGGGAGTTATTCCCCTGAAGACCCAAATGTGATGCCTCCTAGATTCTTTTGAAGCACCTCTCTCTCCAGCTGGGACCATTTCCGCATTAGGAAACATACCTTATTTTAGCCTCACTTTGGATTTCCTTTGGAAGTTAACTTTCTGCAAGTCAACTTTCTGCATTTGGGATTTCCTCCTCTCGTTTCCCAGGCTGAAATTCGCAATATGTCCGCATTGAGTCTGACAGAGGCAGCCTCTCACCATGCTTTGCTCCCTTCCCCTTTTCCATAAATGTTTTTATTTGCAAAACAGTGTCTGCTTGCACCTTTGTTTTCATTGTGCCCCTTAATTTCACCATTTTTCACCCTTGATCGCCTCCCCCTTCCCCCCAAAGTGTCCTGAATGTAATTTTTAAAAATAAAAACCCTGAGTTATAACATTATAATGCTACTGTGCAAGATTTTTTTTTAAACTTAGAAACAGTATTGTAACATGATTACCCCCTTTTAAATAAAAAAAGCAGATTTTGTGGGAGGGAGAACCACAAGGAAAAAGGAAAGTCCAAATGACTCAAAATGACATGTACGACAAAAAACCCAAATGCCTGCATTTCCACGCTGAACAGCCCTGAATTAGACCCCTGTAGAACTCTATTAAAAAGACGATATCTGGTTTTCTGGGGATTCCTTTGCTGCAGGGCAAGTGAGGGGGCAATTCGGGTCTGCACCTGAAGAAGCAGATTTTAGTGTGGAAACAGGCGAAAATTTGACACTTTAAAAATGCAAATCCCAATGCTAGTACGGATCAGTCAAAGTGAAGACAAGCTAGGACTGGCTTTTTTTGTTTTGGGAAAAGATGCTTTGGGGAGGAAAGAAACTGGCACCAGGAAACACCCTGATGAGTGACAGGACAACCATGGGTATCCTCTGGTGTCCTTTGACATAGTTCCATTCTTGTTACCCTCATCACTTGGAAGGAAAGGGCTGTTTTCCAGCTACTGGAGTTTTCCACTTGTTGGCAGATTTTCTTGAGCAGGAGTACCCTTTGAAACTGGTTGGTCTAGTGCTGTGGAGCCCTGACCTGAATGGCCCAGGCTGTCCCATTCTCCTTAGCTTTCAGAAGCTAAGCAGGGTCAGTCCTGGTTACTCCTAGGAATGGGAGACCAAGAAAGAAGACCCTGGACACTATGCAGAGGGAGGCAATGACAAGCCCTCTTCCCTTTGGCACTTGCCTTGAATACCCTACAGAGGGTCACCATAAGTTGTTTGTTGTTGTAGAAATTGTAGCAGGAGGGTGGGAAGAACTTCTGGATTCATCACTTCCTAATGTCTGGACAGGGACATTCTTGGAGGACCAGAGGAATAATGAAAAAGGGGCTGAGGCAGACTGCTAGCTTAGAGGAAGCGAGGGAGAAAATCCTAGTAGAGATTGGGAAACAGCTGATCCTGAGGACAGCTTCAGAATTTGGGACATGTGGGCACACAAAGGAGTTCTATGTAGGAGACTACACAAAAATCGTAGATAAGAAGCACTGGATGATTGCCTATGTGCTCAACTTGACTGCAGGACTATGAGGGAGGCATACCAAGCTCGTCCCCTCACAAAGGTATGTGCGTCAAACGCATGGACGCTCAAAGCAGTCTTCTACTGAATGAGACCATTGATCTATCTAGGTAGACTTGCCTACTAGAACTGGCAGTGGCTCTCCAGGGTCTCAGGGTCTCTGTTGCATCCTTTACTCTGCTCCTTTTAGCTGGAGATGCTCGGGATTGAACCTGAGTCCTTCAACACATGAAATAGATGTTCTACCAACCCAGTTATGGCCTATCCCCATGATCATGCAGTGTTGCTACTCCTCTTTGCATCTGCAAAAATCAGGACTGGGACTAGGCATTTGGTTGCCCAAAGTGAGGTACACTTGAGCCCATGTCTGTGATGAGCTGGCCGGGTGAAGCTAGCCCTGTGGCAATGCCAGTAATGGCTGTGGGCCAAGGAAGTGATGTCTGTCCATTCCCATATTGTTGACAGTGGGCAGCAAATAGAGTCCTCATGGCACTCTTCTCATGGGGTCACCATAGACACCTCCTTGGATGACCTAGATGGTGATTTGGACCTGGCAGGGTTGTCAACTCTGGGTTGGGAAATAACTGAGATTTTGGTGTAGCCCAGGGAGGATGTGGTTTAATGATGAGGGACCTCAGTAGGGTACAACTTGGTGTAGTGGTTAGGAGTGCGGACTTCTAATCTGGCATGCCAGGTTCGATTCTCCGCTCCCCCACATGCAGCCAGCTGGGTGACCTTGGGCTCGCCACAGCACTGAGAAAGCTGTTCTGACTGAGCAGTAATATTAGGGCTCTCTCAGCCTCACCTACCTCACAGGGTGTCTATTGTGGGGAGAGGAAAGGGGTGGCGAATGTAAGCCACTTTGAGACTCCTTCGGGTAGAGAAAAGAACCAACTCTTCTTCTTCTTCCACACTGCCATAGACCCGACCATCTAGAGTAGCCATTTTCTCCAGGGGAAAACTAAAGATCAGCTGAAATGCTGCCACATCTGGTAGTTGGCAACCAGAGGCTCCAGTGACCATTTTCTGAACAGGTTTTCAGTGTGAGACTGGAAAGGAATGTGTGAGATATCTATTTGCAGCAGGCAGTGTGAAAAAAGAAAGCAGAGCCGCCCGTCACAAGCAGGAGCAAAACACGAGCCCTCCCTTAGCCTTTTAATTCTGCCGATGGGCCGGGACAAACTCCATCACCCCTCTTTTGACCACAGGACAATCCAGGTTTCTTCAAGCTGAGCATTGCGAAGTCAAGCTGAGCATTGCCTCCTCCTATGCGCCTGGCTTGCTGTTGTCTTGTACAAATCACCTCTGCCACATCCCTTCCTGCTTCTCCTTTCCAAGAACAAAGGCGCACGTGTGTGTGTGTGTGTGTGAGGTGCTGGGTGAGAGTAATTTGGAAAAATCTGTCCAAAAACACACAGAGGGGCTGGTGGTAGCTGCTAATTGCCTTTCCATTAAGCTCACAGGAGGAGAGGAGGACATGCAGTTCACATTTACAGAGCCTGGGAAAGGAAAGAAAGAGCCAAACGGCAACAAACTGGGGCTTCTCTTGTCTAAAGAAGGGAACATCAGAGTGGTGCACATTAAAAAGGGATGCCGGGGTGCCTTCGTGTTTCATCCGTGAACCACAGCAGCCACCAAAGAGGCACAGTCTGCCCCCTACTGGACAAGGCTGGGAGAAAATGCTTGAAGCTCATTTGGGGAGCTACCCTGAACAGTCGATTGCAACTCAACAAGACACCAAAAGAGCTGTGCATGGATTCCCAAAGCTTTTTAAAATTGGTCCTCAGGTTGGATCTGGGCTGCTGGGTGGATATCTCACGCACAACCTCCCCCCCCCCCTCCCCAGCCACTCATTTGCTGTGTTGGGAAATCATCCAGGTTGTCTGTATGGTTCTCCTGGGGGGGGGGGTCAAATCACAGTTCCAGAGCAGTGGCAGCATATGGCATCAGGAAGGTCGCAGAGGGAAGGGCTGACTCCCCCTGTAGCCTTATATGAAGGGGAGGGGGCAGCAGCTGGGGCTTATGGGCAGTGGGGGTGATCCTTCAGAGAAACTCCTTAGCATTCCCACTGCCCCCCCCCCAACACATGCTGTCATTCCATGGGAGCACAGAATATGCAGAAGGTTGGACTGGATGGAGAACACTATTTTTAAACATCAAAATGTAAGTTTCACGGTGGGCAAAAAAAAACCCCAAAAAACCCCCACCGAGTTTCTAGCTCTCATGTTTGCAGAGTTCACAAGGAATGTCTGCTGAAGCCTCAGAGGCCAGAGAGGTGGTTGAGTTACATTACAATATTTGGGGATGGCGTTTCATCGAATCATAGCGTTGGAAGGGGCTATACAGACCATTTAATCCACTGCTTAAAGACCACTGGTGAGGGGGAATTCACCACCTCCTTAGGCAGCTGAATCCACTGCTGAACTACTATATGAATTTTCCCCCCTTCTGTCTAGTGGGTTCTATTCTACATGTAGTTTAAACCCATTATTTTGGGTCCTGCCCTCTGCTGCTCCTGGAACCTTTCCCTGCCCTCCTCTAAGTGACAACCTTTCAGATATTTAAACAGAGTAATCACATCCTCTCTCAGCCTCCTCTTCTCCAGGCTGATCATTCCCAAGTACCTTAGCCTTTCCTTTACTCTCCTCTGCACCCTCTCAATTTTGACCATGTCCTTTTTGAAGTGAGGCCTCCAGAATTGCACACAGTTTCCCCAGGTGGGGTCTGACCAATGCAGTATACAGTGGGACTATGACATCCTGCATTCGCCTTTTTTACCGCTGCATCGTGCTGTCTATTTACATTTAGCTTACAGCCCACAAATACAGCGCACACACTGCTACCTGGATATATATCTCCCATCCAGTATGCATGCTTCTCGTTTTGGTGACCCAGGTGTAGAACTCTACACTTCTCCTTGTTGAATTGCATCTTGTTTTCATTTGTCCACTTTCCCAGCATGTTCAGATCTCATTTAACTCTATCTCTTGTCTTCTGTGGTGTTTGCTCCTCCTTTCAGTTTGGTGTCCCTTGCAAATTTAATAAGTCGTCCCTCCACCCCCTCATACAGATCTGTTGAGAAGTACCAGACCCAGTAGCGAGCCCCATGGCACCCCACTGCTCACCCCTCTCCGATCTGATAAAGCCCTACTGACCACTGCTCTTCTTTAACCAATTCCTTATCCACCTAAGTATTCAAAAATCCTGTCTGCAGTCCTCAAGTTTGCCCAATGGAGCCTCATGGGGAGCCTTGTCAAAAGCATTCCTGAAATCCAGGTAATTTCTGCACCTCTCTTCTGCCTGGCTCGCCAGGATAGCCCATTTGAATAAATCTCAGAACATAAGCAGGGTCAGAAGCCTGAGAGATCAACCAAGGGAGTCCAGGGTTGGCAAGCAGGGGCAGACAATAGCAAACCATTGCTTGTCTTGAAAACTCTTGACCTGCTGGCACTTTCCACCACCATCCTCTGAGGAGGGCCACGCTAGGGTCAGCTTGAACTGTGGTTGCTAATTAGCTAGGAGGAAAAAAGAACTCCTGCCCTTTAACAGAGGGTTAATGTGTGAAGATGGGGCATTTGAAGCGTTTTGTGGGATGCAGGTCAACCACATCACCTGATATTCACAGCAGGTCAACCAACGTTGAAGGGGCAGTGAGGGAAATCTGTGTAAAAGTTTGTCACTCTGGCTTGAACCATATGCTGCAAGAGTGTGGCCCCACCTGGCTTCGGGGGCATCAGTGGCAGTGTGATGACACTTTCAGGAAAACCTGAAAATGACATCAGTCTTTTCTAGGAATCACAAGAAATCCTACGGTTTTACCCTAGAGTTTCCAGCAATTTCTAGAGAGGCACGTGATTACAGCTTGCATTAGAAGAACTTCATTTTCAGAGCAGGGGATGTTCTGGTTAATAAAGGACTGCAAATGAATGTACATGAAGCTCTTCTCCATCTGACTTTTTTGGCTTTGTCCATCCGATTTGCCCCCTGGCAATTTCGCTCTTATCAGGATGGGTTTATGTATTGGCCATGGTGGGAGAATGACATCCCATCCCAGAGGTGCTGTCGCATTGTTCTAGGTATCCCTCTCCCAATCTTTTATGATATTGAGGATACTGCCTGGAAGTGATCTCATGCAGCTAGAGGTAGTGAGTTAGTTAGTCAGAGAGCTGGGAGACAGGCGGTCTAGAAGCATTTCTTGGATGCTTTGGGCTGATCCTGTGTTAAGCAGGGGGTTGGACTAGATGGCCTGTATGGCCCCTTCCAACTCTTCTATGATTCTATAATATTATAATAATAATAGCAATAATAATAAAAGGGATGCCAGGAGGGAAAAATCCAAAAAAAGGCCAGTTGAACCCACAAAAATAGAGAACGAAGAACAGGATCGACAACGTGCCTGCACAATAGTCCTTTATTCCAAAAATCATGTCCCCAAAAGAGATCCTGTCTTGAGAGAGGAATACATTGATGAGATTCTCCACCTAAATTTCTTTGAGTCAATGGCCAAATTGATGTTTTAAGGATTACTCTTCTTATTGTGAAGTCTTGGGAATACATTGTCACTTATGATTTAGGGAGTTAGCCACTGACGAAAGTTCTGGCAGATGAAAACGAGAGTAAGTTCCGGACTTTGTTCTGGCAGGCTCCATATTTTGCAAAAAATAGTGATATGACTTTTGGAAGAAAGGAATTTATTGTACAGCCACATCGCTAATCCTGTTCTTCCTTCTGTAGTCCCCAGGAAGGACCTGGGAATCCCCTGGAATTATAGCTCATGTCCAGGTAACAGAGACCAGTTCCCCTGGAGAAAATGGGAGGGTGGTTGCCACAGCATTACTCCAACGAGGTCCCTCCCCACCCCAAATCCCACCCTCTCCTGGCTCCACCCACAGTCTCCAGGTATTTCCCAAGCCAGAACTGGCATCCTTAGATGCAGCATCCCCCCCAAAATCTCCCAGGAGCTGCAGGTGCAGGCAGTGCTTCAAGTATAGAAGACGAAAATTAAGGTTTGTTTTTTTTTCCCCCTGATGGAAGCTGTTTGTTGTAATTAGGCAAGAATCTGACAGCACACATACTGTTAGCTTGTATCGCATCATTTTTTCTGGAGCCATTTAAATTGGAGGAAGGCGCTTCAAGCTGGAGGGAGCATTCAGACTTTGTTCAGCAGACTGGTAGGATACAGGCCCTCGGCTACTAATTCATAGACACAAAAATACATGTGGCATAACAGCCCCTTGAGAGGGCAAATAGCAGACCCATGGCCATTTCAGACAGGCCCTTCTCGCTAGGGCTGTCGGGTATCCCTTGGTGGTTGCAATGGGGGGGTACTTACTGGCAATGGAGGAGGCCTAGCCCAGCATCTCAGTGACACTGCTGGCCATGGGGCGATACTGAGATTGGGGCAAAAGCTCTATTTCAGCAGCCATATTTACTATATGTCCCAAGGATCGGCTCATTGCTGGGTTGCTGCTGATGCCATGATGTCACTTCTACAGGGGAAGACTCGTCAGCTGTGATACAAGCAAAAAAAAAAAGAAGATTTTAAAGCTGGTGATGGCAAATAACAATTTATTCCACTGTAAAACAATGTCTCAAACTTCCAAATCATCAAAACAAACTCCTAGATATTTTTTTTACGTTTTCGGTATCTTTGTCGGTGATATTCTTTAACGTTTATCGATCCTCTTTAAATGAATTCTTATCAATGGTGAACATCTATCAGAAGAATCTAAATGTAATCCTACGGTGATATGTATATGGTCACGACTAAAGAGCATTTATACTTTGTGATGCTAATACTTGTAGACCTCTGCATATTGGATGCTATTGAACTATTTGGAGAGTCAAGGGGTATCTTATATCACTGATGAAGATACAGAAAACGAAAAAATACCTAGGAGCTTGTTTTGATGCTTTGGAAGTTTGAGAAATTGTTTTACAGTGGAATAACCTGTTATTTGCCATCCCCCTCCTCTGTACAGTTATGACAGATATCAGAGTCTTCTTCTTCTTTATGTAATCCTGGATTAATCCAGGACGTCCCCCTACCAGCCAGCTGAACACTAGTGGGGGGGGGCCTGGGGTGGGGTCTCCCTTGCCCCCAAATGTGGGTCTGGCAATTCTATTTCGCCTCCTGGCACCATGGCCCTGATCCAAATGGCGCCCTAGCAGCGCTTGGGAAATGAGTTCCCAGAAGTGGCCATTAGCTAAAGTTAATGAACCCCAACTTGGCTTGTTAAAAAACAAAACAAAATGTGGCACCTAATTTGGCCCACCCCAGTGGTCATTTTACACGCAACTATCACTTACTAACATGGCAAGTCTGTCCATCAAACACATGTAAGGTGAAATCAGCCACGCCTTTAATCCCTGACACGCTAGTTTTCTGCCTGCAGGCAAATTTCGGAGAGGAGCAGTGCTGTAATGCACAACCCCTCTCTTACTTATTGCAAAACTGTACATCAGAGGCTCCCCCGCCCTTTGACAGCTGGCCGGTTTCTTCCTTGGCCTGTGGCAGAGCGGGCAATGGCAGAAATGGGCTTTTGGCTTGGTGCTGCCTTGCCAAACTCCTACAGTGGGCAGCGAGCCAGGGGCTCATGTACTACACTCTGCCAACAAGGCCCTTAATATTAATCACAAACAAACAAGGGCAAAGGGAGGCCTCCGCTAGGAAAATCTTGTCAGAGCTGGACGCCCAGAAAAGCCAGGCTGGGGGCTCTGCTGCTGAGCTTGGTGGTGAAAGACAGGCCCTGTAGGCCCAGCTCTGAAGAGCAGCCCCTGAGTGGGGGATGTTCCTTTTGTGATTCAAAGCTTGTGATGGCTGACTTCTCCTTGGATGGTCTGGCTATGGGTGGCCAGCTCAAGTTTGGGAAATTCCTAAGGATTTGGGGACAGTGCCCGGGGATTGTGGCATTTGGGGAGAGGAGGGGGCTTGTCAAGGACGTGAGGCCATACAAAGCCTACCCTCTGAAGCCACTGTTTCCACCAGGGTGACTGATCTATGACAATCGGTTGTGATTCCAGGGTTACTCCAGGCCTTACCTTGAGGTCGGGAACCCATACAAGCTAAGCTCCTAGTCACTGAACAGCAGACCTGACACAAAGACCTTTGGCACGACTCCTGGTAAGGTAAAGGTAAAGGTATCCCCTGTGCAAGCACCGAGTCATGTCTGACCCTTGGGGTGACACCTTCTAGCGTTTTCATGGCAGACTCAATACGGGGTGGTTTGCCATTCCCTTCCCCAGTCATTACCGTTTACCCCCCAGCAAGCTGGGCACTCATTTTACCGACCTCGGAAAGATGGAAGGCTGAGTCAACCTTGAGCAGGCTGCTGGGATTGAACCCCCAGCCTCATGGTCAGAGCTTTCAGACTGCATGTCTGCTGCCTTACCACTCTGCGCCACAAGAGGCTCTTGGTAGGAAGGTGTATTTTTAAAACCAGTTTTCATCGGTTAAAACCTATTTGTTGCTTTTCTTTCAAGAATGTTAGTAGATCTTGCTGAATCAGACCAATGGTCCATCTATCCCAGCATCCAGTTTCACACAGCGCCCAACCTGTTGCCCTGGAGGGCCAAACAAGCAGGGCCCAGAGACCGAGATCCTCCTCTGATGTGGCCTGCCAGGTACGGTTGCAGGGACAGGTGCGCTGGTGTCGGGCAATGTCCCTTCTGGCACCAAATAGATAGTGATGCCATTGTGGTGGCTCAACCATAGAGTTTTGTGTGACTTCTAGAACATGCTATGAGGATGTCACATCCTGGAAGCCCAGTGGCAGGTTGGAGTGATGCCAGCACCCATACCCCTCCCCCCCAGCCATTCCCCCTTTCCTTATTCTGCTGCCCCTTCTGTCAAGCACTTCATTCCAGGACCATTTTGTCCATTATTAACCATTTCCCAGGAAATTTTCAAGCGGTGCAACCCCACCCCCTCTATTTTCAGCACTGATATTCAGAGGTTTGTTGCCTCTGCATATGGAAGCTCCCTTAGGGAGCCATAGCTAGTAGGTCATTAATGGATTTCTGCACTCTGAATCTGTCTAACCGCTCTTTAAACTGTACACAATATTCCGACGGAGGCCACATCATCACTTTGTACAAGGGCATTACGATACTGGCTATTTTATTTCCTGTCCCTTTTCTAATGAATTCTAGCAGGGAGTCGGCTTTTTCACCACTGCTGCCTGCTGAGCTGATATTTTCATCGCGCTCCCCACCGCAACCCCAAGATCTCTTTCAGGCTCAGCCTCGACCGGGGGAAAAAAGAAAAGAAATCCCAACTGGAATTTGATTTCTGTTCACCTTCCAGTTTTCATGACATGTTTGGGGCTTTTATCCAGGGATGCCAAGAGCTCCGAAGCCAACGTGATCACCACTAACGCCTGCCATAATTAAATTCCTCGTTTACATGCAACTCGGACTCCCCTACCAGATTGCCTCAGTGTTGTTCCAAACCTCGATGCAAAATTTTTTGGCAGGCATTGGAGTCGTTTGGTTCTGAACCTGACAAACCGAGAGACTGGCTGATTGTAACAGTTGAAGATGGCATAACCGAGCACTGAATGTGTCAGTCGGAAAATTCCTAACCAATGCCCAGGGCACAGTGATATTAACAGGCTTACACAATTAATAGATGTACAGTTTTAAAACTAACACTAAAGGGGAAACAAAACAAGAGAGAAGAACTCTCAAGTACAAAGTAGTAACACCCGCAGAAACATTAGAATCTCAATTACTTCCTCTTCTGTCCAGTATCTTTTAATCCTGCTTTTATCCTGCCTTTCCTCCAAGGAAGTTGGGGCACTCTACCTTCTTTACTTCATCTTCCCAACAGCCCTGTAAAGTGGGTTAGGCCAAGAGAGGGCAACTGGCCCAGTGAGTGAACTTTGTGAGCTCAACCTACTTTATTCCAGTGCTCCAACCACTACTCTAGATTGCCTCTCTTACAGACATTAGCCCTGGGGTTATTTCTAAGGATTTTGTCACCCAAACTAGATACAGTTTTGCTTCCCCTGCAATCGGTTCTCAAATAGCATGTTAGGAGGTCACAAAATGTAACCTACAGTTTCCTGAGATAGACTATCTCTTTAAAGAGGAGAGCCAGTTTGGTGTAGTGGTTAGGAGTGTGGACTTCTAATCTGGCATGCCGGGTTTGATTCCCCGCTCCTCCCCCACATGCAGCCAGCTGGGTGACCTTGGGCTTGCCACGGCACTGATAAAACTGTTCTGACTGAGCAGGGATATCAGGGCTCTCTCAGCCTCACCCACCCCACAGGGTGTCTGTTGTGGGGAGAGGAAAGGGAAGGCGACTGTAAGCCGCTTTGAGCCTCCTTCGGGTAGGGAAAAGCAGCATATAAGAACCAACTCTTCTTCTCTTTTTCTTCTTCTAAATCCCCTGAGATCCCACAATGTATGTGCTCATAAGAAAAAAAAAAGGATTCAAATTTCACTGTGAATAGTCATGTTAGTGCCTTGACCTTAGGGCCGACAGGTCCCCCCAGCCACTGGCAGGAGCTAGGGGGCTACGGTTGCCAGCTCCAGGGTGAGAAACTCCTGGAGATATGGGGATGCAGCCTGGAGAGGACAGGGGCCTCAGTGAGCTACAGTGCCACAGAGTCCACCCTCCACAGCATCCATTTTCTCCAGAACTGAGCTCTGTGGTCCGGAGATTATAATTCTGAGGAACTCCAGGCCCCACCCGGAGGCTGCCCTCCCTGCTTGACTCAGGTAGCCCAGCCTAGCCTGATCTCCTCAGTTCTTGGAAGCTAAGCAGGGTCGTCCCTGGTATGTATTTGAATGGGAGATCACTGAGGAGTTCCAGAGTTGTGATGTGGAGGCAGGCAATGGCAAGCCACCTCTGAAAGTCTCTTGCCTTGAACACCCTTTGGGGTCGCCATACATCAGGTGGCGCTTTCCAGTGCTGGTCTGCAGAACAAGGATTTGTGTCAGTAGAAGCTTAAAGACCCACAAGGCTGAGGCCAGCTTTTGAGACCCTGAGCTAGGAATCTGGTGACGGGAGCTTTGATTCTCCGAAATGTATCAAGCATGTTGGTGCTACTGGACTCAGATCTTGAGATGAATGGATTTTGGGTTGCATTCAACCAGCGCATTTGGAAGCAATTAGGAGCCCGACAAGATTTATTCAGAATTAACTCTCTCGGATTTGCTAACACGTTTGAGGAATAAACCTTCGAGGCCTGAAAAGCAGCACCTTTTACTCTGCTCCCGTTTTATAAGTGATCCCGTTACAAATAAAAGTAGGGGGGTAAGGAAGTTAATTGCCGTGAACCTTTAACAGTCAAAATTGTTTTTGTAAATAAGGGTTTATTTATGTAGGAAACTTAGATGCCACATCGTCTGCCCTCCTCAAAGTGGCTGGCAACCAGAAGACAAAATCAATCAATGTCATAAGGAGATTCAGGAAAGCGAGAGTTGTCAGGACCACCCCCACCTGCCCAGGTGAGGGATGGGTGTAGGGTTGCTAGATCCAGGTTGGGAAACTCCTAGAGATATGGGAATTGAGCAGGGGAAAGACAGGGACCTCAGTGGGGTACAACAACTTAGAGTCCACCTTCCAAAGCATTCATTTTCTCCAGAGGAACTGATCTCTGTAGTCTGAGACTTCATCCATCCATCCATCCATCCATCCATCCATCCATCCATCCATCCATCCATCCATCCATCCATTCATTCATTCATTCATTCATTCATTCATTCATTCATTCTCTAATGCATTTACAACCTGCCTTTCTTCCTGACAGGTGGCCAAAGTAGCTTATAGTCTTCTTATAAACAATAGCAGGGGATCCCCAGGTCCAACCTGGAGGCTTGCATCCCTATGATTCACATAAAAACAATCTGCTACCTCAATAGAATGAATTAAAAACAACAGATCAATTAAAAACAATAACATGGCAATAAAAGCCAAGCCAAGCCAAGCCAATTAAAACAGCCAGGGCATAAAGGCACGTAACAGCAAGAGAGTAGACTAAAAGGATATTAATAGAAGAGGTCTCAGGCTAGGAGAAGACGGAAAACCCTGCCAAAAGAGTGCTTTCATTAAAAGAGAAGTGGTTTGGCCTGGTGCTCAAAAGAAAGTTATGGCAGGCATCAGGGGAACCTCAAAGGAAAGAACGCTTCAAGGCTGAGGTGGCACCATGAAAAACCCCTACCTCTGATTGTGTGTGTGGTGGTGGTGGGGCACAGAGAGCAGGGCTTGAGAAGAGGTCCTTTATTGAAAGAGAAGAAGAGTTGATCTTTATATCCCGTTTTTGATTTGATTGCCTGAAGGAGTCTCAAAGCGACATACCAGCACCTTCCCTTTTCTCTCCCCACCACAGACACCCTGTGAAGTAGATGAGGCTGAGAGAGCCCTGACAGGACTGTCCATTCAGAACTGCTTTCTCAGTGCTGTGGCGAGCCCAAGGTCACCCAGCTTAGGCAGCCCAAGGTCACGTGGAGGAGCATACAACTTACCAACAATAGAAGCAAGTGCGTATTTCATTCATTCATTCATTCATTCATGGCCCTCTGCCACCCAGCTTAGACAGATATATGATCTGTCAGATATATGATGCATTATTTCGTACATGGACATATGTAGGTGCCTTCCAGTGAATCAGACCATGGGTCCATCAAGGTGAGCATTGTTTATTCAGAGGGGCAGTAGCTCTCCAGGGTCTCAAGCTGAGATCTTTCTTAGCTCCTACTACCTGATTATTTCAGCGGTAGATAGATGCCAAGGATTGAACCCGGGACCTTCAGCATGCCAAGCAGATGTTCTACCACTGAGCCACAGCTCCTCCCCGAGCTTTCTGTGCCAGTTTCCAGTCCTATCTAGTAAACATGCCTGGAGAGTTCCTTCTTGAAACTTCTCCAATTTGGATCCAGGCTGCAGCATGTGGCCAAAACAGGCTTAAGCATCCCCACAGCCATTTTTCTGAACTGAAATGGCCAGAGTATGTGACCTATCATTTTCCCACCGGTGAGATTTACATGCAGCCCATCAGCACTCCATTAAGGTTTTTGATTGCGGGTCAGTAGCAGCTCTCAGAAGGTGTTTCAGATTTGGAGAAGTAGTCCAGGCAGAAAGAATCAGCCCCTCTCTGCTGGGCCAAAGTCCTAATCCAAATTGGACCTTCATGTGCCTGAGCATGGGGTTTCAGCATGGACCTGGAGAGTTTTGACCACTTGCTTCTTTTATTGTAAATTGGGGTTTTATGGGGTTTTATTGTATTTTATTGTTTTAGTCTGTGAATCGCCGCGGGTTCCTAGGAAATGTGGCGCTACAGAAATCGAAATAATAAATAAATAAATAAATACATAAATACATACATAAATAAATAAATAATAAAGCTGTGAACATCATACCATGGAACAAAGTCCTCAGCTGGCAAACCATGCTGTTGGCCTTACTTTCTGGTCGTTACCCCGGTGTACCTTTGGCCCTTCGCTTATGTATTTGTGGAAGAACCTGCTGCCAAAGCCCTTTCTCGTTATGCTTGAGATTGTCTTCTATATTTGGAACCAAGGACAAAACTCATAACTGGATTTCTATTAGGACACAATTTTTACACTGATACAGATAAATTGGTCTACCTGTTATCAGATACTAATCCTTTGATCGGCTACTAATCCCCCCAAGAGGTTTACGGCCTTCAGATCAACTGCTGCTCGGGGTCCCTGGCTTGAGGGAGGTAAATTAGCCTTGACCAGGGCCAGGGGCTTCTCAGCAACGGCCTGGAGGAACAAGCTCCTGGGAGAGATCAGAGCCCTGCAGGTCCTCAATCAGTTCCGGGGAGCTGTAAGACGGACTACGGATGAGGCCCACAATAATGTTCACCAAGATAGCTGGCCTCAGTGCTAGGAGGAGGAGAACCAAAAGATCAGCTCCCTGATAGAGGACTCCCCTGTCTGGAATTTTCGTGGGGTGTTTTGTATATATATATATATATTTAAAATTAAATTGTTATGTTGATTTTATTGGTGTTTCATGCCCTAAGTGATTCAGAAGGGTGAATTAAAAAAAATTATTGCTATTATTATTATTAGCCATTGTTTGCACTGGCTACAAAGAAAATTTGACTTACATCAGAAAGTTAATATTTTTAACCTTTTAGTGCTTGGTATTTACTGGGATCCGTATATATATTGCAATGGCCTTTGGCTATAAACAATAAAAGCCATATGACAGTTAGCAGAGAGAAGGAACTAGCTCATCACAAAGATTTCTCACATTTAATATCAAGGCTCGGAGGAAGAAAGTTCAGAGAGGAAAGGAAAAAAAACAAAACAAAACAGTAGATGCATCAAAAATTACACTTAATGCACCCCCCTAACAGTGAGAACTTCAATAGTTACAGGATCAAAATATATAATTTTAGGTGTCATTAGCCATACTTTCAGTGCATGTCTCTAAAGGGGAGAGCTATATTTACAGCTTGCTGATACCATCTGTCTCTGATGCCTGTTTCGAGTGTCAGCTGCCCCAAGTATATAAAAAAAAAGAAGAGAGAAAGAAATGGAGCTGCAATTTTAAGAACCAAAATGTGCTGAACTCTCTTTGGGGGAAATGCCCCTTTAATGATGCTGTAACAGGCAAGGGCTCAGAAACATTCCTAAGTAGGAGCATAGTGATGGAATTATTAGGATAATAACCCCACAATCCTGAAAATGCTCAGGCATTCTGTGGACAAATCTAGTCCAGGCATATAAGTAACATCTAGAGATGGTTTGCTACTAGAGAATCTAGAGAGCCCTGGCTGTTAGTCACTAATAACAGGTAAGAAATGCTTCACACATACAAAAACGTGGTCTAGGGCAATATTTGCATGTTCTGCTGATTGGAAAACACCCCTGTCAGGTTCCATCATCACCTCCCTCCTAGACAGCATAAGGACTCAACCATTCTGGTCATCTTAATGACGCACTTCTTGGGGTTGCTTGGGGATTAAAAGCCCAGCTGGGTGCCCTAATGCTCCCTTGTGCTAGTGCTTCATGGAAACTCCATTTCATTGAACCTTGCTCCTGCCAAGCAACAACTTTCATGCTTTCCCTAGTTCCCTCTTTCATGCCGGCCTAAATTTGCCACCTTTTAAAACCAGCCTTGCTGCTATGCCTCCACCAACAAGCCTTGCGCAAAAACATTTCACCAGTGTCATTCTCTCCGCCTCCCCATGGCAGTTCTCATAATTCCGCAAAGCCAGGATATACATTTGTTATGCAACAATTCTTAAAGGAACCATGTAGGACTGTGTTTGGAATGACATCATGATAAGCAGTAAGAATGGGAGAATGAATGGCATTCATTCATAGTAGGCATTTTGTTTTTTTTATTTATTGAGACTGTTTTTATTCTGTCTTTCTCCCCAGCTAGGGCCTTCTATGCAGCAAACAACTAAAAGGACATTAAAAACAGAGCTTAAAAATGACACACACACAATATGAGACATACCTTGTTTTGTCTCATTTTGGATTTCCTAGTTTCTCAGACTGAAATCCTCCATATATTTTCTGCATCTGGTTCAAAAGGAGGCAGACTCCCATCATACTTTGATCCCATTCCTCTTTTGCTTTTTCAGTCTGCACGTGCTCTGCAAAATGGTGCCTGATTGTGCATTTCTTTTCAATGTGCCCCATCATTCTACCATTCTGTCCCCTCCCTCAAACATGATTTCATTACTGACCACCTCCCCTCCCTGAGTATACTGGCTGTGATGGTTTTTTTAAAAAATCTTACTTTATTGTGTTACAACGCTGTGTTAAAATCAAGGCTGATTGCTGCTAACTTAGAGGCAGTGTTGTAACATCATCATCCCCCTTTTAAATAAATCCGTCGACAAGGATTCTTGCCCCACAGACGGTGCAGGTGTAGCAATGGTTGGCCTAGGATCTGGAGATCCAGGTTTGAATCCCTACCCTTCAGTGGAGGCTGGCTGGGTAACCCGGAACCAATCACAGTCTCAGCTCAAGCTTTAAAAAAGATATCCAGTGATTCCTGAATCCTGTCGGGATCTGGATTGGCACCAGCATCCTGCCATGATTTTTATTGTGTGCATCCTTTGTATTTTTATGTTTGCTGCAGGAGCAGGGATGAAGGAATCGTTTGAAAGGAATGTTTATTTATTTGATGTATTTATTTATTTATTTAGATTTCTATACCGCCCATTTCTTTGCAGCTCTGGGCGGTTTACACAGAACATTATAACTTACATGAAACATTATGCAGCCTATAACATCAAAACAACTTTCAATAAAACATCAAAAGATTACAAAACCACAATTATAATATAACTAGTGAATAAGCCCGCTGCAGTCTTAATGCAGTGGGCACTAGCGGGGCTTCAAAGTGAGCAGTGCCGGTGCGGCCGTGGGGCTAGTAGCTTGGCTTGGTGGAGGTGGTAGAAGGCCAGCTGCGCTACCTTTGTGACCTGGGCTTCCATTGTAAGGGAAGCGTCCAGAATCATGCCTAGGTTCCTGGCAGAGTGCGTTGGTGAGAGCTGTACACCGTCCAGGGTTGGCAGACGCGCTCCCTCCCATGGTCCCTTCCTACCCAACCACAGGACCTCTGTCTTTGTAGGGTTGAGCTTCAGGCGACTCTGCTTGATCCATTTTGTCACTGCTTCCAGACATCTGGCTAAGGATTCTGGGGGGGAGTCAGGGCGGTCATCCATCAGGAGGAAGAGCTGGGTGTCATCTGCATATTGGTGGCAACCCAGCCCAAACCTTCGCACCAGCTGAGCCAGAGGGCGCATAAAGATGTTAAATAAGATAGGAGAGAGAACTGCTCCTTGTGGGACTCCACATGTGAGCTGGTGTTGGTTAGATATTCTCTCTCCTATCACTACCCTCTGTCCACGGCCCCGGAGGAAGGAATTCAGCCATTTGAGGGCCGTTCCCCGTATTCTGGTGTCGACGAGGCGATGAGCTAGGAGCTCATGGTCTACTGTGTCAAACGCTGCCGATAGGTCTAATAGTATGAGCAGCGCTGACCCGCCCTGGTCTAGTTTGGGAAGTATGGGATTGTTTTTAGTTTCAGTTTGATCTCTGCGTCAGCTGTGTGCTAATTTTTATGCAGATAGATGGGTGCATGGAGGAGAGGAAGCTTTCGTGTTATCTGTGTCCTTGGAGTCACAGAGGTTGGTGGTTAGGGTTCGCATCTGGTCTAACAATGTGCCTGGGAAAGTAAGGAGGTTACCTTTTGAAGTGGGGTGACATGACCTGAAGGTAGAATTGATAGGGATTATATCAAACTATATGGCTATTGCAATTTAGACAAAATGTATCAAGAGCTTAGTTCATTTCTTTTCATTAAATTGCTTTTGTTGAACATGCCAAGCCTGTTAATTTGAGAAGTCGACCGGGAACCTGACAAATTCACGATCTGCTGTCTGTACAAGGGCAGCCTAATAAAAGTCACGGGAGGGACCCTGTCTTCCTAGCTGGGTACAGGTTCTCTCATGAGAACTGGGCCGTCCCAAAGGACACTCGTCCCTTGTGAGCTCACCCATTTCTATGCAGTCATCAGCTGTAGAAACTTGGGTGGAGAAATCTGACAGTGGAAAGGTTCCTGATTTTTCATGCTTCGGAAAGTGGCAATATAGTTTTCTATGACAGCCCCCTGCAAAATGTCAGATTAAGAACTGGATTCCTCCAAATGTATGCACAGACACCACCCCTCCCCTTCATATTAACAAAATGTCATTTCATTTCATCTGAAGCGGGATGAGGATTCCCCTGCTCGCTGTCCTCAATTCTGGTGTCACTTTTATGGCCTTTCTTCCCTGATGTGCCACTCAATGGCTTCTTGTTGCAAGAAGAAAAGAGGCCGAGAAATCAAGTCCTGCGAGTCGACATCAACTGAAAATGGCCTGCTATCTCACCTGCCACACTGCAGGGTGCCTTAAGCCTGGTATCATTCAAAGAGCCTTTTGGTGCCTTCTGTCATGACGCTTGGCTTAAAGCTGCAACCCTGAACCTTGCTAGCCGGAGGAAATCTCCACTCCCCTCCCCTTCCTCCCCAGTTTATCACCTGCTGGCACTTTTCAAGGTTTTGTGCTGACTCAACTGTGTGTAAAACCGTGCTTCTATAGAGGAAGGAAATCCAATATTCAGTTAGAGCACTCACATCTGAAGAATGGCCTGGATTATCCAAGGGTTAAAAAGAAAAGGATGAAATGGGGAGACGAAGTAACGGGAAATCATGTGACTTCCAGCTCCACTGAAATCTTGGTTTATCTTGCTGAAAATGTAAAGAGGCCACGGTCTGCGAGCCTTGTCAGTAAAGCATTATTACATTGGATACTATGACCTTGCACTTTAAAAGTAAAGAAAAGTAATTTAACCATCAAACCTCCACTGAACAATTCAATGCCTGTTTCAAAGTGTCTCTGTATATATAAATACAGGTGTTGATAACCTGGTTCTCTCCCCAATGGGGACCCAGCGTGGCTCACATTTTCTCCGCCATTTTTGACCTCCCAACAATCCTGCAAGGTAGGTGAGGTATTGTCCTGCATAGTGCAGGGGGTTGGACTAGATGACCCATGAGGTCCCTTTCAGCTCTATGATTCCATGATTCTATTCCATGAGGCTGAGGGGGCCCAGCCCAAGGTCACCCAGTACAGCCACGGGAAAGCTTATACCTTGAATAAAACTTTTGTTGGTCGTAAAGGCACCACTGGACTCAAACTATGTTCTGCTGCTGCAGGCCCACACAGCTACCCACCTGAATCACTCTAACCCTTGCACTACCCTGATTCTCCTGATGTCATACAGCACAGGTTAAATCTCTCCTCTTTCCTCACCCTTGCACCATGGCCTTGGCCTGTACTGAGGATCCAACTGCCAGGGTCATCCCTAGGAGAGGTGGCGATGCGTGCGCCAGCATCACATCCGCGTGGGTGGGAAAAGAGACATTGAAGGGTGATGCTCTAGGGCAGGGGTGGCCAAACTGTGGCTCTCCAGATGTCCATGGGCTACAATTCCCACGAGCCCCTGCCAGCTGGAGAGCCACAGTCTGGCCACGCGGGCTCTAAGATTTGCCAAAATTCTCTGGCTGAACCATAGTTAAAACTGTTGAGCCATCATTCTCCCCTATTTCCCCTTTACTTTTCTACCCCTAGTGTTTGAGCTGCTGGAGGACAACAGAGGGGATGCTAAGGAGGCATCCCTCCAACAGGAGGGGGCCCTGTGCAGTTACTTTTTTAATCGAGGGGAGAAATCCACACACATAGTGGGAAGATTTGATCTTAGCTGCCTCGACATCCTGTCTAATTCAGAGCACTCTGCTACTGACAATTATCACTTAACAAAACGCACTGGCTCTCAAGTCAATGATGCACTCATAGCAAAGAGCCATCGGTGACCTTGAAAAAAGGCGGGGAGGGGGTACAGCACTCCCACAAATGGCCACTGGGCTTAGGATTGGGGGATTCCTGCTAGAGATTTGGGGGTGGAGCCTAGAGAGTGCAAAATCTGGGGATGGGGAAGGACACCGGGCGTGGCCTAATGCCATACAGCAGGGGTAGTCAAACTGCGGCCCTCCAGATGTCCATGGACTACAATTCCCAGGAGCCCCTGCCAGCATTCGCTGGCAGGGGCTCCTGGGAATTGTAGTCCATGGACATCTGGAGGGCTGCAGTTTGACTACCCCTGCCATACAGCCTGCCCTCCAAAGTAGCCAGAATTGGCCTATGGTCTGGAGAGTCGGCAACTCTAGCCATGCTCCCTCCCCACTGCCGTCCAGGCACACCTCCCTGAAAGAGCACAGTCAGGGTTGTTGCTGCCTGCACCGTGCTCAGCTGAGGCCCCTGACAGGAGTGGATGCTATGTTTTATTAAGGAGAAAGCTGTATAATTAACCGGGAAGCCTGCCGCATCCTAATGAGGTTCGTCATTACACGAGGCTCGCAATCCGCTCCCTCTAACTGCTCAAAGGAAAACAGGTGCGGGGCTTGTCCTGACTGCAAATAAGATCCATGACTTGACAAGCATTGTAGGTTCCTTTAAAAAAAAAATTATTATTGCGAGTTGCCAAAGAAACCGCCGAGGGTGAGGGTTTTCGGAATTGATGGCTTTAATTTGCAAAGCTGATGAACAGCTAAATATTTAAATACATAATTGCAGCTCTTTGCACCAGCCCAATAAAAAGGGGGCGGGGTAGGGGAGAGGAAGGAGGCCGAGGCACGGGGAAAAGATTAACCCGGCGAGGGCAGAAATGCAATCGCTCCCGTTATTTGTCAATGACACCACGCTCTAGTAAGGTCACATCTACACACCACGGACTTAAAACCGCATTAGTACTTTCTCACCCCAGGGATCTCTGGGAACTGTAGTTCTAGGAGGGGGGGATGGTGTGATCGCAAACTGAATCTTCACCTAATTGCAGGAAATTTCATTCGTGAGGGCTCTGTGAGTGTGTTGTGGACTACTAATTAAAAAAGAGAGCTGTTTTTTTGTACCCTGCTTTTTATTTATTTCCTTACTTATAATTAGGCTTCTAAACCGCCCCTCTGCCTACAGGCTCGGGGCTCCACAGCAGGATCAGCTGCCTGGCAGCTGCATTGCCCAAATCAGTTTGAGTTTCCTGAATTGTCCTAACTCTAACTGATATACTGAATCATGGATTCAGTTGATTTGAGTTGTACTCAGGAAACCTCGAATCTGAAATGTACCAGTTTTCCCCCCTGGTACACATCTCTAGTCAGCTTCAAGGCCAGCACCCTATCCACATCAGTTTAGGAGTACCCCCAGACGCTATCAAAAATGACCCCTGGAGATGACCAAGGGGCCTCCAGTTCACTTATTATATCAATTTGGAAGGAGGTTCTGGTGGAGCACCAAGATTTTCTCTGTGGAGTAGCTCGCGAAAACTTCAAAGCTAAGAGCAGATTGTGTACTATATGAGCACTCTACTTTGGCTTTTACTACCCAAAGGAGTGTCAGAGTAGCTTACAATTGCCTACCCTTTCTCTCCCTACAACAGACACCCTGTGAGGTAGATGAGGCCGAGAGAGCTCTGACAGAACTGTAGATGGCCCAAGGTCACCCAGCTGGCTGGATGTGGAGGAAATGTGGGGAATCACACCCCCTTCTCCAGATTAGAGGCTCTGAATTAAACCAGAGTGAAACTGAGATATGATGATTATGCAGACGTGCCTCTACCTTCTCTGTCCAAGTTCCTTGGGAATTAAATGTGCTGCCAAAGGAAGGCTTCCCTCTGTAGCACTAGGCCACAGGGCAGGACCTTTGTTAGAGTAGCTGTCCAAGTGTCACAGTACAGCGAAAGGAAAAAGGCTGGATAGAGAGAATGGCTCAGTGGCTTTTGCCTCCTGCAATGATACCTGCAGCAATTGCATTCCTGAAAATGACCATCTAGACTGGGGGGGAGGGGAGTTCCCACTCAGAACATGACTCAATCCATGATCTTTAATCTATTTTGCATGCTGGTTTCCAGTGCCCTGTTATTACAACAACCAGGGTACTTTTTCTTGAAGGGGGCAGGATCTGCCCAGCACTGCCCGGTGTTTCTATTGATTTTATTTAGAAATTTATATTCTGCTTTTCCTTCCATTGCATACCCAAAGTGTCCTACAACATCATTCTCTCCTCCTCCATTTGGCCTTCACGACAACAAGGGAAGTGGAAGGGGGTCTGCTGCTCTTACTGCTGCTCTTACTGCTGCTTTATCTTATTTAATAATGCATATCCTGCCTTTCTTCCCCGTGGGGACCCAACCGCCCTTCATCATTCTCCTCTCCTCCATTCCAGCCTCACAATACCCCTGTGAGGTAGGTGAGGCTGAGTGCAGGGTCACCCAGCCGGCTTCCAGGGCAGAGGGGGGTGGGATTAGAACCAGGGTCTCCCAGATCCTAGCCCAACCCTCTAACCTCTGCACCATGCTGGCTGAAGGGCTGTCTTTCTCGCTAGAACAAGTGCCATCTTAAGAACTCTTTCCTGGGAGCAAGCACCACTGAAGAGATTTGAGGAGGATTTCCGAGTAGACTTGCTTAGCACCGCTCTGCGTATGTGCGTAGAAAACATAATGAAATGGAATTAAGTGGAGAGCTGTGGGCCTTGGCATGAGACACGGTCTTTGAGAGATGGGGCTGTTAAGATCAGCAGGGCCAGAACTCCGTTATAGGGCTGCCTATCTGTAGAGGAGAAATATCTCAGAGGGTCTAGAGAGTCTGCCAGGTCTGCCTCTCAAAAGAGCCTTCCATTGTGTGCTGGCCGGCCATGCTCCTGGCAGCCGTTAAACCACCCTCTGTGAATCCAGCCCAACAGAGCAGGAACCAGGCACTTTGCAAGGGAAATAAAGGAGTGCTTAAAAAAAAAAATTAAGTTCAGATCAGGGAATTGAGCTCCCAGCTGGCCTCTTGCAATTTGCAAGGAGGAGAGGAGTACAGTGCGGTTGCTTAGCAACCATGGACCTTCTTGGCCAAGTTCTTCGATGCATGCCAGAAGTAGTTGGAAGGGATGTGTGAGACTGTTCCCCCCAGGGGTGCTACGCAAACACACACACACACACAACCAGTGGGAGCTTCAGGAACAGGGCCATCATCTGCATTATGATGTTGCTTCCAGAGGTTCCTAGAAGTGAAGGTAGGTAGCTCTAGGAATCACTGGAAATGCCCTGCTTGGGATGGGATGGTGCAACGAGGGCTGCCATGGGGGGAGGAAGGCAGAGTACAAGGAAGTACTCCAGGTAGTTCCACAGGGTTCCCTACTCCCAGGAACAGCATTTTGTGGAGGTCACTGAGCTGCCATGGGAGGTGGGAGGCAGGGAAGTTCACTTCTGCTGGAATCCAGCTCTCTGGATGCAAACAGGAATAAGACTTGAGAAAGAAGGGGGGCCCAGTTCAGCCCTTCTGGTATGCCTGGAAGCCTGAAAAACATTTCAGGTGTGCTTCCACAGTCAAAAACTTGAAAGAGGCTGTTCCAGAGTGTTTCGTTATAAAGCAACAACTCCAGGGGAGGCCCTGTTCCACAGCCAGGATCTATTATAAGGACATGTGTATTAACTCTTCATTCACCTGGCTTCCAATCATCGTCTAGACCAGGGGTAGCCAATGCTCATGGGAACAGGGGTAGCCAATTCTCATGGGAACTGTAGTCCACGGACATCTGGAGAGCCACAGTTTGGCCACCTCTGGTCTAGGCTCTAGAGATATTTGTTGTCCCCCCCCCTAGAGCTATTTGCCTGCAGGCTTCTTCTTCTCTTCTTCATCACCCTGGAGTCCCATTTTGTGCTTTTTTGTATGTCAATTGGGATACAAGACAGAACCTGTCCTAAGGCAGTGACATTGTCCATTCGTAGTGGTACATGCTCAGTCTTCAGGCTGTCATGATCTCTCAATCACCAACTGCTTTGCTTTGAGTTTTGGGGGATCAAAAAGTCCTATAATGGTGGGGGTCCCATGCTTGCCAGAATTCCTGGGCATCTGCCCAGGCTATGCTGCTGCTTCATCCTGAGTGTGGTCAGGCAAGCCCAATCCCATCAAATCTTGGAAGCTAAGCAGGGCCAACCCTGACTAGTATTTGGAGGGGAGACCTCCAAGGAGTTGGGTCAGCCTTTCTCAACTTTTTTTAACCATTGGGAACCCCATGAGACCCCCTTCAGCCTTTGAGAAATCCCAGGAGTAGCACAATTGTGCAGAATATGGTTGAAAAGAAGAAGAAGAGTTGGTTCTTATATGACGCTTTCCCGTACCCGAAGGAGGCTCAAAGGGGCTTACAGTCACCTTCCCATTCCTCTCCCCACAACAGACACCCTGTGAGGTGGGTGAGGCTGAGAGAATGCTGATATCACTGCTTGGTCAGAACAGTTTTATCAGTGCCGCAGCAAGCCCAAGGTCACCCAGCTGGCTGCATGTGGGGGAGCACAGAATCGAACCTGGCATGCCGGATTAGAAGTCCGCACTCCTAACCACTACACCAAACTGGAAGCATAGTTGTGTACACGCCCACCTGGGTCCCCTCCCTACCCCCTGCAGGCCCATCATTGGCCATTGAGGGGGGAGGGTCAACATGGTCATATCACCCAATAAATGTTTAACAATTAAAAATATATATTACAAATTAATTTATGCCCAGTCATTTAGGAAATCCTTCAAGGGCCATCAAGGGACCCCAGGGTTTTCACAAACCCTGGTTGAAAAGGCCTGAGTTGGGCGGTAGCTCCTCCAAGGAACACTAGGGGTCATGATGACAGGCAATGGTGAACCACCTCCGAACGTCCATTGCCTGGTTGCCAGACAGTCCTCGGATCTCCTAGCTACACTCCACACATCCTAAGTGTGTCAAGGAACAGGGTAGAAGAAGAAGAAGAAGAAGAAGAAGAAGAAGAAGAAGAAGAAGAAGAAGAAGAAGAAGAAGAAGAAGAAGAAGAAGAAGAAGAAGAAGAAGAAGAAGAAGAGTGGGTTCTTATATGCCGCTTTTCTCTACCTGAAGGAGTCTAAAAGCGGCTTACAGTCCCCTTCCCTTTCCTCTCCCCACAGCAGACACCCTGTGAGGTGGCCTCAGAGCCCTGATACTCCTGCTCGGTCAGAACAGTTTTATCAGTGCATGGAGAGCCCAAGGTCACCCAGCTGGCTGCATGTGGGGGAGTGCAGAATCGAACCCGGGATGCCAGATTAGAAGTCCGCACTCCTAACCGCTACACCAAATTGGCTCTCTATACCAAACTGGCTAGGGTTTCTTAGTGGTGGTAAGGTAAAGGTAAAGGTAAAGGTATCCCCTGTGCAAGCACCGAGTCATGTCTGACCCTTGGGGTGACGCCCTCTAGCGTTTTCATGGCAGACTCAATACGGGGTGGTTTGCCAGTGCCTTCCCCAGTCATTACCGTTTACCCCCCAGCAAGCTGGGTACTCATTTTACCGACCTCGGAAGGATGGAAGGCTGAGTCAACCTTTAGCCGGCTGCTGGGATTGAACTCCCAGCCTCATGGGCAAAGCTTTCAGACGGCTGCCTTACCACTCTGCGCCACAAGAGGCTAGTGGTGGTAAGCACATGCCCAAAGGAAATGTTTAACACTGCTTCACATGTTCCAGGACTTTCTTGAAAAAACACACCTCTGCGAGCACATCCGGTGAGACAGAAACATCTCCGCCTCCCCTCCCCGGTCTCTCTTTGTTTTGTGCCGACCACATTGGCCCCAATTTTCTATACAGTGACAAGGACTGAATCATGGCAGAGACGATTTAATTCTTTTCTCATCGACACATTTAGGGAAAGGAGCCCCACTTCCCCAAACAAAGGCTAATCGCTCTCCTGGGCAAAACCCAGAGGACAGCTTTACCATCCAACACGGCAGGGTAGACCAGCCATTGTTGTGTTTGCCATCCGGCAGGTGGGAAAATGAGATGTTATTTTTCAGGCTCTGCTGGGAGCTGAAACACACACCCCTGATGGTTGCCTAAACAGAAGCTAAAAGTCACATCTGTCCATCAGGATTTTTTCCCTCTCTCTGTTTTTTTTTCTCGGGGAAACAGCCAAGCAGAGGGATTTCTGAGCTGTTCTTGCCAAGCCCCTCAATGTGCTGTGCCTGTAATGCAGCCTTGGCTGCTGGTCTCTTCATGTTTGCAAAGAAAACAGCAGGGGCAAGGCTTTGAGGGAGGCTTGCAAAACAGCTGGTCTCTCCTATGGCGAGCCAGAGGTGCCTCCAGGTGACCATAGAAGTACTGGTGAATCAGAAAAAGGCTGGTTCTTCTTTGGGGAGGGTGTCTTTTTCAGGTCATGCCATACATGACGGACAGAGGTAAGAATGGCCAGAACAGTGCTGAGGAACAGTATCTTCAGCAGGTTTATCTGCTAGGCTGCTTCATTTAAAGTACCGTCCTACTTTTCAACGATGCAGTCTTCCAGGGAGCAGTCATCAGAATTCAACAGTGCAGACCAGCAATAGAATATAATAATACTAAAGTTACCCACACAACAATACCAGATACAGCAGTAGCAGAATTAAACAAGTGAAGACAGCAGGAGAATCATCTCCCAACAACTTCGGGTCACATAAAAAAAAATGGTGCCCACCCCCTAAATGAATAGGTGCAAAGTGAATTGGGGGGGGGGGAGCAGGGAGAAGGAACATTTCACAACGTGGGTGCCACTTCAAAAAGGCCCTGCATCTGGTGGCTACTGGCTTACTCTCTGAAGGCAGGGAACTCAAAGCAGGGGCTCTGAAGAAGACCTGATAAAGAGGCAAGTTAAAGAGCTAGTGAGCAAAAGTTTGCAAAACGATCTGGGGACATGTTTGGAGAAGAGATGTTGGGCACACTCCTGCACTTTTCATTCCGAGAGCACCTGCTGAGTACACAACTCTGCATATATTCCTCAACTGAGCAGGTCTACAGACCAAAATGTCTCTGATAATACGGGTCTTTGTTGGTCTAAACGTCAACAGGCATCCAGCCTACAGGTGGCACTCTCATCTCAGGCAAGGGGTTACCAAACACAGGAAGCCTTCTCATACCAAGTCTCAACTTCTTCAATTATCAAGGTTAGTATTGCCTTCTCTGACTGGCAGCAGCTTTCCAGGTTTCTGGTAGAAACATTCTTACTTCATTTCCCACCCAATCCTCTTAAGAGGATACTCTTGAGCCTCCAGGGAAGGGCGAAAGAAAGAAAGAAAGAAAGAAAGAAAGAAAGAAAGAAAGAAAGAAAGAAAGAAAGAAAGAAAGAAAGAAAGAAAGAAAGAAAGAAAATGAGGCTGGGCCTAGGACCTTCTGCAAGCAAAGCAAATCCTCTACCACTTAGCCATGACCCCTTCGCTTCCAGAGGAAATGCTTGTCCTGTCTCTGTCTTCCCTTTCCCTCCCCTAGGTCAGGGTCTTATGTTTAGCATAATCACGCTTGTCTACTTTGACTGTCTGAGGTCCTCCAGGGTCTTAAGCAGAGGTAGAAGTCTTTCACACCATTTACTGCCTGGGTCTTTTAAGCTGGAGATGCTGGGGCTTGAACCTCGGACCTTCTGCATGCCAAGCACATGATATACTACTGAACCGCTCCCTACCAGCAAGGTCTAGAGAGAGAAAAAATGAGTGCCTCTTTAAATATTTCTTTAAATATTGATCCCCCCATATTTTTCTCCTTCTTGGGGACTCAAGGAGGCTTACTATGTTGTTCTCCCCTTCTCCATTTTATCTTCAAAACAACACACCACTGAGGTAGGTTGGGCTGAGACACACACACACACACACACACACACAGAGCATGGACCAAGGTCAGCTAGCCGCTTCTGGGGTAGTCTAGTCCATCACTGAGAGAAGTTCCATAGTATTCCTTGGCACCTGCAGGCTGCCAGCTGGCCAATTATCCGCTCTGTTCCGGGTACACACTCCCTCCTGCATCAGCCATTTCCTCTGCCTTCATCAAAAGGAAGGCCTCTCTCTCTGACACACACACACACACACAGACCAATGCACACACACCCTGTTCACCTCACCAACCTTGTCAAGAAGGATGGGAAAGATGGCCACCAAGAGTTTACTGCTGCTGCATGGGATAGGGTTGGATCCAGATTAAACCGACAATCTCCACCAATTCCCCCTTCCCTCGACAGATCCCCTCATATCATCATTCTTCAGGGTCCCTTTCCCCCCCGGGGCCGTATTTCATGGACAACATTGGGCTGTGGTGTGAGAAGGGCGGTGAGAAATTCTATCCCACCACTGAAAAATTCAGTCAGGATCCAACCCATAGATCTTCATGTACTCTACAATATGATTCCCCCCTTCACTTTAGCAGTCCATATTTATGTTCTAAGAGATTTTGGTATGTATCCCACTCCGTGGCCATCCTCCTGTCTCAGGACCAGTTCCTGAACATCTTCCACCATTGGAAGAGCCCCTGACGTTGGCGGAAGTCTCTATAATTTGGAAGATGGCTTCAGAGTTTGCTGAGTTGGAGTAGCAGGATGCAAACTGCTGAGTTCTATGACCTATATAACTTTGGCAAATTAATAACATCTGCATGGTTTCCTCTTTATTTTGCATAATGCATTTTGTCATTTTTGCATAATTTACTCTAGTTTTGCAAGACATGGGCGTTGTGAGGACAGCCAAGTCCCAGGCCTAACCACATATTCAGCCCCTATTGCATCGAGTCACTTTGGTCCCTAGATGTGGAGTTCATTTTGAAAAGGTTTCATTATGATCCACCAGGAAAAAGTCCTTTGCTATGACTGCCAAGGTGGAGACAGGGCTTGTGTTTTACATGGAAACTAGGTGGGCTCTTTTCAAAAAATAGGAAAGTGGTAGCCAGGCAGACTGCTGTAAATCAGCACAAGTTTGACTGAAGTCCAAGTCTGCCATTCTCCCCAGCTTTCCTCTCTCAGAGTAATTAAGGTAGCAATTCCAGGAGTAAGCTCTACTGAGTAACAACTTTTTAAAAATATGCTAGTTTTCTCTTGCTCCCCCTCCCCCACACAGGATTCCCCATCTCCCAAAGGTTTGCAGTCGTGGGCAGAGCTGCTCTTTTCTAAGAGCCAGCTTGGTGTAATGGTTAGGAGTGTGGACTTCTAATCTGGCATGCCGGGTTCGATTCTGCACTCCCCCACATGCAGCCAGCTGGGTGACCTTGGGCTCGCCCCAGCACTGATAAAACTGTTCTGACTGAACAGTGATATCAGGGCTCTCTCAGCCTCACCTCCCTCAAAGGGTGTCTGTTGTGAGGAGAGGAAAGGGAAGGCGACTGTAAGCCACTTTGAGCCTCCTTTGGGTAGAGGAAAGTGGCATATAAGAACCAACTCTTCTTCTTCTAAATCCATCGGTTTCAATGGATTTAAGACCATCTTTCTGCTTGGGATGGCACAGTTGGGCAGCTAAATGAAGAAAAGAAAAAAAAGAAACTGGAACCACAGAAGAAGGAGAAGTCTGTGTTTTTATACCCCATTTTTCACTACCTGAAGGAGTCTCACAGTAGCTTATAATTGCCTTCCATCCAAGAACTAACCTCTGACACTTGATGTGACTTCACTGGTCCATCCAGATCCACTTGTGGCCATCATGACCTCCTCTAGCTGGGAATTATGGGCTGGGGGTCAGCAGGGCACAGAAGCTCCTCCGGTTGCCAGTCTCCTTTTTGCTTTTATCTGGATCTTCTTATGAGGGAGGAGAGCAAACCCCACAAAGGTGGCCACCTCTGTGAACCTTGCAGCCAGCAAACTGCTTAGAACTGTGTGTGGGGGAGAGGGGACCAAATGTGCCATTTTTTTATCTACTCTACATTTACAGATGTGTGCTTGTGATGCCACAAAGAAGGCCCAAAGGAACCCAGCAGATGGCACCATGTCTCCAGGCTGGGCCTTGGTCCTGCAGGACAGCTCCCGGTGCTGATTCTTAGGAGTGGCTGAAACTCCTTCGGAAAAAGCTTGAACACATGGGGTGCTCTGCAGGGAAGGAGCACCATAGCCTGCCCCATTTAAAGGGTACAAAATATCTGAAAGGGCAGCAGCCGGGCACTCGCCAGGGGGGCCTTTGGGGGCATCACCCACCTTCCCTGCCAAAAACTTATAGTGGGACCTCCAAGATGAGGAGTTCGAAGGGATCGCCAATGGTCATCTAGCCCAACCTCTTTCAGAATGCCGGGAACTCACAACTACCTAACCACCCACAGTGACCCCAATTCCATGCTGAGGTGATGCCCACCCCCCAAAAAACCAGAATCCCTGTCCAGTCTGGTAAACCCCTCTTAAATCCTGTACTATTTATTTATCGTATGGCAGAGTTACACACAGGAAGCACAAAACAGCATAAGATATGTAGCCAAGTAGGCACAACGGTTCAGACAGACCGGTCAATCTACTCAATCGCAACTGGGGGAGAGTACAGAGAGCTCTGTCACATCTCCCTGGAAATCACGACGCTCACACTCCTGTGATGGATGGAAAACAGTTTGATGAGCTGCAAAACAATTGCATTTGGGACCTAGCGTTTCGCCCTATTGAAACTACAGGTCTGCAGAACTGCCAAAGCCTGTTCGTAATTCATTAGTTGCCTTCCACACTTCATGCGGCAGGGCAAATCCCGTGGGTCTCTCGTTGGCGCTCCTCAGGGTATAGATATCGGATGGAACTGATTCCATCCGTGTTTGCAACCGTTCTCTCCCTAGGTCAAAATTTGGGGATGGCAGGATTTGGGCAGATCTTATTGCTGGGTGGGTTTGAAAGCTGAATGAAGATCTTCTCTACGTGTAACAAGCGGCTGATGCCTCCCCCCCTCCCCCCTCCCCCCAGCCCATCAGGAGGAATAGTCTGTCCCTGTGCACCACCAAAGCCCCCCAGTCACCTTGTGGTCACCCTGCATTGGGTGTGCTACAGTAAGGAGCGAGATGAGAGGCTGGCGTCCCGGCCAGGCTGTTCCTTTAAGGGGAACTTGGGCTTGGAATCCAGCTCAGCCAAGCTGAGCGAGTGCCTGGAATGTGTTTCCAGGTCTCCCTGCTGCCTCCAGGTAATGCAGCCCATATGGTCCCAGGGACGGCGTCCAGCTTCCGAGCTCCCAGCCACCAGCCCCAGCAAAGTGAGCTAGCGGGGAGGCGGCGATTAATCTGCTGATCATCCTCTCGCTGCTTCCGAAAAGATGACTCAATTCTGCTTCCAAGCTCTTTGAAGGGGGAGGGGAGCCATTCTAAAAGTTCACGCCGGGGCAAAGAGGCAGAAGGGGAAGATTTGGTTTTTATACCCTGCTTGTCACTGCCTGAAGGAGTCTCAGAGCAGCTGACAAGTGCCTTCCCTTCCTCTCCTGCAATAGATACCCTCTGAGGTAGGTAGGTGGGGCTGAGATAGCTCTGACAGAACCGCTCTGTGAGAACAGCTCTGGCAGAACTGTGACTAGCCCAAGGTCACCCAGCTGGCTGCATCGGGAGGATTAGTGGTCACTGCTCTTAACCACTACAAGCTGGTTCTCAGAAGCACTCGAGGATATGTTTTTTGGCATCGTGTTGGATCTCCCTCGGGTGCCACACAGCAACAAGGCCCCGGTGTGAATTTCAACTCTGCCATGGCCTGTGCAAGCCAATGTCCCTCAGTTTCTCCCCTCCACATGTGCAAATAAGAGTTGGCAAAGTGGTTCAAGGCTGGGCGTGGACCAGGGAGATGTGGGTTCAAGCCCTCTCTTGAAACTGTCCGTGACCTTGGCATCATATTCTTTTCTTAGCCCAGCCCACTTACTCCACCGAGGTCCTCCTTTCTTCCGGTAGGGGACCCAAAGAGGCTGCATCAGTCCCCTCTTTTCCTTTTTATTTGCAAAACAAACCTGCACATTGGGTTAGGCTGGGAGTGTGTGACTGGCCCAAGGTCACCCAGCAACCTTCCGTGGCAGAGTGGGGATTTGAACTCAGGTCTCCCAGATCCTAGTCCAGCACTCAAACCACTACCTTACCCTGGCTGACTACAATCAAGTCACAGGGATGCTGGCTGGCTGAGAGTTGGCAAGGATGGAATGGGGCAGATCTATGCGCTCCAGCACCACTGTGGCGAGGGAGCTACCTTGGGGCTCACCCTCTGTCACCTCACTGGGAACTTTAGGGAAGTGAGGGACTTGGGCAGCTGGGGAGGAGCAGAGCTGCAGGTTCAGGGAAGAGGCACCCAAACCCCTTCGCTTTCAATCTTCAGTCTTGGTAATCTACTCATTTCCTTGCTACAGCTCATAGGCCACAGCCCCAGGGGCAGATTTGGGGGATTCAAAATCTCTGAAGCAACTGCCTGCAGCCCTGCAACCCAAAACAGGCCCCTGTGCCTCAGAGCCTCTCCCTGAGGTTTCCAATAACCCCATCCCAGGGCAGTCAATAAAGATGGCGGTCATAGATCGATGACAAACCATCACAATGGTACCTGGAGTCAGATAGGGCCTACTGTCACCTTGGCGTGAATTCGAGGCTTCTAGGGGTAGTCAACCAGATGTTCATGGACTACAATTCCCATGAGCCCCTGCCAGCAAACTCTGGCAGGGGCTCATGGGAATTGTAGTCCACGAACATCTGGAGGACCACAGGTTGACTACCCCTGTTCTAGGGTCCCAGCAAAGGCACCCCGGCTAGCTCCAATCGCCGCACCAGGCTGGGTGACTTGAGCAGATTCCTGCATTTGCATTTAGAGCGGCAGAGCTTTTAGATCCCGTGCGGCATTACTGACTTGATTGAAGCACACAACGGAGCGACTTTATTCTGGGGGCCGGGGGATTTATCCGGCCCTCTTGGCTAATCCACCTATCGAGCTAAGTCGGAATCCAGCCTTTATACCTCAAATGATTAGCATGCTCCTTCCCGGCTTTGTAGATTCGGAATTAAAAAAAAAAAACCAACCTCCCCTCTCCTCCCCCCAAAAAATCAGAGGCAGAAGAAGAAAAGGAGAGAGGGATGAGCCTCGGGGCTGCTTCGTCTGTTACATCTCCCCTACTTGGTTCTGGGAAGCGTGCGTGCAGATGTGGTGCTTGCTGAGAGACAAGAACGGCCAGATGCAAATCCGGAGACGCATGAACAGAGACGGAGGTCCCAGGAGCACCTCAAGATGGGCGCCTCCTGTGCCTGGCTGTGCCTGGCTGACCCTTCCCGCATCACAGAAGGGTGCAGCTGCAGCAATGTTCCAGCAGCTTCCCTTTCCAAAGGCAGGCGAGGAGTCTAGGCTGTGTCCGTGGTGGCTTTGCACGTCCCTTCCCAGGGGCAGCCACGCACAGGCAGTGATGCAGATCTGTAGCCGCATCCTGAAGCGCAGCTGGCCCTCCATGGAATGGGATGACCTCTCGATAGGGGTCCAGGTGCATTAGGGTCTCCCCACCAAATCTGGGCTACAAGTCACGCACAAGATGTGTGAATAGACCCGGGCTGGGGCTGGCGTGTGTAAGCCACTGTAAAATTGTGCCGCACACCCATTACAATGCTTGGTTCTAATTCTGTCAACAGGAGTGTGTCAGGGTTCGATTTGATTCCTCTTTGCCTTGGCATCAACCAGCTTTGAAACAGATCTGCTTGGGATGCTAAACTGAATTATGAACCGGACTGCTGGGATACACAAGACTGCAAAGAACGCAGGCAGAGATTTTGGGTGTCATCTCACCGGTCTGGAGTTCCCACAGTTCTCTAGCCATTGTCAGCTGTTGGGCATAGGGTTGCCAACTCCATCTGGGGGAAATCCTTGGCGTTTGGGGTGGAGCTGGGGCTGGGAAGCCTGGGGAGGGCAGAGATTGGGAAGAAATCACAGAAAGGGAGCCATGCCACAGAATCCACCCTCCAAAACCAACATTTCCTCCGGGGGGAACTGATCTTTGTAGTCTGAACATCAGCTGTAATCCCAGGAGAACTCTACCTGGAAGTTGGCAACCCTAGTTGGGTAAATATAGCAAGAAAAGGAGCTGGTTTTCATACCCTGCTTTTTACTGCCTGAAGTAGTCTCAAAGCAGCTTCCAATCACCTACCCTTCCTCTCCCCACAACAGACACGCCATGAGGTAGGTTGGGCTGAGAGAGCTCTAAGAGAACTGTACACGGCCCAAGGTCACCCACCTGGCTGCACGTAGAGGAATGGTGAATTCAACCCAGTTCTCCAGATCAGAGACCACTGCTCTTCACCACTGCACCATGCTGGCTCTCCCAGCGATGCATAGATGAACATGCCCTCAGTGGGTTTGCCACAGTGGGTAGTCAAACTGCGGCCCTCCAGATGTCCATGGACTACAATTCCCATGAGCGTTCGCTGGCAGGGGCTCATGGGAATTGTAGTCCATGGACGTCTGGAGGGCCGCAGTTTGACTACCCCTGGTGTAATGCATCAAGCAGCACTGGGGGTCTAAGAGGACCAGGAATATCATACAGACCATCCACACTAGTAACCTTTCTCCACTGTGATGTTTTCGAAAGAGTCTGGGGTTTGTTCACACACACACACAAACATGCACACATGCGCACGCACACACGAGCAACTTAAGCAAACAGTGCTCTGCACCGATTACATGAGCAAAAGACTCCTGTGACCAAGGCTTAAAAACGAAAGAGGATTTGCAAGGCTGCCGTACAAATTGGCATTTCATTTTGAGTCACAAAGTAGGTGTTCTGCGGAGATTCAGACCATAAAAGGGATGCCACGCCTCAGAGGATGCCACTGGGAGAAACATGGGACGAGGGTTTGCCGACTGGCCAGCTGTGCTCGCAGATATGGAGGAAAGACCACTGATCTTTAGACGGCAGAGCTCAGTTCCCTTGGAGAAAACAGCTGCTTTGGAGAGAGAATTCTGTGGCATTATACCCCACTGAGGTTCCCTCCCCTCCCCAAATCCCACTGTCTCCCATGCTTCCCCCCTCCGAAATCTCTAAAAATCCCAGGTGATAGCTGGAGCCCTAGATATGATGGAGGTATCTATTATCTTTATTTGAAACCGCAGGAAACAACTGGGGTCCCCAGAGGATACCAATAACCCCTGTTGCCTATTGAGAAATGGCTGTTTTCAGCCCTTCCCCTTAGACTTCATTCTCTCTTTTCAGATTTTCTGGGGAAGGCTGGCTGCTGTAACTTTTTAAAAAGACTCACAAATATGCGCTGCGCTCAACAGATGCTCCTAATGACTGCCTTCATAAAACCAGTGATTTTCAAACTTCCTGCCTTCAGGGAATCTTTTCCACACTGACTTGTTTGCTCAAGGAAGCCTCTGAGTGCCTGGCACAGAACCACTGTGCCATGCAAAGACCCCCCGGGACATGCTCTAATGTGCACACTGAGTTTATTACCCGGGGCCTTCGGGACTCATTGCAGCCTTCCAGAAAGGAAGTACATTCCTCTCCCGAATGGCTGGAGCACTCGCAAAAAGGCCGTTTCCAATTGCAAAGAGGTCCAAATAGGGCTCAGTTAAGGTACATTGGCTCTTCAAACACAGAATGCCTCTTCCCTCTTAGGCCACTCCCACCACTGGCTGGGTCTCTGTTTGACTACTGTGGGGACTTGGCCCTAGTCACTGATGGCAGGGTGCCACTGAGGGCTGGAAGTGAGCTCAGACCCAGGGCACCTTCCCAATTGCGCCTCTCCAAGCAGGTGGCTCGGCTGGAGAACCAGCCCTGGGACAAGATATAGCCAGAGATGGGGCAGTCTTAGATATGGAGCAACAGGGGCAGCTGCCATGGGCCCCATTGGGAGCCCCTGCACTGCTTGAAATGTGGGCAGAATGTGGGGAGGGGGTAGAGCTATGGACATCAGGGCAGTTCAGAGAACCAACTTCCTGTTGACAGCCTTTCCCCAGAATAAGTCTGGAATCCTACTGTTGAGTTTTGCCCTGGACCCCACAACCAATAAGACCATTCTTGCCCAGAAGAAGAACATGCCATTAAGTTACAACTGAGTCACGGTGACCCCATCTGGGGGTTGTTCCAGGCAAGAGTATTTAAGATCTGCAGTCTCCATAGTCAAGCAAAATGTACAGGGGGGCCTGTAGGGGCATCAGAGCAGATGTATATTTAGCATAGTTATGGCTAGGGACTTCCTGATGATGTTCAAATTGTCTCCTCCAGTATCCTGGTTGGCTCAATAGGAGACTTCCTGCTTACTGAGCACACTTCCTCCCTGCTTGCCTCCAAAACAGCAGTTGAACAGAAGAAGCAGACAACAGAATAGCTAGTTAGGTCTTTCTCTCTCTCTCTCTCTCCCCCTCTCTGTACATAGTTGATTCTCTTCTGAATAAAAGCTATTCTTTAAGCAGCCTGGTGCTCCGCCCTCTCTGCATAGTTACTCGTCTTCCTTGAAGACCAACTGGGGCCGACCCTGCTCAGCCCCGATGAGTTCAGGCCAAGTTGGGCCATTTGGGCTGCTCCTTGCTCAGAGGCTCCCCCAAACCATATCCCTTCCTTGCCTGCTTGCAGGAGACCATCAGCCCTGTCCAGCAGATGTGCAATAGCCTTTTATTCTCTTTTGCAGAGTCATTCTCTTCCCCTCCTGTGGAACACGACACCAGCCATGGGGCTTGGTGATGCATGAGCGGAACGAACACAGCCGCTTGCTTTACCTGCACTGACCCCGACATGTTGTCAAGTTCTATCGGCTACGTCACGGCAATGCTTTCTGCAGGAAGATTTTAAGAGGGCCCTAACTGGCATCGAAGCTGCCATGCAATGTTGCTACACTGAGGCTGTGCATTAGCATCCTGCCAGCAACGGGGAAGGGAATGACCAAGGGGGGGGTGTGTGGGGCGATGGCTGTCTAAGGAGAGGGAGACTCACATTTTGACCCCTGTTAAAAATTCCCCTGAAAGATGAGCGAAAAGGATTTCTTTCCCCTTAGAAAAATGGCAGCCTACAAAGTTATGCATAGCATGCAAGGAAGTGGAGAGGCAAAGTTTGCTGTCTCTCTTCCTGAGAAAATGATTGGAAGTAGTTTAGGGCATTTAATTACAGGGTGGGAAATTCCTTGGAGATTTGGTGGGGAAACCTTGGGAGGCCGTGGTTTGGGGAAAGGGGGGGCACTGTGGGTTGTGATGATCCAGTGTCCACCCTCCACATTTTCCCCGGGGGAAGGAACCTCTATTGCCGGGAGTTCTCCAGGCCCCACCTGGAGGCTCATGAGACAAGGAAAAGCACAAATAAAGTCTGAACACATAATATCTCAATTTGTATTTAATGGGATTTTTTGAAAAAGCTTCTTATACGTTGCCACAAGGCATCTGCATTAAAGTTCGTAGCAAGGATGATAATCAAGTGGTCAAAAAACAGTCTGGGTAAAGCCAAACTACCCAGGTAAGGGAAATAAATCCAGATAAAGAAAAACAAGACGAACACACCGGCTGGGCCATTTTGGACTTTAAACTGAGCCCTTCCTCAGTTTTGCTGATGTATTTTTACCATGGTGTGCCCTCTTGTTTTGTCACCTGGAGGCCACCACTCTGCAGCAGATTCAAGACAGACAAAAGTAAATATTCAGTCGAGGCACAGGAAGCTGACTTCTGGAACTCATTGCTGCAAGATGCCCACTGACCTAGCTGGATCTGGAAAGGGGCTGGGTATTTATGGAGACTGGCTGTTAGCCAAGGCAGCGACCTGGGGGAGGTTCAGAGGCACGATGCCTCTGATTGCCAGATGCTGAAGAAGAGTTGGCTGGGGAGGGCTGTTACCTGTGACTCCTTGCATATAGGCTTCTCACTTTGTTTGGAACAGGATGCCAGAGTACAGAAGACTACTGGTCTGATCTAGCAGGGCTACTCCTAGGAGCCTTCCAGAGAGCTTCATTCTGCCTTCCAAGAGGAAATGCAGGTTTAACATTTGCATGATGATAAAGGTTAGCAACAGGCTTGCATGTAGCCTTTGCTAAAATAGCTTCCAAAATAAGGAGTGCATTCCATCCATTTCAGGCTGCCCAATTAAATGCTTTTTTCCCCATGGATTAGTCAACCCCAGTGGTGTTGATTAATTGACCAATTAAGCCTACGAGAGCTACGTGGTCCTCCTATTACTTCCCTAATCCCAGACGGAGACTGTTTCAGCCACTCTGGCATCCAACTCAGAAGGGAGAAAAAAAAGAAAAAAGAAAAATGGACAGCTTCTGTCTCTGCTTGAAACCGTGATGAGTAATTATTGTCGTTGGAGGTCCTTTCCTTCAGATGGCCTTCTGCTCATTATTTGCCAGGGAGGCTCCCGAACTTGCTCGGCTAAGTCTCGGGGCTGAGGATTCAACTAATGAGATGTGTGCAAATATTAGACTTCCTCAGCTGCGCTCGGTTCTAGCCACCCCCCAGCCCTGAAGGAGATGGGCTTGCAGGAAGAAGGTGGTGGTGGTGGTGGGGAAATGTTTGCACAGTTGGCAGGGAAGGAGATGGATGGGACAAGAAGGGCTTTGGAGGTGAAGCATGGGTACGAGCTCCGGAGGGCGTAGGGAGGAGGTGTGGCTAAGGGCAGGGGTAGTCAACCTGTGGTCCTCCAGATGTTCATGGACTACAATTCCCGTGAGCCCCTGCCAGCAAGCGCTGGCAGGGGCTCATGAGAATTGTAGTCCATGGACATCTGGAGGACCACAGTTTGACTAACCCTGGCTTAGGGGGTAGAGAAGCTGCTTTGAGTGCAGATGGCCTCCCATTCGATCCCCATCATCTTTAGTTAAGGGACCTCTGGAAGCTGTTCTTGGGAAAGCCCTTTCCCTACCTGAGGCCCAAAAGAGCTTCTTTAGAGACCCACCAGGGCAAACCTTATTAAAACTCAAAGGATCAACACTTTGGTTTGATAGAAGGGGGCTTCAAATGAAAGATAAAGAGGGAGATGGAAATGAGAGAACCATGCTTGACAGGACCTTGCTGTTATGTATGAAAAGACATCTGAGCCCATTTCTCAGAGATCTCAACATTTTTTTTTGGGGGGGGGTGTCAGGGTTGGCAGCTCTGGGTTGGGAAATTCCTGGAGAGTTTAAGGCCAAAGAGTTCACCCTCCAAAGCAACCATTTTCTAAAGTAGAACTGGTATTTAGCCTGGAGACCAGTTGTGATTTCAGGAGACCTCCAGTCACCACCTGCAGGCTGGTAGTCCTAGGAGGTGTGCTTCCTCATGTGAAAAGCTGAAATTTGGGACAATGTGGACCAGGATAACCTGGCTCAAAAGCAGGACATTGATGGGAATTGGTGGGCATAAACAATGCTTATTTATTTAGAAAAGTTCTACCTGCCCTTTCCTCTTTGAGACAACCTCCAAAGAGCTCATGAAAGAAGGGGTAATCATCAACCAAATACAGCATTAAAGAAAAGCCAGCACAAGACTCATAACAAAGCACACATCAGCGACACTAAAACCAGATCGACCCTCAAAAGAGGATCAATAGGATTGCCAGGTCCAGGTTGGGAAATACCTGGAGATTTTGGGGGTGGAACCTGGGGAGTGCAGGGTTGGAGGAGGGGATAGATTTCAATGTGATCGAATGTCATAGAGTCCACCTTCCACGGTGTTCATTTCCCCCAGGTGAGCTGATTTCTGTTGCCTGGAGATCAGCTGAAATAGCAAGAGATCACAAACCACTACCTGGAGATTGGCATGTCTAAAGATCATGATGTCTTCATGCACCTCTGAAAGGAAAACAGCTGTTCCACATATGGGATGCCACCACCGAGAAGTCTCTGTATATGTATATGGTCACTACCTCCTTAATCTCAGAAACGAGGGCATCCAAGACAGAACTGCAGAACATGTCCCTCAGGGTTCAGACAGGTTGATCTGGGAGCAAGCAGCCCTTCAGATATTCAGAGGTCCCCCCCTCCCTCAAGCCATTTAGGCCATTGTAGCTCAATAAGCACTTTGCATTGTGCCGGGAAATGGTCCAGAAGCCAGTTTTTAAAAACAAGACAAAACCTTGGCCAGACCCATTCTGATCAGCAGGCGGCAGTCGACTACCTAGCTGCTGTATTCTGGAATTCCTAAGAAGTTTCCAAAGGCAACTAACTCCCTACAAATGCATTGCTGCAGTGTCGTCTGAATGTTAGATGAGCACTGAGAACATGAGAGCAGGTTGTTCCCATTGTGAGCTGTGGGCTGGGACCCAGTTTTTGTGCTTCTGGAGCTCTATAGAGCAGGGGTAGTCAACCTGTAGTCCTCCAGATGTTAATGGACTACAATTCCCATGAGCCCCTGCCAGCATTTACTGGCAGGGGCTCATGGGAATTGTATTCCATGAACATCTGGAGGACCACAGGTTGACTACCCCTGCTACAGAGCACCGTGCACTGCGAGGCGGCTATAATCATCCTTCATGTTATTTTCAAACTAGTGAAGTACCTAAAATTTCTTCGTCTCTCTGCGGTAGTCCAAATCAAATCTTAGAAGCTCAGCACAGTTGGCTCTGGTGGTTGTTGTTGTTTTGGGACAGAACGGCCAAAGAGTCCAGGGTTGCAACGGAGAGGCAGGCAATAGCAAACCAACCCTGAACTTCTCATGCCTTGGAAGCCCTATGAGGTTTGCCATGAGTCGGCTGTGACTTGACAACAAAAATAAAACACAGCCGAAAAAAGGAGCACAAAAGGGCAAACTGTGCTGGGCTCTTTTTTTTTGGCTTGCCAACACAGTTTGCCCTTTTGAGCTCTTTCCCGGCTTGCATTCGATATACCGTGCAACTCCTTTTCTTGTAATACTTTGATGAGTAAACAAAGAAAACAAACAAAAAACCCTCAATTCCAAAGACAATTCCAGGCTGATTGACTTCAACAGCTTCGGATGGGAAGGAAAGACTGCTACGGCAGCGAGGGGCACCCTGAGACACACACACACCCCTCAAATCTTTAGCCTCATATGAGATAGGAACTTTCTTCTGAAAGTAGCTGAGCTTCTCTTCAAACTGTCTTCTATTCTCTCCCTTATTCTAGAAACCTTCAAGGCTGCTGACCCTTCACGGCAGATTAAATGTTTGTTGCTAATAATCAGCAAAGTGCTGGAACTTAAAACATTAAATCGTGGATGTTTTAAGGTTTGGCAAATATTTAAACTTTCCAGATTGTACATTCAAGAGATAGCAGACGATTAGAACCTTCCTTTCACAAATGTGGGCAGCCTGTCATAAGCGGCATGGCACCCTCAATATGGAGGAAGTATTGATTTTTATAATTGTTCCACATTTTTTTTATCAGCAAGTGCTAACATTCTGTTATGTAAAGGGCCCTGTACTGTGTATGTTTTCCGTGGCTGTTCCACAGTTTCTAGAACATTAAGAGCACTGTAAAAACGCCGTGTCTGTAATACATGCGTTTTTCATAAGACAGTAAAGCAAGGAAAGAAAATCATCATTCATATTATGTCCATGAGCTACCAGTCTCCTGGGACAGAAACAACAAATATATAATGCATCAAGTAAATTTAATTAATACGCAAACTACAAAGCACACACATCCCTCCCAAAACTAGTAAGAGAAGCATTAAAAACACATAAATCAGTAACGGAAGGAGAGTCAACCTGCAGAAACAATGAAGGAAACCAAAATGCTCAGCAAAATTCTGAGGGAAGGTAAAAATGATTTAATCTAGGACCTGAAAGGAAGATCATCAGGTGCCATGGTAAACTAACGATGAAAAGGCATCCCACTGGCAAAAGGACCCATCGTGAATAAGGCCCTTCCTCTGAGCCCCCCAACCTGTGGCACCATCGGGATGAAAATGGAACAGCCTGATCGTGTCAGATCTCAGTAGCTAAGCAGGGCCAGCCCTGGATATTAGAGTCAGCTTAGTGTAATGTTTAAAAGCGGGGGGGAGGGGGTTCTAATCTGTAGAACTGGGTTTGATTCCCAATTTATCCACATGCAGCCAGCTGGGTGACCCTGGGCCAGTCACAGTTCTCTCAGATCTCTCTCAGCCTCACTTACCTCACAGGGTGTCTTTTGTGGGGAGAGGTTGTGTGTGAAAGACGGTAGCTTTCCTGAGTTTATGTGAACATGTATGGTCAAATATGTGTTGAACATGGGAACGCCAGCTGGGTGTAGTGGTTAAGAGCGGCGGCCTCTCATCTGGAGACCCAAGTTTGATTTCCCATTCCTCCACACGCAGCCAGCTAGGTGACCTAGGGCCAGTAATAATTCTCTCAGAGCTCTCTCAGACCCACACACCTCACAAAGTTCCTGTTTTGGGGAGAGGAAGGGAGGGCGATTGTAAGCCACTTTGAGATTCCTTTGGGTAGTAATAAGCGAGAAGACAAAAACACAGCTCTTCTTCTGTTTTAATGTAACTTTATTGCATGTATATGCCTGTTGTTACCTGCCCTGAGCCAACCAAAAAGGGCAGGCTATAAAAACACAATTAAATAATAATTTAAAAATTCTCCTGACAGTCTGAGAGGGAATGTGGGACACATGCCTGCTCTGGAGCTACCTGGTCAGGGGCCACCTCCCTCACTCGCAAACACACACACACAAAAACACACAGAGAGACTCTCTGCCCTTTACCCCTTACCTGTTGGTTTCCCAACCTACTCCTTGTTTTCTCTTCCCTCCCTTGCAAACACACAAACACCGACTTCCTTCTCTTCCCTCCCTTTTCCCCCTTTACCTGTTAGTTTCACAGCCTCCTCCCTCATGCAAAAATACAGACACACACACAAACTCCCACCCCTTCCCCCTCCCATTTTCCCTTTGACCTGTTGGTTTGCCAACCTCCCTCCCAAGCAAACACATGCTCCCTTCCCCCTCCCCCTCCTGCTTACCTGCTCCTCCAGGGTGGGAGGATGGGAGACTACCAAGGTCATGACACAGAGTCAGGCAATGACAAACTACCTCTGAACCTCGCTTGCCTTGAAAACCCTATGGGGTGGCCATAAGGCCACTGTGAATTGGTGGCAACTAAGTGTGCTTGGGCTACCTAGTGGACAATGGCCCAGCCAACACAAGCCAGACTACACTGGACCACAAGCTAAATCAGGGACAAAACCAACATGCAAACACATGTGAATTCAGGTGGCAAAACTAGCAGGTTAAAACAGACCCATCTCACATACTCTCAGGTACACCCCACTGAATCGATTCTGCTTAGAGTACATTGTTGCCATTTTGCAGGTGTAAAACACCAAGTCATGACAATAATGCAACCTCAACATCCTGCATAGAATTCTTTAGCAGAAATAACAGTGAAGCAATGATAAAATGCCTGTGAATGTATGCAGAGTGCTTTTTCTTGCCACTGAGTGGAAGTCTCCCTACCTATAAGAGTTACACCGCTTCTAGACCCTGCCATGTCCTTCCACCTACACGGAAGCAACCCATCTTTGCCTGGCTGGGTCCTAACTCTCCCCTCTCTGCATTCCCTAGCTCTGCGGAGGATGGACGTGGTTTCCTGCTTGCCGGATTCCCCTACACCAGGGGTAGTCAACCTGTGGTCCTCCAGATGTCCATGGACTACAATTCCAATGAGCCCCTGCCAGCAAATGCTGGCAGGGGCTCATGGGAATTGTAGTCCATGGACATCTGGAGGACCACAGGTTGACTACCCCTGCCCTACACTACATTCATCGATCACAGAGTTTTTGGTAGAACTCAACTGTAGTTCCAGGAAAAAACTAAACAGGCACCAAGCATGTCATGGACTTTCATCGCTGGATGTCTGTTAAGCTCTTTCCTTCATCCACAATCCGGTCTTTTGGCACAGGAGCTGATGGAAACAGCTGAGCCGGTCGGAAGCCCAGCCAACTGGCAAGGCAGTGCAAGCCAGCCACAGAGACAGCTGTCTCTCTTCCAAGAAGGCCTTCTCCCTCATTACTCATTCATTAACCTCTTCGGCGCTTCGGCCTCTGCTCAGCCAACTGTCAGCCTTGCTCTCCTGATCCTAGCTGTTTAGTTAGCAGGACAGCCGGCAATCAGAGCAGACCTGCTGCCTTGAATGCGACTCAACTCTTGTTGAGGTGAGGCCTAGAAAGCATCTCAGGGCTAGAAGATCATCTGCACATGTAAGAAGTAATGATGCCCCCTTGCTAATCTCGTGCCAAAACAGCTCTGTCCCTGACCCATCTAGTCTACTGGCAAAAGCCCAGCCTTAGAATGGGACCTTTCACAAGAAATATCAATTCAACAACCTCCTTTATTCTCTTTGAATATGGAACATCTATTCTCTACACCTCGGGGTCTGTGTATGCATCCTGATGAAAATGGAAGAAGAAGAGTTGGTTCTTATATGCTGCTTTTCTGTACCAGAAGGAGTCTCAAAGCGGCTTACATTCACCTTCCCTCTCCCCACAACAGACACCCTGTGAGGGAGGTGAGGCTGAAAAAGCCCTGATATTCCTGCTCGGTCAAAACAGCTTTCTCAGTGCTGTGGTGAGCCCAAGGTCACCCAGCTGGCTGCATGTGGGGGAGTGGGGAATCAAACAACAAGCTGGCTCTCCAACCTGGAAGAAAGGACCACTTTGGGTCCCAATTGAGGAGAAAAGTGGGGGAGAAAACTTAAGGAAAAGAGAGGGAAAGGTTGTTTTATCTTGCTTCCATCTACTGCTTTGCCAGATCTGGCTGAGCAGGGTACAAGGAAAGGCTGTTGGCAAGGCAGGCTCCAGTTTGAAGAAGAAAGTTGTTCTTTATACTCTTCTTTTTATTACCCAAAGGAGTCTCAAAGTGGCTTACAATCACCTTCCTTTCCTTTCCTCACAACAGATAGCCTGTGAGGTAGATGGGGCTGAGAGAGCTCTAAAAGAACTGTTCTGCAAAACAGCTCTAACAGGACTTCGACTAGCCCAAGGTGACCCAAATTTGGGAGTCAAACCTGGCTCTCCAGATTAGAAGCTGCTGCTCTTTACCACTACACCATGCGGGCTCTCTTTGCCAATTCTCCTGGAAGCCATCAGTGTGCTATGTTGGCTGGCGATCATATTAGTATGATCTGTCAGGCAAGTTGTTTTAGTCTTTGAGAAAGGAAAGACTAGCTGATAATAGAGTGCCTTCTGTTGTGCTCAAGCTCCCCTGCTCCCCTAGTGGCGGCAACCGGAACTGAATTTTAAAATGAAAAGGGGTTTGGCAGGATGCAGCATGAGGGGAATTTCAAGGGCCCTCCAGCTGACTTGGCCCCCTAGTCCCTCTCTGTGGATGGCCCTGTCTGTTGGGGAGGAAAGGGGAGTATACATATCTAAATAAATGAAATGGATGAATTCAGAAGCAGTGTGATGGCCAACAAGTATCCAGGCACATCCGTTATTAAAATTAAATTAACTTTTTCATTTACACGGTTTCGGAAATTAAAAGAAAATTATTATAAATAGATTAGCTTTCGCCATTTCATGCTATATACCTCACACTCTGTACGACAGAGCAGAAAATCATATCTCGCCATACCACTCAATCCCACACGGGCTTCCTAGCTGAGTTGAATTGAGCTTACTCCTGAGTAAAATCCAGGCCCCTGTTCCAACCCTCCCTCCCTCGCAAGTGTATGGATACGGAAACATTTTAAGGAACCCACCCGCTGCCTCAGACACTGGCCTCCGAGTTCTGCACAGAAGCGTCTTAATCCCTTCTGTTCCGTTGAAAATGTTACCACTCATTAAAGGGGTCGCTTGACAGCCACGAAATACATCAAGGAATAAATCAAGAAATAAAAACTGTTTTGGCAAAATTGCTTGGGGGGTGGGGGAGGGAAGCAGAAGGAAGATGCTGGTGAATGACTTGAACCTAGGCTGGTGGCAGAGAATAACCTTGGGCCTGTGTGGAAAAGGCCAGAGAGTGGCAGGGGCCTAGGAAGCGGAACTCCAGCAAGGGAGAAAAGCTGGCTGATGAATGAGTGACTGAGTGGGCCGTGCTATTGTCCGAAAAGTAGGTCGTGAGCCTCCTGCACTGAGAACAATATCTTTATGGCAAGTGCTTGGCCCCCTTCGCAGCCCAAGGAGGCAGCTGAACGGGCCGCATTAATCACGGTCCCAAATGCACTTTCCAGCACTTTCATTCCAAATTGTATCTGCTGGATGATCCTGAATGTGGAGCTCTCTGTGTGCTTTTATAGACCGGCAAGGCTCTCTCCGCTCAGTGCTCTTCCGGGCAACTCCCGCGTACGATTTTTTGCTACCTGTGAAGTGCTCTTCAGCAGGAAACGCACTATAGGGACCTGATCTTTCCAGAATTCACAGCGGGCCTGGAAAAGAACAGGGAGGAGGCTGCATGCTGCCCCTGTACGTTCTGTCGCCAGAGCAGGAGTCCGAAGCAGGGAGTCTCACATCCTGCTGGTGTTCAAAGGATGCCCCATTCTGGGGTTCTTTGGAAGATCCTCACTAGTTTCTCTATTAAGAGGTCTGTACCCACCTGAACACATAAAGGTGCCTTAGGTAAAGGTATCCCCTGTGCAAGCACCGAGTCATGTCTGACCCTTGGGGTGACGCCCTCCAGTGTTTTCATGGCAGACTCAATACAGGGTGGCCTTGCCAGTGCCTTCCCCAGTCATTACCCAGCAAGCTGGGTACTCATTTTACCCACCTCGGAAGGATGGAAGGCTGAGTCAACCTTGAGCCGGCTGCTGGGATTGAACTCCCAGCCTCATGGTCAAAGCTTCAATTGGCTGCCTTACCACCCTATGCCACAAGAGGCTCTAAGAGGTGCCTTATCCTGAATTAAACTGTCAGTCCATCAAGGTCAGCATGTTCCACTCAGACTGAGAGCAGCTCTTCAGGGTCTCAGGGAGCAGGGGGGGGGGAGTCTTTTCATATCAACTTCAACTGGGGATATTTGGGATTGAACCTGGGACCTTCTGCATGCCAAGCAGATGCTCTGCCACTAAGCTGTGCCCCTCCTCAATAAGTCTAGGTCAGAAGGTTTTGGGGAGGTGGAAGCTTTGGAAACAACTGCATGGTCCAGGATCCTGAAAATCTGGGCACAGGGGTTACAATCCTGTGAATGCATCCCTTACTTGAGAGTAAAAACAAGGACAACATTCCTGAAATGGGCATACTGCCAAAACAATGGATTCTAGTGTCCCTCCACTAGAAGATGTCATTTTGTCCATTCGACAAAGTGAACTGTGACCCACAAAAGCTCACATTGAAATAAATATTCTTAACCTTTACAACAGGGGTAATCAAACTGCGGCCCTCCAGATGTCCATGGACTACAATTCCCAGGAGCCCCTGCCAGCGTTCTCTGGCAGGGGCTCCTGGGAATTGTAGTCCATGGACATCTGGAGGGCTGCAGTTTGACTACCCCTGCTTTACAATGTCATTAGATTTTTATTTGGCTACAACAGGCCCTGCCCTGGATGGCCCAGGCAAGCCCAAACTCATCAGATCTCTGAATCTAAGCTGGGTTAGCCTGGGTTAGTATTTGGATGTGAGGTCATCCAGGAACTCCAGCGTCAGGATGCAGAGCCAGGCAATGGCGAACCACCTTGGACTGTCTCCTGCCTTGGAAACCCTCTGCGGTCACTATAAGAAGGTGAGTTGGTTTTTATACCCTGCTTTTCAATACCCAAAGGAGACTCAAAGTGGCTTACAATCGCCTTCCCTTCCTCTCCCCGCAACAGACACCCTGGGAAGTAAGGGGGCCTGAGAGAGCTCTGACAGAACTGATCTTCAAGAACAGCTCTGACAGAACTGTGGATAGCCCTAGGTGACCCAGCTGTCTGCAGGTGGAGGAGCTGGGGATCAAACTCACTTTTAACCACTACACCAAGTCAGCTGTGATTTGATGGCCCTTTCCACCACCACAAGAACAATGAGCACAGCTACCTCTTTCCAGACAGAAGCACAGATTTCCACTTGGTGGCAGTGGTGAGCAGCTTAACAAGGTGACACTGGGGCACATTTTTGGAGTCCGAAATCTGCTCCCTTCTCCCGCTTTTGGCGTGGGCCGCAAGCACAGCAGTGACAGGACGGCCACTTTGGCTTCCTTTTCAGGTCTTTTATGAACACTTCGTCTTTATGGGTGCCAAGACAGCCCATCCAGACAGTAAACACTGCTAAATGTGTTTGCTGGAGGGCTATTGAGCAAGCAGAACCAGCTGCGTCGTGAAGGGAAACGGATATGGCCAGTTTACTAGCGCCCTGCTTCAGAAGCCGATGTGGGCCAGAACTGCTGGAGAATAAAGGGACAAGAGTTAAGAGTGGTTTAACCAAACATATCTTCTTCTTCTTTTTTAAAGTGGGCGTTAGAAAGAGCATCCCCGTTTTTCATGTGTCAAACGGGGACACAATAGACACTGAAAGAAGTGGTAGTGAGGCTGGGAGAAGAATACCAGCTTGTTGCCTGGCAACAGAGACCTGTTACTGTACTGTGTACAAGATGGCACTCAAGAGGGAGCTGGGAGGAAACAGGAAGTGGGCAGGGGTCGGGGAGGAGACAGGTGTTGGTGAGGAGTACAGTATTTGAAGAGTAGAGAATTCCCTTGGTGGGTTGCCTGAGAAGCTGAGCTGTGGACGGTGTCAGCATCATTATTATAATTACTCAGCATGGCGTCATGGTTAATAGCGGTGGCTGGAGAGCCAGGGCTGATTCCTCACTCCTCCTCCATATGCAGCCAGGTGTGTGATCTTGGGCCAGGCACAGTTCTCTCAGAGCTCTCTCCACCTCACCTAGGTCACAGGGTGTCCGTTGTGGAGAGAGAAAGGGAAGGCGATTGTAAGCTGTCTTGAGGCTCCTTCGGGGAGTAAGAAACGGGGTATTAAAAACAAACCTTCTCCTTCTTCTCAATTATTTACTTCATTTATATCCTGCTTTTCTCTCTAGTGAGGATCTAAAGTGATCTACATTGTTCTCTACATTTCCATTTTATCCTCACAATGGTCTGGTTTAGGCTGAGAGTGATGGGCCCAACGTCATCCAGCAAGTTTCCATGGCAGACTGGGGATTCAAACCTCAGCCTCAAAGATCCTTGTCGACATTCTCACCAATAGGCCATGCTGGTGCTTATGAGTTGTTCTGAGAAGCCTACACTCCTGCCAAAATCCTCCCACCCTTGTGTACTCAGGACTCTGGCAGCAATAGGGTACCACCCGACATATCACAAGCTGGAATAGGTGAATACAATCCCCTGGTCTCTCTCTCTCTCTGAAAGTCTAAGCCACTTCTCCAGAGTCCTGTTTGAGGCAGTTTACAAGGGAAAAAGCCCCAACACAATAAAAATCATCATAAATTAGCCATGTAAAAATAAAACAGCCCATTAAAAAGTCATTATCCCTGATATGTGGACTTAGAAAGGTCAGCCAGTAGTAGGCTATGGAAAAGACGTCAGCCTGAGTCCCCGGAGAGCCACTGCCAGTCAGAGGACTAACCTTGAGAGTTCAATAGACTCAGCAGAAGGCAACTTTACATAGGGCCCAATGGCAAAGCATCTGCTTTGCATGCAGAAGGTCCCAGGTTCAATCCCTGGCATCTGCAGCTAAAACAGCCTTTTTGACCGTGAAAGTACTGCTGTAACGTTTCCCAGGCTTTGGGGTACCAGGAAGTGATGCCAGCTAGCCACGCCCCTGCCACGCCCCCTGAAAATGAGAGGAACTTTGGCCAGCGAAGGTTTAAGTGGCTGGGATCATTCCCCTTCCCATCCCCTCTGGGCCCATCATTGACCACTTTGAGAGGGAGCAGGTCAACCAGCCCAAATAAGGGAAGAAGTTTTTTTTAATTAAAAAAACCCTTTCCTTTTCTCTCAGAGCCAGAAATGATAGGCACGGGGTGGGAGAGCTCTCTCCAGATGTCATTTTGAAAACCTTCATTTCTCGGTACCATTGAGGGGCCTTCATTGTACCGTATGGGACTGCGGTACCATAGTTGGGAAACCCTGAGCTAAAGGATCCAGTGGGATTAGGTGATGTGAAAGATCTCTGCCCAAGATCATGGAGAGCTACCAATCTGCCTGAACTAGACCGATTTTGAGGGACCGATGGTATGAAGGCACCTTTATTCAGGCTTCTGTAGTAGAGACTGCCTTGCACGTAGGAAGTCCCAGGTTCAATCGCCAGTATCTCTAGTTAAAAGGATCAGATAGGAGGTGATGTGAAAGATCTCCCTCTGAGATCCTGGGGTGCCTCTGTCAGTCAGCGGAAGCAAGGCAGATCTTAATGGGCCAAGGCGGTCTAAAAAAGGTTCAGGTGTTCATGCATCCTCCTTGGACTTCCCTCTATCAGCACATGTCAAATGACTGGTGTTAATCTGAATGCACAGCAATACTCTCTAGAAAGGAAGCATGCCCAACTCAGAACTATTTCAGTGTTTGGATGTACAAGTGGAGACCAAGCGCTTCTCTACCCTTACCTGCTCACCAGCCATCCTGCCCAGCTCCAAGATTACAACATGGAAAAGTCAAGCACGTGAACCGATTCCTGATTCCCGCCAATGAAGCCAGAACCTCTAAGTGCGGGTGTGTATGATTGCCAAGGGTGATTTTTAATTCTGGGCTTCTTTGAGGCATGGCCCCTACGATCCATTGGCAGAACGATAAATAACGGCACCCCTCGCCTCCGGTGGAAGCCCGCTCTTGCCTGCAGCTCGCTTATTCCTAGTGATTCAATTAAGAGGCTTTAATTTCGAGCTGGCAAAGGCTGGCTTTCAATTCTGTTTTATTCTGCAGTGACCCCCACCTCCATTAGGGGCTGCCGCACTGCCGGGCTTGCTCTGATGTCTGAAGCTGTTCTTTCGAGGAAAAATGAAATGTTTACTCTGCACCTCTCAGCCATTCCTGCACATCAGCTCGGTTGTAACCAGAACGACTGGGAGACTCTTGACTTCCTGCCAGCATGAGGAACCAAGCACAGACAAATCGTGGCATAGGAAGATGTCTGCTGGGAAGGCTCTTTATGACAGGAAACTCGTTTAAGGAGCAAGCCTGAGCAGGCCTACTCAGAAGTGAGCCCTGTTTTATTCAATGGGTCTTACTTGTGGGAAATTTCTTGCAGTGCTGCACCCTTTTAAGTCTCAGGGCCTATCAATGGACTAGTGGGTTAAGAGCAGCACCCTCTAATCTGGAGAGATGGGTTTGATTCTCCACTCATCCGCATGCAGCCAGCTGGGTGTCCTCAGGCTAGCCACAGACCTGTTCGAGCTGACCTCACAGAGCAGTTCTCTAGTGCTCTCTCAGCCCAACGTACCTCACAGGGTGTCTGTTGTGAGGTGAGGAAAGGAAAGGCCATTGTAAGCCACTTTGAGACTCCTTTGGGTAGTGTAAAGTGGGATATAAAACCCAACTCTTCTTCCATCCCTTCCCTCCATCCCATCTATAATGGTTGTTATAAAAATGTGGAAAATTATTTCCTCTTTACATCATCAGAAGAAGTGAGCTCTGAATCATGAAACCTCAAACTGGAATAAATGCTAGATTCAAGTGGGTAGCCGTATTGGTCTGAAGTAGCACAATAAAATCAGAGCCCAGTAACATCTTTAAGACCTTAAAGGTGCTACTGGAATCTGATTTCATTGGAATAAATGCTATTTGTCTACAGCAGGGGTAGTCAACCTGTGGCCCTCCAGATGTTCATGAACTAATTGTAGTCCATGAATATCTGGAGGACCACAGGTTGACTACCCCTGGTCTACTGGACGCCACTGGACTTCTGTTTTACTCAGCGCCATAGCATGAGAGATGTGTTATTCTTCTCCTCCCCTCTTTACATTTTAACGGCCAGCCTTTTGAAGAGTGATGGGGAACTCAAAGGCTTGAGCCAAGTGTCGTGTTATTTCGGTTGATCTCCCTAAAAGGTACTACGTGGATTTTGTCTCTAGAGAAAGACAGCTCATCCGTGTTAGCTAAGCAGTCAGTACCCTGGACAGCTACAAAATGTATTTCCTTAAACCTAAGCAGTCGGTCCCTGCCCACGGCTTCTCCTGAGATGAAAGGACATTGGTTCAGACATTGCAAAATTCAGTGGAAAGCAAACATTGACCTAGAGTCTATTTTGTTCCCAAGATGGGAGCTATGCAACTTTTCTTTTCATATATGTGGAGGGTTTTGGGAATGCAATTACTATCCTCAGTCTCTGAGTCCCATACCTATCCATGAGAGTTATCTGGGACTGACAGTGTGTTCCCCAGCCTTGAAGCTACCTAGAATCATAGAATGATAGAGTAAGAAGGGACCTCCAGGTCATCTAGTCCAACCACTTGCACAATGCAGGAACTCACAACTCACCTTCGGATACAGAAGGGAACACGAGAATAAAACAAACACTCTCTTGATTGACTAACTCAGTGGTTCTCAACCTGGAGGCTGGGACCCCTTTGGCGGTCGAACGACCCTTTCACAGGGGTTGCGGCAGGGCAAGCAGCTTGGCGGGTGTGTGTGTGTGTGTGCCATCCACACAACAGCCTTGCAGGGTAGATCGAGATAGAGCGTTAGTCTGTCTGGAGCAGCGGAAAAGAGCAAAATTGGCATGGTGGGACAAGAGGCAGAACTGAACTGAGCAACCCCAGAAAAAAACCAATTTATATACAATCAGGAACAATAGATCTTCATGCCATTGGTCAGTTTTGGTTTAATTTCTGTGAAAGAACCCTTGCATAATGTTATGGTTGGGGCTCACCAAAACATGAGGAACTGAATTAAAGGGCTGCAGCATTAGGAAGGTTGAGAACCACTGAACTAACTGAATGAAGCCCCTGGATTGGCCAAACATGAAATAAATACTAGAAGCTTGTCATTCAGTCCTCATCTGGTCAAGTACTTCCATAAGAAGAAAAGAAGAGTCCCGCTGGATCAAAACAGTGGCCTGTCTAGTTCAGCATCCTGTTCCACATAGTGGTACCTGCTCTGGAGGGCCAACAAAAAGGACAAACAGGCCAAGAACTTTCTCTGATGTTGCCTTCTAGAACAATGCTACTCAAAGGGTTGGCTTCTTCTGGTAGCAGAGGTGTTCATGAATCTCGCTAATCCCTCTTAAAGCCATCTATGCTTGTAGCCATCACTGGAGCTACCTCCACTGACCATGAATGCTACTACTTGCTTATCCGCTGAGTAAAGAAGGGCCAACTCCTCCTCATCTCCAACTTCAGGTGCTAAGGAAGGCCCAAGATATCTCTTTGGCCCAGTGGGGAGAAAACAAGGCCCCAATAAACACCAGCTACTGACCTCTGGGTTCCTGAACCCACCCATGGCCATGGCAGTATTGCTGCATATTGCAGAAGGATAATATTTCCCCATTTACATCAGAGGAAGGTTGAGCATTGGCAATGGGGTGTAACCAAGTTGCCATGAAGTGCAGAAGGGCATTTTACAGCTGCTGAATTCAACTTGCTCTTTTCACTAGGGGAGTTAAAGCTGTCCTGTGTGATCTTTGAACATACTTTCTTGGAATGGCATTTCATGGAAATCAAGAGGACTTATCCTCCTGACATTTGCACTGCATAGAAAGTTGATTTTCATTGCAAAAGTTGCTATTTCACTTGTGGAGAGCAGTTAAAAGATACAGCACCCCTATTTTCCTGTTCATTTTCCCCCAAGCCTGCAAACAGGACTTGTTCTGTAAAGAGCAGTCAGAACAACAAACAAGACACACAGTAGTAGGCATGTGAACTCCAGAAGTATACAAAATACAAAGACGAGACACCATGCTCATGCAAAGTGGTGGTCCACCAGATCATCATGAAAATCACAAGATATATTTGTGAGTTCTAATTGACCCTGGAAGAAGATATCTGAAACAGTCAACATACCTGCGAGTTCTGTTGGTTTTCATTTGTTTGTAAGACGATTCTTATCTTTTACAGTGTTTGTTTCAGTACCCAGTGATTGTGACTTCATGGAAAATTTCCACCAGGTAAAAAATAACCTGCAAAGAAAGAATCTAACAAAGCCTTTTCATGCAGTGTGTGGACTAAGTAGTTTGGGGTTACTATTGATGGCTGTTAATGTAATTTATGATTGGTTTATACATACTGTATGTTTTGAACTGTGTACTTTTTGTGCACAGTATTTTGTATACTTCTGGAGTGCACAGTCCTTGTTTCTGCAATGGGCTTAGGATGGGAAGAAGTAAGCCATTTCCAATGCAACTGAGCTGGGGCTTCCTCACATTGGTATGTCCATTCAAATGCACATCTTCCTCCAAAATAATGAAGCACACAGAGATTGCATCTGCCCTGAGATATCCATTTGGGGGTGCAAAAAAGCCTGAACCTCTGCTGAAAGGGAAGTGTGCATTTTGCATGGGGGGGGGGAGGGAGGCATGTTCACAGCCCCCCCCCCTTTGCCCTGTCGGTTCACCCCTTGTGCCCATCACTTAGAAGTGGGAAATGGAAGCGGCCGCTGAACTCTGAAGTCGACAAGCAGAGCTTCATGACGGAAAGCTAATGTAAAATGAGGATAATGGATGGAAGACTCAAATCCGAGGATTCATTCCCATTATTGAGTCTTCTAATTCAATTTTAACAGACTTCAAATATTCATGAGGGATGCTGACTTTGTTAAGTTTGATTAGTTCCGTTCCTAACGAAGCAGATGAATGAGTTTGATTAGGTCTCCTGATTTTGATCAGCCGGCATGTGAAAGCCAGAGTGGTTAAGATCCAATTGTCCCTGCCAGAAAAGGGGGGGGGTGTCAACCAATTGGAGGAGACAAGGTTATGGGGATGTGGTAGGATAAAAACGGTGTGCACGGCTGTGCATTTTTAAATGAAGGCGACCCAAACACCGGGAGGCCTCCTTTTGATAAAAAGGCAAACAGATGCCCGATCAGAAGAACTGTTTTTCTTGTGCCCTGCTTTTTACTACCTGAGTCTCAAAGCAGCTTACAATCACCTTCACTTCCCCTCCCCACAACAGACATCCTGTGAGGTAGGTGGGGCTGAGAGAACTGCAACTGGCCCAAAGCAAAGTCACCCAGCTGGCTGCATGTGGAGGAGAGGGAAGGAAAGATGTTTGTAAGCTGCCTTGGGAACAGCTGATCTTCTTCTAAGCTGAGGTTCTTGCCCCGAGTTCAAGGGAGATGGCTGAAAGCTTGCTTCTCCTCTTTGCACAGTTCCATTCATATGAACACTCCAAGCTGCCATACAGTGAATTAAACCACTGGAAAGAATGGTCTGCTCAGACTGGCAGCTGCTGTCCAGGGTCTCAGGCAGAGCTCTTTCACATCACTGATTCAAATGGGTAGCTGTGTTGGTCTGAAGTAGCATAATAAAATCAGAGTCCAGTAGCACCTTTAAGACCAACAAAGATTTATTCAGGGTGTGAGCTTTCTAAGGAAGAGTGCTTGCACTTGAAAGCTCACTCCCTGAATAAATCTTTGTTGGTCTTAAAGGTGCTACTGGACTCTGATTTTATTGTGTCACATCACTGAGTATCTGATCCTTTGGAGATGCTGGTGATTCAACCTGGGACTTTCTGCTTATCAAGCACATGTTCTGCCACTAAGCCATGTTCCCTCCCCCCCAGGCTCTCTGCTTCCACCACTTGCCTGTAGGGCACTCCAGACCCGGCTGGAGAAGAGCTGAGGAGTGGGACTGAAGGTCTCAGAGACTCAAAACAGAAGGAGGGGCACAGGAAGAAGAAGAAGAAGAGTTGGTTCTTATATGCCGCTTTTCCCTACCCGAAGGAGGCTCAAAGCGGCTTACAGTCGCCTTCACATTCCTCTCCCCACAACAGACACCCTGTGGGGTGGGTGAGGCTGAGAGAGCCCTGATATCACTGCTCGGTCAGAACAATTTTATCAGTGCCGTGGCGAGCCCAAGGTCACCCAGCTGGATGCATGTGGGGGAGCGCAGAATCGAACCCGGCTCGCCAGATTAGAAGTCCGCACTCCTAACCACTACACCAAACTGGCTCTCTCTGGAAGCAGAGGGAGGCTCCGGAAAGGAAAAACGGAGAAAAGGAGGGAGGGTGAAGCAGGGAGAAAGACAAGAAGAGGGGAATAGACAAAGGAATGTGGAAGGGATCATGAATGCAGTTGCCAAGTTGATCCATTCCTGGTGATGTGGTAGAAGAGCATGGGGAGGATGGAGTTTGGGAAAGCGAGAAATCTCATTGGGGTATAGTGCCACAGAGTCCACCTTACAAGCCAGGGAGACAGCTGATTTTGATCTGGAGATTGCTTGTTATACCAGGAAATCTCCAGGCTCTCCCTGGGGGTTGACAACCCAGTAGCTAGGAAGCAAGCAGGTGCCAAGAAACAAACAAACAAACAAAAAGATATCCATAGACATTCTAGTAGGGATCGGTTCAGACATACACTTCTGGCTCTTCTGTCTGGCAGCAGGAGTAAGCTTCCTCCAAGCCTTGAATAGGCCTTGAATAGATCCTATCAGGGAACCATCTACTCACTATCCCCACCCCCCATCAATGGACAAATTCACAGCTTTTAAGGTACATTATCCTTTTGTTGTATACTGAGGCTCCAGGCCTCTCGAGCCAAATCCATTCACGATGACCAGAAGACAGCATACCCTCCTCAGTATCTTCCAACACAGAGCCCTGGACAATGAAAGAGGTTCCAAAGCCAGTTTCTGGGGATCCTTGGCTCAGATTAAGAAAAGTATGTACCATGGTACCCACATCCCTACCCATGCTAAGCATACAAATCGCCCTCCCCTTAAACCCCCTTCAGATTTCCTTCCAGATCTCATTGCTCAGCCCTTATCCTTTTTTTAAAAAAAGCAAATACCTTTTCTCCCCTCCCCTGTCCAATCTCCTGGTTCCCATTAGAGTGAGATGCTCCAGTGAGCAGGTAATGATCAGTGCTGTTTTCCTCCCTAAGGACTGGAGGTCACTTCAGGGTCGCCTCCTTGATGTCTCAATCTGTGGACTGTGCTGGAAATTGGCTGCTTACCCAGGGGAGATTTCAATCACCCAGTGAGTGAGGCGGCCTAACTCCAAAGGGAGAGCCTGGCCTTTCCCAGAGCCACATGGTTTTTCATCTTTATGTGGCTCTCCCATGCTCTCTCGTTGCTTTCTGGACAGACAACGTTGAAATGATTTGGAGAAGATGCAAGAATGGGGAGGAATCTTTCTGCATCTCCAGGCAAAGTCCTCTCTTACTTATGCAGTTTCGGGACTCCCTAGAGATGCCAACTCCAGGTTGGGAAATTCCAGGAGATTTGGGGATGGAACTTGGGGAGAGTGGGGTACGGGGGGGGGGGGAGAAGGACCACACCCAGGGTATAATGCTATGGATTCCACTCTCCAGGGGAGTTGATTTCTACTGTCTGGAATTATGATTCCAGGAGGCTTCCAGGCATCACGTGGAGGTTGGAGGTCCTATGTTCTGGAGTCACAATTTGGTCTTCCTCTGGCTCCAAGGAATTCTCTCCTGATTCCAGCCAATGTTCCTTCTTCTGAGCTTTCTGGAGTCTGGCTAACTCATAAACATTTCCCACCACAGGCCACATTGTACAGTGAAGAACCACTGAAAAGTCACGTCTGTGTGAAGCACAAGCCTGTTTCAGACTCACTTGGCTCCTGTCAGGCCAACTCACTTGGAAGCTGAGTTCAGAAGAAGCTATGTGGTTTCCAGGCCAGTGTTTTTAGATCTGACACATAACAGTGGGTAGGGTGGTTTAAGGTTCAGCTGTAACAAGGGAAACCCAGTTTCACATCTCTATGAAGCTCACTGCATTATCTGGACTAATTACTCTTTCTCCCAACCAGCCTTACTGAGTTGCTACAAGGAACCCTGAGCTCTTTGGAGAAAGGGCAAGGAAAATAAAGTACACAATAGTGAGATAATGTAGACATAGCATGAGTCTCCTCCATGGCTTTACCACCTTTTCAGCTTATCTGGAAACTGGCTTTTAAATAAGGAAAGGAAAAAAAGAAACCAACTCTGGTGAATGCACCAGAATCAATGTGGAAAGCTACCCACAGTCTACCAATTGCTTAAGATCTCTCCTTCCCTCTGCTGATGTTGTTGCTTTCAGTGGAATGGCATGGTATGGCCTAATCTTGTCAGATCCTGGAAGCTAAGCAGGGTCGGTATTTGGACTGGGCACCCAACCAGGGAAAGCTCTGTAGAGAAAAGCCATAGTAAACCACCTCTGCTTCTCACTCACCTTGAAAGCTCCTTGCTGGGGTCACCACTTGACAGCATATACATACTCCTTTCTAAGCTCAGCACCCTCAAAACTCCACCATCAATTAGAGCATTCTGCCTTCTTCTACTTGGGTGCCTGAATTCAGCCATCTGTTATTAAAAGTGGGGAACTGTTTCTGCCCTGAAGACCTGGCTGACAATGCCTGGATTGGACTGATTTGAATTATTTGTTCCTATAGGAATAAAAGAAGGAGGTGGTAATGGTGGTGGTAACATCAGAAGGTCTTGAGATCACGAGGACCAGAAAAATCTCCTTCCCCCTTTTCATTGTGTAACATCTGGCCTGATGTTCCAGGGAACCAAAAGTTTGCACACTTTCTGTGTTACTGAACCTAATAAAAAGTATTACATGGACTGTATTCTTGGCTTTTGAGGTCTTAAGGTTTGGACCAATACGGTTGTAAATGACTTATTTATTCATAGAATGATCTTCCAAAAGACTAAGAGTAGCTAATTATGTTAAGTTAAAAACAAAAAGACCCAATAATGATACTTCCATACACAAATTCATCCCCACATAACAATTTTTTTAAAAAAATCATTCCTTCAGAAAGCCCAGCAGTGAACTGATTTTACTGCTCAAGCAAACTGGCCCAAGAAATGTTATCAAAAGACCCTCTGGAACAGGTAAGTTTCACAGGATTTGACACAGGACTTCAGGGAGTTTATTTCATAAATGGGGTGGGGGCTGTCACAGAAGAAGCTGGGCCCCTGGCTGGGGGCAGCCCTACCACCTCAGAAGGAGGGATGGCCAGGAGAGACTGTTGACCTGACCAAAGCATGCACACAGCTCTGTACTGGAAGAGGAGGGTCTCCTCAAATTTGCGGGCCCCAGGTTGTCAAGGGCTTTGATGATATGAACCAGCACCCTGAACTGAGGCCAACAACAAATGAGAAGCCAATGCAATGTTTCTGAAATAGGGCTGGAGCATTCAGGACTAAAATGTTTCTTCATACAAAGGAAGAATCCCCCATGCCTAGAAAATAAGCAAGTGAGGGAACCAACTAAGCTAGAATTCTGGTCTCAGAGGTCTGGTATTCTAAATGCAGAGAATTAGGGAGGGAGGAGCGTTCAATGACGTGACCCCCTCCCCCCCCAAACCCTTGGCAAGAAGGGTTTCCAACTGACTTTATATACTGGATATTTCCCCAGGGAAGGACCAATATCTCATGATGCTTCTGGACTTGCTAGCCTGAGTCACCAACCCTGTCTCAGAAAGTCTGAATGGCCAACTGTCACCTTTGTCCCTTCTCATACCTTTCCCATCCAAGGTGACAGAGAGAGGAAGGACGTGGGGCATCCGTGCATCCTGCCCTTCACTGAGCCCGGAACCTTTGTTTGGTGTCCCTGTTCATTAATTAGGAGTCAACATGCAATCTGCCATTCAAATCTCAGCAGATGAATCATACCAACGGATCCATTAAAGCTTGCTGTTCTAATAGGAATGTACTTTCGTGAAGCGTACGCATGAGAGCTACCTTGTTTGAGGCAGACAGTATTCCCCCCCCCCCCGTCTCTCTCCGTACGCATGCATACACATGTGCTGGGGAGCCACTTCCCTCCCTCCCTAAGCTGACAATCAGTAATTCAGCATGTGTGATTCTTGCCCTATAAAGAACTCCCAGCCCTTGCCTTGTGAATTGCAGTCATGAGGATAAAGGCTGAGCGGATTAGAGAGCGAGAGAACGAGGGAGTGAACAAGCATCTTTCAAAAGGCAGATTAAGAACAGGAAAGGTGAGGCACTACGGCATCTGTTTCACAAGAGCCACCTTTGACTGCTGGCTCTTTATCCAACTCCATATCCTGGTCCGCACAGACTTCATAGCCTGGGAATGACATTTTGTGTTCATACTGTCCTGAAAATTTCAGTTGGGTATCCCTCACCCTGCCCCCCCCACCTGTGTTGGGTGAGAGACGACTATCCAGAGATGGAACAAATAATGTCCTTTAGATATTAATAGGGGAGTATGGTTAGAAGAAGAAGAAAAAGAAGAGTTGGTTCTTATATGCCGCTTTTCTCTACCCGAAAGAGTCTCAAAGCAGCTTATAATCTCCTTCCCTTTCCTCTCCCCACAACAGACACCCTGTGAGGTGGGTGAGGCTGAGAGAGCCCTGATATCACTGAAGAAGAAGAACAGTTGGTTCTTATATGCTGCTTTTCTCTACCAAAAGGAGTCTCAAAGTGGCTTACAATTGCCTTCCCTTTTCTCTCCCCACAACAGACACCCCGTGAGATGGGTGAGGCTGAGAGATCCCTGATATTACTGGAGAAGAAGAGGAATTGGTTCTTATATGCCATTTTTCTGCACCCGAAGGAGTCTCAAAGAGGCTTACAGTCACCTTCCCTTTCCTCTCCCCACAACAGACAACCTGTGAGGGAGGTGAGGCTGAGAGAGCCCTGATATTACTGCTCAGTCTGAACAGCTTTATCAGTGCTGTAGCAATCCCAAGGTGTACCAGCTGGCTGTTTGTGGGGGAGCAGGGAATCAAACCTGGCTCACCAGATTAGAAGTCTGCACGCCTAACCACTACACCAAGCTGGCTGTAGGTTGCCAGCTCAACTCATGGATATCTGGGGGCAGTCATTGGGGAAGGTAGATATTGGAGAGAGAGTCTGGAAGGGATATGATGACATAGAGCAGGTGTGGCCAAACTTTGGCTCTCTAGATGTCCATGGACTACAATTACTATGATCCCCTTCCACGCCTGCCATAGAGGTTGCCCTACAAAGCTACCATTTCCTCCAGGGGAAATTGAGCTCCATTGTCTGAAGATACAATCCCAGGAGAACTCCAAACCTCACCTAGAGAGTGGTAATCCTAAAGGAGCAGAATGATGATTTGAACCTACCTCTCTTACACTCTTCAACACTCTAGCCAGTTTACCGTATTGGTAAAGTGCCTTTATCTGTGATTCTTATGAAACAAGCCACACACTCAAGAATTGTTGGACAAAGACCTCTCAGAACATACTACAGAATCAGATTTTATTTGGTTAGAAAACCAATATTCTAGTCCTCAGAATTTCAGACCGGTGCTTAGAAGCCTTTGTCCTTTGTCACTTCTTTCCTTGTCAAAGCAACGGGGAGAGGTGAAGCTGTATATGTAAATGTGCTCTATTTTCATAATATATTCTGACAGAAGGATTTGGATTTCTCCACTGTAGGATCTGGGTTACTTTCCAAGGAGCAATGTGGGTGAGGCTTTAGGAGCTGTCCTTGGTCCTGATCTCAACAAGGATGGGCAGCACCTTCTGGGCTTCTCCTTAACTTCTTATGCTCTGATTTTTCAGCACAGGAGAGAAGACTGTTAATGCAACCAGAAAGTGCAGCTCCCCATGGCATGGGAAATGAGGCATTGTGTGCGCTTTGCTACTGAATCACGCGTGTGGATTACATTATGAGATAAAGGACAATGCTTGCGCTGTAGCATCACAAAGAAAGCCAAGGTAACTCCAGGGGAATACAACATTACACCAGCCCTGAAGCAGAATCCATATTTCAAATATCACACCCTTGACAGGGAGAGAGGCCCAGCACAAAGACTCCTGGTTGGTAGGAATGCTAGACCTAAACCGGGAGAACTGAGCATGGTGATGGAGCTCGCCTTAGACCAGAATCAGATACATGAATTCTCTGTCCAAAGGTCCAGATTTAACCAGAAGACTCAGTCCAACATGTTACAGCAGCCTTTTCAACTTGTAATTCTGATCCAGGCTTCTCATTTTTTCTGTGAATGGAATTGTTTCCCCAGAACAATAATAAAAAGATTTCTTGGGCTGGAAACTTGCTACGTTGCTTATCCGTGTGTTCATTTTTTGCACCTATTATCTAACCCAAGCATAAATTCAGGCTGCCAGTTCCATGTTGGGCAATTCCTGCTGATCTTTGGGTAGAGCCTGGGGAAGGCAGGTACCTCTGCAAGGTGTAACGCCCTAGAATCCACCCTCCACAGCAGACATGGTTTCCAGGGGAACTGATCACTCCAGTCTGAAGATCAGTGATGACTCTGGAAGATCTCCAGGCCCCACCTAGCAACTGACAACTCTAGAACAAGCACAGCAAATAAAGGAATACAATTCTAAGGCTAATTTCAAATGTGATTTAGAACTGGGACTCAGGAAGATTAACTTTGATAAAGGCTCAGGAGCACACAGTATCATTGTGGAACGAGTGGTTTCTGAAACCCAATGCCGATCAATGAGGCCCTGAGGGATCCATGCACAAGAGCTCTGGGTATCAACATATGAAGTTGCCTTCTACTAAGTCAGACCGTTGGCTTGTCCTGTGACTCGACTCACACCATGCAGATGTTCTACCACTGAGCCCCTCCATCTGTCAGGGGTAATCATTGGCCATAATGAACATGGGCACACAACTCCCCAAACTAGCCACACAGTTCTGGGACTGGACTGATGATGGGTTACCTGTGTGTGTGTGTGTGTGTGTGTGTGTGTGCAGGAGTTCCTATTCATCATGTGGTCCCCGATACAAGGGTACAGAATGCTTCACTGTTGTTGGTGGCTACTCAGCATCAGGGATGGACTCTGTGTTTAATTCTCACTACTTCTCTGCCCAAAGAAAGGCTTTACTTTCCCCCATCAGAGTTCAGGAGAGCCTAGAATCTATGACAGCAGGTTGCTCATATGGGGGGCAGTAAGGAGATATTTGGAAAGGATCAAGTGCGGTGGTAGATAGACCTGATGATCCCATTGTATGGAATTAAGAGCTGGTTTTGGCCCCTGTCAACCATATCCCAGATTTTGCCTCTCCCTTACTTCCTCCCATAGAATTTAATGGGCTCTACTGAGAACCACGTTGTAAAATACATACACGTACTCATCTGCAGAACCTCTTCCAGGGTACTAATTCTCAGAAACATTCGAATGTGACAAAAGGAACGGAATCCAGAAATCTGCCCTCTCCATCCATCCATAAATCTGTCCAGCTCTTCTCAGAACACTCTTTGTTGTGACATGACATTTACCTTTCCAACCACCTGACAATGTCAATTACATGAAGGGAGGTGAAGACCGATGTGCCAGAGGCCACCTTCTGACCTGACGGATGAGTAGGGAGTTTCCCCACATCGAAACACATGTGCTTCCCAGCTTGCATAGGTTGAGATGCTGGGTGGTAGTAACAGTTCCCTCCCCTGTAAAAATCATTCATCTCTGCCTTGTGTGTATGGGAAAGGGACTTCGCCTATGGAGGTACCTGGATGTGCGGGTGCTCCAGCCCCAAGGGTCTCTTCAGAGACAGTGTTGAACAGAAGGGGTAGTCAACCTGTGGTCCTCCAGATGTTCATGGACTAAAATTCCCATGAGCCCCTGCCAGCAAAAAGCTGGAAGGGGCTCATGGGAATTGTAGTCCATGAACATCTGGAGGAGCACAGGTTGACTACCCCTGTTGTACAGCACAACACATCCTCAGAATCAGAGTCACACAGAGCTGGAAGAGACCACAGAGCCCATCCAGTCCAGTCCCCAAGTTTCTTGTGGACTTAAAAATCACACACTCCTGACAGGTGCTCATCCAACCTCCTCCTAAAAACTTCCAATAAAGAAGGCCCCCCTCCACCTTCCAGCTAGCATATTCCAGCTATGAACAGCCCTCACCGTCAGAAAATGCATTCTAATATTTAAGCAGAATCTTCTTTCTTGTAATTTTAACCACTTATCCCAGTCTCTAAAACTACAGTCAACAAGTTGGCCCCCTCTTCAAGATGCCTACCTTTTATGTAATGAAACACAGCTGTCCTATCATCTTTTGCCCTCCACTTCTCCTGACTACATGTACCCAACTCTCTCAGCCTCTCCTTGTAATGAATTGATTCCAACCCCTTGCCCGTCCTAGTCACCCTTCTCTGAACATGTCCCCTCTCAATTGACAGGCAAACCAAAGCTTCTGAATTAGGCAAGCATGGTATAAGTCTGCCCTCATCCAAGTACCAGAGCCACACCTGCTGCATGAAATAGTTCAGTCTCCAACGTGTAACTCAAGCAATGCACTGTAGGAATCCAGAGGGTGCTTCCTCCCGCCGCCTGATTTTAGGGCATGGTGAGCCACAGCTGTGGCCTTGGAGAAGGGTTTTCATTCTTTCTTTCAACCTAGGCTGCTCCTGCAGCTGGTCTCCGGGCCTCAGGGTCTCAGCCAAATCCTTCTGGGGCATGGAAATCTCATTGAGAGGGGTCTTTTTGCACACCACAGCTGGTCTTGCTGGGTTTGCAGTGAGAAAGGAAGAGAGAGGGGAAGAGCTGGAGGCTGTGCAAAGATCTGGTCCCGCCTTTTTAAAAAGGGGCCTTTGATCCCAAGTTATTTTGTGTTTACTTGCAACTCAGCATCATAAATATATCCTAGCTGGGTAATTATAAAGTCCGGGCGCGTTCCTTCGCCTCCATAAAATATCGGCTGCTTCAATTTGCCTAATTTAATGAGATTGGAGTGTGATAAGGTGATACAAAAAAGAGAGAAAGAGATGATTGCAAAGTACTTTCCCGTTTATTCCTGCCCCCACTAAAAGCTCTCTTTGCCCCCCCCCCCAGCTCTGTCACCATAAATTCATCAGGTGTCAATTTCCATTGCTGGCAGAAGAGCAGAAAGAACGATTTTTATTTTCAGCTTCTCGGGGGAGGGGTGTGTGTGTGTGTTTGATTTTGCAAACTGGTACACCCATTAAACATTCAGGCTTTATTTTTTTTTTGGTTCCATTTAAAGGGCGTGCGCGTGTGCACGTGCGCGGGCGAGAATGGCACACGCGTGCACACGCCACTTTTTTGCGGGCTGCAAATTTAATGCCGTGATAGGCATATAGGGCAAAGGCAGGTTTATCTTTGTTGTGCCTCATTAAAACTCAACACACTCAGCAGAGTCTTGAGGCCGAGAGCCCGGGCCCAGCCAGCTTGCACAGCGGCAGATTAAAGACTTCTGCCGCTTTCCCCTCCAGCTCTCCGCTTTCTCGGTGCCTTCAAGGAAAAGGATGTAAAGTCAGTGCTGCGCTGCATGGGCAGAGAGGATGCGCGACAGCCTTGGATGCATGTGGGCTAGCTGTTGCTTTTGCTTTAGACCCCACCTTTCCTCCAAGCAACTCCAAGTAACACAGATGGTCTTCCTCTCCTTGTGTCCGAAAGGGAGCGCCACCCTTCCTCATCTCTCCCCTTCCTATGCTGCTGAAAGCAAATTTTCTTCCCATAAGAAGCCAGAAAGAAGCCAAGAACAGTCTGCCAGTGGTCATGCACAGATGAACACGTGAATCAGACCCTTGGACCATTAAGGTCACGATTGTTCATCCTAGTCTTTCCCACCTTTTGACCATGGAGGAACCCCTGAAATATTTTTTTCTTTGAGGAACCCTGGATTATCTCCCAGGCATGCCCACTTCCCAGAAGTGATGTCACCCAGACACTCCCACTGGATGTGACCAGGCCACTGCCCCAGGAAGTGATGCCGCCAGGCCTCCCCCTCCCCTCCTGCATCACTAGAATCGATGGGTCTCGATTAGACTCCAACCCCACCCCACCTACATAAGACTGCTGTGTGGTAATGGAATAATTGCATTGCCAGAGGTGTCAACCTCCAGGTGGGACCTGGAGATCTCCAAGGACACATGATCAGCATGGCTAGGGTTGCCAATCTACAGGTGGTGGCTGGACATCCCCCTCTGTTACAAGTGATCTTCCTGTGAAAGCGATCAGTTCAACTAGAGAAAAGGGCTGCTTTGGAAGGTGGGCTCTGGCATTATACCCCACTTAAATCCATCCCCTGCCCAACCCCCCAAATCTACAGGTGTTTTCCAAATCAGAGCTGGCAAGCTCTGTGAACCTCTGTTCAGTGCCCACGCACAACCAAGGCTCAGCAGGTGCCCCCCTGAACATCTGGGGAAAGATGCAGAACCCCTGGGGAGCTCTCGGCAGAATCCCTGGTTTATTCTGACTGGCAGAGGCTATTCAAGGTCTCCTACTATGCCTCATTTAACTGCTCGGTCAGAACAGCACTATTAGGGCTATGATGGGCCCAAGGTCGCCCGTCTGGCTGCACATGGAGGACTGGAGAATCAAACTCAGTTTGCCAGATTAGAAACCGCTATTCTTAACCACTACACCAGAAGAAGAAGAAGAAGAAGAAGAAGAAGAAGAAGAAGAAGAAGAAGAAGAAGAAGAAGAAGAAGAAGAAGAAGAAGAAGAAGAAGAAGAAGAAGAAGAAGAAGAAGAAGAAGAAGAAGAAGAAGAAGAAGAAGAAGAAGAAGAAGAAGAAGAAGAAGAAGAAGAAGAAGAAGAAGAAGAAGAAGAAGAAGAAGAAGAAGAAGAAGAAGAAGAAGAAGAGGCTTCTTATACTCCCTTTTCTGTAACTTAAGGGATATCAAAGTGGCTTACAATTGCCTTTCCCTTCCTTTCCCCTCAACAGGCACCTTGTGAAGTAGGTGGAACTGAGAGAGTTCTGTGAGAACTGTGTCTGCCCCAAGGTCACCCAGCAGGCTTCTCAGCACCCACTACATTCTATGGAAGGAAAGTTTCTCCTGTCTGCTGAAAGATTTCATCTGAAAGATCATGGGGAGCCACACCCAGAAATATGTTTCCCACTGCAACCAAAGGATCTCCTATTATCTCCGATTTCTTAAAAATGGTAATGGAAACGACGTCTCATGAAATGATATAGAAGCTACCACCAGCTTGCATCCTCCTTTTTACCCACAAAAGCCCTGTGAGGTAGGCACATGCTAGCCTGACCTTCTCAACACTATGCCACATTGGCTCTCTCTGTGTGAGACAGTGCTCGACTCCACTGTGCTGGAGGAAAATGTGAGAAGGAGGGGAAGCTGCTGACAGGGGAGGGTGACTTGTCGAGTGTTGTGACGGCTGGGATGCGCGCTCCAGACATGCTGCTTGGGAGACCGCAGATGAATAACCGGATGGTCCCACGCCAGCACGGGAAGGACAAGTCACCATTTCGGTCTCCGCTCCCTCTGGCTCTCAGTTTGTTTTAATGAAGAAGAGTAAACAATCAAATCTGGGCCACACATGCGAAATACAAAGGTGGTGCAAGAGCGCATGACTGAAGCACTCCCACCACTCAGAAGTCCTCTTCCCAAGCATGTCAGAGTGCAGTCACACTACCTCTGTTTGGTGGAGAGGGGTTGTGGAAGGGACACGTACATGCATCTGCTTTTCAGGTTTATAAGCAAAATGTGAGGATATTGGAGCTGGGCTGTAGGCTGACCTTGAGAAAGTTCCAAAGCATCAGATAACCCCGGGTCAAGACATTGAGCAGACAGGGCAGCACAAAGCAGAGTTTCTCTACACATCTTTTGGGGGGAGGTCAAATCTAAAAAGAATTGTTTTTTCACGCTTTTCCCTACCCAAAGGAGACCGAAAGTGGCTTACAAACAACTTTCCCTTTGTCCCTTTGTTAAGAGACAGAAAATGATTGGCCCAAGGTCACTCCATGTGCTTCATGGCAAGAGGGGATTTAAACCCGAGTCACTTCAGATCCTAATCCAACACTGTAACCACTACAGCACACTGCCTCACTGCAGCTTACGTTTCCCTCATTATGCGGACACCAGAAAGACGCAAAGAGAAGTGGTGGGTGGCCCCCATCTTTGTAGCAATAATCACCGCTAAAACCACAGTGATGCGAGGAAGGAAAGGACCAATAGAGGTGCACGTGGAGAAAGGCATCCATCTTGATACAGGTGGTGATACTCACAAATAACGTCTGCGTTACCCTCAACAGCAGTTACTCTTACTGTGGCTGTCATGTGGAGTCGGGGTGCTGAGAGGATAAATACAACGCGGGAGGAGAGCGGTTCAGTTTCTATGGAAATGGATGTCATATAAACACCGGGGCCTGATCTATCCTCCCTGTCTCCTTGCCAATGCACTTCTGAGGCTGCAGACATACAAGGTGTCAACGAAGCTCACAGATCACCGTTCGGCACAAAAAGCCGCTCAGACGCGGGGATGCCCTCAAGAAGATCCCGAGCGGGTTTGGGAAGGGAGTACACATGAAATAAAGGCACTGTATTTGGTTAATTAGTGAGTTTTAAAAATCCAAACCTCTGGCTTTGCTCTAACCAAACCCCAAGTAAACAGAGAGACAACGTTTCCGCAAACCAGAACGACTTTTTCAGTTCCAACAGGATGGTCCAGAGCAAACGGGAACCCGACTCGGAAATAAACTGGCTTGATCTTGTCAGTTCTCAGAAGCTCAGCAAGGTGAACTCTGCTTATTCTTTGGATGGGAACACCACGGCCATGACATGGACCTAGGCAATTGGAAACCATCTCTGAATGTCTCTAGCCTTGAAAACCCTACAGGATTGTCACAAGTCAGCTGTGACTCGATGAGGGGTGGGGAGGGATCTAATACAGCCTTTCTCAACCTTTTTACAGTTGAGAAACCCCCAAAACATTCTTCAGGTTTAGAGAAATCCCAGAAATTATACCAGCAGGCCACACCTCCCTTCCATGCCTCAGAAGTCACATGCCACCAGAAGTGACATCAGCCAGACACTCCCACCAGATATGACATCATGCTCCTTGACCCCCCCCCCCCCTCAACTCCAGAAACAGCCCAGTGGCCTACTTCTCTGGGCTGGGCACAGGGCTGGGGCAGGCCTCTGCTGTTCCTTTGCCCTTTGCCACCCGCCCTAATGCAGTTAAGTTAAAATGAGGGTACTTGCCTCTCTGGACTCCAGTCACTACCACATGCAATGGGCCTCGGCCAGCAAGACTGGGGGCCCACCCCGTTCCACCCCTTCCAGGTCCATCATGGGCCATTTTGGGAGGGGATGGGTGGGTTGACATAAACATATATGGTCATATCACCTGATATTTTTTTTAATGAAAATATATTAAAATTAATTAACTCAGAGCCAGTCTGTTAAACCCTTCTGGGGCTGTTGAGAAACCCCTGATGGAAAAGCCTAGTTTAGCACAACAAAAATATATTTGGAGCCAGTTTATCATCAAGATTACCAAGCACCGCAACCTACAGTTCAAACAGCCCAGTGCAATGATCTCAGTTCTTTGACCTGAGACACAATCTTAACATGTCATGTAGAAATATTTTTTTCACATTTTTTCCCTTGAAAAATTTCCCACTCCTCCACATGCAGCCAGCTGGGTGTCCTTGGGCTCCCCATGGCACTGATAAGGCTGTTCTGACTGAGCAGTGATATCAGGGCTCTCTCAGCCTCCCCCACCTCACAGGGTGTCTGTTGTGGAGAGAGGAAAGGAAGGCGAATGTAAGCCACTTTGAGTCTCCTTTGGGTAGAGAAAAGCAGCATATAAGAACCAACTCTTCTTCTTCTTCAGTGATAACAGGGCTCTCTCAGCCTCACCTACCCCACAGTGTGTCTGTTGTGGGGAGAGGAAAGCGAAGGTGACTGTAAGCCGCTTTGAGACTCCTTCAAGTACAGAAAAGCAGCATATAAAAACCAACTTTTTTTCTTCATCCTGAATTGGGGGACCACAGAGGGAAAAAGGCTGGCCCTGAAGGCCAAACTTTTAAAAGGTAAGCACATTTTTTTTTAACCCAAAATCCTACCATTGAGAAAGTCTGGGGATAATAACTGCAAGGATTTTTGTAGGATTAAAAATACTATCAGCAACGTGCAGCATTAAATGTGGGACAGATCTTCCAGAGGGGTGTGTGCGTGTGTGCGAATGCTCACTTACCAGCGTCTGGCAGGTACTCAGGGCATACAACAACAGTGATCACAGCTTCCGTACTAAATCTAGGCCACGCACAAACACAGAGGAGCGTTCTGTGCATGCAATTCAGAGGTGTGTGTAGCCTACACACACACGCACACACACAAAATCCAAGATCTATTCACAGTAATTCCAATCAAAATACATTTTGCACATATAGCTAATTAACATTCATGCTGCTTTTCTCAGTTTCCCCAGAATATGGAATGTTACTGCAAAGGACAAGGGTGGGGGACATACAGTATAAGGATGGGGATGGGAGGCAGTTTCCAAGAAGTGTGGTCTGGGATTTCATTCTGCCCTATCTTTTTGGTTTAGGGCAGATACCTGTTCAAAAACCCCATGTTAGAATAAGCATCATTGTTTCCACATAGTTGAATTGCTTCACCTTCGCCAAATTGACCAGTGGCCAACTTTGGAATGTCTAAGGATGCGGTTGGGACACTGTGACATTGAGATTCTCCAAGTGGTCCTTCAGGAAATGTGATGCGTAGGAGCCAATGGAATTTCTGTGGCTGGACACCACATCTTCACATAAATATTTTCATGGCTCCTGTTCGTTCTTTATGTTTCCCAGATGAAGCAATTCTTTGTCTTCTGGAGATGACAAATGCCACATGGCTGTGCCAGGGAAACCCTGGCCTCTTGCTCCAGTAATGGGTCTCCTCTGAGAACACTTCTTTCCATCAAAATAACTTGGTCTGAAGATGTCTTGATATTACCCTTTATGTTGGAAGAGGCAGCCGTGACCTACAAATGTCAGGCTGATGGGTTAATTAATATCTGCCTCCATATCAGATGGAAGAAGACATCACCTGAGACCCTTAATTGAGATGATTATTTCTGTTGCAGGGCTTAGATAATTAGTTCATGTTCTCTCAAAGTTCTCTCTTCCTCCTTAAATAAAAGAATGTGAAAAAGAAGAAGAGGATGTGACTTGAACGCCTCACAGTATAGGCACAGGGGAACGAAACCAAATGAGAGACCTTCGCTATGGACAACAGAATGCAGGTCTAGATTCAGCTGGGGATGGCCTAATTTAGGGGATTATTCTAAGTCCTGAATCTGGGTTTGGTCTCCCTTCCCTCTTGCTTGTGGGTGTTGTGCAGGCAGCTGTTCCAACCACCTGGATATTTTGCCTCTTTTAGAAAATGGGCTGGGAGAGACCAGAAGCTTGCGATGTTGCCTAGCAATGGCAGGATGAAAACACACACCGTGATGCCATGATGTCTTTTTCATACCCCCCTTCAGCGCACTGGAAAGGATGGTTGTTGGTCCCCAGGCATGCATGGGTTTGCACAGGAAAGAGAGCATTCCAGCCACAGCTCAGGAGATATGTGGAGTGCTCACAGATCACAGAGGCAAGAGTGTGTTAAATGATGATATGAGGAAATGTCGTATGGAGGGGGGGAGAGGAAAGATCAGAGGAAAGCTCTTCCAGATGCTGGGAGCTCGTTCCTTTCAGCTTCCCTCACAAATTAATTGTCAGGATGCGAGAGATGAAAGCCAACAACAAGATAAGAGAGCAAAGCCCTGTCAGCAGAAGGCAAATTTTGGGCCATTCACCCAATCACTGGGTTATCACCCCTGAGAAAAGATACTTGGTTGGTAGCTTTTTTTTTTTTTTTTACACATTCCCCCCTCATGTGATGGACTGCACTTTTAAATGCTTAGATAAATAAAGGACTGTGGAGGGCTAATTCTTCACAGAACCAGATAATTTATATTTATTTATTTACTTATTTATTATTGGATTTATAGAATTACCCCTCTGGGCACAGCTGTCTCAGGTGGTTAACAACAATTTAAAACCACTAATACAATAAAAGCAATAAATATGTGTGACAGATTGTTCCAAGAGACCTGATTGGTTAGCATCAGCTGAGCAGAGAAAGACTTATGAACTGGATGCTGCAGGAGAATTCAGTCTGATTTCAGCCCTAGTTGACAAGAGCGGAGTACTGATATTTTTAGAATTCAGCCCTGACTGACAGCAGTTTAACTCAGAAAATTGAGGAAAAGTTGGCAAGGATGTTTGGGAAGTAGGCAAAGACTCCCTTTCAGGCCAAGGAAACAGGCAGTTTCTAACCACTCCAGACCAGGATTCTCTGCACTCCCTGTTTGACTGGGTAGGAAAATTCTCCTCTCACTAAAAGAATTTCCCTACACAGTCAAATAGACAGCTCTGAAGAGTGCAAAGAACCCTGGTCTGGTGTATTTAGAAACTGCCTTCTGAGACCTTAACATCCAGTTAAAAACTGAAGAAGAATATTGGTGTTAAAAGAGAAGGGGTTGGGGTACTGGAAAGAGTGTACCAGCCTTCTGGAAATCAAGAGTGTCAGAGAATACCGATGAAAGTATGCTGGAGTGTTTAGGGAAAACACTGGAACAAAAGCTTATCAAAGATTTAAGTAACTGTGAACAGTGTAAGGAAGTCTTATTATAAGGTGACCAGATTGTCCCACTTTTGGAGGGACATCTGGGCGTACCTGGCAAATTGTACTTATGCTGAAATTAAAATATATATATTACAATACTATTTTTGTGTTCTATGCGTTCTATGAAACTTTTTGTTGTTCCATATAGACTAAATTTTTAATCAAGAACCCACCCGGTCAATGGTGTCCCGCTTTACCAATGTTAAAATCTGGTCACCTTATCTTATTAGCCTGAAACATATGAACCAAAGTCTGCGCATGTACTGCTTTTACCTCAGAATTAACTATATTGAGTTACCTCAGAAATTTCCCCCTGATTCCACCTGACTTTCCTCCTGTATGTTGAATAAAGTATTTTGCTAATTTGGAAAATAACAATTTCTTGAGTGCCATTTAAAGGGAGCTTCCATTCCTTCCCTTGGGTACCTGGGATGAGCAAACTGCCAATAGTAAACTGTGACATGGCGGGACAGCCAAAACTCTTCAGTAAATAAAAAAACAGAAAACTAGGGTGGCTCAGACCGATTTCATGTGGGGGGGGGGGAAGAAGGAAAGTCCGGGCCAGTGCTATTATGGCAGTGGGGCTAATCACCCCTTCCACATGACCTCAGCACCGGCCTAGCCCCCTCCCAGCCACTTTAGGCCTTCCGGTGACCCATGGTAAGGGAACGCCAATATTTTGTGGGGCATATTGGGTCATTTCTAAAATTTGAACTCAATCCCACCTTCATGCAAATAATTTAAAAACCCACCCCCACCCCCACCCCCATGTGGCACCACCACCCCCACCTGGCTACCCTGGCTGCCTCATGGGGAGGGAGAAATCTGGGGCGATGGTGGGTGCTGGTTTAATCGGCCCCCCATGGGGACACAGGAAGTGGCAGGCCGACTGTCCCATCGTGAAGAAGTACGAAGAACGACTGAGACGGAATCGATCTCAGTCACAAAAGAAAAACAAAAACAGAAGGAAAATCTTGCCTCTGAGGGAGGGAAGTAGATGAGGGCATCATACCCCCTTTGCCTCTCTTTTTTTTGCATGAGTAATTGCTTAACAGGCTCCTATTAAAAACCCATAAAAGGAAGAGAAGAAATCTGCTTTTGACCTCATTATCCAAAGGGCAGCCATGTTCCCTCAGAAGCTCTTATTCTAACACATGGCAGCAATTATGATCAGGATTCAAGGGCCAAAGGTAGCGAAGCAAACCCAAGACAAAGAAAGGCAAAGAAACTCCAAAGGATATGCCTTCAAAACCATCTCCCCACACCAACACCGGTTCCTAATATTCCACCACACACTAGAGTGATCAAAAGACATGAGGAGGAATTATGCTGATGAAGGGGTAGGCTTAAACAGGAAAGGGGTGTGTGATTGGGTCTCATCAGTGGCATGGAGCAGGTTTACAGCACAAGCTGAAGTAGAATGATTCGCTTCCAAGTCCATTGATTTCATTGGACTTAGAAGGACGTAACACTGTTGAGGACTGTGCAGTTAGCCTCCAAACCAGCAGTGTCATCTTTCCTCCCCATATAAACAAATGCCAGCAATAAGTTTTATGCCAGTACTTCCCTTTCCGGTCTCCACTGAGCCATAAGCACGTGACGAGAAATTATGTCACATCATACAGGAAGAGGGGGAGCCAGACTCACAACCTCCTTGGCATTAAGGATAGCATCTCAGGCAACTAGAACAAGAGAACTGTGGACAGAAAACACAACCCAAGTACCAGGAGGGAGGCCATAATAAGGACTCAGCCAAAGCCAGAGCTACGAAGGAACCCTCTCCAGCATTGAGTGCCCACCTCTCACTGCCCTGCTGTTTTTCTCAAAAAGCATGCCAAGAGAAACAGGAAGCTGTTGGCACCCTTGCTCCCTACATAGCGGGTCCTTCTAAAAGGCGAAATGTATGAAGAATGACTTTTCTCACTCAGCCCAGTCAGGAGGACAGAGAAATTCAGCAAGACGGACAACTATGCTCTCCCCTTGGGCATCTCCAATCAAGAGTGAAAGGGGGCAGCTATGTGGAACATGCACCACATGTTTCAAGGCTGAGGGTGGTGAGAGGGGTGAGAGGGAAGAGAGTGCTGGTAGTGTGGGGTTGGGAGACTCATAGGGTTTAGAGCAGCCTTTCTCAAGCTTTTTACCACTGAGGAACCTCTGAAACATCCTTCAGGATTCGAGAAACCCTGGAAGTGATGTCAGCAGGCCACACTTTCCTGCCACGCCCCTGGAAGTCAAGTGTCACCAGAAGTGACATCACCTAGACACTCCCATTAGATGTGACATCACCAGGCCACCCCCACAGCGCAGGAAGTGACAGCACAGAAATATTTTTAGATGATTTGTGAACAGAGCCATAACTGCACTCAGGGCTTGCTACCAGTTTGTTCTTCTTCACCAAAGGGAGCCTGAAGAAACAAGGTCAGGATGTAGTCTGCACGGAGCTTTTATTCCAATCCCAGGTCGATTCAGTCCCTGCCATCTCCACTGAATGCGATTTCCATTTTGATTTTGTCTGATTTAAATTCCCCTCTGCAACAAGCATGATTGATCCAGAGTGACCCTACTTTTATCCTGCAATATCCTACAGTGGATATAACCCTCAATATTTGAAGAATCGGATTGAGAAAGAATGAGAAAGCATGCGGAGCTCTGCCTGTTTCGAATTTGTTCCTGAACAAATTGGCCAGGGCATCAGTTCCTGGTTTCCAAGCTTAAATGGGAAGCCCTAACTTTTCTCAGCAGAAGCTCTAGAAACCTAAACTTCTCTCAGTAGAGATTTGCCTCTTGGTTTTTTTTTCTCCCTCCTCTGCTGCCTCCAATCCTCCCCCTCCCCTGTTCAATAAAAGAAAGAGGCTCCTCCTGCACTTGGCTCCCCCCTCCCCTTCTGAGCTTCCCTGACCACATGCAGAACACGTTTCTGTTTCGATAGGGGGGGGAAGACTCGAGTTCAAATTGATCTGGATTCAGCAGGATCCACAATGGAATAAACAAAGTAAGTGCAGAATCAGCCCAGGGCAGACCTATGCCATTCCATCACCCCCAATGTCATAAGCAGGGCTGGGGCAGGCGTATGCCACTCCATAGCCTCCACCCCCCCCCAAAACTCCTGGGTGTCCACGAAATCTGGTTTGAGTTGAGTTTTCCTAAACCACACATGCACAAAGATGCTGCCAATTCAAACTGACAGATGGCCATCACCGTCACTAAGGACTACTTAGTGTAACACCAAAGAGGAGGATTTTATAGAAAAACAGCATTTATTGACTTCTGGTTTATATGATTTGTAACATATCTATTCAAGCAACTGGCTGATGAGAGGAGCAGTTATACAATGAAGATGATGGGTAGTAGACCTCAATCAGTCTGCATGAAAAAGCCCATGCATCAAAAGCCAACTGAGCTGCACTGCATAGCTTAGAAGGAATGTGGTGAAGCAAAACAGGAAAGTGACTTGCTGAACTCCAACGAACAAATGAAGGAACTACTGAACTGACTGCTGAAAAATCAAGCCTATGTTTGCAATCGGCGATCAGTTCACGAACCGAATCAGCGGATGTCAAACATACTTAGATGTGAGCTGCTCTGTGTCCCTGTTGGAAATAAAAACAGGATACTAAATTCTAGCTAAACAAATCCAAGTGAGTAGCCAGGTTGCTCTGCAGCAACACAACAAAGTTTGAGTCCAGTGACACCTTTAAGACCACCTGAGTTTTAGTCAAGGTATTACCTTTCGTGTATATGCACGCTTCTTCAGATACAATGCAATGGAAATGACCAGTCCAAATATATAGGTAGAAGTAAATGAAGGTGTTCATCATAATGAAGGTGTTCAAGAGATTCAAAAACCATACAACAAGTTTAGTGTATAAGATTACTATGTATTTCAGTTTAATTCTGGGGGGAAACATAGTAAAAGAAATAAATGTGTCAAAATTGGAGATTAATGGGATGATGCATTCTTAATTGTGGAATGCTGAGAATAATTAACTGAGACTCTGCTATTACACTCGCGTCAGCCTCCGCGCAAGCATGGAAGCATCTTTACAGCATCTTTACAGCATCTTTTTCTTTGTACTCAGTGGTGTACCCAGTCTATTTGGCACTCAGGGCAGGTGGGTGAGCAGGGCTTGATGATGGGGACGGGGGGGGGGGAGGGTTTGTGACGGAGCCCTTTGGGTGCCACCTTGATCTGCAACCCCAGCCCCAGTGGCATGGTCACCCTATTGCCAAAGCTCAGTTTGTGTGCCGCCTTGGGCTTCTTTGCCAATGACATCTTGGCGCGGGGCAGCTGCTTGAGCGGGCCAGGCAGGCAGAGCGCTGTGGCAGGCAAGGTCGGTGGGATGGGCAGGGGCAAAGCCATCCAGGGCAGCCTCTCCTCAGTCAATGGGTAAGTGATGTGAGGGGGGGTGTCCATTCAAAGGGCTCCCCCTCCCCAAACCCTAAATCTGATTAAGGGCTTTGCTAGCAGGCAGTGGTTTTGTACTGAATTTGTATTTGTTTTATATACTGTATTTCAATCATGTTGTTAGCGGCTTTAAATGCATAATGAAGCAAGATAGACGTTTTAGAATAAATAAATGGATGAACCGGGTGATGCTTTGTTTGATTAATTGCTAGGGCAAATTTTAAATTGGCAGGGCTGCAAGGCACGGGAGGAGATGGTTTCAAGCTTTCTTTTTAAAAGGCTGTTCTCTATTCTTTGTAAACACAGGAACCAATGAGGGAAATTAAAAGGTGACTATGTCTTCCAAAAATGACACACTGAGCATTAAAATGCAAGTCATAGTCATGTTGTCTTCAAAGACGTCCATCCTGTTATTAGGGCTGCCAACAGAGGTGGGGGGGGGGAATGACCTGTCCCTTGAGCTTGGATGGGGTAGGGATTAGAGCCAGGATTCCCAACTAGGGGTCTGTGGACCTGGGGGTCTGCGGGAGCTCTGAAGTGGTGTCGTATGGGGGGGGGGGTTGTCTTCCAGGCTGTCATCAGCTCCTGCTCTTCTTTCTGGTCTACCTGAGGCAGAACTGCCATAGTAGTAGTAAAGGCAGAGGGAGGGAGCAAAAGAAGGGCTAAGTGTGCAGGATGTCACTTCTGGGGGCTTGGCAGAGGGCATGGCCAGCTGACATCAATTCCAGGGCTCCTTGAACTCCCAAAAATTATTTCAGTGGCTCCTTCACAGTCCAAAGGTTGAAACAACTTGAGTTAAAGTGCTGGACTTGGGTCTGGGATGCCCAGGTTTGGATTCCTCCTTTGCCATGGCAGCATGTCATGGGACCAGGGACCAGTCACAACCTCTCAGACTAACCGACCTCCCAGAGTGGTCAAGAGGATGAAAATGGATGAGAGGAGAACACTGTAAGCTGCTTTGAGTCCCCACTGGGGAGAAAGGCAGGGGGTTGAATGAAACCAATGAGTAACTGAGGCTTAATGCATGGAAACAGACAACTGGGGCATTTCTTGCCTAAAGGTGAACAACAGCACCTGGCAAATAACCTGCTTTCATTAAAGCGATTGGACCGTCTTTTCTCCAAGCAGTTGGCAACCGGGCCTGCCATTACCATTTTACCCCCCAGCAGCAAGCTGGGTACTCATTTACCGACCTCGGAAGGATAGAAGGCTGAGTCATCCTTGAGCCGGATGCTGGGATCAAACTCCCAACCTCATGGGCAGACAGCTTCAGACAACATTTCTGCCGCTTACCACTCTGCGCCACAAGAGGCTCTACCCTGCGTGCATACCACACATCAAATAAAATCCCTGGTGTTAGTTGGGTGGAGATTCGATGATAATTTTGGCTAGTATTTTGAAGCCCCTCCCCATAATTTTGATAAACAAATATTAATGCACTCAAAAGTTCTGAAAAAGTAGTGTTGACAGTGTTAAACTGATGTACCATCTTAATTAAACGTGTGGGTGGCAAAGCAGGAAGTCCGGGATTCAGATCTCATTTGTGTGGGCAGAGTGCGGAATGATCCGCAGAGACGTGGATTCAGATTCGTATGAAGCTCGCTGGATGACCCTTGGTGGGTAGTCAGTCTCTCTAAGTTTCAGCTAATTTACATAACAGGGTTGGTATGCTTTTTTGGACAAAAAAAGGGGAGGGGGGAATCTCCCACATCGATTGTACTAAACTCCATGGAGTACAGGCGGGATAAAAAGTTAATCAGCAACAAGAATTATGAAGGAAACAGATGGTTCTAATGTTGCCAGCTGGACAGGACCAAAAAAAGAGGAGGTCTGTTTCTTTAACAGAAAATAAATGAATGGAAATTGGCAGCGGGAGCTTTCTTTAATTAGGCATATAAGTCCATGGCATCGACTGATAATTGCTTGCAGAGCAAACTGATATTAAAGGGTGGCTAGCAGGGCCTGTTTAAAAGTGGTTACAAGCAACAGGGTCTCCTTCAGCCCCACTGTTCCCTGTCCATCAACAATGACCTACCTTACAGGGTTGCTGATAACATCAGTACTTTGTCATTTAAAGATTAAACATGGTGTCGGTGAGTGCCTGTGAGTGTGTGTAGGGGGGGGGGGGAGACATTATCAGCTTGAATTCACTTGCTTGCTTCTTCTGGCTGATCTTTTCAGGAGCAATTCTCTTAACTGGGGTGTGTGCATCTGTGTGTGTGTGTGTGTGTGTTGTGTGTTCCTCACCACCAGCCAGCTAAGTGGCCTCCTGTGTACTTTAATCACCGCACAACTGCCAGCTTCAGCAATTCAGCTAAGGTTCCAGAAGATTAGTGTGGCTCTCTTGCAGCCAATCGGAGCTCGCCTGGCTTTTAACTAATTCAGGATCTGTTCTGCGAAAATAGAGCTGGCACTTAGAGGAGGAGAAGCCGTGCTCTTAGGGGAGAAATCCGGGAGAGTTATCATGGTGGATGAATAAGCCTGAAAAAGCTTGGGGCTACTTAATGCAAAAAGAACCTGGGTGGGCTTCCCTTTTGTTAGAAACAAATAACCCCCACTTTCCTGCCTACCTTGGTGAAGAGAAATAAGAAATTGGGCACAAGCCCTTCTTTGGAATATCACCACACTGCATAAAGAGCTAAAGTTTGCCATCTCTTTCCTAGCAGTGCAATCCTCAAGAGGCTTATGCCCTTCTTACACTCATTAACTTCAGTGGACGTTGAAGGGTGTAACACTGCTTGGGATGGCACTAGAATCCTCTTCTGTTAGAAGGCAGCGTGATAAAGCGCTGATTGCATTGTGTCTTTATATTGCTTCCGAGCCAAAAGTTGACCCTCAACATGGCTGACCCAAGTCAAGATTGAATGCAAGTCATAAACCAGATTCAATAAGAAATGCCTCTTGGGGACGGGGTTTCTCACCTGGAGAAGAATCTAGGCATGACAGAGACCGTTTATGCACTGGGAACTTCACTGCCCCAGCTCCCATGCAGGAGCACAAATAGGGGGTGTATGAGGTGCACCAGGCCAAATGCTCCCCCATGTGGGTGCAGGAAAAGGTGGGGCAACCTGCCACAACTAAAACTCCAGCCTACATCCCAGCATGAAACCTCCAGTGCATAAACGGTCAGAGGGATGCCTGGTGGGCTTCCTATCCTTCTTCTTCTGATAGCCCCAGAGCCAGCTGTTGAAAACTGGAGGGCCACCAATGGACTGAGCAACATGGCCCAGGTGGCAGAGAAGCAGCACTGTGCATCACCTTCCCATGCAAAATGCTGTAAAGTCAAATATCTCAAGATCAGGATGAGACGAGTGGCCCAGTGGTAGAACTCCTGCTTTAGACCTTTTATGCACTGCCCCAGCTTCCATGCAGGAACACAAATCGGGGGTGGATGAGGTGCACTGGGCCAAATGCTCCCCCATGTGGGTGCAGGAAGAGGTGGGGCAACCTGCTACGACTAAAACTTGAGCCTACAGCCTGGCATGAAACCTCCAGTGCATAAACAGTCTTAGTGGAGATGCCAGAGTTTGGGGGTCTATCCCTGGCATCTCCAAAGGATTTGGTAGGAAGTGATGTGGAAGCTCTCAGCCAGAGATGCTGGAGAACTGCTGTGATCAGAGTAGACACGACAGACCAAGACAGACCAAAAGGCTGCCTGAGTTTAAGGCAGATGCATGAGTTCATGGGAGAACTCCTAGGGGAAGGGCAACAGCTCCATGGTAGGATATCTGCTTTCCGTGCAAAAGGCCCTTGGTTCCATTACCAGCATCCTCAGTTGAAAGTGGCACATATTAATGCAGAAGACCTCCAGTGGAGACATTCAGAGCAGACAACAGTCTTCCAGGGGTGGCCAAACTGTGGCTCTCCAGATGTCCATAGACTACAGTTCACATAAGTCCCTGCCAGCATGTTGGCAGGGGCTCATAGGAACTGTAGTCTATGGACATCTGGAGACCCACAGTGTGGACACCCCTGCAACTGACCAATGACCTGAAAAAGGCAGGACTGAATGAGAATTGCTATGTAGAAGGGTTGTACCCCATAGGCAAAGCCCCTGCTTTGGAGACTGAAGACCCCAGGTTGAATCCCTGGCATTTCCAGTTTAAAAGATCAGGTAGGAGGTACAAAAGGCACCCTAGAGATGCTGCCGGTCTGAGTAGACAATACTGGCCATGAGGGACCAAGGCTCTGACTCAGTGGAAGCAGCTCCAAGTGTCTTTCTGTTGAGGAGGTCAACATACAGTTTCATTCGAGGCCAGGGCTGTTCCTGCTACAAGGCTGTACAAGGTGAGGAAGGGGGCTCTTTGCTTTCTCTGTCTGCTGGGCCGAGACCAAACACCTCAGGGTTCCTTCGGTCTGGGAAAGAGAAATGTGCCTGACTTCTGATATCCCTTTCCCTCCACAGCCTACTCTCTATTTCATGTTGTGCCCACATTTGTAAGCCATCCTGGCAGAGGCCTGCTTATTTATATTTGTCCTTTTTTGGACACAGTGTAGTAGCATTTAAAACAGAGATGAGCCAAAACAACTCACTGTTTGGAAGAATGAAGATATCTTGGCAGCGTCTACTGCGTTTGGCCTTGCAGCCCGACTGAATAAGACGCTGCCACCAGGCTGCCTTTCAAAGGCACGGTCGCGCTCTCGGTGGAAAAGCACCAGCTGAGGTTTGCCACCCCCACAAAGGTAGAGCTCCCTAGGGGATGCCAAGCAGAAAGAACAGTTTCAGAGGTGCCTGTCGGATCCTGGGTTCCAGTATTCTACTGGGATAAACGCAGGCAGGATGTACACAGCACCGGCTCAGCACAAGGGAGGATGCTAACCGTGAGGAAAGCCATAGGACATGGTACAGTTGGGACGTGCTGCTGTGTCACATTCTTGACATATGTTGACACAATCACAAGATTGGTTGGACACATGCCGGGAGAGTCAACACTGATTGCAAGCGTTGGGAACCTCAGTGTTGATGTCAACCAGGAAACAAATGACTGCAGGAATCCACGCTTATTGGAACGCTTCCCCGCCACCCCTCTCCACAAAGCAGCTCACGGCGCAACCCGAAGCACTGCGAAGGCTTTCCTGATTGTGGCAAAGCCCACAGGTGGAGAAGGGTGCCACTCTTCTTAGGTTGTCACTAGAAAAATGACTAGGATATTGCATAGTTGAAATATTCTTCTTGTCTTAGATTAGCAAAAATGCAATAAGCAGGGGGGAGGGAAGCAGCATGGCATCCTCTGATCTCATCAGATCGTTGAAGCTAAGGCAGATTTGTACTTGGAAAGGAGACCATAGAGTCACAGACTTGGAAGGGGCCATACAGGACATCTAGTCCACCCCCTGCTCAATGCAGGATTAGCCTAAAGCATCCAGGATAAGCATCTGTCCAGCTGCTGCTTGAAGACTGCCAGTGAGGGGGAGCTCACCACCTCCTTGGGCAGCCAATTCCACTGCTGAACTACTCTGACTGTGAATTTTTTCCCCTAAGATACCTAACCGGTACTATTCTACACATAGTTTAAAGCAATATCTGCTGGTCCTATCCTCTGCTGCCAACAAGAACAGCTCCCTGACCTTGTTCAAGTGACAACCTTTCGAATACTTAGAGAGTTAATATTATTGTTGTTATTATTATTACTGTTATTAACATCATTATTATTATATTTGTATACCACCCTCCTGTGCAGGCTCAGGGCAGGGTACATCAACGGTAATACCATCACATGAATAATTGACATGAACTTTAAAAACCTTTTAAAAATTTGCATCCTCCATTTAAGTTCAGCTGTGTCATCCGTGCAGTTCTTGTGATTACTACCAAAGGGACAGGATTGCGGCTTTCAGTGGAGGTTTCTATGTGGGTGAGGGCAATTCGATTTATTTTTATTTTATTTATATACCGCCCATCCCGAAGGCTTAGGGCAGTTTACATGAAACAGGAACAATACAATTAACAGTTTAGAAGTAGAAGAGTTGGTTCTTATATGCTGCTTTTCCCTACCTGAAGGAGGTTCAAAGCGGCTCACAGTCGCCTTCCCATTCCTCTCCCCACAACAGACACCCTGTGGGGTGAGTGAGGCTGAGAGAGCGCTGATATCACTGCCCGGTCAGAACAGTTTTATCAGTGCTGTGGCGAGCCCAAGGTCACCCAGCTGGTTGCATGTGGGGGAGTGCAGAATCGAACCTGGAATGCCAGATTAGAAGTCCGCACTCCTAACCACTACACCAAACTGGCTCTCTGTGGTGACAACAGTAACAATAACAATAGTAATAATAACAATATAATGATAATAACAAACATTGTAAAATGGCAGCATAACAATAATGTTGCTTTATCACTGGTGCCAACCAAAAGCCTGGTGGAAGAGCTCCCTCTTGTAGGCCCTGTGGAAATGCGCCACTTCCAACAGGGCTTGGATCTGCTCTGGGGTCTCATTTCACCAGGTGGGGGCCAGGACTGAAAATGGCCAGATGTACTTCCCTGGGGCCAGGGATCACTAGCTGGTTGGCATTGGCTGAGCATCACCTTTTACAGGGGGCATAGGCAGAGAAGTGTTCCCATGGATGGCCTTAAAGGTAAGAACCAATACCTTAAAATTGATCCGGAGTTCAACTGGAAGCCAGTGCAGGTGCCAAAGGATAGGTCAAATATAGGCCCTCCAGTGAGTTCCCTTGAAGATCCAGGCTAGGGTTGGATGCTTCGGCATCCCAAGCTGCCGTTCACACCCAAAGCAGCCAGCGTGTGGTGTGGGTGTGGGGGTGGAGGGGAGGTGTTGGCGCTGGCGCTGGCGCTAGCACACCAACAAGTGCACACATGCAGGCACACAGCTCTGACCCCGTGTGGGTGCGCCGGCCAGCATGCCAGCGCCCATGCCTCCCCCTCCCGCACCGCTGGCTGCTTTGGGTTCAGACGGCCGCTTCAGACGCCGACGCACCCAACCCCAATCCGGGTGCTTGCGTTTTGGACTTTTTGCAATTTCTGGGTCAAGGATATGGGGAGTTACAGAAGTCAAACTCAGAGGTAACTGTTGCATGGATTGCTGTGGCAAGGTGCTCTGAGAACTCGTAGGGTGCTAGCAGCTTGGCTTGCTGAAGATGGAAGAACGCCAACAGTGCTACTCTCATGACCTATGCCTCCATCGTAAGGTTCCTAGCTTCATGGACAGCTGCAAGCTGAACACCATTCAGGCAGGGTAACTGTGCTTCCTTGCTTGGCCCTTTCCTGCCTAGCCACATGACCTCTGTCTTCCAAGCACTGAGTTTCAGCCGAGTCCCCTCTCAACCTTCTCTTCTTCAGGCTGAATATTCCCAAGTCCCTCAGCCTTTCCTCCTTCCTTCCTTCGTTCCCCAGTGTCCTGCTCAAAGAGGCTTACAGTCCAAATAACTGTTGGTCCCCCTTGCCAGACTCAAAGAGCGAACTGATTTTTTGATGGATTTCTCCCTCCACCCCATCTATTTGTTGACTTGTTCATGGCTGTTCCGCTGGTTGCTTCACCGTATTCCTTCCTAGCAGCGCAATTGGCTTTCAACGCATGCGCGTTCCAGCCCGGCCCCAGCCGAGTAATTTCCCCTCACGCTTTGCTACACTCCGCTTGGCAGGAATTGTTTAAACAGACAGTTAAATCAGTCACCAATCATATAAATAAATGCGATTAAAAAAGAGAGAAAAGAAAATCCTACCATTCAGTGTTCATCTAGCTGGTCCTTAGAGACATTGGTGGCTGTCAGTTTGTTTGGATTAGCGGAGTTTTTTGAGCACGTACAGTTTTGTAAAAAAACAAACAAACAAAAAACCCTCAATGCAAACAGTTTCAACAGGGCATTGGAGTCATTTGATGCCGGGCCAAACAAACCTGTGGATTGGCTCTCATCTGATCATTTAAGATGAACAGGATAAGTTGTTGAATGCGGTCAGTGAAAAAAAATGAGGTTTCCCCAGCTTGAATCAGACTGCTTTCCAATTGGACCTCTGCGAGGAAAGCCACTTTTCTTGTTCAAGTGTATGGGAGAGGGGCACTTCACCACCATCACCACCACAGGAATTGTCCTGTTGCACAGCAAAATCTGAAATGGGTTCTACTCACAGAATCACAGAATCATAGAGTTGGAAGGGGCCATACAGGCCATCTAGTCCAACCTCCTGCTCAACGCAGGATCAGCCCAAAGCATCCTAAAGCATGTTAGATAGATCCGGGGAATTAACCCTGGTAACTATTATAATCACTGCCTTCTTCAAGAACAGGGATGTCTGTTCTGCTCTGACTCACTATTACCCAGAAGCCACTTCCACAGGTATCTCGTAAGCTAACCGGCTACTGCAGAGTAGCTTTTAAGAATATCAGAAGAGCCCTGCTGGATCAGGCCCATGGCCCATCTAGTCCAGCATCCAGTCTTACACAGCAGCCAAGCGGTTCCTCTGGAGGTCCAACCAATGGGGCATCCACTGGAACAGTGATGGCCACATTGTGGCTCTCCAGATGTTCATGGACTGCAGTTCCCAAGGGCTCATGGGAATTGTAGTCCATAGATGTCTGGAGAGCCACAGTGTGGCCACCCCTTCACTAGAAGAGCCAGGAAAAGATCCACGAAAAGATCTACTCTAGGTCTTTTCTTAAAAAAATATTTTGTACGATTTTCCTCTGTGTTTCTTTGCTGGTAGTTTCATTGCTAGAGCTCTTCATAAGCCATATCCTGCTTCTAGGACAGAAGGAATCTTGGGAGCATGCTGGAGGGGAAGGATTCAAGTAGCGTACGATATTTTCATTACGCAGAGTTAGTTTTCATGACGGAAAAGGCTGGACACTTACCCTAAATTGCTTAGAACAACAACTGAAGTTCCAAACAGGGAACAGAGACACCAAAGCTCAGAGTACAGTCTCATGAAACATGATTGGGGCAGGGGAAGCTGCCAGATCCCTATGCCCCTCCACAACCCCAGGGCTATTTCAGGCAGGCTAATTAACACTCCATGGGAGAGATGAATGGATTTAATTGGCAAAAGCCATTAACTGAAGCTTTGGTTGATTAATCTAATGGAACAAAGGTGAACTGGCATCGAGAAATATTTAGTCAGCGAGGCTGAGACTTAATGGCTGAACTGTTTATTTTGGGGCCTATCTTGGTTCCCATAATAAAGAAAATTAATCTTTCCCTTCTATCTGTGTGGTGGTTTTTGTTCATTACATTTAAGTTGTCTCCTGTTTCTATCAGTATCTCAGAAATGTACCTCCGCTGAGGTCCGCCGAAGTCTTGTTAGTGTGCAAATGAATCTATTCATTACTCAGATAAAATGAATTATGCTCAAACACCGCCCAGTTTGGCTTACATCCTGCTCACTTGTTGTGAGCAGGGAGGCAATCGTTCGGCATATGGTTTGGATGCAGCCAGATGAATTTGCACTGTTTATGCACTCAATTAGATTTTCCTGCTGCCACCTGTTTGCTGCTGCCTTCCATAGCTAAAAAGAACATCATAAAGAGGGCAGAAATCCCATAGAGAGTTTTGAGTTTAGACTTACTACTTAGGTGACCTTGTGTGCCTGGGGTGTAGCCTGTGGTGTCTGCCCATGAACCCACCTTATCTTGCTATCAATTCTTGTGATCTCTTCGTGAATAGAAGGAGGCAATGCAAACTGACTGATGTCAGTCACTTAATAATGCATCAACGGAATAGGTACCAAGAGAGGAGGAGGATCAATTCCATGCTTTACGCAAATGTTATGTAGCCCTTCACTACGTAACACAGTTCTTAGGAAAAGTGAACCAAAGTTTCAGGAGCCACCAGGCTCTACTCCTGTTCCCCCCCCTCCCCAACTTTTCCTCTTCTGGCTGTCAGCATACACACCCATAGTGGGCTGTTCCCAGGCAGTTGAAAGAGTCCTTCTCCTATTCTGCATGTTGTGTCTTTTGTCACTAGTTCTGGCTGTCTTTCGACCACTAGGTATAAAAATGTAGATTTTGCTTGTCCTTTGCTTGTCCTTTGAAGATAAAAGCCCTTCTGCTGTGGGGATAGCTTGTGGCGGGAAGAAGGTACATTGGTGGAAGAGGGGGGTTCTCTAGATGTACCCTAAGATTGGTCAAGTCAGCCATTCTTAGCAGTAATATGATACTTCCAGATGTACCCCCTTGGAGCTAATAAAGAACTCTGAACTTTTTTCTATGAAGAATGTCTCAGTTGTGTTGTCTCATTCAAGAGAGTAACTTTGGATCGTGACAGCAAATCAGTTTCATGACCCATAAAGGGCCATTAACCTCTTGTCTGATAAAGCCAGCTTGGTGTAGTAGATAGGAGTGCAGATTTCTAATCTAGTGAACTGGGTTTGATTCCCCACTCCTTCATATGCAGCCAGCTGGGTGACCTTGGGCTCACCACAGCACTGATAAAGCTGTTCTGACCGAGCAGTGATATCAGGGCTCTCTCAGCCTCACCTCCCTCACAGGGTGTCTGTTGTGGGGAGAGGAAAGGGAAGACGAATTTAAGCCACTTTGAGACTCCTTCGAGTAGAGAAAAGCAGCATATAAGAACCAATTCTTCTTCTAAATGAGATTATTTAGTTCTTGAACTAGGCAGAAGGCACAGTCTGCAGCAACTAAGTGGCTATTGCGCAGACAGGAAGCTGCTCAACATGGTGGTGAACTGGAGACAAACTTTACCATGGACCACGATGGTGGTTTAATCAAGAACTTGCCTTACATATAACTGAAGGAGTTTGAGTGCGTGCACAAGTTCTCAACCAGCTTGGTTAAAAGGCATACAATTAAATCTGCACCTTCTTGAATGGGCTGATCCTACTTAAGAAGTCCTGCAAGCCATTTTTTTTTTCAGAAAAAGAACAAACGGAATTTGTGGCAGAGAAACATGCTCCCTCTCAGGCATCTTGCCGAGCAGCCCTTGGGAAAGTCACAGCCAAAGCGAACCAAGTCTCGGGAAATAAAATGAGCATTGACACAGCTGGCTTCAAATCATCCAAGGAGATTTTGTGGCTCATCCGTGCAACCATGCTCCAGTGAGTCATGTCTGTGGCTGAGCTATTAAGAAGCTGCGATATCCTCTGAAACTCTTTGGGAGACTGTTTCCATTCAAGACGCTAAAGGGCATTCCTTTGCAGTCCCGACGCACCACCTGGTGCACTCATCCCAGACAGGGAGGAATCCATTCACAGCAGGGTGGAGGGGCTCTTTCCCTTCCTGAGCCTCTCCCTTCTAATCCCAGGTAGAGCACAACCCAACTCTGGTGCTTGCAAAAAGCACCTCTGCATTGGCTGAATCTCTGCCCTTATTGCCAACATATTCATGCCGTTCTGATGCAGTTCTTCTTGGTGCTATTTCTGTCCTTCTTGCCTCCCTGTACTTGGCTTCACTTACTCTCAGACCAAATTTTAATTCTTTTGGCTGCAGTGACCGCTCCCCCCCACCCCAATTTTGTCAGTGTCATCTCAATGCTATGTCTGACATGAGTCATACACACTCAAGCAAATTCTTGACGGTGGCTGTACCCAGCTGGTTTACATGGCTGCATGGGCACGTGATGTCCGGACAGCACTAATAATGCTTACCATTCCCATAGTGGTTTTGTTGTAAGAGTCCCCAACCTTTCTGAGCCTACGGATGTATTGGGAATTCCGACATTGCATGGTAGATGCAGCAACAGAATGGTGGCCGTCAGAGAAAGAGCTAGACACAAAATGATTGACATCTAGGGATGTCAGTCCCTAGGTGGGACCTGGGGAGACCCTGGTTTTACAGCTCTTCTCCAGGTGACAGAGATCAGTTCCCCTGGAGAAAACAACTGCTTTGGAGGGGGGACTCCATAGCATTGTACTTCCCTGAGGTCCCTGCCCCTGCTTGGCTCCACTCCCAAAGTCTCCAGGTATTTCCCAACCCAGAGCTGGCAACCCTGTTGCCACAACTTAAACTTCAGTAACATCAAGAAGGTCCTTGTACGGGGCCTAAACTGCAGCCAAAGCAACATTTAAACAGAAATCAACAGAGCCAACCACATTTCTTTCCTGCTGCTCCAGACAGACGAATGCTGTTTCTCGATCTACCCTGCAAGGCTGTTGTGTGGATGGCGACCCCCCCTGGCCAAGCTTGCCCTGCCGCAACCCCTGTGAAAGGGTCATTCGACCCCCAATGGGGTCCCAACCCCCAGGTTGAGAACCACTGCCTTAGGGGGAATCACATCTGAAAATGCAGAAGATTTCGCGGTGAACATGCTCGGCAGGCAAATATGCCATTTTTAATAGCTGCTGTCACTCATGACCCAAGCCTTGAATCTTTTTGCCTTGCAGAGGTCTGACTTCAGCAACTACCGGACAGTTTGCAGCTGTGCAGTGGTTGTGGTGGTAGGCTCAGGGCCAGTTTATCCATGTAGCACATGCTATGGGCCCCACACTTCCAGGGGTGCCACACAGTGCCTTCACACACACACCCCGCCATGGATCAGGACTGTAGCCTCTTTCCTCCCCCTTTTCCCCTCTTTAAGGACACTCAGAGTGACACCCCTTTCCACAGTGGAGGGGAGCTCTCCGCCCCCAGTCTGGCTGCTTCCATAGCAGTTGTAGTCTGCTAGGGCCCCACAAATCCTTAAATTGGGTCTAGTCTGGTGCTAAAGATCCCACAAACCCTTAAACCACTCCTGGGTAGACTTTCATTTAGCCTTTCAGCTGCTTTTACACCTGCACAGTGGAGGAACCCAGTCATCCTCTGGGACCTCCAGGTCATGTTAGGTAACTGAATGATGCGCCTCCCCAACAGCTGTGCAGAAACACACACACATGAACCTACATCACTGACATGGACTTAGACAGGGGTTACGGTATGAAGACATGAAAACAGGCACGGTAGTGATGCTGCAACGTCACTTCTGGTGCAAGTAGGGTGCAAGTGATGTCACTCTGTTAGGGACCCCTTGAAACTCTGTGGCTTTACCATAGAATCTTGGTGAAATCCTAGAGCGTCGCACTAATGCAATGATGTAATTTCCAGGCACAGCAGCCGCATGGCTGTTCCTCCTCATTCCCCACCCTCTCTGGCATGCTAGCAAGCAGCAGTGAGCAACCAGAGCTGCAGGGTGGGAGATCTGATATAGCAGAAGACCTGGCCACTTTAACTTAAAACCTAAAACCTAAACAGAAAGACTTTCTTAAAAATCCAAAACATGGTGCTTGTTCATAAATGACTGGTTCGCTCGCTCTTTCTTTGAGCAATTGGCTACAGAGCAATGCAGTGGCGGTGTCTGTGGAAGGGGGAAACAGGACTCCCAAAGGGTTGTGTGAGAACATGCACTCATGTGCAGTGCTGCCAGTTTAGCTGCACTGATTGAATGTACAAGGAGGAGGAGGAGGAGGAGGAGGACAGATTTTCATGCCCTGCTTCTCTCCCCCTTAAGGAGTCTCAAAGCAGCTTACAATCGCCTTCCCTTCCTCTCCCCACAACAGGCACCCTGCGAGGGAGGTGGGGCTAAGAGAGTCCCAAGAGAACCGTGACTGGCCCAAGGTCACCCAGCAGGCTTCATGTAGAAGAGGCGGTGGGGATCAAGCCTGGCTCTCCAGATTAGAGTCTACCGCTCTTCACCATGACACCACACTGGTGTGTGAAGAGTTGTGTGCAAAGTAGCCCACCAAACAGGTTCAGGAAGGAGTCTGAGCATCCTTCATCATACCCCAAATCACGCAGGGCTAGTTACACCCCCCCCTCCAATACAAACAGCAAGTCGGTCCCATCTTTGGGCATGCCAGCGCTGCCAGAGAACCAGGTAACTACATGGCACGAGGACAAGATACCCAGCAAACAAAGGGGAATTTATTTGTACCAGTCCCAGATGGATCTGCAGTTGGGTCGACTCTGAGAAGGTTAATGACAGCAATATCCAGATTGGCCAGCCTCCCCTTAACTCCCCTCGAACTCCTCCCCCCACAAAACCTCCACTAATTAAAATGGCACCATCATCACATCTCTCCCCCCCCCCACACACACACACACACAAATGCTGAACCACAGAAACGGATCCTGACACGTTTTTCAATCAGCCTTCAATTCACATCTTTCCGGCCCGTTCGCTGGAGCAGTTCGAGGAGTCCTTTTGTCTTGCAGTCACCCGAGTGCTGGAGCTGGCCGCTCTCATTATCCCTTTGAAACGCTCCTTGTGGCTCATGCAAATGTTTTGAATGTGCTGGGAAATTAATAATATCCTCGCGCTTGGGAGAAACAATAGAAGCCGCCCAGAACAGCTGAGTGGGGGGAAAGGGAGGCGCTCGCGTCAGCAAAGCAAGCGATGGAACTATTTCGATAGATAGGTCAGGCCGGGAAAGTTGGTGGCTTGGGCGGGTTCGGGCAACTTTATGAGAAGAGCTGATAAAAATAAGAGAAAAAGGATACCTGCTGAGGCAGGGGGTCTCCTTTATGGGGATCAGGGCTTGGGAAAGATCTAACCTGAGGAAGAGAAGAAGCAGCGTTCTTACCTTCCAAAGGAGTTTCAAAGTGGCTTTCAATCACCTATCCTTCCTTTTCCCACAACAGATGCCCTGTGAGGAGCCAAGAGAGCTCTGAGAGAACTGTGACTGGCCCAAGGTCACCCAGCAGGCTGCTTGTGGAGGAGTAGGGAATCAAATCCAGGTCTCCAGATAAGAGCTCGCTGCTCTTAATCGTTACAACAGGGATGGCCAAACTGGTTCTCCTGGTGTCCATGGACTACAATTACCATGAGCCCCTGCAAATGCTGGCAGGGGCTCATGGTAACTGTAGTCCACGGGCATCTGGAGAGCCACAGTTTGGCCATCCCTGCACTACACAACGCTCGCTCTTTATGAAAAGAGCACCTGGCCAGAACCTGGGCTAGAGACAAGACTTCAGGGCCAGGATGCACCAATTAAGACAGGAAGCTCCTCCTGTGTTCCAGCGCCCCCACTGCTTTGGTAACACAAAGACGAAACACCGCCAAGGGTGGTCTGGGAAGGCCAAGCGGCCCAGTAGGGTTGCCAACTCTGGGTTGGGAAATTCCTGCAAGTTTGGGGATAGAACCTGGAAAGTGAAGGGAGGAAATGTAGAAGGGTCTAATGTCATAGAGCCAACCCCCAAAGCAGCCATGTTCTCCAGGAGAACTCATATCTATAGTCTGGAGGTCAGCTGTAAGCCCAAGGGATCCCCAGGGCCCACCTGGAGGCTGGCAACCCCGGAAACCAGAGTTGCCCTTGAGCCTCGACAAGCCAGCACTTCAGGGGCCAAGCAGGTCAGACCTCTCCAGCAGTGCCCACAATGGGCGTCAGTTTGTCCATTAACTCCTGGTCATTTGTTGCTGCTAAAGGACCTGAGCCAAGTGGCCCCAAAGTGCTGGAAGAGCTGTTGGCCCTTGGCTCTTCCTCCTGCTGGACACTAGCAACCCTCCAGGCACCCAGCATATATACAGGGGCACCGAAAGACGAGCTGCTTCAGATCGAAGGGGGGAACAGAAGGCACAATACTGCTCCAGAATATTGTCCAGAAGGATCGATTCTGCCCTGGGGGACACAGAATGGAAATCTCTTGGGCCCAGCAGGAGCCCAGTAATTGGTTCCTCCTGAGGCACCCAGGCTACAAAGTTAGCAACAAGCCAACATGGCCCTGCTTGTGTTGGCCAGGTTTGCCTCCGGTGTCTGTCTCCCCACTGCTCCTAAGGCTGCCTACCTCCGGGTGTTGTTTGGAATCCCACCAGAATTGCAGTTCCTCTTCATACGCCCTCCCCTCCCCAACCTAACCAGGTGCTGCCTCTAAATCTCTGGGAATTCTCCAAACCACAGTTGGCAACCCTGCCTGCTCCCTCCCAACCTGGCCTCAGACGTATCTGCTGCTCCATCCCTCTCCTGTCAATCTGAATCCAGCACTTTCAGGGATGGGTTCCCTGCGGTGTGGCTGGCCTCTGACTGCTCAGATTTGCTCCTGAGGTCCACCCACATTCGCACCCGATCCAGCAAGGGCCAGCACTGATAAGAAGGCCCTGTGGCATATCAATGAGCAGAAAGTGCATTCGAAACAAATCTGCTTAGACTACGAAACCGTGCACCCTCCCCTCCTTCAGAATTGTTCCGTGGTGTTAAATGAAGGAAGTTTAGACTGGGCAATTTTCACCTATGTGCCAAGTGTGAATTAAAATGCTCACCACTTCTGGCTCGCCTTGACAAATCTCTTCTTCCCCTCCTCCAATTAACTGCAAGAATGCCAAAGCCTGCACATGGAGACAACGGAAGGCACCACGAACCCGCAGGGGGGAAGAGAAAAGTCTTTAGTTTTAGAAAGTCATGCAAGGCACATTTTTAAACAACGCCTTTGGGGGCATCATATAAATTGCTGTCTCTCTGCTCTTGCTGTTTTACGGCTTGTCGGAGCTGCATTTTAATTAGTTCTGTTCTTTGCACAGAGAGGATTTCATGACAAGCTGGTTAGCCATTTTTTGTGAGCCGCCTTGAGTGCAGGATAGGGAAATAAGGAAGGCCAGTGGGGTTTGGGAAGAGAGAACGTTGTACACATCAGAGACTGTACAAACTCAGGTATATCCAGAGAGAGAGAGAGAGAGAGATCCACAGAGAACATTTTAAAAAATGCTCCTTGGGGCTGAGGACCCTGAACAAGTTTTGCTCCTATGATCTCAGTGCTGTCTGGGGGACATAGAGGGGAAGAGGCAGTCTCAGAAATACAGGCGTTCCAGATGTTTAGGGCTTTGAACATAAGGATTGAACCTGATTCAGTCTCCAATCTGGAGCCAGTGCAGCTGGGACAACACTGATGTAATGTGTACTTTCCACTAGGTCCGACTAAGGACTCAAGCTGCTGTATTCTGGACCATTTGGCATCTCTAGAGCAGCCTGATGCAGACTCAAGGCAAGAGACAATTCAGAGATGGTTTGCCATAGCCTCCCTGTGTACAGTTTCAAGGGCAGCCCTGTGTAGAGCGATTTACAGTAGTCTGGCCAAAGGGAACCATTGCATGGATCACAGTGGCTAAGCCAGGCCCTGAGAGGTAAGGTGGCAGCTGTTGTTAGGGATACCAGTCCCCAGCTGCGACTTGTGGATTCCTCGGTTTTACAGTTCATCTCCTGGTGACAGAGATCAGTTCTCCTGGAGCAAATGGCTGCTTCGGAAGGTGGCCCCCATAGCATTCTACTCCACTGAGCTCCCTCTCTGCCCCTAAACCCCAAAGTCCCCAGTATTTCCCAACCCTAGTTGCTGTGCTTAGTGGAGATGGTAGAATGCCAAGCGAGCAGCCTTCGTGACCTGGGCCACCTGGATAAAGAGATGTCCAGGATCACACCCAGCTTCTTGACAGCGGTTGAACTTGTTAGTTGGACCCAGTCAAGAGCTGGGAATTGTGATTCCTCACCATTGGCACACTGACCCAGCCAGAGGACCTCTGTCTCAGCTGGATTTAACTTCAGCCGACTTGGCTTGAGTCAGCCCACCATGGCTTCCAGACATTTGGCTAGAGAGTCTGGGAGAGTAGACGGCCATCCACTGAGAGAAACAGCTGGGTGTCAGTCTACTGATGATAGCCCATCCCCAAACTCCAGACCAGCTGGCCCAGGAGGTGCATACAGCTGCTGTTTAAGGCTGGGGAGAGAACAGCTCCCTGTGGAATCCCAGGGCACACCATAGGAAGGCTCTCTCCCCTAATGCCACCCTCCTTCCCTGGCCTCGAAGAAAGGGCAGCAGCCATTTAAAGGTTATGCCCTGTATCTCCATGTTGGCTAGGCCTCGGGCTAGTAGGCCATGCTGAACAGTGCTGAACAGTGCTGTCAAGAACAGTAGCGCTGACCCACCAAGATCCTAGCCTAGTTCTGATCAGCACTGTCAAGAAGGGAGAGACATGCAGAGAGCTGGAAAATCGCTTCTGGGCACTGTGCCTGGCATCGTCGTAGGGTGCATGTCACTCCCATCCTTTAATTACCTTTACCAGGCTCTTTCTTGGAGTTTCCTTTCACTGGCAACATCTATTCCCACAGAGAGCCAGCGTGCAGCTGAGGAACCCATTTCCCTGCACCAGGATCTCACCTTGAAACGTGTGGTGTAATATGGAGAAGGAGCCTCTGAGCACATGCAGAGGGGTTTGCCCTTGCTCTTCTGATTAACTAGAACCAGCCGCTACAGACCCGGGATTCTGGAGAGGTGGGGGCTTGTCCCGTGATTAGGCTTCTCACCCCCCACCGCCGCCCTGTTTAGAAATTAATCCATTATTTCCCCTGGCTTCTTCTCACCCGTTGGTGCTTTACGCTGAGAGCCAAAAATGCAGGGAAGGTACCCGACTCCATGAAATGAATTGTGATGTTTTCTAGATGCAGTGGGGCTGCGGTTATTAGATCAATCAATTATGGTTGCAGATAGTATACACTTCCTTGGGACTAAGCCTGTTGAACTTGGTGGATCATATTTCTAAGAAAGCATGCCCTGGCTCAGCTTTAGTAGATTCATTAGTGGGGGAGAAAGGAGGTCCAATTTCCACTTTGGGGTGCAAATAAAGAACCCACTTTTGGAAGCTCAATTCGGTTGAGCATGGTAGTGCCAGTGTATTCATGTAGCATGTGCCATGGGACCCACACTTCCAGGGACCCCACACAATGCCTCCCCCCCAGGGATCAGGGCTATAGCTTCTTGGTTCCCCCCCCCATCCCTCTTAAAGGGCACTTGGAGTGACGCCTCTTTGGACCCTATGCCCCCAGTATGGCTTTTCCTGCCTCATACTTTATTAGGGCCCTGCAAACCCATCCATAAAGAGAGCCAACTTGGTGTAGTGCAGGGGTAGTCAAACTGCGGCCCTCCAGATGTCCATGGACTGCAATTCCCAGGAGCCCCAGGCTCATGGGAATTGTAGCCCATGGACATCTGGAGGGCCGCAGTTTGACTACCCCTGGTGTAGTGGTTAGGAGTAGGGTTTTGCATGGCAGCGTCCGAATCGGCTGTTCCAGGCCAACACAGTCAGTGCCGCGCCAGGGGGTGGGGGAGGAGAGACGCAAGTGTGTGCACGGAATTGTACACCAGTGCCCGTGCCTCCCCTCCCCCCTTCATGGTGCAGTGCTTGCTGCGTAGGCCTGGAACAGCTGATTCAGACGCCACCACACACAACTTTAGTTATGTGGACTTCTAATCTGGTGAGCCAAGTATGATTCCCCGTTCCTACACATGCAGGCAACTGGGTGACCTTGGGCTTGCCACAGCACTGATAAAGCTGTTCTGACCCAGCAGTAATACTAGGCCTCACCTACCTCACAGGGCATCTGCTGTGAGGAGAAGAAAGGGAAAGCAATTGTAAGTTGCTTTGGGTAAAGAAAAGCAGCATATAAGAACCAACCCTTCCTTCTTTTTCCCTGGTGCTGTGGGCTCCACAAATCCTTAAGCCACTCCTGACTGGGTGACCTTAGGCCAGTTACCCTAACATACCTCACAGGTGTGTTGTATTGAGGATAAAATGGTATAAAAGAACATTATGTAAGCTGCTTTGGGTCCCCAGTGGGGAGAAAATGGGAAAAATAAAAATGTGTACAGTAGCTCACATTTGGCCTAAATGGTGTATTCAGAATGGTGTCGTCTCTTTACATTGGATCAGTTGATTGGTTAAAAATGCTATTTTTAAAATAGGGATGTACAAATGTCCCCTATTTAATTTCCTTTAGGCCTGTTCCCTCCCCCCCCCCACTATTTTGTGCTCAATGGTTTTCGATCTTCCCTTTTCACTTTATAAATGTGTGTATAATTTGCGTACACGTGTTTCATGGCTTCGAAGTGCAATCTATATGGACTTTATACAGGCAGTGTACATAACTGATGTATACCGCTGACTCACCGGCGTGTGAATAATATATATTTTTTAAATGCATAAAACTTCACAGGAAAAATTCAATGCAAGGAAACAGAAAAGGGCACAGAGAGCTAGACCCCACCCCACACCTAGGTATTCTGAAATATTTGCCCACCTGCCTGTTTCAAGTTTTGTGCAGCCTCGTATTTATTTATTTAGGAAATAATTATGAATTTCTGACCCTGGTTTGTTTTTTGTATCCTAAACAAGAATAATTAATATTCCTGACAACTGTACAATACAATCCAAAGTTCCTTTATTTTAAAACAAGCCCTACCATGTCCAATAAACTTACAGACTAGCAGCTATGCATTAGATCAGACTTCTTCAACTTTTTTACCATTTAAAATGTAGAAAAAATGTATTAACTCCTGCCCATTCAGGAAACCCTTCCAGGGCCACAAAGAAACCCTCTAGTTGAGAAAGCCTGGGGCTTAGATTGTAACTTTAGAATTTAAAAGGGGAGCCAAAGGTTTCACCCCCTCCCCCAAAAAGAAAGTTTCCAGAGTAAGGGCTGTCTCACAACCAGGCCTCACAGATTAACAGTCATTGTCCAGACCTGCAAATGCTGGCAGGGGCTCCTGGGAATTGTAGTCCATGGACATCTGGAGGGCCGCAGTTTGACTATCCCTGGTCCAGACCAAGGGCCTCCATATGCAGAGTGCAAATGTGTTGTGGAGTAAATTGCTCCTATTTTGTTCATTTAGATATCTGTACCCCGTCCTTCTTCCCAAAGGATATATGAAGTCACAGAATCTTTCTGCCTTCCTCCATTTTACCATCATGACCACCACCTTATAAGATAGCATAGATCAGCAGTTCTCAAACTGGGGGTCGTGACCCCTAGGGGGGTCGATTGACCCTTTCCCCAGGGGTCGCCGAGGCCGCTGCTGCTGCTGCTGCTGCTGCTGCTGCTGCCAGATTCCTCCCCAGGTGAGCGGTTCGTGGCAGTGGCCACTTAGCCTCCCCGCCGAAAACCCGCAACGCTCCCCTATTGAGCCCCACGTGCAGCCCTGACATTCCGCTGGCCCTATAGGGAAGCAGTGGAGCCCGCCTCCTGGCCCTCCTGGGGCCAATCACTGTGGCACCTCCGAACGATCGCTGTGTCATCGCCATGCTGCTGCCACAATTGTGGCAGCGGCGGCCTCGGCAACCCAAAGGGGGTTGTGGCACTAGGAAGGTGGTGAACCACTGGCTTAGATGAAGAGAAAATGATCTTCCCAAAGTCACCGAGCAAGCTTCCACGGCAGAGTGAGAATTCAAGCCTGGGGCTCCCATATCTTTAGACTGTCACCCTTCCATTCAACCACATTGTCTCACTGATCATGGCCTCCAGCATTTTCCAGGGAGACATCTGTGGCACCTATATTATCCAATCAAAAGCTGCAACACAAGCCACTCCCCCCACTTGCCACGACACATTTGCAGAGGTTCAGCTCTGCCCTCCATAATTGCCATTCTTTTGCTCTTGGTGCTGTTTTAGAAGGAGTTTTTTTTGCACCCCGTTTTTTACTACCTAAAGGAGTCTCAAAGCAGGCTTCCAATTGCCCCCGCTACCTCTCCGTACAACAGACCCACCCTGTGAGGTAGCTGAGGCAGAGAGCTCTGACAGAACTGTGCTGTGAGAGCAGCTCTAACAGGACTATGACTAGCCCGAGGTTACCCAACTGGCTGCAGGTGGAGGAGAGGGGAATCAAATCCAGTTCTCCAGATTAGAGGCAGCCATTCTTAACCACTACACCAGCCTTTCTCCATTTTATTACCATTGAGAAGCCTCTGAAACATTCCTCAGGGTTTGAGAAATCCCAGAAGTACAGAATTTGATTGGGAAGCATAGCATTGGCCATTTGGGGAAGGGGGTGGAGGTCAACATGTTCATATATAGTCATATCGTCCAATAAATGCTTAACCAATTTTAAGAGTAAATAAAAAATTAACTCCCACCCATTCAGAAAACCCTTCTAGGTCTGTCAAGAAATCCCAGGATTTCATGAAACCCTGGTTGAGAGAGCCTGCACTACACCGGGTGCTTAGCCAAAAATTCTTTTGAATTAATTTAAACCCATGGGTTCTGATCCTCTGGCTGTCATCTTCCCCCTTCCTCCCCACATACTCAGGATTTCCCCTGACACCAAAATGTGGTAGATGCCTGTCCATGGATTCATTAATGTCTCTCATAGGCAAAGTGAGTTCTGCCCAGGATAATATAAACGAAGAAGCTGTTTGTCCCTGTAGGCTCCAGGCCCATTGCAAAAACACCATTGATCTCCAATCTATTATCAATAGTTGAAAAATATCTGTCAACCACTGGAGCTGACAAACGGTGCACTATATCCAGCGCCTTAGTGTTCATGTGCTCTCATGTGCAAACATGTGATCTGAAGACCCACACACAATGCACTCAGATGAACTGAGAAGCTGGGCCCCAAAGAATCACCCCCCCAGCATTTTAATATGGTGCCTTATTTCTTTGTTATATATCTCTGACGTCCTGCTCAAGGCAGCTTGCAATTACAAAACCAAACTCTTAAAACACAAGCCGTTAAAACACAAGCAGCAGAAACAGTAGTGTGCCATTAAAAAGCTGACAATATCTCCACCCCCTGCAACACTGAGCATCATATAAGGACAGCGGTTCTCCGGGGACCAGGACTGGAAAACAAGAATTCTCATAATATGCAAGACAACTGGCACATACATGTGGCACAAGAAAGTGAGCCAAGAAATGGGAACGCACAGAGAAGGCAACACAACACCTGGATAGCTCCAGCAAGACTGCTAGGCACAGGTTGGTGGTAGAGCAAGCCAAGAAGGGATGCCAGTCCCTCCCCATATCACTGATGATTGGGGTGACCCCAAGCAATCGTCCGGATGGCTTGACTGGAAAGCTGGTTTTGCCAAGAAGTGACATTGGTCACTATAAATGAATTGGTCATGTGCTCCAAAGGCAGATGATAAACCCTTGGCTGTGGACAATTACGGAAGTCTTGAGATATGAAACACAGAGGGATATTTTGGGAAGAAAATCAGAGTAATTTTCGGGCTGCCAGACAGAATATAATCTATAGGGTCTCTTAAAGAGCTGCTGCAGTAAGGAGTTGCCAAGAACTTGGGGGCCACTGTAGAGAAAGCCTTGCTCCTAGTAGCCACTGATTTAATTTCAGATGTTTGGGGTATCTGGAGCAGGATCTCATATAATGATCTTGGGAGGCAGATCTTACAAATCCAGGGCTGCTTAAGGCTTTAAAGAAAAGAGATAGGACGGAAAGCTGTTACACCGATTGGTTGATTAAAATTCTTCTTCTTTTTTGCTCATGATACAAGAAACCTCAGGGTCCCACCGCTCACAGGAAGAATTTTGTGTGGCCAGACACACATTAAGGAAACACAGGGCTGCCACTAAAAATGGCATCCTTGTGTCAAGTTCTCCCATAATATGTAGTGAAAACACATTCAGGAGACACGGGGCTGCCACTAAAAATGGCATCCTTGTGTCAAGTTCTCTTATAGTATTCTTTGGGTGTCCTGGACTGGTGCCATCTGCTTTCCTGCAACTTGCCAATATGGAGCAGCAGTGGGGGTGACACAGAAAATTGCTGCAACACAGCTTGGAGGATTCAAGGAGAACTCAGTAAGGGGCCCATGTTACTGGGGCAAGCCCAGGACTCAGGTACACAAGACACCCAACCTAGAGCAAGAGGTGTTCTGTGTAGAATACATTTGACACAGACACTTAAATAAAAAAGAACGGTATGAATAAATTAGATGTTTTTTTTTTAAAACACACATACAGAGGCTATAATGTTTCAGATGCATTGCCATGTCGGTCGGCAGCAGAAGAGCAAGATTTGAGTCCAGCAGAAGAGACTAACAAGATTTCCAAGGCCTAAGCTTGGGGTGGGGCATCAACACTCCCTTTGTCAGATCCCCAGGTATCTGACAAAGGGAGAGCTCAGAAGCTTCTACCCTGGAAATCTTGTCGCTCATTAAGGTGCTCCTATGGAGGTCTACTATGTTGCCTGTGGCTTGCCAGCCGTTTGCTGCATGCGCCGGACCAATTCAGTTGTGCTGACTGCTTTTGACTGTCCTCCTCTAGGCTCTTACATTTGTTACCTGCTTTACCCTCTGGATTCTCTTCTCTCTTAGCCTCAAGAGCCCTGAAAGTGACTGTGGAAGGATAAAAGAAGAGCCTCGCTAGGTCAGACCCAAGGGGCAGATCCTGTTCCCAGCACTGGCCTGTGGGAAGCCCATAAGGGCAACAACCCTCCCCCAACTGGCACCAGAGACATCTTGCATAGCTTATTTAGTGGTCCCCTTTTGCTGGAATGGCTAATGCCCAGTTACCAGGTCTGTCCATCCAGAGTTGGCCTGAACCGTCTTTCAAGCCATCCAAAACGGCTGTCTTCCCCTGTGGGTGCATCTTTGAGGCTGCCAGCAAGTTAAGCATTGGGAGAAGCAATCCTCCCTTTGGGCTGCCCTGAATCTCCTGCCCCTCAGTGCCATGGGTTGACCTCCAAGTTCTGGTGGCGCAAGAGAAGGAGCAAAAATTCTGCCTAGACCTTTTCCCCTGGAATCAGAAGGCCATTCACCAATGACTGGCCAGCAAGTCACAAGGAACATCAAATGAACTTTTAAGGTTTTTTTTTTTTGGGGGGGGTGAGACTGTTCCTTTCTCCCACCCCAACCCTTCTGGACCCTCCCGGTCAGCCCAACAGTTCCCTTCTGCTCCAGTTACACCCCAGAGCTCTCGGCGCCCCACATCTGGATAGGCCCTGGGGATTTGCTTGGTCACATCTGGTGGCCCTAGCCGGAAGGACACAGTAGGAGCCATATCTGCATTCCCTGGGTGGGGGCGCCCCCATCTGCCACGGAGCCTTGGCAAGCCGGGCCAACTTTGCCTGCCCCTCTTCCCGGGCAGCCAGCTAGGAAGAGCCCCGGCGGGTATCTCGCGGGCACCTCCTCGGGAAGCCGGCGAAGAGGCAGCCTTGCCCAGGCTTGGCTTGGGCTGCCCGGTCTCTCCTCGGTGGAGCTCAAGAAACGCAGCCCGTGCCCGCGACAGCCAGTCTGCTCAGCGGCAAGGAGGGAGAGACGCCGGACGGCTGCCCCGCCACCCGTCGGACCCCTTGGCCATCCTCGGGGGGGGAGGGCGAGGGGAGGTCTTTCTGATTTTTTTAAAGACCCTCCCCTCAAGCAAGTGCAGGACAGAGACCGTAGGAGATTCGCCACCAGGAAGAACGAGAAGGTGGGGAGGGGGGGGGGCGCTGCGTGAAATCTCCCCCTACCCCGTCCTCTTTTCTGGCTCCCCCTTGGAAGCCATGCGTAGGGTCCCTCGGCCACACCACGATCCCTCGGCGCAATCCTAGGCAGGTTCTTCCCCCAAGTGGCTCCCTTTTGTCTCGAAAGGAGCCGGCTCGTCGGTAAGCGCTCGGAGGGTTGCGCTGCCCATCGTTTTTGGAGACGGGCGGGGAGGAAGAGCGACCCCCGCGCGTCCTCTGCTGCCGGCAAGTAGCGCGGGGCCACCCACCACATGGCACTCTCGGCTCGGGCTGCCGGCGAGCCCCGATCCGGAGCGCGACGCGGGAAGCCTTCGGCGTGCCAACGCACACGCCCTCGCGCCTCCGCTCCCTCGACGGCCCTTGGCCCCGCCGGCCCAACGGGGCCTGCTCTCTGGGCATGCCAGCCCCCCCCCCCCCGGGAGGGGAGACGCCGCTGGGCCCGGCCCACCCCACCCACTACGGGGCCGCCCCCCGCCCCGGCAGGACCCCCGAGTCGCCTCTCTTACCTGGGCATGCGGCGGAGACGCTGGCTGGCTGGCTGGCTGGCTGGCGCCGCTACATCCCGCCCGGGCCCCCCTTGTGGTTCGAAGCAGAGTCGCCCCCACCTCCCTTCCTCCTCCTCCGCCCGGTTCCCGGCTCTGCGCTTCGCAGCCGCCTCTCCCTGCCTCCCTGCGCAGCCGGCCGCGAATGCGGGGATCCCCGCGGCTGCTGCTGCGAGGCGAGGGGCGGCGAAGGGGCTGCCGCTCCAGCTCCAGCCCTGCACTGCAGAGCGAGGGGTTAATGGGCAGCGGCGGCGGCTTGAGGCGCCTTCCCGGACTGGAGCGCCGACAGGACGCGCGGGCGAGCGAGCGAGCGAGCGAGGGCAGGAGCGGCGCGAAGATGCGGAGGTGGATTTCCCAGGGAGCGGGCGGGGCGGACGGAGCGGCGGGTGTGTGTCTGTGTGTGTGTTGGGGGGGGGGGGATTTCTCTTGGCCAGCTCGTCGCCCCCAGCACAGCCGGCCACGGAGCAGCTCGCCCGCGGCGGCCCTCTCGCGGCTTCTTTGCTTCTGCAGCCGGAGGGTGGGAAGGCCCGGCGCCGGAGCCTTCCCTTTGGAGGGGGGCCTTACATGCCCAGGGGCTGCTCAGCTGAGAGCCCGGAGAACCCCGGGGAGGAGGGGGCTATTGGGGATGGGAGGAGCAGGAAGGATCAGGGCCTCTTCCATTCAAGAGATAGCCTCCAGACACTTTAAGCAAGGCGGGGCAGGGGGGGGGGGTCTTGGCTGCCCTTCTCACCTTCCCCCAGGTATCTGTCTTCTCTGCTGGCCGTCACTCTTCTAAGAAGCTAGAGGCAACATGACTTGATTCTCCCAACACCGTTTTATCCTCACAACAACCTGGTAAGGTAGAGAACGAGGATAATCCATGTGAGGATTTGAACCCAAGTCGGGCAGATCCTTGGCAAAAGCAAAGGCAGAAGGAGGGGATAGACAGGGCCTCACTTGAAGTCAAGTGGGGCCAGAAGAGAAGTTGGGGGCAAGCTTGATGAAGCCTCTGGCTCTGATTGGGAGAGCTGCCCTGATGTCACAGAAGGGTAGGCTAGGCTGCTATTGGATAGGCTGCTGTGGTCTCAGGAAGGGTGCAGCAGGCAGGATGGGAAGAAGAGGTGGAGATCGAAGAGAGGAACATGGTCCCAGCAAGATCAGCTCCCAGTTACCAACTGGTGAAAGCAGGTAGGGAAAGAAAATGTCTGCCTGCCACCCAAAACACAACTGATGTGGGGATTTTCTAGGCAGCACTGGCCAAGGATTGGCTCTGTAGAGCCACCTGACTTGTGGGGTGTGTGTGTGTGGTAGGGGAAGATTCTGGTCCATAGCTGCTATCCAGCTTGAGTAGTCTGCAGTCCCTCTGCTGACCAGAGAGCAGCTGATGGAGCAGAGACAAAGGAATAGTTACCCAAATACTTATAAAAACCAACAACTCTTCTCCTTCATCTGGAGCAGCTGATCAGTAGGAGGGTTAGAGCTGCAAGGAAACTTGGGAAGGCGGAGTAGGCTGAAGGCAGGAAGGGCAGAAGACCCCCCCCCCCCCCGAGCATGAGAGAAAATGGGAAACTGAGGAAGGGTTATAAGTCACCTTCTGATTCTGTAGCATTCCTGTAGTCTCCATACATCCCCTGTAAGCAACAGCGTGTTGTAGGAGAGGAATCTCTTGGCGTGTAGAACAGGGGTGCTTTTTAAATTTTAAAAATTATTCTAGTTAATTGCTCTCTCTTACTTTTGGAATATTATTTCTTCTTCTGGGATGCAGAAAACATTTGAGAATCATTGTTCGTTTTAAATAGTTGCGTTTTAAAACTGTTGAAGGAGTTCAGAGAGGAGGCAGAGCATGCTTGGCCAAGCCTTGTGGAAGAACCCTACAGAAGAAATGAGCCATCTAAAGAACTGGAGCCGGCCCAAACCCAGGTCCTGTTGGGGAGAGGCTGGAATGTGGGTGAAGGATGTGGGTGTTTGAACAGCTATCCTCTGTAAAAAAAAAAAAAAAAAACCACACACGCAAAAAATGAGGATCTAAGAATTGCTCACATGCCTGGGAAAGAGGGTTGTCCTGGGTGAGTCCAGTGGGTCACAGCTCTGTTGTAGCTGGCTGTCTGGGGGGGGGGGTGTGGAGAAAGCACACCGCGGTTGCCTAGCAACACCACCTCAGGTTTGGAGCGCATCCTGTGGTTGCCAAGCAACAGTGGCCTGTCACCTTGCCGTTAAACGGAGCCGAAAAATGGTGGTCCCTGTTCAGCCTCCAAGAGCTGAGGTGGGTTGTAAGAATGACCCACATCCTCAGGTCCCCCTTCACTGAAGGATGCACCTCATGGGAAAGCTGGGGATACAATCCCAAGCCAGAGAGAGAATGAGACCAGCCTGAGTTTCCATCCCTGAAAATCTGTATTTGGGGTTTCCCCCATAATTCCTTCTGAGGCACAGCCTCCCTCCCCAAATAAGGGATCAAGACACCTTGGTTTCCCATAAACTGCTCTAGTCTAGTTAGGTCAGAAGAGCTGTCCTTTCAAAAATTTTTTTTGATGAATATCACTCAAACCAAGCCAGTTTGACCCAAGGCAATAACAAGGATGCTTCACCTGTTGAGTGCATGCCTGAGCATTCAACAGGGCAGAGACTGCCTTGGAGGAAAATATCGGCCTTTCCTGCACTGATCCGAAAGAGAATTTAGTTCGTTAGTTCATTCCTGTCCTGCCTTCCTCCCTGACGGGGATCCAAAGCGTCTTATATCATTCTCACCTCCACTTTTATCCTCACAACAATCCTGTGAGGTAGGCTAGGGAAAGGGTATACTGGCCCAAGGTCTTCCCACAAGCTTCTGCTGTAACGTGGATAGGGATTTTCAGACCTGAATCTCCAAGTTCCTTGCCTGACACTCTTAACCACTACTTCACAACGGACCTCTTTTGTTTAATTCAGATGTTAATGTGGGGAATTTTCTTTTGCAGAAGTGTTCTGTCTGATTCCATGGATCCCAGTTATGTTGACAGAAGGCCTTTTGTGTTGCAGAGATATCAAAGTCGTCTACAGCTTTCCCCTCAGCCAGCCTTTCTCAACATTTTTGAGAAATCCCTGAAATATTCTTCTGGCTTCGAGAAACCCCAGAAGTGGCACGATCAAGCAGAGTCTAGCTGGGAAACAGAGCTGTGTCATGCCCACCTGCCCCCCTTCCCCTTCCCAACCCCACCCAGCCCATCATTGGCCATTTTGGGAGGGGGTGTGTGGGTTGACATGATCAAAAATGGGAACCCCTTCCAGGGCCCTCAGGAAACCCCAGGGTTTCATGAAACCCTGGCTGAGAAAGCCTGCCCTAAACCTTTGGCTTGTAAGTCAACAGCTCTCACTTCCATATCAGAAGCAGATGCTTGAGACAATTTTTCTCAATGGGTAATCCGCACGCAGAAATGTTTCATTCGTTCGCTGTAAACGTATCTGTGCTGTCTCTCCAGCGGACCTGCACTGGGGCAGTCTAGAAGCATGAAGGAAACCTAAAATAGCATAAAATCAGCACATGCAATATTTAAAACCCAGTCTTAAAAAAACCATATGCATGGCATTTGCTATTGCAGAAAGTGCAGATGGTCACTGGGCTAGGCGGCTTTGAGATGCTGCCAGGCGAAGTCACAGAGGAAAACTTCCTTGATGGAGAGTAGCCCTGCCAAACGCAGGTGCTCAGCCATTTTTGGAAACCGGATGCTGGTCTAAGAGTGGACTTTGGCCTGATCCTTGATTTCAATGACCCAATCCATCTGCTGTCAGATGCAATCTTCATATACTCTGCAGGAGGTCAGTGGGATTCTGTGTTCCCATCTCTGGTTACTGGCACCATCTTATTGGCAGGACCTATCTGTGAATCAGGACCTGTTGCTGAAATACCATGGAATGGTATTTCAATGCCTTTTTGTGCTGTCAAATCACAGCTGATTAGGGATGATTCTGTCGAGGTTTCAAGGCGAGAAGAAGAATCGGGTGTTGTACCATCTTTTCAAAGCAGCTTATAATCGCCTACTCTTCCTCTCCCCACAACAGATACCCTGTGCGGTAGGTGGGGCTGAGAGCTCTGAGAGAACTGTGACTAGCCCAAAGTTGCCCCTCTGGCTTCATGACGAGGAGTGGGGAATCAAACCCGGCTCTTTAACCAGCACACCAAGCTGGTTCTCAGCAGAGATGTTCGGAGATCAGTTGCCATTGCCTGCCTCCACATCAGAACCTTGGCACTCATGGGAGGTCTCCCATCCACCTACTAGGCAGGGCCAACCTTGCTTAGTTTCCGAGATCTGATGAGATTGGCCATGCCTGGCCAGTGAGGAGGAGCTCACCACCTCCTTAGGCAGCCTATTCCACTGCTGAACTACTCCGACTGTGAATTTTTTTCCCCTGATATCTAGCCTATATCGTTGTACTTGAAGTTTAAACCCATTACTGCGTGTCCTTTCCTCTGCAGCCAATGGAAACAGCATCCAGCCCTCCTCCAGGTGACAACCTTTCAAATACTTAAAGAGGGCTATCATGTCCCCTCTCAACCTCCTTTTCTCCAGGCTGAACATTCCCAAGTCCCTCAACCTATCTTCATAGGGCTTGGTCTATTAGGACCCTGTTCTTCTTTCCCCCTCTGCTGGCAGGACCTAGAGCACCTGCTGCCCCGGTTACCCTGGTTGTCCTGGAGGGGACAAGTCCACAGGCAGCCCCCTCCCCAGCGTGGGGTCCCAGTTGCCCACTGGCCAAGACCCTCCCTGCAAAAGGCCGCATGCACTCTTCATCTGGGGGAAATTTGCCGGTGCCTCTCTCGGACATTTCACCCAAGCCCCAAACCTTCCAAGCTCCGTTTTAACGGCCCTTCAGACCGCGAAGGCCTCCAAGACGTCCCGCCCTTTCTGTCATTTCAGAGTGACGACTTCATCAAGTTCGGTCAATGGGAATCGTGGGCCGGTGTGCTTCTTTAATTTTGCTCCAAGGCCGAGTGGGCCCGAAGGCTCACAGCGCCCTCTAGTGGGGATGGTACCGCTTTGCTCTCCCTTTGCAAATGACAGGCGGCGCAGCTCCGCGATGGGACTGGAGGGCGTTTTCTTTCACGCGGACTTCTTTGAAGCGCGGTTTGGCGCCGTTGGCTGAGTGCCGGAATCTGTTTCCAAGGCCCAGCTTCAGCCCCTGGAAATGGTAAAGCGGGAAGGGTGACATGCACGGAGTGGCTCTCTTCTATACTTTGAGCGGCCGCAGCCTGCGCTTGATGTGTTCTGAGAGGATTAGAAGATGGCACTTCAACCGGTCCTTGTATTTACAAGGAACAGATGCCATCAAAAAAGGGAATCTTCTCAGAGAATGGGCTGGCACCAGCCGCAGCACTAGACTCCTGGCCTGCCTGCATCATACAGATCTTGTCAAGAGATGGTTGTAACATCCTGGCCTGACAAATCTGGTTCCCATCCCTCTTATGATTCTAAAACTTAATGAGATCCAGCCTGATGGAGACTTCTGTTGAGCTCAAAAGCTTGCAGCATTTGGGGTCATTTTGGTCGGCCGTGACAAAAGGCATTGCACAGATTTTGTTTTCGTTTCTGGATTCTGCTTGGATGAATATCGGTGCCGTTCCCAGTGGTGTCTCCCACCACAGGAATCTCCCCATGCTTTAAAATACAGTTTGCAGATGACACCCAATTGGGAGGTGCAGCAAACACCCCAAAAGATAGAGATGGAGTTTAACAAGAGCTGAACACACTGGGAAAGTGGGCGATTGAGAACAAGATGCAATTCAATAAGGAGAAGTACAGAGTTCTGCATGGGGGTCACAAGAATGAGAAACCTTCCTACTAGATGGGAGATACACCTCTGGGTAGCAGTGTGTGTGTGAACAAGATCTTGGGGTACTTCTGGACTGTAAGCTAAATATGAGCAGACAGTGTGATGTGGCAGTAAAGAAGGCAAATGCAGTCTTGGGGTGTATCAACAGAGGCATCCCATAAAAACTGCAAGATGTCATCGTCCCTCTGTATACTGTGTTGGTCATACCCCACCTGGAGTACCGTGTGAAGTTCTGGAGGCCTCACTTCAAAAAGGGCATGGACAAAACTGAGAAAGTACAGAGGAGAGCGACGAGGATGATCTGGGGCCTGGGGACAAAGCCTGATGAGGAAAGGCTGAGGGACTTGGGAATGTTCAGCCTGGAGAAGAGGAGGCTGAGAGGGGACCTGATTGCTCTCTTTAAGTATTTGAAAGGTTGTCATTTAGAGGAAGGCAGGGAACATTTCCCGTTGGCAGCAGAGATCTCCAGCAGATCTCCAGACAACACAGAACTTGGAGGAAATGGGTACTTTCGATATCCTGAAGTCCCTTTCCTCTCCAAACCCTGCCTTCTCCCAGCTCCACCCCCAGGTTCTCAAGAATGTCCCACCCTGGTGCTGGCAACCTTCACCCCCACCTGCAAATGTTCAGGGAAGCATGAAGCTGTTGGCCTTCTCCCATTGGGAGATCCCCCCCCCAAAAAAAAACAGGGAGCATGTTCATTAGATGGATGGATGGATGGATGGATGGATGGATGGATGGATGGATGGATGGATGCATACACTACCCATTCCCGTGGGCTCACTTTCTCTGGCTGGCTGGGCTGTAATGCTACAGGGTAGAGTAGCTGGGAAAGTGAAGATGGAGGTATCTATTGGGGGTGGGTGAGGGTGGCAGCATGATTACCACAGTTTGTGTGTGTGTGTGTGTGTGTGTGTGTGTGTGTGTGTGTGTGTGCACCGATTCAGCAGTGTAAAAGGGAGAGGGGTCAGATTGGATTCGGAGGCAGCATTGAATTGTGAGGTGGGAGAGCCTGAGGACATGGCTCTTGCCCCTTTTGCTACTGCCAAGGGGGCATGTATTTCCTGCTGATGTCGAGAAGCAGCCTTCTACTGGAAGATCCTCTTGCTGTCTGGTTACTGGCATTGTTTTCTGATGGGCCAGACCAGGGGGCGCACAGAGGGCCTTCTGCATACCAAGTAATGGTCTTTGCCTCTGCGCTCCAGTCCTTTTGCCACTGGGGCTTTCTGTCTTCCCTACTGGGGATGCAACCTCCAGCGCGTGACCCTCTGCTTCCTCTGAGCCCGTGTGTGCAAGCAGGGCCCATAGATCTAGGCGCAGGAAGCTGTTTCCATATTGTACCACCTCTGAGCTGTCGCTCCCAGAGGCCAGCAAGAGGACCGCGCCTTCCCAGCCCGCGAGACTCTCGCTGTTCAATTCTTCCCCCTTCTTTCTCCTTCAATGGTGCCTGCCTCTCGTCTCAATAAGCGGCCTAATTTGCTAATAAAAACAATTACGCTGATTGCCGGCTCAAAGGGCAAAGAGGTAATCATCTCCTTAAGCTTTCCCCGTGTGCCAAACAATGGAGGCGCGACGCTCCATGGCCGTGTGCCTAAGGCTGCAGGGCAGACCTATTCTCCCCTGACCTCAATAGCCCAGGGAAGCCCGATCCCAGCAGATCTCGGAAGTTAAGCAGGCCAGCCCTGGCTAGATTTTGGATGGGAGACCTCCAAAGATTTGGGTGGAAGGAACCATAGAGGTCATGATGTGGAGGCAGGCAATGGCCAACCACCTCCAAACAGCCCTTGCCTGGCTGCCAGACAATCCTCAGGTCTCCTGGCTACATTACACACACGTATGCTAAAGAAATTTGTTCCGTGTAGTATATTTCTGGTAAGGCCTTGGAGGCGGAGCGTGTCTCATAGCTTAAGTGCCACTCAGTGCTTAACACCCACTCAGGGTGGCTGTCCCGCCCCTGAGTGCCTTCTCCTCCAACTGGGTTGCCTGTCTGTCCAGCAGCCAGCCAATCGCCTTCCGTCCCCCACCCCTGACCACCCCCTCCTCCTTCCACTTAATGCCCGAGGCTCAGAGGTTGCAGATCCCTGCTGTGTGAGAGCTGACCCTGCTGGTGAGTCCCCTTCCCAGTCTGTAGCCTTTCCAGGTCCTAGGGGGAGGGAGAGGCCATCCTCCAAATTCTTCCACCCCACCCAATCTAGTGCCCATTGTTTTCCTGAATGCAATGCGCTTGGCCCCTAGTAAATAAGACTTATCCTGGATGGGATAAGAAGGCATAGTCTTTCCTCTTTCCTCCCCTAGTACTTGGATTCTGGGACTTCTTCAGCGCTCTGAGGTGAGGACTGCTCATGGCATCTGATCCACCCATAACTTCCAGTATCTGCACTCACACACTCACAACTGGGACCACTTCAGGCCCGGGAGGTGACCTGCAAAGCCAAGAACTCATTCTGTGGAACACCCAGTGAAGTGTCATAGCATGCAAGCTTTCCGACTTCCCAAGAACTGTTCATCAAGCCAGGTTTTAAGAAATCCAGGATAACGGAAAAGCAGATATTCCACGTCATTGGGATCTTGAGACCCTCTTGGACTAGGATTATGGTGGGACTTCAAGCAGGCAAAGAAGGTTCAGGTTTCAGGAAGCTGCCGGCCAGGAACCAACAAGTGAGAGGCAACCAAGCAATTCGGCTCCATAGGTAATTCCTGTTGCCTCTTGCTGTTGCTGATGTCTGAGATCAAGCAGAGCCCTTATCAGAGATCAGTGGCCACCACACTGCACCACCCCAAGCCAGTGGCTGGGCCAGAGAACTGGCCCTTGATGTGGGCCGTGGCAGCTCTACAAACTCTAAGAACATCCAAACAACACTGCTGGATCTGAACAGCGGTGCCACTTAGCTTAGTCGGAAGAGAAGGGCCTTGTGGTGTCTCACCCACCCATGTTGGATCATGCACTTTCAATGCACTTTAGAGGTAGATTCTCGTGTTCCGCACAGGAAAATCCGGTTGCTAAAGCACACTGGAAGTGCATTATCTGACAGGTGGGAAATGGGCCGAAATCTCAGCCTTCAGAGGAGGCAATGAAAGAGTTTTAGGGATAGATAGGCCAGGCTTGTAGCATCTTCTTTTTCTGTACTTTTATTGCTTCCCCCCTACCTACCTACCTACCTACCTACCTACCTACCTACCTATCTACATACATACATACATGTCATTTTATGAGTAAATCGATGTTTTAGCTATGCTAATTTTTGTAACTGTGAAATTGCTAATTTTGACATTTCTGGTCTATGACTGTAATAAAGATATGTGTGTATGTATTGCTGTCCCCTTTTGATGTGTAAACGGATATTCCCAAGGACCTCCTTCCTTCTTGCTTGTTTCACAACCCACTCTTGCACACCCAACCAGAGTCCTCCACCTCTGGCACCATGAGGGCGGGCATGACTCCTACATCTCCATCCATCCTAGCTAGTTAGTCCAGGGTCATCAAGGAGTGCAGGAACAAAAGTCAGGCTGCATAAAAAAAACTAAGCACATTGTATCTACACTGCATTCTTCACCGCCTTTCCTTAAATCAGGCTGAGTAGTCTGGATGGGAGTCATCCTGCATTCACTCAGTGTCAGAATCCTTTGTACACTGGCAGATCATCAAACAAGCTGATCATCTCCCCTTGTACAGTATGGCCCTAAGACTTTGCTGGGAGTGTCCAGCTGGTTTTGGGAATCAGAGCTGCTCAATGAAGGTGTGGTGTTTCTAGGAACACAGCATGAAGGGGCTGGGGTTCTGCTTCATCAGCCTTTGTTGACACACCTGCTGCATTGTTTTGTCCACTGAGCTCCCTGCTGTTTCAACTCTCTAAGAAACCATCTCTCCAGCTTCATCTGACGAGCTGTCATCACTGCAAGGGAGGCCCTGACAGGAGCTCTGGAAGCAGCATACACCTCCATTTCGGGGGCTGTTTCTAGTTTCAAAGTGCTCCAGGAAGAAGGTTCCCAGGGGCTCCCTCTTTTATCTATCACTGGGCAACCTGCTCATGCCCTCCTCCCTTCCCCTCCCACCCTGCCTGCAGGGGAGTCCTCTCACCACTTGCAGACCTTTCTGGCAAGTGGGTTACAGCAGCAGAGCCTACCAGAAGCCCTGAGCCTGGGCACTCTCCCCACCTTAGGGTTTGTATCTGCTAGTCCTAGTCATTTTGATGTCAGCAGGACTGTGGAGGTCTTGGCTCCAATTCCACTGAGTTCTGCAGGTGACATTAAATCTTTGCAAGCACTTTGCCCTGCCTACCTCACAGGGCCATTGTGAGGGTAATAATGGAGGAGAGAACTATGTGTCCTGCCTTGAGCTCCTTGGGAGAAGGGAGAGGAAGGTTTTGACATATTTTGGGAAGGGCGAGGGTTGGATTAAAATTGGCATGAAAGAAAAGTGATACCTTCTTTTGCAGATTTTTCATTCCAATAGGGCTACTGAGGCCTTGGCTGCAGCCCCTTCCCTGGCAATTCTCCAATGCATCATAAGAAATGCATGATGGTAAATATCCACTTAAAAAAAACTATTTTATTTATTTGCTTAATTCATTTATAGGCTACCCTTCCTGCTGAGAATCAGAGCAGAGTATGAGACGTAAAAAAAAATCAATTCAAACAAACAGCAAAGACCTCCGATAAATGATGCAGTGGGGCTGGGGGTTGCCAAACTGCAGAACAAGGCAGACAATTAAACCTGCCTAAGGCATGACGTGCCATCACACAGAAAGTAGGCTGCAAAGAGAGAAGGCAGAGCAGTCAAGGGAAGGCGACGGGTAAAGACCGCAATAGGCTAGAACCCTGTCCCTTCTAAAAAGTGTCTTCCTGATCTATTGCATTATAGTATAGTTCTAACTTCTTGAAAAAAACTCCTGTGAATATATCCATCCATCTATCCCTCTCAGAGCCTCTTGTAGCACAGAGTGGTAAGGCAGCCGTCTGAAAGCTTTGCCCATGAGGCTGGGAGTTCAATCCCAGCAGCCGGCTCAAGGTTGACTCAGCCTTCCATCCTTCCGAGGTCGGTAAAATGAGGACCCAGATTGCTGGGGGGTAAACGGTAATGACTGGGGAAGGCACTGGCAAACCACCCCGTATTGAGTCTGCCAAGAAAACACTGGAGAGCGTCACCCCAAGGGTCAGACATGACCCGGTGCTTGCACAGGGGATACCTTTACCTTTACCTATCCCTCTCTCCCTCCCTAATCTGTCCTCCCTCCCTCCCCATCCATCCCACCCCATCCATCCATCCATCCATCCATCCATCCATCCATCCATCCATCCATCCATCCATCTAATCGCAGCTGATTTATGGTGACCTTGTAGGGTTTGACGACCTTCAGTGGCCTGCCTCTAGCAAATGTGGATTTCCTTGGCAGACTCTCCTCTTAAGTACTAACCAAGGCTGACCCTGCTTAGCATCTCAGATCTGACCCCACTGGGCCAGCCCATATTTCCCTTTGGCTATTCCCCATCCTGCCCTGCTTATGGGCATCCCTGGGGCAGTAGGCAGACTGTTGCCATGTCGGACCTAACTGCTGAGCTGCCCAGCCCCTTCGACCGGTGCCAAATTCTCCTGTTCTCCATTCTGCTACCGACACACCTGGATCCAGATATAGCTTGAGCAGAAGCTGGCATTAAGCATCCACCCCCACAAGCTCCATCTGCCAAATTAGGTTTGCTTCCTCCTGGACTCTGTGCTCAGAATACATTCTCTTTTGACCGTGGGGGATGCGGAAATAGGATTTGCTTTAGTGACAAGGCACTGGGACTTGTTCCTCTGCTCCCCCTCCCCCAGTTCCTCCCTGTGATGTTGCACGAGAGATACTCCCTGCAAATGCATGCTCATACTGAGATAATCACTTATCTACACTACAGACTGTAGCTGCTTTAATACCAATTTCCTCTTCCCTAGAGAAGACCTTAAAAAAAAATCTCTATGAACTGGAAGTAGGAATTCAGGACCGGGCATCGACAGACTCAGAGGTTGGCTCAGCCTTGGCTAATAATTTTTAAAACCCCGCACAAAAATGTAATAATGGCTGGTATTATAAACAGCAAGAAAAAAAGCGTCAAGGGAGACCAGACAGGATTTTCTACCTGATGCTGTCCTGCAAGCTAAAAACATGTGGCTTTAGGAATTAGACCAGTTTGATTCAAAGACATGCTGGAATTTATGTATGTATTTGCTTCATTTCTCTCCATTGGGGACGCCAAGTTGCCTTTACCACTCTCTTCCATGTTATCAACACAATACATCTGTAAGGGAGATCAGGCTAAGAGCAGGTGACTGGCTCAAAGAGAGCTTCCACGGCAGAGGGGAGATTCAGTCCGGGATCATAGTCCAACACCCTAACCACTGCTCCATACTGACCTAGGGATGGAGTGCAAACAAGCAAGGGTCTGACCAATGTATCCAGAACCTTAATTTGGGCCTGTACTCCCGGCACCCTTGCCAAATCATATGCCACAGGGTTCGTTGGGGAATCTTTGAGAGTTACATTGGTCGAAAGCTGATACATTTGTAATCTAAATTGTGCCCAATACATTCCCCCAGTGAGAGGTTTCCAGACCACCAAAGTGAGGAACTCTGCCCCTCTTCCAATCATAGTTCCAGGGCCACGTGCTGTGCTTGGTGACTCCCTGGCCCATGCATCTGTCTGTTAAAGAAGCACCCATTTGCCATGTCCCAGTTGAGCACAGGGAGGGGAGAGTTGTATGGGGTGCCAAGCTGCCACTTGGCCCTGAGAAATTAGGGCTTGCATTTACACCAGGCGCTTAACCCATGGCACAAGGAAATGCCCCCATGTGGTGATCACCGCTGGATCATTTGGAGGTATTTGCGGTGTGGCATGTTCCAGGTGGCAGCATCCATGGCCTCTGCTTATGGCGCAGGGGAGATCTGGAAGGCAGTGTGTCATTAAGAGGAGAGCTGGGAGGTGCCTGCTCCTTTGAAAGAGAGCGAGCAAGAGCTGGTGTAGAAGACTGCTGGTTCTTTCTTCCCTCGGGGAATGGCTTCACGGGGCAGCTTGCGATTGGAAGCTGCTTTGAGCCTCCTGCGGGTAGTAGAAGGCGGGATACAAAGAAACCAGCGCTCCCCTTCCTTCAGCAGGAAGCTCCTCCCTCCACAGGACAGCACCTCTGCTAGTGAAATGAGTCCAGTGGGTCCAGCTCAGGGAGCGGTGACTGCAAATGCGTGGGTCCATTTTGTGCTGCTCGAGCAACAGGCAGGCTTCCTCTCTCACTCCCACTTCCTTGAACCTGCTCTTCGGTCATCCACTTCTCCCAGCGTGAGCCCACACAGACCCTTGGCAAACCAATGTCCTCTCCAAATTAAGACCACCGCCAAAATGCAGAACGTCTCTGTTCCGTGCCCGCTCTTCCACCTCGGCAGTGAAGAAGAAAGCTGGGAGATGGGAATGACTCCTTTTCTCGCTCTGGGTTGACATTATTAAGAGCTGTGCTCTGCGTCTTCATTAATGCATGAGGAGGAGCGGGGCTTAATCCCAGGAGATGCGCTGCGTCTCGTCTTGCCTGTGAACCGGAGTGGATAGAAATGCTCCAGCCCGGGCTGTCAGGAGGGTGGTGGGGGCATGTTCCCTGCTGGGGTGGGAGGAGGGGGAATCCTGGCACATGGGGCCAGTTACAGGGTTTGGGGGTTCATGGGCAGAGAGTGCTCCAGCCTCTCTGGGCTCACTGCTAGCCGCCTTTCTCGCCCAGCCACTTGTGTGCCTGCCGCCTCCCTGTGCAGCTTCCCGCAGCCCACTTGCAAATGCTGTCAGTGGAAGGGCCTCTGCTTTGCATGCAGAAGGCCCCGGCTTCTATCTCTGGCATCTCCAGCGAAAAAGACCAGTCCGCAGGTGATACGAAAGGCCTCAGCCTGAAGAGGTGTCTGAGTGGACAGTACTGACCCGGGGGGAGGGGGATCAATGGTCTCATGAAGGTAGGTTCAAATGTTTGTTGGCAGTCACCCCGGCCCAATAGTGCTGGGCCCAGGGTGGTGGTGGTGGTAGCTAGGAGGAGGGCTACTGCTACGGCCTCCAGGGATGCTCATGTTCTGTGCGCCATCCACATGCCTTTAAGCAGCATGTGCAGCTGGGGGCAAAGATGATGCAGCACACACAAGCGAGCGATGGAAGAGATGGGATTAGATGGATTGAGGGAGGATGTCTTTCCGTGGCTACCAAGGGGGACTCCCCACAGTCAGAGGCACTAAACCTCTGAATCCCAGAGCCAGGAGGAAACATCAGGGAAGGCCTCTAGGCCCTGTTTGGGGCCCTCCAGAGGAACTGGCTGGCCACTGCGTAAGACAGGAGGGTGGACTAGATGGACTCATCCTCCCCAGGGAAATGCAAGAACGTAGGAGATGGGAAGTACTATCCAGTGAAATGGATTGACCAGCTTTTTTCAACTTTTTGACCATGGAGGAACCCTTGAAATATTTTTCAGGCTTCCAAGTGGATACCCAGAAGTGGTGACCTGCCCCTTCAGAGAAGTGGGCACTGAAGATGCAGGAGCCAGCCAATCAACTGATCGATCATTTCCAATTTCCATTGTGGAGAAAGAGACTAGGCCTGTGGGGCAACAGGGGAAGTGGGCTCCAGGGATGTCTGTCAGTGGCCATTCAAACTTCTGGGAAAGGCCACATAAACCCTGGGGATCCCCGGTTGGGAATGCCAGCAATTGACAGTAACTCGGGGCCTGATAAAACACACACACCTTTAAAAATTTGGAACTGACTATCACAGAGGGCTTCCAAAACTGTGGTCGGTCTGCAACTCTTAATTGCTAATGGAACCTCCACACACAGAGGCAGCATACCTTTGATTAAAGAACAGGTCTTTGGCTTCATGCACAATTGGGGGCTTTTACTGGGCTGCTGCTGAAAACATGACGTTGGACTAGATAGATCTTGGTTTGATTCAGGAATGCAGTTCTCTCTCTGTCACACACACAGACACACACACGTTTCTGATTTTTTCTCTAACCTTTACTTGCTTTTTGGATGCACAACATGCAAACAGAACATCCACGGTAACTAGGAAGGAGCTGATGGTTACTAAGAGGGGGACCCACTGGAAAGAGGCAGAGAGCGAACGAGCGAGCAAGAGCGCTAACTAGATCATGCTTATCTGCCATCCCGGCTCTCCGTTATCAGAGCTGCATAAATTAGAATGAAAATTTAATTTGGAGGTTTGAAAAATTCATGGGACGTCTAGGCAGTGATGCTGGTTCAGATGTTCGCTTCGTATCAAGAAAGGATGAATGGAGCTGTCAGCAGGGGAAGGGGAATTAGTTTTGTGTAAAAGGGCTTTGATATTAGCCTCATCGATGGCAACTCCTCACAAGATCCTTTGCTACTAGTTCTCTGGAGCATCTCCACTCTAGCTAGATGGCTCATTTTACGCGAGGCTGTACCAGGGACCACTGCCGGACCCAGATATTGGTGAGGCCCCTGAACAGTGCCTACCTTTTCAGGGTGCCAACTCTGGGTTGGGAAATGCCTGGAGACTTAGGGAACGGAGCTCGGAGTGGGCAGGATTTGGGCCAGGGAGGGACCTCAGTGGAAAATAATACTATGGAGTGCACCCTCCGAAGCAGCCATTTTCTCCAGGGGAACTGGTCTCTGTCATCTGGAGATGAGCTGTAATTCCAGGGGACCTCCAGGTCCCACCTGGAGACTGGCATCCCTATCAGGAGGGGATGGGCTAGCATTGCCCACTCTGGGACTGGAAATACTTAGGAATTTGTGGGTGGAGCCTGGGAGAGTAGGATTTAGGGAGGGGAGGGACCTCAGTGGAGTAGAAAGCGATGGAGTCCACCCTCCACCGCAGCCATCTTCTCCAGGGGAACTGATCTCTTTAGTCTGGAGATGAGCTGTAATTTTAGGGGATCCCCAGGTCCCACCTGGAAACTGGCAGCGCTACCCCCCACCTGCTTCCCTCCCCACCCACCCTCCACCCCCTGTGCATTCTTCCCGTGCTCCCAAGCCCTCCCACCGCCTGCAACCATGTTCCTGCTGTTTCCTCAACAGCGCTGGCTGAGGCATGCAGTGGCCAGTGATGCTGCAGCCCCCAGGAGTGCTGACACTGCTGGCATCAAAGCCAGGAAGCTGGGAGCATGAGCATCTGCATGCAAACGGGCACGGGAAACAACAGCGGTGCAGGGCTGGGAAGGTGAATGTGTGTGGGTGGGGAGTTAGTGAGTCCTGCCAGAAGCCCTAGGCTCCACCAACTGACCCCCTTAAGGTATGCCGACACCTGCCCTGCCAGAGACCATCAGGGGGCTTGCCAGGGGCTTCAGCACCCACTGATAAGCAGGAAGCAAAAAGAGATTTCTGGAGTCTATCGTCGGCTCCGGTACATGCATTTGGAATGGTGCATCCTGAGACTGGTGCGCATCAGGAGCATGGTCACATGTTCCTGCTTTCTCCAGACCAGCATAAGCACCCAACGTTGCTTATAGGGACTGTCCCTGTCTCTGTCCAAGGGAAATGCCTGACCCTACTTGGTTGGTATGCACTTTAGCTAGCTTAGAGGGGGAAGGTCTTGTGAAGATTCTCTTTCTGTGAACTCTGAGAGGCGTCAGACTTTAGGGCAGGGGTAGTCAAACTGCAGCCCTCCAGATGTCCATGGACCACAATTCCCAGAAGCCCCTGCCAGCAAATGCTGGCAGGGGCTTCTGGGAATTGTAGTCCATGGACATCTGGATGGCCGCAGTTTGACTACCCCTGCTTTAGAGGTTAGTTCCCTTCCCAGGAGCCTCACAGTGGGTCCTTTCTCTTCCTTTCGGCCCATTTCAATGTACGCACATGAGCAGTAAGGTGTCAGATGCTGAGTTTTGAGCCGTCACTATCGTAAACGAATCCAGCGTAAAGCATTCAGAGACAAACTTTCCACCTCTTGGGGAAGGCTCTTTCAGGCATTAGAAAAAGGTAAGTTTGTGGTGCCAACAGCACGTCTGTATTTTCATGTGTGAAAGGATGCAGCTGAACCCACAAAGAGTCTCTGCTGAAAAATATTTACATTAGAGATGAAATTGGAGGATAGGAGCGATTCCGTTCCAGCCCATAACAACAGGGATACCATATTGCAGAAAGAGCTTAATTCTTCTTTTTGGCTCCGAGGGTTGAGGTATCACATTCTATTCTGCTAAAGAGTCAGCTTGGTGTAGTCGTTCAGAGCAGCAGTCTCTAATCTGGTGAGCTGGGTTTGATTTCCGCTCCTCCACATGAAGCCAGCTGGGTGACCTTGGGCTAGTCACAGTCTTGTCAAAGCTGTTCTCGCAGAGCAGTTCTGTCAGAGCTCTCTCAGGCCCTCCAACCTCCCCAGGTGTGTGTTGTGAGAGGAAGGGAAGCATCTTTGAGACTCCTTTATGTAGTGAACAGTGCAATATAACAACTCTTCCTCTAGTGGAACTATATTTATATATAGTGGAACTATATAGTGGAACTATATTTTTTCTCCAGGTCAGCATCAAGACTGTAGGATCAGATTCGATTGGCATTTTGTGGGGCCCGATTTATACTGGGACCATGGTGCATGGAGAGCAGGTGCTGAACACTTCTTTCTGCTGCTTTCCTGGTCTGAACCAACATGTTATAGCAGTTAGAGCATCTGACTAGGATCTGGGAGACTAGGCGGACCTAATGTGAGTTTGGCCAGCTTGACACCTAGGCCCATTCTGCACATGTTGGATAATGCACTTTGAATGCACTTTAAAAGTAGATTATCCTGTTCTGCACAGGAAAATCCAGCCGCAAAAGCATCTTGAAAGTGTATTAGCCTATGTGTGCAGAAAAGGCCCTGCTGGTCATTGAGTGCTTGAGAATTTCCAAATACCTCAAACAACCCTTCATGGCTAGAGACACTCTACTGATGGTAGAGAAAGATTCCTCAGGAAGGCGGCAGGCCTATGGGCAGGGGCAAGAAACAGCTTGGAGCTCACCTGCCCATTGAATTTGCAGACAGAGCAACAGAGGCAGGGCCTTTTTTGAAATGTCTTCAGGCTGTTCTCCCCCTATCCCATCTCTTGTGGTGGTGGTGGGGGGGGGGGTTAGTGTCTCAGCTGCCTGCAGTGAGTTTGTGAATCCATGAGAAGCCCTGCAAATACTAGCTGTCCCAGTCCCTTAAAAACAAATACAAAAGTAGTACTATATGGAGTACTTTCTATCAGATCCAGGAAAACGTAACACAGCCTGCGTGTGTCCCTTTCACAAATGGGGCAAACAATGGCCCTCAGATCAAGTTCATTCCCAGGAGATGGCAGGTAACATACGTGTGTGTAAGCATTTTCTATGGAAGGGAGATTTGCATCACAAACTTGCAGACGCCTATGGATCAGCCACTGCTAAAGCACAAGAGCAGGTGTGGATGAAGACATTGGCAACCTCCGGAAAGCTCTCCTGGCACGGACGGGTGGGTGGCTAGGGGTGGCTGGTGCACAGCCACGGTGGACCAAGCCCATGGGATTCTCACCGCTTCCTTCTGCAAGGGGCTTCCTGGCAGTTGCAGAGCGACCCTGAAAGGTCAGGCAGAAGTGTAGGCTCTGAAAGCTTCTCTCCTGCTTTCTTTCTTGTTCCACTCCGTTTGTGTTCCCGAGCGCCCATAAATTGGATCTCCTGGAGCAGAACTGCCACCTCCCCTTCTTTAGGTCATCAAGAGCACAGCTCCCGCTGGCTGCGGGATGCTGCACAAGGAGCCCATTTGCAAGAAAAGCTGCTGAGGAAGGAACTGAACATGGATGACAGGGAGGGAAAGGCTCCCCGGGGACCCAACCCCTCCTCCTCCTGCTCTGTCTCTCCCCCATCCCCCATCCCCCCAGCCAGGCATCTCTGTACCCCTAACCGGCTAATTAGCGCTTGCTTTGTTTCAATCGGATGCTTCGGCTGGCAGGCCGGAGAGTCTTGAGGAGCCGAGAAGCTTGTCAAACCGTCCTCCTCCAGGCCTCCCACACCGCTGCTCCCTGGCTTGGCCTGCTGAGCAGAGAACTGCAGCTCGCTCCACACGGCACTGCCAAACAGTGGGCAGATCCAGGCCTGAAGGGCATATGCTGCAGCAGAAGGGGCTGCCTTGTAAACGCACACACACAAAACACCCCTATGCTGACTGCGATGACAGCTTTCACGGAGCCCACGTCTTCCGATGCGCTGGCTGAATCTTCCCTAAGCACGGCCCAGTATCTAGAAAGCCCAGGTTCGAATCCTCACTCTGCCATGGGCGCATGCTTGGGCCAGTCACGTTCTCAGCTTAAGGGAGGAGAGGAGAATGATGTAAACTGCTCGGATTTCTGTTGGAGAGAAAGGTGGGGAAGAAATGACGTAAAGACATACATGCAAAGATGTAGGAGGCATGAAAGAAACGTGTAGGGGAATTGGGGGGGGGGGCACGCCGGATCCTGAAGATGAAACTCAAATACTTTGGCCACATCATGAGAAGGAAGGACTCCCTGGAGAAGAGCCTAATGCTGGGAACAATTGAGGACAAAAGAAGAAGGGGATTGCACACAACTGAACAACAAATCCTCCAGGCCTTCCTGTCCTCTACCATTCCCCAGAGTCCATTTAAGTTTGCACTGACTGCTTCAGTGACTCCATCCAGCCACCTCATTCTCTGTCGTCCCCTTCTTCTTTTGCCCTTAATTGCTCCCAGCATTAGGCTCTTCTCCAGGGAGTCCTTCCTTCTCATGAGGTGGCCAAAGTATTTGAGTTGCATCTTCAGGATCTGGCCTTCTAAGGAGTAGTCAGGGCTGATCTCCTCCAGGACTGACTGGTTTGTTTGCCTTGCAGTCCAAGGGACTCGCAAGAGTCTTCTCCAGCACCAGAGTTCAAAAGCCTCAATTCTTTGACGCTCGGCCTTCCTTATGGTCCAACTTTCACAACTTTCACATTGCAACTGGGAAGACCATAGCCTTGACTAGACACACTTTTATTGGCATTACAGCTCTTGAGTTTACTGAATCTATTAGTAAATTCTAATTCAGCCGTACCATGCTGAATTCTCCCTATGACGTCCCTTTGCTGAAGAATGGTGCATTTTAGGTCAACAGGAGAAATCCTGGGAGACTTGAGAGCACTATCTTGTTTTCTGAATATTGTTTTTTATTATCTGATTTTCATCTAGTAATTTTTCCCCAGAGGGACTGGTGTTTGTTAGGAGGATGGAGCAGAAAAGCCTTATTGGCAGCCAAAATATGTGATCACACACTGTAGGGTGATCCACACTGTGTCTGCCTTTAAGAAGCCAAAAGAGTCTTATATTTGTGAGAACAGACTAACGCGGCCAACCTGCTGGTTTTTCAAGCTTCCTTTGAAAGCACACAAATAGAAATGAAGCTTTCTACAGAATCAGACCCTTCGTCTGTAGAGGTCTGTACTGTCTATCTGGAATGGCCGCAGCTCTTCAGGGTCTTGGGCTGAGGTCTTTCATATCACCTGCTGCCTGGTCTTTTGAACTGAAGATGCTGGGGATGAACCTGGGACTTTCTGCATGGTTTCACAGGGCCTGTAAGACAGCAGCTCTTCCACCAGGCTTATGGAGATAATTTATTATATTTATACACCACCTTTCTCGAAGGCTCAGGGTGGCTTACATCAAATAGGAACGATACAAATAACTCAGTTTATAATACAATAATAACAATAAACAATAACATTATGGAACAATAACACTGGGGAGAACAGTAAATTAATGCATACTGAGGGCCCAGTTGGATGGGTGAGTCTGCAGTGATGGTTAAAGGAGGGAGGCTTGGGGAAGGGGGGTGTTGGGAAGGGGTGGCTTGGGTTGACCTCAACCAAATGCCTGGCAGAGGAGCTTCCTTTTCCAGGCACTGGAACTGTTTTAATTTTGTTATGGCACTGATCTCCACTGGGAACTCATTCCACTGCATGGGGGCCAGGACGGAGAAAGCTCTGGCCCTGGTTGAGGTCAAGTGTGCTTCCTTGGGGCCAGGGATTACCAGAAAGTTGGAGGTGGTGGAGTGTAAGGCTCTTTGAGGGGTTTAGGTAGATAGGTGATCCCTCAGGTACACTGGGTCCAGGCCGCGTGCAGCCTTAAAGGTGATAACCAAAACCATAAGCGTGATCTGGAATTCGATCGGGAGCCAGCACAGCTGCTGGAGGATCAGCTGAACGTGGGACCTCTGAGGTGTTGTTGAGAAGACCCTGGTGGCTACATACTGGACCAGTTGCAGTTGAGTTGCAGAAGTCCAGTCTGGAGGTGACCGTTGCATGGATCACTGTGGCTAGGTGTTCTGGGGCCAAGCAGGGTGCTAGTAGTTTGGGGTGTGTTGCCATACAGCTGCCATTTCTTCTCTAGGTATGCTGGGTGCCATCAGGTCATTTCCCACTTCTGGTGACTGCCGATACACTCTTTAATGCCTCTGCTCAGGTCTTGCAAACTTCCCTGACTGAATCGATCCCTCTGACCTTGTGCCGTCCTCTTTTCCTGCTGCTGTCACTTTTTCCTAGCATTATTGTCTTCTCACTAGCCTGTCGCTCCACCTGCCGAGTCTCTCTCTCCACAATGGGAGCAGTAAGCTATCAACTGATGGACTGATCGGCTGGCTCCCCCAAGTGACTTCTGCATCCATTTCTCTGAAGAGGCACACCACCGCTTCCGGGGCTCCTGGGAGCCTAACAAATATTTTAGGAGTTCCAAAGGTTGGTTCCAAGAGGCTGGTCTTAGCAGTAGGAGCGCCTCAGCGTGGCCACTGTAGAGAGGCCAGGCTTGATTTGGCCTCGAGCCATTTCCTCCAGGCGAGCCGATCCCTTTCCGCGCGCCCTGCTCTGCATTTTTCAAGCCCACCCGATTCATCGGGAGCAGCTGCTTAAGCGCCCCAAAGACTGCTCCGGGCAATTGAGCTCGGCAAGGCAAGGCAAGGCAAGGCAAGGCAAGGCAAGGCAAGGCAAGGCAAGGCAAGGCAAGGCAAGGCAAGGCAAGGCAAGGCCCCCCTTCTCGAGGCTGCCGAAGCGCAACCCGCCCGCCCGGCTACCGAACGCGCCCCAAACAGCCGCCGCGGCGCGCAAAGACCCCGCCCACCTCCTTCCCCCTCTCCCTTCCGCGGAGCTCCCGCAAGGGCGGCGGGCGGAGTCCGGCAGCCGCGGCGGCCAATGGGGTTGCAGCAGGAAGCCCGGCGGCCGGCCGGGGCGGAAGGGCAGGAGGGCCGAGCGTAGAGCGGCGCGGCGCGCCGGACAAAGGCGAAAGGGGGCCGGGCTTGGCAGAGGTGAGTGGCACCGGGAGGGAGGGCGGGAGGGAGGGGGTGTGATCTCGCATTGGGCCTGTTTACTGGGGGACATGGGGGGGGGGGAAGGGGCAATGATCTGATCGGACCTTGTGCCACTGGAAGGGTCACTGGCTGGGCTTGCCCGCGGTGGAGAGGAAAGAACAGAGACCCTGGTACGGAGTCCCCTCTTCCTCGCCCCCCGCTGCCCCATGTGTGGCCTTTTTGTTGCTGTCGGGGACTGCTGGACGGGAATGGGGCGAGGAGAGGGCCTGCCGGTCCTTGGGCCGGGGAGATCCGGCCGCGAAAGCAACCTTGGGCCTCTACTGCGCACGTTGGACTAGCAGGGGTAGTCAAACTGCGGCCCTCCAGATGTCCATGGACTACAATTCCCATGAGCCACTGCCAGCATTCGTCCATGGACATCTGGAGTCCATGGACATCTGGAAGGCCGCAGTTTGACTACCCCTGGACTAGACGCTTGCAATGTGCTTGTGCGGCTGGGTTGTCCCGGGTGCGGGCTGGGCCCCGGATTCTGTCGGGCCGCTAAACTGCACTTTGCTCCCCTTCCCCAGAAGACGTGGTCCTCATAGTGGGTGTCATCCCTTCCCCCTAAACTGGAGTCTCCCCCCCCCCCCATCAGGGGCATCTTAAAAGCATTTTGGCCCCCCTCCCCTAGCCACTTACAGGAATAGAAACGTCAATTATGGATAGCATTAAACATATTTCTCAGTACTAGCAACGAAATCCATGTTTAAACATTACAACAACACACTACAAAATCTTTAATGGCATTCACAATATAAAATATACAATTGGTTCTGTAATAAAAGTCTAAAAAACTGAGGGGAGTTACAAAAGGCAAGGGAGTGGCAAATACAAAAAGATGAAGCCAGTTATGTTTACTTCTTTACCCTATGGGACATTACTATAGATAAAAACTTGGCTACCCGTTCAGTGGTCTCCGAGCAATTAAACATTACAACAATACAATACAAAAAAACATGCTGTGGGGCAAATATTATTTAGGAACCTGAGGGTTGAGCTGCAGAAAAAGTTATGTTTAAATATATATATTTATTATACTCAGGTGCACACCATAAAAAATTCAAAACCTTGATAAAATCACTGTTATATACTGTATATCACCATCAACAATAACATGTCAAACTTACGAGGAAGTAAGATCAGACAGGTTTTCACCCTCAGTGATCAAATAATTTAAAATACACTTATAACATAACATTGGGGCTTTTTGGGTAGTAAAAAAATATGTAAGATGATGCTCCAACTAATCTGAGTTGTATATAAACTTGTCTAATATGGACCCCATGCTCTGAAATAGTATTCAAAAGACCTCCACTCTTAGCATTGCTCAGCTCTCATTCAGAAGTGCTCTCATATAAGTTAAGCAGGAAAAAGATTAATCAGTGCAAATATTTGGACAATATAACATGAGCTCCGAAATTTCAAAGCAAAAATTTCTACGCATAAATAGTATTCAGTTAGTGACTCATACGGGCAGAGATGCCGTACGATGAAATAACTGAGTTATTTATTGTTAATCAAATGTTCAGCGCAAACATATCCCAAAGTACCTTAGCGTGGGTCCCCAATGCTTGTGAGCCCCCAGGCAACTGCCCAGTGTACCCATGTGTTAAGCCCCCCCTTTTTTCTTCCATTACTTTCTGTGGGCTTTTGCTCCTGGGGAGTAATGTACATGCCCTCTCCTTAGTGGGCTGTTCTGTTTTTGTTGTTTAAAGGTATTTACTGATTGGCTTTTACTTTGCTTTTTGCGTATACACATTTCTTTTCTGTGCATGGTTTGCAGGAGAGGGTCCCAGGTTCAGTCCCTGGCATCTCCAGTTAAAATGGACCAGATCGTGCGTTATATGAAAGACCTTCACCTAGGGATGTCAAGTTTCCAGAAATTCTGAAACCATGGGGGAGGGAGGTGAACATTTTTTCCTTTTTTTTGCCCTGGAGAAAAATAGAAATTTTGGGACACCTCAGGTTCAGAAGCAGTGAGCCTCTGAATCCAAGTGCTTGGAGGCAACATCGAGGGAAGGCCTCTATGCCCTCGATCAGGTACAGTCCAGGATTTCTGATCTGTCAATTACTTGAAATCATGCTTTTCGGAACAGAACAGAGGAAAGTAGAATGACAGAAGCCACTTGGTGAGAAAGACTGGGATATAAATAAAGAAATAGCCTCTGAAGCGTAATTGCGGCCTCTCTTCTAGCTCAACCATTGAGGAAGAGAGGGAGGAGCCCTGCTTGAGTGTGAGAAGGGGTGACATCGCCCGGGGAGAGCTGGCTTGCTGGTGGGGACTTCAGAAATAGCTGCTGGCGTTTAGCATTTCTTGCCAGGTGATTTGCTTTTCAATTCATTACTTGGGGGGGGGGATCAAAACATCCTCCATATTTTTGGGGGGCCACAAAGTTAATCTGCAAGGCCAGCTGCATATTTGCCCTGCCAGGAGGGTGGCTTGAGGGACTTGCTTGTGGTTGTGGTACAGCCAAGGGTGAGTTTATCTACTGCAGGTAGAGCCCTTGCAGTTCCCTGCTTTCCTGGTCAATTGCAAGTTACTAATTGGCAAGATGACCCTTGCTTTGTTGAAGATCAGGCCACGGGGCCTTTGAGTCCAGCTTTCTCCTGGCACAGGCAAGCATCCAGAATGAATGGATGAATGAAGTGCAGAGCTATTTTATTCACTGTTGTAGGCCACACTCTCCAACAGAGACCCATATCTTGTTCTCCTTTCCCTCTTTGTAGCCTCACAACAACCCTATGAGGTAGATTAGGCTGAGTAGGTGTGCCTGGTCACCTATCAAAGCTTCCATGGCAGAGTGGGGTTTCAATCCTGGGTCTCCTTGCGTTCAATGCCACACTTTAATCACTATGCCACACTGACTATCACCCAAGTAGGTGTTTCTTTGCTCTTCAGGTACCAATTTTCTAAATACTGTCAATTTTCAACCCATTCAGTCTTGGCTGGGGAGAGTACAAAGAGCGCCATCACATCAGACATGTGCATTGTTCAGCTGGCATTGTGGCATTCGAGGGCACTAGGATTGCCAGCTCTAGGTTGAGAAATACCTGGAGACTTTGTGGATGGATCCAGGAGGGGGCAAGATTTGGGGCAGGGAAGGAACTCAGTGGGGTATAATGCTATGTAGTCCACCCTCCAAAGCAGTCATTTTCTCCAGGGAAACTGATCTCTATTGCCTGAGGATGAGCTATAATTCCAAGGGACCCCCAGATCCATCTAGGGATGCCTCGCTGAATAAAACAGGTGATCGGCTCACATTGACCATCGCAGTCGGACACAGTAAATTTGACTTTCAAATACATTTGTTGCATTTGTTTCCCAAGTGCATTATCTCAGAGCTCTCAGGTTCTGTTTTTTCAGCCATTGTGCAGCTCTGTGAAGCCAAGCAAGTAGAATACCTGCATACCTGTGAAAAGCATTGTTCTGAATTCAGATATGTAGCCCCAGCTGTTCAAATCCTGCTCCTATTGGAAGAATTGCTTCAGAAATTGATTTAGGGTTCAGACACACACCACCAGGGACATGAGTTTTAACTGTGTACTCTCCTTTTCACATCTGCAGGACTCGAAGGAACCATGTGGCCCATTCTTTGGGCGACTGTACGGGCCTATGCCCCTTACGTCACATTCCCTGTGGCCTTTGTGGTAGGGGCAGTGGGTTACCACCTGGAGTGGTTCATCCGGGGACAGCCGCCTCCGCAGCCACCCGAGGAGGAGAAGAGCATCTCAGAGAGGAGGGAGGACCGCAAGCTTCAGGAGATTGTTGGAAAGGACCTCACCCAAGTGGTCAGCCTTAAGGAGAAGCTGGAATTTGCCCCCAAAGCTGTGCTCAACCGGAACCGGCCAGAGAAGAGCTAGCCCTTCCAGGATGGCCAGAGGCCTCCCTGTCCAAAAGGGTGATGCGAATTAGTTGGTTTTCTAATTTCATTGCTCTGATCTTGCCCAAGCCCAACCAGTTGCTGTCTGCCGTTCATGCCTTCGCCATTTTTGCTGTGCCGCAGTTGGCGAGGATGACTTGTGCTACTAGAATCCATCAAAGGTGGGGGAAGAGAGATAGACTTTGGAGTCTCCTCTGTAAGGGATGCTGGTCTTGTGGTGGAACTTCTTCCAGAGTTTGTGGTGAAGGTTCCATATTGTGTCTACGCCAGAAGACCTTCACTATCTACACCCTGAGCAGACCACAAACAGGATTTCAGAAGAACACCCAAGAAGGATGGCAGCCTTCAGTTGGTGGGGGAATCTCTTGTTTGGCAGGCGCCAGGTGACCTGAATCCTCTTCCTTTCTCCAAGACTTCCAAGCTGGGGAGAAACCATAGCCACCAGAGGAGGTGGCTAGCAGAGCACCTCTGCCATGCTGCTACTCAGGAAATCAGATGTTTCTTTCTCAAGGAGTTTCTGCCCATAGCCTGTGAGGGGCTGGCTTTTGGGGTGGGGAAGAGCATGGGTCTGCCATTGAAATTAAAGTTTAAAACACTTTGAAAAGTTGGAGGGGTCTGTCATTTCGGGGAGGGTGTGTGTGTGAGTGGGAACGAACTTTTATCCAGTTTGAATTCACTTTGCAGTGAATTTCCAAGGTATGGTCAGAAGATATTCCCCAAGGAGAGCATCTGGAAGGTGACTTGCCCATGGCTACTGGGCTCCCCCGGCAAGATCACTGTACACTTGAGTACGGTGGCGACCTGTAATCAGAATCCCTTCATTCCAGAGGTTCCTCATGAGTAAAATAAACATGGAAAGTGTCCCTTCAATCCCAAAGGTTTGACACCCATGAGATGCACAGTTGTGATCCCTGAGCTGAGTTTAGCTCAGGAAGGGTATTGAAAATACACCGACATGCCTGTCAGCCGTACAGATTCCAGATGTGTTTCTCTTATCACTTCCCCTCAGATCTTGGTCTGATGTTTGAGCTCAGTTCTTCCAGATCCACTGTGAGCACAGTTAGATGCAATGGAACAATATTATTTGCAGGTAGCAGAATCTGGGTGGTGGAAACTGTTTTTCCAAGTCTAAAATGTTGAAACTTGACTCAAAAAAAAATACATGCATGTACTTTTCTTTTTAAGCTGCAGATTTGTGTTAATTTTAGATTGCAAAAGCCATGGATCCTACAAGACTAAGAATTTCACTCACCCTTCCTTTGCATTCTAACCTTTCAGCCATCCATTTATCAGAAAGGAAAAGAAGAAAGTGGAGGAGGGGGAAGCAGGGGAAGAGACAGAACTGGCCAAAAGTGGAGAGAAGGGAGACGGTTAACCCAGAGGCGGTTTCTGCCCAGCTGAAGTTTAGAATCTTGTGTACCCTGAAATTATTCCAAGTTTGCAAAATGCTTAAAGTCCCTTTAGCCCTGTTAAAGGGTGACTTCCCACACTTATGACACAGAAGTAATCCCTGTGTATTTCAATGGTCCTTCCTTTCAGATCTGCAGGATTTTAGCATTTTAAAAAAATGTGTTGCATTCATAAGTTGTTGGAATGTAGTTGCAGCTGACCCCTTGGCAAGTTGATATTAATTGAAAAGCAGAGTCACATGTGTTTTGCAAAGAGCCCTTGCTTATTTTTAATTTCAAACTTAAAAAACAACAACATATACATTTAACCCAGTAGAACCACAGAATCAAACAGATGCGACCTAGCTGCAATATTATAAAACTGCAGAACCAAATGACTTTTATCTAAAAATACCCTAATCATATACACTTGGAAATTTCCTCTAATGTTCTGCTCTAGCCTAATTGCATTCCAACTCATAATAAACCACCGCCAAGCCCTAATAAAATTTTCTTGCATAATTCCTTTCCCCCTGCCAAATCTGCTTAATTGCAGTTATCTTGTTCATCAACATCAAAAGACAGGCTTTGTGAATCTGGATTAAGAAGTATATCTTTTCCCCAAATATTGTGCCCCTCTCTACCAGGGCAAAGTACACGGGCAGGTGCCAAGGAAATAGAAGCTCCCTTGTAATGTGTCCGACATTTTGTCCATTGAAGTCCAGACTGGCAGTGGCTCTTTCACATTGCCTACTGCCTGATCCTTTTAGCTGGAGATGCTGGAGGTTGTACCTGCTCTACCTCTGGAGCACAGACCCTCCAAGATCATTTGGACAACCACTAATAGGTTCTTAACTAAATTCTAATTCCTGGATTCAACAGTCTACAGAGACGCCATGAAAGCGCAATCTGTGGGCCACACGTAATTTTTCCTAGACTGTCCTCTGATGTTTTAAATATAATGTCCTCTGATGTTTCGGCCAATATTCTTAGAATCATAGAGTTGGAAGGGACCTCATGGGTCATCTAGTCCAATCCCCTGCACTATGCAAGACACATCCCTATCGCTCATCTACTGTAACCTTCTATTCTATACAAAATGGAGGCCTCTGGTAGCTCTGGGGGGAAAGGGAGAGGACTCTGAGACTACTGCCCACTGGATGAAAGAATGTCCTGTCCCTCACTCTGTAACATTAGATTTTTTTAAACGCCTGCTGCTGACCAGCAAGTGAGCTAGAGTGGTGTAGTGGTAAAGAGCCGTGGCCTCTAATCTGGAGGACTGGGTTTGATTTCCCACTCTTCCACCTGCAGCCAGCTGGGTGACCTTGAGTTAGTCACAGTTCTCCGCGTTTTCTCAGCCTCACCTACTTCACAAAGTGACTGTTGTGGGGAGAGGAAGGGTGGGCAATTGTAAGCCACTTTGAGACTCCTTTGGGTGGTGAAAAGCAGGGTATAAAAACCAACTCTTCTTCTAAAAAGAGGGACATAAGCTTTGCTTAAAGGATTAGTAGGGTGTAAGCGATGTGCTCCCGAGATCTCTTACCTGGGAAAGCTAGACCAAGGCTGCAATTTGTAAGGAGTCACTTGATGTAGCCAGCTTGGTGTAGTGGTTGGGAGTGGTGGCTTCTAATCTGGAGAACAGGGTTTGAGTCCCTGCTCCTCCACATACAGCCAGCTGGGTGACCTTGGGCTAGTCACCGTCCTGTTAGAGCTGTTCTCACGGAGCAGTTTCTCTCAGAGCTCTCGCAGCCCCACCTACCTGACAGGGTGTCTGTTGTGGAGAGAGGAAAGGGAAGGCAATTGCAAGCTGCTTTGAGACTCCTTCTGGTGCTGAAAAATGGGTTATAAAAACCAACTCTTGAGGTTTGACAGACAAAGCACAAACGGAGAGAACAACAAATGTCTATTTAACAGAAGAAAAGTATTTAACAAGGTAAGGAAATGTTTCACTATAATAATAATAATAACTTTAATCTTATAGCCCGCCCTTCCCCATATTTTGGCCTCAACCACAGGCCTCCGATCTCATTCTTGACTGATATCCTTATCCATTTATATATGAGAAGCACAAAACTAAAATCTAATTTAGGGTCCAGTTGTGCCAAAAACTAAGCTAAGATGTTTCTGTGAACATGAGATTAGTGGGCTTGCTGAACCTTAAATAGTAGCCGTCACTGACTTTTTGGTAGAGATCCATCTGGCCAAGTGGAGCCAGCCCTCAGTTATTAAACAATGAATTACGATTTCTAGATTTTAATAGATTAGCTATGCTTCTCTCTGGTCCTGCTGGATAGATAGATTATATTTTAATTATCCTTTTAAAAAGCCTATAGCGGCAGATTTCCCCCCTTTTATTTCTATCCTGCTTTTGTCCCTGGATGGCCACCTTGTTCACCTCACTTCTTATGACAGGCCTTAGATGAGCCTGTGAGCTTTGGTGGCATAGCGTAGATTTGAACTCGGTTATTCCAAGTCCTAGAGCAACACTCTAACCCAGCTTTTCTCAATTTTTTTAACGTTGAGAAACCCCTGAAACGTTCTTCAGGTTTTGAGAAACCCCTGAAGTGGTAAGCTTGTGCAGAATATGGTTGGGAAGCAGAGCTGTGGACATGCCCACCTGGGCCCCCTCTCATTCCAGTCCCCTCCAGCCCCATCATTGGCCATTTGGGGAAGCTGACATGACAGGTATGGTCATATCACCCAACAAATGTTTAACAAATTTTAAGAATATATTAAAAATGCATTAACTCCCATCCATTTGGGAAATCCTTCCAGGGCCCTCAAGAAACCCCAGGGTGAGAAAGCCTGCCCTAACCTCTAGGCCAGGCTGTCTGTCTGAATGGAGCTTCTAGTAGAAAGCCATTGTGCATGCAGACATGAAGGAACTGTGCAAGGCTTGGCTCTTGACACATGAGGCTTGAATCCTGAGTCCTTACTTGGGGTTCACCGACTCCAGACTCTTAATAATAGAAGAGACTCAGGGACCAATAAAAAGCCAGATTTAAGTTCCAATCACAGGCCTCCGCTAAGGACCAATCGAGTGCCTTGGCAGGAGCTCCAAATTGTATATAAGTTCCATTGCTTGCTTATTTGTTGTTCAGTTGGTTGTTGTTGGTTGTCGGAGCCATGGATTTAATAAAAGCCACCGCAAGCAGTTCTAATCAGAAAACTTTTTGAGTAGGCTGACTCCCAGGAAAGTATTCTTGGGATTGCACCTCCTATAGAAAAGCAATCTTTAATGTCAAGGTCAGCAAGCACTTACAGTGAAAAGCCAAACAGCATTCATAGCAACATCTGGCATTTGGTTGAGGCCAAGGGTAGCACCTCTACCACCTGCATGGGTCCCACACCTGGGCATCTCACCTAGGCTGGCTGTCCCCATCGTGAGCCAGGTCAGACAGGAGAGCACCACCAACAGTGTCCCGTGGCTTGTTAGAGAATGATCCTTGGACAGGAGTGACCCTGGAGTAGACTAAATTAATATGACCAGGAAACATTTAGGTTTTATATATGTCCTCAACTGGGCTGTTTATGCTTTATTGTTAGCCGTCCGGAAACCTTTTTGGAGAGGGGCGGCCTAAAAGCCACACAAACAAAATCTTCACAGCAATGGCCTCATGAGTTAGACTGAGACAGAGAGCCAGGCCCAAGGTCATGCAGCAAGATCCCTTCTGCTGAACCAGACCATCCGTTCCAGAAGGTTGATGTTGTCTTCTCAGACTGGCAGCAGCTCTCCAGAATGTTAGGTCTGCGGGCAAATTTCAGTTATAGAATGGGGATTTGAACTCGGGGCTCCTGAATCTTAGCCCAACATTCTAGCTGCTACCCCACAATGGCTGTGACAGCTAAGCCACAAAAGAAGTATATTATGTTGTCCATGCAACATACGGGCTGCATGCAAATATTGTCCGTGTGCAAAAAGGCTGGCTAACTTTTCAGAGTTCAAGGCTTCTCTTTGATCCTTTGCTTTGATTCCCTCATTCTGTTTTCCTCTCCCTCTTTGCAGCACTAAATCTGTTGTCTCTTGGTCTTAGAAAGCCCCCTGTCAGTTGCTCGCTCAGCATCTTTACTGCTGCTGAGAGATTTGTTTCCACAGGCCAGGCTCCGAGGTGAGCGGGTGCCTTATTTCCTGCAGGTGAAGGAAAGGATTTAGCAGCTGATGGCTCCATGATTACCCAACTGCACTGGGTCACTGCTGCAGTTTACAGCCAAGATTTGGTGCCCTTTGCCCTGCCTTAAGCACTCAGTCCTGTGTAAACACGAATGGCAGAGGAACATGCAATTTTGGAAGAGATTTAAGGTTCCCGGGGGAGGGGGTGGGTGTAATGTAAACATTCTTATGTATTGGGGTGGGGGAGTTGCAAGAATTGGATTGTCACATGAGATGTATGTGAAAGCAAAACAAAAAAACACCCCTATTTTTGAATGTTTGTTTAAAAAAAAATTCAGTTTTTTAAAATCCAAATTATTTTTATGTCAAATTAAAGATCTTGAGAAGACAAAAGTGTTGGATTTTAAAGTTTAGAAATAATCCCCCAAAATACTGGTGATATTGCAATGCAATGCTGGAGCGTTACGCTTGCTGCCTGCAGCCGTATCGTACAGAGTATGGCTTACTAGTGACGTGAGCACCTCGGGCCCAGCCTCCTGGATGTTTGTACTTCATGCCTCCGTGTCCTTTAATGTTGCCAGTCGATGACTGCTTCCCTAACAGATTTCCAAGGGGCAAGTGAGAAGCAGAGGAGGTTTGCCAGGGCCTTCCTCTCCAGAGTCAGTTTAGTGTAGTGGTGAAAAATGGCGGCCTCTAATATGGAGAACTGGGTTGGATTCCCCACTCCTCTACATGCAGCCAGCTGGGTGCTAGTCACAGTTCTGTTAGATCCATTTCTAACAGGGCAGTTCTCTCAGAGCTCTCTCAGCCCCACCTACCTCACAAGGTGTCTGTTGTGAGGAGAGGAATGGAAAGGGGTTTGTAAACTGTTCTGGGACTCCTTTGGGTAGCTTCCAAGATCTGGTGAGATCAGGTTAAACTATGACACCTTCCCTTCCCCTCCTCCAGTTTATTTCTGAGCAAACGGGCTTACTCATTGCAAAGATATAAGAAAAAACCTATTCCATACAAGTTTGCTGATCACAAAGAAGCAGCTTGGAAGCAGAGCCAGTATTGGTTCAAATGTCAAGAGTGGGACCACCTGGGGACCCTAGGGCTGGTCCCTCTCAGCCTAGTGTACCCTATAAAAGCAGTTCTTGTGAAGATAAGATAGGGGAAAGGAAAGCTATATGCTCACGGATGTCCGTGGAAGAAGAGTGGGGAAAAACAATGATAAAATACACACCAGAGTGGTTATTACGGAGCAGCCTGAAAGAGACAGAGCTCTGTGGCGATGGTTCATAGCAGCAGCAAACCAAGATCTGGCATTATCCACAATGGGACTCAGGTTCCTATATAACCCCATCCCCAGCCTGGGCCAATTCTGCAACTGTTGGATAATGCACTTTCACTGTGCTTTTGCGGCTGGATTTTCCTGTGCAGAACAGGAAAATCCACTTCTAAAGTGCATTGAAAGCACATTATCAAACAAGTGCAGAATGGGCCCTGCTCTACTTGCATCCTCCAATTAGTACTGTTGCATCCAAACCAAAGTCCTGCGTTGTGCTTCAGACTGGAACTGGGAGTGATTTGAACCTGGCTGGCCACTGGTAGTAAGGAGTACAATCCTGGGCAAGGAACGATTCTCGGTTGCCATAGTTTATGTTACATAAAAATCTTCACACTACACAATCGGAGTGAGTAGAACCTTGCCTTGGAAGGAATTTCACTCATCCCAAAAGTTTTTTTTTTTTTAAGTTCCCCCCAGAATGTTCAAACTGGGAAAAAAAATTGGGAAAAGTGGAGACAACTTGTATTCCTCCCCCCCACCCAATACACCCAAGTCTTGACACCTTTTTTGTAGGACTGATTATCCATCCTACCCTCCCCTCTGTTGCCTTCTCCTGAATTTGCTCTCATTCCTTTGTCCTGAGCAGGACATGAGACTGACTTGAATACTGTATTGTTATTATGGCAGCCTCAAATCACATTAGCCCCCGCTTTTCTTTTCTTTTGCTGCTGCCTTACGTTGACAATTCCTGCTCAGCCTGTGGCCGGCTGTAATCCTAAAATCCTTTTCACAGGTACTGTATAGAGAAATGAAAGAGAAAATAATAGGAAGAATTAGTGGCTATATCTAAAAAGTGGGCTTTGGAAAAAGACACCCCCCCATTAACAAAGATGAATCTGACATGTCCACAATGGTGAAAAGGAGGTATTAGCGGGTAAGCCCAATAAGTTCCTGAGGGAAGCAGCATTCCCCAGAATGGTGGAAACCTTAATCTTTCCTCTTAGAAGAAGAGTTGGTTCTTATATGCTGCTTTTTTCTACCCAAAGGAGTCTCAAAGCAGCTTACATTCGCCTTCTCTTTCCTCTCCCCACAACAGAGACCCTGTGAGGTGGGTGAGGCTGAGAGAGCCCTGAGATTACTGCTCAGTCAGAACGGTTTTCTCAGTGCTGTGGCAATCCCAGATTGACCAGCTGGCTGCATATGGGGGAGAAGCGGGGAATCAAACCCAGCTCTCCAGATTAGAAGTCTGTATTCCTAACCACTACACCAAGCTGGCTCTTAGATACAAGAGGTTATACCTTTTCAAGTAATAACCTTCTGCAGGGAGTGCCAATTTTGGAGTTTGATATCTCTGATCCCTGAGATCTTTAGGGCTAATAGAGAAGAAGTGTAGATTTTTCTACCAAGCTTTCCTCTTCCCTAAGGAGTTTCAAAGTGGCTTACAATTGCCTTCCCCTTCCTCTCCTCACAAAAGGCACCTTATGAGATAGGCTGGAGTGGAGAGAGCTCTGGGAGAACTGTGACTGGCACAAAGACACTATGTGGAGAAGTGAGGAATCAAACCCCATTCTCCAGATTAGAGTTTGCTGCTCTTAGCCACTCTATTATGCTGGCTCGCTCGAACATGCTGACTCGTTGATGAGAACAGAGGAGGGCACACAGCTAATGGCAAAAACGTTTCTTGTGCTGGAGAGCAAGCGTTGTGAATAGGAGGTTTGCTAGGCCTCCCGCTGGTGAACTTGGTTGCCCACAGCTGCTCTAAATGACAGTGGGAGAGAAAAAATCTCAGAGGAATGTTGCCGACATCACTTGCCATAGAGTTCCCAACTATTCCTAGAGCTACCCTTCGTCATGTCCGAATTTTAGAAGAAGCCGATTTTAATACCCTGCTTTTCACTACCCGAAGGAGTCTCAAAGTGGCTTGCAGTCCCATTCCTTCCCTCTCCCCACCACAGACACCCAGGTGAGGCAGGTGAGGCTGAGAGAGCTCCCAGAACTGGGCCTGACCCAAGGTCCCCATTAGATCTGTAGGTTCAGCCAGGAAGCAGACCCTTCAGCTCCAACACTAAGAGAACTTTTATGAACAAGGAGGAAAACCGAACAGCAACAGGGAGAACACACAGGCTGCATATACATTTCCAACTGCTTCAGGGGATGCATCTAGGGCAGTGGTTCTCAACCTTCCTAATGCCGCGACCCTTTAATATAGTTCCTCATGTTGTGGTGACCCCCAACCATAAAATTATGCAAGTGTTCTTTCACAGAAATTAAACCGAAACTGACCAATGGTGTCAAGATCCATTGTTCAGGATTGTATATTAATTGGGTTTTTTCTCAGGGTTTCTCAGTTCAGTTCTGCCTCTTGTCCCACCGTGCTGATCTCGCTCTTTTCCGCTGCTCCAGACAGACGAATGCTCTATCTCGATCTACCCCACAAGGCTGTTGTGTGGATGGTGCCCCCCCCCGGCCAAGCTGCTTGCCCTGCTGTGACCCTTGTGAAAGGGTCATTCGAACCCCAAAGGGGTCCTGACCCCCAGGCTGAGAACCACTGATCTAGGACATGCACTCCCCTAGACATACTATTGGTTGTTAATACATCCTTACGAATGGCGACTAAACACACACTGCCCATTGTCTGCTTGAAACATTCTAGCGCAGGGGTAGTCAAACTGCGGCCCTCCAGATGTCCATGGACTACCATTCCCAGAAGCCCCTGCCAGCATTCGCTGGCAGGGGCTTCTGGGAATGGTAGTCCATGGACATCTGGAGGGCCACAATTTGACTACCTCTGTTCTAGCGAATCGTAATTGAGGTCCAAAGAACCAGGTCAGATACATTGTCTGTTGCATAAACACATATCCACATATATAGCAGTTACTCAGCTGGCTACCTGTGCAGGACCCAGGAATCAATTCCCAGTCCTCCAAAGTAGAGGCTGCCTCTTTTAACCACTACACCAAGCTGGCTTTACTCAGAAGGGGCCTAGCAATGACACTGATGCTGTTTGCACCACCCCATGTCTGGCAACCCGACTTGTGGGTTCTAAGAGGAGGAGCCTCACGGAACCGCCACAACATGCATGGCCAGGTCACACGGCCCTCTAGCTTGGCTCTTTCCAGAGAAAATGCTGGTGCTGCTGACTCTTCTGGTTTTGCTGAAAAACAAGACGAACGCTTCCAGCAGCCAGGCCAAATTTCCGCATTTGACTGACAGTCAGACGCACACAGAACTCGGGCAACCAGCCCAGAGATCAAAATAACAGCCTGAGTCATTTTTTGTCTGCTCATTTGGAAACCCTGACTATTTTTGGTGTTCCAAGCCCTAATTTAATAGGATGCTTTCACTTGCTACAAGCAGGGATACCATGCAGATGGATACTAAACATTAGGAGGTGGTCTGCCTACATGGGGCGGTGGTGCAGTCCAGCAGGTAGAGAATCTGCTTGGCATGCAGAAGGGCCCAGGTTCAATCTCCGCCATCTCCATCTGCAAGGATCGGGTAGTAGGTGAGGTGTAAGACCCTCTTCTGAGACCCTCCCCCCAAATGCTGCTGCCAGTCAAAGTAGAAAATACCCATCTTGATGGACTAACAGTTTGATTTAGGATATGGCAGCTTCACGTGTTCATTCCTAATTGCAAGGACAGACTTTTTTCCATTTAGTAAGTGTAGGGCAAACTCCAGGTGCTGAGTTGCCATGGCACCCAGCTGTGTCGCTCCTACCCCTAAGCAACAACAAGTTATTGTCTTACATCTTTAGTATGTGGCAAGATTGCAAAGCTTTGGAAATCAAATCACAAACCATTGCTAATTGGCAGGTTAAATAAAGTAAAAGATGTGTTTAGATTATTGAAGTTAACTTTATTAAAAGACATCAAAATATTAATAAAAAATAACCCTGGCCACCTTTGTTAACTTCAACTTGGAAACAGAACATACAAATACCAGAAAAAAGAAAAAAGTATTTGACCTAAAGTAGAGATTCAGGTGGTTTTCATGTTGCTAGTTTTGATCATGTAAAACAACAAAAGTTGCTTAGTTGTAATTCTTTGTTTTTTTTAAAATCAGTTTACTTTGCTAGCTCATTTATTTGTTACATAATTTTAAATTTAACTAAAAACTCAAAGAAAGTTAAGCTCCGTCTGCAGGTTACATATGTGGCTCAGTAAAACTGATCAGAGTACCATTGCTTCCCAGATGTCTGATATCTCATACACACCTTTTCTGAAGTAAAATGGAAGTGTCTCTCCCCCCACACTCCCCCCTGCTTTTTAGCTTGTGAAAGTGAAATAACTCATTGTTCTGGGAATGACTCTTGCAGAGATGCAGCAGGGCAGTATTACAGGTAATTCAGCTTTGGAATTGCTAAATGAGCAGAGGAAAGCAGAATTATCCCCCTCCACCCTCAGTAGCCCTTAACCAGATGACAACACTCATACAGAGGTACAACAGACACTCCCCTTTCCTCTCCAGCCCGCCTGCAGCCTCTGGGTCTAAGTCAATTAATGGGATCACTCCTCCTGCTGAGAGCTGGAAGGTGAAAGGCAGCGGAAAGCCTCCTCTGTAGGTGGGTACTTTGGGCGCCTGGTAGTTAATTTATTGCTAGTGATCTTCTTGCCGCACACAATTTTAACATTCTCTGGCTTTGGTGACTGACTGTTGAACACCGTCTTCCACAATCCCCATTGAAAATTCGTTTGCTGCCCCCAAGTGGGCATTGCTATGCAGTGCAGAACGAATTGGGGGGGGGGAAGCATTTATTCTTGAAGCGGGGCGACCTGAAATGTAAAACCCTCCCCCATATATATATATATGGGGGAGGGTTCGTTTGACATTTCATGTCGCCTCTGTTTCAAGAATAAATTTGGGGGGGGGGGGGAATCAGTTTTCAATTTGTAAAAACAAAATAGCAGTAGGGCTGTTAAATAGGGCAGGAAGAGAAATTAGGGATTGTACTGGGAAAAAAAAAACGGAGCTGCTCACAGCCAAGTCAAGTACCTCAGCTCTACATTTTAAAAAAGTTTGATGCATATTACAATTGATTTTAAATTGGAGGTAACAGGTAAGCAGATCTAAAACAAAAGATGCTTTGGGGCCAAAGACATTGGGGGGAGGAAACTCTCTAATCTCAGAAAACAACTGCCAAACATTTGAAAGTTAATCACATTTAATATTTACTTACCACTATTTTAGCCCACCCAAAGGAGCTCAAGGTAGCATAGGAGATGTTTGCTTCCTATTTCAGTCCCACAACAACCCTGCGAGACAGGGACAGCTGAGGGAAAGGGAGTAAATGACCCAAGGGCACCTGATGAATTTCACAACAGCTGCTAGCACTCTACTTGTTTCCACACATGGTGGTAGAACATGCTGTCAAATTGCAGTTGACTTCTGGGGACCATGTAGGCACGGGTGGGCAAACTGACTCTCCAGATGTCCATGGATTACAATTCCCATGAGCCCCACTGGCAGGGGACATCTAGAGAGCCACAGTTTGGCCACCTCTGGTTCAAGGGAAGAGACAAACATTGGTGGTTTGCCATTGCCTGCTTCTGCATAGCAATTTTACTCGGTGGTCTTCCTTCCAAGCATTAACCAGGGCTGACCCTGCTTAGCTTCCAAGATCTGACATGACTCCCATCTATTCAGGGAACCCTTCCTGGGCTGTCAAGAAACTCCTGAGAGTTGAGAAAGCCTGCTATAGAAGCTATGTGACTGGTGTACCTTGCTGTCTTCTTTGGTGGGAAGATCTGTGTAATTTAATTTGGAAAATGCCCCTATCAGTTGCATTACATGTGGACTCAATCTCTTCCTTTCTTACATGCACTCAAGATTTGAAAATATAGGGGTTAAATATATAAATAAACAAACAAACAAACAAACAAATAAATAAATAAGGTAAAAAACATGTTTAAATGATTTGAAGTTAACCTGATCACAAAGGAGGAAGGGCGACAATAAAATCTGAATGCAAGTCCCTACTCCTCTTTGCCTGGCCTATCTCCTCCGCAAAGCAACTTCACTGGGCCTTCAGAATGGGAAGGGTTTTTCTTTAATCCATTCTCTCTATGCCTTCCACCAGGGCACAAACCGGTGTCATTCCAGGTTCCCCTCCACCGGCCTCAGCCACTTAAGCGTCTCTTCACAGTAAAGGAAGTGCAGTGTTCTATTTTTCTGCCCACAGAAGCAGGCTGTGTTTCCCAAGATAGTGTAAAAGAGTCTGCCACCTGCACATGCTGTCGGAGGGGCTCCTGTCAGCCTTATCAGAGAGGCCAGAAGCATCTTGCAAATGAAGATCTGAAGTCGTGCGGTGCCAGGTGAAGCTGGCACATTTGGCAGTAGCTCTCCAAGCTTTCAAGGAATGGCATTTCCTCCCTGCTTTGCTGGCGGAGATCTTTTAAAGGGTAATGACAGGGATTGAACTGGGGACTTTGTCACTGAACCGCATCCCGCCCCATAGAAGAGGACAGATAAAACAACAAACGCACAAGTAAGATACAATCCTCCCAGAAAGCCACACATATTTATTTCTGTTTATTAAAACATTTATATCTTGACTTTCCTCATGGGTCAAAGCAGCTATTTATCTTCCAGGACTCCGCTCAATTTCATTCCACAAAAGTAATAATTGGGGCTTTGCTGGCCCATTCCAAAAGGGATTTTTTTCTGGAGTATGTCTGTGTGAGGGGGCAGAAACAGAACTCACAGTCTTGATGGAGCTGTTCTAACAGAGCAGTTTCTCTCAGAGCTCTCTCAGCCTTGCCTACCTCATAGGGCATCTGTTGTGGGGAGAGGAAGGGAAGACGATTCTACAGTAAATCCTGTTGAGACTCCTTCGGATGGTGAAAAGCAAGGCATGAAAACTATTTCTTCTTCTTTTTCATCAGGCAAGGAGAGACCTTTCCCCCACCTTGCACTTTAGCTATAGATGTGAGGCCATTCTTATTGGCAAGTTGGTAAAATGAGGTATGGATCCAATTGCTGTTAGGTGGATCCAGAACTGGTTGACAGATCAAACTCAAAGGGTGCTTGTAAATGGTTCATTATCTTCTTGGAGAGGAGTGATGAGTGGAGGGCGCAGGGATCTGTCCCAGGCCCTGTATTGTTCAACATATTCATAAATGATTTGGATGAAGCATTAGAGGGGGTGATTATTAAATCTGCAGATTATACTAAACTGGGAAGGGTAGCAAACACACCAGAAGACCAAAACAGGATGATCCTGACAGGATGAAAAACTGGGGGAAATCGAATAAAATGAATTTTAATGGTGAAAAATGTAAAGTTCTGAATTTAGGTAGGAAAAATCAAATGCATCACTATAGGATGGGTGAGACTTGTCTTGGCAGTAGTACATGTGAAAAGGATCTGGGGGTCTTAGTAGACCATGCACTGAACATGAGTCAGCAGTGTGACTCGGTAGCTGAAAAGGCAACTGGGATTTTGGGCTGCATTAAAAGAAGAATCGTGTCCAGATCACGCGAGGTGATGTTACCACTTTACTCTGCTCTGGTTAGACCTCACTTGGAGTACTGTGTTCACTTTGGGGCACCACGACTGAAGACAGATGGAGACAAACTGGAGCATGTCCAGAGCAGGGCTACAAAGATCGTGAGGGGTTTGGAGACCAAGTTGTATGAGGAAAGGTTGAGGGAGCTGGGTCTGTTCAGCCTGGAGAGAAGATGACCAGCAGAAATGAAGGCTTGTCTTGACTGGATGAAATATTTGGATCTCTGAGATTGGCGGCAGGGAAACTGAATTTCTCGGCACTTTGCCAAGGCTGTCAGAGGTGTGAGTCAAAGGCCTTTGGCGGTGGTTTGGTGCTCCTGGCTCTGCTTAGCATTTCAAAGACAGTTTTCTCAGGGTTCAGACTGGTAAAGCTGGAATGCTGGCAGGGGCTCCTGGGAATTGTAGTCCATGGACATCTGGAGGGCTGCAGTTTGACTACCCCTGCCATAGAGTCTACTTTCAAAAGCAGCCATTTTCTCCTGGGGAACTTATCTTGATCACCTGTAGAACAGTAAGATCTCCAGGTGGGCCCAACCTTGAGAATGGCAACCTAGGGATGCCAGTCTTCAGGTGGGCCCTGGGGATCTCCTGGAATTACAGCTCATCTCTAGGTGACAGAGACCAGTTCCCTGGGAGAAAATGGCTGCTTTGGGGGTGGTCTCCATAGCCTCATACTCCACTGAGGTCCTTCCTGGCCCCAAATTCCGCCTACTCCATCCTCAAGGTCTCCAGGTATTTCCCAAGCCAGAGTTGGCAACCCTTTGGCAATCCCCATGTTCTGTTTATTTCCAGATACATTTTTTTCTTGCCTCTCTGTGCCACCATTGTGGTGCTGACATGTTTTATAATGATTTGTAAACTGCTTTGAGACTACATGTACCAAATTAGGTGTAAAAAAAAAAAGAATGAAAACAAACTTTCCTTTGTGGTAGTTCAAAGGTTGACAGATGCCAATTTGTCAGTCAAAAACTGATTTTTTTTTGGGGGGGGGTGTTTCTGGTGTGGGATGGTGTTGCTTCCTGGCTTTCGTTTGTCATTTGATCAACTCAAATCTCTCCTCTACCTTCCCACCATCCCTAGGGCGAGGGGGTGCTGGAATACTTCACAAGCAGACCTTTCCAAATCCTGAGCTGCATTATTCAAACCAAAGAGAACCATTTCCTGTTCTTGCCCGATAAGTCTAAAATACACAATGCAGCTGAACAGTGTTCAGTTTGTAAACAGGGAAGTGCTGGGCCGGAAACTGCAGCTTCTGGACTAAACATTCGGCCAGCTATCTCAGGTATGTGGGGCTTGTGAGGGGAAGAAATACTTTGCCTATGCTCCAAGGCACTCTTGTCTGAGGTGCAACTTCCTGAACCATAGTTTTCAGGCCTGGCTTTGATGAGCTTTTGCTCAGTTAATGACAGCACGGGGTTGCCAACTGGGATGGAAAATTCCTGTTGATTTGGGGGAAAGGTTTAGTTTCGGGATGGAAGGGAACTCAGTGGGGATGTGATTCCATTTAGTCTAGCCTCCGAAGCTGCCATTTCCTCCAGGGGAATGAATCTGTGGCAAACAGTTGTTATTCTGGGAGGAATAACTCTAGTCCCCAGCCCCCCCCCCCCCACCACTGGAAGCTAGCAAGAGAGCCATCCTGAGCACATCTACTCAAAATCCTATTCCAGTCTATTCAATGGGGCTTACTCTCAGGAAAGTGTTTTTTAGGGTAGCAGATCTCTCAGATCCCGGCTATGCTAGTCCTTTGAAGAAAAAGCACAGAAGAATAGTGTGGCATCTGAAACATATATTGCCACGTGTCCTTTTGTGGCGTGAAGCCAAATCGTCAAATTCATGAAGAGTTGTTCTCAGATCAATGCAGGTGGATACAGAAAAACAGAAATGGAAACAGTGAGGCTAAAAGATCATGACGAACCAGAAATATTTATTTATTGGCTGTAATATACCACCTTTCCCTGCGTGCAGGCTTGGGGTGGTTCACAGCACATGTCACTTTGTCTATAAAATCACATCATTAAAAACATCATTAAATACTTACTGTGCTCCATTACATCGCCTCGATTTGTTGATCCACATCCTGGTCCATTTCACAGACAGTATACTCTTTTAATCAGGTTCTAATTCGGTGGAGGGAAATCTGGAGATGGATGGAGGGGGGCCTGTAGATTTTATTGAAAATTAGTTTGTTCTGGCCTCAACCAAAGGCCTGTTGGAAAAGCACCGTTCAGCAGGCCTTGCAGAACTTAGGTAGGTCCGTCAGGGCCCAAGTCTCAACTGGCAGCTCATTCCACCAGTCTGGGCCATGGCCAAAGAGACCCCTGGACCTGGTTGAGGCCACACATCCTTCCTCTAGGCCAGGGACCACCAGCAGGTCAGTCAGCTCCACCGACACCCTCCATCCCAGGTTCAGTTAGAGCCAATCTCTGCGATGTTAGAAATAAATGCGCAGATCCTCACAGAATATATTTTAAAATAGAAATAGCTCCTGCACAATGGCATAGTTTGGATCAGGTACATGGGGATAAGTGATTTAAACTTTCTATTATAGCTCAATTTTAAAAATCAAAACCAACTGCCCCCCCCCCCAACTGTTGAAGGGGAAAAAGACAGCACCCTTGCTGGCTTGTTTGCTTTTCCAGGTTTGAGAGCCAGCACAAGAGCAGTGGGCTCTAATCTGGAGAACCGGGTTTGATTCAACGCTGCTCCACATGCACCCAGATGGATGACCTTGGGCTAGTCACAGTTCTCTTAGGACTGTTCTTGCAGAGCAGTCCTCTCAGATCTCTCTCAGACCCACCTACCTCACAGGAAGGGAAAGGTGTTGGTGAGCTGCTTTGGGATTCCTTCAGGTGATAGTGAGAAGCAGGGTATAAAAAACCAGCACTACTTCTTCTTAATGAGAGCTACATGACTCTACTACACACAGAGGGAAGAACGAAGTTGGAATCCAGCAGCACCTTAAAGATCATGAATGTGAGATGGTTCTGGCAGCAACATCTTCAGCCTGGAGAAAAGGAGGTTGAGAGGGGACATGATAGCCCTCTTTAAGTATTTGAAAGGTTGTCACTTGGAGGAGGGCAGGATGCTGTTTCTGCTGGCTGCAGAGGAGAGGACACGCAGTAATGGGTTTAAACTACAAGTACAACGATATAGGCTAGATATCAGGAAAAAAAGTTTCACAGTCAGAGTAGTTCAGCAGTGGAATAGGCTGCCTAAGGAGGTGGTGAGCTCCCCCTCACTGGCAGTCTTCAAGCAGAGGTTGGATACACACTTTTCTTGGATGCTTTAGGATCCTGCGTTGAGCAGGGGGTTGGACTAGATGGCCTGTATGGCCCCTTCCAACTCTATGATTCTATGATTCTGTCACCCCATTTGTCGCCATGGTTGACTCGGCTGATCTGGCTGGCTAGGCAGATGTCCCCTACCTCCCTCGCCGCTCCATGCACATCCTTCTCAAGGACAGAAGGAGTGTACCAATCTTCGATCGAGGGTATACGATAGCTGCACTCCCCTGCTAGAACCTCCAAACAAGCTCAAGGTCCGACAAAGTTTTATCCAAGGTTTTTCGCTTTCCTGTGCATGCACACTTCTCCTGATGCAGATACATGGGGAAGAGCCAGACTCATTATGGATGAGATTAGGTTGGCTTCTTTGTTATAAGTTTGCCGACACTGGCCCAGGAATTTCCTGGAGATTTTAGGGTGGAGCTGGGGGACGGTGGGGTTTGGGGGAAGTAGGGACCTCAGTAAGGCTGTGAGGCCCTACAGTCCCCCCACCAACGTAGCTGTTTTCTCTAGATGAACTGATCTCTGTATTCTGAAGAGCAGTTGCCATTCAGGGAGAAATCCAGGCCCAATTGGAGGTGGGCAGTGCTAACTGGTTACCAGCCAAGACAGCCAGCCAGTTGGTCCAAAGAAAGAACAGACAAACTCTCCTTGTTTCAAACCAGAATCCGACCCAAAGCAGGAATTGCTATTCCCTCTCCCCCCTTTTAAAAACAGGTAAGTTCTGTTCACCATTTTCCCAGCATTACAGCTACTTACCTTTAGATCCAGGTCTCTGCACTTAACTTTTTTCAAACTAGGACTCAGATGCAGAAAATGTGATGGTGGCTCTGAGCATGTACAGAGTGCATTTAGTTGGGACTAGCCCAGCCCCCACATAGTCCAGCACTGATAAGTCATACCCTACTGCAGGGGTAGTCAACTTGTGGTTCTCCAGATGTCCGTGGACTACAATTCCCATGAGCCCCTGCCAGCATTTGCTGGCAGGGGCTCATGGGAATTGTAGTCCACGGACATCTGGAGGACCACAGGTTGACTACCCCTGCCCAATAGCATAAAGAGCTATGTCTGAACTCCCTTTTCTGTATGTACCATAGCCCTTCTCCATGCTTTCTCCCTCTCCCTCTAAATCCCTTGCCTCACCAATTCCTCGGGCTCAAAGCTAAAGCACAGAAGAGCTCCCCTTCTGGCAGACACATGAATTGCATGAGCACCAGGTTGGGTGAGGAGCGCCGGGTGGGGGGTCTTCCTTTCCCTTTGGCTCAGCTGGGCCTTTAATTAAAGAGTGTCTCATTTCCTTTTCCTCAATTGATGTGACCCTTGTGCATTGTCAAGACAGGCAAGGCAGGCCCGTTGGCTCCTACAGCCTCATCTCTATATAAGGAACCTGAATGAGCTTGTTAGGAAAACAAGATGGTCTCCAAGGGGTTCTTTGGGACTTAAAACAGGCGGGAGGTTCCCACTTCAGAAACAGAGGTTAGGGGGTGGTGCTGAAGCTCTGTTTTTTTTTGGGGGGGGGGTCTTAATTTAATTAACCTCGTTATCTTAACTAAAAACTCTTGAAGCAATATACAACATTCAAACCCAATCACAATGAAGGAAAATCAGCAGGAAAACCTCCGCTTTAAATAACTGGCCTTCATGTAAACAAAATTATATATAGAAACTCTGAGCAGGGGGACCATTTAAGCACAGGGCCAGTGAAGCGAGACTCAGATCCCCAGGGAACATTCCAATAGCGATGCACACATGCAGTTCTGTGACGATGTCTGCTTTGACAGCGCGAACCAGGAAAGGACAGTCAGTTATGTGCTCATAAATTCGGAGCCAATTTGGATCTGAGCTTAGGAAAGTTTTCCCATCCTTGCTCTATGCCACGGAAACCAGATATTCAGTGGGAGATCTCCTGCTCCCCCTTTTACTTTCCTGCTGGCCGGTTGGGGGCCGGTTGGAGGCTTTTTGTTCATTTTTTTAAAATGGCATAACTTTGATGAATACTTGGAAGTGACATCATGTGGCCACTATGGTGATGAAGATTTTGACCAGCTCTATGGCTTCACCTGTGCCCCCTCCCACTGGTTGCTAGACACTGGCTGGCAGCCCAGTTCTATGTTGATTGGCTGCTTTCCTGTATAGTTGCCGGCATCTGACAGTTTCCCCCGAGGGTTGCCAGTTCCGGGTTAGGAAACTACTGGATATTTTGGGGTCAGAGCCTGGGCTCTGGGGAGTGGCGGAAGCTCAGCATGGATGTGATGACATTAAAGTCCACCTGCCAAAGCTTCCATCTTGTCCAGGGGTCTAGAGATCAGTTGTAATTCGGGGAGAACTTCAGTCCCCACCTGGAGCTTGACAACCCGTGACCCAACTGAGGGCTCTGACCTGTGATATTAAGATCAGTGTCCTAAGGGACCAAGCAAGTTCACTGTTTGTGATTTGCTGGCCAAGTTCACACCAAGGACCAAACTCATCCTGGGACGTGCCATTCCAGAATGCATTGTTAGGAAGGAATACAGGGAAGGAATGGTCCAATCTGCTGACAAAAGGTGGGTAAAATTGGAGGAAAGCACTTCAATACAATAGGCAGGTTGCTGTTGTAGCTTGTAGCAGTACATCACAATTTGAGTGCACTAGCACCCCAAAGACCCACAAAGTTTTCCACGGAATAAGCTTATGTCAATATGCAAAGAAAATCTGGCTGTATGATGCAAGTGCAGAACTTGTGATGAATTCCTAAGGGGACTGGCTGCCTCTTCCTTTGCTTCGGAGCCTTCCTTTTTCTTCCCATGCTCCCTTTCTGCCCTTTCCCCTGATGCTGTGGGAATCTTGCTTCGCCCTCTGTCCTCCACCAGACCCTTTTCCTGTCAGGCTCCCCAATGGCCTGCTTCACACGGCTCCCTCCCTCTCGGATTTTCGTTCACAGTCCGTTGGAAACACAAGGCATTAGACATGCTATTTAAAGGTAGCCCCTGCCTGGTTTACAAAGGCCAGAAATCTGAATCTCGTATGTTTATTTTACTTAGTGCCTTTCCTTCAAGGGCTTCAGGGTGGCAGACATAATTCTGTCCTCCTTCATTTTGTCCGCAACAACTAGTAGAGAAAGGTTTGGCAGAGGGTGACTGGTGGTCTGCCAGTGAGGTTCATAACTGAGGAAGGATTTATCACTGGGTTTCTCTAGACTGAATTGAACCACATACACCCTCTTGAAGCAGCTTTCGACTGAGTCGGGCCTTTGGTGTCCTACCAGTCTTGCATACTCTGACTGGTAGCTGGCTGCATGTGGAGGAGGAGTGGGGAATCAAACCCAGCTCGCTAAATTAGAACTCGGCACTCCTAACCACTACACCAAGTGGTAGACGATTGATCAAATCATTGGTTGGCTCCCACATCATATCTCTGCACCCACTTCTCTGTCAGCACTTCCCGGGTTCCTTGAAGCCTGACAAATATTCCAGGGGTTCCTCCATGGCCAACAGGTTGAAAAAAATCTGGGTTAGAGTGTTGGATTAAGACTGGAAATCCCTGCTTGTGAAGGAACTCACAGGGCGACCTTGGGCTATTCTCCTCCCCCTCAGGATCATGGTGTCATGAAATGGATAAGGGGTTAGCAGCACAGGCTGTCCTGAGCTCTGTGAGGAAAGAATGGCACACCAATGGGATCAATCGTAGATGCTGTGCAGACTCCTCATGGGCTGATGTTGGGAAGGAGAAAGCGTGCTTTGCGGGAATAGATTATGTCACAGCCTCAGACACGGGGGAGGCCAGTCCATAGGCTCAGATAGGCCCCGTCTCCTAAGAACCCTGTGGAGGAAGCATGTCTGGAGGTGACTGACAATGTCAGGATACAGGAAGTCGTCGAAACCATTGAGAGAGGCTTCCTCTGTCCGTTGTGTTCACACACACTTGTCACCAGCCACGTTCGGAGAAGCCCAGCCAAGCCCAAGGGCTTGCCATTGTCTGCACTGGCCCCCACGGCTATATATAACCCTCGTTCCCCATCTCCAGTGGCAGGGAAAGGGAATTGTTTAGGCCTTTACTTTCCCGTATTGTTCAGGCCTTTGCTTTCCCATGCGGTTCATTGTTGGCGGGATCTCGATAAGGAGCAGGGCAAACACAATGAGAGGCCCCAGGGATGGGTGCAGCTGTCTCTAGGGGGAAACAAAACTGGCTTTGCGACTGGGCGGCGGGATGAAGACGCCAGGGAGGCCCTGTAGCTCTCGAGACGGGGGGGGGCGTTTCTGGCAGCCAGCTGCCTGGGTATCTGGTGTCATTTCCAAGGAACAGGGTGGCCTAGTAGTTGGAGCAGCAGGTGCAAAGCTTGGCTTGCAATGATGTAATTTTTGCAGGCTGTGTCCTCCCCTGCATGAGCGTTGCCAACCTCCAGGTGTCACCTGGCTATCTCAAAAATGTTTAAAAAACATAAAAACCATAGAGTTAAGCTGGGGCTCTTGCAATTCCATTTTCTAATGCTATTGTTATGATCATGTTATTGTTGTTATAATGTTATTACTGTTATCACCTGTTACCATATGTTATCTGTATCTTTTCCTGTTCCCTGTAAACCGCCCTGAACCTTTGGGGAAGGTGGTATAAAAATATAATAAACAAACAAACAAATAAATAAAACAATATCTTATCCATTGGGCACACCTATAACATCTCTGTGTGTACACCACAAATGCCAACAATATCAGACCCAACGGGTCTGTTTCGATCATAGTGATCTTCTTTAATCTGTTATGGCTGGGTCTGGTCCTGCAAAGTATTCGTATTGGCAGAATCCTCAGACAGCAAATATTTCCTATTCCTCCTCTGGGTAATGGGAAATCCTGTTGTGCGCTTCCCTGTAAAAAGGTCCAAAAAGAAGTTATTCCCCCACTGTTTAAATCGAAAAAAATTGTTGTATACAGCTGTGTGTATCTGTATAGTGACTGCTGATGAAGATCAGTATGATCAAAATGCATTAGGTCTGCACTTGTTAGCATTTGTGGTGTACACACTGAGATGTGTCTTTAAACATTTTTTGAGCTCTAATAATAAATGGTTTCTATTTTTCAATATGTGGTTTTATCCCCAACCGTTGTGGTTCTCACCAGTTTTCCAGGTTGGGTTTTTATTTCCCTGGAGATCTCCTGCTATTACAGTGGGTCTCCAGATTAGAATCATAGAGTTGGAAGGGACATCCTGGGCCATCTAGTCCAACCCCCTGCACTATGCAGGGCACTTACAACCCCATCGCTCATCCACTGTAACCTGCCACCCCCTTGAGCCTTCACAGAATCAGCCTCTCCGTCAGATGGCTATCCAGCCTCTGTTTAAAAATTTCCAAAGATGGAGAACCCACCACCTCCCGAGGAAGCCTGTTCCACCGAGAAATTACTAAGATCCATTTCCCTAGAGCAGGAATGCTGGCAGGGGCTCATGGCAATTGTAGTCCATGGACAGCTACAGGTTCTCCACCCCTGCCCTAGAGAAAATGGTTGTTTCGGAGGGCAGACTGTATGGACTTCTACCCTGCGGAGGTCCCTCTCCTCTGAAACCTCTGTCCTCTCTAGGCTTCACCCTCAAAATCTCCAGGTATTTCCCAGCCCACAACTGGCAACTCTACCCCACACCTGTACAGAACTGCGAGCATCCTCCCCCAACAGTAGATAATTTTGCTGAACTCCTTCCCTTCTCAAGATACAGCCCTCAGGCTGCACCTCCAAATCTCCAGGCCTTTCCCAAACTGGAGTTGGCCACCACAACACGACCATTATTGTTCCCCTGCTCTGAGGAAGGAACTGCTGTTTGGACGCAGGTGTAGAGAATGCCTTGTTGCATTTCTGGGAGCATTCTGAGTTGCGACAGAGGCAGAAAAGCCGCCGCTGAAGAAATCCTTCCATCTGCAGAAATCGTTGGCAAGATCTAAGCCAACATATGTGGTGTTTGGAAAGAGTTATACAAACACTCATTATTGAATTCTGACTGTTGAACACTGGAGTCTTTTGCTGAATGGTGCATGTGCAAAGACGCTGCCAATTGGAACTAATCGGCGACCTTTCGCATCACTCAAGGCTACTTAGACAGCTATGAAAGGGTAGGATTTTGTTAGAACACAGCATTTCTTGAATGACCTATGTGCTTTCTGAGGGATCTGATTGTCTATTTAAATCTATTTGAGAGAGAGAGACAGAGAGAGCCGCCAGAGCCCTCATTCCCTGCTACAAACAGCCCTGATTACTTCCTATGGCTCCTGCTGTGATGGGAGAGAGAGAGAGAGAGAGAGAGAGAGAGAGAGAGAGAGAGAGAGATCTGTGACTGCCAGTGTCCCCTGGGTCCTAGTGCCCATTGCATTCCTGGTTGAAATGGGCTTTCTTGCTAGTAGTAATATAAATAGTCAGGACTGTTGAATTCAGTGGATGTTGCTTCCAGGTAACATCTATAGGCTCAGGCAACACATCAGTGCCCTACACAAATTTGCATGGGAGTAAACCCATTACACTCAATGCAGCTGACTTTTGCACGGCCCTAGCAGCACAAGCTACCTATCGTATGACAAGGATGGATTTTAAATAGGTATTGGGGAGGGGAAGGAAATGAGATACTTTCCACCAAAATGCACAGGAGCCATTTTATTTTAAAGTTTAAAATATAATTTCTTTTCCAAACTTTGACAAGAGAGCTGAACATTTTCTCCTGCCACAGCTGTTTGTTGCTTTTCTTCCGGCGCTTCCTGTTTAGAAGACCAAAATGGGAACCGATGCCTTTGTGGGAAATCTTGAAAAGGCACCTTGGAGCAGAGCCAGCCTCCCAGAATTCCTTAGGAAGACTGGATTGCATAATTAATCTCCTTCCTTACGACTCACATGCATTTTTCCTTTATGGATTTTTTTTAAGCAGTTCTAAAGTAAACTATGTGTTGGACGCAACTTCTGGGCTGCCATGAGAAATAATGAATCAAATAGCGAAAGAGTCCTTGAATCCAAGCTGCCCAGTAGCAGAAGAGGCCGGTGTGTCTCTGCATGATTAAGTGTTCTGGCCAAGATAGTGCACTGGATAATTGTAATTCTCACCCTTGAACTGAGAGTAATTTTTTTTTGGGGGGGGGGGAACAAGTCCTAGTTGACTAGTTGGTGATAGAAAATGCCATCAAGTTGCAGATGGCTCATGGGGATCCCACAGAGTTTCCCCTCCACCTCTCTCTTCTCGCATCTTAGCAGCTCCCTGGTTATGCTGGCCACTTCCTGCACTTAAGAGACTTTCCCACCATAGTCTTGGAACAGCTAGCAATAGAAAGGCCGGGGAAGCTATGATGGGATGGAGTGGCAATGGACTAGTTTTTAAATGGGGATGTTTTAATTGTCGAGATATTGTAAGCCGCCCGAGCTTGTTTGCGGAGAGGGATGGACTATAAATTAAAGTATCTGTGTATGCACATAGGAAGGAAGGAAGGAAGGAAGGAAGGAAGGAAGGAAGGAAGGGAAGGAAGGAAGGAAGGAAGGAAGGAAGGGAGGGAGGGAGGGAGGGAGGGAGGGAAGGAAGGAAGGAAGGAAGGAAGGAAGGAAGAAAGAAAGAAAGAAAGAAAGAAAGAAAGAAAGAAAGAAAGAAAGAAAGAAAGAAAGAAAGAAAGAAAGAAAGAAAGAAAGAAAGAAAGAAAGAAAGAAAGAAAGAAAGGCAAGCAATGAACAGAGGTAGTTTGCCATTGCCTACCTCTACATCAGGGAATTCCCAACAAGAGTTCTGGGGAATCCTGGAGTCCATAAAAGCCACCCAGGGGTTACATGGCCTTTCTCAGAAGTTTGGATAGTCACTGACATCACAAGATGTCACTGGAGCCCACTTCCCCTGTTGCTGTACAGGCCTAGTTTCTTTCTCTACAATGGAAATGGTCGATGATCAATTGATTGATTGGCTGGCTCCTGCTCTGTTCCCACACAGTTTTCTCAGGGGACGGGGGATTACTTGGTCCTGCAACCTGGGAGTAAGCAGTTGCACATTCCTGAAACTACAGTTAGCAAAACGTTTTGCTTTCTCTGTCCAGCTATTTAGAAGCCTTCCTTTCTGGGATGAATAAAAATGAGTGTGAAAACATGCCCTGTGTCAGGAGGGTGCCTTTGGCTTTCCTTCTGAATTCCCTTTCTGACCACTGTCTCTGCATGCTGCCTGGTTCCTCTGCTCCTGCACAGCCGATTCACCTCACCCCTGCAGCTCTTCTCTGCTCCATTGCCTATTTCTTCTTTCTCACAGTTTCTTCCAGCAGCAGCTGATGCCAGGACAGTTCTAGGGCCCTTGGCACAAAGTGGCTTCTATCCCAGTGAGTCTGACTAGATCCCACCACACCTCCCATCTTGCTGCTCTCCAGGCCTTACTCTCCTTCCTTCTTTGGTGTTTTTGCTCTGGCCAAGCTAGCCAGCCAGCCAGCCAGCCAGCCAGGGGGTGTGCATGGCTGCTGCTGTTGCTCAGGGGGTGACAGGCACTGCCCAATGGCTCCCTATCAGTGGCAGCTAATGACAAAGGCCTGTCATGGGCAACAGGCTGAGTGAGAAGCTGGCATCCTCCAGACGCCACCAATAGCAACCTCTGGGGAGTTGTAAGGTTCCCAACTGCCAGGTGGGAGCAGGATATCTTCTGATTTCCAAGTTATAGAGCTCTGTTCCTGTGGAGAAACTGGCTTCTTTGGAGGGTGGATTCTATGGCAGTATACCCTGTTGAGCTCCCTTTCCACACCATGCTCCACTTTCCCACCATGCCCCGCCCCCAAATTCCGGGAGAATTCTGGTATTCACCTGCTTGCCAGTCCAGCCTTTCCAGGCCAGCAGAACTGAGCCGGGCAGGTGTGAGCTTTGGGGGATATCTAGATCTTGGGCATTTTCACCGAGATGTGCCATCATGTCTGCCCCACCACTTTCCCTGCCCCGAACGCTCCTAGGAGCCCACCGTGGCAACCCTATCTGAACACTCTGGTTCTGTTTTTTGAATAGCCCAGTACCAGGGGTCAGGGCAGGATCCTGTCACTGCTTTGGTCACAGTCACGCAATGCCGAGGACGCCATTTTGGTTCTGATAGTCAGGGAGAGGGGCGACAAACTAAACAGGATACTAAAACTCCCCCCCGCCAACTGTTGGAAATCTTCTTCTGCAACACCTCCTTGCTTTCCCCCTGTTTAGCTGAACTCTGCAATTCATACTGACTTCAGCAGTTTCTCCGTGCCTTCGTGGAAACCCAACAGGGATGCAGCCCCAACGTTATCTCTCTGTTTTCTGCCTAAGCAAGGCCTGGAGGTTGGAGATAGAAGGCCGTGCCCAGGGAGCCTGTAGCAAAGGCAGATGTGGCACCCCTATCAGTCATTTCTTTGGGCCTGCTTCCTCTCGCAACCCGCTTCCTTCCCGGCCGTGAGCGACTGTTCTTTTCTGCATCTGCCCCAGCCACTGCTGGATGGATGTTGAGTCATCTGGAGGGAATTCCTGCGTGCTCTTTTCCCAGCTGGTCTCTGCGCTGCTGCGGGCTTTGTTTTCTGCTCTCCCCTTCTCTTTGCCTTATCACGAAGCTGTTTCCTGAGAGCGTCGAAAAGAATGGGCAGGGAGCACGAGTGGAGTTTATCCAGGAGTTCCACCCTCGGCTCCCTGCACAAAGGGCTTGTTATCGGGCCGTAAACCTTGGCTCGCAGGGGGGAAAGGCCAGGCAGAAACAAAGAGGGAAAATGAAGAATGTGATGGGGAAAGATGCTGATCTACTCAGGGCGCGATTGTAGTTGGTGGCTCCTTAGGAAAGTACAGGATGAATGGGAAATAGAGTGAGAGCAGAAATAGAACGGGAGCAGAGTGGGGAGCATAGGGTGGATAGCCTCCAGCGTGGGCCTGGCATTCTCCTGAAGTTATTCCATGTGGCAGAACTTCTACTTCCACAAGGGCTGCATGTGATGATGATGGCTGAGGGAAGTTCCCTGACCGCGGCCCGGGCTGGGGCTTTTTCAGTCCTGGCCCTGATCTGGTGGAATGAGCTCCTGGAAGAGCTGAAGGCCCTGACAGAGCTCTCAAAGTTCTGCAAGGCCTGCAAGATGGAGCTCTTCCGCAGGTCTTTGGTTGAGGCTGGGACTATTAAGATCTGAGCTCCCTGAGCAAATAAGACCAGTGTGGCTACCTTTTAACCTCTCCCCCAAGTGCTATTCATCTGTGTGATCTTTGGGATTGGGAGAGTTTATCTGTCACCAATTGGTTTTTGGATTTTGTTGCTTATTTGTGAGGGGTTTATAATGGGGCTTTAATTTGTTAGCTGCCACAAGCTGGTTAATGGGGGCGGTGGGACAGAAATTAAATTACAAACATACAAACAAACAAATGTTAGCCTTTCAGTCATGTCTGACTTTTGGCTATCCAGTGGCTCAGCTATCCTGTCTTCTGATTTTGCACCACTTCTTTTAGTTGTATAATGCTGTGGCCAGTACCCATTTTGATCATATCTAGCCACCATGTTCTTTGCAGGCCTGGTTTCCTTTTACCACTGATCATAATTGCTCTCTCCATCAAGTCGGATCGCTTGATACGGCCAAAGTAAGCGAGCCGGAGTTTCGTCATTTTGCCTACCAGTGATATATCAGGCTTTGTGCACTCTAGTATTTCTTTGTGACTTTTATCATCCATGGAATCTGCAGAAGCCCTTCCAGCACCACAGTTCAAATGAATCAATTCTCCTCTTGCCCGATTTTTTTTCATCGCCCAACTTTCACAGCCATAAGTGGTTACTGGAAACACGACAGATCGGACTAACCGACACTTGGTAGCCTGGTTTATGTCCTTGCTCTTCCATGTTCAGCTCAAGCTGACATGTAGCCCTTGTGGAACTAGAAGTTCTGTTGCATGGAACAATTTCACATTGAGTTCCTTTACTCATTTACACAACTATTTACACCTCAGCGAATATTGCTGAAGAAGGTGAATGCACCAAACCTTTTTCTATTCACTGCAAGCAAAAAGCAATAAGAACTTTAAGCAAGAAAGAAAAACTTCTCCTAGAATGAGAACCAGTTCCTAGACTAAGAAGCTCAGTTCACCTGGAAGGAATGGCAACTTTTGTGGGAAGACTATATGGCAGCACATCCCTACTGAGTTCCCCTTCCACACTCCACCTTCCCCAGACTTCTCAAAATCTCCAGGTATTTCCCAGCCCATGGCTGGCAACTGTACAATACACAGGTGCCTGGATTCTGTGCCAACTATGAAAATGGGGCAGCAGGGCTAGCCCACAGACAAGGAGACGCCTCTGCTGCACATAAGTTGACCCAAAGGGGGAAAAAAGTAGCCCTAAAAGCACTCAGTTCATACTTGGAGCACAAAATTTTGAGTGTAATTGAGAGGCCATTTCCACCTGGGTTATCTACAGGGTTTTTTAAAATTGCGGATATATTCCTGGTATTAATCTTAAAATAAACTTATTCCTTGGTTCATTATAGACTGGACATGTTAAAACATAATGGGTAAGGTCCTCAGCATCCAGGTTTCCACAGATACAGAAATGTTGGAATCTTGGAATAAATGAAAATTGACCCAAACACAGAGCTGAAGGCAGAGCTTGGAATCTTATATAGACAAAAGTCATCCTTGATGGAACAGAGATAATGTTAACCAAATAAGGTGTTCTTATGTGATCTTTAAAAAAAAAAATTAAACCAAGGAACTGTGTTGGATTGAGAATTATAAAGCTATCAATCACAGCATCCATATAATAAATTGAGTCCTTTAATGGCTTTCATATATGGTGATTCCGCACCAGCGGTGCAACTCCTGGCTGCTGCCGGTGCACTGCTGCGGAGCTGCATGCTCTGCAGTGTACTGTGACACCTGGTGTCTTGCTGAAAGAAATCCCCCAGGAAACACAATGGAGGCAGTAGGTTCCACTGAGCGTGGGAGGTGGGGGGTGGGAGCGGCAGCGGGGGGTGTTGAAATTTGCTGGATGGTGCTATTATGTTCCCTTAGCACAGAGCTTCTGGGGCCCGATCCACACCAGGCATGGAAGGGTGGCAGCCTGATGTCATCATCATATGGACACAGGGATTAGCCCCTGGTCCATATAGACACCTCCCCGGCCTTTACTGCCCGTGCGGAATCGGTCATATTCTACTGGTGTCTCTCTCTTTCTCTCTCTCGCCTTCTAGTTGCAGCCAATTTATGGTGCTCTCTGCTCTCTGATTGGTTACTGAGGCGAGAGAGGTAGTTTGCTGTCGACTGCCTCTGGGTAGCAACCTAGGACTTCCTTGGTGGTCTCCCATCCAAATACTAACCAGGGCCAACCCTGCTTAGGTTTCAGGAGTTGAAGAGATCAGGCTAGCCTGGGCTATAACCCTCCGTCCCCTTTGTCTTTAATTTTGTCCTGTGGGCATACTTTAGGGAGATTTCAAGCCCCTTCCCCGGATCTCTAGAAATAAAATCTTTGAATGACAGGCCAATATATCCTGTCATGAAATGCCAGCTTAGGCCTCTCATGGAGGTGGCCATGGGAGATTGTGTGGAGTCCCCTTCTTTCCAGATTTGAATGCCGCTTTCTTCAAGTTCTGTTTTTCTCCTTACAGGGGTAATTTTTATATTGCACCAGATTAGAGTTGTCAACCTCCAGGTGAGGCTTGGAGATCTACCTGAATGACAACTGACCTCTGATAGATATTTGTTCCCCAGCAGAAAATGGCTGCTTCAGAATGCAGATTCTTTAGCCTTGTACCTCACTGAGATCCTTCCCTTTCCCAAACACAGACCTCCTGTGGATGATGTAGTGGTTAGAGGAACTGGGAAACCTACTTCACAGCTATGTTTTGAGGATAAAATGAAGGAAGGAGAATGATATTATGGTCTGCTTTTGGGAAAATGGGGTATAAATATTTAAAATAAATAAAGACATCCTGGAAACAAAGCACCTTTGGCTGCTTCAATACAACAGATGCAGACTTTAACATTGAATGGTTTAAATAATAAACTGGACCTTTCGTGTTTTTTGTAACAACCATCCATAATCTTCTATTTGAGAACGTTTTCCTCTCCTTGACTCCTTTTCCATCCCTGACTTTTGGTCTACAGTGGGATGTTCCAGGTCCAGCTGTAGATAACTACTATAACCTTTCAAGGACATTTAACCTCGTCTGTGACTTTTTCTTTATGTCTATCACCTTGAAAGAAAGAAGAAAGAAAAGAGAAAAGAAAAAAGATTAAAGAGGCTCCAGCCCAGTAAAAATGTACTAAATAATTGTATTATACGTTTCTGTATTGTTATATTGTAAAAAAAACACATTATCCGATCGTTACTGAGGATCACCTGTTATATTTTTGGACTTCTATGTTAAATGTTTAATTGCTTCATTGGACTGTTACGAATTTTTGTTCTTCCCTAAATTTCTTCTGGCAAAGAACATAGCCCTTTGATTAAGATCCACATTAGGGACCACATTAAACAATATTTTGATTTTTCTGCTAGCCTCAAATCCCCCCCCCCCTTATTTTTCAACTCACACCATTTGGCCTTCTTGTTTGTAGCCTCCAGGAGGGGCCTGGAAATCTGGAATGACAACTGATATACAGACTATAGAGATCAGTTCCATGAGAAAATGGCTGCGTTGTAGGGTGGGGACTATGACACATGCCAACAGGTTGGCACTCCCTTGCTCATGTGAAATTCACCTGGCCTTGACAAGGGCCCTGGCTCCTGCCTGGTGGAATGAGCTCCCAGAAGAGCTATGGGTCCTGGAGAGACTAATGCTCTTCTGTCAGGCTTTTGGTTGAGGCCAGGTAGAGAGAGAGGACATTGTGGGCCCCTCCTCTGCAATTGCTCCCAATTCCCCATCTGGGTAGCACCTTTCTTCTATTGGGTGTTGGCAGCTGGGGGAGGAGTTAGCCAGGTGGGGGGGGGGCTTTCTAAAACTGCTTGACTGGATTATTTTTCAGTTTGCTTGAATTTTGTATCTGAAATTTTTGGTATTAACCGCTGCAGCTGACAAATCTAAATAAACAAATAAATTAAAGAACAACTGAATAAATAAATAAATATCCTACAGAGGTCCCTCTCAATTCCAAGCCCTGCACTTTCTAAGCCTTACCCCTGAATCTCCAGGAATGTCCCAACTCAAAGCTGGCAACCCCAGCTGAAAGGGACCAGTGTTTTGATTTGTGTCCATCAGCAGTTTCAGACGTGACCAAACTGTGGCTCTTCAGATGTCAATGGACTACAATTCCCATGAGCCTCTGCCATCAGCTGGAGAGCCACAGTTTGGCCCCACCTGCTTTAAATTATCTCAGTTTGTGATGCCTTGTGGGGGGGGGGGGAGAGGAAAGGCAGTCCTGTGATTTCAGCAGGGGGACCCTTTTCTGTGACTTTTAAGACCAGCGGGGAAGCGTTGCTGTTCCATTCTCCCATCCTTCAGACTATTCCAGGGTCCGATGAAGGCAGAGGAAATGCCGTGTGAAGAGGTGATCTTGCAGACACCTTTGGCAACTCTGGCCAACTGTTGAGGGAGGCCCTTGATGTATTTATTACCTTCGGCAGTCTGTTTTCGCTGCCTGAGGACTAATATTTTCATTGGCAGAACTGGGGGTGGTGGGGGCAGAACTGACTTCACCTGACATTTCCAGTAAGGCAGAAAACAAGTCCGTGAGAGTAGCTTTGCCCATCGAAACCCTGTCCCAGAGAGACCTCCCGTGCCAAATCTTGGCTGTGATAGATCTCCCCCTTCAATCTTCCCCTAACTTCCTATTTTTTGTTTGTTATGACAGGATTCGACCTTGCCTCCCCGGGCTTCGATTCTGGAGTTGGAGCAGTCTCCTTCGCTTTCCAAGAATAACAGAGACAGTCATTTTCCAAACTCTTTCCAGAGGTTAGATGCAGGGGCAGGGAAGCTGAGTCCTAAATATGAGAAAACTACCTTGACCTGAGCTGCATGCTTCCCCCCTGAAGGGTTTTGGACCTGGTCATTCTTGTATAAATAACAGTTTGTGGCTGATAAGAACTGTACATGGAAAGAAACTGCTGGCTGTCGCTTCTGCAACTATCCAGAAACGGCACCAAATGAGTCAACACTGCGACTGACCCCTGTGAGAAGTCTGAGGTTGTATACGTGGCTGTCTCCTACTCCATTCTATTGTGACAACAGCCCTGTTAGGTAGTCCTGCCTGGCCCCTAGTGGGGGATGGGGGGTAGGGTTGCCAAATCCAGGTTGGGAAATTCCTGGAGCCTGGGGAAAGACAAGGACCTCAGTGGGACACAATGCCCCAAAGTCTACCTTCAGTGCACCTATGTTCTCTAGGGCAGTGGTCCCCAACCCGCGGGCCGCGGCTCCCTCTCCCTGCCCCCCCACAGTAAAAGACTTCCCAGGCCGCAAGCTTGCGGTCCGGGAAGCTTCTTACTGCAGGAGGGGGGGAGAGGGAATCAGGGCTGTGCATGCGCACATGCACCATGCGCAGCCAAAATCACGCATGCGCAAAAGTGCTGCGCATGCGCAATTTCAGCCGCGCATGGCGCATGTGCACATGGGCGGCCCAGCTGCACATGCACAATGTGCAGCTGTGCATGCGCGGCATGCATGGGCGGGCAGTCGCCCTGCCGGTCCCCAGCCTCAAAAAGGTTGGGGACCACTGCTCTAGGGTAGTGGTCACCAACCCCCAGTCCGGGGACCAGGACCGGTCCTTGGATCAGTCGGTACCGGGCCACGGCTCCTCCTCGTCCTCCTCCCCAGCTGCTGCCTCGGAGGCTGCCCTGCTACTCTGCCACTGGCTCACATTCAAAGGTTTTATTGAATAAAACTTGGTTGGTCTTAAAGGTGCCACTGGACTCTACTATGTTTATATTCTTCCTGGTACTCCCCCACTCCCTTTGGTGTACTGAGGCTCTACTCCCTCCTTTGTCCCCTTTTAGGACAAAAAAATCATAAACATTCCCTGTTCAAACATTCCGCTTAGACAAACAACAGCCCGCTTCCAGCGCATAACAAAGTCAGGCAGTGAGAACTGTGTTATTTGAGAAATTTTGAAGAAATTTAAGAATGTTTTTAAATTGGCTTTGAGAAACTCATGGGACTGGACAGTGCGGTGTAATGGTCAGGATGCTGAAGCAGGACTAAGGAGATCTGGGTTCAAATCTCTGCTTGGGTCTCATTTATTCTTATGCTGGTTCCACTGCTTAGAAATGCAGCAAGCAGCAGAGGGAGGGTAGGGGGGGGGGACTTCAGCTTCTCAAAGCAAGTTATTTTTAAAAGTTAAAAAAGGTAACCAGAGAGAATGTACTGTGCTGGAACATTTTAAGTCTTCTGCTAATAGAAACAGAAAACAATACCAACTTTCAAGCTTTGAGGCTTATCTCAAATCCATTTCCACCTATTATATGACAAGCAGATTCATGCAAAGGGGCTTTTATCAGTGAACTCCTGAAAACCTTTAAGCGGAATGAGAAAGGGGTACAATGGATTATTGTTGTTGTTAGGTGCGAAGTCATGCCCGACCCATCGCGACCCCATGGACAATGATCCTCCAGGCCTTCCTGTCCTCTACCATTCCCTGGAGTCCATTTAAGTTCACACACACTGCTTCAGTGACTCCATCCAGCCGACAGACATTCTCTGTTGTCCCCTTCTTCTTTTGCCCTCAATCTATCCCAGCATTGGGCTCTTCTCCAGGGAGTCCTTCCTTCTCATGAGGTGGCCAAAGTATTTGAGTCTCATCTTCAGGATTTGGCCTTCTAAGTAGCAGTCAGGGCTGATCTCCTCTAGGTTCCATTCTGCACGCAATGGTTAATGTACTTTCAATGCACTTTCGAAAGAGATTTTCCTGTTCGGCACAGGAAAACCCAGCTGCAAAAGCACACTGAAAGTGCATTATCCTACAGGAGCGGAATGCGCCTAGAACTGACCGGTTTGTTCGTCTTACAGTCTAAGGGACTTGCAAGAGTCTTGTCCAGCACCAGAGTTCAAAAGCCTGAATTCTTTGACGCTCGGCCTTCCTTATGGTCCAACTTTCACAGCCATACATTACAACTGGGAAGACCATAGCCTTGACTAGACGCACTTTCGTTGGCAGGGTGATGTCTCTGCTTTTTGGGATGCTGTCTAGATTTGCCATAGCTTTCCTCCCCAGGAGCAAGCGTCTTTTAATTTCTTTGCTGCAGTCCCCATCTGCAGTGATCTTGGAGCCAAGGAAAATAAAATCTATCACTACCTCCATTTCTTCCCCATCTATCTGCCAGGAATTGAGAGGGCCGGATGGCATGATCTTAGTTTTCTTGATGCTGAGTTTCAAGCCAACTTTTGCACTCTCCTCCTTCACCCACATCAAAAGGTTCTTTAGTTCCTCTTCGCTTTCTGCCATTAGAGTGGTATCATCTGCATATCTGAGGTTGTTGATATTACTCCCTGCAATCATGATCCCAATTTGTGACTCATCTAACCCCAACTTTCTCATGATGTACTCCGCATACAAGTTAAATATGCAAGGAGACAGTATACAGCCTTGCCGAAGTCCTTTCTCAATTTTGAACCAATCAGTGATTCCATGTCCAGTTCTCACTGTTGCTTCTTGACCTGCATATAGGTTTCTCAAGAGACAGATAAGATGCTCTGGTATTCCCATCTCTGTAAGAACTTGCCACAATTTGTTGTGCTCCACACAATCAAAGGCTTTAGCATAGTTAATGAAGCAGAAGTAAATGTTCTTCTGGAACTCCCTAGCCTTCTCCATGATCCAGCATATGTTGGCAATTTGATCTCTAGTTCCTCTGCCTCTTTGAAATACTGCCTGTACTTCTGGAAGTTCTCGGTCCACATATTGCTGGAGCCTAGCTTGTAGGATTTTGAGCATAACTTTGCTAGCATGAGAAATAAGTACAATGGTGTGGTAGTTTGAACATTCTTTAGCGTTGCCCTTCTTTGGGATTGGAATGTAAACTGACCTTTTCCAATCCTGTGGCCACTGTTGAGTTTTCCAAATTTGCTGGCATATTGAGTGTAACACTTTTACTGCATCGTCTTTTAAGATTTTGAATAGTTCAACTGGAATGCTGTCACCTCCATTAGCATTATTGTTCCTCAGACCTCCTAAGGGCCCATTTGATTTAACATTCCAGGATGTTTGGCTCCAGGTCAGTGACTACTCCCTCGTGGGAGTAGTCAATGGATTATACCCATGGCTAAATTTGGCGGGGAGGGGGGGATGTCATCTTAAAGTGAGATCAAAGAATGGAAAGAAGCCAGGGGTGGGTGGTTAATGGGCAGGTTCTGAGAATGATGACACAGTAGTAAATCACACATAAGCATGACTCTACAAACTGCAGAATATGATGAGAAGAGACATTTCCACATGTGGAATCTGCCCCTGGACAGCCTCTGGTTGCTGAAAGGTTTTAGAGTCCCCTCTACATGATGTCGCCTGCATCCCAAGGCTGTTCAGGGGCTGGCTCGAGTTTTGCCCAGATTTTCCTCTGAATGAAGGAAATGACAAAAAGTGGATTTACAAGTTTTATCTCACATCCCATCAGTGAGCAACTAGTGAGCCACAAGAGGGAAGCCCATATGGAAGAGGAAAGGTGCGATAGTCCCTGTAGCATTGTCCTGCCCTCACACCCACCCTCCCACCTCCATTTCCTACTCCAAGTATTTTTTTAAAGAAGAGTTGGTTCTTATATGCCGCTTTTCTCTACCTGAAGGAGTCTCAAAGCGGCTTACATTCACCTTCCCTTTCCTCTCCCCACAACAGATACCCTGGGAGGTATAATTCTGGTGTTTCTCCATAGCAATGTGGAAGTGTTGATTTTTTAAAATTAAAAATGCATCTGTGTTGCCACATAGCAACACAGAAATGCTTAAAAAATAATAATTTCGGGGCTCCAAGGGCGGGGGGAAGTTTCAGTCCATGAGAGAACTGCTGTGATTGACAAGCCAAGGAGTGTGTGTGTGTGTGTGTGTGTGGGGGGGTTGAGATGGAGGCCAGGTGGTGTGTACAAGCTTCTCCATTCCAGGCGGGGTCATAGAATCATGGCATTTCTCACCTGAAATAATAGTCCTGCAACAGCTTAGGAAGCTAAAGGAATCAGGGCCTTACAAAATAAAGCCAGGAAAAAATACCAAAAGTTGACTCTTGGAATGAACCTTGAGAATCGATGGCGTGAAATATTGTGTCAATAACAGAGGAAGAAGCTAGGTATACGTTGGCCTCAGGCGCACAATAACGGTCAAAGTGGGTTGCCACTTACAGAATCTCATCTAAAAAGAAGCAGTATGCTGTCTGAGGTACATTTAAAAAACTCGGATTGGAAGTAAACTCACTAATGGACTCAAACTTTGTTCTCTCAGAAAAAACAAATCTGTTCTCGGCGAGTTCACTGCCAGCTAATGATGTGGGCTCAGCTGCATATACCTTCTTGTACCCCCAAGCCCTTAACAATTGTAATGGTAAGCAACAATCAAAGCAGCCAGTCCCTTCCTGTCTCCCCAAGTAGGCTCAGGAAAAGGACAAAACCATAGGCCTGGAAGGGAAGAATCAAGGAAATTGATTTTTAGAGTGCAATATCTGCTGTAATGCCAGCCTATTTATTCATTTTATTTTTAATCTCCTCCCCCACTGGTAGATTACGCAGTGCCAGTCGATATAATCAACAGGATGAGACATTCAATAAGTGCTGTAATAGGATTAGGATTGCGGTGATCTGAAACAATGGTTGAAGCAAAGCCGAAGTATTAGCATGACGTTAAATGATGATGCAAAATGATACAAAAATGATGCAAAACCAGTACAGAAGTGAGAAATGACGTAGAAGTCCTTCTTTTGCCATGCTTCCAAAAATGTTAACAGTGTGGAAATACATAGAGGAGGATGTATACAAGTGTGTGTGTGTGTGTGGGGGGGGAATCATGTGGTTCAATAAATCTTACAGTTAACAGGACACACCCTATGTTCCTACTAGAGGTTAACATTAAACACAAAGAGAAATCCTTGTCTTCGGAGTCTTTAATTAATTAATTAAATGTATATCCTGCCATTCCCACATAGTGGCCCATGGCAGGTCACAAATGTCTTACAAAACCCGGTAAATATATAAAATCGTAGCCCTCGTTAAAAGCTAATTAACCCCTCTCAGTGGTGACTAAACTCCCTCCCCCTCACTCAGGAGGATTGCCAAACAGCCTGTTATTTATTTATTTATTTATTTATTTATTTATTTATTTATACTGCCCTTCCCTACGGCTGTGGGCAGTTTACATAAAACATTCTGAAACATTTACATAGAACATTCTCAAAATCAATATAACAATATAACAATAACAATAACACACCAAAGACCTCATTCCAGCTACCTCAGGGTGGGGCCCAGATCATACCCACCTTGGCCTCAACCAAAGACCTGGCGGAAGAGCTCCATTTTACAGGCCCTGTGGAACTGAGAGGTCTGACAGGGCCCACAACACAACCTCATTCCACCAAGTTGGGTCCAGGACCGATAAGGCCCAGGCCTGGGTCGCGGTCAGGCACACCTCCTTTGGGCCAGGGATCTCCAACAGATTTGCACCCGCCAAACATAAAGCCCGGCAAGGGGCACAAGGAAGTGGATGGTTCCGAAGATATGTGGGGCCCAGACTGCAGATAGCCTTAAAGGTTAAACCTTGAACCAAAACCTTGAACCTGATCCAAGCTGCAACCAGCAACCAATGCAGTTGCCTCAGCACAGGCTGGATATGGGCCCCCCAAGATATTCCAGTGAGGACTCTAGAAGCCGTGTTTTGCACCAGTTGCAATTTTCGGGTCAGGGACAAAGACAGGAACTCATAGAGCGAGTTACAGAAGTCCAATCTGGGGATGGCCATTGCATGGATAACTGTAGCTGAGCAATCTGAGGACAGATTGGGTGCTAGTCGCCTTGCCTGGCAAAGATGGAAAAACACAATACGGGCTATTCCTGTGACCTGTGAGCTTCCATTGAGAGGGGAATATCCAGGATCCCACCCAGATTCCTGGCCGAGGATGAGATATTACGTTGCACCTGCCCAGCCACAGGACTTCTGTCTTGGAGGGGTTGAGTTTCAGGTGACTCTGCTCTAACCATCCAGCTGCAGCTTCCAAACATGTGGCAAATGTATCTGGGGGGGGGGGGAACCTCTATTCAGATCCCTTGTGCTCTGTTTGAATTTTTTGGCCACATGCAATCCTTATTACAAAGCTGAAGAAGTCTCACAATGAAACTAGACGTAATCTAGTCTTGTTTCGATGTCTGTTAGCTGTAAGATTTACTGAGCCACCCCCGCTGCTTGTATCCAAAAACATCAAGGCAATTCAAAGAACAATTAGAATAAAACTAAACGGAGCAAGTGAAGACGGCCTATGAAACAATGAGGAACGAGGGAATCCATCCGTTTCATCCAAATATTAATAAAGAGAAAATCAGAAATGGGGAAGGATTCTTATTTGGCATTTACAGACTGAGTGAAAGCTTTTTGACAGCCTTGGCTAAAATAAAATGTTCAGTATATTGCAGAAGGAATGAACAGACCATGAGAACAGGACAGTTATCCTTGATTTATACACAAAGTAGGAAGCTATAACTATAGTCAATGACAGGGCACAACGACACCAGATTGGCTGAGAAGTCCATCAAGGCAGCTCACTGTTGCTGTACCATTTAAGATATTTATAAAGGATCCAATTAATAAACCAAGTAGCAGACTCAGGTGTTAAAAGTCAATGGAAAGGAAACGAATTAACTATGCTTTGCTGATGGTGGAGCAGTAATGGGAGATGAGCTGCAGAGCATATTTAATGCAACACAATTCATTTTTCAGAACGATCATGGGGGAAAGACAGATTGGTGGTAAGTCCCCCCCCCCCACCTCCCAAAAAAAGCTTCTTTTATAACTGTTGTAAGCACACAAGAAGTAAATGGAGCAGCTGCAGAAATTTAAATATCTGGGCAGCAAAACTACTTTTATAGAAGTAAAACCAGAATAGCATGACAAAACAGGTCTTTGAAAGCCTATGCGGACTAGCGGTTAGAGGAAACTCAGGCTCGAATATCTATTCTTCCCAGAGGCCTGCTAGTAGACTTCGGGCTAGCCACTTTTGCTCAGCTTAATCTACCTTACAGGATGGTTGTGAGGACAGAATGGATTAAGGGAGATTCACACATGCTACCCTGAGCAAGACAAAAATGTATTGGATAGAAGAAGAAGAGGAGAGATCAAAAGGTGAAAGAAGTTTGCCTCGCAAGCAGAAATGTATCAAAGCATTCACACAGGTGCAGCTATTTATTTATTTAGAATAATGTATATGCCACTTTTGCAGAACCTGCTCGAGGGTGCATACGTCTCACCTCACGTAGCCCTTGTGGAACCAGAAGTTCTGTCGCACTGGATAACTTGAGTCCTTTATCCATGTCCATAACTATTTGCATCTCAGTGAATATCACAGAAGAAGGTGAATACACCGAAACTTTTCATACTCCAACAAGCAAAATAAATAAGAACTTCAAGAGAGAAAGAAAAAGTTTTCTTTATTCCTATTTCCATATAAATGCAGTTTTTCCTCATTGTATTTACTGTAGAGATTTCCAGGCAAGAGATGATTCTAGGTGGTTTGCCATTGCCTACCTCTGCCTTGCAGCCCCGGACTTCCTCAATGGTTTTCATCCAAAGACTAACCTGGGCCTACCCTGCTCAGCTTCCAAGAGATTGGGCTAGCCTGGGCCATCTTGTGCAGGACCAATAAAATATGCCAGGGCTCAGAAGAATGAAACAAGCAGAGCCGTCTAAAAAGATACTGTTCAGAATGGATGGTTAGTAAAATGGAAGGAACCAACGTGGAGGCACGTGAAATATGTTGTTGGAGAAGAATGTGTCCAGAGAGTGGGAGAGGAAGGCTGTTAACAGAAAGCAAATTAAAGAAGCAGAATATGTGGTTACCTTTGCATGCCTGAAAAGGCCTGCAGAAATCCAGAGTTATAAATTCAAGAGAACGTAAAACACTATGGTGACAGGAAGGAGCAGACTTTTTCTTACTACAGGTGGTGGATCACATATTACAACGTCCCGTGGCACAATACACTCCCAGGAAACAGAAAAACAAGCACAGACAAGGGAGGGGACAGATGTTTTGTCCCTGTTGTGCTTGATTTCTACCTGGCATCCACGTTTTTGATGCAAAGGAGCGCTCGGAGCCGGAATTTGCCACTGCTGAGCACAGTTAAAAAGCCTTTTAAAGGGGGAAGGGGCAAGAGGGTGGGGGGTGTTGCCCTGTGCCAATTTAAGACTGGAGCATAGTTCCATCCCCCTCTCTTTACATCTGCAGGGGAGCTCCACTCTCAGCCAGCTCATGGTTTTTCTAATGAGTTGGGTAAAACAGTTTGTTAATGAGTTGGGTAAAACTGAATGAATGAATGAATGAATGAATGAATGAATGAATGAATGAATGAATGAATCTCGTAGGGCAGCCCCGCTATGTGGGTGCTTTCATATACAGCAGTGTTTCCCCCACTGTCCACACTGGATAACATCCTCATGTGGATGCAACTGCTGAATCCTGTGTGACAAAATGCTCCCCAACCGTTGGAACTGTATCAAGGCCCTCTGTCACTGATGAGCATTAAGTTGTCACGGAAGACCATCTTTATTTCTGAGGAGATTCCCAAACATCCGCCAAGCTACCCTGACTGACATTTTTGAGTCGCTGGAGCACTGAATTTGTCAGCTCTTTTAATAGCCCAAGCTAAACGGAGGGGAAAAAATGCACTCAAACGGAACAATTTATGCTTGGAGATTTTCCATTTGATTAGTTTTATGTTCATTTGAGTATTTCTACCCTGTACTTCTCTCTCCCACGGATACTCAGAACAGCTTACTCTTGAGGCGATGGGCCAAGGAGACCCCTCTGCCCCCTCCTCTTCAGCTTGGGCAGAAGGACTGCATCTCTGGCCATGCAGAGACTTAACTACTCAGAAGGGGAAAGAAAACAGATTCTTCTGCGAGATACATTCTCCTGACAGATACGTTCCCAAAATTCTCTTTTCCTGGTTGGTCAGAATACATTTGTTAACTTTAGATCACTTTCTGCCTTTTTTTTTTTTTGCAGTATAAAGTCTATATTCTTATTATTATTTGAATTTATTTCCTGCCACTCCCAGACTAGCTAGCTTGTGGTGGGTTATAAATGAAAAGCCCCACAACGAGACCCCGATAAAAACCCACCCAATCCACCTGGTGACAAAATAATGTAAAGCTCCAAGCCTCCCCCTCCCCACAGCTCCATGAGCCTCCTGACCAGCACCTCGATTGGGGGCTATTAGTAAGGGGTTAGCCCTATATGTTTGCTAGCCTAAGGAGATGCCCTCTGATTTGTGCTGGCCTCTACTAAATGCCTGGTGGAAGAGCTCCATTGTGCAGGCCCTGCAGAACAGTGTAAGCTCCGACAGGGCCCTCAGCTCTTCCAGGAGCTCATTCCACCAGGTTGGGGCTAGGACTGAGAAGGCCCTGGTCCTGGTCAAGGCTAGCCACACTTCCCACAGGCTGGGAACCACCAACAAATTTGCACCCACAGAGCGGAGCACCCTCCAGTGGTGGTGGGAGGGCAGAAGGTGATAGGCAGTCCCTCAGATGTGTGGGGCCCAGACTGCAGATGGCGTTAAAGGTTAGTACTGAAACCTTGAACTTGATCTGGAATAAAATTGGCAAACGATGCAGCTGCCACAGCACAGGATGGATGTGGCCCCTCCAAGATGTTCCTGTGAGGACCCTTACAGCACTAGCTGCAATTTCCAGGTTCAGGACAAGGGATGGCCCATGCGAGTTACAGAAGTCAAGCCTAGAGATGACTGTTGCATGAATTACCATGGCTAGATGTTCAGAGGCCAGGTAGGATGCTAGTTGCCTCTCTTGTTGTAGGTTGTAGGTGGAAAAACGACTCTGGTGACCTGCACCTCCATCAATAGGGAAGCTTACCCCCCCCCCCCCTTAGTTGCAGCCCCATCAAACCCTTTCTCTGGACTTTCATAGAATCATAGATTTGGAAGGGGCCATACAGGCCATCTAGTCCAACACCCTGCTCTATGCAGGATCAGCCCTAAGCATCCTAAAGCATCCAAGAAAAGTGTGTATCCAACCTTTGCTTGAAGACTGCAGTGAGGGAGAATTCACTTTGCCAAGGATCCCCTGTGGCTGTACATTCCCAGGAGAGATCAGTGCAAATCAGCTTGTACAAGAAGCGTGTCCACTATTACTGGTCGGTTTATTGAAGCTGGAAAACCTCTGTTGTAGGTTTTAGAAGTGTAGAACTTAGTATGGGGGCACATTAAACAGTAACATGTTTATCAGCTAAGGTAGCTAGAAGGTGCAGAGGCGGGGCATGGGTTAGCCTGCTAAAGTTGATAGGCGAAGTCCAGGCCCGAGTGTTGCTTTCCTCAAGGAATGACTGTCCAAGTAGACTGGGAACTAGTTTATACATTCTAATAGGGAAAGCTTTCTTTGGAGATGAACAGGGAAGGGGGTACGGGGCTGTTGTTTTAGTGCTCTCCCTAAAATGTACCCTACCCTTCACAGGTTTGACTGAAATCCTCTACTTGACCTTTCATTGCATGCCATGTGCAACAATGTGGACCTTTGGATAAAGAAAGTTGTAACAAAAATGTGATTACCTACCAGGGGGTTGGAAAGATACAGACCAAAGAAGGCTTTGCTGCTTGGGTTTGTAGAAGTGAACTGATCCTCAAAAATATTTCTATGGCTACCTTAGGGGCCTAGTGGCAGAAATGCTTAAAAGGGCCTGTCCAAAGGAAATGTTTACATTGACAGGACCAAGCTGGACATTGGACACATGCAAAGGAACTTCTGGAGGATCTCATAAATAACCTCATTTGAAAACTAGTCGATCCTTTCTTTAAAGTTGGTGCACGTGGCTTCTTCTCTTATTTCTTCTGCACAGTGAACCTAGGTTGAACCAAAAACCAGCTTGGTGTAGTGATTCGGAGCACTAACTTTTAATCTGGCAAGCAAGGTTTGATTCCCTGCCCCCCTCTCCACATGCAGCCAAGCTGGGTGATTTTGGACTCGCCATAGCACTGAGAAATTGGCACTCACTGCAGAAGGTTATTACTTGAAAGGGTATAACCTCCTGTATCTAAGAGCCAGCTTGGTTAATGGTTAGGAATGCGGACTTCTAATCTGGTGAGCTGAGTTTGATTCCCTGCTTCTCCCCCATATGCAGCCAGCTGGGTCAACTTGGGATTGCCACAGCACTGAGAAAACTGTTCTGATTGAGCAGTAATCCCAGGGCTCTCTCAGCCTCACCTACTTCACAGGGCGTCTGTTGTGGGGAGAGGAAGGGAAGGTGACTGTAAGCTGCTTTGAGACACCTTCTGATAGAGAAAAGCAGAATATAAGAACCAACTCTTCTTCTTCAAAGGTTTCACAGTCCAATGGGATTTGAACTTAGGTCTTCTCCCTCACCTACCAGATTAAACATAACATCTTCCTTGCTTTAAACAAAAATATATCTTGGTGACAGAAACAAGACAATGTGTTTACAGCCTTGGTAGAAGTGACTGATATATCTTCTAGTATTCTGTAGCTTCCAACATTGCGAGATAGTAGAAGTGGCAGAGGCTGAGAAAAAGAAACAGAATCTGCAGATTTGGGTCTAGGCAAGAAGGCCAAACTATAAGAGCATCTTCCCTAATAAAATCTCCTTTCATAGCATGGTGAGAGTAAACTCCTTGTGTGATTTTTCTCATTATTATCCTGGTGGATATAAGAAAGTTGCTAAACTGACCCTAATTAATTTGGGTGAAGCTACCCCTTTTTTCCCCACCTTGACCCATTATGCACGGGGGGAATAACGCACATTCGGGGTGGAATGGCGGCGACTAAAATAACCGATAACGCACAGTGCCGGCTGCAACTGGCCGCAGCTTCGGTGCATGCCGCCGAAAAAGCCGCGTTAGCGAAACGTGGAAGAAAGCACAGCTTCCGGGTGACCGGGGTGCAACCAAAAGCGGCGCCAGGATCGCCGTGTGCATAATTGGTTCTTATGGAACCTGCTGCCTCCATTCCCACCCAAAACATGCAGAGAACAAGTGTTCACATCCCAAACTAGAACTTAAGCACCACTCAACAGCATCAAGCATTATCAATTTTTTTTATTTTGAAAACACAACCCAACTTTTAAATATCAGACCCCTCCCCAGAATTCCATGCTGTGGAACTCCACCCACCCCCTGATACAATCTGGCTGGATTAGAGGTTTCACAGCTTCGGTCAAAAACAATTAACTAGAGATTCTTGGGGGAGCAGAACCATCAGTTTACCCCAAAAGAAACAGATTCCTCTCCCTGCACCACAGTATCCAAAGCTACATAACAGGTGAACTGCCCCATATTTCAAGAGTCCCAAACATACAACAGCATTCCTGTAGAAATGAACATTTTAAATCAAAGTGTCTCCCATTGATTTTATCCAGAGATTTCCAGGTGCTCCTACTAAAGAATCTAGAAGGTCAAAGGCCAACTTATACTGGGAGGCAATTTCAGGAGAGCTTTTTTACATTTTAAGATGATATCCCAACAATCAATGTCAAAGGCCCAATGTATCTTCATTTACTGATAAACCTTGGCTCTTAATGAACAAAAATGGACCACAAGCACAACATTACAAGACTTCCACAAACATGCTTGGTGGCACCTCCAACACATAGTATGTTCTGCTTTATGGCATTGTTGTGATCTGTAATAGGGATACACAACATGGACCAGGGCCCATTTGAACTGTATCCTCCAGGCACATCACAGGCATTGGAAGAGATGGATGAGATTCTGTGGATACATTCCATGCTTGGAAATGCTTTTCTCTGACCCAAGACATCTTCCATTGACCTAAGAGGGGCTCCTTCATTGAAGGGCAGGTGCTACCATTTGCTGAACAGATCAGCGTTCATGACAGCGGCAGGGTCTATAACTCAGTTATGAAGCTCCCAACCATGGCTAGGAAGATATGAAAAAGGGAAAGACAAACTACTGGATATTTATTACCTGGAAGCAGAAGAAATTTGAGAAAGCAGAAGAAATCAGATGAGCTGAATGGAACAAAGAAGGCAATGATGAAAGACTAGAGAGGGGGGGGGGGAGATGTTTTGGAAGGAAAGACCTCTTGACTTTTAAACTAGCATTGTAAGTTCCTAGACAGTGACCAGAACTAGCAAACTGCGCTACCAGCCTTGAAGAAAACCCCAATGTGTTATCCCATTACAAAACCCAATGAAGGAGTGAAAACATCTCACGAAGAACTGAGTGAGAATTTGTTTTAAATTTAAGGAGAAGGGTAACTTCCACAGTTGCCAAATCTGCCAATTGTGAGCAGGCATCTGAGAGAAACCTGTTTCGAGATATTAAGTCTAGTTTAAGTCAATTCCTGCTAGACTTGGTTGCAAACATATTGTGAGAAGCATCTAGCTGCCCTGTAAACCAGGAGGTTGGAGAACAAGCAAGGAGGCACTTAAACCAATGTATGGCTTCCCCCCCCACACACACACACATTTACACAGCCCCCCCAAGCAGACAAAACCACACCTGGAATTGTGACTTTTTAGGAAAAAGAATTTGTGTTTAGAATCCCTTTTAAAAATGTATTCACTGCAGGAAGTTAGAATGTGGGTAGTAATTGCTGGTATTAACAAGTACATATTTCAAAATATGAACAAGGGCAAGCTCTTGAGAAGATCTTGGAGAAGAGGCTTCCCTTTACAATTAACACAACATAGAAGAAACGTGCTTAAAGGAAGCGACCGGTTTTGCGGCCTGAGCAACCCACATTTCCTTCCACAAACCAGCCATGGTAGGAAAGTCACAGAAGGATGGAACTGGGATCGCCCTGCCTCTTAGCATCAGGGATGAGTTCACATCCAGATGTGCGCTCAGCATCTCTGCTCAGTCCCGTGCTGTAGAAATGCATGCGTGTTTGCTTAGGGGTGCTTCCATCCCCTGGAAAAGTTCAAGAAAAGCAACTTCTACCATCCAAAGCACCTCAGAGTCTCAAGACTTGTGAGACAGACCAAGAAGTACGTATCCTCCAGTGGGTTTCTTGATACGAACACATGCCCCAGATTGTTCTTCTGCCATCTAACCCACAAGCAGGCATCCCAAAGAAAAGCCAGCTCTTATAGGGAGTTACAAAGAGAGATGTGGTTTCCCCTCTACCCGTTGGGGGCTGTTGTTTCCCCCTTGCCTCCTCCCAAGTCTATGATAACTTTTCAAGAATCACCACGTAGCCTCCCACCTGAGTGATGGTTAAATGCCCATTAAGCACCCATTCTGCTGGCTTGCAAGAGCTGGTAGCCCAGTGTCCATCTGACACAGTGGTCCATGCCCATAAAGAAGTCTTAGCTACCGCTTATATAGCAGGATAGCAGGATCTAATGTAGGCAGCACCCCAACAAGAGTGTAACATTTCACTAGAGCCTCTAGAAACTGTTGGCAAGAAGGTCCATTGGAGAACACTAACTAGAAACAGTTGCCGTCAAGGCAGCAGAATTGGATCGAGATGGCTTGTTCACTAGACATACTGTTTTTTGGATGCGCTGCTGCTCGGCCGACTGGACTGTCTTTCCTGAGAGAGGTGGACTTCAGGGCCTTGTGTTGCAAAGACGTCAGGGGGCTTCCTCCCATCTTGTAAGGCCAAAGTTTCTTCAGTATTGAAATTGGCCCAGTTCTGCTCACTGGACAGCTTGTTATAGGCCGGGTAGGGTGGGTTATGCCTTTCAGCCATGGGGAGGTAGAAGAAGGACTTGTCCTGATATGGCCCATTGGGTATTTCACAAAACTTGGTTGAGTAGCTGTTGGCATCACAAGGGAGTGGTGGAGCAGACGAAGAACAACAGTCTCCTTCCTTCACGGTGTGGAGTAGGCTCTTGCCACAAAGATGGAAGAGCTCTAGAAGGTTGAGGACAAGGGAGATCAGGCCCACCACAAGCATAAAGATGATGAAGATGGTCTTTTCGGTGGGGCGGGAGACAAAACAGTCCACCAGGTGTGGGCATGGGTACCCCTCACACACAAAGCGTGAGTTCATAAAGAAGCCATACAGGTACCACTGTCCAACCAGAAATCCAGCCTCAAAGATGCTCTTGAACACCACACTGATGGTGTAAGTCCACATCAGAGGCCCACGGATTTTAATCCTCCCATCCTCTGCCACAGAGATCTTGGCCATCTTCTTCTCGACCACCACCAGGGCGTCGGCCACCTTGTAATCTTTAGACTGTAGAGCCCGTAGCTCATTTGCCCGCTCCTTCAGCTTCTCCTCTCTCCGGGAGAGGTAGATGACGTGCCCCAGGTAGACCAAGGTGGGGGTGCTGACAAAGAGGAACTGAAGCACCCAGTAACGGACATGAGAAATGGGGAAGGCGTTGTCATAGCAGACGTTGGTGCAGCCAGGCTGCTTGGTGTTGCACACAAAGTCTGATTGCTCATCCCCCCAGACGGACTCCCCAGCAAGGCCCAGGATCAGAATGCGGAAGATGAAGAGGACCGTCAGCCAAATCTTCCCAATGACCGTTGAGTGCTCCTGCACCTGGTCCAGTAACTTCTCCAGGAAGCCCCAGTCACCCATCTTCTGCTAGCAAGAGCAACGAGACAAGAGGACAAGAGTCAGTCTTCCTGAAAACCTGTTATCTATCTAATAACTTGGGATTTGGAATGGTATGGCCTGATCTTGTTAGGTCTTGGAAGCTAAGCAGAGTCAGTACCTGGATGGGAGACCACCAAGGACAGCTCTGCTGAGGTACGCAATGGCAGACCACTTCTGCTTCTCACTTGCCTTGGAAGTGCTTGGCTGGGGTTGCAATTAGTCGATTGTGACTTGGTAGCACAAGATACATGCTTGTTAACTTATCATGAAAGTAGTGGTGGAGTTTCCGTCACCCATTTCCTGAACTCATGTCCCAGAGTAAAGGAGAGGCAGAAGAAGGGACTGAGGAGAGGCAGAGAAGAAGTAAGGGAATTGGTAGAAGAATGCTGATGGAAGGAGACAGCCATACGTGACTGAGGATTGCAGAGGTGAAGAGAAGTTCAGATTAGTGTCGTGTTTAGAGACAGTGTGGTGTTGTTGTCAGGATGTTGTAGAACCTGGGAGGACTATGTTCTGATCTCCCACACTGCTGTGAAGCTCGCTAGGGTGTATGTGTGTGTGCCTGTGGGGTGACAATACATTCCAGAATTAGTTCCATCTCATTCTTTCTCACTCATATTTAAACTCTTTTTCTATTATGTTTCTATCTTGTACCACTGTTACTGAGTTCTCAGTGATTCAGTGAGTAGCTTTTTGTACTATTTTTTTTTAATTTAATTTTTGGGGGACAGGTATCCCTCCCATCTCCTCCCTCTTGGGCACGGCGATGAAGATTACATTTATTTTCTGCCCTATCTCATAAGCCTCAAGGCAGATTACAATCAGATAAAAACATATACAATTATATCCAAGATAGAGATTTAAAATAAACACATTAAATAAATAATAAATACATTAAATAAATTTATTAAATTTAAATGAATTTAAATAAATTAATTAAATAATAAATAATAAATAAATAAATCATAAATATTAAAATAAGAATTAAGCTAATTGCCCAGGCTTTTAACAGGGGAAAGAAGGGGGGATCATAAAGACAGTGGCTTGAGTTGGTTGGTAGATTCTGACAGGGAGGCCAATCATATGGTTTTTAGGCCTCAGCCATAGGCCTGGTGGAATAGCTCTGTCCTACAAGCCCTGAAGAACTGTCTGAAGTCCCACAGGGCTCTGATATCCGTTGGCAGAACATTCCACCTGGCTGGGGCCAGGACTGAAAAGGCCCTGTCTCTGGTTGCAGCCAATCTGATCACTTTGGGTCTCAGGATTCTGAGCCGGTTCTGCTGACTAGATTTTAATGTTGTCTGGGTAGGGATGCCAGTTCTCAGGTTGGATCTGGGGATCTGGAACTCGACTCCCCTGCATTTTTTTTTCCTGGCTACTTATGGAGCACAAGTGAATTGGGGACTTTAAAAGCAGGAACTTGGACTTGCAATCCCTACTCAGACAGCATTAAGAGCTGGTCAACAGAAAATGAATGTCGAGTCCCAAATAGATCGATTTTCCACAGGAAAAATGGCTACCTTGAAGGCTGGACCCTGACAAGGTCCCTCCCCAGATTTCACACCTAAATGTCTTACACGAGAACCAGCCAGACCCAGAGTTTGGGGAAAGGTTAGACACATAGAGATCCAGGTTTCATGTATTGTTTATAAGTTTAATGTAAACCGCCCTGAGCCTCCGGGGAGGGCGGTATAGAAATATAATCAATCAATCAATCAATCTCCAAATATTTTCCCCCATTGGAGCTGCTGGCAGCCTGATTAATCACTGACTGGTAAGGGTAATGCTTTTCAGACAGCTGTCAACAAGGCACAATCGGACATGCAGACCAATGGGAATTTGGATTGGAGGGTGGCAGTTAGCCAGTTAAGTGCATCACTTAAAAAAGAAGAGTCTAGCCTCATTGTTTTCAAGTTTAACAGGGCTGAGGCACAGCCTGCTGAAGGTTCAGAGCAGCATATAGAAAAGCATAGGAAGAAGAGTTCAGAATTCCTTCTAAAAGAGGTGCATGTTGGGCTTCTTCACATTGTCTTTTCCAAAGGCTTAATAGTCAGGGTGCTTCCAATTAATATGAAGCTTTCAGGAGTTGGTCAGAAGGATTAGGGCTTCTACTAGACCAGCCATTCTCAACCTTTTCTTGCCCATGGCCCTTTTAGGAGCTCTACTCAGGTCCAGGGCCCCCTGCAGTAGGCTGGCCCCTTGCACAATGAGCTAGGCTAAAAAAGGCCTAGGTTAAGAGTGAACAAATTATACTCAATGTACTTTGTCTTATATATACTTGAGACAGATTTCTAGAACCATGTGCATTTATTTATTCCCCCTTGAATGCATTAATTCAAGCACAGACAAAGGAATGGACTGCATATTTTCTGTTGGTTTCATGATGTCATATGGGACACAAAAAGGGCAGTTCATTGGTTTATTTGCCAGGCTCCCCTTCTCACATTTTGCAGTCTACAGCCCCCTTCAGATGTGCCAGAGACCCCCAGGGAGCCATATGCCCCCTGTTGAGAATGGCCGGTCTAGACAGTCAGTCCTCCTATGAAATCATAGCAGCCAAGATTAACAGGAACTCCTTTACACATCAAAAAACTCTAAATACTAGGAAACAAGTTACTCTTTGGAAAGCTTGCCAAGGGAGACTTTATGGCGTTTCATTCTTTTCAGATTTTTCCAAGAGCGGGGGAAGCAAAAGAATTTTAGGACTACTGCAAGGGCACAAACCCCTGGTCAACTTGGGCTGGCCACAGTTAAAATATCCAAACAATGCCCTTGTTAGGAGAACAGGCCAAGAGAAAGCAGGAGAGAAAGCAAAAGGAAAAAACAAGTCAGAGTGGTGCCATACTTAGACCATCGGATGATGATCTGAGAGACCCAGATCATCTCTGCTCTGCCATGGAAACTCACTGGATGACTTAGGGTCAGTCATATATACTAGCCTACCTCACAGGGCTGTTTTGAGGATAAAATAGAGGACTGGAGAGTGTGTTAAGCCTCTTTAGGATCCTGTTAGGGAGAAAGGGAAAGTGTAAATGAAGTAAACAAGAAAAAAATTTACACAGGTTGGACTTAAAGAAAGGGCCCTTGGTTTAGGGGCCAGAGCAACACAGACTCCCTGGCTGGTCTGAATCACCATCATTTTGCTTCATTCACCAGGAGAAATAATTTAAAAAAAAACCAATATTGCAAAATACTTCAGCATCTTAAAGGGCATTTGTGATCCTCTAGCAGAAGGGTATTGGTTATAAGCCTTGAGGTGCTGTAAATTAGGGTTCAAACAATCTCCCAATCTCTCAGGAACACCTTTCTAGGACATTCTGTATCTACAAGCAATAAGAAGTGATCAAACTCACCCTTAAATTGTTTATCGTATACTTAATTCAAGTGTTGGATCTCTACCAAGTTTCCTTACGAGATCTGCATTGTCCAGATATTTCTGTTGCTTCTTTTTAAACATGAAGCCAAGTGGATGAATGAACTCGGATGAATGAGCTAACATAATTTTTTTTAAAGGTCTACAGCCCCTTTAAGGTCTTAACCCCTCTCCCCCTTTGAAAAACTGCAATAAGGAGGGATGGCAGGTTCCAGGAGGATCCCCTGGAATTGCAGCTCATCTCCAGATGAGGGAGATTCCCTGGAAGAAATGAATGCATTGGAGGGTGGGCTCCACAGCATGGTACCCCACTGAGTTCCTAGTCCTTTCTGGGCTCCACCTGGATCTGGCAACCCTCAAACAAATATAAGGCCAGCCAGAGTTATCGCAGCCCCCTGCAGCCTCCTGCAGCCCCCTTTAAATTCCCTATCCCCTTTTTCTCACCTTAAAAGCATTTCTTCTTTAACCCTTCCCCACAACTTAAAAAACTCCAGTTTCTTTCTCTGGCTTCCTGTTCTTTATAACATCAGGAGCAATTAACAAAGGATCCCTTCCAGGCTTGGCTCTTAAAGTGCTAGCTGTTAAAGAGAGGTACATGCTGGGACCAGAAAAGCCAAGAAAGAAAGCAGGGTCAGCCAGGAATGAAATGATGCCAGAGGAAACATGCAAGTGTGCATTTTGCAAAAAGCTTTCTCCCCAAAGCAACTCCAAGAAAACCTCAGTTTAGCATTGCCAAAGAAATAAAACTTTTGCCTGATCTGGTGCCTCCAGATGTTCATGGACTACAATTCCCATGAACCCCTGCCAGCAAATGCAAATGGGAATTGTAGTCCATGAACATCTGGAGGACCACAGGTTGATTACCCCTGCTTTAGACAGCCCTTTGACTTTCAGGGAGCAACAGGTGAAGATTTTCATACAGTAGATGAATGTTTTCACCTGCTGTTCTGTGGTTGTTAAAGCTGTAGCGCTGATGAAGGATCTGGCAACTTTGTCCAAATTCAGAGCATGGAATCCTAGTTTATTTATTTTTTGCATTTAAACTCTGCCCTTTCCTAGAGGCTTGGGGAGGGGGGGGGTTACAGAACTTTAAAATGCAGGAAACCTAGGGCTTTCCTTGAGGAGAGATTGCTAGCCTTAGAGCTTGCATTTCATATCAAGGCTAGGCATGGGGCCATGTTTGTAGGCATGACTCTGAACATGTGCAGAGTGCCTTTCTTTTCTCCATGTAGTAAATAATTTAGTCCATTAAGGGGCAGGGGAAATCCCTGCAGGGGCACAAAGCTATGCAAAACAATTTTGAATCCCAGGATTTTTCCTTTGTGACCCCCCAAGGACCTGACCTCAGACAGGGAGCTCCTGGGATTGGAAGCCCTCTGCAAATTGAGACAATTGCAGTACTCACCAGCCAGGCAGTTTCTCAGGTTGCAAGTCCTAATTCCTGCTTTTAAAGGTCTCAATTCACTTCTGTTCCAAAAGTGGCCAGAAAAAAAATGTTGCAGGGGAGGCGAGTTCCAGATCTGTGCCAGCACAGAGACCTTTTGCTGGGAGCCAGGAAACTCCAGCGATGTTATGAAGAGATGACCATAATAACTTTTGGATGAGTTCAGAGGGGAGGAGCTGGAGGAAATGGGAGGGGGGGAAAGAGAGGTGGAGATTGGGGGGAGGGTTGGTACAGACCTTGGCTGGTTCTTTTTCAGTGTGCAGCAGCTGTTCAGGCAGGTGGACTGTGGGGTCAAGAAGGGAAGCTGGGGTGGCATCACCTGCTTCCGGGCTAGATCCTGAAAGAAGCCCTAAACGAAAGGACGTGGAGGGAAGGCAAGAACTTGGCGAGGAGAAGCTGAGGCTTCGAGGCGGGATGCGGCCTTGCAAGCTCTGCTAACAGCTTTCCTAAAGCAAGAGGAGGGCTGTCGGGGATGTCAGGGAAATAGGAAGTGTCGGAAAAGAGCCCAGACTGAAATAACAAACGTTGCAGGTTGGGAGGCCTTTTTGGCGGAGAGCAACGAGAGGGGAAATCCTGGACAAAAAGGCCTTTGCAAAGCGTGAGAATCTCGACTGGGCAAGTCCTGGTTGCAGAAAGAGGTACACAGGCTTGGGTGTACACAGGCTTGCCACTTCTTTGCTCCAAAGGGAACCCCACGTGCATGTGGGATTCCCAAAGGTGGCCTTTCCAGCTCTTTTTACCCTGTTCCCTCCTTTCTGTGGAAGTGAGGTTGAAAACCTGTGCTTGCCCACCCGGGCATAAATGTCCAATCCTAAACTGAGCTACGAGCGTCTAAATCCATAGAAGGCAATGGGGCTTACAAAGATTGCATTGTGCAATCCTGTTTAGGATCTCACAAGCCAATGAGATGTGGTGAACTTCAAGTGGAACAGTCTTACATAGGATTGCACTATGGGCCATTCAGCTTTGTGGGTTGCTTCTGAGTCAACGTGTATAGGATCAGATGCCAAGGTTTATAGATGCTTGGGATGGAATTAGTTTTACAGCTGGAATACTGCTATGGGATGCTGGCATCCCCGCCTGAAAGTCTACACCAGGGGTAGTCAAACTGCGGCCCTCCAGATGTCCATGGACTACAATTCCCAGGAGCATTCGCTGGCAGGGGCTCCTGGGAATTGTAGTTCATGGACATCTGGAGGGCCGCAGTTTGACTACCCCTGGTCTACACCTTAGACCAGGGGTGGCCAAACTGTGGCTTTCCAGATGTCCATGGACTACAATACCCATGAGCCTCTGCTAGCAGTGGCAGGGCTCACAGGAACTGTAGTCTATAGACACATGGAGAGTCACAGTTTGACTATCCCTGCCTTAAATAAACTCTCTTAAGAACTCCATATGGTCCCCCTCAGTTCAGTAACCATTTAAAAGTTCCTTGCAAAGATGTGGTGGCCATAGGTTTTGAACCAATTTGATTAATTTTTAATTTATTATTATATTAATAATAACAACAATAATGTAATTTATATACCGCCCTCTCATGCAACTCAGGGGAACCTAAATTAATATTTATGTTTACTATGTATTTTGGACTATTCTGTACGGCTGTCCTGACCCTCCTGGGAAAGGTAGGGTATGAATCTAAAAATAAATAAAATAAAATAAAAAATAAAATAAATAGGAGGCCCAGCTCCTGTTCTGACCCCAGTAAGGGTTACTGTGCTCTTTCTCCAGCCGCCATTTTGTCCTCTCACACATGCCTTCTTACCTCAAGCAGACCCACAGTTCCGTGAGGGAATCTGTGCTTTGCGATGCAGCAGGCCCCCTTCGTTCTGCATCTGACCCTGACTTGGGAAAGTCCTCAAGATTTGGGGGGTAGAAAAGGATGGAGATGGGCTTCATCTGGAATGTGATGTCCTACAATCCACCTTCCTAAACTGCTACAGGGGGACCCAGCTCTATGGTCTGGAGATCAATTGCTATTCTGTGAGAGTTGAGTTCTCAATCCCAGTCCTCAGAAGGACTTTACCCAATGGCTTGAGGCCTTACTGAGGTCCAAACAGTGTGAGACTTAAAAAAAAACCCTTGTTGTGTCTAGGTCCCCAGGCCTGACTTGCTTTCCTCACAGCCACTCAGTAGCTGTAGAGAACAACATTTTAAAAGATTCTGAGGGGCTGATTTGGCTACGGACTGTGGTATGGGGAGCAGGGGGGCCTCTATCCAGCATGGTGCAGTGGTTCAGAGCACTGGCCACTAATCTGGAGAACAGGTTTTGATTCCCCAGTTCTCCTCCACATGCAGCTAGCTGGGTGACCATGAGCTGCTCACAGTTCTCTCAGAGCTCTCTCAGTATCACCTACCTCACAGGGTGTCTGTTGCGGGGAGAGGAAGGAAGGTACTTGAAAGGTGTTTTGAGATTCCTTCAGGTAGTGAAAAGTGGGGTATGAAAACCAAACCTTCTCCCTCCTTCCTTCCTCATTTCCTGTGACAAAACCTGCCCAATGGGGGCTGGGGGCGTGGCATTAACTGTCCCATTTTGGAGCCGGGTGTGCTGCGTTTCCGTATCAAAAATGTATTGTGCACTTTGGCCCAGATTCACTCCGAGTCACAGCAGGCAGTTCCGTAAGTTGGACAGCTGTGGGTATTTTGAAGAGCAGGCAACAGACCAGGAACCTCAGGATGGATCCTTGGACTGAATCAACTGCTAGCAAGAACCCAGGTGGATCTGAGGATAATGCAGAGTTCTCTGGAACACCTGCTGCCAAACTTGCTGCGTTCTAAAGTAGGTATCAGATGCCCCCCCCCCCCCATCACTCTGGTCCATTCATGCCTGGCTGCTGAGCTGATTTGTGTGGGGTTCCCTAAAACTGCCTGTGAAAAGATGCTGCCAATTCAGGTTGATCAGTGGCCATTAGCTCCTCCGAGGACTACAAGTCAGCACCAGGTAGGCTTTTATTGAATCGCAGCAGTCACTGATGACTGATTGATAGGATTTCTGAGTGGTCTAATTGTTTGTTTAAACAATTGCCTGCTCAGCGTGGCAGCATTGCAGGCAGGATGGGAAGGGGCTGCAGAAGTCAGTCTGCCTGTAGGAGCACATGCATGTTTGAAAATTCATTGGTGGCCAAATTGCAATCTGGGGATGAGACCACAATTTGGCCAGCTTAAAATTCTCTCTCCCCCTCCCCTCCTCAGGCAGCAGAGAGCATCTCTGATCCCTAAGAAGGTGATTGGGGGAAAGTGCCCGCCAAACTGCTGACCTGTTATAATAAGCTGTTTGGTGGGCCTCCCGCCTAGACTTCTCAGGCATGGGGACACTCTCCATTGCCTAAGAAGGCTGCGACAAGAGGAGAGCATGTGATCTTGTACCCTTTAAAGGTCACGCCCCTGCCTTCACAGCTGAGACTCCTTTAAAGGGTATGATGCGTCTGTCATTATCAGCTGTTTAGTAGTGTGTTACCCTTTAAATGCCCCCCCAAGCCTTCATAGGCGGTTCTGCCACTTAATGCATATGTAGAGATGAACTGGTCCTGGATTCATGACGGAGGTGGGGGAAGGAAGAGGGAGGCTGATCCACGATGACAGCTTGAGATTGCCAAGAAAATATGCCAAGGAGACAGTTTACTGTGTCCAGGAACTGCTGAGGTGAGAAATGGAACGTTTCTTTGAAATAACCAGCCAGATCCTTGGCTGCAGATTTTGAGTTTGTTTTTACAAGGTGAAATCAAAAGGTTTGGGGGATTCTTGTGGTTGCTCCTGGACACTTGGTGTTTTGGCCTGACTACATTAATTAGTGTCTTCTTAGCTAAGGCAAGACACTGTACATTTAATTTGGAAGCAGATCCCATAGATTTTGGTGGGATTTATTCCAAAACATGGCAATCCGCATTAGAGCGGACAGGATGATTTGCTTCTTTATCACCCAATGAGAACTCATGGCTTTATTCATTATGTTTTTGCTAGACGTCATCCACCGTGAGGTCATTGTATCAAAAAAGAGCAGTCATGGAAATTATAAGAACACTCACTTTCTTTCTCAGAGCCATTCAGTGAATGGCCTTTTGATGACTCAGCAGATGGCCTGACTTTATTTGAGCAGATCCTACAGGAGAGGAAATACAAACGTAGCATTAGTGAGTCAGCGGAAGTCCTATTTTGCAATGAAACAGGTCCCATTTCCTGTTCTACCTGAACCTACTTATGTGAAACTCTTTGTTCTTTCAGCAGGGCTCAATCTGCACTGGTCTTTTTAGCCCCAGTGACCTTGAATTTAAAAAGTAATCTACACATTATTGGATTTCCATTCTGATAGTTAGCGCTTAAAATTTTCCCTCTGCAACGTCTATGATTGATCTGTGGTTTCCCTCATGATATCCAGCAGCAGATATAAGTTGTTACATTTGAGGAAACTGCTCCAAAAGCCTCAGCAATAAGTGTAGATGTTCTGCATTTTGCTGGATTAACTTCCTCCCTGGTGCCTCCAATGCTGACGTAGTGAAGCAGTCTGCCGCTGATTGGTCAGGATGTCAGTTCAAAGATTGCCTGGTTCCCAGTTGCCATTCCCTCTCAAGACTTATTTTTGGCCTCACTTCTAAAGTAACTGTGCTCCAACCCCGCACTTCTATGTGCTGAGATTTGCCTTTTGGATTCTCCCCCCCTTGCTTGCTAAGGAAAAGAAAAATAAACAAGCAGCCTCGTGCTCCATCTCCCCGCGCCCCCTGCTTGTTTTGGCTGTAGAATGGCAGGAAATAAATCCCTCTCCTGCCGTGGTCTCCTTCAATACCGGCTGGAGCTTCGTGACCAGCGCTCCCCTCCCCCTCTGAGCTTCCTAATCAACAGGAAGGAGAGAGCAGCCATAAAAGTGTAGAACACAGTCTGTTTCAATTTGGGAAAAGGAAGGAGGAAGACCCGGGTTCAAACTGATCTGAATTCAGCAGGATCGACAATGAGGGGGGGGGGAGTAAGTACAGAACCAGCCCAGGTTCAGGAGGGGACTTGGCTCCATGGTGGGGCATCTGCTTGGCATGCAGAAGGTCCCAGGTTCAATACTTGGCATATCCAAGTCAAGGATCAGGTGGTCATTTTAGGTGGGTAGCCATGTTGGTCTATATAGTAGAAGAGCAAAATAAGAATTCAGTAGCATTTGGAAGCATTTGGGGGGGGGGGGAAGGGGGGAAGGCCCTGGTTAACTTCATTTTCTGTTTTACCAGGGATGGCTGCCCACATAATGCAATTTGCCCCTGCCACCAAGCAGCGTTCTGTACTTCCTCTACCGTTCTAAGTTCTGCCTCCTCTACCGCCTTTCTCACAGCATGGCCACTCCTCCTTCACATGCAGCCAGCTGGGTGACCTTGGTCCAGCCTCAGTCTTGTCAGAGCTGTTCGCACAGAGCAGTTCTGTCAGAGCTTTCTCGGCCTCACCTACCTCACAGGGTGTCTGTTGTGGGGAGAGGAAGGGAAGGCGATGGTAAGCCACCTTGGGGACTCCTTCAGGTAGTGAAAAGCAGGATAGAAAAACCAAACTCTTCTTCTCTGCTGAGAATATAGTTTGAAAGGCACACTCTCGATTTCAGTTTGGCTGCTATAAAATACTACCTGGATTATGCAATGGTCAAGCACAGTTTACAATAAACAAGCCTGTAACAAACTCAGCATCATTTGCGACATTCATCTCCCAGGGTGGGACCCAAAGGAAGCAGAATATTCTGACACGTAAGGACACAGTGCCACCTTTTGGTGAGCAGCTGCAACAGCAACCCATTGACCAAGGAGTTGCTGCTTTGGGGCTGATTTCAGAAATCCGCAGTGGGTTAGGGTTGCCAACTCTCGCTTGGGAAATTCCTGGAGATGTGTGGGTTGTGCCTGAAGAGGGTGGAGTTTGGAAAGGGGAGGGATCCAAGCAGGCATGTAATACCATAGAGTCACTTCTCAAAGTTGCTGGTTTTTTCCGGGGAATGCACCCAGGAGACCTCCAGGCCCCCCTGGGCTTGTGGCCACCCCAGCAATAATGTCTTTATTAACACTTTTAAAAGTTTCTCCTTCAGTTGTAGAATCTGTTTCTTGGGTGCCTAAACTGGTTATTTTCCAAAATCAGTAAAGACAGGGAGTTGTTACCCAGATCGCTATTCACCTGTAGGTCCTGTAACTAGCAAAAGCCTTTGCTTGCTAGCATGGAACCAAGAGGCACATTGTAGGGCAGTGGTCCCCAACCTTTTTATCACCGGGGACCACTCAACGCCGGGGACCACTCAACGCCTTTTACTGAGGCCCGGTGGGGGGGGGGTAGTTTACTCCTCTACTCTCAACCACTGCCTTAGCGCTGTCCGATCGCTATGGTAATGTTTAAACATCCCTTCAAAATAAGATACAGACACGCCACAACAATGAAGCGTGTTGTAAAGGGCGGGGGGGGGGGATGAAGTAAAGGGCCGGGGGGGAGGGGGAAGGCATCCTTCGGGGCCCACCTCCAATTAGTCGAAGGACCACATGTGGTCCGCGGCCCACAGGTTGGGGATTGCTGTTGTAGGGTATTAAGCACTGAGATCTTTAACCCTATGTAACCCAAGGTCCAGATTCAGACCAACACACAAAAGAATGAGGGAAATAAGCTTTACAAAATAAAATGAGCTTTTATAAAACATGGGGGAAAAAGTAAGTTTAAAAAGGTTAAGTGGCTTTTGCAAAGTAAACAGCAATCTTACAGAATGGACAAGCAAGAGTGTTGGTGAAACTGAAACCGTTGGAATTGCAATCAACAAGTAATGTGCTGAAAACAACCCTGAAGGGCTGTTGTTAAGCTGTTTAAGATCCAGTTTGGTGTAGTGGTTAGGAGTGCAGACTTCTAATCTGGTGAACTGGGTTTGATTCCCCACTCCTCCTCCACATGCAACCAGCTGGGTGACCTTGGGATTGCCACAGCACTGAGAAAGCTGTTCTGACCGAGCAGTAATTTCAGGGCTCTCTCAGCCTCACCTACCTCACAGGGTGTGTGTTGTGGGGAGAGGAAAGGGAAGGTGATTGCAAGTCGTGTTGAGATGCCTGGTAGAGAAAAGTGGCATATAAGAACCAACTCCTCCTCCTTCTTTGCACCTGTGTGCTCACTAGTGGTGTGGATGATCAGTGCTGTGAATTGTAGCAATGAGAGGTAGAAAGGTCCCCAGCATGGGCTTTGGGGATTCCTTTGTTTAAGGAGGGCTCCTGCCCACTTCCTCTTTCTCCAGGAAGAGCAGCTCAGTGTGTGTGCTTTTACCAAAGCAAGTAGCCCTCATTAGGCTCTCTGTTCTCTCCATCTAGTGATGTGTGGCATGTAGTCTGCTTGCTGCCTAGCCATAGGGGGTTTGCAATGCATTTATTTTGTAACTACTTTTTGTTACTACTCATTAAGCTTTTGTGCTCTGCTGAAACAGATGGATATGCTATATGCTTGCAAATAATCTTTCCCAGTAAAGATTATTCTCTCTTAAACCTCAAAGCTCTGTTAGTCTGGATCTGTGCCTCAGCCACAAAGCTAACTAATAACTGCATACTTTCAAAGTGCTCTGTTACCCTGCAGCTCTGTTTCTCTGCAGGGACTCAGGACCAAGCCAAGTCTAAAAGTCCCAACAGTAACGTCCTAATGAACTAACTGCCTTATTGCAGAGGTGGGGGGGGGTAAAAAAAGGTGGAGAAAACCAAAAAAACCTACACGCCTGCTTTTGGAAGTTTGCCATGCATCTCTGAAGAGGGAAATTGGCCAGAAAGGAGAAGCTCAGAAAAAATAGAGTGGAGGGTGGAGCTCAGGGTAGAAAAGCAGTCAAGCCAAATATATACTTGGGGTAACAGGAAATCATCTGAAATGGCTACAAATTGGCAAGATGCTACTTCCCAGATCTATGTGGGGGGGAAGGCTCTGTGTGGGACCCCTGGAAGCATGGGACCCATAGCACATGCTACATGGATAAACTGCCCCTGATTCTGCACCTGCTATCTGAAATGATGCAATCCATCCGATCATCTGTTGCCCCATTTGCATTGATCTTCATGGATGCTTCTTCCGGTAAACTCTGTCTACAAGTAAACTGGTTGTTCCAGTAGTTGTGTTGATGGGATCTGTCTAGAAACTCCAAATCCTCTTGGAAGAGTTGAATTTTAAGAGAGTAGGAGGAAGGAGGAAATATGGACTTGATCATATCAAGCTGGACTGCTTAGTCCACCCGTCTGGCCGGGTTTAGCAAAGGGCTGGGCAGCACTTGAGGACGGGCTGGTCTATTGCCAAACGAATCTTTGTCAGCATTACTGAAAGGAGTTTCCCATATTTGCCGTTCAGTATTGGAAATATTATTTTGGCGAGACGAAGAGGTTCGAAATCATTAGCATCAATGGCTGGGCGGTTTACATGACTGAGCAAGGAGGACAGAGACCATCTTGCTCTACCAGTTGGACAGCCGTTGCCTGATGCTTTGGATATTTGGGTTGTTGGATGCGATTGTAATTATCAGGGATTGTAATTATCCAGGGTCCAGATGGGCTTTCTGCCCAATGGTTGGAAGAGCTGCTGTCCCGTTCCTTTCATGCACTCAAACATGTCCTTTCGCTATCTGTTCGCTATCTTTAATTCTGAGGCCCATGCTAAGATGTGGATGGGATACAGAGGGATAAAAAATGTGGGCCCTGAGGCATGGTGGAGAGGCTTGAGGACTTGTGGGGGAAAGGATGGCCTCCTCCTCTTCTCTTGATTGGCTTGATCTTCCTGTTCCCCAGTCCACTGAATTGCCTGTTTATCTCCCCATTCCCCTACCCACCTAACTTGTCAGTACCTCCCACTGTCTCTACTGCTATGTTTTTGCATTCTTGTGAAAAAAGGATAACTATGTCCATACCACTTCACAACCTTCTGGTTCTCTCCCATAGGTACATAGGTACAACTGGAAACAGAAGAAGAGTTGGTTTTTATACTCCGCTCTTCACTACCTGAAGGAATCTCAAAGCGGCTTGCAATTGCCTTCCGTTCCTCGCCCCACGACAGACGCCTGCAAGGTAGATGGGGCTGAGAGAGCTCAAAGAGAACTTCTTTCTGAGAACAGCTCTAACAGTACTGTGACTAGCCCAACGTCACCCAGCTGGCTGCATGTGGAAGAGAAGGGAATCAAATCTGGCTCTCCAGATTAGAGGCTGCCTCTCTTACCCACTACACCACGCAGGCTTGGGAGGAAATAACACAACAGTCTGTTTTTTATTGGGGATTTAGGTGTTTCAAGCATATAATTGATGTTCTCTTGCAGCCTTTAATGATAACCCTGTAAGGCAGGTCAAGATTAATACTTCCATATAGCAGAGGGAGGCTGAGCAGGGGGAGCTGGTAGAAGACCACCTTGTGACTTCACTGCAGAGGGAAGTGGTAGGCTTTCTGGATTTGCCACTATGTTTCATTAACTGGGTAAGCAGTGGGCCTGCCAAATAGGGTTGCTATCCTCCAAGTGAAGGGCAGGCTCTCTGGCAGAGGTGGCCAAACTGTGGCTCTCCAGATGTCCATGGACTACAATTGCCATGCGCCTCTGCCACCTTGCAGGGGCTCATGGTAATTGTTGTCCATGGACATCCGGAGAGTCACCGTTTGCCTACCCCTGCTCTATGATATTATAGCCTGCTGAGGTTCCTCTCCCCCAACCTCATCATGCTCAAACTTTCTGTATGCAGAAGGCTAAGCATTCCCAAAAACATTGTTGCACAGACCAGACCCAGACTGGCTTTGTGGTTTTCTCCCTGAGGTGCTACCTTTCTGCTTGCAGGGAGTTTTTAATTGTCAGAAGCTTTAATTAAATAAAGGTATCCTGCACCTGCCATCTGATGTAATTCATCCTTCCATCTAGTGCCCTATTTGCATTGCTCTTCACTAATGCTTCTTCCCTACTCCATGGACGTGATCACCTATTCCAGTAACCCCTGTCTATAAGCACACTGGCTGTTTCTGAACAAACTTGGGGAAATGGGACTCTCGAGAGCATTTTGCAATGGTTGAAAATGCCTTCAGACTCTCAGAAGGCGAGATTCCGCCCAGCTTTCCACTGGGTGGTGCTAGAACAGCAAAAATTTGCTTTTTAAATAATAAAAAAAAGATTTCACTTTCCAAATGGTGGTGTCCAAAAAAAATTAGTGCGTCTGCTGTTTTAAATAGACAGCACTCGCTCTGTCAGTCTGACTCATAAATAAACCTTTTTTGCTGAGTTTAGGGAACAGACTGATGCGAAGGCTGCTATGCAATTAAATATGGAGAGAGCCATAAGACACCATTAAACTTTTACATCAGGCTGTTCCCAGGTTGGATCGTTGGGAGCTTCTGCTTGAAAGCATTGTTGCACCTGCAGAGCTCCTTTGCCTTTGAAAAGTGGGAAAGGGTCTGTGGGGGGGAATGATTTGCATGAAGCAAAGGCTCAAGGGCATGCCAGAGGAAAAGTGCAAAGACCAAATTGCCTAACAGAGATATTCTAGGTTTCCAAACTGGGCTGGAAGGCGATGTTTCAACCTCCGGAAGACTTTCTTGTAAACAGGGAACCTCCATGTGCAGAGGCAGTACACCTCTGCATATCTGAGGCAGAAGGCAAACAGTAGGAGAAACGTGTCATTGTCCTGAAGTCCCAGTGAGAAAGCCATGCTATAAACAGATACAATAAAACACTTGGATTAAACCCCAGTCATATCAAGCATAACAGTTCTTATGATCTTGTGTGTTGATGTTGCAGCCGGTTACAGTTGCTTGGTGGTGAAAGGAAAATACTCTGCACATGGTCGGAGATATATTTCCCTAATTAATGGTGGTTAAGAGTACCATTGAATTGTCGCTGACCTATGGCAATCCCATAGGGTTTTCAGGGCGAAAGGTGACCAGAGGTGAGATTTGCTATTGCTTGCCTCTTTATAGCTACTCTGGTATTCCTTGGAGGTCTCCCATCCAAATACCAGCCAGGCCCGACCCTCCTTGGCCTCCAAGAGCTGATGAGATTGGGCTAGCCTGGGCTATGTTGAGCCCTAACAAATGTTAAAATAGGTTCCAAAGGACAGCTCTGTTCAAACAGGGCAGCATCACGACAAGTGGTGTTCGAATGTTTCTGGATGGATGTGCTGAGGATGGAATTAGGGAGCTGTGGGCTGGGTTCTATGCAGAACGAAACAAGCCCATGGAGCCGTCAGGGGTGTGGTGCTCAATCTTACACTGCTCAGAAGGACAGTGTGAGGTATTTTGCAGGCCTAAGCAGATGCATTCTGTGATCTGAACTGTGTGGCCAAGTTTTCTTGCGGTGTCGCAGAGAACGCTGGGTAGAGTTGTCAAAGAAATCCAGCAAACTGAATCATTGTTCTTGAACTGTTAGTCTGAAGTAACAGAAAAAAATTGAGTCCAATGGCACCTTTAAGACCGACAAAGTTTTATTCAAGGTGTGCACTTTTGTGTGCAATTGTCTGAGGAAGTGTGCATGCACACGAAAGCGCGCACTTCGGATAAAAATTTGTTGGTCTTAAAGGTGCCATTGGACTCAAATTTTGTTCTGTGAAATCCAGGTTTGTGAAAGGTGCTGTACTGTTTATATTTCAGAGCTCTTTAACTGTGTAATGCAGTTTTATTTCATGGTTGGCCATCAGTATTATACTGGTCGTTATTGCATTGCTTGTATAACTCTGTAATCTGCCTTAAGCCTCAAAGAAAAAGTCAATAAAGAAGATAAATAAATGTTTCCATTGGTTCCTGCAGCCACTTGACATTCCTATGGTATTTCTTTATGTAAACTTTATATCCCTCATGGTGAAATATCTTCTCAAAGCAGCTGTCCAAAAGCATTAAAAAATCCCACCACCATTACATCAAAATACTGCATTGCAGATGATACAGCTTGAAGTCTCTTAGAGCAGGGGTCCCCCACTTTTTGGAGCCTGCAGGCACCTTTGAAATTCTGACACAGTGTGGTGAGCACAGCCACAAAATGGCTGCCATAAAATATCTCCCGCAACAGTTAGAGCCAGCTATAAAATGGCTCCCGCAACAGAAATAGCCAGCCACAAAATGGCTGCCATAAAATGGCTCCCACAACTGACAAAGCCAGCCACAAAATGGCTGCCATAAAATGGCTCCCACAACTGACAAAGCCAGCCACAAAATGGCTGCCATAAAATGGCTCCCACAACTGACAAAGCCAGCCACAAAATGGCTTCCACAACTTACCTCCAGTCAGACAGTAAAGAGACTTGTGCTGCTGTGGCAGTTGCTGATGAAATAACCTTTAAAAAAAAGTTTGCACAGTGGCTAATGACCAATCAGAACCCTTGCTGAGCAAAAGATCCACCTACCACTGGCCACTCTAAAAATACTTGGCAGGCTCCAGGTAAGGTGCTAACAGGCGGAAGGTGTCTCTTCCTTGGGTCCCTCTTTGTCATCATTTTCTTTGCAAACCGCAGCACAGATGCCCAGATACATTCAAAAGAAACAGCACCACTTGGGGTTTGCATAAGGCTTCATGAATTTTAATTTTGTTGTGAACTTTACGACAATCCTGTCAAGGAGGCCAGTGGAAGAACTGAGGATAATAGGGCTGTGTCTTGAAGTCATCTGGTGAGTTCCTCGTGAAGATGTGATTCTAGCCAGGGACTGTATTTAACTTGGTAGGGTTCACAGAGAAAGCCTCTTTGGGAATTTATTTTATTTAGTGCATTTTAAAATCCTATCTTCCAGGGAGCTCAGGGGGGCATACATGGTGCCCCCTTTCCCATTTTATCCTCCCAACAATCCTGTGAGTTAGGTTAGCTGGCAGACTGACTGGCTCAAGGTCACATGGCACACTTCATGGCCGTGGGTGGGGGTGGGATATGATTTGATGGGGAGGAGCCATGGCTCAGTGGTAGAGCATCTGCTCAGATGCAGAAGGTCCCAGGTTCAATCCCCAGATTCTCCTGTTCAAATTATAGGGTAGCAGGTGATGTGAAGTACCTTTAGTGGACCCTGGAGAGCCACTGCCAGTCAGAGAAGACAGTAGTGACCGGGATGGCCCAATCAGGTCTGATTCGGTATAAGGCAGCTTCAAGGGGCTTTCCGCACCGGGATCCTTATAGCAAATTGTTTGCTGAATGAAAAATCGCCATTTAAAATAGTGGAATTCGTCATTATGCATACCTGACTTTGTAGTGGAATCCAGTTGCGTTTCTATCGTTTCCCAAAGGCTTCCGGTCTCAGCAAAAATCGCTAGAAAGGAAGCACTATTGCCAAGCTCGTCCCGCCCCTGGCCGTCAAGCAGCCAATGGGCAGCCGTTAGCATGCTCCCAAACAGCCCCTTTCCCTTTAAGAAAGGTTTTTTTTTTTTAAACACACCCATTGCAACGAATCTGTGTTGATTCGTTGCAACGGAGAGACCCATCCAGCTGGCAGGTGTGTTTGAGCTGTCATTTCATCGTTGCCACGCTCCTCCCGAGTAAAAAAAAAAATCCCCCCCCTCACGGGCCCGATTTTCGGCCGAAAACAGTGTAAAAAATAAAGGGAAAATACATCAGCAAACGGGCTTCTCTGTGCTTAGTGACTAAACAGCTCTGGGGAGGGACTGAAGTCGGGGAAGCCTCTAAACAGAGGCTCGCTGGTGGGTTGAGCCCCGCTCGCTCGGAGAAAAAAAAATGGCTATCGCTTTGCCGGAAGATCAGAGGAGAGAGCCAGGGGGAGGGACTTTGTAGAAACCACAACAATGGTAATGCACAGAACTTTCCCGCTAGTGTTGCAGATTGGTTGCAGGAGTGTAGCGCTTTCCGGAGGGTGAATCCACTTTTGGGGATTTCCCTGAAAGCGCTACAAGGAAGCGCTTTTTGCGGATCGGTTTCAGGTGTGTGGCAGATTGTCAACGACGTTGTGCATAATGGCAAATCAGTAGCGTTTTCAATTGGCAACCATTGTGCGATTTTGAAGGCGTGCGAAAAGCCCCCAAGTATTCCTGTGTGAATCTGGGTCTTTCCCACATCTAACCACGATAGCCCATTGGCTATCATGTTGTTCCTTCAGAGAATCCAGAGTCTCTCAGTTTAAGGAGAGGATGGTCTGCCTGTGTTTCCTTTAGTCTATTATGAAGTTTTTTTAATGGTGTAAATGAATGGCCCAGGTGTGTCCAATCTCTTCAGCCCTCAGAAGCTAAGCAGGATCAACCCTAGTTAGTATTTGGATGGGAGGCCACCAAGGAAGTCCTGGGTTGCTTTGCAGAGGCAAACGATGGCAAGCCACCTCTGAACATCTCTTGCCTTGGAAACCCCATGGGGGGTCACCAGAGGTCAGCTGCAATTTGACACCAGTTTCCACCAAGACCATCTGGAAACCAGTGAGAAGTTCTCTCTGGCTGAGTTGAGAATTATAAGTCATCTCCAGGCAGCAGAGATCAGTTCCCCCAGAGAAAATGGCCGCTTTGGAGGGTGGGCTCCATAGCATCATATTTCACTGAGGTCCCTCCCTGGCCCAAATCCCACCTACTTCTGGCTCCACCCCAAATATCTCCTGGTATTTCCCAACCTAGAGTTGGCAACCTTAGTTGAGAAGAGATAATTGATGTCCATGGGTGTATTCGCTCCTTGACCTGAAGCAAGATAAGATCTTGGAGGGGAAGGGTTAATGCCTGAGCCATTCCAGACCCTGCAAAGAGGTGAGGAGGAGGAGGGGAAGGCAACCTGCCCTTCCCAAGTATGGAAGAGTCTTCAAGCCCTCTTTCAGAGTCAATGAAATGGAAATCTTTTCCACTTATTGTAATATTTATTAAGGGCTTAGTAAATTATTGATGCTGCTCCGGACTGGAGTTCCTGGGACAGGTTGGCACTTGGTTTGACGGAATGAAAACTTAATGAAGCTTAGCAACCGGGCAAGCCCTAAAGAAAGATGTGGGTGCTAGGTGTGGCCTTGAAACTGTGGGATGGTGAGTGCTGAGTGGCCCAGAGAGTTGGAGGTAATCTGATGGAGCTGGTCTTATCCCGCTGGAAGTGAAGTATTAGCTACTAAATGAACCACAAAACTTTTGGGGGTCAGAAACAGCTTTCCAGGTGAAGCAGAAAAGATTCTGATGGTAAAAATTCATGTCTCCCTTCTCATTTGGTGCTATTACTTTCTCTTGGTTATTTAAAAATATTTCATACATTAATTCTCTACAAAAATGTGCTTAAAGTGTTGTACAATAATACAAATCAGTATTAAAAGTAGACCAAAGATTTAATCCCATAACCAACCATATACACAACATGCAATCAACAGCCAAAAAGGTGGGAAAAAACCAGCAGCAACAATACCTTAAAGAAGAGAACAAATAAAGGATATCCAACAAGGGAAACCAGCTGTGGCTCAGGGGTAGAGCATTGTTCCTGCAGCATTCAGAATTTCTCAGATTCAGTCCTGGAATTTGCTCCAGTTTCAAGGATCAAGTTATAGGAGACATAAAAGACTTCCTTCTGAGACCCTGGAGAACTTACTTGGGGAAACAAGGTAGATCTTGATAGGCCAAAGATCTGACATTATAAAGCAACTTTATATGTGGATTGCTAAATCTGTGCATTGGGGACACACAGAGGCTATAAGAGATTTTTCTCCAAACTTGGGGGACCTCCTAGGTTTGCAGAAAAAATTGAAAATTAAAAAAAATGCACTTGGGGATTCAGTTCAGCTGGACCTTGCATTGGCAGTATGGCTGCCTAGGAGCTGCTGCACTAGGCATGGCAGCCGAAGAAGAGGCTGCTGGGCTTAGGAATCACACCGGACTTGGCATGGGGTGGTGGTGGTATGGGATTTCCCCACTCCAGCTTGGATGCCTGGTGGAGGAGGACACTGGGCCCAGGAGCTAAGCCTGGGTCTGTCCTCCTTCCTGCAAAGATTTCCCCCCTGCAAGTATAGGGACTGTAAGTAGTGCGGGTTGCCTCTTGGGTGTTCACATTCCTGTGAAAGGGATTGCTGCTTGCAGTAGAACATCTCCTTTGTATGCAGTTGGTCTCAGGTTCAATCCCCAGCCTCTCCAGGGACAGGATCAGGAGGCTCTGCAGAGCTGGTCCCAGTCCGAAGAAGCAAGAATGACTTTTACAGTCTGACTCGGCATAAGGCGGCTCCGAGTGTTCAACCTTAAGTAATAAAAAAGAAAGTGGGTTCCTCTTTGCGTGACATTCAAATGCCCTTCTTCCCCTTTGGAGGATTGCTCCCTTCCCTTTCCTGGATCAGCCATACGAACAACCTCAGCCGCCAATCAGGGTTTATGTGGTAGGCAAGATAATCTCCTAGTCCTAGGGAGACAATCAGGTGTGGCTGTACAAGACTACCTGCATAGTTAGTGGAGACAGACTCTTGAGACAAGGCAAACAAACAAGGAGATCCTTCTCAAGAAGGAATGCTGTCAAAATACTCGTGGGAAATGCAGCATTGGGGATTAGCAGCCCTCTGTTCAAATCATTCCTCATGGCACAGGCTTATTTGGGGGTAGAACATAATGTCAAGTCACGCCTGATGTATGGTGATACCGGTGGTGGCCAGTCAGTGCTGGCCTTTGTGTAGGCCATTCGACTCTGAGCAGGGCTGATCCGGCATGGTTTTTGAGATCTGATGAAATCTGGCAATCCTGGTCTGCGTACAGGTTTCCTTACGCTCCCAGTAAACCATTTGTCTTTTTCACTACATGCACCATTGCTCTCCATATACCCAATTATTGTTCATCTGTCAGACCTTCCCAGCAATTCCTTGGCTGCAACCCTGGGAAGCAATTTATATGGGTACAGTTCCTACCGTTTACAAGGTAAGAAGCTATTTGGCCCATCCAACCACTCCCCCTTCTTTCCCACAAGCAAGCAAAGTATGTGTGTTGAGGGATACCTTTTTCTTTCTGTCTTTGGGAACTGTTTTCAAAGAACTGGGCTTTGCCTAGACCAAGGTATCCTCAGGTTGAGGTGGCATTTGAACCAGAATCCTTGCCCTTATTTTATGCTACAGGAGGGCTCCAGTCCTCAAACTCTTTCCTGGGAGTAAGCCTGATTCAATAACAAGAGACTTGTTTGTGGCTAGACCTGACCTGCTTAGGATCATCCCCTAACTCAGTGGTTCTCAATCTTCCTAATGCCGCGACTCTTTAATACAGTTCCTCATGTTGTGGTGACCCCCAACCATAACATTATACAAGTGTTCTTTCACAGAAATTAAACCGAAACTGACCAATGGCGTGAAGATCCATTGTTCAGGATTTCTGGCTCTTGAACATCCGGGAGAAAGGGTATAAATCTACTGGGCCAGACCTACATCCATAGCTGGCTTCCAAAGTTAACAGCCTCCGGCATGAAAGAGCAATACTGGGCACTTGGGAAGATGAATTGGTAACTTTGGGATAAGGATTGACACTGATGGCTGGGCTGGTTGAGCTGGTGTGCAAAAGGGTGTGCAATGTGGGTACAATTCACTGCTGGGAGAAATGACAATACCCCCCCCCCATAACTCTGAATGGGAGCGAATCCCCACCCCCACCCCATGATGAGTGTTCCCTGTCCCCTCCTCTGCTTTTGTGCAGGTGTTCTGTCTAGGGTTACTAACCTGTCAGTGCTGGCTGGAGATTTTCTCAGATTAAGGCTGTAGCCCTTCAGGATTTACAATGTTCTAGAAGGAGAGGGGGATTTGGGCTGGGCACTGGAATTTCCCAGTCATTCCCCGCCAATCGAACATAAACCTCCAATTCCCTCCTCCCCAGGCTCCATTCCTGTCCCCCCCTCCCCATCATTTTAATAACTTGACATGCTTCTGTACAAACAAAGTAACATTTATTTGACCTTTCGCATTACATAGTTCACCATGTTCACCCCCCCCTCTGGAGTGGTATATAGAAGTAATTAAAAAAAATGTTCGTCATAATTTTTTTTTAATTAAAGCTTTGAGTTTTTACATTGCATGTCCCCCCAAAAGGATACTGAGTAACTGGACTGGTTTCCATTTCTCTGAATGTGCTTCGGGAATGCTCTTTGTGCTTTAGGGCAGGGGTGGGCAAACTGTGGCCCTCCAGATGTCCGTGGACTACAATTCCCATGGGCTCATGGGAATTGTAGTCCATGGACATCTGGAAGGCCACAGTTTGCCCATTTCCTGCTTTAGGGAGTACACAGCTGGGGTGTGAATCTCTACCTGGTGCCAGCCTCAACCACAAGTTGAGGATTCTCTTCAGTTCCTTGATTCAGATCAGGATTACAGAGCATTTGGAGAAGGGGCTTCTGCCTTTCCCTGCTCCATTTGCCCAGCCTGAGACCACCCCGGGGTGGCAGAGCAATGGGCATGTTGCGGAAACTCACCTGTATCCCAGGGGACTCAGGTTCAGCAAACAGCACAGACTGGAAACCTGAAGCCCCTTCTCTATGTATTCCATAATCTTGATCCTAATCATGCATCACAACTTGTTTGATTTGGGAGTCCACAGACCCAGTAGGTGTATTAGGGTTGCCAGCCTTCAGGTGGGGCCTGGAGACCTTCTGGATTTCCCACTGATCCCCAGATTGCAGAGCTCAGTTCCCCTGGAGAAAATGGCAGCTCCTGAAAGTGGTTTTTTATGGCACGATACTCCACTGAGGCCCCCAAAGTCCAACCTCCCCAGTCTCCACTCCCAAATCTCCAGGGATTTCCTAACCCAGAATTGGCAAGCGTTAGGAACATTTTTTGAAGATGAAGAATGTGCTATCAAGTTGCAACTGATTCCTGGCTAGCCTCCCAGACCTCCGCAAAGCAATTCCCATCTTCCTTGGAGGTCTCCCATCCAAGTACTAACCAGGGCTGACCCTGCCTAGTATCCCAACCCTGACAAGTTCGACCTAACTGTGCTAATCAGGATACTAGTGCGCCTTACTCTCTTGCAAGTAGTTCCTTGAGCTGCCCCCAAATTGACACCCCCCCATCCCTATTGACAGGCTGTTGAATTCCTGCACCTCATCTGGTTCAGCTTCTGCTCTCAGCCATTCCTTGCCTCCGACCTGATTCATCTGAATTTTTTCTCCCTGAGCTTGTCCCTTCTGCCTTCTGCCTTTGCATTCCATATGCTTCTGCAGATTAGAAAGCATTTAAACAAACAAACAAAGCCGCATTGATTGATGGTCTCTCCCCCAACCGTCTTATGGAGAAGTCACAACCTGTTTTTACCCCCTTTGAAGAACAGGTCTCATCAGTGCTCTCTTTGTTCTCAGCAGGGAATGAGCCCAGCCAGAGCAACAAAGAGAGAAAGCATGAACTTCCTGGACCCAGAAATTGCCAAATACACCACAGTGTTTACCTGGGAGGGTGGGGACAGTCCAGGACAAATGGATGATAGACTCAGGTATGGGCTTAATCACTGCTTTTTCTATCCCTTCAGGCTAAATTTCCTTCAGCACCGGGAATGTGAGCTCATTTTAGTTCATTCATAGCACAGCAAATGACTAGGGTTATCAGGTTCTCTGCAGCTCCCTTCTCCTATCTATTGCATTGTTCTACTAGTCTTCTCCCAAGCAGCTCAGGGCGGCATATGTGGTGCTCTGTTTTCTGTTTTATCCATAACAACTCTGTGAGGTAGATTAAGTTGGGAGGGTATGAGAGGCCCAAGGTCTTGGCAGAGAGAGGTTTCAAACCCCCATTTTCCCTTAGACCAGTATTCTTACCGCTGTGCCCCCCTGTCTCCTCACTGATGTATGGAACTCTGGCAGGTGAAACTTCCTCTCACTGAACTGCATCTACTTCAGGCTGATCACCGAAGGTACAGGAATAGCGGGGAATGTTGGCAGTTTTACTCAGAGAATTAGGTGTCGAGATTTAGGTGGTGTACGCAGAGTTGTAGAGAGCCAGCAGGCTGTAGTGGTTAAGAGCGGTGGCTGCTTCTCTGGGGAACCGGGTTTGATTCCCCAATCCTCCTTCCTCCAGTTTGGCGTAGTGGTTAGGAGAGCCAGTTTGGTGTACTGGTTAGCAGACTTCTAATCTGGCAGGCCGGGTTCGATTCTGCACTTCCCCACATGCAACTGGCTGGATGACCTTGGGCTCCCCATGGCACTGATAAAACTGTTCTGACTGAGCCGTGATATCAGGGCTCTCTCAGCCTCACCCACCTCACAGGGTGTCTGTTGTGGGGAGAGGAAAGAGAAGGCGACTGTAAGCCTCTTTGAGCCTCCTTCGGGTAAAAAAAGCGGCATGTAAGAACCAACTCTTCTTCTCTTCTTCTTGTCCACATGCAGCTAGTCTGGACCAGTCCCAGTTATCTCAGCCTCCCTTCCCTCACAGGGTGTCTGTTGTGAGGGGAGGAAGGGAAGGCAATCGTAAGCTGCTTCGAGACTCCTTCAGGGTATTCAAAAAGCAGGATATAAAAGCCAGCTCTTCTTCTTCCATTCTGGGCAGCATTCATAGGGTTGCCAGCCTCCAGGCTGGTCTCCCGGAATTACAACAGATCTCCAGGCTACAGAGATCCCTGGAGAGAACGGTAGCTTCTGAGATTTGATTCAGTGGCATCACATCACTGCTGAGCTCCCCCCTTCCTTCTCCAGACTCTCCTCCCCCCCACAAAAAAAAAATCCCCAGGATTTTTCCAGTCCAGGACTGGCAACCGTATTCTTCTTTTTGCAAGTAGATCCTGTTTTTGTCCTGCCGAAATGGAGCATGCATTCTTATTCTACAGGTCCTTAAAAAAAACCACCCTGTTAATCATTATTCTGCACCTATTAGAAGGAGCTCACGAAAGGTTGCGGTACGTTCAGATGGGGATTTTGGGGAGCTCAAGTGGTTAGTGATTACGGAAACAATTGCCACGGTGCATGTTGCTGTTTGGCTACGAGCACTGATAGCAAGCTGACTGACTGAGTGCTTTCAGTGCGGAAAGATAAGCTTTCCTTTACGTGGTTGCAGAAAGCATGTTTACAAAGCATGAAATCTAGATTAAACAAAGTTTAACAGCTGGGCACGGTTTCCTTGCTGTCTGAGGAACGATTGGTCCACTGGCTCTCTCAGATACTAAGAACATCACCAAGGCTGTGGGTAAGTGCTGGTTCTTCTTGGCCAGACGAGAGCCCCGTGCCTCGGACATTGAGGAGAGACCCACAATGCATGTAGATGCCTCTGCTCCAGATGCAGAAAACCCCTTTGGCATCTCCAGACACAGATAACAGGGATGAAAGACCCTATTAGCCTAATGATGGGGAGCAGAACTTCTTTTTCCAGAATTCAATAATTCCTCTTATTCTCTTTCCATAGAAGAATGTCTCATTCGTTTCTCCCTGGGGTTTTCTGCTATGCTTCTATGCACCCCTTTGGGATTTAATCCTTTCCAGGGGCGCTGCATTCCATAGGTGCTCTAACAGGAGAAGGTTTTGGAAGACGCTGCCTGCCTCCGAGCAACTGCGGAATGAAAATAAGACATTTTGTGGAATCTCCCCTCCTTCCTGCTTCCCTTCTTTTCAGATTTCTCTTGATTAGAAAGGAATGGATCTGAAACAGAACCGAATGTCTTTAAAAAGAGAAGAAGAAACAGGTTGTTGGATTGCAGAGGGAAAATGGGTAAGGAGAATGTCTCTTAGCAGCTCTACTAGCCCTAGAATGCAGCCCTCGGCTAGACAGACTAGTGGTCTGACTCAATATCAGTTGGCTTCCATTTAAGAACATAGAGTTGGGCAGGCCAACTCATTCAGTGCATTGCCATCTGTTGCCCTGGTTAATCTCATGGCAGAACACCTAGAACAGAGAACCTTCTGGTAGTCTGGGTAGAAAGGAGCTCAGGAGTTAGGAACTAATACCATAGGCTCTCCCCTGAAAGCTTATACTCAGAATGAAACTTAGTACCACAGGTCTTAAACTTCATTCTAACATCCCCTTGCTATTCTAGCCCTTTGCCGTGATCAAGGTTGAAGGACCACCGGGTGACTGCTAACATGGGAGGCCGTAAGCAACCACTAAATTTTTGCTGCATTGTGGATCCAAAGAAAGTATTCAAGATGCCGGAAGAAAAACATGGCCATTCTCTCCCAGAGAAGGAGCTTCTTTTGAATACCTTTTTAGAATGGCATATATAGCTCCTTTCAGATGCACCGTTGCTGTGTGGTTTAACCTGGTCATAAAAGATGATTGATTTGCATGTTAGAATGTGTAAATCTGATCCCTCCCCCCAATGCCCTATACAAATAAAAGAAAATTGCCCTGGGCAGACTCCTGTGTAAAAGATTCTACTAGCGAGATAGTGAGGCAAATAATGTCTATTTGCTAGGGACATTACTAGGGCTTCTGCTTTGCCTGCTACCCTTGAATGATGGTGGGAGAGGGAAAAAAAACAATGTAGGTTTCTATAGTTTGATCAAAACTTTTTTTTTTTTTTTTGCCTTCCTGCCCTGTTCCTCAGATGTTTGGCATCCATATTTCACTTTAGGACCACTCTTTTTGCTGCCTCATGATGCGCACAATCCCCCTGCCCTCAGAATGTTCCTATCCTTATAAGAAGTCTTTCAGCTTCCACTGAAACTCTTCCTAGGGTATGCCAACACAGTTGCCAGATGGCAACTCTATGGTTTTATCAGAGATTCTGTCAATTCCTAGAGAGGACTCCTATCACTTCTGGGTTTTCCCCTAGAAGTGATGTCAAGCTGTTGGCCATTTTTATTTGTCTTCCACCACTGCTCCGAGGTGGGGAGCAGGTCAGCCCCTGCACCCACTGGTGGGTGGGTGGGGGGAGGACTGGAAACCCTGGAAGAATGTCCAGTAACCTTAACTATGGCTCAATGGGTGAAAATTGGCAGTGGAAGCTTTTCATGGTGTAGAGGTAAATGACATCACCAGATAAATCACATCCAATTAAACCTGTATTAAAAAGATAAAACATTCTCCGAATACTTGGTAACCTTATCTCCCCTGAAGTGGAACATCCCAAATCTTTTTGAAATTTCACTGTAGGTCCTGAGGTGAGTTTCCAGAGGTGAGTTTAACCGCTACTAGAGTAAATCCCTCTTCATTCCTTTCCAGGGTGCTCCTGTTCTACCACGGGAAATGGAATTTGCTTCCTCCCAAGAAAGCATAGCAAAGACGTAACTCATAAGCCTTCCTTTAGGTGAAACATGGTCTTGCGTATAAACAGTGTGTAGCCAGTTCAGAAATAAGGTGCTTGCTCTTGGATAGTCCCCTCAACAGAGGCATCTACTGCTGTTACACTCGTGTGAACACAAGGGTAGTGATGAAACAGCCCTTTCCTTCCTGCAAAAAGTTTGGCTTATGGCATCTTGGGTGGCTTCTGTCAAACTGTCTCAGATCCTTTGTCTCTTTTTGAATCGCCTTCAGGTGAAAGTTTGGTGGCAGATCCACAGGCATGTCCAGTTGATTTGTGTGGCTTTGAGTTTTGGACATCAAGGTTGTCTTGGAGAAGGCTGGCCTGCGGGGGAAGGAAAGCCAAATGAGGTTTGCTCCATCAATCTCTCTTAATTAGCCAACTAAGCCCTGTCTTAGCAGCCCCGTGCAGCACTCTATAAACATTTATATGAGTCAGAAGAAGGAACCGAAGCTCAGTCCCATCTTCTACGGGGTCTTCTGAAGACCGCAACACATGTTAGGCAGATGTAGCTCTCTTGGCAACTATCTATTAGTCATATCTTTACAAGCCAGGGACATAAAACCATTTGGAATGCAAATATATATATATTTTAGGATTTAAAAGGGTTGCAACATCCTCCAGAGGCACACAAACAACATTTTGTGCTGGAATGTCTGAGCCGTGCGTGCGCTTCCTCTCAAGAGCAGCCGCGGCTTCATGTAAACAGAATGAAAGGACCATGTCCTAGTCTTAAAGCTTTAGCAACATGGTGGTGCTGCTCCCTGGTGGAAGAGCCAGTTGGCAATGTTTTGTGGAGGGGTGGCCTCCGTTCCAAACCATCTTTCCCTAGTCTACATTTCTGAAAATGGAACCGTCAGCCATCTGGGGCTCCTCCCATCCCCTCAAATTAAAGTCAAGTTAGGGGCAGAGGCTCTGAGGGCCTCCGGGGGTGTCAGCTTTACTTTTCCATCCAGCGGTTGCTCCAGCCGCAAATGGCACTGGCAGGTGGATGCCTTGCTGTACGAGAGGGACTTCTTGTTCTTCTTCCACTTCTGCGCTGACCGGACCACCCGCTTGAAGATGAGGTAGAAGATCTCGCACACGGTGAGGACAATGCAGATAGCAGAGGCTCCTACCATGAAGTACGTGAACACCCTCTTCTCCGTGGGCCGTGCAATATAGCAGTCCACGGTATTTGGGCACGGGGGCAAGTTTTGACATTTGACCAGACGTGGCAGGTCAAAACTGTTCCATATGCTGTGAAGAATGTAGAGGAAGACAATCTCAATGGCTAACTTGAAGAAGAGGGTGAGGAGGTAAGTCCACCAAAGGCCACCGTGCTTCTTGCCTGTGTTGCTATAGAGCTTGGGACAGTTTTCTCCATTCTTCTGCCTATTCTTCCTCTCCCGGTCCTCGCGATAGGCCACGTGCATGATGACCAGCAGCGAGGGGCAGGTGACAAAGATGAGCTGCAGGGCCCACAGGCGGATGTGAGAGATGGGGAAGAAGTGGTCATAGCAGACGTTGGTGCAACCAGGCTGCCGGTGGTTGCAGTCAAAGTCCTTCTGCTCGTCTCCCCATACCCGTTCAGCGGCCACTACGAAAACCAGGACCCGGAATACAAAGACGACAGAGAGCCAGATACGGCCAAAGGCTGTGGAATACTTGTTCACCCCGCTCAGCAGGCCCTGCAAGGTCTTCCAGTCCATGGCAGCAGAAGTCTATGGAGGCCCTGCTCACGTGAGCCTGGGGAAAGAAATGAGAAACAGCAGGTCAGTGCCTTCAGACAGACCATAAAAACAGAAATGGGCAGTGAATAACTTGTGATTGGCTGCTTTGTTTGTTTTCATAGAGTGACTTATGGAATGGAATGTACTGGTGCAAGAAGACTTTCTTGGCTACCTTTGATAGTTTCAGGTGGGTCGACATGTTGGTCTGAAGTAGAAGAACAAGTTCTGAGTCCAGTGGCTCCTTAAAGACCAACAAAATTTCCAGGCATAAGCTTTTGGGAGTCAAAGCTTCCTTCGTCAGACTCTGGATATCTGTAAGGTGCCACTGGACTCAAATCACTCCCAGGCCATTTTTCTGGGGTACCTTTTGTACCTTTTGGATTGTCCACTATACCTGGACCCGAGAACCAAATATATTGAGAGATTTTTGAATGACCAGAACTTCCCTGCGAATTTAGACAAAATGATATTTTTATTATCAGATACCAACCCCCTAATCAGTTATTATTTGCACTAGCAGCAAGGAAAATTCGAGCCAAATTTACGCCACCAGAAAGGTAGAGACCCGAATTCTTATCGTCTTTCATTATCTATGGACCACTGCATATATTGTTTTAATTGTTCTATTGCTTTTTTTTATATCAGCTGCTATGATATTGCTAACATTGTAATGTCCTGTGGCTGGAAACAATAAAGTCTTATACATACATACACTGGACTCAAATCCTGCCACAAGGGGCCTATCCCCCCTGGGCGGCCAGGTCCACAGGTCTGGGTTGGGGTCCCCCACTTTCTAGATGCACCTCACCCCCTCAGCTCCACCTCAAATTGGAAGAGTGCCGCATTTAACGCAACATGCTAATGTAACCCGGAAGTGATGTTGGCACATCGGGGGTTGTGGTGTGTGTGTGTGTGTAAGAAGGTCTGATTTCTGGACAAAACATTATGGTTCAAAGCAAAGCTTCTCAACGTCATCCCCCAACATCACATGGCTCCCTGAGAGCCCCCCATCCCCCACCAGCCACGTTGGTCGATCCGGCCCCCTGCCCCCCAAATTACAAGTGATCTGCAGACTAGAGAGATAAGCTCCTCTGGAGGAAATGGCCACTTTGGAGGGTGGACCCGATGGCATTATCCCCTGTGAATGTCCCTCTTCTCCCTAAGCCCTGCCTTCCACATGCTGTACCCCCAAATCTCCAGGAATTTCCTAACCTAGAGTTGGCATCCTATCTTTAGGGATTTTGATGAGTCCTGCTTCTCATGCCTCACACTTCACTGGATTGAATCGGTATATCTTACTCTACTCATCTGTCCACAGCTAGGAGTGGCCCTCAGCCACTCTGAATGGACTAATTTCTCTTTGATCAGGCATTGTTTGTTACAGGCCTCCCTTCGTAGTGCCTTCTTTCTCTGTTGCCTGTGCCCTGATATATGCAGTATATCTGCTATGGACTTATTTATCTAGCAATTTTTTACGCTGTCTCTCCAGGGAACCTGCCCAAGGTGGCTTCTAAAATAAAAACAAATGACCATGCCAGACTCAAAGCAAACAAGAGGGTTGTTAAAAGCCTGGCTGAACAGGCACGTTTTGACTTGGTGCTGGAGAAAAGCCATGCTGGTGCCAAGAAAGCCCCAAGCAAGGTGACTGCTGATGTCTGGCTGCCATCCACCTCACCACTGAAGACAGGAGCACAGAGGGCAAGGCTGGTGAGGCAGATGTTAACTGGAGCTCTGGGCAATATGGGAGAAGAAGACGATGATGACGAAGAAGAGCCACTGCCCGAAGGAGCCTCAAAGCAGCTTACAATCGCCTTTCCTTACTCTCCCCACAACAGGCACCCTGTGAGGCAGGTGAGGCTGAGACTCTGGTGCTATGGGCCCCACAAATGCTTAAACTGGTTTGGAGAAGAAACCACCATCATAAACAATGTCAGGTGCTGTGGGGGACTGAACCCAGAGTCCATCAGCACCAGAACCAATGCTCGGTGCATGTGCACCATTTATTTATTACATTTGTATACCGCCCTCTCCTAAGGCTCAGTTTGATGCCGGAAGAGTTTCTGGAGCCATCTCCTCTGCACCGTGGCATCCTCCAGTGTCAGCAAAGAAGAACACCTGGAGTGGTGATGGTGGAAAGAAGCTTGCAAGACCCAGAACTGCTTTCTTTTGCCTGTCCTCTTGGCTTACTCTGAAGATCCTGACTTCTGTTTTGACTGCTGGCTGACTCTGACTTTCTGCTTAGCTTTGAACTTCTGTTCTTTGGAGGTCTGCCCCCAGCATTGTGGACCTGTTATTGACCCTTTTTTGCCAAGATGCAAGTTGGGTTACAGAATAAAAGCATAAGACATCCAGTGAATGATGCAGCAGTACAGAATTAATTGACAATGGGAACAACAAACTACCCAAAGGCAGGATTTACTATAAAGGTGTATCAGAGGTGGGGCATGTGTTTAAAACAGCCTCTGGTCAAGGCAAGCACTTTCAGTGTCCAATAAGTGTCTTGTAATCAGGAGCCAAGCTTCTTCCAGTCTGCTACAGCAGACTCTGGATGAAGGATGGCTCCTGTTTTTTGAAATATTAGAGGTCTCAAATAGTTTTATCTGGCCTTCAGGTCCACAGAATTGACTATAGGTCCATAGGGTTCTGAATATATCTTTTAGTGTAAAGGAGCCAACTCGCTGTAAAAATTATTGTATATTTTATGTATGCTGGCTTTATTTGATGCCTGACCATTGATAAAGATGGTAATGCCGAAACGTGTCTGGTCTGTGGAGGCATTAGTATGCATGTATGTATTGATTTTATTGAGGCCATGCTCAAAGCATTGGGTTTTTAACTTGATCAATGAATACTGGTATTATATTTTTATAATGGTGTTCCATCCTGTATAAGCTTAAGTTCATTTCCTTGGTGTTGATCTTTTTAGGTTCTTGACTGTCAAGATATTTTCTCCTTTTTGTTTCGGGATGTAAGACATGACAGGGTAAGCACCGCTGCTATTAACAATACAGTTAGTGGAATTAGAAGGGAAGGTAATGCAGGATAAGCCCTAGAATAATCATTGCAGTTCTACTTTGGACTGTCCCATTCTGTCTAAGCCAGCCTTCCTCAACTTTGAATCATTCTTCAGGCTTTGAGAAAGCCCAGAAGTGGCACAATCATGCAGAATATGGTTTGGGCAGCATAGCTGTGTACACACCCACCCAGGGCCCCTCCGATTTCCACCCCCTCCAACCCCATAATTGGCCATCAACATGACCATATATGGTCATATCATCTGATAAATGTTTAATAAATGTTAAAAATTAACTAAATAAATTAATCAAATTAATTAACTCCCACCCATTCAGGAAACCCTTCTATGGCTGTCAAGAAACCACAAGCTTTTCCTTTAAAATGTCATCTTGAACCTCAGTGTTTTGCACGTTCTGCATTGTGCGGGTCCATAAACCAGTACAAAGTATTCTTCTTCTACCCTTCTGACAAACAGGAGTTGGGGTTGGACTTCCTTGTACTCAATGGGGAAGGTCTGGCCAGGGGCATTGCCTCAATGTAACTCAGCCATGAAGTGCTCGCCAGTCTGAATAGGACCATGGTTGTATTTACCAAGCTATCCGATGGCCGCACTCAGAGGCTGCCCTGCCAAGACTGCTCTCTGGAAATTGGTCCAGACCCTTGGGTCACTGTCCTCCCCAGCATAAATTGCTCAGTTCTTGATTAGGCTGTTCTGACAGTGTTGGGCCAATTCAACATAAAGATCTATTCATAGCCTGGTGGTACTGTATCTTCCCAGAGGAATGGAATCAGCCCAGATTCTTATTACAAACAGGTCTCCATGGCCTCCCTGAACATATTGACACTGACCAGAGCTCTCAATTTATTGCCAAGGTCTGGAAAGAAATCTGCCATCTGCCAGTAGTTTAGCCTCACGCTGCTACTGTTTATCACCTGAAAAGTGAGCTGTCAGAACAAGCAAACCAGGAGCTTGACAAATAGCTAGGATACTTCCTCAAGCAGTGCTAGAATAACTGGGTCAAGCTACTCCTACAGCAGAATTCGCTTACGACAGTGCAAAAACTCATCCACCTGCTAGGTTTCATCCTTGGCAAGCCACAGGTGTTCTCCTTAGTTCCACCCATCAGTTACAATTCCAAGCAGCATTCCTGGTGGAGCAGAATTGGTCTAGACCATCTTTAACACACAGCCTGCAAGAATACCTAAAGACAGCCAAGGAACAATGTATTTCCTAAATGAGTAATTAACGTCCTTGCAAATATGTTCAGCAGGAGAATGTACCATTTTCAGCAAGGGTTACCTGTCCCCCCCTGCCTCTAATTCCTGTTTCTACTGCTGATCAGAGTGGAAGAATTTTTTTTTTAATGGCCATTGGGCCTATGGCATGATATCACTTACAGATAAAAACCCAGGTGTGTCATCATGCTTCTCTAGGAAATGCCATAAACTCTTATCTATCTATCTATCTATCTATCTATCTATCTATCTATCTATCTATCTATCTATCTATCTATCTATCTATCTATCTATCTATCTATCTATCTATCTATCTATCTATCTATCTATCTATCTATCTATCTATCTATCTATCTATCTATCTATCTATCTATCTATCTATACCGCCCTCCCAGCAAGCCAGCTCAGGGCGGTGTACATCAATTTCTCACAACGTATAGTAAAACATTTAATTAAAATTTAAAGTTATAATTACTGTAAGCTAAAAAATGAAAACAATTAAAACAAACTGAGCAAGAATAACTGCAGCCAACAGTCCCTGTTGTAAAGTGCAATCAGTTTTTCCGGAGCTAGATTACAGTCTGGGGCATCTTACAAGTAGGGAGGGCCCCCATGGATGGCAAGCTATGGCACTCATGGCTGTTTTTGCATCTAAAGAGTAGAAGAAAAAATACCTCTTTACGGTTGCCAGCCTCCAGGTGAATCCTGGAGTTCTCCTGAAATTATAATTGATTTCCAGACTATATTGATCAGTTCCCCTGGAGGAAATGGCATCTATGCAGATAAGTGTCTACGGAATCACATCTCTGCTGAGCTCCCCTCCTCCCCAAATTCTGCCTTCCCTGGCCTCCATCCCCAAATCTCTTGCCAACCCTATTCTTCTTCCAGCATCGTGGATGGCTGTGTTGGGTGATGAAATGGAGGGAAGAAATGCAAATCCCTTAAGGATGCGCAAAAAGCCCTCATGCACAAATTAATCTTGAGACCTCTGATTTAGAATAATACCAAATAATAAGATTTAAAAAAAAGAATAGAAGAAGAGTTGGTTCTTATGTACCGCTTTTCTCTACCTGAAGGTTTCTCAAAGCCAATGCTGTTTTAGAGGAAAATTTAGCAATGTAAAATTACAGCAAGTTGTGGCAACACCAGGCTACCTTGTTCTCCTCCACCCCTTGCCTTTTGGACAGCCCAAACAGCCATGGACATGCTCCATAAAAACATAAGAACCACCCTGCTGGATCAGAACAGTGGTCCATCAAGTCCAGCATCCAATCTCTCACAATGAACAACCATTTCCTTGGGAGGTCCAGGCCTTCCCCTGATGTTGCTTTCCACATCTGGAATTCAGAGATATACACTCTTTGAATGTGGAGATTCCCTTGAGTCGCCATGGCTATCAGCCACTGATAAACCTGTCCTCCATCAATCTCATTCCCTTTAAAGGCACCTAGGCCTGTGGCCAACAAGACATCCTATGGAGCAGATTTTTAGCTGGATACATTTCCTTCAAGCATGGCATCGGAGGCCATGGGATAGTTCAATGGCTGCTGTAATATGTTACTTGGCTCCAGAGTTATGCACCAATACTGGCAAACTGAGGGCCAAACTAGATGTTCAGGTTTTTAACTAGCTGAGTCTTGAGTTCCCCAGGCTCAGCATGCAGTTCTGGGGCAGGGGTGGGGAAACTCCTGCCTCCCCCCCCCAGACATTTTTTCTATACAGAAGCTATACTGTAGGGAGAGTTAATCCCTCATTTTTGCTGCTCCACTTTGAACATTCTGTATGCATAGATCAGCAAAAACTGGCTTGTGGGGAGGGGGGGGGGCAGAAGCAGTGACTGTAGGGAATCTGAGTTTGGTTCAGAGAACCCAGACCAAGCTCATGAAAAATCTGATCGTGTGGCTTGCCTTTGCATGGCTAAAACACCAGTGATACCATCAGTATGCAGGACCCATAGGTCAGTTCCATTCCTTTGGAGCTAGTTGCCAAGGTCCTAGAAAATCCACTAATCTATATCAGATCTCAGTGCACTACGGGCAAGAGGCAAGATAGGAGTAAATATGCATATGTTATTCCAACCAAAAATCAAGAGGCTCCTTGTTTTAATCTCCCCATCCAGCTGATTGTTTTTAGATTATTTTAAATCTTATAGCTGTTTATACATTCATTGTGTTTGTTTTTATGATTATGTGGAAGCCACCCTGAGCCGCAACGCTAGGAGGGGCGGGCTATAAATCCAAAAATAGACAAAAGAAAAAAGAAATAATGCGTCTTCAAAGCAATAAACACATTTCTTTCGATGGGTTCAGGAAAGCCTCACTGGGGCGGAGTTCTGAAAAAGTGGGGGCCACATCAGAAAAGGCTCCGCAATGTTTCTACTCTTACCACCCAAACAAGGAGTACTCTCCATCGTTTTAGAGGACATAAGGCTCACATGGATAGTTAGGATCACATGATGCCAGGAAAAGGTTTCCATTGGACCCCTCATTATAGTTCATGGTCTTTTTAGCTTTTGCAAATGGTCATTTTTGTATTAGTGAGTTTTGAGCACAACCATGTGGATAGTGCTTTCACATCCTTAAAGAATACATCCATGCAACACAGCTTTCCATAAGTCTCACTACAATTTTTTAAAACATTTGTTTCCAGTATCGTGTTTTAGGTGGGATGTTGCAGTGAACTCTGGGCCTATCGTGGCTATAAAGCTACCCCGGTCTCCTTAGAAATAAATTAGGGCATCTTATCTAATCTAAATCAGGGCACCTAGTTAGAAATAAATTAGGGTCCTCACAATGTTTATTAATCTGGGACGAGTGACTTGAGACAACTAATTATTAGGTGATCGTTTCCTGCTGACTCACAGCCTCCCTGGCTGTTTGGAGCATCATTAGCTAACCGGGAAGCACTTTATGAGAATGCAGGTGAAGAGCAGGGGTTTCGCTTGTCACACCCTGTTTCAAATGCAGGATCTGACACTCAGGCAGGGATGCTCAGCAGCCGGGAAGGGGGTGGGGGAGGGAACTAAAGGATGTAAAGTAGGAATTAAATAAAGTAGTTCAGCAGTGGAATAGGCTGCCTAAAGAGGTGGTGAGCTCCCCTTCACTGGCAGTCTTCAAGCAAAGGTTGGATGCACACTTTTCTTGGATGCTTTAGGATGCTTTGGGCTGATCCTGCGTTGAGCAGGGGGTTGGACTAGATGGCCTGTATGGCCCCTTCCAACTCTATGATTCTATGAATTCAGGCTCATTGCCGAAGAACTAGAGTGCTTGCACTCGAAAGCTCACGCCTTGAATAAATCTTTATTGGTCTTAAAGGTGCCACTCTGTTTTTTGTTTTGTTGTTAAAACCAATACATGAGATTCAGAACTCCCGCTGCACTTTTTGGGCCTGCCCTCTTTCCTCTTGCTAGTGGTGTATGTCCTTAGACAATGTGGGCTTTAGGTCTCAGAGGCCCTTCGGCAAGTTGCCATCACTGGCCCTCCTTCTCCACTGCTGTGCCCTCCCACTATGAGCCCAGCTCCTCCTGCTGTCCAGAGACTGTGGAATGAACAGTGGCATCTACTCCTTCTCCTCATTATTGACACCGCATAGCAAATGTGGGCAAACAGGCAGTACTTACAAAGAGAAGCAAAAGAGCCAGGGTTTAGGGCAGCCCTTTTCAATCTTTTGACTGTGGAGGAGCCCCTGAAATGTTTTTCAGACTTTGAACATTTCAGACACTTTTTCAGAAGTGATGTCAGCTGGTCACTCCCTGCCACACCTCTGGAAGTGACATCACTATCCAAACCTTTAGCCCTCCTTTTGTCCCCCCCCCCTCGCCTTTAATACTGCTATGGGGGCTCCGCCTCATGTAGGCTGGAAAGAGAAGACAGCCTGGACCACCCTACTCCAGACGTCCTGCAGCCCCCCTTCAGAGCTCCTGCAGACCCCTGGTTGGGAATCCCTGGTTTAGAGTGTTGGCGTAGCCCCTTGCAGTGTGTGTGTTTTGACTGGAGGCATTTCTGCCCCATATTTACTTTCCAGTTTTTCTTCAGCCCTGCTTCCTTCTTGGCTCATCCTGCATGGTCAAGAGTGGCGGTCTCTAATTTGGATAACCAGGGTTGCTTCCCTACTCCTCCACCTGCACCCAGCTGGCTGACCTTGGGCTAGTCATAGTTCTCTCAGACAGAGCAGTTCTATTAGGGGTCTCTCAGCCCTACCTAACTCATAGCATGTCTGTTGTGGGGAAAGGAAGGGAAAGGTGTTTATAAGCCATGTTGGGATGCCTTTGGGTAGTGAAAAGCAGGATATAAAATAGCTAGCTCTTCCTCCTCCACTTCTTCCTCCCTGTCTCCCCTACCCCTTGTTTGAAACCCCTGCTTGTCAGGCTACTACCTACTTTGTTCCTACTTCTTTTAGCCTTTCTGTCTTTTGACCAAATTTCCTCACACTTGTCTGTCAACAGCATCTGGTTCTTCCTGGTTTTAATCACTATGAATTTTCGCCCAGAGCTTCCTGTCCAGTTCATTTGGTCTTGACCCAGTTCAGGACTGCTGCTACGTTCCAAAAGCCCCATCCCCCTCTAACCCTTTTCCTTACCTGGTTCCTTACCCACAATCTATTGCTTACTCTGCAACTTCTTCTCAGATTCATGCCCTTTACTTTCCTCTTCCCAACCCTCATCTCATTTTCAAGTGAGCTTTCAGTTGAGATTGAACTGATGTTCTCCACTAAGCCTAATTAGGGACCCAAATTGTTTCCCAAATGACACCGCCATATTTCACTGTGCACCTAAACAGTAGTACAGCTCATTAAAAAAAAAAGTTTCAAAACTTGCCTCCTTCATCCTGGCAACAAATGACATCATCATCTAGTAGCCAATGAGATTTGACTTCATGGCAATATCAACAAGAGTAAGAGTAGCTGGTGCTGAGAGTAAATGCCTACTCAGGAGGAATATTCTCAATAAGCATTGTTGGTCTTCTGTGACATTACTCATATAGCGAAATCCAATTGGGTGATAATGCGACATTACTAAAATGAAGTCTGATTTGGAGGGGGAAATTATACTGGAAAATGGAACTGACAAAAGAAATGCTTTACCCATTTAAAAAACCTCTGTTAAAGGTGTTTGATATGTTTCTCCAGGCCTGAGAGCTGCCAATTTAAGTTTGGGAAACCCCTAGAGATGTGGGGAGTGGAACCTGGAGGACTGGGTCTGGGATTAGGGAGGGATCTCACTGGGGCATTTCACCCTCCAAAAAATGCATTTCTTCCGGGGGGAACTGATCTCTGTTGTGTGAAGATCTGCAGTAGTTCTGGGTGGATATATGGGCATTCTGGCTGCAACATCTGTCACCCCATTGATCTCCAGGGTGGTTTTAGCTGATCTAGCTGGCAAGTCAGGCATGCCCTACCTCCCTCACCGCTCCATGTGCATCCCTCCCTAAGCTGCATGTGTGGTGGAAGAGAGTAACGATTCCAGATAGTAATTCTGGGGGATCTGCAGGCACCACCTGGAAGCTAGCAAGCCTATCTGAATGCCAGAAATGAGAGGAGGGTGCCTGAACACAGGCAGAGCAAGGCTTTCTCTCTGCAGTGCAGCCTGTGGAAAAATATTCACTGAAAAAGAAGTCCTTTCAAAACATACTGCAAAAGGAGTGATTCGTTGTGGAAGAACCCCCCCCCCCCCAAATGCATCTCTTAGCCAAACCGTCAAGTCCCTTTTCATTCACAGAATCTGGACTGGAAAATGTCAAGTTCCTTCAGCACTGGGCCTTTTGTTTCCCTACACTAGTACTGCCAGTCAGTGTCAGAGTATTTACAATTGCACCAGAGTACGAAGATGTACCTACACAACTCTATTGATTTATAAAGATGTTTTTAAAAGTTTGTAGTCTTCTTCCCTCCCTCCCTCCCCAAGTGGAGGGCTCACATCCTCTAACAAAAGAGTAAAATACCAAGGATTCTGGCATTGGACTGGCAAAAAGCAGCAGGTGAGCAGTCAGGTAGGATTAAGCAAGGCCATATAGTGATTCCTTAGCAAGGATGGTTTTGGCAGAAGAGACAATGGTTTGGGGAGAAGGACTAAGATGCCGAGTAGGAGTCCCCAGTCTTGCTGAGCTGGTGGACACTCCTGGAATTTTGAGAATGGGGTGTGGATGCCACCACAAAACAATGGCTTTGGGGTCCTGGGGCCAACCACAAAATGTAGGGTGCTTGCATGCCAAACATTTGTCTGAAATAGAGTAGGTGTAGTTGAATGAGTTCTGAAGAATCGGGAAGCTTGCTTAGGACAGTCCTATGCTCTCAGCTCAACCTACCTTGCAGAGTTGGGAAAAGCTTAGAGGGGAAAGGCATTAAGTCCCCCCTGGGGAGGAAGGTAGGGGATGTCTGGATGGATAAAGAAATAACATTCAGGTGGGAGAGAGGCAGGATTAGTTATTTTCTGTGAGGCCCTGCCAATGCTGGACAAACTATCTCTTGATCCCAAATTGGGAGCAACAAATCTGTGTATCCAAAGCCCGTGGCTAGTTGCTGTGCCATAGGCAGGTGAGCTACATAGGCTTGCCAACCTCCAGGCGGGAACACAAGGGAACAGGATCTGTCAGGGTGGCAAAGAAGCGGAAGATATGAGGAAGCAACTGCTCCATTTGAATTCTTCAGAAGAAATGTCTTTTAATCTATTTTGATTGTAGCAAAGCCAAAATGCAAACCGGTTATTACCACGTTGTCAAATGATTTCCTCGATGGCTCAGATACTTGTTATGAATTTCCAAAACTTGTCCAATCAGGAAAAACCTTATCCATCTATCATTCTCAAAAAGAGCAAAGCTAATCTTAGCATAGAAGAAAGTTATCTGGGGGACAGGGTATTTATTGAAGGATCCTCTCTAAATCTCCAATGTCCTTGTATCTTTCGCTTAACCTCCAGGCCCCACCTGGAGGTTAAGAGAAAGATATGAGGACATTAGAGATGTATAGAGGATCCTTCACGAAATACTGGCCTGGTGATCTCTCAGAAATACAGGTGAACACCAGACTACAGAGATCAATTTTCCTGTAGAAAATGGCAGATGTGATGGGCGGATGCTATGGCCCTATCACTGCTAAGGTCCCTCCCCTCCCCAAATCCTTCCCTCCCTAGGCTCCACCCCCCAAATTGCTGGGAATTTCCCAACTCAGAGCTGGCAACCCCAGCAGATGCAAGATATACAGTGAGCAGAAACTTCATTTCCAGAATTCAGGACATAATTATTGCTTGGCTCAAGAGGTAATCTCAGGATTGGCAGCCTGTCATTTCTCCCTAAGTGGCACCTGAAAGCTGCAGGGGCCCAGCCCTTCTCTGCCCCTGGTCACCCCCTGGCTCTAGGCTTCTCACCTAGCTAGCTCAGCTGCACCTTTCACAGCTGCTGGGTGCACAAATGCTTGCATTTACCAGCATCCTTCAAAAAATTTCACTTGCAATTTGTGTGTGTGTGTCTTTTGCACTTCAAGATGCTGTTAACATCAGATGCACCATCCAGCCTGTCTTGTTCTGGTCCCTTAGCCATGCTAAATCCCTTCCCTCATTTGACCCAAGTCTGCCTTTTACTTGGATTGTGAGAAAGTTTCTTTCTGAAGGAAGCTAGTTAAATTTCATGGGGCTGCTTTCCATTCTTTAATAAAGGGCTTTGTAAGCTATTAACTGGAGCCTTTCATATCCCTGGAATGCCCCAAGTGAGTTAAGAGTTTCATCTTAACTCTGCCCTGCCTGACTCTCCCTCTGCTGAGATTTCACAGGTGGCTGGTGATTTATGTTCCATTTGCTTTGGGAATGTTCTGGGGGGAAAAAACCAAACATTTACTAGACCCCATAGGATAGATCGGTCCTCGGAGTGGCAACCCTTGCCTTGATTTATCGATTTGCGAAATATCTCTGGCCCTGGGAAAGCTTTGCTGTGTCACCTTGAAGAAAGTCAGGGCATTGTGGAAGAGTCTGGAGCAGTTTTTATGAGGCCGCGCAGTCAGTCCCTGCAGACTTTGGGCTGAGCCTGTCATAACTCCTTGTTGCTACCTGTGAACTGTGAATTTGGCACTTGAATTCTGTGACTTCACATCCAGGCACAGAACCATCAGTGGTATGCAGTGCAGAGCTCCCTGGGTTATTGGTCTGTTCCCCCCTCTCATATTTGTGTGTCTTGGTTAAGTGGAATACTGGCTCAGTTAGAGAGTACAGTAAGAACTGCAGACTACGTGAGGTCTCTTGTCCTGAAACACCACCCTCCCCTCCCCTCCCCTCTCCTCAATATGCAGCAAGCTGGTTGACCTTAGGGCAGTTGAGCTCCCTCAGCCCCACCTCCCTCACAGGCTGCCTGTCGTGGGGAGAGGAGGGGAAGGAGATTGTGAGACTCCATCAGGTAGTACAAAAAACCAGCTCTTCTCCTCCTCCTCTCCTCTGCTTGCTAATGGATGTTGTTTTGAACACACCTGTCTCTGCTGCTTAACCCTAAGGGAACATCACTCTTCATTTGTGATTTACTGATTTGGATTCATTCACTCTGCCTTACCTCAGTTTTTAGACTTCTGTATTATGGATTGATTGGGGAAGGCTGCGTATGGTTTTGGCTCCTTTTTCGGGAGAGGAACAACTCGGCCCATTAGAACTATAGGACAGGTGAAAGTTCAACAGGAGCAGCCCCCCTCCCCAATCTTTATGCCAGGAAAGCTACATCTGCTAGATTAAAAAGCAGTGTCAGGCTGTAACATTTATTTACTTGAGTTACACTTGAGGGGCTTGTATTGTTCTCCTCTACTTTATTTTTTACCACAATCACCTGGTGAGGTAGGCAAGGTTGGGGGTACAGGTGACTAACTCACAGCCACCCATCAAGCTTCTCTGGCCGAGAGGAGATTTGAAGCTGGGTCTCTTGGATCCTAGTCTGTCATTCTAGTCACTATAAAACACAGATCACTACTGTTCCAGATAAGATTACATTACTTTGTGAGGTAATTCTGATTGAGTAATGTGAATATATATATATATAAACCCATTATGCCTGTAACAGGATTGGGAAATGGTGGGGAAATGACACCCATTTGCCACTCTTTAATTTATCCTGACTCATCCCCCCCCCCCTCTCCTGGGGAGGCCGGAATCCTTGATGAGACGGGAAAATCTGGGCTGTGGCTCTTTTGGCTGCAGGACTGAATATAAACATGTTCTCCTGTTAAAGATGCCAGGCTCCAGATGGGACCTGGGGATCCCCTGGAATGATAGCTCACCTCCAGGCAACAGAGGTCAGTTCCCATGGAGAAAGGGGCTGCTTTGGAGGGTGGACTCCATACCATTATACTCCATGGAGGTCCCTCCCGACCTCAAATTCCACCCACTCCTGGCTCCACTCCCAAAGTCAAGGTATTTCCCAGTCCAGAGCCAGCAACCCGAATGCCTGTGCATTTCTGGGAACGGGCTAGGAGACATACTGGTTTTCTATACACAGGGCATTTAAACAACAACAACAACAACAACAACAATAATAATGGGGCATTCCGTCACAAGTCAATACACATCTGCAATCCTCACTGTTAACTCCCTTCATGAAAACTAGTCCATTGCACAGCCTGAGCACAGAACCAGGGAAAGGCAGCTACTTGCCATTAACTGAAGACTGGCTGAAGAGGCCAGGAGATATGTGATGCTGCTCAAGCTGTCACCGGCTCACCATGTCATGAAAATCTTTACCTGCTAAATCCCTCTCTGGGCTGTTAAAGGCAACAAAGGAGGACCTGTTACACAAAGCAGCAATCCTGACTGTCAGTTTGTGCATCCATAAAGCTGGTGGTGCAGATTAGGGTAACCAGGTCCCTCCTGGCCACCGGTGGGGGGTGGGGTAGTAGGGTTGCTGGATCCACGTTGGGAAACTCCTGGAGATTTGAAGATGGAGCCTGGAAAGGACAAGGACTTCAGCAGTGTACAATGCTGTGTAGAACCCACCCTCCAAAGCATCCGTTTTCTTTAGGAGAACGGATCTGTGTAGTCTAGAGATCAGCTGTAATTCTCTCACTGTGTGTGTCTCTATCCCATGTACAAGTTGAGATCTAAACTGCATGTCTTGGATACAAGGATTTCTGCCTGCAAAATGTGGCTTTCTTACATCTCCCCTACCATGGCAGCCCAAGATGGCCCCTGAACTCTTGTTCCTGTGGGTTCCCTGATACCAAAGACGGGATTTCTAAGCCATTTCTAACTATACTGGGAAGGAGGACACAATTAACTCATGCTGCATGAGTGGAGATCTATGCACCTGCAGAAACACTGGTCAAGATTCAATGAAAAGTCTCTATTTTAGAAACACTTATCACAACATGGTAAAAAATGACTATATATATATATATATATATATATATATATATATATATATATATATATATATATACACACACACACACACACACACACATATATATGTTACACACACATGAAAAGCAGAGTAGTTTGGATCAAAAATAAGTTATTTATGATTATTAGGCAAGAACTTAGTTAATCGTTGGCACACTGAGCTATATCTACAATTGCCATTAAAAAACCCACACAAAATTCATATGATCTAAATATAGTACACATACTTTTAATCATGTATTAATCGTGTATATTAGTTATAATTTTCCTGTTCCAGACACTATTCTACCACATTGTTCTAGCCACTCTAATCAAATCCATAAATCTTTTATGTCTTGTTAGTTTAAGTAATTTGACAAGATCTCACTTTTTAATATACCAATCTATTTCCCCAGGATCTCTCTGTCTTTTCTGTATTGGATAATAATTGTCCATGTTCCCATTGATGGATTCAATATTGCTTCATGATATTCTTTGTTGCCAGCATGATTAAACAAGAACATTTCTGTTTACTAAGGAGAGCCAATATTTAAAAACTACTCTCACCATTGAAGTTTGTGTTCAACCAAAACCTTCCCTCTCCTAACTTAAGCCCATTAGAACACCACAACCTCTAGAACAGCAGAGAACACTTATTTGATTTTTCCCTTATGGTTTTATATGTATTCCATATATATTCCAGCTTGGTGTAGTGGTTACAAGTGCCAACTTCTAATCTGGCAAGCCAGGCTTGATTCTGCGCTCCCCCACATGCAGCCAGCTGGGTGACCTTGGGCTCGCCATGGCACTGAGAAAGCTGTTCTGACTGAGCGGAAATATCAAGGCTCTCAGCCTCACCTACCTCACAGGGTGACTGTTGCGGGGAGAGGAAAGAGAAGGCGACTGCAAGCCTCTTTGAGACTCCTTTGGGTAGAGAAAAGCAGCATATAAGAACCAACTCTTTCTTTCTTTCTTTCTTTCTTTCTTTCTTTCTTTCTTTCTTTCTTTCTTTCTTTCTTTCTTTCTTTCTTTCTTTCTTTCTTTCTCTCCTCCCCCTCCTCCCAATGGGGACCCAAAGTGGCTTACATTTTATCTTTACAACAACCCTGGAAGGTTTGAGTAGGCTGAAACTGGCCCAATATGCAGTGAAGGGTAGAATTGTTTTAACTGTTAAGATTTAATGATTTATTTTTATAACATCATATGTTGTGTGATGTAACCTGCCCTGAGTCTGTGGAGAAAGGGCTGGTAACAAATAATAACAATAACAATAATTCGGTGAGCTTCCATGACAAGCCCTGGATTGCCCAGATCCTACTCCAGCATTTTAGGCAATGCGCTAAATTTGCTTTTGTCAGCAGCGCTTTGCAAAGTAGGGAGACTAGAATCCTCACCTGCTAATATTTGCAGATTAGGACATTCTTAAATGCACAGGACGGGGCGTAGGCTGGGAAGATGGCAACTGGTAGCCTTCAGGTGACTGGATGTAATACATGGGAGCAGAGTATTGAGTCACTTTCTGATTTTGTATTAGTCAGGGCTGCAATCATAACTCAGTTTCCTCCTTTTGCCTTTCTCCGGTCCATATGAATGGAATAGAATTTGTATTTGTTGCAACACGAGTGAATTTGCATCCCTGTAACCTGTACTGGGGAAAGACTCATTCTTGTTTTCTTACAGGCCGTTGTGATTTGCACCCTCCGATTAGCAGGAAGCCAAGGGCACGTTATCCCGAGTGAGGCAGCGTCAATAAAGCTTGGTATTGACAGAGTGCTTTTCAAACCACTTCAGATAAACTGACCTGCGTTCTCTCCTTCCCCACTCAGCAAAGTCTGAATGCTTCTGCCCTTCGAAGAGCCACTTAAGTTGGGGGGAAGCTTCTTAGGCAGGAGGAAACCTTCTAACTTTGCTGCTCTCAGAGAGCCAGTGTGGTGTCGGGATTAAGAGCAGGAGCCTCTAATCTGGAGAGTTGGGTTTTATTCCACGCTCCTCCACATGCAGCCAGCTGGGTGACCTTGAGCCAGGCATAGTTTTCACAAGGCAGCTCTCTTAGAGCTCTCTCAGCCCCACCTACCTCACAGGGTGTCTCTTCGGGTAGTGACAAGTGGGGTATAAAAAACCCAGTTCTTTTCCCTTTTTTAAGTGGTGGGATGCAGGCTTTTGCCTTTTCTCCCCATCATAACAACCCTGTAAGGCCAACCAGGATAATGACCTCTCCCAATATGTACCGATGTGGCAGTTGTTTCCCTCACAACAGGGCCTCCAAACACACTCTGTTAAAGGCTGCCAACTTTGGGTTGGGAGATTTCTGAAGATTTGGGGGGTGAACCTGAGGAGGGCGAGGTTTGGGAGGTTATTTGGTGGGTGCATGGTACCATATAGTCTGTCATCTGAAACTGCCATTTCCCTCAGAGGAACGGATCTCTGTATATCAGCTGATACCCCTGGAGATTGCCAGGCCCCACCTGGAGGTTGGCAACCGACAGTGATAAAATCTCAAGCCTTTTTGTATGAAGCTCCACTGTTATTGACCCAGCAGGCACACTTGGGGTCCCCTGAGGAGGCCAGAGATCCTGCTTGAGGCAGTGTAAAGAGGACAGCATAATAAACTAGGGTTGCTAGGTGCCCCCAGCACTCCCGGTCACAGATGGGGGGGGGGGGGTAGGGTGGCTTGATCCAGGGTGGGAATCTTATGGTGATTTCGAGATGGAGCCTGGGGAGGACAAGGCACCATGCCATAGAGTCAACCCCCCCCTCCCAAGCAACAATTTTCTCCTGGGGAACTGTTCTGTGTAGTCTAGAGAGAATATATAATTCTGGGGGATCCCCAGGTCCCACCTGGAGGCTGGCATCCATACAATAAAATGCTAAAATGCCATAAAAGGTGTTAACGATTTCAAAAGCCCATCATTAAAAGCCCATCTAGAGCATAGCGCTATGTAAAGTAACGTTGTCACGACCTTAGATTCCGACTCTGTTGGGAATAAACTGTGGTCTATAAATATAAGTTATCCTTATGTTGCAGTTTGGAGGCTCCTGAATTCTCCCTACTGGAGGAAAGCACTTCCAGTACTGCGACAGACTGGCTGGATCCGTGCCTCTGTGAGTCCACCCAAAAGCTGATATTTAAATGGGGCCCCTCCTGAATCATGACTCTTCCTATTAGTTCAGTGTGTTCTCAACCTGGGAGTCGGGACCCCTTTTGGGGGTCGAACAACCGTTTCACAGAGGTCATGGCAGGGCAACCAGCTTGGTGGCGGGGGGGGGGGTGCTGCCACTGTTGCTGCTCCTCCTGCAGGGGCCCACGCTCGGCCACCAGCCGCTCCAGCAGTGCCTCCATCCCAGCACAGTCTCCCGCCAGCTGCTCCAGGTGGCACCGTAGCTCGGGGGGACAAGAGGCAGAACTGAACTGAGAAACCCCCAGAAAAAAACAATGTATATACAATCATGAACAATGGATCTTCATGCCATTGGTCAGTTTCGGTTTAATTTCTGTGAAAGAACCCTTGCATACTTTTATGGTTGGGGGTCACCACAACATGAGGAACTGGATTAAAGGGCCGCAGCATTAGAAAGGTTCAGAAGCACTGTCTGAGTTCCTAGCTACACCAGCTCTTACTAACCGAAATCTCATCAGCTTTCAGATAGAAGAGTAACAAAAAAAGCACCTCTGCCCTGACTCTCAGCTTGGGTTGTTGACTCCGGTTTGAGAAACTCCTGGAGATTTCTGGGTTGAATCAGGGGAGGGTCTGCAGTGGGATACACTGCCCTTGAGCCCACCCTTCAAGGCAACCGTATTCTCCAGGGGAAGGGATCTCTCTTGTAATTCTGGGGAGGGGGGGGGGTCTCCAGGTTCCACCTGGCAGTTTGAAAGTGGTAGCAAAAAAATGAGGACCCACCAGCTGACAAAAATCACAGATGATAAGAAAGCTGACAAAATGGCTATATGCAAACAAAGAATCTTCTTCATTTGTGACATAAAATCCGAAACTAGATCCGGTATTTAACTTGTTTTCAAGAAGACTCATCCTCAGTGGCTTATAAACATGTCCACAATTTTTGGGAGTTCTATTTCATTGTCCTGTATTTTTTTTTTTTGTCATACGTCTCCAGTGTAGAGTCACTTTTCAATGAATCACGGAAGTGTGGAGTCACTTACAAGGATGCGTGATTCATTGAAATGTGAATATATTGAAAACTGAGCTGTTTTGTTGGCTTTCTTCCCACCTGGAGATTAGCAACCTTATACAGAGCTTCGAGGTTGGTCGCTTAGTCCTTCTTTTGCCTGCAAACAGTCCTAGCTCTAGCTAAGCAGGGTTCATACTTGGAAAGAAAAAGAGCTGTGTTTTTATACCCTGCTTTTCACTACCTGAAGGAGTCCCAAAGTGGTTTACAAACACCTTTCCCAACAAAAATAGATAGGGCTGAGAGAGCCCCAAGAGAACAGCTCTGTGAGAACAACTCGAAGAGAAGATTCAATGAGTAGCCGTATTGAACTGAAGTAGCACAATAAAATCAGAGTCCAGTAGCACCTTTATGACCAACAAAGATTCAAGGTGTGAGCTAGTGACAAAGAATGCTTGCACTCAAAAGCTCACACCTTGAAAAATCTTTGTTGGTCTTAAAGGAGCTACTGGACTCTGATTCTATTGAGCTCTAAGAGAAGCATGACATGCTCAAGGTCACCCAACTGGCTGCTTGTGGAGGAGTGGGGAATCAAACCCGGTTCTCCAGGTCAGAGTTCACCCCTCTTAACCATACACCAGCAAGAGACCACTAAGGAGGACTCTGGAGAGGAGGGCAATGGTTAAAAACCCACCCCTGTTTCTGCCTTGCTTTGAAAGCCTCTTGCTGGGGTCACCATAGTTGGTTTTGACTTGAAGGCACTTAACATACCTAAGGAGGAATCTGAAGTAGCTCCAATTTACGTCTGTTATTTACCCCCAAGCGGGTGCTCTTAGATATGCGGCCATGGACTTGAATTCCTGAGAAATGCTACTGACCCTTGCCCTGTAGATCCTGTAGATTGCTATCTGATCCAAAGATTAATAGCAGCTTGTTCTGCAGAAACCAGCAGGTCAAAATAAGGAGAAGAATGAACACACATGAATGGCTGCAAATCAGGTGGCTACAGGAGCTGGATTTAAAAACGATCCATTGGCCATCTTGCCCTCCACAGACATTCTTAAGATTCTCACTTGGGTTTCGTCCTTGCTGGGCTTGCATTTTAAACAACCATCCTAGAAATATCCCATTTTAAGGTTGCCAGCTTTTAAAACTGGCTCTGCTCCTTTGCATTTAAGAACACAGAAGCTTAGCAGGGGAAGCTTTCCCAGTCTTGCAGACAAACCAGGTAAGGAAATGCGTCTTGTTAAATTCTGCACCTTGGCCCGCTGTTCAAAAGGTAGAAGCAGGGGGATTTTAAAAAGTTGGCAACATTGCTCCTAATTTGCTTTTAAGGACACTCCGGTGCCTGCAAGCCAGCTAAATAGCTGAACTCCTAGCCTGTACTTCTTAAATCTCTGGCTTCCAAGCACCTTGCTTCTTGACACACAGAAGCATTTTCTACTCTCACCAAAACCTGCTGGGGTTCTTAACTCTGCTTTCCCTGCATTCCAGGCAGTCCTTAAGTGGGTGTTTCCTGGTTAGGGAGTGCATTGGAGGTGAGCTGTTGGTCTAGTGCTCAAGGTGCAGTTAACCTCTTAAATGCAGTAGCCGTGCGGACCTGCCTGCCAGCCGTGTCCTGGTTGGTTTGCTCCTCCACAGGAGTGGCTTGGAGGGCCCAAAGTGAGGCCTGGGACATAGAGAATGGAACTTGGACCAGGAAGACCCAAATGCAAATCCTGTCCCTCTCCAAGGGTTCTTTCTTGATAGCTGGGCAAGTCCTTTTTCTCCTGATCTCCGTTTCCAGTGAGAGAAACCAATATATAGTGACAACCCTACCTTATGGTTGGTAGAGTGTCAGACTGCAGTCTGAGTGCCCCAGGTTCTTGCAGGGAAGCTCACTGGGTAGGGGTGCCAGAACTCCTCAACAGGGCACAGGGGAAGGAGTAGATTTGTGAGATCCAGGTTGGGAAACTCCTGGAGATTTGGAGGAAAGAGTCCTCAGGGGGCACAATGCCATAGAGTCCCCCTCCAAAGCATCCAGGGGGACCAACTGCTGTAGTCTAGAGGTGAGCTGCAATTCTGGGGGGGGGGGTGTATGTGTCTCCAGGTCCCACCTGATGGCTGGCATCCATATCACTGGGTGACTTTATGCCGCCCTCTTAGTCTAATCCAGCCTCCCTCAACTTTTTTACCATTAAGAACCCCCCGAAACATTTTACAGGCTTTGAGAAACCCCAGAAGTGCAAAATATGGTTGGGAAGCATAGCTGTGTACATGCCCACCCTGGGCCCCTCCCCTTCCCACCCCCTCCAGGTACATCACTGGCCAGTTTGGTGTAGTGGTTAGGAGTGCGGACTTCTAATCTGGCATGCCAGGTTCGATTCTGCGCTCCCCCACATGCAACCAGCTGGATGACCTTGGGCTCGCCACGGCACTGATAAAGCTGTTCTGACTGAGCAGTGATATCAGGGCTCTCTCAGCCTCACCCACCTCCCAGGGTGTCTGTTGTGGGGAAAGGAAAGGCGACTGTAAGCCGCTTTGAGCCTCCTTCGGGTAGGGAAAAGCGGCATATAAGAACCAACTCTTCTTCTTCTTTTGGGAGGAGGGGGCGGGTCAACATAGTCATATCACCTTATAAACGTTTAACAATTTTTTAAAAAATGAATTAACCCCCACCCGTTCGGGAAACCCTTCCAGGGCCATCAAGAAATCCCTGGGTTTCACGAAACCTGGTCTAATTTATGTCACTGGGTGGTTGGGAAGACAAATATGGTGAAGGGGAGCATAATGTAAAGTGCTTTGGGTATCCATTGAGGAGACAGATGGGGTATAAATGGAGTATATATAAACCAATAAGTCTGTAAAGTAGTTTGCAACTGTGTGATGTTGCTGGAGTGCTGCCATTTATTGTCTGCTGAGCCAATTTATATGCCACTTTATCTCCCCTAACGCAGAATCCCACATGGCTCGCCAACCATAGATAATCAAAAATCTTAATAAGATCGCTCAAAGTCCTATCCCTTTAGCCCAGCCACCCGTGTCCCAAAGCATCTTCTCTCAGGCTCTCGTTCACTAATAAACAAGTTTTGCATTTGTGCCGTGCCTTGTGAGTCTATTTCTCCCGCTGCTGATGAATAATGTGCTACCAAGTTGCTGTTATGGTGACTCCAGATGTTCACAACAAGAGATGAGCAGTGGTGGTTTTCCATTGCTTTCCTCTGCGCAGAAACTCCTGTCTCCCTTGGTGGTCTCCCATCTGAGTATGAATCCCGGCCAGCCCTACTTAGCTTCCAAACTTGGACAAACTCAGGCTAAGCAGGTTTGTTCTATTACTACTAGATTTAAAGCATCTCAGAACTCAAAAACAAAAGACAGGCTCAGCTACGGTTTCCAGCTCTGGGCTCGGAAATACTGGGAGACTTTGGGGGAGGAGCCAGGAGTGGGCGGGATTTGGGGCAGGGAGGGACCTCAGTGGAGTATAATGCTATGGAGTCCACCCTCCAAAGCAGCCATTTTCTCCAGGGAAACTGACCTCTGCCGCCAGGAGATGAGATATAATTCCAGGGCATCCCCAGGTTCCACCTGGAGGCTAGCATCCCTAGTCTCAGCTTGCAGATTTACCGTTAATACAGCTACACTCCTTCAGATAACGGTGCCCTCCTCTTAGATTTGTGAATGGGTGTGTGTGTTGAAGAGCGCTGAATTGTGCCTAGCGAGACTCATCATTAAGCCCTTTCTGCCACCATTAAGGCCTCTTTCCATGAGTCCTGTGATAAGCTAAACCAGACAGAGTGTCTGTAGGCAGAGAAGAGAGGGATCCAAATGTTAGATCTCTCTGGATGACTCAGGCAAGTGAGCCACAGCACATGCCCTAGAACAGGGCAAAAAAGGAACTAGGTCAGAGCAGACTGTCCTGCGCATCCTCTATGACTCCTCCGTCATCTAAATGAAGTTGATTGTAGGTTTGGGACCAGCCAAAGGAAGCACTTCTTCACCCAGTGCATCATCCACCTATGAGTCTCTTGTCACACACTGATGGCTGTTCGTAGAACATTTCAAAAGTTCAAAGGAAGGGGCAAAAGGCAGCCTTTGAGTATCTGGTGGGAGAGGATGGCTGCTGCCTTCAGGGCCCGTCAGTGTATTTCCTGAAGTCCATCTGCTTGATCACTGCTGGAACCAAGATGGAGCTTTGTTTGGGTCCAGCAGAGCCCTTCCCAGGACTTTGCAAAGGGGGTAACGGAACAAGCTTCAAGGCTGCAGGGTGGCAGGGCCATTCAACTCAGCAGTGCCAACACTGGCCATTGGCTCACACTCTGCCTCTTCCCACAAGCCAGTAGGATTGTAAGAAGTGTCAACTGGTGGCCTGACACCGATTGTCCTTGATTCTGAAAGGCCAAGTGGTCCATAAGGCACTGGGTGAGTTTCTGGGGCTCAGCTCTGCTTGTTCCTGGCCTCTAGTGGCCTCTACCAGGTGCTCCACTGCTGTTAGCAAGGGATGAGAAGGTAGGGTAATCAGAAACTCCTGGAGATCTGGGGATGGAGCTTGAGTAGCATGGAAATGTCAATTGAGATGTCAAGGCTACTTTTCTCCTCTATATTCTGGAGATGAGCTGTAATTCTGGGGGTTCCCCAGGTCCCACCTGGAGGTTGGCATACCTCCTAATGGCCCCCAACGACAGTGGTCCACTGGGACATTTCTGTGAAAGTTAAATGGCTGGTCCACTTGGGATGTTGGCCCTGGACTGTTCTCAGCCCTTATAATAGGAAAAATAAGCCCACATGTAGTATCCCCATTTTGCTCTTTGCCCACAGCAAATAGAACATGTATGTCTGGGATTGGGGCCATGAGGTTCCAAATCAATGACTGAGACCAACCCCTCCAAACATTTTGGAAAATCAAGCACTATGTCAAGCAGCCCAGTGTAGTGTAGGGGCTGGGTCAGGGGTGCCTGGTTTTTTAAAGCCTGTAGACACCTTGGAATTCTGACACACAAAATGGCTGCCACAGAGGGAAAAAACAATGGCTGGAGCTTACCTTCAGTCCCAGGGAAGACTGTTGTGCTCCAGTGGCCAATCAGAAGCTTTGCTGGGCAAAAGCCCCACCAAGCCATGCCCACTTTCTAAAAACACTTGGTGGGTTCCAGGAATGCTGTCAGTGGGTGTCTGCATCAAGGAGACCTGGGTTCAAATCCCCACTTTGGCACTGACGCTTGCTGGATGATTTGAGCCAATCATACACTTTCAGCCTAACCTACCTCAGAGGGTTGCTGTGAAGGTATAATGGAGAAGAGAATGACGTCAGCTCCTTTGGGCTCCCACGGGGGTGAAAGTCAACGCAGATCTGAAGTCAATAAATATGTGAAGTATAGAAGCAAGAATCTTGACGGGCAGGTTCACACAAATATCACCTGGTGACTTCAGCATGAAGCAATAACTGGTAGGTGGGAATGGTTTGACTGATCAGTGCATTTAGCTTGGCATGCAGAAGGTCCCGGGTTCTATCCCCAGCATCTCCAGTTAAAAAGATCAGGCAGCAGAGGATGCCAAAGACTCCCACCTGAGGATCCGAAGAGCCACTGCCAGTCAGAATAGAAAAGTCTACCCAAAGAAGAACCTGGCCTTGCTACAGAGGGTCTGACTCATTATAAGGCCGCTCAGTGTGTCCAGATTTTCAAGGGAGACATTTACATTGTCCAGAGCCAGTCACTGAGTGTATGGTACCCACCTTAGAAAAAAATTAAGGAATGCATGTTTACAACCATAAATTCACAGAATCACCATGCGTCTTCCCCCTTTTCTCAGTATATATGTGTGTGTGTGTGTATATCAATAGTATATTTCCCTATCACCTCTCCTTCTCACAAACACGGATTTCAGAATCCCCCCCTGGCCAGCAGATGTCTTTTGTTCCAAACCTCTCTCTTTTGAACACAGTATATTTCAAAAGTATGTCGCGCCACAGAACTCTGAAAACAAAACAAAACAGATTCCATCGCTCCCTAAGAGCTTTTGTGTTTTTTTTTCCACTCCCTAAATAGTGCTAGTCACTAACACTTTCCTTGGTAAGGAAAGATATTCCCAAGACCGTACCGGTGACCGGCTAGCACTCTTTTCCCAGTTTGGAAACAAAGAAAGAACAACGTCAGTGTTAAAAGCCTTGCTTGACATTCTCTGATTGAAATCAAAAGTACTTCAGCATGCTAACTTGGGCTGGCTCGTATCCAAAAGAGAGCAAGGTCCCCGACAGCCTGAATTCTGCAGCATTACTTCTGCCTTAATCTCTCCCCCCTTATTTGCTCTTTTCAGATTTCCAGTTTACAAAATCCACCGACAGGTAAGGTGAGTGGAGCAACTTAAAAGGTGAAACAGACTCTTCCTTCCTGCAGACATCAAACGTCTTTTCATTTGAACAACAGTGCCCAGCTGGGGTGGACTTGCTGCTTGGCAAGCGGATGGCCCAAATTTCTTCCAGGCCGACCCAGAGGCGCAGTGAGAAAATTGGATACAGAGAACATATGTCTCTGTGTCAAAAACACATGATTTGAACTCTGCTTGGTTGAAATGATCCAAATCCACTTGTCGGTTGTGATAGATTTTAAGCATGCTCTTACGGGAAACATTTGTCATTAACTGTGCATGTCAGGTTGATCCCTCGCTACACGTTTGTTTCAAATGAAAAAGAAATCTCTGTCTGTCTGTCTGGCTAGCTATCTTCCAAATCTTCCACACAGCACTAACACGTGAAATTCCACTTACCAATTCAGAACCGTCCTTGGTCTTCTCCCAGTTCTTTCAGCCTCAACCCCAGAAGAGCAGCAGGGAATTGCCCTGTGAGGCGAGACCAGAACCCCCTCACTGGAGGGCTTCTGCCATGAAACTTTCTCTCCTACCCGGGCAGGAGAAGCGCCGAAGGATCCTCCTGGGCTCCTCGCATTGCAATGAGCTGCCTCCTTCTCTGCTGAGCAGAGTAATGTAGGTGTGGTCTTTTTGAGGTTGTGCAAGGAGAAAGGAATCCTTTTTGCGAGTGGCAAAGGCGGGAAGGGGGAGGAGGAGGAAAGGCAGAGCAGAGTTTCACTTGGCTGGTTTTGCAGCAGATCTTGGGGTCGCAGAAGAGTGGGAGAAGGCCAGCAGGAGATGCTGGTCTTCAGAGGACTGTGGAGCAACTGTGGCATACCCCTTCTCCCCTCTTATCCTAGGATGAGGGGTCCCACATTTCCTCTGCAGATGGCACCTGCTGAATTGGCCTAGGAGAGTCGTTTGCTCTCCTAGGTCACAAATCGGGTGCTGCACAGTGTGGGTGTTAGCTGCTGCTCCTTGGAGTGCCTGATGGTATGCGGGAGAGGAGCACCCTGCTTGGGATAAGGTTTCTTCCCTTAAGAGCTCTGTAGAAGCTTAAGTGTATAGAAGCTTAGGGTTCCAGCAGAACCTGAGCAAGAATTACTGGTCTCTGCCCCAAACAGCCTACAGTCTAAATGTCAAGAATAGAAGAGAAATGGGGGGTAGGGAGCACTGGAGGTGTAGCAAGGGAGGAAGAGGACAGCTGGCAAAGGAATAGTTTTCATTTTCATTAGGAGAAGAACCTGCCCTATGGAGATGGGTTTACAAGGAGACCAGTGGCTAGATCAGGGTATCTCAACCAGGGTTTTGTGAGTGGCCCTAGAAGGATTTCCTGAATGGGTGGGAGTTAATTAGTTAGTTAGTTAGTTAGTTAGTTAGTTAGTTAGTTATCTGATGATATGGCCATATATGGTCATGTTGACCCACTCACCTCACCCAAAATGGCCAGTGATAGGCCTGGGGGCGGTTGGGAAGGGGAAGGACCCTGGGTGGGCATGAACTCAGCTCTGTTTCCCAATTATATTCTACACAATCACACCACTTCTGGGGTTTCTCGAAGCTTGAAGAATGTTTCAGGGGTTTCTCAATGGCAAAAAAAGTTGAGAAAGGCTTGGCTAGAGGAACGGAAGCCACTTTTCCTTGGAGCATCTGACACCATTAGTGTGGTGCAGTGTTTCAAGTGTCTACTAGAATTGTGTGTATATCTGTGTGAGTGCTCTTCTATGGAAGCTTGCTGGGTGACCTTGGGCCAGCCTAACCCACCTTACAGGTTGTTGTAAGGGTAAAATGGACAAGGGGAGAATGATGTCAGGCACTTTTGATCCACATTGCAAAGAAAGTCATGTAAACAAAGTGAATAAATACACTTGAAGGATAGACAACAGCTTTCCCCAAGGGAGAGACAGTATGAGAAGCTTTGCTTGTTGAACTTTGGCCCGCTGTGTTGCTTTTTATTGATTTAATTTAGTTTAGTTTTTAGTTATATGCTGCCTTATTAGAGTAGCAATCAATTAAAACAATAAGTTGTCAAGGCAGAGAACAGCAAGCTATTTAAACAAGCCATTAAAACAGAAAAGGACTAAAGGAGGGGTAACTGTACTTCCCAAAGCATCGGATCAGGAACAGAACTTGAGGCTTCCTGGCCCATGTTCAGCTACTCCTCACTATTGCAGAAGAAAGTCTGAGCAGCCTACACTGAGCCCACAGGCTCCATCGCTCCACCTACCCTGTTGGCCTGGTTGTTCCCCCTGTTCTTGTCCTATAGGCAGTGCCAAGTCTCGCCTGGAGCTGGCTGGGGAGCAGACAGCATCCACCCTTTTGGTTGTCATCTCTACAGGCTTTCCAAGGTCAGGTTGGGAAATACCTGGAGATTTTGAGGGTGGAGCCTGAGGAGGGCAGAATTTGGGGAGGGACTTCAGTGGAAGTATAATACCATGCAACCCAACTTCCAAAGTTGGCCATTTTCTCCAGGGAAACTGATTCCTGTTGCTTGGAGATCAGGTATAATCCCAGCAGATCTCCATTCAGTGCCTGGAGGTCAGCAACCTTATTCCAAAGGAACCCACTTCCCTGTATTACTGCTCTCCCCTCACCCACCCTTGCTGGCCTATCACATAATAGAATGAGGTTAGGTCGGGCCTTGAGATCTCCTAGAATTAGAAATGATTTCCAGACTATAGAGAGCAGTTTTCCTAGATAAAATGGCTGCTTTGGAAGGTGAACTCTATGGCATTAAATCCTGACTAGCGAGAAAGCCCTTTACAATCAGGAATGCAATGGGCACTAGGACCCAGGGGACACCGGCAGGTGCAGATCTCTCTCTCTAGCAGCAGGAGCCATAGGAGGTAGTAGCAGGGAAGCAAGGGTCATCTGCAGTTTGGGGCACGTTTGCAGTTTGTCTCTGTCTGTCTATCTCTCTTTCTTGCAGCAGGAGCCATAGCAGGTAATCAGGGGTTGTTTGCGGTTTGGCAGGGCTCTCTGTGTCTCTCTCTCAGGCATCTGAGAGCAAAGTGGCTAGTATCCAGGGAAGGAGGGCGGGAGCTGGAGAGGGAGGGCCAATCAGGGTGCGAAGCCAGCCATACCCTGATTGGCCCTATTCCATCTCGGACACCCAGGACGCTCTCCATCCCCGGGGCTTTTTCACAAATATTTCACAAATATTAAGAGGAACAATGGATAAGGATGAGGTCCTTCTCCTCCCCAGACCGCACTGTATCCAGACCCCCAAATATCCAGGAATTTCCTTTCCTTGGCAACCTCACTTCAAGAGCTTTTTCCTCCTAAAACGGCATACCTGAGACAAATAAACATATTTTGTACTCTGCCCATTTATCTCCTGGACCTTGCACAGAGGAACAGAATTTCGATTTGTTCAAGAGTTGTTTAGCTACACTGGTGAGGCCTAAAACTGGAGCTGTTGACCTTGCACCTCTCCTGCTTCCTCAAAGTAAAAACGAGACAATAACATCAAAAAACATCCACTACTAAGAATGATCAATACTAAAACAAGTCCTTAAAAAATAAGCCAGGGATTCAAAGCATCCTCAAAGGCCACTCAGTGACTCACACAGTCTTTACAAGCAGGCCAACTTGAAAAGATGGAACCCATTAGTTGAAAGCCTGTGTGTAAAAAAGAATGCTTTTGGCCTGGCCCCTGCAGAACTGTGAGTGAGTCTCATGGGGGTGGATGGTGTTCCAACAGCACTAAAGAAGCCCTGGTTCATCAGCCTCATCTCTGCACACAAAGGATAGGCAGGAGTGGCCTTACTGGCACTCCAGATGCCCATGGACATGCTGGAGGGGGCTCGTGGTAACTGTAGTCCATGGACAGCTGAAGAGCCACAGTCTGGCCATCCCTGAAATAGAGCTTGGGAAAAAGTGTCTTTACTGGCAAATTAGACAGTTATGGAAGGAAGTAGTCCTGAAGCCCTTTGTGGTGTTAGCATAAAACGGCTCCAGGAACGAGACAGGCAGTCTGCGCTGATGGGCTGAACGTTAAAAATGTGACATGTCTCCTGCAGTTGATTTTATAACATCTTCACTCTGTCAGCTTAATCTCTTGCGTGCGTAGAACAGCCTCTGAACTCTCTGGCTGCCTGTTCAGCTCTGACTGGCCCTGCCTGCTAGACTTGTGAGGGCAAAGCTGCCTTGACGCTCAGAGAGGCTGGCATTCTGCTGGAACTTCCACTGGTCTTCAGGTGCCAAAGATCAATTCGCCTTATGGTTGGCGATTCTAGCCTGAGCGATTCCTGGATATTTGTGGGTAATGCTGAACAGGGTTGCCAGTCCCCAGTTGGCGACTGGGAATCCTCTGGTCTAGAGACTCTCCCCCTGTTGTCAGGATCTCAGAAACTGAGGGAACTTACCAGCCCTAGGGAAGGAAAAAGCAGGATGTAAATGCAGTACGCTGATGTCACCTGGAAGCGACGCTGGCATGTTGGTGATGTCAAGGGTGACACTCTGGTATTTGGGCAAAACTCTATGGTCAGAAGCTAATTCTACCACAGAGTTTTGCCCACAGGCCAGAGCATCACACTTGACATTGCTGGCATGCCAGTATCCCTGCCGAGTGACATCAGCATGGAGGAACTCAAACGTTGAGCTGAACAATAAAAATAATGTAAAACTTGTTAATTATTTATTATAGTGCACAGTTAAAAACAGAATAAAAACATCTTAAAAACGATACCGAACTAACAACACATAGGACCAAACGCGTTTCGACCCTTCCGGGTCTTCCTCAGTGATCAAAATTATAATAATACACTATATAGCACTCTCTATAATGTGTAGCTGAATGGTTGAGTGGGGACTGTAACTGTGACATCAGCATGCCACATTAATTTTTGACACTCCTCTTCACTCTTGGAATGTGCACCCCGCGTTGGGGATGGACTCCCCTACAATCCATGTCAGACCATAGAATCCATCCTCCAGAGCTGCCATTCTATCTCGGTAAACTGATCTCGGTAATCTGGTCCCTAATTGTAATTCTGGGATAACTCCAGGCCCCATCTGGAGGTCAGCTTCTTTAGTACCCCTGGAGAAAAAGTCAGTGTTGAAAGGTGGTCTCCATGGCATGATATCCTTGCTGAGCTCCCTCCTCAGACCTTGCCCTCTCCATGGCCTGCCCCAAATCTCCAGGAATTTTCCAAACCAGAGTTTTTCCAGTATTCCCCCACCCCAAGGATCTTTTGAGCTAGGCCCTGCCTTTTCGCTTCCTGGGCCCTACCAGGGTAACCGAATTTTGGTTTGTTCAAGAGTTGTTTGACAACACAGGTGAGGTCTAAAACCACTCCAGTAGTTACTACAGTAACACAAACAGTCATGGCCTAGAGGCAGTGTTGATAGAGTGCCCTGTGCCTTACAGGCTGACAGCAGGCATGGCCAGTCCCACCCACCAGACCCACTTTGATTCTTGCTGGCAGGGAGGCGGCAGGAGCTGTGCTTGGGTCCAGCAGAGATCAATGGATTTCCCAAACTAAGCGGCCTGCGTCACGCTAGTAGTTCTGTCGCAGAGTCCATTCCCAATCGCTGCATCCTAAACTTCAAAGTCACCTCTCAGAGGCTGCAAGAAATGTAGGAATGGGCATTTGCATCTTCACCTAAGGAAATACTTGCCCCATTTTTTAAAAAATTGAGACCAAATGTAGAAGAAAAATGTTCTGGCGCACCGCCTACTTCAGCAGTTGTCCTCCAATCACAGCTCATCGGGCAATTAGTCCTTTCCCCAAAATAGCTAAAATATATGCTTTCAGAACGATTTCTGAAAACATATAGAATAATTTTGCCTTCTCTGCAACTCTGCCCTCCTCCTTTCTAGCTGGAAACAGCTGTGGTCAGAGGAATCTGGAAATTTGTTCTTGGCAGCATCCTTAGTCTTCTTGACTCAGACTTGGACAGAAAACTTGTTTTCCTCAGCTCTGAAGTTTGGAACATTGAAGGGAGGTTGCCACAACCATAACGAAACCCTCTCCCCCGCATGACTTTGTCTACCAGAACCGGAGGCCACTGCCTACAATGCGTTGAAGCCCACGGATGTTCTGCAAACAGCGGTTTCTTCCACCTTCCCCTGAAGGTTTGAATGGTATCAAGAGCTCCTAAATGCAGGATTATAATGTCGAATTTGGTAAACTATATTTTTTAATATTGTGGCTTTCACAGTGCTTAATGGTTTAAAACAATGGCCTTGATCCAACACAGAGTTGCAAGCTCCGGGTTGCAAAATCTTTGGGGAAGGAAGGGAATGTGGTGGGGTGTAATGGCCTCCAGAGCAGTGAATTTCTTCAGGGGACCTCGGAGAGCAATTCCAGATCTTCAGGTCCCACCTGAAGCTTGACAACCCTATAATAACCATATATCACAAGCTTATTTCCATGAAAAGATGAGCTTGGCTGTGTATTACCGGGGGCCATCTGCTAACACTCCTTGTTCCCTCAGGCTCCTGTAAACACTGAGTAGCACATGCCCAGTAGGGCTTTCTGAAGTTTTGCATGGTTGTGAAGCTCTAGGAAGCATCTTGCAGTGCTTTGCGAAAAGATGGCTGGGGGCAGCCATGAAGGTTAGCTGCTCTGGCTCCTGGTACAGCTGAGGTTACTAAACTCCAGGTGGGGTCTGGAGTTCTCCTGTGAAAACTAAAAATGTAGCTAATTTCTCCCCTGTTTAAAGTTGTGGCTAGGTTGTCACTGAAAAAAATTGCTTGCAGATGTGGCTGAGATCCCTGCGGTATTTCATGCCAGCTCTGGTCTGGCTCCTCTGAGTCATCCCCTCCCTTCTGGCAGATGTCTGAGAACTGAGAGTCTATAGTTTCAGCCCTAGAAATTCTTTCATTAAACAGACTGTTGATTCAGGACGTCTCTTCTCCCCGTGGCCTAGGCTTGTCTCTTTGTTTTTCTGCAGGGCACAGGATAAAACCCAGGTTGCTCTTCTCTTTCTCTCTCTCTCTCTCTCTCTCTCTCTCTCTCTTGTCCTCTGTTGGGGTGAGAGGGTGTATCTTTGCTTTCTTTTTGCTTCAATTTATTGGCCGAGCCACCTAAGCCAAAAGCTGAGCACACCCTTTGTTTTCATGTGTTTCTCCTACCATTCAAGCCTGGGGGCTGATCTTCAATCGCTTTTTTTGTTTGAGGCTGCTTCTGTGCTGTGATGCCTGTATGCACGAATGGGTAACCACAAAGTAAGGTTGCTGACTTACCTGTGAGCCTTCACTCTCATCTTCCATAGCCACGTGAGCAGCAGGGTACCCAGGCTATGAAATTATTCAGCTGCTTTCAGCAGATCAAGACTCTGTGAAAGAGAGTCCCCTCCCACCCATTTTGGCAGAAAATGCATCTCCTGGCTGTGATTATGAAGGCTCAAACCCTGGTTCAGACTGTTGGTCTTTCCATTGACCTGTTTTTGAGTGCTCAGCATGTTTTTTTTTTTTTTACCATATTAAGGCCACATGCGGTCTGGTTCCTGTGTACCTGAGGGATCGCCTCCCTGCCTACACCCCTCAAAGAGCCTTGTGCTCTGCTACCTCCAACTTTCTGGTGATCCCTGGCCCCCAGGAAGCCCACTTGACCTCAGCCAGGGCCAGAGCTGTCTCCATCTCCAAAGTTCTGCAGGGCCTGCAAAAGGGAGCTCCTCCGCCAGGCATTTGGTTGAGGTCGACCTAAACCAATCACTTCCCATTGGCCCCCAGGCCTCCCTCCCATGGGAAACATCGCCAATTTGTCCAATCCATGGGGCCATCAGTTGATTTAATGTTTCATCACTGTTCTCCTGTTCTATTATATTGATCTTGTTATCACTGTATTGTTATTGTTTGTTCATAACGACTGAGTTATCTGTATTTGTTTCCTCATTTTATGTAAATTGCACTGAGCCTCAGGGGAGGGCGGTATATGAATGAATGAATGAATGAATGAATGAATGAATGAATGAATGAATGAATGAATGAACGAATAAACAAATAAACAAATAAACAAATAAACACACAAACACACAAACACACAAACACACAAACACACAAACACACAAACACACAAACAAAAAACCAAACAAACAGTGCAATACAGAGCAATCTGCTTTTGGCACATGCACATTCTCACAGAACATGACTGAGTTCTGCTTCTCTGCCTTTGTTGTGCCCTGTTCCAGTTAAGTCAGTCACAAATCATATGCATCAGTCATAAATAGTTTTAAAAACCCCTACCATTCTGTGCTTGTTTAAGTAATGATTAGAAACATTAACCGCTAAAGATCTATTTGGATTGGCTGGTTCATGTGCAGTATTGAAAAGAAACCTGTTTGGCAGGCATTCTGAGAATACTTTAGATACCATCAACGAGGATCCAAGTCTCGGCCTGTATTGATAAGCCTTGTGGGAGATGCATCCAGTGGTGGAACCAGGTAGTGGGGGATGCTAATTAATCACTGGGGGCAAACAAAATCCATTCAGAGTAAGGCCAGAGGTTCCCTGGATTAGGCACATGGGTGTTCTTAGCCTAGATCACTAACCCACAACATGGTGCTCACCAATATATTCTCTGGTGTCCCCATTTCAGATGCCAACTCACAGTAAGCTTGGAGTTGGATAGGAAAGTTGACTATCAGCTTCTGCCTGGTAGGAACAGCTTGAGGAAAACAAGAGTGTATGAGAGAGCTCATTTGGATACTCTTGTTCCTGCTTCCTCCGTGTTCCATGGATAACTTAGTAAATAAGCTTTTTATGTAAGGCTCTTGTGTTTCAGTGAGGATATGGATGAATACATGAAGTCCTAGACTGATTGGTCCATTGTGGACAGTACTGTCTGCAAAGACTAACTGTGGTTCTCCAGGGTTTCGGTCAGAGATTTTTCACATCATCTAACACCTGATCCTTTTTATCTGATCATGCTGGGAGCTGAACCTGGGAGATTCTGCATGCCAAGTGGAGGCTCTGCCTCTGAACCATCCCCTTAAGAAGCCTTCATAAATCTACCTTATTCTAAATCAACCCATCGGTCTATCGAGGTTCACACTGTTTACTTGGACTGGCAGGTCCTCTGTAAGGCAGGAGTGGCCAAACTGTGGTTCTCCAGATGTCCATGGTCTTCATTTCCCATGCTTATGGGCTCATGGGAATTGTAGTCCATGGACATCTGGAGAACCACAGTTTGGCCACCCCTGCTGTAGGGTCTCAGGCAGATCTCTTTCACCCCATCTACTGCCTGATCCTTTCAACTGGAGATGCCATGTATTGAACCGGGGACCTTTTGCACGATAGGTAGATGATCCATCACTGAACCACAGCCCTCCCCCTTAACATGAACACATGAAACCACCTTATACTGGTTCACACCATTGGTGCTTCAAGGTCAGTATTGTCTTCTCAGACTGGCAGCAACTCTCCATCATCTCTGGTTGAGGTCTTTCACGTCACCTTCTGCCTGGTCGTTTTAACAGGCGATGCCAGGGATTGAACCTGGGGCTTCCTGCAAGCCAAGAAGACGTTCTGCTGCTGAGCCATAGCCCCTGCCTAACGTGTAGCCACGTTATTATTCTTTTGCAGAAAAATCAAGAAGGGGCCTCCTGCTAAATGAATGGCCAAAAGATTTATAGAAGCTGTTCTGGGCTAGAAGCCACTTCATCACCAATGCCCTTGTTTTGTCTACCATAAAACCATCTCTTTTCCTGGAAAGGAGAGAATGCAAAAGAGTATCTCTCTTTCCTAGGGATCCTTTGATTTAAATGATTTATATACTGCTTCATAACCACAAAGTCCTGCAGCCTGGATTCCACGTCAGGGGTTCTCGCAAATGTTTTCCAGGATGCCATTGAGAAATTCCCCTTCGACTCAATGCAACTTCAGCATCTTTGCAGTCTTTTAGAACATCGTTCTGTGATTTTTATTGGCTTTCGTGTTGGGAAGTTCAGCCTGGGTTAACAGGGTAGGGGAAAACAATCCATGAAGGACGTCTTGCAGACAACCTGGTCTTGCATTGCCTGACCATATATAGAGCTGGTGGAGAGCGTCTGTGGCACAAAGAGATGCGTTTATGGCTGCAAGCAAGACAGGAGCACTGATGAAGTAAAGACCAGAAGGCCCTCCGGAAGGCACATCTTAATGAATGGAATTACGTAAACTGCGGTTATGCTAATTTTATGATGGTGAACATTTCTTGCTGATTTATCATTTATTTTGTATCACAAAGCTCTGGGGAGGGGCACCATTTCAAAAGGGGGCATTTTATTCAACCACCTCTCTAACTTCTGAGATATCAGCAGACCCGGCTTGTTGCACTCCTTCTTGCTAGCATCTTGTTGCAAGCATGAGGGCTAGAAACTTGTTTTTAATAAACGAAAGCAGAGATCCCCAGGGAAGGGCATTCTAACCTTCACCCATGCAATGATTTTTGCATGTGTAAAGTGTTAGTCTTTTAAAATCTATCTATCTATCATCTAGTTTCCTGCTAAGTCACCCAGCTGACTTATAGTGACCCTGTGAGGCTTTCAAGGTACAGGCTGTTCAAAGTTGGTTTACCATTATCTGCCTCTGCATCATGACCTTGGACTTCATTGGAGTTAAACCATCTAGATGCTAACTAGGGCCCACCCTGCTTAGGTTCCAAGACCTGATGAGTTTGGGCTAGCCTGGGCCAGCCAGGTTGTCCCTTACATGTATTCATGTACTGAGTAGTACATCAGGCACAAGAATACAATAATTCCAAATGTATTTCCTCCTCCATTTCCCACATTATTGTGGTGCGTTCATGCACGTCCCAGGGCTTCCCTGGCTTTTCTCCAGTCTTTCCCAAACCTGCTTTGCTTAAACGTTTTGGGAAAGATTGCATCGTTTACATGCACGGCTTGCATGCACAGCGGCCAGGTGGGTGGGGAAGTTTGGATTTCCCCAGTCCCACCCATACGGCAGTCATTTCCTCTACTCCTCTCCCCTGGGGAGAGGGGGGATTAGAAAACAGCAAATTAATATGAGTATAATGTTAGAATAATCTGTATGTCAGGTTCCCTTGTTTTCACGGTTTTTTCAAAAGTAACCATCTAGATCAGGCTTTCTCAACCAAGGTTTAGTGAAACCCTGGGTTTTCTTGAGGGCCCTGGAAGGGTTTCCCAAATCCAGTGATACGACCATATATGGTCGAGTTGACCTACCCACCCCTTCCCAAAATTGCCAATGCTGAGCTTGGACGGGGTGGAAAGGGGAGGGGCCACGGGTGGGCATGTACACAGCTCTGTTTCCCAGACATATTCTGCAGAATTACTGTACTTCTAGGGTTTCTTGGAGCCTGAAGAATGTTTCAGGGGTTTCTCAATGGTAAAAAAGTTGAGAAAGGCTGCTCTAGCTGCTTATGTCAAGGAGAAGTTATGAAGATCTTTGGTTTTGTTTGTCACTTTCTCACTAATAGCCCTGACCTGGGAAGCTAAACAGGGCTGACTCTCATTAGTATTTGGATGGGAGACCTTCAAGGATCTGGGTGGTAGTTCCTACAAGGAACAGCAGGGTCAGGATGCAGAGGCAGGCAACAGCAAGCCACCTGCGAACGTCTCTTGCCTGGCTGCCAGGCAGTCCTTAAATCTCTTGGCCACACATACATGGGCGCCGTATGGTAGATTAATAAATCATAGAGTTGGAAGGGGCCATACAGGCCATCCAGTCCAACCCCCTGCTCAATGCAGGATCAGCCCTAAGCATCCTAAAGCAGTGGTCCGAAACCTTTGTTAGGCTGCGGACCGCTGCGCCGGGGTGCGGGGAGAGGGTGACCCGGGGCCCTGCGCATGCCCGGCAGCCCTGGCGCAAACGCGCATGTGCGGACTTGCCATGCGTGCGTGTTTGCGCTCCCGCCGGACGCAAGTGCGCACGCGCGGCAAGTCTGCGTGTGCGCGTTTGCGCCGCCGGCATGCCGGCGGCTGCAGCTCCCTCTCCCCGCCCTTCCAGGCCGCAAGGAAATCGGCCGCCGAAGTGGCCGATTAGCTTGCGGCCCAGCAAACTTCTCTTCCCGCCCCCTCCCAAAGCAAGAAGCTTGCTGGGCCGCAAGCTGATCGGCCGCTTTGGCGGCCGATTTGCTTGCAGCCTGGCGAGCTTCTTGCTGTGGGGGGGGGCGGGAAGAGGGAGCCACGGCCCAGCGCCAAGGCCTTCGCAGCCCGGCACCGGGCCGCGGCCCGGGGGTTGGGAACCACTGTCCTAAAGCATCCAAGAAAAGTGTGCATCCAACCTTTGCTTGAAGACTGCCAGTGAGGGGGAGCTCACCACCTCCTTAGGCAGCCTACTCCACTGCTGAACTACTCTGAATGCGAAACATTTTCTTTGTGTTCATATTTGTTTAGGTAAAAACATATATATATATATGAATGTATGTATTTTGAATGCTGTTTAATGTCTGAAGTGTTTTACAGTTTGGAATGTCGGGGACCTGGTTTGAATGGAAAGGAGGCATAGAAATGTTTTAAATTTAAAAAAAAAACATCTGTAATGGAAGTTGCTCAAGATATGAAGGTTCTCTGAATCCCCAGCTTTTATTCAAAAATAAGTAAGATGACGGACTTAACGTTTTTTAAAAAATTAAGAAAGCTTAGCATTCTGAAAACCTGACATACATATTGTTATAACATTATAATGATATAATAATATTCAGTTGCAGAAAGTTTTTAAAAGCCAAGAGTTGGTTTTTATACCCTGCTTTTCACTACCCAAAGGAATCTCAAATCACCTTCCCTTCCTCTCCCTACAACAGGCACCCTGCAAGGTACGTGGGGCGGAGAGAGCTCTGACAGAACTGTTCTATGAGCTCAGCTCTAGCAGGACTGTGACTGGCCAAAGGTCACCCAGCTGGCTGCATGTGGAGGAGTGGGGAATCAAGCCGGGTTCTCCAGATTAGAGGCTGCCAGTCTTAACCACTACACCAAGCTGGCTGGAAAAGCCAGGAGGTGGGTTGGTGGGATGGCTGCTGACTGGGGACAGGGATGAAGAAATGGTGGGGAAGTCCTCTTGCCCCTGTAGTGTTTTGGCAGCTGCGGCAACAATAGGGGAACTACATCAGCCCATCTCGACATGACTTGGGACTGAGCTATTTGAAGGACTGTCGTCTCCTTTATGTTCTTGCCTGGGATCAAGGTCCCAGGGGAAGACCTGACTATGTCACCAACCCAAAATGTTCATTTTTGTGAGTACACAAAAGAAGGCCCTTTTGGTGGCAGCCCCGCAATGATGCAATAACCTCCACAGAGAATTGCATCTGTCCCGCGCTTTAGGTGGCAGCTGAAGACAGGTTTTATCTGACTCCATTTAATGAATCTTCTGGCAGTCATCAATGTGGTCTTAGATTCTGTCTTTTTAATTCTTATTTATATTGTAAGCCTCCTTGACTCCTGTTAAAGCAGAAAGACAGCCAATAAATTTTAAATGACCATAGTGCTAACCTTGGCGTGGAAAAGCCTTGCAAAATTCACTCTGGCATAAGCTTTTGCAAAGCAGATCTGCCTAAGGTGTGCCTCCGACAAAGAGAGTTCTGACTCACGAAAGCGTCTGCTGGAATAAATACGGTTAGTCGCTAAGGTGTCACAAGGCTTTCCATTCGTACATTGCGGAGCATGCAGATTGGGTCCCACCCTGAGTCCTTTGTAACAGTCCTGCTAGGCAGAGGTAGGCAATGGCAAACCATCTCTGTTCGTGTCTTGCTTTGAAGGCCTTACAGCAGAAGTGGCAAAACAGTGGCTCTCCAGAGGTCCACGGACTACAGTACCCATGAGCCCCTGCATGGCAGGGGCTCATGGGAACTGTAGTCCATGGACCTCTGGAGAGCCAGAGTTTGGCCACCCCTGCCCTACAATATTGCCATGTCGGCTGCAACTTGATCAGACTTCCCGCCCCCACAACCAACAACAACAACAGCTTTCTTCACTGGCTGATGAGACTTCAAGCAGTCACTGGGACTCTCATCTACACCCTGCCTTTCCCCACAATAAGCACCCAAAATGTTTTACATTCCATTTTATCCTCTCAACAATTCTGTGAGATAGGTTAGGCTGAGACTAGCCCCAAACCACCCAGCCAGCTTTCAGGGCAAAGTGGGGATTTGAACCTGTGGTTCCCAGATCTTAGTCTGACCCTTGAACCACTACACCACGCTGGCTCTCCATTGTGGAGGACCAGTATGCCCCTGGGAGCAGTTGTCGCCTTCAGGACTTCCTTGTGGGCTCCCTGGAAGGATATCCTACTTGCTACACCATGGCACTGTCTACACTCCAGCAGACATGAATGGGTCCAAAGAGTCCCCCCCCCCCCCGCTACCCTCTTGTTATTCATCGTCTCCTACCTGCTCCTGTTTCAGATCACGGCCCTTCTGCTCCTGTGCCAGTCATGTGTCTACAAGGCACAGCCATCCCAAATGGATCAATCAACAAGGCAACTAAGAAAATGAGAATGCATATGGGGGACAATAAAATGGGCTTTGCTCGGCTCTGCACCTGCATCTGGATCCCCAGCCCTTTACTTTCATGCCTGTTCAGTCCCTGCTCTTTTTTTTCCTGAGGGTGAAGTATGTTGGTTATTAGACATGCAAATAGACCCGAGAGGACCTGGGGGGCGGAGGGGAGGCTGGTATGGCAGCTAGCGATGTCCCAAAAGCACAGGTGACAGGGGAGGAAAGTAATTTCAGGAGAAGACTAAGAGGGCTTTAAAAGGGTGATTAAAATAATCACAGAGAGCTGGCATGCCTCTGAATGTCCATTGGTGCTGGTCAAACAACAGATTCCTAGAAGCCTTTGGTCACCTCTCTTGGAAACAGTATCCTGGGATGGATGGACCTTTGATATGATCCTGCAAAGCTCTTGGGCTATAAAGTTCTTCCATCGATTTCCTCCCAAGTGGAATGGTGCAGGCAGCCAACAACCTCATGCATTGCCCCCCTCTTTGCATGCCTGTGATGCCTCTTTCAGCAGAAGAGCAGAAGGAGGACAGGCAGACTCCAAGTCCACTGTGGCACATCATTCTCTGGGATCTGAATGTAAAAGTTGTGCCCCTTGTGCACCCTGTGTAGGCCACTTCTTTGCCACATGCCCAACACCATCTTATCTGGATTCCAGTCCTTAGTCTGAAAATCAATTATTTAATACTTTATACATTTAGTAATGGCTTTTGAACCTTTCCCAAAGCTCTCAACTTGCAAGAACAACAACAAAATAAAGTGGGTTAATGTTACTTAACTGGTTTAGCAACCTCGGATTAAACTATCAGGGAGCCTGGCTCTTTTGCAAAATTGTCAGCAGCTCAGGGTGGTAGCAGGCTCCTAAGCTGCCTCTTGGGGAATATCTGGAAGTTCCATAGGCAGGGAGGCCATGCTGTTCTGGTTCCTCAAGCATGGTGTGACTCCAAAAGCCAACCTGCCGACTCTTTTGCAGCCTCTGGTTAGTCTGGCTTGCTGGTTTCTCCAGTCATTGGCCATTTCCGAAGACTTTATATTAGGGAGTTTAAAATAACCTTGATTGGCTGCTCCTTTGCGATTTGCGACCCTCAGATCTGCAGAAACCCCTTCACCCATGCCGGTCCACAAGGAAGTTGCGATCATCATGCTAGAGCAGTCTGGGTGGACACTCCTACAGAATGGAGTTGCTAAGATTGAGAAGAAGGCCTGGACCTTGCCAAGAATCTGAAGGCAAAGTGCTTCGGGTGGCTTTGTGAGTGTGTTCATGTGTGTGCCTGTTATTATGATGGGGTAAATAGGTTAGTCACCTTGCTTCTTGTTGCTTGCATTTTACTTATGTGAAAGGAGATTTCAGCGGATTTAAATGATGTCAGTGGCTCTGGGGGCCGCTGAGAGGCGAGGGACGGTCTTTTGGTATAGCCTGGTCTAGTCAGATCTTGGAAGCTAAGCAGCGCTGGCACTTGGATGGGGAGCCACCAAGGAAGACCCTGCAGAGGAAGGTTCAGACAAACCGCCTCTGCTTCTCACTTGCCCTGAAAGGCCCTTGCCAGGGTTGCCCTAAGTTCGGGGTGTCTTACGTACATAAATAAATGAGGCAGCAGTGTTGGTTTGCAATCCTGGACTCAAGCCTGCATTTGCCACCAGCTGATACAAACGCAACACAATAATGCAAAATTGGAGCTGATTCCCTCCCCCCAAAGTGTACTGCTGTAAGCGAAATTTCGTTCTGAGAAAAGTTGCTTTGCAACCTCTATAACCTCAAGCACGGCATTATGTAACGCGCCTGAGCGTGCAGGACGGGATCGCCCTTTCCCCCAAAGACAGGAGAACCCCTGCGTGTTCAAACAGATGCAGGTCAGGGAAAGGCAGAGCTCCTTGGAGATTACCGAGCTGTTGTTCGCCTTCTCGCACAGCTCAAGATGGAAATATTGCGAGATCAAAGCCCCACTTGGCGAGCGTGGCATTCCCTTTCATAACAAGCAGCCTTGTCAAGAGTCGGTAGCCTTAGAAACTCCGTTTGTTGTCTCTGTCTTGAACACCTCCAGCACTCCCCAGGAACACGTTCCTTCTTGTTAGGCATTGTCGGAGGAGATTCCTCCGCACGGTTGTCTGGGCAGCTCTGTTTGATCAAAACACAGGGTGGTAGCGGTGGCTCTGGGTACAATAAATACATCAAAAGGCAGAAAAGTTAAAATAGTGTGGTGGTTTCCTTAGAGTGCCCCCCTGCATGCACACAACTTCGCCTTGTAGATAAGGGATTTGTTGACTGCCTTGCAAGGCTGTAGAAAGGGCAATCAGCTTTCAGCACGAATAGGCTTAGCTCCTAACATATTTTCTCAGTGTGTGCCATGAGAAATAAATACTTTCTTCTAAGCATGTATGCAGCGCAGTCCAGTTTGTAGTGGGAGTGGTTAGAGTGGCAGTCTAGATTTGGGAAGGGAGCCAGGTTTGGATTCCCTCTCACTCTGGGCCAGTCACTCACATTTCGCTGGATCTATTTCGCGGGGTTGTTGTGAAGATGCAATGCAGGAGAAGAAAGAACTTTGTATGAAAGAACTCTGGGTTCCTTGGAGGAAGGGTGGAGGGATAACAGTGCACTTAATAAATAGTAATAATAACAACCACTGCATTCCCAACATCTGCTCCCGCTTAACCAAGATTGGATTGTGGAAATTCCAGGTCAGAGGAAGTGCTATTGAGGCAAGCTTGGTATCGTAGTTTTTTTAAAAAACCAGGATCTGTTTGCACAACCACGTCTGACGTTTTATCAGACTTGCACAGTGACTTTCAGCCACAGGGATTATGCACTGAGAAGGCCACAGTGCCACAAACTGTATGTGCAGAGGAGGAGAGGAGAAGGAAGTAAACTGCTTTGGGTCCCCATCGTGGAGAAAAGTGGGGTACAATATCTAACCAAAAAAACAAAAGCAAATTAAGGTGCAGGTTATATTGCTATATAAATAACCTTTTTAGATACTGACCAGTCAGGGATCCTGTGATAGAACCTGGAATCTCATGAAGCAACGCTGAAACCTGTCAGATTACAGAGATCAGCAATGAGTGTGCTCAAACCTTAGCACAGGGACAGTCAAAACTGTGGTCCTCCAGATGTTCATGGGCTACAATTCCCATGAGCCCCTGCCAGAAAACGCTGGCAGGGGATCATGGGAACTGTAGTCCATGGACATCTGGAGGATCACAGGTTGACTACCCCTGCCTTAGCACATACACAAATATGAATGATCAGCATTGGTTCCTACACCTGAGAAGCAAGACAAAGCTTTCTGCTTGGCAACTAAGGTTGCTGGGAGATTTTAAAGGGGGTGCCTGGGAGGGAGTTTGTGGGAGAAATGCCATCACTTCCAGGTGACACATTAGGAATTTCTCCTAGCCTCTATAACTATAGACTAAACTATGGCCATACTATGTCTCTTCATATGTCCATGGACTATAATTCCCATGAACCCCTGCCAATTGGTCATGCTGGATCATTCTAATTATAGTCCATGGACATCTGGGGAAGCACAGTTTGACCTCCCCTGCTACAGACCATAGAGACATGAGGAAATTCCTAGAGCGTCACTATGTGTTAGTAGTCAGATTCCTCTCCCCCCATTCATGAGGGGTAGTTTATAGTCAGCTAGAATATAAACACCCTTCTATTATACATCCAGATTTAACTTTGCAATACACAGACTGGCAGAAATGGAGTTTGGAATAGTTGGCCACTGCATCTATATACAAAAAGTACATGGTCTGTTCCCAAGCAGCCATCATGGATATTAGCCCTAAACCAGGCTTCTAAGCCTTCCCTGGACTCTTTAGATTAGATCTGAGAGATGGCTAGGGGCTGATTAACTGCTTGCTTTCTCCTCCTAAAGCTGGGATGTATATCCTTGGGACAATGGGACCTCCAGTAAGGCATAACTGATTTCATAAAATCCCAATCTCTCCTTCCCTGTCACACCTGCAAAACTCAATTAGCAACCACTAAAATTATGTTCCACCCTAGCTATTAAACATCCTGTAATCCAGGGGTCATCAAGACACATTTATTTCTCTAGTTCTATCCTAGCAGACCAATCACAGTTCTTGTTTTAGTTTCTGTGAAACTTCTGAGGTTCATATTGGGTTCGTCATTTCTCCAGACAGACCCATCACCTGCCTTCCAGTTTCCTTGTTAAACACAGAAATCATATAATGCACATTGTTTTAGGTGCTAGTGTATCAAACCTTAGCCCAAGGTTGCTATTTTACTATTTAAGCAGAACACTTAGCACCCATCTCTCTGTGTGTTTTCTTGGTGTCCCGCATACACTATCTATTAGTATATAGGCTACTTTCCCTCTCAGAGACTCTGGTCATTCTCGTGGGATCCAAGGACTTCTTGACATCAAAATGGTAGATATTATACTCATTTATTCCATTACTTTATTCCCAGTCAACTCAGCTTTCCTTAGTTTAGATTCTTGTGTGTGTGTTCAACTTGCTTATTGTGTACTTCTTTTGTACCCATGTTAAAATTCCCCTCAATAAAACATTCCCTTCAATAAAAAATTCCACTATTTTGGACTGGTTTATTAAGAATTTCTAAGGGAATAACCCTGGTACACAATGGAAGAGATCCCATTGTAACCCTCTCACTAGCTAAATTCTTCACTCCAATATCTAATTTGGGTAATATATGGAGTCAGTTTTGAGAACTGTTTTATCCTGTCCTCAATTTCTCAAGGAGAATGATTCTTAGGCAGATTGTAAGTAGGTGGGCATAATGGACTGTCTCTGCTTGGCTCCTGTGGCCCTTTATTGCAAGCCCAAGGAAATGCTGATTGCCAGTTTGGGGTCAGAGCAGACCAGATTGACCAGGGATTCTGACTTTTTTGGAGAGGTACATCATCTGGACATAGAATTGGGGTCACTGTGGGTGAGCAGGTAGTTGTGAATTTCCTGCATTCTACAGGGGATTGGACTAGATGACCCTGGAGATACCTTCCAACTCTATGATTCTATGACTGGGGGATATGTGTGTGTGTGTGTGTCTGTATGAAGAACCATATTGGATCAGGCCAATTCTTATCAAATCCAGCATTCTTGTCTCAGAGTGGCCACAGAATTGCTTCTAGGAAGCCTACATGGAAGATACAGTGGGGATTTATCCACTTTGGGCAGGTAAATGGCATGCTCTCCCAACTTCCCAGATGGGAGACCAAATCACATTCAAGGTTCTGACTCTTATATTCAAAGCTCTAAATGGTCTGGGAGTCCTGTGTTTAGGAACTGCCAGTCCTGCTATGCCCCCCAAAGAGTATTAATATCAAATGATCACCACTTGCTCAGGGTCCCCAGCCCAAAAGAAGTAAAACTGACCTCGACCAGGGTCAGGGCCATTTGGAACATGGCCTTGGCCTAGTACACACTCTTTGATGATATTAGGGCCCTCTGGGAACTTTAGCAGTGCTGCCAGACCTATGGTTGAGCAGTTCAGAGCTGTTCTTCTAGACCTACGGTTGAGGCCAGGAAACTAACATCAGGGAAATGCAGGTCTCCCTGCTTTTGAATCCCACCCACAAAATATCAGTCTGCCCACTATAAATTAGCCTTCCCATACTGTTTTTAGGATGTGTCTTTAAATAAAATAATTTTAAATTTAAATTCACATAGTAACTGTTTTAACTATGTAAAACAGGGGTAGTCAAACTGTGGCCCTCCAGATGTCCATGGGCATTCGCTGGCAGGGGCTCCTGGGAATTGTAGTCCATGGACATCTGGAGGGCCGCAGTTTGACTACCCCTGATGTAAAGCATATTATTTTGTAAATATATTTTTGTTAGTGCCTTCCCTCAGCCAAATGGGAAGGACAAGATATAAAAATAAATTATTATTATTATTATTACGACTAAGGCTATTTGCCACCTCAGGGCATAACTATCACTAGACCATTAGAAAATTTGGAAATCTCTAAGGAAGAGATTTCTTTCTAACAGAGTGAACTCAAGACACCAATCCATAGAAAACTTGTGTACAAAATTAAATATTTTTATTTACATATGAAATATTTTTTATTATTGAAAAAAGCAAAGATTGGTATTGGCTGGATAAACTTTGGAAGAGGATTGTATGGCACAATTGTTATTATTTTATGTCATATATTCTGTGGCTTGAATATTGTTATATTTATATTAATAAAAGGTTATTTTTAAAGAACATTTGGGAAGCTTTATTTCTTTTTGAAAATGCTCTGATTCAGATTTCCTGAAACATCTCCATTTATAAATGGTTTCCTTTTTCTACTTCTCCAGAATTAAAATATGGGAGAGGGTTATCAGAGAAAGGGTTGTCAAAGAAGGAATGGCAGGCAATTTCTCCCTCAAAGGAATGCTTGTTAATGCCCAACTCAAAGAGTAAAGAATGCTAGCAATGTACAGGGAGTTGGTACAAAGTGCTTCTGAGGAGGACATGAATTAAATGCAATATTTGGATAAAGGGAGGTTTTGACCACAAAACTGAGGAAGAGAGAGGAGGAAGCAAGATAGTTAGGTGGAATGAAAGAGAAGCAATGACGAACGTATGCTAAACATCTACAGTTGATCACAAATTTGTCCTTGTATCCTCGAACACACTCCTTGTCATCAGCCACTTGTTCTGAATTGCATTGCAAATGTATCACACATGTACATTTTTGCACTACTTTCTTGAAGCCTTCCATGACCAATAGTAAGAATAATTCAATACAGTAAGTTACTCATAGGGAGAAGAAACTGGGGGGCTTTCCGCACCGGGATCCATGTAGCAAATTGTTTGCTGAACAAAATATCGCCATTTTAAATAGTGGAATTCGTCGTTATGCATACCTGCCTTTGTTGCGTTTCTATCGTTTGCGTTTCTATCGTTCTATCCAGTTGCGTTTCTATCGTTTCCCACAGGCTTCCGGTCTGGGCAAAAATCGCTACCCAGGAAGTGCTATTGCCAAGCTCGTCCCGCCCCTGGCCGTCAAGCAGCCAATGGGCGGCCATTAGCATGCTCCCAAACAGCCCCTTTCCCTTTAAGAAAGGTTTAAAAAAAATAAAACACACCCGTTGCAACGAATATGCGTTGATTCGTTGCAACGGAGAGGCCCATCCAGCTAGCAGGTGTGTTTGAGCTGCCGTTTCATCGTTGCCACGCTCCCCCCGAGTGAAACCCCCCCCCCCTCACGGGCGCGATTTTCGGCCGAAAACAGTGTGAAAAATAAAGGGAAATAAAGATCTATGGAATGTGGAGATGGGGAGGATCATTTGGTGGTCCAAGGCAGTTGGCTTTGGGTCGCCTCTTCAGGTTAGATCTCTAATATACTTTAAATGGTGCTTCCCTTGAAGATGGTTCAGAAACTTTAGACAGTTGAGAATCAAGCCACAAAGTTGTTGATGAGTGTAGAATAAAGAAAGGCTTGAAAGGAACGCACTTGAAAGTCAAATTGTTTCCTGGCACAACTTCAAAGAGATGATTCTTCAACTATATTAAGGACTAGCTTCTTTCTAACATTAAAGATCACTTTTAGACCTATGTGCACCCATCTACAGAGGCCATTCTGAAGTGGCACCTTGACTGTAGAATATTCTTCCTACAGTAGCTGATGTGGCATGCAACCTGTTAGGTTTTAAGGAGAACCTCCTTGCTGTCTACCCAATAAGATCCTGAGGATGCACAGCAGCCTGGAAATGGATGATTTTTATGCATTAGACAATGGTTTACATGAGAGTCAGCTTGATGTAGTGTTTAAGACTGGCGGCTTCTAATCTGGTGATCTGGAATTGATTCCCTGCTCCTCCTCCACATGCAGCCAGCTGGGTGACCTTGGGTTTGCCACAGCACTGAGAAAGCTGTTCTGACTGAACAGTAATATCAGGGCTCTCTCAGCTGCACCTCCTTAGCAGGGTGTCTGTTATGGGGAGAGGAAAGGGAAGGCGACTGTAAGCTGCTTTGAGACTCCTTCTGGAATGAAAAGTGGAGTAAAAACCAACTTCTTCATGGGGAAAAAAACTGTTTTATTGCCAGAAATCACACCTCTGCCATAGCTACTCCCCATCCCCCACAAACATTATTGGTAGGTAAAGGTAAAGATATCCCCTGTGCAAGCACCAAGTCATGTCTGACCCTTGGGGTGATGCCCTCTAGCGTTTTCATGGCAGACTCAATGTGGGGTGGTTTGCCAGTGCCTTCCCCAGTCATTACCGTTTACCCCCCTGGAAGCTGGGTACTTAATATACCAACCGCGGAAGGATGGAAGGCTGAGTCAACCTTGAGCCGGCTGCTGGGATTGAACTCCCAGCCTCATGGGCAAAGCTTTCAGACGGCTGCCTTACCACTCTGTGCCACAAGAGGCTCTTTAAACATTATTGGTAGAACCCTAAAAAATTATCCATTTTCTAATTGATTTCATAGGGATGCACCTTACAAATAAGTTTCCTTATTTCTAAACATTGTCTTCTTCTGCCTTCCATGGCATCATCATATAGCCAGATAGAAATGGACATAGTTGTTTTTTAACATCTGGGGACATCATCACAGCAGGTATTGTGTGTATCATTCATAGTGTGATCTCCTACTGGTGTCTGAATTGGACAATTATGTCTAAATTGGAAAAAGGAAACAGTGAACAACCAAGAGGAACAGACAGACATCTGTGAAGCAACAACAGCAGCCACTGTGCGATGGCCTTGAACAGGAATTTTAAAAGAAATATTTGTACACTCTCAAGGTCTTTTGTACCTGTGAGCATAAACAATGCACAGAACTCTATGGTTTTTACCATAGTTCCTGCTGAATCCTAGAACAATGTGATGTCATATCCAAGTTTGCCCTAAGAATGACATCACACTGTTGATACAATGGTGATTTCCCCTTTGCATTTCCTCCCTGCTAGCCTATTGACCAGTAGCCCATTGTCTCATTGGCTTAATCTCTTAGAAGAATCCATATGAAATTGATATTTTTGAAATTTGACTTGAAAATCAAAACAGGCAACTATTAACAGTGTAGGCCTTTGTTATTTTTGCAAATCAGTTACCTGTCCAGATGTCATGCCCTCTGTTTGCTATTTGCCAAACTGCTCTGATGTCATAGGCTCTAATCCCTAATGAGTCCAGTCAGTCTTGAGCCACCCATCTAGTTGCATGAAGAAATGGGGAACACGTTATTTACTGTTTAGTTTCCTAGCAATTTTTGATCAATCAAAGGGACAGGTTTATGCATACATCAAGGATCTCCATTGCTGGCAGAAAGTGGGCTACAAGGATACCAGCTATAAGTGGAAAAAGACGAAATTCCCCTATCATCTGCCTGTGTTCATTCAAAATGTGGTGATGGAGGAGATTATGGTTGGGAAGCATAGCTGTTTACATGCCCACCCAAGGACCCACCCTTTCTCACCCCCTCCAGGCCCACCATTGGCCATTTTGGGAGGGGGCAATCAACATATATGGTCATACCATGATAAATGTTTGTGTGTGTGTGTGTGTGTGTGTGTGTGTGTATGTATATATAAAATTAAAATTTAAATTTAATTCCCACCTATTCAGGAATCCCTTCCAGGGCCATCAAGAAACCCCAGGGTTTCATGAAACCCTGGTTGAGAAAGCCTGCTTTGGAAGCTAGAATGACTAAAGTGAGGCTCTCCAACTTTGGCCACATTATGTAAAAGACTAGCTGGCAGCCGGGCCTCGGGTGCTGCTTCTGCGCCTGCTCCGCCTGCTCCTGCTGTTGGGTCTGGTGCCGCCGCCGCTGCTTTCCGTGGTCGGCCTGGGGGGAGGAAAAGACGAAGATGGCGGACCTGGAGGAGCAGCTCGCCGACGAGGAGAAGGTGAGTCCGGCGGTGGGCGAAGGAGGAGGAAGGCGGCGCGGTGGCGGCAGCGCTTCCTCAGCAGCACAGCTTCCTGTCCCCTCTCGGGAGGCAGGTATGGAAAGTAGCGGCATCTCCTGGCTGCTCAGTAAAGTTGAAGGTTGCTCACCAAACATGATATACATTGACTCAATACAGGAAGCTGTGGCCCACAGTTTGTAAGACCTAAGCATAACCATAAAATATTTGGGAGGACTTTAATTTCTAAGGTCACCTCAACCTTGAAGTGAGTTGATGTCACTTCACACACACACACACACACACACACACATCTGTGTATTCAGGAAATACGATTTAGGGAAGATTTACAAATCTGTGAAGGGTTTGTGGCAGGATCATTAGACTCCCTGCTTTCAAAATCGGGGTTTTCTTGGCGTGCTTTCTCTCCCACTGTTTTCCTCCACGCACCACCTTTTCTCCAAACCTTTCGTCATCATTGCCAGCAAGTTGGCCATGATTCATGAATAGATTAAGCCAGATTAAACATGCACGCCACCCCTGTTGTTACTCTGCAGCTGGCACACGCACTGCGTCCGTACGTCTAGACTGACGTATGTGCAGCTGGATTCTCTCCACCTCATCGAAAGAACGACGACGACAACAACAAAACGATGAACAGAAGCTTTCCTTTCAAAGACCTCTATCTGGTGGATCTTGGAATGTCATTCGATTTTTTTTCTTGCTATGAAAACTCAAGGTGGCTCATAAAAGCCTTCCCGGTTTTCTGCATTGCAGTGTCTCAAAGGCGGGAATGGGTTGAAACTGTGCATTTAATCCTTCAAACCTGGCAAAGAGCAGAGGGACTCAATTCATTCATTATACAAGCTGAGCACGCATTGGTAATTCAGCATGTCTTAACACGACTTAAATACACTGATGCAATGAACAGGCATTTCATTATGAATACCCCGAGCCACCATGATTTATGTGGCGTTTGCATAAGCCAAATCCCTTTCTCTCTGTCACGTCCAATCAATTCATTAATGGCGAAGAGCAATTCAGGTTGGGGAGGACGACCACCAACAGTCTAAAGAGCAGCTCACGTGCATATAACCACTACCAGTCCATACGTTTAATGGTAATCTTTTTCAGACAAAACTTTTGTCAAGGAAGCTTGTGGGACACAGTAAGATAGCAAAAATACAATGAGGAGGAGGATGTCACAGTTGGATATTTGACTGGTTGAAGGTGTTCTGCAATTTGAGATTGAACCAAAATTCTTGGAAACTGCAGATGTATCTTTGCAGGATTCTTGCTTTTCCAAGGAGCACTTTTCTAGAGCTGAGTGCCATGTCATCCCTTACTACATGCCACGGATTCAGGCCAAAGCCAACCAAAATATTAGGAACCATCAGGCCCAACTCCTGTTTTCCTGTTTTCCCTCCCCCCATGTGGTTCTCAGTGTATGTGCACGCACCCCCTCACACCCCCCACACATACACTAGCTTGTTCCCGGGAAGTAGAAAGTGTCCTTCACAATGCTATCTCTTGTTTTGCATGTTATTACTCTAGTGAGTGTGTCAGGCCGCCTTTGGGCCACTATGTGTTAAAATGGAGATTTTGCTTTGTTCTGACTGTCCTCTGAAGATAAAAGCCTTTCTGCCGTGGGAATAGCAGGTGGCAGGAAAAGTGATGTATTGATGATGTCTTTATGAATAAGTATCCCAGGACAGGGCATTCTACTTTTCTTAGAAACAGACTATTCTATCATGAAGTTTTCCAGACGTACCCTGTTGGACACAATAAACAGCTCTTAACTCTATTAAAAATAAGAATGTCTCCATTGTCTTATATTCTACACCAGTCTTGGTTTGTGACACTGAGCTGGTGTCATCTGCTCAATGGTCAGAAAGTCAAGGTGTTTCTTGAAACTTCTAGGCGCTGCTCCAAGGGCTCCAGTGATGACTGGCACAATGGTGACCTTCTTCTCCTAGAGATGCTCTAACTCAGTTCATAGGTCCTGGTAGTTCCTGTCCTTCCTTTCCTCTTCTGCTGTCTCCTAGGATTGTCAATGATCCATACCCTATTTCTGTTTTTTCCTCCAACTGTGATATCATGGATGTTATGCTCCAGAGGTGTAACTGTCTGTAATATCTTTCTTATCTTGTTCTCCATGATCTTGCTTGGTTTGTGCTCCCATGAATTTCTGGCTAACGGTAAGCCATAGTTCTTGCAAAGCTTCCAGTGCAACAGAACAGCAACTCTATCGCAACATTCTTTCTAGTCAGTATGAACAATTTCACTACAGGTTTTTATTATTGTCGATATTGTCATTATTGTTATTATGATTCCATGGTGAGGTGTTGGGCTTGGAGATCTCCTAGAATTAACACTGCTGGAATGAACAGTGATCTCCAGATGACAGAGATCAATTTGCCCGGAGAAAATGGCTGCCTTGGGGGGGGGGGAGAGGGGTTGGGGGGGGCTCTATGGCATTGTACACTTTCCTCCTTTTCCCAAAAGCTGCTGTCCTCAGGGTTTCTCAGACATGCATTGGCAACCCAACTTGAAGACACTGTCTACTGGATACTTGCTGCCTTTCCTCAAATGGTCTCATTAGAACCAGGTGGAAGTGGATCCAGACCTGGGTGACTTCTAATCTGGCGAGTTGGGTTTGATTCCCCGCTCTCCCACATGCAGCCAGCTGGGTGACCTTGGGCTCGCCACGGCACTGATAAAGCTGTTCTGACCTAGCAGTAAAGTCAAGGCTCCCTCAGCCTCACCCACCTCACAGGGTGTCTGTTGTGGGGAGAGGAAAGGGAAGGAGATTGTAAGCTGCTTTGAGACTCTTTTGGGTAGAGAAAAGTGGCATATAAGAGCCAACTCCTCTTCTTCTTCCCTTTACAACCCCATGAATGGCAGGTAGACTATGAAGGATGACACCCAGCTACAGGGCACAGTGAGGATGGGTTTGACTGCTGTCTCTTCTCTATGGGAATGACACAGTTGATTCATAAAATTAGCATTGATAAGAATATAGATGTCACATTTTAGGTAGTCAGATGATCCACCCATTGGAGGAGTAACTGATCCACCCATCAGAGGTCCAAATGATATGGCCATCCACCCATATACACCCATATAAGTTCTCCGGACAATAAGATCCACCCTCACCAAAACTATGTTGTTGCACACTATAGTGAGATTACTCCTATGCACTGATTTTTTTGACCAAAACAGACTAGCAAAGCCTGAATGTGAGATATGAGGAAGGGATCAAGCCTGTATTCTACCTCCTAGTTCCGGACAAAAGTGGGAGACCAGCAGATAAGCCTCTTAAAAAACAATAAGCCACAGCAGATCACATGATATGATCTGATATACCTAAGAGCTTCCAGTCGGACTTGCTCTCTGGTCAGAGCTAAGGGGGATTTCCTACCACAATCTTGCTCCTCTGCCTTTGCAGAAGCCAGGTCCAACAGGTATGATAAAGTATTAAGATGTTTGGGGTTTAATTTTGCTGCCTCATGCTACCATGGGCCCAGGTTGGGCGTTTGGACCTGTAATTACATTCATGGTATGGTGGGTGGTCAGGTGTTGCATCATCCAAGCCTAGCATCACATGAATAATGTTTGGCCTGGCCCAATGCAGAAAACTGAGCCCATGTGGTAACATCATTCATGTGACTGAGGCCAGGAACATTTCCACACTGGAAGATTTATGCCAGGTTGCAGGCTGGAGTTTGAATCGGGACAGGTTGCCCTGCATCTTCCTGGTCCCACATAGGGGAGCATTTAGCCCAATTCAGCTTGTCTGGCCTGGATTTGTGCTCCCACTGGGGCAGTGAAATTCCCAGTGTGGAAACAGTCCAGGTCAGACTGAAAAAATACAGACATATGACATTAGATGAATGACAGCCCTGTGTGGACATTCAAGAGGTTCACTTGCTTGTGGTCCTTCTATCTTTAGCAGTGGCAAAGAGAAAAGGAACCATGTGAAGGATTTAGTAGGCTCTTCTTTTGTGTACCTGGTTCCAGCTTTCCTCCATGGTGAAAAATCCCTTTTCTGCAGATCTAAACAACAGAATGGTACCAAGTTTGATCTCTTGTAAAACACTCACTAATGTACATTCATGAGGAAGGTAGTCTTATCGGTCCTTAAAAAGGTTAAATGCATGTCAGCCAAATGGCTTCTCCCCATCTTGAAGTAAGAGAATGCACTTGGATCAAACTCCTAAAGACCCTTTACAGACCTTAGACTTGACATTCTAGTAGGCAGGCAGGCAGGCTATAATGTTTTGTGGGGCTTGCCAGGGTGCTGGATCCTGCTGTACTGTACAGACACTACTCTTTTAAGGGGGTCCTTGATAAACAATAAATCCACTGCAAAAGACAATGCATACCTTAAAAACTGTGCAGACATGTAGTATAATGGATTATGAACAGGACTCTGGAAGTTAATTGGTACCTGCACAGTGTAGGTTGCAAGCCCCCTCCCCGATACAGACAGTTTCCCAGCCTGGATCTGAGAACTATATCTCCTCATCCACTGGTGGTGGCCTTCCTGGCACCTTGTAACCCTAGACCCCTCATTGGATCACAGCCTCCACCAACCATGCCTGGTGACCTTCCTTTGGTTCACATGTGAGGAGACATGCACAGGATTCAATCTTGGCCTTGGACAGAGTGGTGGTGGTTGATAATTTGTGAACTCCACATCAGGAATCTGTTCCACTTAATATTACTGGTAAGGGCTTGGAGGAGGAGCTGGTCTCATGGCTTAAGTGGCACTTAGGACTTAACATGTACTCAGGGCAGCTGTCCCACCTCTGAGTGTCTCTTCCTCCAACCGGCTCACCTGTCTGTCCAGTGGCCAGCCTTCTATCCCCCACCTCTGACTACTCCCTACTTCTTCCGCTTTCCTCCCAAGCTCGTAGGCTGCAGATCCCTGCCATGTGAGAGCTGCCCCTGCTGGTGAGTTCACTGCGGCCTGCAGCCTTTCCAGGTCCTGGGGGGGGGGGAGTCCATCCACGGAATTTTTCCATCCCTCCCCCCCCAGTCTAGCATCCGTTGCATTCCTGAATGCAACGGGCTTTGCCCTAGTCATAATATATTACTGGGAGCTTCATATTTTGTGATTCTTATGCCAATGACCAGGTCTTATTGTAATATTATAAGACTAGCAGTAGAGCCCGCTGTCAAAAAAATACAGCGGGCACTAGGGGAGGGTTTGCTTCCCCTCCCCCCCATGTAGCCAAATGTTCCCCAAGCTCTGGGGCTTGGGGACCGTTTTAAGGAGGCGGGCAGGATTTAAAGCGATCCCCAAGCCCCGGGGAGGTTGTGGGGCGGCGCGTGAGACGGAGGCGGGTCGTCCTGCCCCCCCGGCAGCGGCGGCGGTGCAGCCTACCTGGTGCTGGTGGCAGGGCGGCCATTTTCTTCGTCGCTAGGCAAGGGAGCCCCCGGCAGCCGCGCTCCGCGCGACTGCCGGGGGCTCCCTCGGGCGGTGGCCTGATGCGGCAAGAGGTGCTTCGCACCTCTCGGGGCGTCAGACCAGCGGCAAAGGAGCAACTGCGGCAAAGGGGCAACTCGCAGTTGCTGGGGCTGGGAATCGGAGGGACCAATCGGCTGCACGCCTGCCGATTGGTCCCTCCGATTGTCTGTCCGGAGGAAGGGTCCAATTCGGACCCTTCCTCATCCCGGACACATCCCGCCCCAGAACCCCTTACCCTTTTATTTAGTCCGTGGCACCCGCGGCACCACGGGCGGTGTTAAAATTATATACATGCATATATTATAATTTATTTGATCACTGATGAAAACCCTTTGGGTCCAAATATGTTTGGTCTATGGCCACATCATGTGCAACCATTGAGACTGTATGTGCAATACAACATATTTTAATGCAGTTTTTAATCTTCTTAATAAATATTGGAATTCTAATTTTAATATTTTTTTGTTCTGCCGTTGCGTTCCTGACTTGTATTCTTGGGTTGGGTGTTTGCTCCCTTTTTTGTTTTGCTTCCTGGATTTGGAGCCCCAAGCTAATATTTTGCCTATCCAGCCCCTTGAAGAGGCGAATTACTCCAGCGGTACCTGCGTGCAACTTCTTATTGCATCTGCTTATCTTAATCTATCATGTACTAGATGTTTTTACATTTGGCCTATCTAACAACATTTGGGAGTGTCTGCCTCACACCCATGCTGGGTGACATGATCACCCTTTGGATTTGATCTTGTTTTGCATTGGCTTCTCTTTGTTAATGTTCCTCCCCACCCTCCCCTGCCACGTTATCTGTTCTGAATATACGTCAGCCTGACAGAGTTCCCCTCCTGTGCATCTGATGAAGTGAGGGGTAATGTATGCAAGTTTCTGTTGGAAGAAATGTTGTCATTCTTTATGGTGCCAGTGGAGAGAGACCTGCCTTAATTCAAGGCCGATGAGCTACACACAGCTTGTAGAGTCATGGCTTGGGCTGACTGCCTCTGGGTCCATCTCCTAGAAGATAATACCATTGTGATTAATGTTGCCAATTAATTGTTGGGAAATTCCTGGAGAATTGGGAACAAACCCTGTGGAGAGTGAAATTTGGGGAGGGGATAGAGCTCAGCTGGAATGCGATGCCTTACGGTCCACCCACTGGAGCTGTCATTTTCTCCAATAGAACAGAACTTTGAGCCAGTTTGGTCTAGTGGTTAAGAGTGTTGGCCTCTAATCTGGAGAACAGGGTTTGATTCCCTGCTTCTCCAGCTGGGTGACCTTGGGCTAGAGCTGTTCTCACAGAGCAGTCCTGTTAGAGCTCTCTCAGCCCTACCTTCTACCAGGGTGTCTGTTGTGGGTAGAGGAAGGGAAGCTGCTTTGAGATTCCTTCAGGTAGTGAAAAGCAGGATATAAAAACCAACTCCTTCTTCTAGAAATCAGTTGTAATTCCAGGAGACCTCCAGTTGTCACCTCAAGCCACAACTCTCTCCTTCTGCCCCTCTGTTCAAGTGCTCAGTTGAGCCATTATCCCTCAGTTAGATGCCACCTCCCCAGCTTCAGAATGAAGGCTGCAAATCAAACTTACTTCGCCAAGAATATCTCAATGGATGCAGGCCTCCTTAGATCAACCTGGAGGACAATCTGGGATTTCTACAGCACAGAGAGAAGGAACCCTGTCTAACGATCGTGCCCTCACCTGAGGACAGAGCCTGTTGCTGACTCTTGCTGGGTTTTCCTACAGTCATGACAGCCCCAAGGCTCCTCTGACTTTGACAATGGTGCAGTGGTGTGTCTTGATGCTGGGCGTGCCCCATCCACATTCCGCTAATCAGCTCAATTAGCCATTGTGCTGCATTCGGTTTTCAAGCCAGAGACACCGAATTCAACGGACTTATCTTTTTTGGATCACGTCCTGGCCTTCCCAATGAGATTGGACGCCTGTTTAGAGAAAGAGGATGGTCCTGATCCACAGAACAAAATTAGCTTGTGTATCCACAGCAGGACCTGTCACTTTCCACCTGGAATGGCAGATCTGCTCTTCCCCCTATTTTGAACTGCTGCCGATTCTGACGCCTTCGAGTTTGCTTTATTAGATTTTTAACATTCTGCTTTCCAGCCAAACATGGGCTCCCAAAGCAGATCAAATTTGAAATGAGCGGCAATTCAAATTCAGTGGGAAGTGTACCTCGAGGGAGGGGATTTGCAGCTGAGCTGGAATCGAGCACAATGGCTAAAGTATGCCCAAACGTCTCTGATGGGAAGGGGTTGTGGCTCAATGGTACATAATCTACTTGATATGCAGAAAGTCCCAGGTTCAATCCTCAACATCTCCAGCTAAAAGGGACAGTGGTTTGATCTGAGACTCTGGAGAGACACTCCCAAGTTAGGACTGCCAACTCTGTGTTCAGAAATACCTGGAGATTTCAGGGTGGAGCATGGGTACAGTATGGTTTAGGGAAGGGACAGACCTTGGAGGGGCTTAATGTCATACGGTCCACCTCCCAAAACAGCATCCCCCCCCCCAGCAGCCGTGGAATAAACATTATAAGGAAACAAATAATAAATAAATAACCGCTCTATGTCATATGGGCATCCTTTGTAATTCCAGTGGATCTCCAGCCCTTACCTGCAGGATGGCAACTCAAACTGCCAGTCTGAGTAGACAGTACTGACCTTGATGGACCAATGGCCTCATTCGGTATAAGGGAGCTTTGTGGGTTCATGGTGGAAGAAGACTGAACTGTGCAGCGCTTTCTCCATTTCACTGAGCAACACCAGACTCTCTGTGCTGTGGTGTTTTGAGACAAGCAGTGGGGCTTTCAAAGGGAGGAACAAACAGGGATGATTTGCCATGGGCCTCCCCCCACCCCCGTACATTCCCCTTGGACAATGAGAATTGCTGTTTAAGGTGCTGTCCGAAGATGCATTGAGAATTGGCACGGAGCTGTCGTGATTTAGGGTTTCCTTGATTCTTTTATTCTTTTAAGGCCTTTACTGTTTTATTGTAATGTGTTTGTTGCACACCACCCTGACCCAGATGGGAGGGTGGTATATAAATTAAATATAAATAATAACAATTGCATGTCACTGTTTAGCAACCCTCCACTTCCTTAGTGGTCTTCCATCCAAACGTTACCCAGGCCCAACTCGGCTTAGCTTCTGAGATTGGGCTAGCACAAGCCCAAGATTGGGCTAGCACAAGCCATCCAGACCAGGAGAGATGATTTTAAGTACTTAACATTGGGGCTCTCGATTCATTAAAGAATTTTCAGGGGATAAATAATTTGCCCCCACCCATTCAACTATTAAAGATAAATGCGTTGGCATGCTACCCAGACCTTTGTGCCGCATCAAAGCAAAGCCCAGAATGATTTGCCATTTAATGAAGAAAGCAAACACTGTGTGTTAGAACATTTCATTCTTTTTTCCCATGCTCTTGCCCTGATACAGTAGCACAAAAGAACCTAACATTTAAAAAAGGGTATGTCCTTAGCTTTCCAGCCTCCATCTTGGTCCTCAGAGACTCATAAACTCAGTTAATTAACTTACCAATTAAATAGATTAAAGCACGCATCCCTAAATTTTATGGCTCGCCGCTCTTCAACGCTTGGTAGAAAAGCATGATGCCATTTCTGGAAGAAGTGTTAAATAAAAACGACTGGTCCGGCACAATTGATGCCAGGTCGTAATTTCTGTCTTGGAGAGCCTGCTTTCTGGCATAGCGAGAAGGAGAATGTAGGTCAGTCCAGGCCAGTTCCCCAAGAGATTAAAGCACCTCGAAGAGCCGGTGATTCAAAGGAAGCGGGACACCTACGTAATCACCGTTGCCCCATCGCTAAAAGTTAATTGCCTAAGTGGAGTAGGTCACCCAAGGGAGTGGTAAGAGATGCCACCCCTTGCAGGGTTTCAGTCAAGCTTGGAGGGTGGTGTTGACTCGTGGTTGAACAAGAAGATCTGGACTCCATGCAGGAACATTCAAGTGGCCTTTTTAGAGTATTGTCCACAGTTTGGGGCAGTTTGTTGAGATTTCTCCTGACGGCCAGCATGCCTCCCACCAAGGTTCATTCAACAGTTTTATCACTGTTTGAATATGTAGAGAGAGTAGAGCACCAGGCTGCTCAAAAATTAAAAGAGAGAGATAGAGATCTAACTAACTGTTCTAGCTGCTGTCTGCTGTTATAATTCTGTTCAACAACTGTTCTGGAGGCAAGCAGGAAGGCAGTGTGCTCAAAAGGCAGGAAGTCTCCCGTTGAGTCAATCAGGATGCTAGGGGAGATAATTTGAAAATCACCTGGAAGTTCCTATCCTATCTATGCTAAATGTACATCTCCTCTGATGCCCCTGCAGAACACCTTTTATATTCTGCTTAGTTATACACATGGGCAGATCTTGCATATTCCAACACCCCCTCTCAAGATCTAGTGTGCATAGTCCTTGAGGTTCAACTTTTTCTGTAAAGTTTTCTGTGATTCTTCTTAGAAAACCCATCTGTATCCTGCTGCTCTATTGCCCGGAGGCAGGTCTGTGGATGTCCATGTGGATGTCCTCAACAAGAGCTCCACTTTCCTTTTCTGTTATCTTCTCCCACCCTTTTACCTGGCTAGTTTGTATCTATGATGTCCCACATGGAAGGTTCTGCAACAGCCTTTAATTTAATTTAGTAGGAGAGTCTTCTTGGTAATGCTCTCTTATTTGTTCTAGTTGACTTTCCAGCCCCAGCTTCTGCATCCATTTCTGGGTTTTGGGATTCTGCTGGTGCTTCACCAGCAAAGTCCATGGTGCTTAACTGTACTGCTTTTGGCTGTTGTATTCTGCTTTATTTCATCATGGTGTCTTCTTCGATGTTCTGTGATTGTGGGGTCTTGTTTTTCAACATCAGACTGTGTGGCCAGATTTTAATGGATTAAAGATCCTGCAGCTGTTACATCCTAAGGTATATTCTCCAAAAATGCCTTGCTCAGTTCTCATGACCAAATATCCTCAAATGCTTCAAACTGGTTTGTGTCATACCCATGTAGCTGACCCAAGGCTTAGCCTTACAATGGATGCGGTCTTTTTTCCAAGGTTGGGGACAGATGGTGGTACTAGGGGAGAGAACCTCCCAGGGGCAAGCCCTAAATATTCTCTCCCCAATATTATTTAACATCTACATGTGCCTCCTCACTCAGCTGGTCTGGGGCTTCAGGCTGGGTTGCCACTAATACGCTGATGACACCCAGCTATATATGTTGATGAGCTGTCATCCACTTACACCCCCAGATTCTTTGGCCAATTCTCTGGAGGCCATGGTGGAATGGCTCAGAGTTGACTGACGCTAAATCCAGCTAATATGGATGCCCTCTGGCTGGGCCAGTGTGCCCGGTAGGGAGGTAGCTCAGCTTCCAGATGGGGTCTATTTAATACCTTTGACCATTATCAAGAGTCTGGATGAGTTTCTAGATGCCTCCTTATCTATAGAGGCCCAAATCACAAATGTTGCTCGCCAGGCATTTTAACATCTTTGCCAGGTATGACAACTTGTCCCCTACCTCTTGACACCCAATTTAGCCACCAAGATCCATGCAGCAGTGAGATCCAAATTAGAATTCTGTAACTCAATCTACATAGGACTGCTCTTGAAGCTGCTCCAGAAACTCCAGCTGGTCCAGAATGGACCCCATGGAAAGCACAAATTACACCAGTGTTCTCCAAGCTTCACTGGTTCCAGATTGGAGAACCAAATCAAGTTCAAGGTTTTGATTCTTACATTTAAAGTCCTAAATAGTCTGGGATCCCTGTATTTACTGGACTGGCTCTTCTACTACATTCTCCATAGACCACTAAGATTGAATGATCTAAATTTACTCAGGGTCTCTGGCCCCAAAGAAGTAAAACTAGCCTTCACCAGGGTTAGGGCTCCGGCCTGGTGGAATTCTCTGCGTAGTGAGATCAGGGCCCTCTGGGACTTTGACTAATTCTGGATGGCCTGTCTGACAGGCCTATGGTTGAGGTCAGGAAATTAACGTCAACAAAATACTGGCCTCGTCTGAAAACTGAATTGACAAACTATGAAGAAAATCTTCCCAAATACCAGCCAAGATGCCCCACCCCGAATGATTCTAACCACAATGATGAGACGGCATTTAATTTAATATTAAAACCTAAATTAGATTACATTGTTATGTAATTTATTGGAATTTATTTGTACTGAATGTTTTTAATGTTGATGTTACCCACCCTGAACCTACCAGGGAAGGGCAGGCTATAAGAATAAAATAATAATTATAATGATTATACCATAGTTTATATGGCCTTCTTTTGGCACCTTTGTTGAGTAGCTTGTTCTGTGGGCAAGTAATAGTGTTAATGGCTTCTTTCCAGTAGCTGCGCTTCTAGATGCATGCACCAAGACAACTCAGTTAAGGGGCAATTCTTTCTTGATGCTATGCTATTCTGTTCTGGAGTGTTTGGCTCAGTGAGCTGATGTTCTATTCCTCTTTTAATCAAGTAGTCCTTCATGTCACAACTCACATTTTCCTCCATTGTCTGTGTGAATGGCCAATGCTTACCATTGCAACATGTGCTTTGAGCTTCTCAATTTGGGATATGGGTGGAAATTGGGTGTAGCTGGGGGGGTGTTATTTTTCGCTGCCAGGACTTGATTGTAAGGGGTGTTGATAATGTTTTTAATTTTTAATTTTTATGTGGGGTTTTATCTTTTATGTAACCTGTCGCGAGACAGCTTGCTGATAGCAGTGGGAAAGAAATCAATCAACCATTCAATAAATTTTCATAAATTTTGGCAATTAAAGTTAATACAACCAGATCTTAATCCTTAATCCTGCAATCTAAAAGTTCACCCTGGTACAAACTATTTAAAATAAATCATTTGAGATCTTCCTATTTAGTCTATCTTTTAACTCATAGTCTCAGAGTAGCTTTTACCTCCATGCGATTTCAAACAACACCAACAGCTCTACTGAGTGGGCGATACCATAAAACACCAAAAGATCAGTGCTTCTGTATTTGTGGAGCTTTAGTTCTGGAGAATCTCCAACATTACATTCTCACTTGGCCCATTGTATACGGATCCTAGGGCCAAATTTCTTGCTGGCCTACTAGATGGGCTAAATGATAAATGATAAATCCGGAAATCAGGAAAAACTTGTGTTTTTGTTAGCAGATACTAATTCATTTGTTTCTAACAAAATGTCATTATTTGTCCTTCCAGTGAAGAAAATAAGGGCCAAAGTGGTGCTGCAGAGAGCAAATACCTAGAATAGATATAGGACATGTGGACATATGTAATCTGGAAATGTTTTTATGATGTTAAGTAATTATTATCTGAGATTGCACATTCCTTTTTTATTACTGATCTGAAATTTTTTAAATCCTTTTATATTTTCCTTTTGTATTGTAATGGCCTATGGCTACATGTAATAAAATCTGACTTGACTACAACCAGATCTTATTCTGAAATCTCTTTGCCAATACTTTGGAGTTCCTCATTTAAACCAAACATGTCATCTAAGTGGTCACACAGATTTCAGTTCCAATGGTGTGTTCTTTTATTAGTGTATATATTGCAATACATGCCCTAATAAGAGAACACACCATTGAAATTTTGGCAGCCTTTGGAAGAGAGCTAATAATTGATAAATAGTCATCTTCATTCATTAAGTGGCTCTAGTACTTTACAGCTCTTACTCTGCAGCTTTTATTGGCTGCTATACATATTTCATATGTGTAATGAAATGGTGTGTGTTAAAATCAGACCTTTGAAGAAGGCCCTATAAGGGTCGAAATGCATTGGTCTATTGTTCATATAGTGCATAGCACAGTGTTTTGCAATAGCCTATGGGATGTATACCCGTATTTGCCGGCGTATAAGACGACTGGGCGTATAAGACGACCCCCCAACATTTCCACTCAAAATACAGTACTATGGGCCACTATGGGCAGCTATGTCTATCCCAACTGAAGTGCACCCGGCGTATAAGACGACCCCCCCACTTGGAGGCATGTTTTTCAGGGGGAAAAAGTAGTCTTATACACCAGCAAATATTGTATATGTTTTTAACTCCTAATTTTTTAATTTAAAAAAAAATCATATAAAAGTTATATAATTTTAACATTCATACAGACATTCAACCTTTGAAGGTCCTAACTGTCATCAGTTGGGTTTTTAGGGTTCCAAATTGCTTTTGCTGTCTGGACATGTGTCTCTTACCATGTTTCTATCAGTCAAAACTTTGATCAGGGCTCCTTGTGCCTTCATGTTGTCAGAATCCCAGGTCTTTTGTCCTTCCTGCTGGTGGCGTGTCTCTAACAGCATGCCATAGTCCCGTCTTTAGCTGGTGGCTCTTCATTCTCCCTCTCAAAATCAGGAAATTAACTTCTATGAGCTGATCAAGTAGGTAGTGCTGAGTGTTGCATAGGATTGCCATCTTCGGGTTGGGAAATACCTGGGGACTTGGAGGTGGAGCTGGGAGTAGGTGGGATTTGGGATGGGAAGGACCTCAGTGGAGTATATTGCTATGGAGTCCACCCTCCAAAGCAGACATTTTTGCCAGGTCTCTCTAGTCTTGAGAGAAGCTATAATTCCAGGGGATCCCCAGGTCCCACCTGGAGGACTGGCATTCCTAGCCTTGCATAAAACAGCCATTTTGTGTTTCTTCTTCTCTTTGCCTATCATATACTATCTACCGTATTTCTCAGCCTGAATGCTAACTCGGGGCCTAGAATCATGCTGGCACAGTTCAATGTGCAGAGAGTGTGGAGGACCAGGCTGCTTAAAGAAAAAAATTAGTTTTTATTCAGAAAAGAAACAACTATGTTGAGAGAGAGCAAGAGAGAGAGAGAGAGGCTCCCCTAACTAACTGTTCTAGCTCTTGTCTGCAATCATTCTTCTGTCCAACAACTGTTCTGGAAGTAAGTAGGGGAGAAGTGTGCTCAAAAAGCAGGAAGTCTCCTGTTGTGCCAATCAGGACACTAAAACAGTTTGAAAATCATCAGGAAGTTCCTATCCTATCTATGTTAAATATACATCTCTTCTGATGCCCCCTGCAGGAAACCCTTTGTATTCTGCTCTGTTATGCACATGGCAGATTTTGCATATTCCAACAAACAGAATCCAGACAGACAAAGCCATTGGTTGCATCCAGCCTACATTTTCTAGTGGCAGAATGGAACTTTCTCCCCTGCCCTTGATTGATCTCCATGCCCACTGACCTCCATGCTGCTGCTCTTGGGGTAGGGATGCCAGAATCCAGGTTGGACCACTGAGCTCCTTTCCTCTCCAGGCTCCATTCCCAGATCTCTCAGTATGGATCTGGTAAACCTACTCCCCATCCACCACTGGTGGCTGGGGGTACCTGGTAACCCTACCCAGGGACAGGGACTCTTCAGGGTGCTCTGCAAGGGGAAGAGAGATTTGGTGGAAATTGTCCAGCTCTTACCCTTTCTGTTCTGAGTAGGGCTTAAGTGACTCAAAGCCCACCTTAATGAATGTGACCAAGATGCTCAAATAGAGTCTATGACCAGTGTATCCTTTTTTTTTTTTTTGCCCGTTTGCAAAAATACAGTACAAGCCTGTGGCAAGGGTTGTTCCTTTTCACAGAGTTATCATACTTGTCAGGCGTACTTTGATAAATAATCAGAAATAATTACAAACTGTCGAGGCACTTTATAAATAATCAATATTTTTATTTATTATTGCCAGAGATTCCAGAAAGTCATGTTTTCCCACCACCCATCTAGCACACGTCTTTCTTCTTCAACAAGAGTTGCATAGCTGGATTGGGCCACAACAACAGGGCCGGCCCAGCATTCTTTTTCTCTCCAATCATCCTTGTTTGGTTCAGAAATTCTGGAAAACATGCTACTGAATTGGCCCAATTATGTCCATTGGATTAAGTAGCAATTCCCTGAGGCCATTTTAGACCAGGACAACGTTGACTCTCCCTTTCCCCACACCATAGTCCTGAGCTTCAGATACAGAACACCCAGCATCTTCTGCCTTTGTCCTGACTCTCAAAATGGAAAAAATATTTTCAGTCATGTTTTGTGGTTGCCATGGTACAAAAGCATCAAGGATGCATAGGGTCCCTTCTTCAGATGTCAAGTATTTGTTGCCAGTTTCTGTCACTCAGGTTAGAGATGATTTTCTTTGGTATCACAGTAATGTGATGCAGTAGGTCAGGGGTCCCTATCCCTTCTGAGCCTGTGGGCACCTTTGAAATTCTGACACAAGGTATGGTGCAGAACCACAAAATGGCTGCTGCAAGATGCAGGCCACAAAATGGCACCCAGGAAGGCAGAGAAAACCACACCCATGCACCAGAAAGTCACAATACGTGGGACAAGAGGAGTCATTTTAGAAAACACACCTGCGAAAAAAGTGAATAGAACCAACGTTGTAGTGACAGTTGTTGCTGAAGCAACTTTTATTTTCAAGGCTAACCAGATCTCCAGTTGTCATTCCAAAGACTGTTGGGTAGGACTATGCACCTGTGAATCAAGTTCTCCTGACACCATCCAACATATCATACTGGATTGCCCTTTGTTTACTCAACAGAGAAGGCATATCATACCTCTTATACCAAAATGGAGAAACCATTCAAGAGACTTGGTTTGCCAATTTTTACTGAGTGATAAGGATGCCGACATCACTTTTATTATGGCTAAATTTCTGTCCTCAGTTTTTAAACTTAAACTGTCCGATGTATCTTGACTATCTTTGTATAGCCTCCTAATCTGCTTTATGCCAATAAAGGTATTGTATTGTATTGGGTAGGAGCCCCACCTGGCTCCACCCACTTTTTAAAAAACACTTGGTGGGCATCAAGGAAGGTATTGGTGGGCAACGTGGTGGCCAAAGATTCCACGATGGGTATCCCTGTGATTGTGGGTTCTGCATCCAGAAATGCATTCTCCAGAAACTAGAGGGCAATATCTTTTTGACTAGAGTGATAGCAGTCTTATTACAGACCATCATGCTAGCAAAAACATCTTTGAAACTGCTTGTAGGCTCTTTGAAGGTAACTAGCACCTGCCTCTGGCCTTATAGATTACAACATCAAGGAGGATCAATACCTCAGGAACTGGAGTCTGTTTTTTTAATGAAGAGCTTGGACTGGGTTCTATTAGGAAGCGTATGACAGAGGCTAGCACAACAGGGCTAGTTTGACATTCTTCTTCATCCCCCAACCTTCCCTCCATTTCTTCTATCAATGGCTAAGAAGGTTCTGAAATGAGAATTTACACAGGTTCTTCTGGGGTGGTCTCTCCTCACTTGGTGGAACTTTTAACCCACTTTCTCATGTTTTGTTGATGTACACGGAGAGCTGTTTGTGAGAGATGCAGTGGCTAGTTTGTAGTCTGCCCCATGGAAGACCTGTACCCCCACTTCACAAGGTTCTTGTTGATTGGGGGGAAGTGAGCCAGTGTCCTTGTGTAGGAGGGTCCCACTGCGGTGTCGGTTGTATCTGTCACTTCTGACCTGAAGGACCTCCTTACATCTCTTAACAATGAGGTAGGATGCTTCGATGAGGCTGAGAAGGACACAGATACAGGCTGTCACAACCATGAACAGGGTGAAGATGTTCTTCTCCGTCGGCCGGGATATGTAGCAATCTACAATGTTAGGGCAAGGTGGTAGGAAACACTTTACTAGAAGGGGAAGAGTGTAGTTTGGGTAGATAATGTAGAAGATAATGAGAAACACAATGTCCACGGCAGCCTTGAAGATTAGGCTGAAGAGGTAGGTCCACCACAAGCCCCCACGCTTCTTGCCCACGTCAGGAAAGAGCCGCCTGCCATTGTCTCCGTATTTCTCCCTGTACCTTTTCTCTTTCGCTTCTCGGTAGGCAACATGCATGACCACCATCAAGGAAGGGCAGGTGACAAGGATCAGCTGAAGGGCCCAGAGGCGGATATGGGAGACCGGGAAGTAATGGTCAAAGCAGACATTGGGGCAGCCCGGCTGCTCCGTATTGCAGTCAAAGTCCTTGCTGTCATCACCCCAGACTTTCTCAGCAGCCACGAGGTAGACCAGCAGGCGGAAGATGAAAACGACCGAGAGCCAGATGCGTCCAAAGGCTGTGGAATACTTGTTGACACCGCTGAGGAGTCCTTCAAAGCCTCCCCAGTTCATGGTCTCTGGCTTCAGTTAACAATCCCTGAAACAAGAGAAGGTGTAAGTCAGAAGAGGTGACTAACTGGCACGGCCTATGGATAGAGCCCCTGGGCAGCTGACCAATGACATCTCATTGCTTTGTTAGACCTGAGTCACCTCATGGAGGTGGGAACAAACGAACCCTCTTGGATATTGCACAATAGCAACCACTAGCAATCGGATGGTCTTGTTCACTCAGGAAAAGCCAGTTGTGAATGTTCGCTATAGCCCAAGGATGGCAGAACATTCATGGGGGTGGAGGAAAGCAAGAATCATTTGGGCTTCCCCCTAATTCTGACTCCTGCATGCCCACCTCATAAATCTGTACCTCATTGTCTTTCCAGTCACATTTGTAAAGGAGATGTGTAGTATACTGGTGAGAGTGCTGAACTAGGACAGGGGTGGCCAAACTGTGGCTCTCCATGTGTCCATGCACTACAATTACCATGCACTTCTGCCAGCTGGATCAAGGACCTGGAAGGCCCAGACTTGAATCCCCACTCTGCCAATGAAGCTTGCTGGGTGACTGTGCTCCAGTCTCACACTCTCAGCCTAACCCACCTTACAGGATTGTTATGAGGATTTAAAGGGAGCAGTGGGGAATGATGCAAGGTTCTTCTAGTCTCCCCTGGAGAAAATGGTGAGGTATGAACAAGCAAACAAACAAGCTCATTAATAAATGAACCACTCATCAATTCAGCCAGATAATTTGAAAAACTCATATTTAGTTAACCATACTCTCCTATGCCCCTGTTTCAATCCCTGGCATCTCCAGGTACAAGGACCAGGTAAGCTGTTGATAGGAAACACCTCCACCTGAGACCCTGGGGAGCTGATGCCTATCCTGACCTTGATGAACTCAAGGTCTGATTTGAGGCCAAAAAGCCTGATTTGAGGCCAAAAAGCGCCATGTGTTCATGATTTCAATATCTGGGATTTGCTGGACTGTGAATTCTCTCCCCCAAACACAAAAAGATTATTGAAGATCCCACTCAAGGACCTGCCAATCCTTGGCTGGCCAATGGCCCCCTATCTAAAGCTGCAGGAGGTTGTAGCCCTGCCCCCTGAGGAGGAATGCAATGCGGGAACCTGCCTCCAGCCACAGGCCAATGCATGCGCAACTGCAGGGAACTAGAATTCCTCCTCCCCAATGGAAATAATTCCCCCCCCTACTGGCATTTACTCCAGGAAAGAGGAGAACAGGCCCTCTGGCCTTCCTAGCCGGAAGAATAAAGCTGGCAGAAGTCCTACCCGACGCCTACCCCAGTGAGAATGCCAAAAGCCAGTGTGGCGCAGTGGTTGGACCGCCAGCGGCAGAACGCCAAGCATCGGTTTCCGCTCTTTGAAATGATCAAGGACCTTTCCAACCAGCCAGCGACTGGAAGTCTGCACTTGGTACAGAAGAAAGTCAGGCGTTGGTTTGAGAGGGAGGGGGGCTTTGAGGACAGGAGATGCTGCAGAAGGATGTTGGTTCCCTTTGAAACGTAGAGGATACAAGACTGGAGGGGGGGGCTGGAGTGTTAGCAGGCTAATTAGGGTGGAGAAGAGCCTGACAGGGCTGCCTCCCCCCCCCCCCTGCCCTCGCCTTCTTGCCAGGCAAAGAGACAGAGAAGTTAGAACAGAAAACTATACTTGCTAAAGTCCCCAGAGGGTTCAGAGGCTGCAATGATTCATCTTTTGTGTCGGTATAACTGCGGAGACTTACTAATTCATCACAGACTAAACTCTGTGGATATAACAGATGAAGAACTTTGCTGAATCAGACCCAAGAGCCGGCCAGTCCACGGTCCTGTTTCTAATCCCTGTGCCTCTGAACACAAACCGTGAAGCTGTTAGCCTTCCTCTGGTTGTCTGTCCAGGATAAAATCATAAAAAGCATACGATCAAGCTATTAAAAACCCTGCATGAGGCATCTGATAAGGAAAAGCAGCAACAGCATCACAACCGTATAGCTTACGTGGACTAGGAGCAGGTTGTAAAAAGAAGACGCTGACAATTAGCTGTTATTTAGCAGACAATGGCATTTAACTCTGTGCCATGAAAACCTTGGACTACCCATGTCTATACACCAGTCCTCTGTTACAAGGACAAGACATTCGGAAGAAGGTTGTTTTTTTTATATCCCGCTTTTCACTACTCAGAGTCTCAAGGTGGTTTACGATCACTTCCCACCACAGACACCCCATGAGGTAGGTGAGGCTGAGAGAGCTCTGAGAGAACTGTGATTGGTCCCCAGTCGCCCAGCTGGTTGCATGTGGAGGAGGAGTGGGGGATCTAATCCGGATCTCCAGATTAGAGGCTTTTAACCACAACGCCTGGCTGGCTCTGAAAAAGAAGTAAAATTAAAAAGATCAGCTCCCTAGTTAAAAGTACTGGTAGAGAAATGGTTTGGCCCAGTAACTAAAACAATGTGCAGCTGTTGCACAGTTGCCCCAGATGGGGGTTGCCGGGTCTCCCACTGGCAGCCCTTGTTGCCTGCTGCCACTCCAAGAGGTGACAGGAATAAAATATTTTTTTCTTTCTGCACCAGGCAAGGCAGCTGGCACCATATATCTCGGAGCCGGACCTAACCAGAATGATCCATGCAACAGTCACCTCTAGGCTAGACTTCTGCAACTCGCTCTATGGCAGGGCTGCCCTTGAGACTGCTGTGGAAACTTGAACTGGTTCAAACTGCAGTGGCACGAGTCCTGTCTGCAGACAGATGAACAGCTCTGTGGGGGACGGTCTGCTAGACTATCCAGGCAAGAGTAAAGATGAACAGAGAACAAGGAAAGCAGTTTTGTTGACTGGAATGCTCTGTCAGCAGCAGGTTCACCATCACCTCCTTGCTCTGAGCTCCCTACGTGGGTTTTATAAATGCAAATGTGCTCCTTTCTTAATCAGAGGCCTAAATGATGCTTGCTTTTCAGCCATAATTGTCTCCTACCTCTCCTGCCCACTCTGCCTTGCGCAAACATTTCCAGGCTGCACGGATCACCCGCTGTTTCTCTCCCGCAATTTCCTTTATGGAGTTGCAGTGAGGCCTGTTGGACTGGATCTCCCCCTCTTGAGGTGTTTCCTCATCCTCATCCCTCCTTGAGCCGGTCCAGTATAGCTTCATTTGTTTGGAGAAGAAGAGTTGGTTTCTATACCCCAACTGGCCCAAGGTCACCCAGCCGGCTGCATGTGGGGGAGAAGCAGAGCTCTCCAGATTAGAGGCTGCCACTCTTAACTACACCACACTGGCTCTCTCTTTCCAAATCCAGTTTACTCTACTAGATTTTCTGTCAGACGGTTATTGGGGTATTTGTGTTCAAATAATCCCCGACCAACCCTGAAGCTTGAAGGGTGACTTGGGGTCCGTCTCCGTCTTGCTGTCTAGCCTACCTCAAAAGGTTGTTGTGAGGATAAATGGACAAGGTGAGAACCACACAGGCCACCCATAGCTCCTTGGGGGAAACTCTGATGAAAACGTGATGGACTGATTGATTTCCTAACAGGGGTGGCTGAACTGTGGCTCTCCAGATGTCCATGGACTACAATTCCCACGAGCTCCTGACAGTGCTGCCAGAGGCTCATGGGAATTGTAGTTCATGGACATCCAGAGAGCCACAGTTTGGCCACCCCAGCACCTAGAACAACATTAGGATGTACAATATCACTTAGTATTCTGTTCTCATTTAGGGCTGCTTGAGAGTTGAAGGAACTATCACGTGTCACTGTTATCACACAGTTTAGATCCTGGATTCTAGGGCCTAGTCTGCACACATAGGATACTGCACTGTTTTGGCCGCTGGATTTTCCTGTGCAGAACATGATAATCTACTTCTAAAGTGCATTGAAAGTGCATTATCTATTGTGTGCAGAATAGGCCCAGGAAAGGAGACAGTTGGCAATTACAGGTGGGGAATTTCCTGGATATTTGGGGGTGGAGCCTGGTCAGGTGAGGTTTGGGGAGGAGAGGGGTCTCAGTGAGACATCATGCTGCAGAGTCCACTCCCCAGAGCAGCCATTTTTCTCTATAGGGAACTGATCTGTGTAGTAGGGAGATCTACTGTCTTTCTGAGACATCTCAAGACCCAGCCTGGATGTTGGCAACCCTGCAAAGGAAGGTGCTAATGGGTGATCTAGAAGTCTGTTTCACCCTTTCCCAATCAATTCCCATCAATTTCCCCACAATTAACCAAACCAATAAAGCCCCTTTAATTGCTTTAAGAGCCTCTGGTGGCACAGAGTGGTAAGGCAGCAGGCATGCAGTCTGAGAGCTTTGCCCATGAGACTGGGAGTTCGATCCCAGCAGCCGGCTCAAGGTTGACTCAGCCTCCCATCCTTCCAAGGCCGGTAAAATGAGTACCCGGCTTGCTGGGGGGCAAACGGTAATGACTGGGGAAGGCACCGGCAAACCACCCCGTATTGAGTCTGCCATGAAAACGCTAGAGGGCGTCACCCCAAGGGTCAGACATGACCCGGTGTTTGCACAGGGGATACCTTTACCTTTACCTTTAATTGCTTTAATGAATGCCGCTATTTAATTGGCACATTAAAAAAAGTGTTACTTTTAATTAAAAAAAACACACAAAAATTCTTCTGGCTTAGAAGAGAGGCTTTCTTTTCTGGCTCTGTGGCTGCATTCCTACCTCATTTGTTATGGTGCTTTTGTGGCTCCTCAGCATGCATGTGCCTGGGTCATTTTGGCCACATGCCCAAATCTCCTTGCCAGTGACCTCTCTAGCTCAATTGCAGCACAACAGCCAACCATGCGGGGACACTGTCCTACCCCCCCCCTCCGGGAGGGAAAGTCTCTTCTAAAATGGTGCAACGCCAGGCAAAGCTCTCTGCTGTTTTTCCCCTTTGTCGCAACAACTGTTTTTATTTGTGCGACAGGGCAAAGATTTAATCAATTCATTTATTCAAATGCACGCGAGGGATCAAGCGAGATTTCTGAAAACGATGAGCACCATGAAAGAATACATGTTTCTCCATCCCTCCAGGGGCTCAGTCTGTTTTGCGGATTTCCACCTATCTGTCTGCTGACTTATTTAAAAATGAAAAGTAGCCCCTGGAGACCCCTGACAGGAGAGGGGGGAAGGCAAGGTCACAGGCAGCTAACAAAGTGAGCTCTGCCAGAATACTTTTTTTTGAGTCTTTAACAGGATTGTTCTGGACTGTTCTGCTTAGTTTTTCAGCTAGAAACTAACACAGCCAGGAATCCCTCTTGAATTCTCTGGGATTTATGTCTGGGGCTTAACTTTTACCTGGGGAACAATTTTACGGCCCAGAATCCTGAAGGGAAACAGGTATGAGGGACTGTATCTTTGAATTATACCTAGATTGCTTTTATTCAGGAGATTTCAAGGCCACCTCTTCAGAGTCTTGCTCAACACCACTTAATTAAAATAATAAACTATCCATATAAAGATGACAAGCCATTAAAGCAAGCTGTTCTCCTCTGTGGGGAAGCCAGAAAGCTGGGGGAGCATCACCCAGCTCCGTGCCTGGAAGCCCAGAAGCTTTTGGTTGGCAAGGCCTGTGGAAGGAGGAATACCACAGGATGGTGAGATATCACTTCTAGGTGATCGCCTAGAAGTGATGCCACAGACCCCCAAGAAGCTCTGGGAATTCCCCCAACCTCTATGGTAAATGCCACAGAGAGCAGGGGAAATTATGGCTGTGGACACTGTGACGTCAGTCCCCTGGAAGCGATGTCAAAGCATCCACAGCCTTGTTCCCTTTCTTCATGATGCTCAGTTGATCAAGCACAGGAAATGTGGGGGGGGGGGGGAGGGGGGGAGTTGATCTGCCATGAACAGGCAAATTGTAAGCCTAGCTATAGGGGAGGGGTATTATGTTAATGCTATTGTTGTTACCACCTTACTGTTACCAGAATGATATTACCTGTACCAATTAATTGTTTTGTGTAAACTGCCCTGAGCCCTCGGGGAGGGCAGTATATAAATACAATAAACAAACAAACAATTATGATATCTGATTGGGAAAATAGCCAGCAGTGATGGAATTATGACCCTTCTTGCCACACTGGGGCCTTGTTTTTGGTCTGAGGCTGGTTGCTCTGTGTCATCTCATGCCCGCATGGGGTAGCATTTGGCCCACTTTCATCTGTCCACCCTGGATTTTCACCACCACACTGTCTGTACTCTCATTTCATTTTAAAAGGCAACCCAGGGAGTTGGGGGTAGATTCAAGTGAGTAGTTGTGTTGCTCTGAAGCCACAAAATTTGAGTCCACTGGGCACCTTTAATACCAACAGCATTCTATTCTGGTGGAGGTAACATTTATGTGGAACTTTGGACGCAAAAGCATGGATTTTCTTGTACTGGAAGACGTACGTTTTAGACACTGTGCCAAAGGGTACCGAGAAGGTGGGAGGCCCCTCCAGGCTATCCTTGCTGCTTCTGAAACGCCAATGTCATTCTCCCTGCTGTTAAAAAGAGCTTGGTCACACCCCAGCCAGCAGCGTCGCTGGCCAGGGACGGCTTCACAAAAACAAAACCAGAGTCCAGGAGCACCTTTAAGACCAACAAAGATTTATTCAAGGCATGAGCTTTCGAGTGCAAGCACTCTTCGTGAGACGATGAACAACCATCATGACAGTGGGAATATAAAGCAAAAGTTAGTTCTGTTAAATTAGTAAACTGTGTCACAACATCCAAATGCAGAATTATCATATAGCTGACACAGTTTACCAATGTAACAGGATTAACTTTTGCTTATATATTCCTACTGTTATGATGGTCAGTTCTTTGTCTGACGAAGGGTGCTTGCACTCGAAACCTTGAATAAATCTTTGTTGCTCTTAAAGGTGCTACTGGACTCTGATTTTGTTGTGCTCCTTCAGACCAACATGACTACCCACTTGAAACTTAACAAAAACAGTAAATGATCCAAGTTAATGTAAGAGTTAATGTAAGAGGCCAACGGATGACTCATAGGTGAGTCCTGTACCTGTCTCTGCCAGGATCCCCTCCCAAGGCTGACATCTCAGCTTTTCCTGCAGGAGGCTTTCTGCAATGGAGAGAAAGCACAGCTCTTTCCACGTTGGCATCCTCCATGCTTACTGCCCCTCCCGGAGTCCAAAAGGAAAATGTTAAGGCTAACCGATACATTGTGCCAGGAAACATTCCTTTCCAGGAATGAGTAGGCAGAGTTGCAAAAAGAAAAAAAAAAGCCCTGCTGGGATCGGATCCTGACATGGCGTACAGGAATGTACCCAGACTTGGACTCAGCATCCCAAATAACATGGGTGCTCCCTAATTGGAGAATACCATTCATTAAGTGGTGCTTAGTTAAGAGGGAAAGGGAGGGAGTGCCTGGCACATTCCAAATCACTCCTAAACTAAGCAGGCAAATAACAGGGATTGGGTAATGGGAACACTGCAGAAGACATGACTTATTTACTTGCACTCTGCATTTCTCCCCAATGGGGACCTGGCTGGCTATTCTTGAGAGCATGGGGGGCAGAGATTGTGGATACTGGGATTGTGTGATGGTCTAGGAAATCCCTAAGTCTCTATGGTTTTTTACCACAGGTATTGGAGGGATTCCTAGAGTGTCACCTGACACTGATGTCGCTTCCTGGCATGCTCAACACCAAAACCCTCCTGCCACTTTGCTCCCACTGCTCCATTGAACACTGCAGGCAACATACAAGCCAAGTAGAGATTCAAAGTGGTCTGCAGCATTTCCTCTTGTCCATTTCAGCCTCACAACAATCTTGTGAGGTAGGATAAAAAGAGAATGACTGACCCAAAGATACCCAGCTAGCTTTCATGGCAGAGTGAAGATTCAAATCCAGGTTTCCCAGATCCTAGGGCACTTCCGCACATTGAAAAAAATAGCAATACGCCAGCGTAATGGTCTGGCGCTAAATATTATCGCGCTTCCAGCCATTCTTCACATTCTTGCTGTCTTTCTTCCATATGCCACCTTTTCATGCTCCTTACATTTCACACTGCCTGCTGGAAATGGAAGAAGAGAGCAACGCGCTTTACATGTGACTCTCTTCTGCCTGTCAATCAATCCTAGCAGCCAATCCCCATTCTCAATGTTTTAAAGGGCCCGCGATGCCCGATAATTTTTTAAAATTCAATACTTCTCTGTTGCATAGTGGGTTTTTTTTTTTATTGCCACCCCTTATGGAATCATAAGTCTTGGTACTTGGGGAGCCAGCTTGATGTAGTGGTAAGGAGAGTGGACTTCTAATCTGGCATGCCGGGTTCGATTCTGCACTCCCTCACATGCAGCCAGCCGGGTGACCTTGGGCTCGCCATGGCACTGATGAAACTGTTCTGATTGAGCAGTGATATCAGCGCTCTCTCAGCCTCACCCACCTCACAGGGTGTCTGTTGTGAGGAGAGGAAAGGGAAGGCGACTGTAAGCTGCTTTGAGCCTCCTCTGGGTAGAGAAAAGTGGCATAAAAGAACTAACTCTTCTTCTTCAAAAAAAATCTTGTTCCTGATTTTTTTTGGGGGGGGGGTTAGAGAGGCATAATTTGTGTGACAGCTTTGAGGGAAAATAATTTTTGGTTTTGCCTGCATGCATGTATGCCTATTCATTGCTCCAGGCAGTTCTCTTAAAACAAACAAACCCCTTCCCTGGGAGAAGGGAGAGGGAGGCGGGTGAGAGGGCAGGACATTGGGGGTGGAGATCGCACTTCTTCACCTCAACACATTTTTTTTGTTGGTGGCCTGATGGTGGCTTCTAGCTGACGCTTTTTAGGTTGGGGAATCCAGTTTACGCCATTCCCCAACTAGCACTTTGAAATGGAGGATATAGCCAGCCATTTGCTGCCCGGATGCTGGATGTTGGGCCTGTCAATCCTATTCCTACCATCCACTGATCTCTGTGAAATGCTGGTCCTAGAGCAGTGGTGACCAAAATGTAGCTCTCCAGATGTCCATTGACTACAGTTCCCATAGGCCCCTGCTTATCTAGAGAGCCACATGTCGGCCACCCCAGTCCTAGAGAATAAGGGATCCCCAGGAACACCATGAAGGGGTCCATAGCAAAAAGATGGCATTGTTGGAAATGGCATGGTGCAGTGGTTAAGAGTTGCAGCCTCTAACCTGGAGAACTGAATTTCATTCCCCATTCTTCCACATCAAACCAGCTGGGTGATCTTGGGCCAGTCACAGTTCTCTCAGAGCTCTCTCATCCCCACAGATCTCCTATGTTATCTGTTGTGGGGAGAGGAAGGGAAAGCGTATGTAAGCCACTTTGAGACTCCTTCGGGTAGAGAAAATTGGAGTAAGAAAACCAACTCTCCTTCTTCTTTACATAAAAAAAAAACATCCTGCTTTCTCCTGAGTGTTGGTGGGTAATAACAGTAAAACAACAGCAAGGGTGATAAAACCGACAGTATAAAACCTTTGATTCTGAAACAAATTGACAAGGGAAGCGGACGATTTTCTAGAAGAAAGTGAAAATCAATGCCGTGTTAACTCCAGTCAGCCACATGTGTCAGATGTGGACAGACAGCAATTAACCCAGGGCATGGTTTCCTGCCCTACTGATTCAGAGCTTGAAGCTGACCAGTCAGGAAGGCATTTCCTGAAAGATGGAAAACGAGAATGCCAGGGAAGGGGGGGGGGGATAAGAACAGGATTTTATATGCCAGCCCAAGTTTGGAAGAGAGAACCATTCCCGTGCTGTTATTTCTTCCACTGGGAACGTTCGGCAGTGGTGCCACCTGGCTTGGGAGAAACTCCCGGGGAGCCCCTACCATGACTCTAGCTTAGCTTTCCTCTGTGTCAATTATAAACAGCGACACGTCTTTATAGAAAGTTATTATATACTTATATGCAGTATATGGCTTGTGTGTAATAGAGCCAGGAGACCCTAGAATAGCCTGGGAGACAGGCAAGAGATGTTCAGAGGTGCTTTGTCATTGCCTGCCCCCAAGCCAAGACTCTAGTGCTCCTTACAGGTCTCCCATCCAAATACGAGTCAGGGCAAACTTTGCTTTGCTCCTGAGATCTGACATGATTGGGCTTGCCTGGGCCATCCTGGGGTAGGGAAAAAGTAAGAGACAGCCCTGACTTTAGTCCAGTTTCACTTTTGAGACATAGCTCCTCTCTCCTGCCTGCTCCATAGTATGGATCAGAGGAAAGAGGGTTCAAAAGGGGCAGACATAGGTAAAAAAATTGGGTTTAGGAAAGCTGATAGTCACAGGACCTTCCTAAAACTAGCCACTGTTTAGGACTTCCATAAACCATTAGACTAACTGTTCATGCTTCTTATCTACAAATGCTTTGAAGGACAGAGATCCAACCTGGGGTGAATCTGCACTGGGTTTTTTATCCCCAGTGACCCCGAATTAAAGAAAGCCATCTACACATGATTCAATTTCAATCGTGATATTTAGCGCTTTAAATTTTCCCTCTGCAATGTCTATGATTGATCCACGGTAACACTACCTTTCTCCCGTGTTATCCAGGAGCGGATATAACTTGCTACTTGAGGAAACTGCTCTGAGAGCTCCAGTATTAAGCATAGATGTTCTACATTTTGCTGGATTAACTTCCTCTCTTGTGCCTCCAATGTTGATGTAGCGAAGCAGTCTGTCGCTGATTGGTCAGGGCTTAGGTTCAAAGACTGCCTGGTTCCCGGTTGCCATTCCTTTGCAAGACTTATTTTTGCCCTCATTTTGGGATCTGTTTTAAAGTGACTGCACTCTCAAAGCCCACACTTCTATGAGCAGATATTTGCCTCTTGGGTTTACTTTCCCCTCCTCATTCTCTGTGAGGCTGCTGCTGCCCCTCCTCTCCCCCTCCCCTCCCCCTCCCCCCCCCACTCCTGCATGAAAAGAAAGATAAACAAGCAGCCTCATGTTCCACTTGCCCCTACCCTGGCTTGCTCTGGGCTGCAGGAAATAAAGCTCCTTCAATGTCCACTTTAGCTGACCACCTCCCCGGTCAAGCAGGAAGGAGACTAAAAATTGGGATGGTGCAAATGCAGAAGGGGTGTATGTTTCAAATTGAGAAAAAGGAAGGCTGTACATACGGGTTCAAATCGACCAGAATTCAGCAAGATTTAAAGTGGAAAAAAATTAAGTGCAGGACCAGCCCTGATTAATGATGCATGCTCAGTAAGAACCAAGGTGGTGTCAGTGAGACTATCTTCTTATTCATGACCCTTTGCATGTCAGCCCACCTCCCCTTCCCAAAATGGCCAATAATGGTCCTGGAGGGGATTGGGAGAGGCCCCGTGTGGGCGTGTCCACAGCTATGTTTCCCAACCATATTCTGCACGATCCTGCCACTTCCATGGTTTCTCTAAGCCTGAAGAATGTTTCAGGGGCTTCTCAATGGTCAAAATGTTGAGAAAGGATGCCCTCACCCAACACTGTTTGTTTGTTTGTTTATTTATGGAATCTATACCTTTCAGGCTCTCTGCAGACCTTGTCAGCCTCATTTCCTCCTTTTTAAACAGATTTTTAGCACAATCGGGCAGTGAGTGTAAAGAAAGATGCTCCTTCCATGTTACTTCAAACATCATGGCTCAGGTTTCTTTCCACTGTGCCATCAAAAGCAGATGCCACAATCAGAGCGCCAGGAGAGCCGACAGAGAGAAAAGTGTCATCACATCCTTCTGCCTTTACCCTTTGCCTGGAAGTAAATCTCATTGAATAACATGGTACTAAGTGAACCTGCTTCGGATGGCTCCCATAACCCCCCAGCATTTCACAAGCCCAAGTGGGGATGTGCTTGTAAGGTTAATCCTTATACCAAGATGAGGAGCTCCACCTGAGAAGCCCTCCCCAGCCCCTCTGCTTTATATGATGCTGAAGGTTCCATTTCTGCAACTGCATACCATGTTGATTTATATTGCACTGAAGCAATTTAAAAGAGAGGGTGGGGAGGATTGGTTCAGTGGCTGTGAAAAACGCTGTCAGTTCACCACCAGTTTATGGCAGCCCTGTACGGGTTTCAAGGCAGACACAAAGAAAAGTGGTTTGCTATTGCTTGTTTCTGGATACCAACTTGATCGCCCATCTAAGTTCTAACCAGGGCCAACCCTGGCTAGCCCATGTAGGAGGAGGGAAAGAAAGTGACTGGAACAAAGTCACTCAGGTCAGGGATATTGATTCAATTTAATATACACCTTTGCAAAATGGCAGGCTGAGATTGGTGGGTGGGTGCTTTAGTGCTGGCACTGCCAACTCCAGGTGGTGGCTGCAGATCTCCTGAAATTACAACTGATATTAGGGGTCAGATGGCCTGTAGAAAATGGCTGCTTTGTAGTCCCTGCTCTCCCCACGAAGCAGAAGAAGTGGTTTGCATGCCCCGCTTTTCACTACCCAAAGGAGTCTCAATGTGGCTTACAATCACCTTCTTTTCCTCTCCCCACAACAGATACCCTGTGAGGGAGGTGGGGCTGAGAGAGCTTTGACAGAACTGCTCTGTAAAGAGATTCATAACTGGCCCAAGGTCACCCAACTGGCTGCATGTGGAGGAGCGGGGAATCAAACCTGGCTCTCCAGAGTACAGGCTGCCTCTCTTAACCATGGCACTGCTCTGCTTCTCCCTCCATGACACCACCTTCTTGAGGCTCCACCCCTGAAATCTTGAGGTATTTCCCAACCTGGAACTGGCAATCATGTTTAGTGTTCATGCACAGGCATTAATATGCATGAGACCTGAAGAAGCATCTACCTGCTTACTAAAGAAGGTAACTCCTACAGATGCAAGGGAAGGAACTTGATTCTCAAAAGATGAACCCCTTGCTATTCACACTAGCTGGGGAGTAAAAAACAGCAGTGATAACATAATTATGAGGAACATGGACTGCTGGAGTATATCAGAGGGATGCAAGAAAACAAGGAAGAGGCAGAGCTTTTGATGCACTAATGGACAAGACTCAGAGGGCCTAAAGTGGGCTGTCCATTAATAAGCAGGGTTTTGAAGACACAGTCCAGTGGATAGAAAGATGTCCCTGCTTTCTCCTTCTCCATTTTTGAGTAATTCAGCAGTGGGGACAAAGGGAAATCTGCAAGCAAGTGGAAGATGTTATCTTTGAGGTTGGGTTGATCACTTTTACCTCAATCCCCCATTGACTGGGATCTGGAAGGCCCTGATTCAAACGTCATGGAATTATGTAGCAGATTAGGAACCATGACATTATCCTGGCCTCTGTTGTACACAGTGTAAGGTTTCCAGCTCCCGCCTCCCCCCTGGCCACTGATGGGGAATGGGAAGGGATAGAGTTGCCAGATCCATGTCTAAAAACTCCTGAAGATTTGGGGATGGGGCCTTGGGAGGACAGGGACCTCATGGGGTACAATGCCGTAGAGTCCATCCTCCAAAGTACCCATTTTCTCCAGGGGATGTGATTTCCATAGTCCAGAGATGAGCTTTACAGGCCAGACTTGGAGGCTGGCATCCATAGCATGGGGCTGTCAACCTCCATGGGGGGGGGGGTCTGGTGATCTCCCTGAAGTTTAACTGGTCTCCGCACCACTGAGATCAGTTTCCTTGGAGAAAATGACTGCTTTGGAGGGTGGGCTCAATGACATTATACCTCGCAATTCCCCAAATCACCAGGAATTTCCCTATCCAAAGCTGGCAAATCTTAGTTGTCTATCACTAAAATAAGGATATAAACGGGCTGCTTCTCAGCCTTGCAGTGGAATTTAGTAGGGCTTAAAATTGCAAGCAAAAAGACTCAAGATCCTTTTTGATACTGCGTAGCAGAGCAAATAGATGAGCTCGGTGTCCATTTTTGGCCTTAATATGGGGGGAAAATTACACTAGGTAATTTTATCTAGATGTTTTCTACCGTCACCATTCGGGTTGTAATTTAAGTCTGTGTCGTATTGTACTTGTTTGGATCTAAGCCTGTGGTCCTATTGTACTCGCTTGGCCTTATCCAAAGGTAACAAAGCAAAGCAACCCCCCCCCCCCCCCCCCATGTCTAGCAAGGCACCAACTCCCTCTCATACTTTGATAACTATGATTGTTGGGGAACTTTAGGAATGTAAATGATTCTTTTCTGGTAGCTTGGCTGGTATTTCGCTAGGATTTGCTTCACACGGGTTTTATTACTATTGCTGTTGTTCTCGCTATTTAGCAACTTTGTTGATCCTCTGCCTATCTTGCTGAGATTCCGAACTGGACTGCAGAGTTATTACAACAATGAATGAAAGCGGCAGAGAGAGAGAAAAAAAGGGGGGGCGGGAAGATACCAACAGTTTTCCAGACCATTAATCCAAATAAAGTGCCCCCCCCCCCCCCGAATTACCACCCTGAACACAGGAAGCTGCTTGGTACTGAATCAGATTACTGGACCATCAAAGTCAGTCCAGTCTGCACACAGGTCGAGATCTTTCACATCGCCTGTCACCTGAGTGTAGAGATGCTGAGACCCCCGGCAGGCCAAGCAGATGCTCTAAGAGTGAGCCACAGCCCCTCCCCCTTGACCGATCCCACTGAACTACACCTTCCAGCCCTGCTGACCAATGCACACGCAATACTCAAGGCATCTGGATTGTCACGCCAAACATAAAAATGAACTGCACAGGGGAGATTCCTTCGGGGTTGCCAGTGTGTGCCAGAAAAATTCAGGCTCCACTGGAATTCCCTGACCTGAGACTTCTTGCAACTTGATCCTATTTGTCAGCGCTCCATTTCTGAAAGAAGAGGTGCAGAGGGAGGGTGGGTAGGGGATGTGCTCTTGGTTGCAAGACCCTTCTTGCGAGCCTTCCTGAGTTTGTACGGCTCGTACTGGAAACGGATCGGCTTTTCTCGGCACGCTGGAAGTATATTAATGCCACATCGTTTTGGCTTTCCAGCACTGAAAAATAGGCTCTGGGGCTTAGTTCTGATGGGTTGCGGCCAATATTAACCCCCCCCCCACACACACACACACACATACACACACACTTCATGCTCCATATCAGCCTTTCTCACACAGTTGGTGTCTCAGAGCTCGGCAACTGTGGCTCAGTCTTCATCTCCTTTCTTGCGACGTGACACTTCAAAGGCATTCTTAGGTCTCTTCGCCCCCCCCCCCCCACCGCAGTGCCCCGAAACCCTTACCTGGAGGGAGTCCTCTTCTCCTAAAATGCTTTCCCCCCCTGTCAGCTCTTTCCATCTGCAGCATGAACGTTCTTTCCCCCCTCAGTTAAAGGCCATCCAAACTTCCAGGCTCCTCCTGCCCTGCTGAGAGAGTGTGGAGAAGGACGGGGAGGAAAAGGAACATCCCAAAAGCAAGCATTCCAGGGGTGGAGCAACACAGGAGGGCTGGATTTGAAGGCAGCAGCCTGTGTCGCAAGAGGCAGAGGCCGAGGGAAGCAGACGGTGCGGTCTAGGTTGTCCCATCTCGCAAAATGGACAGGAGAACTGGAAGAGGAGCAGGAGAGGGCCACCAAAACCATGAGGGGCAACTTCAATACCAAGAAAGGTGACAAGGAGTTGAAGCTTTCGAGTTTTAAGAAAGGTTGGCTGAGGAAGGGGCTGGGCTGGGTGGTGCCGTTACACCTACAGGGCAGCCATGATGGAGGGGCTAGGGGTACAGCCCCCTGGAGGGCCTGGATTGCTCCAAGGGCTACTGGAGGTTGGCCGTGTGCCCCTTGGGAAGGTATGAGTAGCATGCCTGTTCTAACTGAACACCTTTGGTCCCCTCCCCCTTTTCTGAATGTAGTAGCACTACACACCCAATGTGGTGTGCTGGTAGAGTGTAGGCCAGGCTTCCTCTACTTTTCTTTTTACTGTTGAGAACCCCCTGAAACATTCTTCAGGCTTTGAGAAACCCCAGAAGTGGCACAATAATACAAAATATGGTTGGGAAGCATAACTGTGTACATGCTCACCTGGGGCTCCTCCCCTTCCCACCCCCTCCTGGGCCATATCATTGGCTATTTTGAGAGGGAGGGGGCAGGTTGAAATGACCATATATAGTCATATCACCTGATCACCTTAACATATTTAAATATATATACTGAAATTGAATTAACTCCTAGCCATCTAGGAAACCCTTCCAGGGCTGTCAAGAAACCCTAGGGCTTCACGAAACCCTGGTTGAGAAAGTCTGGTGTAGGTCTAGAAGTTGGGAGACCCATGGCTGAATCCCCACTCTGCCATGGAAACCTGAAAGAAAAGCACTGCTTTGAATCTCCCTGGAAGGATTGCCATCTCTGGGTTAGGAAAAACCTGGAGATTTTGGGGGTGGAGCCTGGGGAGGGCAGGGTTTGGGGAGCGGAAGCACTTCAGCAGGATATAATTAATTAATTAATTAAATTCACTTAGATTTTTATACCACCCTTCCATACAGTTCTGGGCGGTTTACATAAAAAGATATAGGGTAATGACATAGAACATCATAACAAATATATGAATCATAACATAACATATCAACTAGAACAATATTTCAACTGGAATGGTAACTTGCACAGAACCCTTAGGTAAGTCAGTATATTCAGTCATGGAAGGGGGTGCCTGAGGGGGGGCCAGCAGATGCTGCTGGGTTGGTTGGCTTCAAGCAATGCCTCGGAGTCCACCATCCAAAGAGAGGGAGGACATGTTATCTGTCGCCATGATACTGACACTCAGGGTCGCTCTGTGAAACCAAAGAGCAGACAAACATCTTCCTCATCATGTTCCCTCCTCCTTAATTCACTGATTTTGCTGCTGTGGGAGACACCAGAGGCCATTGGCTTAAATGGCTTTAAAAAGAAATTGGACAAACCCACCTGGAAGGTCCCTTTATAGAGGAAAAGAAACAACTTGCCATGAATGAATGCAGTCAGAGGGGATGCATCTCTCAACAGCCATTACTCATGATGGCTAAACAGAACCCAATGTCCAGCCCTGGCAGAGAACTCCTGAGTGACATTTATGGGGCAGAGGAATGCAAATAGTACATGTGTGTCCTGATGGCATCTGTGCCCTGTTTATGACGTTGAAAGCCAGTTTGCTGTGAGAGCCAGCTTGGTGTAGTGGCATAGCAGCCTCGAATCTGGAGAACCGGGTTTGATTCCCTACTCCTCCACAGGCAGCCAGCTGGGTGACCTTGGGCCTGCCACAGTTCTTCAGCATTCTCTCAGCCCCCCCTACTTCACAGGATGTCTTCTTGTGGGGAGCGGAAGGGTAGGTGATTGCGAGCTGCTTTGAGACTTCTTTTGGTAGTAACCAACCCAGCTCTTCCTCCTCCTCTGTCTTCTTCTGTCTGGCCATTGTAGGACACAGAGTTCTATGACTTTCAGTCTGATCTAGCAGGGCTCTGAATGTGGTTTGAGACCTGCCTGGTGCACACAAGGGACTGAATGCCCCAACGTGAGATGGGAGGTGCCTCTTCGAAGAGAGACCCTGATCCAGTATTCGGAAGATGTCCTGCCATTTGTGAAAGAGGGGCAGGCCAGACTCAGGGCTGATTCCAACATTCCTTGATCCTGACAAGTTGTGAAGGTTGGAGGACAAAAAGATACATGCACACACACACACACACACACATACACACACTTATAGCAGAACACCAGTATTAGATTCCAAGGAGGTGTGATGTGGGGGAGTAATGTTCCCACCTGTGGGGTAAAAATAGCATTTCAGGCTGTTCACGAGCAGATAAAAATCACGGGAAACCATCAACATCATCCAGTCATCCAATCTAAAATAGAATCAATGGAGGGAAAAGGAAAACAAGCTCCTTAGACAAGCAACAAACAGATCAGAGTGATTCCCCATGGCTCCTTGTATTCCCTGGGACCCATTCCCCTCTCCTGTCTCTTCGCCAAAGCAAAGAGCTGGCCTTGACTTTCTTCCATCGTACTGTTATCAGGAGGCACGTCAGGAGAACTAAGGAGGGACGACCTCTGTGTCTGCAGGGAGCGCCCATTTGGAAGCAACTCCTTTCATCGTAGGCTTGCAAAGAACTTCCTGACCTTCTGCCAAGCCTCCCAGTGTCTTATGACTGAGCCCAGCCCTCATGGCAGCCACTCAATCCTAGAGTGCCTACAGGTTCCACACAGGTTGGTGGCCCTGAGCAGAGGAAAGCTACGCCAAACAAGCCTGTCAGGTAGACCCACGTTTTTCACCTGTTTTGTCCCAATCGTCAGGGCTGGTCTATTCACGTAGCACATGCTATGAGTCCCACACTGTCCCTCCCCATGGATCAGGGCTGTAGCCTCTCTCCTCCCCCCTTTGCCCTTTTTAAGGACACTTGGAGAGGCAGCCCTTTCCACTGTGGGGGACCCCTCTGCTCCCTGTCTGGCTGCCCCTGATACAATTGTACTCTGCCAGGCCTTGCAAATCCTTAAACCACTTCTGCCAATAATAAACGGCAAACAGACCCAAACACCATCCATGTAATACATTTAGGACCAAACCAAAAGCCCCATAAGTTTGCACACACTTTCAAGTTCCTCAGAAATCTTCACCAGACTTGATGAAGAGTTCTGGGAGACTCAAAAGCTTGCACATTTTTTATGTTGAGCTGATCCTGTAAAGCGGTTTACATGGATGGTGTTTTGGGTTTTTTGAAGTCTGTATCAGATATCAGATACTCTTAGATCCTTGAGAGATCCTTGAGAGTCAGAGGAGACAAGGCTGACCTTGGTAGGCCAAGAATCTGGCTCAGTGGATGGCCACTTCATGCATTCAGGGTGCTCATAATTTTCACATTCAGTGAACCAAGAGCCAGTCGACACAAACATGGTGGTCACTGGACTGGTTGCAACCCAAAGTGATGGCTTGGATGTGGGAGCAAGCTATCTTCGGTTCTACGCAAGCACCATGCTAATTAATGGAGCGTTGTTCACACAAGCCTGCCACTCTTGTGCACACATGTTCATTGTCCGATGGAACGATGAGGTGCATGTGTGAATGGACAATCCCAAGAGACAGAATCTCTGCCTTCTCTAGGGTTGCCAAGTCTAGATTTGGACATTTCTGGATGGTGGGGTAGGTGGAACCGGGAGAGGTTAGGGTTTGAGGAGGCAGGGAAGGGTCTAATGCCATAGATTCTAATCTAAGCTTTAAAGAGAACCGATCTCTATAGGCTGGAGATCTGCTGTATGCCAGAATATCGCCAAACCTCACCTGGAAGTTGGCAACCCTAGCCTTTGCTTTCAATTGCTGCTTTTCAATTAGGTCATCTTTAGACACTCAGCTGCCAGTCATCAACAGGAACATACAGAAAAATCAACTCAAATTCCTGCATGTCTGAATTGTTGGGAAAACAATCAATTAGACTCACTTATGCAAAGCAGGGGGTGCTGTGGGCGTACGGTGACTTTTCAAGTTAGTGGTACACCAGAAAGCTTTCTGCTGAATTGTGACTCAAAAAATAAACACCAGGTGTGGGCCTCTCCTTCACAGGAAGAGTCCCCATCTACTGGCTTGGCTCCCCCAATGAAGAATGGCATGGAGGCTTGGGGGTGGAGCTTGGAAGCTGAGGGTGGGATGATGTACACATCTTGGTTTTCTAGTGTGATTTGACAGTGCCAGAGACCTCTGCCAAATCTACCAGGTGGGTGGGACCTGCTCTGCTTCCACAAGCAGGCAAGCAAGCAGGCAGGCAGGCTATAATGTTTTGCGGGGCTTGCCAGGGTGCTGGATCCTGTTGTACTGTACAAACACTACTCTTTTAAGGGGGTCCTTGATAAACAACAAATCCACTGCAAAAGACAATCCATACCTTAAAAACTGTGCATACATGTTGTATAAGTTTGTTGATGGCTTCAGGCTTCCTACAGGTTCACACAACAGCAGGAGCAGACTGGAAATTGTTCTAGAATAAGAAGAGAAGAAGAGGGTTTTTTTTGTTCCCCACTTTTAGTTTCCCCACTTTTTACTCCCCAGAGGAGTCTCAAAGCAACTTACAATTACGTCCCCTTTCTCTCCTCACAACAGACACTTTGTGAGGTGGATGTAGCTGACAGGGTCTGAAGAGAACTGGACTGTGACAACAGCTCTAAGAGAACTGTGTCTAACCTAAGGTCACCCAACTGGCCGCCTGTGGAGGAGGAATGGGAGCTCAAACTTCTCCAGATTAGAGGTCATTGCACATAACCACTACACCAAGCTACACCAAGGGTAGCCCCTACACCAAGCCAAGCTGAGTGGCCCCAGAAGCCAGCATTGCATGGGTCCCTCAGTTCTACAGTGCAAACCAGAGTTATACACTCACCTGAGGCTTCCTTCTGGGAGCAGAGCAGGCAAAGACCAACTGATACCAACTGCTACTACCCGCAAAGGATCCGAGCCACGTGGCCCACAAGGTACTGGTAGATTTGCTAGAGGCTTGGTTACGCATCTTCCTACCCACCAGAGGTAACCTTTAGGGTTTGAGCCTACCTGGGAAGACGTCAGTTTCCTGGTAAAAAGAAAGACAAGAGCTGGGCTTGGCTAGAACAGGCTGAGCTCCAGAAGTACTGCCTGTATCTCCAAGTTAAACCTCTGTTGCTTGGGCTGGGAACCGGTCCAGTGTGCGGAGCAAAACAACAGAGTGTCATTGACTGGCGGATGCCAACTCCTGTGCCCTCCCATTAACTTGATGAACTCAGCCTTTGAAGAACAACCCTTCCATGTTCTTTAAAAACCTTTATTATCCTCTTTAATCTGTGTCTCATGACTACCTGCTCTCAGCATCACAGTCTTTCCTACTAGATGTAGACATGTTTAACGACCATCCTCTAATTTTACAATCTGGTCTCCATGCATGTGTTAAGGGTTGTATTGTCCTGTGCCTGTGACGCTGTTCTCTTTCATTGTGTCATCTGCCTTGAGTCTCTTTGGAAAAGGTGGCTAATAAATGAACTCAGCAAACAGGTATATTCTTTCTTCCCATGGAATATGCAGACTGGTGGTTCTGGGAGAGCTGGTGTGGGGTTGTGGTTACAGGGTGGAGAAGCATGTTCTGATCCAAGGTAACTGTGGGCTGGTCATTCTCTTGCCGCATAACCTATCCCACAAAATTGTTGTGAGGGTAACATCTGGGATGGATAAGGCCATGCGTGCCACACTGAGCTACTTGGAGTTAAGGTGGGATAGAGACATGCAGGGAGGGTTTTCCAAGGATCATTTCAAGAGAGAATATTTAGTGCATCGTCAAAGGATAGAGATAGAGCCTCTTGTGGCGCAGAGTGGTAAGGCAGCCGTCTGAAAGCTTTGCCCATAAGGCTGGGAGTTCAATCCCAGCAGCCAGCTCAAGGTTGACTCAGCCTTCCATCCTTCCGAGGTCGGTAAAATGAGTACCCAGCTTGCTGGGGGGTAAACGGTCATGACTGGGGAAGGCACTGGCAAACCACCCCGTATTGAGTCTGCCATGAAAACGCTAGAGGGCGTCACCCCAAGGGTCAGACATGACTCGGTGCTTGCACAGGGGATACCTTTACCTTTACCTTTACAAAGGATAGAGATTGTTCGTGGAAAACCAAATCAATATGCTTTTGTACTGCAGATATTCACTTTCTGTCATTATCAAACCTGCTGCTGCTTCTACTCTATCTCCCCTAAAGGAATTTGAAATCTTGCTGGTTCTGGGGGAGATTAGAAACACTGGGGTGAAGCATTGCAGTATTGTTTTCTCGCTGCCTGCTTTTATGGCTCCTGGTGAGCAGCAACCCGAAACTGGAATCTGCTACTATATCCAGGTACGAGAGACACTCAAGAGCATGATAATTGAAAATTCAGCTTCTCTCCTCTTTTTAATTTAGTGACAGAAGACCCGATGAATAATTTTGAGGGAACTCAAAAGCTGTGCACGGCTATGCCTTGTTCAGTTGGAGCTAATAAAAAGTAGTCGAAGAAGAAAAGTTGGTTTTTATACCCTGCTTTCCATTACCCGAAGGAGTCTTAATGCAGCTTATAATTGCCTTCCCTTCCTTTCCCCAGAACAGACACCCTGTGAGGGAAGTGGGCTGAGAGAGCTCTGACAGAACTGTTCTGTGAGAACAGCTCTAGCAGGAATGTGACCAGCCGAAGGTCACCCAGCTGGCTGCAGGTGGAGGAGGAGTGGGGAATCAAGATTAGAGGCCACTTCAGATTAGAAGCCACTACATCAAGTATTACAAGGATTTTGTTCTTTGTCTGGATTTTACTTTTGGGCCCAAACTTGTTTCAGAAAGGACCTGATGTTCAGATGAAACTACATTCCCCTTCTGGCCACACGGTGTCTCCCTGGCACCATCAAAATGTATGTACTTTTCAACTGGGCTGGTAGGATTTTTTTAATGCTCTTTTTTTTGTGCATAGGATTTTATTTTATATTAAAAATAGAAAAAAACCCTTTGTCTACCTGGAGTAATAGTTAACCCTGCTAAGTTAACCATCCCTATTGACCAGAGTTGGGGTTGGCACTGGACAACTTCCATTAAAAGAATGAGAGCTTGTTCTCGAATAGAAAATTTCAGGTTTCAAAAAAGAAAAGAAAAAATTAACAGTATCCTCCCCCTGCAAAAGTCTGAGATCTGAGTCTTGTCGCACCTTAAAGGTCCAGTGGCACCATAAAGACCAATGAGATTGTCAAGGTATCAGCTTTCATGAGCCAGATCTAGCAAACTCAAAGCTGGCTTTTCGACTGTGAACCAGCTTACCTACCTACCTGAAATGATCCTCCCAAAATGGCATAGCTCCATTCTGCACCTGCCTGACCTACCTGCTCCTGCACAGACGCTCCTCCCTCTGGCTCGGAGGCAGATTTCTGAAGATAACAACCACTCTCGGTCTTGAATAATGCTGAAACAAAACTCCCTTTATGTACAATGGATCTCAGCTAGGGCGGAATGAAGGAGAACATTATTTATTGCAAGAAGGTGTTGCTAGAAACAAATAAAAGCGAAAAATAGCTGTTCTTATTCAAGGTATTAATTGCTGATGCTCTTATACATTTGAGCTTGATGAAAGGACTGTATCTTATTGCATTTTTAAAATCCCCCTCCCCCCCATGGTTCTCCCTTCTGGGTAGAATCTGCACTTCCATTTTTTTTCACTTGTCAAATTCTAGTCGATTTGGACCTGTATCTACAGCCTTCCTTTCCCCCCAATTTTAAACACATTGTCCTTCTGCATTTGCATTGTCCCAGTTTTCGGTCTCTTTCCCATTTGGTGGAGGGAGGGGGGTTAGGTGAAGCTACAGCCAGTATTGGAGGAGCACAAGGCTGGAGAGTGCTTTATTTTCTGCCTTTTGACTCTCGAGTTTAGAGCCATAGCAATCTGGGGGAGGGCAAATGGAGCATGAGGTTGTTTGTTTATCTTTCTTTTCATGAAGAAAGGCGGGGAGGGCAGGCAGCAGCCTCACAGAGAACGAGGAGGGGAAAGTAAATCCAAGAGGCAAATCTCTGCTTGTGTAGAAGTGTGGGCTTGGAGCACAGTCACTTTAGAAATGAGGGCAACTGGGAATGGCAACCAGGCATTCTTTGACTGCAGAAACAGTCTTGAAGATGTGGGGATGGAGTCTTGGGCGGGGGTCCCTCAATAGAGCACAATGCCATAGAACCCACCCACCGAAGCATAGGTTTAAGACCAACAACGTTCAGTTCTGGGTATAAGCTTTGGATGCAGGCACACTTCTTCAAGGGGCCACCAGGCTCAAATGTTGTTCTAAACAATTTGCAATCCTCAACTTGTTCTGAAGTGGCGCCTAGGAAGCAATCGAATGACTTTGGAGTTCATCAAGTCACACAGTCTCGAGACACGTCTTCAAATGCCCATAACTCTCACAAAAGTCACTAAGGTTACATCCTTAAGATCTCTTTCCAGGGAGTAGGTTCCATTGGCTGAATTGGGATTGATTTCTGGGTAGACCTGCTTAGGAGCACTCCAGAGAGATTGACCTCTGAATCTGGAAGTTTCTGGTTCAGCTCGTGCTTCTGCCATGAACGTCATAGGCACAACGAAGCCATGGCCTCTCTCAGCATCCACTCCGTGAGAGTAACACTGCATAGCTACCTGATGGGGTCATCAGTAAGGATTGTCCATTTTATCTGAGCTCCCACACAGTCCCAGAACCTCTCTCTTTAGAAATGTGTTCTCTCCTCACTTCCCTTGGCACATATCAGTGAGTGTTAATCAAAGTAATTTTTACATTGATAAAGTATGTGCTTGCAGCCTAATATCCAGCAGCAAAAGTGACACTGATGTTCCATGCGTGGCCACTGGCCACCTCTGCATGGGCACCTGCAAGTCCCCATAAAGAGAATAATGTCACAGTGATTGCTGTATTTTTGTTTATTTATTTATTTTACATTTATATACCGCTCTCCCCTGGGGCTCAGGGCGGTTTACATAAAAACTTGGCGGAATAGGAACCGTACAGAGAAATCAGTGGCTAGAAAATCAGTGGCTAGAAATTACATAACAGTAATAGTAAATGGCAATAACAATAGAGTACTAATATGGTAGAACAAGGGAGCAGCAGTGATTATTGCAGCATCCTGAGGCTGGATGGTAAGCAGGAAGAGCATTTAAAATAGCAAATGCTCATTGGGGGATTAGGAGCTTGTGCTTTCCAGTGGCTGTAATAAAAAATTACCGACCCAGACTTCACTCAATAGCTTTCTCTCCTGCTCTGAAGAAGGATCTTAATGTTTTTAAAGGGGGGAAAAGGCACAGGTAAAATAGCCACTTAGCATGCGTGTGCAGTCAGGGGTTCCTGAATTGCCCATTATAAGTTACAGTCCTGATCTATGAGGGGATGCTTCTGTTTGGCCAAGCCGTGATCAGCAGAGAAGAAAGCATGGATTCTTAGAGTGGAAGTAATATACTAATTTTGATCCAAAAATATCATTCTTCCTGCTGTAGATTGATTGAAGTTGTGTCGATAGGGCTGTTTTGTACAACATTTTAAGTTAGGAATTTGACAGGAAGCCCACCTGAAACACACACCACCAACATACACAAGACATGGAAATAGTGAGCAGAGAATGGGACAGCACACATTGAACAGCCTTTTTATTAGACACCTAGAAGAAGAAGAAGAAGAAGAGTTGGTTCTTATATGCCGCTTTTCCCTACCCGAAGGAGGCTCAAAGCGGCTTACAGTTGCCTTCCTATTCCTCTCCCCACAACAGACACCCTGTGGGGTGGGTGAGGCTGAGAGAGCCCTGATATCACTGCTCGGTCAGAACAGTTTTATCAGTGCCGTGGCGAGCCCAAGGTCACCCAGCTGGCTGCATGTGGGGGAGTGCAGAATCGAACCTGGCTCGACAGATTAGAAGTCCGCACCCCTAACCACTACACCAAACTGGCTCTAACAACCTATTTAGCATATGGTGATCAGGGCTCATGCCTTGGGTGCCGTACTTGATGGAGACACACAGGACCTGATCAAGCCCCCATGGGCCAACCAGCCCATGCCCAGTGACACCTGCCCTGGTGGGCGGAGGACTGCTTGGCAGTATGTGTGCCACCTGTGGGCAGCCCAGACCCCCAACATCGTGGACCTGAGGCTGTATTCCTCCCCTCCCCCCCAACTGGCAGACATAGAGGAGCATTAATGAATCCCAGCAAGCAAGGGCAACAAGACATTTGTGGTATGAGCTTTTGCGAGTTGAAGCTCCCTTCATTGATCTGTAAAGTGCTACTGGACTTGAATCCAGCTCTTCTCCTGGAGATCAACAAGGCTCTTAAATGACTTCATTAGATCAACAGAGAAGAGGGCTCAGTAGTACACATACATTCTGATTAGACGCTAAGAGGGAGATCACGTCTACCTGATGCCAACGGAATAATAGTGAAGGGCATAGCAAAGAGGAGAGTGTAATATCTTCTAGCATGCCTAGGACATCTCCAAGGGCCACTAAGAATTCCCTCAGATGTGGATTATTTTTTTAAGTTTCCAAATTTCTGAGTTCCTGAAGCATTAGAGTTGCAAATTCTCCTCTGAGGCAGAGGGAATGCAACTGACATAGACCTGGCCAAAGAGTTACCTGTGCTCTGATAGAGCTCCTTGGGCTTGCAGTGGTGTGTGATTTGAGAAAAGAGCAGCAACTGGTTTCACTTTGGACAACCTGTCCTCTGATGTCGCTGACAATGCTGCAGTGAATTCTGGGAAACACAAGTCAGCATTTCAAAAACGGAAGCAGCTTAGCTTGTGACTGATAGATGTGGGCTGTACATGCCATGTATTTCACTTCACAAGTGCCTTATAACGGGGAAGAGAGCACTGAGTTTCAATGTAAAAGCCTTTGCCAGTGTGTTCTCATGCTTAGCCAAAAGTACAGGCTCCATGAGGTCCTTCTTTGAGTTTGTAGATGGAGGGCATAGAGATCTGGTTTGGCATAGTCCCATGCGGTGGTTGTCTCAGATGCCTACTGCTGAACAGTTCAAGTGAGTAGCCGTGTTGGCCTGAAGTAGCACAACAAAATCAGAGTCCAATAAGAGCAACAAGGATCTATCTCTGTGAACTTTCGAGTGCCTGCACTCTTCCTCAGACCACAGAACAAGGATGATGGAGTTCCATTCCAACCGGCTCAACGTGGTGCCTTCCATAAAGACAGATTCACATGGGTAGCCGTGTTGGTCTTGCCTGTGCTGAACACGTACTTCCTGTCATGTGGGGAAGAAGACTATGAAAAAGTGTAGGAAGGATTCAGTCCAGAAGAGGAGTCATCTCTTACTCTGTGTGATATGTACTTCCTATACAATTTGATGGCATGTTCAATCCCATTATGAAAAAATATGTTAGCTGCACAGAACTCCTGAACGAACTTCTCGAATAATTTAAGGAGAGGAGACAGAAATAGTTCTATGGAAGATCTGCTATGGCCACACTGATCAACAACTCTGCATCTCAAAGGGCAAAATTCCAAACTGAAGCAGACCGGCTGTTCTCAAGACACATTGACCACCTTGAGAAATGGTTTAATTTTGATATGTCAGATTTCAACAACAAAGCACTGTTTGCGCTTGACAGTCCTGTGAGTGGGATCCATTAGAAAGTCTTGTCAAAGCCCTTAATTTTGGCCCTGGACACTGACAGGCTGTTTGATGATTTCTGCATCATGTCAAAATGCCAAAAAGAGATTTTCTCACAGGAAAAGAAGATAGACCAGAGATGGGTAAAGATGTTCAGGTGCATTCCAGATAGTGGTGAGAGCCATCTGTGGAAGCTGGACTCTTTTGTGCTGTCTGTCCCTGTATCCAGGGTCTATTGTGAGCAAGTGGCACAGCTCCGAAGCAAGGGAAGAACCTGGCTGAGTGATAGCCCTGTCAAAGCAGAACTCCAGGTGAAAGTGGGTTTCCGGATGCACCATGAAGAACTCTGTGAGTTTATAATGTCAAGACCAGATTCGCTGAAAGCAGCAAGAAGCCAAGATAAATATTGTTTTAATTCCCCAAAGCAGAGAGCAGTATAACCATGACAGATTCTCTTGTTTTGTTCATTTGTTCATCGTGTACTGTTTGCTTGGGCTTTTTGTTCTGATTGTTGAATGATTAAATTATTTTACCTTAAAGATTGTTGTAATTTTTGCACTGGAACAAGGTCTAAAAGACTACAAATAATGTAAAGTGGGGAAAAGGTGGGCGTGGGAAGTGATATAAGGTAGTTATTTAAATTTGAATTTTGGAAGAAGGAAGTTATTTCAGAGGAAGAGGTGGGTTTGCAGGTATGCCCCAGAAGTGACATCACAGGAAGGGGTGGGGGTTTGGTGAAATGCGCTGGAAGTGGCACCATTGGAAGGGGTGGCGCTTGGGAAATGACATCACTTGCTAAGCACCACCCCAAAGTCTCTGGGTATTTCCAAGGTCGGACCTGGTCCATTTAGCTAAGTAAGGCTTATAAGTTTAAAAGTTATCAGTAGTTAAAGGTTATGGTAATTGTAACTATGTGGATTCAGTTGACCAAGTCTATTGGAATCTAGGCCTTGCCACAGCCTGCAGCCTTTTGAAAGTAAGAAAGGGGGACATTTGTAATACCAAATAACATTTTCCCAAGGTTCCCCCCCCTTTTATTTTCATTTTGCAAATTGAATCTGAAACTCTCATTAAGAAATCTTTAAATCTGATTGAAGGGCATGGGAATGTTCACTTGAACTTTGACTTCATTAAGCAATTAGTTTTGGGGGGCTTTTTTGGGTAACAAAATTAATGTTTAAGTAATGAAGCCAAAGCTGTATTTAATTAGCTCATTAAGCAATCAAACTAATCAAATAAGATTTTTTAAAAACTTCATTAACTTATTGGGTCAAAGGTGCCACGTGACAGCTGCCAGCCAATGGAAAGTGACGGAATAAGATAGTCGGCAAAGATGCAATATTCACTAATGAGTTAAGTGATATCAGATCCTTTGGGAATAATCTAATGGTCTGCACTGCATGGTTTGCTCACAAATTGTGCAGTCCACATCTCACTGAATTAAAACAAAATCTGCCTGAGGATATTAATAGGCCTGGATAGCACCCAACGTTTATCGAATCATAAGGCTGGAAGGAATCCAGTGGACCATCTCATTCAGGATCCTCCAGAGAGAGAATTTGCTATACCTTAAAGCTTCTTCGACAGATGTGTGCACAATCTGCTTTTGAACACCTCCGAGGAAGTTAATTTCACAACCACCCTTGGGAGCCCGCTTGGAGCCGAAATGCTTGAAAAGCCGGACGAGACTTTTAAGAAAAATATTGCATGTCACAATCCTTTCTGGATTGGAGGATTTCAAGGCCAGGAGGATTGCAAATCTGAATGCTCCTCCTATATGAAAGTGCATCAACTCCAGAAAAGCTAGCTTCCCAAGGGTCTACGCTGATCTCTTCTAAGAGCCCTAGATTTCTATGTGCAATATTTTTTTTACATTAATCTAAAGTGACATATTTCTTTGTTCAATCATGTGTTTTTATCTATAGTGAGACTTATGCCCTGAGACTGAAGTCAGGCTACAGAATTTGAAAACAAATGTCCATGCCCCTATCTGGTGGAATGAGCTTCCAGAAGAGCTTAGGACCTTGTTGGAGTTATCACAGTTCCACAGGGCCTGCAAGATGGAGCTCTTCCACCAGGCATTTGATTGAGGCGGAGATGAAGAACATCAGCTGGACCCCTCCTCTGAACATCTGATTCTTGAAATTTGGTGGAATCTGAATTGAAACAGCTTAGTACCCTATTGAATACCCCGGTCTATGGCATGGACATGATGGCCCATTGAGTTGTCAGGAGGGGGAAGGGTAGGTGGGGGTATTGCTGGGGGTACTACTGATATAGACCACCATGAGACAGCTGGTCTGGGAGTGGTTGTCAACAGATACGATAAATCAAATCAAAATCAAATGTGTGTAATAACGCTGATCGTACTGCACAGTGCTACTTGAAAACGCACCATAAACAGGCTTGAGTGACTCAAAACAGTCAAACTGTTGGACAGAATCAAATAACAAATAGTCTGCCTGCTCCCAACCGGCAAGCAGAATGTGAGCCTCGCTGGTGAGTGTCCGAGCCCCCATGATATATATGCCATGTTAGCCTTGAGATTAAAATGTCTATGGCCTCTTGTGACTCTCAACAAGACGCAAGCTGTACACTGGAATAATTGCATTAAAAATCGGCCGACTATATCAAGGACAGGAGGGCCTCCTAAGCAAGGATGGGGAGAAAATGTGTGCGATATAGCACAAGCATGACTGCAAAGATGTAGACAGCAATAATGGCTAATTAAACAGCCTGATCACTCCGATAATAAGGTGCGGTGCTTGGGGAAGAACATTTTTTAAAAAAAAACTAGAAACTCTTGGAAGCTGTACTGTTTGTTCATTTGCAATTCCAAAGGCTCTGGGATTGTGGGGGAGAGCCAAGGATAAACAATCCTAAACAGCTGTACTTTAAATTACTGTTGTCTGAGGAATGGCTCATGGGAGGCCGAAACAGTGCTGTTTTCAAATGTGGTGAGCTTTCCTCTTAATTTATTATACATTCATATTCCAATAGTCCCGTTCCTCCATTAATAAATCTATGTACAGATTGTATGATTTAGGAAGACGGTAACCGGAGGTAACTGGTTTGCAAACTCCTTCCTGAAGCAATTTAGTAGAGAGACAGCCATCCACTTCCCCTTCTATCTCCAGAAGGAAAAGGTCCTAGAGATTTTAATGGCCTGGAACATTCATGGCGCAGATGGTTGAGCAGGTAAACCCCTTCTCCTATCATGCATAGGGAGAAATTAGATGTTGTCTGATCTGGTCTGGGACTCCAAATGCACACAAATATACACCCCAATCTCCCTGCCTATGATGAACAATAATCTATCAATATCCTTCCTTTCCCACCCCCCCACCATGCCTACACCTTACATCCTCTGTCTTGGCACTGCTTGACAGCCAAGCCAGCAAAAGGGAACTGAGCTGTCAGCAATGATGGACAACGTTTATCCATGCATGATTCCAGGTGGAATACCCCTCCTAACCCTTGGCGGAAACATCCATCAGCCAGGTGTTGTGCACTCCTTGTGCCAAGATGAGGTGTACATGCGGGTGTACGGATGATGTTGTGGAGATCATGGAGAACTCTCAAAACACATATGCCAGGGCTTATTTATTTATGTAAATTCTCTTCTCCCCTATCTGCATAATTAAAAGGGAAACTTGGAACCTCACAACGATACGTGATTAGAATTTGTGCAAGCAGGGCCCAGTGCTACGGCACACCTGTGCATTTCCCTTGCGTGCATGTGCACAGACGGTTCGTTGCTTGGAGTCCCATTCTGTGACATTTAGAGCATAGAAAGAGCAAGCAAAAACTCTGTGACAGCAGTAGACTAGAAATGGGTTCTCATACAGTTAATTTCAATTCATTTTTGCTTGACTTTGCTTCCAATATTCTTTTAGAATTGCACATTTCTCCTCCTGGAAAGGCACAGTCTGCATCTGGTTGCATTTTCTTTCTTTCTTTCTTTCTTTCTTTCTTTCTTTCTTTCTTTCTTTCTTTCTTTCTTTCTTTCTTTCTTTCTTTCTTTCTTTCTTTCTTTCTTTCTTTCTTTCTTTCTTAAAAAATGCTCTTACATACACTTTATCAATCACAGACGTTTATACACTTGTGCCATAACAGCCTCCCACTCACACAGAGGCCTGTGCTTAAATTTCTCACATTCAAATACAGCTGAAGAACACCCCAGTCCGGAACAGAGTTACACCCTTGTGACTCAAGAGAAGGCTGTAACTCTGCCTTTCAGAGTACCACCCCCCTGCCCCCTCCCCGCCCCGGGTGACACACGCTTGCACAGTGCAAAAGTGATTGTTCTGTTCCTTCGTGGTTTTGAAATTTGCTGAATCTCTTACATTCCAGTAATCAGAATCACCTCCGGGGAAATGACTAAGAAAACCCCGGCATGGAAATGGGCCTCCTCATTCATTAATTTGACCACAGCTGCCTCAAACGCTTTGCTTGAATTTCAAATTCCTTCATCAGCGTTTGGAGGGGAAGGGAATTTGAAATTAGCCCCCGATCTAGTTTCAGGCTTATGGTCTTAACCTCCCGCCCCCACATTTTCTTCAATTCTGATCGTCCATTCATGGCTTCATCTACAGGGGTGGTACAAACTAAGTTACCAACTCCAGCTTGGGAAATTCGAGGAGATTTGGGGGTAAAACCTATTCAACGTTGAGAGGAAGGGAGCTCAAGCAGGGATGTCATGCCAGAGAGTCTCCACCCAAGGAGGGCTGCCCACACTGGGTTGGAAGTAGCTGGAGACCTTAGGAGTGAAGAGGGGAAGGGAGTGGGTATGATTTGGGGTGGGGAGGGACCTCAATGCTCTGGGGTCCACCCACCAAAGCAGCTGTTTTATCCAGGAGAAATGATCTCAAACTTGAGGCTTCATTCATTCTAGCTGGATCATCAAAAGACGGCAGGAGGCTGGCAGGAACGAGGGGAGAGACAGCAGTCAGAAGGAAGGCAGATGATGGGAGACAGCAGGAGCCTACCTGGTCACTGGCCACATGCAGCGGGCCAGGCACAGAGTGCTGGAACTGACAGGAGAGCCTGAGCATGCATCTGAGAGAGAAGGTAGCCAGCTGAACAGTGTCAAAGACTGAGAAGAGGTTTGGTCTTCCTGGCACCCCGGAAGATGGCACAGCCTCCACCAATGCAAGTCAAAGGGATGATGGTGTTACAGAGAGATACATTAAGGGAGAGGGAGTGAAAAAAAGGTTGGCCAAGGAGGAACCTACAGGACAAACCAATGTTAAAGGTTCAATACCAGTCTGAAGCTTTGGTGAAGAAAAATACCAGGGCAGAGTCTGCACTTACTTTTTTATTCCATTGTCAATCCTGTTGAATTCAGATCGCTTTGAACTCGGGTCTTCCTCTCCCCCCCAACTCCCCATTGAAACAGGAAAGTCTTCTGCACATGGTTAGGGTAGTTCAGAAGGGGGGTGGGGGAGCCGAGTCTCTTTCTTTCATTTCTTGAAGGGGGGGGGGAGAGAGAAGCCTGGCAGGGAGCCTCTTTCTTTTCTTGGAGGGGGGGGGGAGAAGATCGAAAAAGGCAGAGGAGGGAGGAAAAATCCAGGACCAACAGAAGTTGAGAGAAATTAGGGGCTTCTCCTTTAAGGCAAGCTTTTCACATGACCAGTTGTGGCCTATCAGAGGTTCTCTACCAGGGAGCTTGGTTTCCCAATCCGGATTTCAATATTGAGCATTAAAAGCACTCCAAGATATCGCGCAATAAAGGTAGGGTCACTCCGGAACAATCCTTCTTGCTGCAGATGGAAAATTTAAATTGCCCAAAATCCAAACGGAAATCGCATTCTGTGTAGAGGGCAGGGACTGAATCGACCTGTGGTTGGAATAAAAGCTCCGTGCAGTTTACACCCAGGCCAGGGAGAAGGCCAGGAATGCTTGTCCCGGAAAAGCTGGTTTTCTACCTGAGTTTGCCTCTCAATCCGGTCTCCAGGGAGGAAAGAGGAAGCTCTGTGTGTGAAAGGATTGTGAGTGTTGCTCTTGTGTAGAGGGAAAGGTCAGTCAGTCAGGTGTGCAGCCTACATCTGTATAGGAAGCTCACAGCCAGCCGCATTTAATTCATCCCAGCAAGAGATCCTCTTTGCGATGCTAGTCACACGGCAGGCTTGCCTTCAGATTCTGGGTGGCCTGGTTCTGACAGGATCCTGTGAGAGAGAGAGGATGGCAAAGGAAACCCCTGTAGGCCAGTGCCTTCTACTTGCATTGCTGCTGGCCACTGCCAGCCGCTTGGGAACGATGAGGGGTGTCTTTTGTAACAGAATTATGGATGAAAAGGATTTCTCCTCATGCTTTGCTTCTCACCAAGGACTTGAATTCAGATCTCTTGGATCTAAGTTAGGGATAATTTTCAGTTTCTCATCCCTACTACTTCGGTTCTCCAATCTTCATTTTGATTGCGGATTTCTCTTTTTGTGCATCAGGTCCAGGACTTCGCCTCAGTTCCACACTCCTGAAGTTCCTCCATAAAAAACAGGCACAGTCTTCCTCCATATCTGAACCTCAAATCGTTCAAATTCAATATGAACCATCAGCATTCAAGCATCTATAAATCAGCATTTATATGTGCCTTCCTGCCTATCCACCCACCCGTCCATCCGTCTGTCCGTCCGTCTGTCTGTCTGTCTATCATATACTGTCTGTATAAATAGCATAAACACTGGCTATAAAATCCTCACAACTGACATACACAAAAGCAACACATCCAAAAAACTGACCTCAGAAAGCTGAACACGAACGATTGGCACAAATATGAATGAATGTACTGCAAAAATGAAATCTGCCTATTCTTACTTAGAATCATAGTGTTGGAAGGGACCTCCAGAGCCATTGAGTCCAACCGCCTGCACAATGCAGGCACTCACAACTACCTGCCCACCTATAGGGACTCCAATTTCATGCCCAAATGATCCCTCCCCACCAAAAATCTCCAGAATCCAGCCTGGCCTGGAGGAAATTCACCTACCATCCTACAGTGGCAATTGTCAATTCCCTGGGTATACAAGGAAAGGCCACAAGAGACAAACACTGTCACATCCCTCCCTGCCCACCTACTCACAATCTGCCTAAGATCGTAAAACCAGCATTTCTTGAATGTTATTTAATTTATATGGCCACTAAAAGTCAGAAACAACTTGACAGCACTTAACAGACACACACACACACTTAAATGTAGCTTTCTCACCGGATGACAGCATGTGATGGTGGTTCAGATGTTTTCCTCTTTAAAAGGCCAACATTTCATATTTTGAGAAGCCCAGCACCAATTCATTGGTCACCACTTGCAAGGGCAGGAAACTGGGACTGGGAGGATGCGACATCCCTTTCCAAGGTTATTATTCACAAGCATAACCAGGGTTATTGCAGGAGGCAAGGAAGCAGGAACATGTTCTGCAAGGATTGTCATTTCTTGGCAGAACTTCAGTCCATGTTCTCACCACTTGGTGGGCACTGAGGGTTGCCAGCTCTGGGTTGGGAAATACCTGGAGACTTTGGGGATGGAGCCAGGATTGAGCAGGATATGAGAAGGGGAGGGTTCTCAGTGGAGTAAAATGCTATGAAGTTTACCCTCCAAAGCAGCCATTTTCTCCGGGGGGACTGATCTCTGTTGCCTGGAGATGAGCTGTAAAATTGGGGCATCCCCAGATCCCACCTGGGGACTGGCATCCCTACAGGCATCTCTCTAGCATTGGGTCTGAAATGAGTTAGAAATGAAAACAGCAGAAAGGAACACAGAATGCAGCCGCTGTGAATGAAGTACAAGCAGCGATCACGGCAGAGCGGAAGCTTAGGGGACAGAGGAAAGGAATCATCATGATTCCTTTGCAAACACATGAGCTCTCTAACCAATTTGTCAAGGAAGAGCATCCCTGGGAAGCCTTGTTTGGGTTCCTTCATCTTCTGAAGTAGCGCAGGTGTCTACTAGGGTGCAAGCATATGCATGCAAACAAATCAATTTCCTTCATAATTTTCTGAATTAAAACTGGTGGCAGGCTGGGCTCTGAGCCCCAAGAATGTTTCCTTGTATAATAAAAAGCAAGAATAAAACCCAGCCTTCCTCAAAGGAGCCTAGTCCCTTGTTTTCTACATAAATTCTAGCTCTGTTTGCATTCTGATCGGAAGGACGCAAGGCCAAACACCAATGACTCATGCAGAGATGCACAAAACAGCCTCAGTTGAGGATAATTTGGATCAGGAATGATCCAGCATATCTGGATCAGGAATGACGGAATGATCTAGGCCCTGATAATAGGACGATGAGATGCAAGCAAGGCCAAAGTAGCCAAGCATCCAGAGACACAACAGACACCCTCTTTTATGGATGGACTGTTTGGGCACAGATGAATTCATGGCTTTCTTCTGGTTTACTTGCTGCTCTTCTATAGAACAGAGGCATGCCTTGACACCTGACACCTGAACAGTCAGAAGGGGCCTTTTTAGAAAGCCTTTGGCACGGGTATGGCTTGTGAGAGTTTCCCTTTTACCTCTGCAAAGTCAAGTGGAGCTGCACAGTCCAAGGTTTGCTGTCCTCTTGACTTGTCAAGCCGCGCTTGCTGGGAAGCGAACATGACAAGGGGAGAGAAATGAAAGGCAGGGCGCAGAGTGCTAACGAAGGTGACAGCAATTAAGCCGGCCCTCTGTTAGCAACCACAGGGTGACGGGAGAGTGCTAATTAAGGAGGGACTCATTATTTTGTGGACTGAGAGAGACCTAAGTCATGATGAAGAATGAGGAATTATGATTGTGTCGGGGGTGACAAAAAAGGTTATCGTTCCGTTCGATGAACTGAAGTCACACCCTGACTTTGTTGTGCTTGGTTCTTCTGACGGGAAGATAAAACAGGGAAGTTTTCCACTGCCAGGGTGCCCATTATGGTGGGCAACTTCTTGCCCAGCTTCTAACTTCCGGCTGCTGCTGCTGCTGCTGGAAGTGACATCACAGCATCTTGCAATATCCTAGGGTCATTTCTGCACTGGGAACTTTGTTGCCCCAGCTCCTGTGTAGGAGCACAAATCTGGGATGGACGAGGTGCACCGGGCCAAATACTCCTCCAGGTGGGAGCAGGAAGAGGTGGGGCAACTTGCCACGGCTCAGACTCCAGCCTGCAACCCAGTGTGGAGCCTCCAGCATGGAACTGATGTAGGGATTTCCAAAATCTCTGTGGTAAAAACTAGAGATTTTGAAACTTCAGAGGGTTGCCTGACACCAATATAGAAAAGACGAGAGAGAAGAGCTGTTTTTTTATACCCCACTTTTCCCTACCCAGAGGAGTTCCAAAGCAGCTTACAAATACTTTCCCCCTCCTTTCCCCACAATAGACACCCTGTGAGGTAGGTGGGGCTAAGAGAGCTCTAAGAGAACTGCTCTGCAAGAACACCTCTGAGACAACTGTGACTGTCCTAAGGTCACCTGGTTCTCCAGATTAGAGTCCATTGCTCTTAACCAGTATGCCACGCTGGCTCCATAGCCATAGCACCCCCGCCAATGCTCTAGTGAGTGTCCAGTGGGGGGCTGGTGACACTATATCTAAAGGTTAAGTTCCTCGCAGAAAAGGGATGATTTTTATAACCATAAATAACTAGGACTGCAAACTTTGATTGGTGCACCTCAAACACCTTTCATAGCAGACTAAAACTGACCTCTTCCTCCATCACGAACTCCCAGTTTCAGGTTGTGTGTGTGGGACATCAAGTCAAGAAGCAGTGGGCTTTAGGGATGACAGCTTGGTGTTGGGAAAATCCTGAAGACTTGGAGGTTGAACCTGAGTAGGGTTGGCCTTGGGGAAGGACCTAAGCAGGATGTACTTCTGCAAGGTCCACCCTCAAAAGCAACCGTTTTCTTCAGGGGAACTAACCTTTGTAAGTCTAGAGATCAATTGCAATTCTGGGAATTCTGTAGGCCCTACCTGGCGGTTGGCAGCTCTCAGGGCTGGAAATCATGTGGAGATTTTGGGGGAAGAGCCTGGGGAGGGCTGGTTTTGGGAAGGGGATGGAGCTCAGCAGAGATGTGATGCCATAGAGCAGGGATCCTCAACCTGTGGTCTTCCAGATGTTCATGGACTACAATTCCCACGAGCCCCTGCCAGAATTTGCTGGCAGGGGCTCATGGGAATTGTAGTCCATGAACATCTGGAGGGCCACAGGTTGAGGATCCCTGCCATAGAGTCCACCCTCCAAAGTAGCCTTTTTCCGCTCCAGGAACTGATCTTGGTGATTGTGAAATAATGATTCCCCCCCCCCTTCGACTAGACAGCCATTAGGTATAATCTCTAGGAAGAAATTACTGGAGATCCTCAGAGAGTGGCTCTTTGATCCACATTTGACCCTTGTGGCAAGGAGGAGCTCTCTTCTGTGCTGCATCCATCTGGTCTGGAGGGGCAGCCATTGACCATGTACTTGTCTGGAGAGCTGGTGAAAGTTTTAAGCTGCTGGGAAAAGATCTTGCATGTACAGCAAGAAGTTATTTTAGATCCCTTGCTCAGTCTGCTGTTGTGCTAAAAATAGGCCTGTGGACATTTTCTTTTTAATAACTGATGCTGGTAATGATTCCCTGTACCACATAGACCTCCACCATCTCAGAAAAGAGAACTCCCGTTAAAAAGAGAGTTCCAAGGAGAGGGAAGGCAGTTGGCGAACAACTATTCCTCCAGGGGAACACCAGGTAGTAAATTGTCCCCATGGTGGCCAGGCAATGGGCAGTGGGAGACACAGAGGCAAGGTCTCAGGCCTGAGAAGGGAAGCTAGATGTCCTGACAATTCAGGTGATGGTGATGCGTTCCCCCAGAGACACAGAGAGAGATGAGCCTCTCCAAGTGTTAGGAGAAACCTTGAGACTGGACAGGGTGGAGTTGGGCCTGCTGGTTGGAGCAGGCTTGTTCTGCCACAGTCGTCTGGGAATGCAATCTTAGCAACTCTAGATGGTGACCCAAGGACAGAATAACAGTCTGATAGGGCCCTTTTGGCCCTTCAGTCATAAAGTGATTTTTTTGTAGTCTCTTCATAGCAGGCAGGACTGGTTGGGGCTCAGGGAAGAGCCTTCTTGGTAGGCCTGACCACCCCGTAGATTGCTCTGTTCGGGCAGATCCAGCAAGTTCCCTCTCTGCTGTGATTTTTGCAGACAAGCAGGAGACATACTCACTTGGGCTTTTCCTAATGATTGATGCTGCTGCTATTTTTGCCCTTTCCCAACTCTCTTTTAACAAAGTATTTTTTTTTGTATTGGCCATTTTTAATTGCTTTAGCTATTTCATTGATCTTCTGTAAGTTGCTTTGTGTATTGCTTTTAGCAGAAATGCAAATTCATGCAATAAATAACTATATTTAGGCAATGTGATCTGAATAAATTCCTTCTGAAGTCCACGCAGTCTGTTCTTTTAAGTGCTGACCGTCTGTCCTTCTGAAGGCTTGGAACCCTCTCAGCGAATTTGTACCTAAAAGGGGTAATTTGAGATGTTTGCCACAGGCATACTTTTACCCAGGTTGCTCTTAGAATTTGGAATTAAAAGTTCCCTCACCTTGCCCTTAAGTAGGAAGTCATGTAGTGCTAGGGTGGCAAGAATCTTTGTGAGATTAGAGTGCCTGCTAAGGTTTACAAGGGGAAGAAGGGTAGGTTCCCCATGCCCAGACTGGGAAATTTCTGGAGATTTGAGAGAGGAATGGTCCCTTGAGAAGATGCTTCTCAAGAAGGGAAGTATGCCTGTGTAGGTGATCCAATTATTTACAGGAATGTTGTAAACATCATACCACATGTGTTCAACAGATGAACTGACTGTGTTTGCCCAGGAGCTGGATGTCCACTCTGTTCGGCTGTCTAGCAAGGAGTCTGCCTCAAATTAGTGTTGCCAGTCTCCAGGTGGGACCTGGGGATCTCCGAGTCTTACACCTCATCTCTAGATGACATAGATCAGTTCCCCTGGGGAAAATGGCTCCTTTGTAGAGGGAGCCAGCTTCATGTGGTTAAGAGCAGCGGCTTTTAATCTGGTGAGCCCCGCACTCCTCCACTTGCAGTCAGCTGGGTGACCTTGGGCTCATCACTGTCCTGGTAGCAGTCCTGTCATGGCTCTCTCAGCCCCACCTACCTCACAGGGTGTCAGTTATGGGGAGAGGAATGGAAGGAGATTGTAAGCCACTTTGAGACTCCATCTGGAACTGAAAAGCGGGGTATAAAAACAACTCTTCTTCCACTTTGGAGGTTGGATTCCATAGTATTATACTCCACTGAGGTCTTTCCCTACCTAAAATCTGATCCACTTCTGGCCTACCACCAAAGTCTCCAGGTATTTCCTGACCCAGAGCTGGCAACCTTAGGCCTGGCCCAGTCACATGGTGGCCAGCACCAGGGCAGGGTAGGAACTGATGGTGTGGGTAGTTAGGCCCTGGTGGTTGCTGCTGGCATGTCCTCCCCTCTCCCCATCCCCATGGCAACGCCAGAACTGGAGATGAGCTAGAATTCCAGGGGATCCCCAGGTCCCACCTGGGGGCCGTCATCCCTATAACTGGCAGGCAGTTGTTTAACTAAACACATCCTAGAAAGCACTCAGTAAGAAACGCTGTTTCCATTAAATCTTACTCCTGGGTGTTAATCTAAAAGGAGGCCTTAGCAATGCAAACGGATGCCAATCAACTCTAATTGCCAGCATCTTTGGGCCTGCAGTCTTGGGAAATCCAGCTTAGACCATTTTGGCAAGTTGTTGGCAGCCGCTCAGTGCAAATGGAGCAGACCGAGTGATTGACTCAGCTCTGATCACCATTTTCGAACATGGTAAATTGGACAGCTGAGCGTGTTTGTGACGAAATTTACAGATGTCTTAGAATCAATGTGATGTGCTCTCACCTAGGTAAGGATAGTTTCCAGACCCTGGACCAGATGCAGACCTTGAAGGAGCTTCATGTTATCTGGTCCTGGCCCTGCCACATTTTCATTGTGATGTACAGGAAAGGAGCCAATGGTTTGGTTTAGACAAAACATGCAATCAAAACATGCAATCAAATGGTCCATTTGAACTCTGTTTAGCTCCTGAAGCCAGGACTTGGTTCACAGATGGTCATTCCATCCCCACTTTGCCTTCTCAGCCAGTAATATCTCCTTTTGTTCTTCTTGCTCCAAGGAGGAAGAGAAAAACCGAGACCGGTTGCTTTGAAGAGGAAGAAAGCGAGCTTCAGCAAATACGCAGGTGCGTTTCATGGTGCCCATGCACCCCGGGTCAGGGATCACTGGTCTAGAAGATAGAATGACTTGATTTCACCCTTGCATTAAGTAAAATACAGGCTGGCTGCTCCTGCCTTTGTATCAAGCTAGGCTTGATTTTGCTGAGGAAGCCAGCCTGTGCCGAGCCTTCTCCCAGTGCTACAGTAGCCTTTTGATTTATAACCCATTCTTTCTGTGCAGGCTTGGGCCAGGCACGGATGACATCCCTTTTAGGTTCCGGATTGTTCTTCCAAGTCTACAGTGAAGGCGACGAGACAAACTGCGGCGGGCCATACCTGCCTGTTGAAGCATCGGGGGTGATCTCTTCACACAGGGTGGTTTTGCCGAAAAACTGCCCATGCCACTCACCTGCTATTGCTTGAGATTGAACAAAGCACTGATCCACCAGAGTCATTTGATCTCATTACTAGCCTGCCCGCCCCCAGTCAACCCCCGCCCCATCCCCTAGTGAGTCACATTAGCTGGAAACACTGGCTCCACTGGAGGAAGGTCACGCTCCCAATCCTCAAGCAGCGGGGCATAGCTGAGCAACTGTGGTGGGGAACGTGGAATGATTCTAATCACTGGAGACATGTTGTCATTCTGAGCCATTTGTGGACCCCCTGCGCAGAAGGTCTAAATTCTATCCTGGCCTTTCAAACAAGGAGTCAAGTCCAGGGAGGAATTCCCACTGGTTTGAGCTCGACTCCTCTTTCTAAGAAGTGTCTGGGTGGCGCCGGTGGTCAGCTCAAGCCATTTTGCAATAAATAAGATGTGATGCCCCCAATTTTGACATGAATCCCGGTCCCTTCTAGATCATTGCTTAGTGGAGAGGAGACACTGCCATTCTCTATGCCAACACAAGGTGGCAGCGGAGGTACATCGAGAGAAGTTTCCGGACATGTCCTTCCCTCCTCTGAACAATTTCGGTAGAGTCAGGATGACAGCGCAGAAAATGCCTTTGCGCAAGAAAGACTCACTGCTTAGATTCATGCCCTTTTCAAGGAGGGCCTCTTTCTGACTTATAATGTGTCCTTGCATTGTTGATTATGGTTGTGAGGCGGTCCAAAATTGCCCGGTAGTCTGCAGTAGCAGTTTATCTTAGTAGCACATACAGCACATGATATGGGGACTGTGGTTCCCGGAGGTCCCGCGAGGTGCCTTCCTTCTCCCCGCTGGATGAGCACGATTAGGTGCCAGAGCCATGTGCCATGACCCCCACACCTGAATTGCACATGGCATGGTCCACTTGGCCCCCGGTTACCCATTGGCGCTAACTTCCCACTAACTTCCTGCCTGCTCTGACATTGGGGCATCGTGCTTGTGTGTCCCCTCAAGCTTCGAGAAACGTTTTCAGCAAAGTAAAGGTGTTTTCTGCTTCCAAAGTTCCAGCTATTTCGGGGAGGAGGTCCCTGTAGTACTAGGGCCAGTTGTGCTCTGCTAGGGCCCTACGAATCCTTAAACTGGCTCTGGTGCTATGGGCCCCACAGATCCTTAAACTGGGCTTCATTGTTTGGTCCCGGGGTAGTCAACCTCTGGTCCTCCAGATGTTCATGGGCTACAATTCCCATGAGCCCCTGCCAGCAAACACTGACAGGGGCTCATGGGAGTTGTAGTCCATGGACTTATGGAGGACCACAGGTTGACTACCCCGGGACCAGAAGACAGACTCTGATTCTGTTTGAAACAGAAGCCACCACACAGGGACTGGTAAGAATACTTGGCAAAAAGCAAATTTGCAAAAGACCTTAGCCCGGCATACAAATTAATCAGTAGACGGCCTCACAATAACGGGGCTCTGCGTTGTCTAAAGGGAACGGGGAGCCGTTTTCCGGATGAAGCCTTCCATCCTTTCTCTCACTGGCTCTTGGGTAGCTTTCCTCCCTCTGTTTCCAAAAGCTAAGCTAATGGGATCTCTCTGATTACACCTTAATATAATACACAACACATTCCCAAATTAGAGTTCTCATAAAGCAAATGAGTTTGATGGAGAAAGCATTTGTGAGCACACTGCATTAAGGCTGTCACAGCGAGCGGCAGGCAGGGAAATGTTCGCCGTTAACGGGAAAATGTCTTCCAGTAGGAGCGGTAATCGGTGAATGGCAGCTGAGCTCGACACGGGCCTCAATGGGAGGACGGCGGTCCAAAGCAGCAGGGTTGCTCTCGAGCAAGGCCCCCTTATCCGCTCCTCTTTCCAAATTCTCTTGGATGTTTGTAGGGAAAGGCAACAGCTCCAGAAACAGGGCTTCTCATGTGGCAAAGATGCTCCTCCACTGGCTTGGGCACCGTCTGGGTCTCCTTGACCTGCCACCTCTGGATCATCTAAACACCACTCCCCAGTACAGCTGTGCGATAACAGCTCTAATAAAACTGTGGCTAGTCCAAGTTCACCCAGCTGGCTGCATGTGAGGAATCAAACCAGCCAGTTTGGTGTAGTGCTTAGGAGTACAGACTTCTAATCTCGTGAGCCAGGTTCGATTCTGCACTCCCCCACATGCAGCCAGCTGGGTGACCTTGGGCTCACCATGGCGCTGATAAAGTTGAAGGCAACTGTGAGCAGTTTTGAGACTCCTTCAGGTAGAGAAAAGCAGCATATAAGAACCAACTCTTCTTCTTCTTCTTCTTCTTCTTCTACTTCTTCTTCTTCTTCTTCTTCTTCTTCTCCTTCTCCTTCTCCTTCTCCTTCTCCTCCTCCTCTTCCTCCTCCTCCTCCTCCTCTTCCTTCTCCTTCTTCTTCAGTTTACAGTTTGCCACACTTAACCAACCACTACACCATGTTGGCTCTCCAGGCCTGTACAAACATTGCATTCTGTTGTGTTCTTGCAAACTGGGAGTCAGCTGGTTGCACCATCTCGTGTGTGGCTTTTCCATGCACATACAGCATCCATTCACATAAACCACAACCCTGGATAATGAAGATTCTGGTGAGCTCCTGGGTTTTGAGAACAGAACAGTTCACATAACATCTACAGAGTACTACCAAAAGGGTACATTTTGAAGGGAGGCCTCAGAGGGCAATGTTACTTGAAATGGATCCTCAAGGGGAATTATGGGGAATTTGAATATATATAAGCAAAATATCTTTTTTACCAATGTTTACAGGGTCCTTTTCCTGGTTAGAAACCACTTAAAATAAAGATGGCAATTGAACTTAATAATTAACAAAAGGATTTTAAAATTAAAATGCATAAAAAGGTCCGTAACAACATACGTTCAATTTAAGTGAAACATGATCATACAGATGAGAAGCAAAGTGGTGATCAGGTGTGTGTGGGGGTCAAGGTTTGGGTCAGAGCGTATAGATATGTTACGATAAGAAGAGAAGAGTCTAGAAGCAGCAACTTGCCTGCAACCTGAGTTTCATGTAAGGAGGAACCAAACACAAGAATTGAGATGACTTGAGTTTGCTCTCTTTTTATTAGCGAATTTTGTACTTGGGGCTAGGGGCAGGGCACCGAGGTCCTGAGTCAATGTCTGACAGGATTAAATGGAGCAATGCCAAAGGAATGGAGGGTTTGTTAATGGGCGAACTGGGCTTTGATAAAAACAGTCTAATGGGCTATTAGGGAATTTCTGGAGCTGGTGTAAGAATCTAGGTGGGTTCTGGGTATTAGGCACATCTGCTTTTTGGATGGAAGGTGTGTCCAAGTGTGGCAGGCCCTCTGCTACTGAGATTTTGATGTGCCAGTGATTAAAGGACAGGAAGAAGCTGCCAGCAGGATTACTTCACCAGGAAGGAGACATTAAGGTAAAACAATACAGGGTCGATAAGAAGATTAGCCACTGGCCAGGTGTTGTCTAATTCCTGTTCCTGTCGTGCTAGGGTGGAAAAGAGCATACGGCCCAGTCTTGTGTGCAGATTAAATGCATCACTCTTGTGACAGCCTCTTTGAGGAAAGCTCTTGCATGAGATAGGCTTCAAATAGAGCCAGCGTTTGGCTTATTTCTGACACACAAAGCTTTCTGCGTAGGCTTCTCTTGGCCTGAACTGTCTTGTTTATAGACTGATTATGCACAGACAGGGAAGGGCGGGCCAACACCTGCATGATAGTGGGGCTAATCCCCGCTTACGCACAACGCCATCGCCATCCGAGCCTCTTCCTGGCCCTGGCTCGATTTCGGGCCTCTGATGGCCTGCAGCAAGGGAACACTGAGGGGCTTTCCGCACCGGGATCCTTGTAGCAAATTGTTTGCTGAACGAAAAATTGCCATTTAAAATAGTGGAATTCGTCATTATGCATACCTGACTTTGTAGTGAAATCCAGTTGCGTTTCCATCGTTTCCCACAAGCTTCCGGTCTCAGCAAAAATCACTAGAAAGGAAGCTCTATTGCCGAGCTCGTCCCGCCCCTGGCCATCAAGCAGCCAATGGGCGGCCGTTAGCATGCTCCCAAACAGCCCCTTTCCCTTTAAGAAAGGTTTAAAAAAAAACACACACGTTGCAACGAATATGCGTTGATTCGTTGCAACGGAGAGACCCATCCAGCTGGCAGGTGTGTTTGAGCTGCCGTTTCATCATTGCCACGCTCCCCCCGAGTGAAAAAAAAAATCCCCCCCCCCCTCACGGGCGCGATTTTCGGCCGAAAACAGTGTGAAAAATAAAGGGAAAATACATCAGTAAACGGGCTTCTCTGTTGTTTGTGCTTAGTGACTGTAAAGAGCTCTGGAGAGGGACTGCAGCCGGGGAAGCCTCACTGGGTAAACGAAGGCTTGCCGGTGATTTGATCTCCGCTTGCTCGGAGAAAAAAAAATGGCGATCGCTTCGCCGGAAGATCAGAGGAGAGAGCCAGGGGGCGGGACTTTGTAGAAACCACAACAATGGTAACGCACAGAACTTTCCCGCTAGTGTTGCAGATTGGTTGCAGGAGTGTAGCGCTTTCCAGAGGGTGAATCCACTGTTGGGGATTTCCCTGAAAGCGCTACAACGAAGCGCTTTTTGCGGATCGGTTTCAGGTGTGTGGCAGATTGTCAACGACGTGCATAATGGCAAAACTGTAGCGTTTTCAATTGGCAACCATTGTGCAATTTTGAAGGAGTGCGGAAAGCCCCTGATTTTTCTATGTTCCCTTTCTTGCCATAGTAGCCATTAGAGGCCTGGCTGGCCCATGCATACAGTGTCCCTAGAGGAACACAAAACACCCCACCTGGCTTTGCGGTGCTGAGGAGCCAAACAGGGCACTTCTACACCCCCCTGATGGTAGGATAGAGGCATGCCACTATCCCACTGTCCTGCAGTGGTACTCCATGTCCCTTCGCTCTCCCCTGCTGCTGCCACTGCAAGGCATGGTAGAACCTTTCAGCCCTGGAGTTGTGTGTGCAGACACACAACTCTGTGGCACACTGTGTGTGCCGGGGGATTTTGTTCCCCATGCATACACGGAAAGCGGCAGGCATGCTGTCCCACTGCAAGAAATTGGTGGCGGCCCGGCACAGTGTGTCATTGTGGACCAGAAATAAAATGGAGGATTACAGCCACGTTCCTCTTTGCACAATGAAGGGCATACCTGGTGCGTATGCAGGGGGAGAACATGCCTCTGAGATAGGTTTGCCAGTTCCAGGTTGGAGGTGGAGCCTGCAGAGGGCAATGTCTGGGGAGGGGAGGGAGGTCAACAGGAATGAGTTGCCCTGTAATCTACCCTCCAAAGCAGCCTTCTTCTCTAGAGTGACAGATACCCATTGCAATTCAGGGAGATTTTCAGGCCCCACCTGGAGGCTAGCAAACCCATCAGATCTGAGATCAGAAAAAGGGCAATCATAGAATCACAGAATCATAGAGTTGGAAGGGGCCATACAGGCCATCTAGTCCAACCCCCTGCTCAACGCAGGATCAGCCCAAAGCATCCTAAAGCATCCAAGAAAAGTGTATATCCAACCTTTGCTTGAAGACTGCCAGTGAGGGGGAGCTGACCACCTCCTTAGGCAGCCTATTCCACTGTTGAACTACTCTGACTGTGAAAATATTTTTCCTGATATCTAGCCTATATAGTTGTACTTGTAGTTTAAACCCATTACTGCATGTCCTTTTCTCTGCAGCCAATGGGAATAGCATCCTGCCCTCCTCCAAATGACAACCTTTCAAATACTTAGAGGGCTATCATGTCCCCTCTCAACCTCCTTTTCTCCAGGCTGAACATTCCCAAGTCCCTCAACCTATCTTCATATGGCTTGGTCCCTTGGCCCCAGATCATCCTTGTCACTCTCCTCTGTACCCTTTCAATTTTATCTACATCCTTCTTGAAGTGAGGCCTCCAGAACTGCACACAGTACTCCAGGTGTGATCTGACCAGTGCTGTATACAATGGGACTATGACATCTTGTGATTTTGATGTGATGCCCCTGTTAATACAGCCCAAAATGGCATTTGCCTTTTTAACTGCTGCATCACACTGCCTGCTCATGTTTAGTTTACAATCCACAAGTACCCCAAGGTCTCGTTCACACACAGTGTTACCTAGAAGCGTATCCCCTATCCAGTAGGTATGCTTTTCATTTTTCTGGCCCAGATGCAGAACTTTACACTTATCTTTATTAAATTGCATCTTGTTATCATTTGCCCATTTTCCCATTGTGTTCAGATCTCGTTGAACTCTGTCTCTATCGTCTGGAGTATTTGCCAGTCCTCCCAATTTGGTGTCATCTGCAAACTTGATGAGTAGTCCCTCCACCCCCTCATCTAGATCATTAATAAATATGTTAAAAAGTACCGGACCGAGCACCGAGCCCTGAGGTACCCCGCTACTCACCTCCCTCCAGTCTGATGAAACACCATTGACAACAACTCTTTGAGTGCGATTCTCTAACCAATTCTCTATCCACCTAACTATCTGAAAATCCAGATTGCAGTCCTTCAATTTATCCATCAGAACATCATGGGGAACCTTATCAAAAGCTTTACTAAAATCCAAGTAAACGACATCAACTGAATTTCCACGATCCAGCAAACCTGTTACTTGGTCAAAAAAGGAAACCAGGTTGGTCTGACAGGACCTGTTGGAGACAAATCCATGCTGACTTCCTTGGATCAAATTGTCCTCCAGATGTTTGCAGATTGCTCCCTTAATATCTGCTCCATTATCTTCCCCACAACAGAGGTCAGACTCACTGGTCTGTAGTTTCCCGGGTCATCCTTCCTCCCTTTTTTGAAGATTGGAATAACGTTTGCTCTCTTCCAGTCCTCCAGGACATCTCCAGTCCTTAAAGGGTTGTGCAGAACAAGTTTTCCAGAAAGTTCTTTGAGCACTTTGAGCAATGAGTAGCTTGGGGGGGGGGGGGTTTGAGGTTATGTGATGGCCAGTTTGCGAGACTGCTCCTCCCTTTTCCCATTGTGCATGTTTACTTCATAGATCACCATAAGATCAATCCCTTAATCAATGGGGTCTGTTGCAAAGCAACCAAGCCGGGTGATTAACTCATGAGAAGCTGGAGTCCGACCAAGCTGATGCTTTTGATTCCATTAAACTTCTATCAGGCCCTTCCTCTAAACCCGGGCATCTGAGTTCACCTTCTGTCCAGCTCCGGGGCAGGCCTAGACCTCAAAGAGCTTCGCTTCGGAAACATATCAGCTGCCAACAGACTGTCTGTGTTTCAAGTCTAGTAAGTTTGTGAAAGCATGTTTTTTTTTAAATCAAATAAACATTCCATCCCAAGAAGTGCTGAATTCTACAGTGTGTATCAGTGATGCATATTTACATAATTTCCTCCCAGTCAGGAAGTGCTGGGGGGGGGGGCAGGCAAAGTTCTCCCCAAAGCCCTGCAGTTCTGATTGCTGAAAATTCTGCCAAAGGGGTTGCCTCCATTTCACCTGGCATTGCTTGCTCTCCAGGTCTTTTCCCTTTGCCTTAAAAGCTACAGGATCACTGACATTCTCAGGATGTTACCTTTTGCTGAATATTAGCAAACATTGTCAGTCCCTTCTGAAAGTGTTGCATCGCTCAGCTGCTTTGTGAGAAATTGCATGTTTACATTTGTAGTGGGGCATCCCAGTTGTGTGACTCTAGTAGAGGGGAAAGGGAAAAGATCTGCAAAAATTAAGGGGTAGAGATCACACATCCCGAGATTGTTTGATTTCTTCTAAAACTTGCCAGCGAGATCTCATGGGGGAGACAACAACAGATAGCAGTAATGCACTGGCATCAATCTTTGCCTCTCCTCTGCTGCTCTGTGCCATCCAAAGAGGACCAAAGAATCCAGCGGATTTCACCCTCCTTCTACCCCTCATTCAAGAATAGCACAATGAGGCCTTTGTTCACCAGTTGTTGAGGACTGGACTGCTCAAAGCTCTAGGCCTCAGTCCCTGGGATTCACCCTCAGGGCAGCTCCTGGGGCAACAAATGCTCGTGTGTATCGGTAATGCAGATTTTCTACAAAGAAGGTAGCGGAGATAGATGAGATTGTCATGGCTGGGTGCTCAGAAGGGAACAGCCATAGCTGGTGCTTCCTCTCCGCTTGTAAATGTCAGTGCTGGTTTTAAGTCCGTGTGTGTGCACACATGATTACATTCCCCTTACTTGGAGTCCTGTGGGTCAGGGGTAGTCAACCCGTGGTCCTCCAGATGTTCACGGACTACAATTCCCAAGAGCCCCTGCCAGCGGTGTGAACATCTGGAGGACCACAGGTTGACTACCCCTGCTGTGGGTCATCAGTGGCAATCCTGAGGCCACAAAAGCCATCCTTCTCTTCTTCTGAGCCACAGATACTGAGGTTCTACAATGTGAGGTTCTAAAACAGGAACAGCCAGAGACCAAAGGCCTCAGCTGGAAGCAGTGTGGGTCCTTGGCTGAACTTAGGGTTGCTGGGTTGCTCACTTCAGCTTCTGCCCTCATGTGTGCAGCGGCTGGAGGGCAAAATGGAGGGGACCTCAGTGCAACTTCCATGATGTGCAACTGGAAGTGAGGTCACAGCAGGGATGACCCTATTGTAGCTCTCCAGATGCCCATGGCTGCTTGGCCATGGACTACAATTCCCAGTATCTATGGACATGCCATCTAGCAGGAGCTGATGGGAATTGTAGTCCATGGACATCTGGAGAGCCACAGTTTGGCTACTCCTGCACAGGATTCGTTTTGCTATTGCCTGAAGATGCCAATCCTAGAATCCAGCCCTGGAAAGATCCCAGCCTGTGGCTCCCAGGAGCAATTACCATGAGAACACACAATACTTGATCCATGGACTCAAAGCCTGCCCTGCCCGACCATCAGATCTACTGGGTGGCTGTGCCATAAGCTGAGGCCATGTTCTGATGTGCCACATGCCTTCAAGGGGAATCAAGGCTTGGTGCTCACCCCAGCCCTTGAATGTACGAAGTGGAAACTTTTCTTTATCTCTTTTTCTCTTTGAGAAATTGGATGCTACCCAAGATGCACTTCAGCAGGGCTCCCAGGTTCATAGATGGGATTGATTTAGCACCTTGCCCAGGAGTGCCATTTGACATCCTGTCTTCAGAGTCAATAAAAGCGTTCAGAAAAGCAGGCAGGACTTTTCAGAAAGGTCAGGTCACCGCTCCAGGTTGATGTCCTCACACACAGCCAGCGCAGGCCTCTCTTCAGACCTGTCCAGCCAGCAAGAAATTCTTATAACGTTGCTTGGATTGATGAGCCTATTTATATACCTGGAAATGACATTTGAAGGATATTTAAGTGTTTGTTTTTTTGCTCCCCACATTGCTCAGAGCCTTCCTCTCCTCCGCAGTTTCCTTTGAAGAGAAGGTACGGACTCATCATATTTCCTTGCTGACACTAGTGGTTAATGAGAAATTTCTCCCAGGAGTCTGAGGGGGAGAAACAGAAAGAATGGAGATGATTGGCTTTACCACAAGGCAAAGCTAAACATCCACCATCAGTAAGGCCAGGTGACCCCTGAAATTATCAGAGCTCCTGGCCAGCAACTCAGAAGAACCTTAAGAAAAAGCCACAGGGATTGCTATTTGTCCCATCAAAAATCAACCTGATCAATTGTCTGGTTAAATGTTGAAATAAAATAATACCTGAGTTCTTAAGGCTTTTGATTAATTAAGAGAACAAAGGGAACACCTGAATTTCAAAAGAGTAGCTGTCAGTAGTGGTGGGAAGATTATACTTCAGGGAAGTTGGGTCCACCATCCCTGACTTTCTTTTTTGAGATGTCTCTAACAGTAACAGGATCATACTAAGCAGATTCACACCTTCTGTGTGGTTTAGCTTCAAGGGAAAAGTTTAGGATGGTCTTGTAAGAAAACTACAAGGAACCTTGAGAACTGTCGGTGGAAGCCATGAAAAATACCACTACTGCCTTCATCAGTAGCCAGGTGAGTTGGTGATGCATCTGCTTCTCATGCGGATAATCTACTTTCGGGAAAGTCATCTGGAAAAAAGGGTTCTGCCTTGCCTCATCGCATAACCTGCTCTAAAATAACTGCATTGGACTGCCGAATGAAGAGATTCCAGTCACGGAGGTCTTGAGTCAGGTCTTTTGTGATTCCAAGTGTGTGTTCACTTTTCAGTTCTCCATTGCTAGGTTTTTAAGAGAGACAGTGGGGAGAAGGATACTTTAGAGTTGCCACAACAATCCTTTTTTACCCACAAAAAAATATTAAATACATCCGGAGGTTCTTTCTCACTCAAGACATCGTAGCTACATTTCGTCAGAAGGTTTGGAGAAGATGAGGAAAAGTGATCGGAGTTCCCTAGAATTGCCCAGTTGTGAACCAAAGGAGGTTACAGCCTTCCAGTTGGCCACACGGCGCATTCAACTCACAAGAGCCCTTTCGGTTTGAAATGGTGGTAGTGGGGAGAGATCACCAGCCTCAATCCCACTTGCTGCCAGCTGGCAATTTTATAGTTTCCTGTATTTCCATGAAGAATAGGGCCATAGGTCTGCAAAACTATGGCTCACTGTGAAACCAAATATAATTGTTAAAAAAAGAAACACACAATATATATCCTGACCTAAATAGCCCAAGAGAACCTGGTGTTGTCAGCTCTCAGAAGCTAAGGAGGGCTGGCTCTGGTGAGCATGTAGATGGGAGACTACCGAAGAAGCCCAGGGTCTCTATGCAGAGACAGGCAATGGCAAACTCTCTCTCAGCTTCTTCCTTGAAAACCCTGCACCAGGGCCACCCTAAGTCGGCTGTGACTTAATGGTATTTTCCACCCTCACGTTGGAGGAGCAGGTGCATGCTGGGAAAAGGAATGGCAAGAAAAACATTTTTTTTTATGGGACTAAATGACATCTTAGATCTGCAGTAAGGAAAGGGAAATGAGAGAAGGGGAAAGCAGCATGGAATCTGCATAGGGATTTTTGCTGCTGTACTACACTAATCGCTTAGGTGGCTTTTGTAAATATGTATGATTTGCTAGGAGATGGTGTGGGCACCCCTTCCTAATAGATGGCTTACGACAGCCCGTGGCTGGGCTGTAGAGAATTGATAGCCAGTGCCAATTATCTGTCACGTCTTCAGTTACGCAAACAGGCTTCCTTATACCCTGCTGATCTCTTGTTCTGCCTTTGGGCATCATTAGGCTCTTTAATTCTTAAAACTGTCGCTGACCTTTGCACTCTGTGTTGTTGCCACCAAGTTCTGAGGCTGTGATGGGAGATTCCCACATTCCACTTGTGCATTTTCCCCAATTTCTATCGAACCTGTTTGCGTAACTTATTTTAGCATGACAAGGCAGGAAGAAGTGACAGGAGAGGAAGGGGGATTATAGACCCTTGGGGGAAAAACAAATCTCTGAACTGTGCGATTGTCGGGTGATGGACATCCAGTATTCCCTCCTGTGGCCATGCGTTGATGGATGGAAGAGAATTCATGTCACACTGTGTAGGGCAGGAACCTTCTACCCCTCGTTTCTTCTTCTTTTATTTCATTACGAAAAATCTGAAGGAACAGGGAGGGAGGGGGAACCGTCAGGGTGAAAGAAGCAGACAAGAGAGGCCACAGACAGTAATCTGGCCCTGGGGGAGATTTTCTCTTGACACAGACCTGTCAAAATGGTTGAGCTCAAACAGACTGCATCCCACACGCCCACAGACCCCCCACCCCCTATTGCTTTGAAAGGAAACAGGAGATAGAACAAGTTCCAAGCTCTGCTATTTAAACGGTGGAGATCTTGGAGGCGAAGAGGCCAGCACCTTTATTGACCTCGCTGAGTAAAACACCTGTGTAGTTTTAGACATCTCTGTCACACCGACTCAGGGTGCAGACGTATGATTGTGTACAAGATAGTGAAATATTGATAGTACCAATAATATACAATTGTCCAGGGTGCTCTTAGTATTTCTGGGGAAAAATCCAGGATGGGGTCCCAGAATCAGCACCACTAATCCCTTCCAAGGCCCATGCTCCACTGTGGCGACCCCAGCTCAAGCATACATTTGTGGAAGTGTGTGGCCACCACAGAGCTGACTGGTGGTCTTTAAGCAGTGGCTGGACAGGCACTTCTCATGGATGCTTTAGGCTGATTCTGCACTGAGCAGGGGGTTGGATTTAATAGCCTGTATGACTCCTTCCGACTCTATAAGTCTATGGCTGCTATCCAGGCCCCAGATAGAAGAAGAAGAAGAAGAAGAAGAAGAAGAAGAAGAAGAAGAAGAAGAAGAAGAAGAAGAAGAAGAAGAAGAAGAAGGGTTGGTTCTTATATGCCACTTTTCTCTACCTGAAGGAATCTCAAAACGGCTCACAGTTGCCTTCCCTTTCCTCTCCCCACAACAGGCACCCTGTGAGGTAGGTGAAGCTGAGAGAGCCCTGATATTACTGCTCAGTCAGAACAGCTTTATCGGTGCTGTGGTGAGCCCAAGGTCACCCAGCTGGCTGCACGTGGTGGAGGAGTGGGGAATAAAACCTAGCTCTCCAGATTAGAAGTCCACACTCCTAACCACTACACCAAGCTGGCTCTTTACAAGGCACTTGTGAAGTACATGGCATGTGTGGACTTGTAATCTGGTGAGCCAGGTTCGATTCTCCACTCCTCCCTCACATGCAGCCAGCTGGGTGACCCTGGGCTTGCCACAGCACTGATAAAGCTGTCCTGACCGAGCAGTAACATCAGGGCTCTCTCAGCCTCACCCACGTCACAGGGTGTCTGTTGTGGGGAGAGGAAAGGGAAGAGGATTGTAAGCTGCTTTGAGACTCCTTCTGGTAGAGAAAAGAGGCATATAAGAATCAACTCTCCTCCTCCTCCTCCTCCATTTGGTGTTTTCTAACTTCTAGTGCTTTGACACCTCAAAATTAAGTGACCTTGAATTATCATGCTATGACACCCCCATGTTTAACGACAAGGCAAATTCTTGCATAATGCCTCCTCAGCCCTGCAGCATCACATGCAGAATATTATATGTCCAAATTGTTTTGAGATAGTTCTCTTTACTCAGGGCAGGTCAATACTGAATGAATCCTCGTGTTTTGGATAATAGGGCCTTTTCCTCATCCAAATAGGGCCTTTTCCTCATCCAAACATCCTCTTTTTCATGTTTGGCATCTTCTTTCTAATCTGGATGTCCCCGGTGTCTTTCCCGTTATCCCTCTGAGGCCCTCGCAAAGCGGTCTGTCATTACTACCTGCTTGCATTTGTTTTCCTTTCATTTCCTTTTAGTGCCCTCCTGTCAAGTTGTGTTTGACTGAAAATAAAAACCCAGGTTAATGTTATCTTACATCTCAATGTCACTACTCAAGGTTTTTTACTACATCAATTAAATCTCCAATTTCAGCCTCGCTTTTCATTTCATCTTTTTTTTTTTTTACCCCTAAAGCTAGGGCCATAACTCAGAGCTTTTAAGTCCCGGTATAATCTTTTCTCTTTCTTGAGCTGTACGTAAGACAATGATTTTTTTTTTTTGTACTAAGGGAGGAATAGCACTGAATGAGAATCATTAAAACGCTGCATAAAAAGAAAACCTAGACGGTAAGTCAAGCCAAAGGTTGGTTTGTACATGCATGGACAACCCTCAATTCCTCCACACTTTATTACTGGGGTCTTGGGCTTGGTTTACACTTCTGCCCTGGACAGCTGCAGCCCCCAGTAATCCCTGTGATATCTGAATGGCCCATGACATGCATCATAGATGGAGCTTTAATAACATAGCAAAGACAGAGCTTTTTTCAGCACATTGAAAACACCGAGGTTGCCGTAGCAACTCTCCGGGTTCTCATGTCAATTACATCACATACTACTTGTTTGAACTGAACCGGGATGGCCTATCACTGAACCACAGCTCCACACACCCTAGCCAGCCATTGAAAACTGGAATGACTGCAAATGTGGCTTGTACATGAGGGGGAGCATCATTTGTCATATACTACAAACAGAAGTTGGAGTCTTTGGAGCGTAATGCTTTTCAAAGGATTTCATTCTCACATGGCCTGATTAGTCTTCAAGAACAATCAAAACAATGTACATGTGAACTCCCATGCTCTTACTACTGAATGCATGAAGTAACTCAGATGAATTAACATTGTGTTTGAGAAGACCCTCATGTCGTAGCTATGGCATTGCCCCATGTTGGCCCTTACACTCATGGAAGTCTTCTATTCCACCTGTAGTCACCAGGCGATAATGCACATGTCTCCACTGGGCCCTAATGTACGCTCCACTGCCGGTTAGATCTACCTTCTCCTTTCTTGTGAATAGGCAGATAGGCTAAAGAGGAAATGAATAAGAAGGAACCTCCACTTTCAACTTCTGTAAGACCAGAGATTTCCCCTGCTGTGTCCTATACTGCATCATTCAGTTTCCCTTGGCTGAATGAGTAAAACTTGAACAGAGGGGGAAAAAATTTCCTAGAGAATCACCCAGGGATGCTCCATCGTAGAAAGAGGTAAAAAAGGGATGGAAATCAAACTTCCCTGACCCCGAACTCATTGATGCAAAGTCATGGCCTTGTGACGTTCTTGGCTTTGGTGGACTTCTTCCGCTACTTGGCACTGTGGTCTTCCAATTACGCCATGGCGGGAGAGTCTTAGAGGCAGATGCCTTTCATCCCCAGCCCGCAGTTCACCGTCTGCCACTTGCTCTATTCTTATCCCTTGTGATAAAGCATACGAGGCTTTGTTCCGCCAGCCATTGAGCCCTCCAGATCTGGAGGTACACTGACATCGGAGACTGAGCCGCCGTCTCTCAGAAAAGGCTGCCGAGCTATAGGCAATCAAGGGGGAGGAGAAAGCCACATTCCTTGTTCTCTGACACACACTGGAAGGCCTGACCCCATCAAGGAAGTGTCTCCCGTTGCAAGAGAGGTGCGTGAGTAGCACATGAAACTTGAGGGCCATGGCAAACATGGCTGGCCTGCAACTGAATGGAGAAGACTGTTCCTGAAAACTCCTGTGTGAAATCACCCGGCCTTCTAGCTCATAAATCTAGAAGAGCTGTAACGCTCTGCTGTTTAATTTATTGTCTCAGTGGGTGGCAAAAAGTCTAAATCCCATAAAGGGTTTTTGTTACTGCAGGATTATTGACTTGGTTCCCTGAAGCAACTCAAAACTGGAGATGCCACCTGGTGGTGTTTTATAGTATGAAGTGTCCTAAAATGTTTTTAAAGTGGTGAACCTCTTTGGCTTAAAAGAGTCTTTTGTAAGTTTGGGTGCTGAATATTTTCCAGAAAGAGTCTGGCCAGTAAGATATTCTCCTCTAACCAGTTGTGGTCTGAATTTATCTGAATAACATCATGTATTGAGGGACTCCAAGACCTCTATGCCTTCTGCTCCTGAACAAAGACAAGAGAAGAGCAACCAGACTCTAACCTGTGGTCCTCCAGATGTCCATGGACTACAATTTCCATGAGCCCCTGCCAGTGTTTGCTGGCAGGGACTCATGGGAATTGTAGTCCATGGACATCTGGAGGACTACAGGTTGACTACCCCTGCAAGGACAAGCATGGAGTGCCTACTTCCTTCTTCCTGCCAGAAAGAATTCTTCTCCAAGTATTCGGACTGCGGAAACTAGAGGGAAAATCCTCTGGAATTCTATCACCAGCTAGAAGTCAACAGGCTACTTTATGCCCTTCCATAATGGGCACCAGTATAGGAAGACCATCTTAGATGGCAGAGAAACCAAACAAATAATTTCCATCTTTTTTCATTTTGTGAAATGTGGGGAATGCACCAGAGTCACTTGTTTATGAAGGGCAAGATTCTAGGCCAGTAGAATCTTACAGATCAACATGATTTCCAGATATAAGCTTTGGAGAGTCAACGCTCTTTAGGGAAGCTTGTTGTCTTCAAGGTGCAAGTGGTCTCCAGGTATCCTCATGCAGACCAACAGGGCTGCCCACCTGAAATTTGGTTCAGAAGAACTGACCCAAATGGAGGCAATGAGAGACGAAGTTCTAGAGCTATTGGGCAAACTGAAAATGAAGAAGTCTAAAGGCCCAGAGGATACACACCCAACAATTCTTAAGCCATAAAACAGTCGATGTACAAGTTCACATATGCTTTTTGTTGCTAAAACCATCTGCAAGACTCTAAAATAGCAAATGTCACACAGATTTTTTTAAACAGGAGGGGGAAGTCTGAAGAGGATTCTGGAAATTACACACCAGTTAGCCTATTTCTGGTAAATTAGTAAGAACAGTTATAAAATGGGGCGTTATCATGCATAAAGCTTACGGAGAGGAAATCAGTACAGCATCTGCAATGGGAATTCCTGCCTCATGAACCTCCTGGAAATCTTCAAGGAGGTTGAAAAGCATGTGGAGAAAGGTGATCCAGTAAACATTATACAATTGAATTTCCAAATTATGGTGTTGGAGACAAGTGCTGCGAATGCCATGGACAGCCAAAGTTACCAACAAGATAGTTTTAGAGAGGAGCAAACCAACTATGTCATTAGAAGGGAAGACATTATGGCCAAAGCTCACTTACTTTAGACGCATCATGCAACTCGTTAGAAAAATCATTAATGCTCAGCATGGTCAGTGGCAAAAGGAAACGTGGTTTCCAAAAGATCTGCTGGCTCGACATGATCAAAGCCAACACAGGGATGACCATGAGCCAATTAAAAGAAGCGGTCATTGACAAAATGTATGGCAAAAACTTTCCTATAGAAAGTCCGACAAAGGTCGGACACGACTGAACGGATAACATCATCATCATCAATTGAAGTCTCCAAAGGCTTTTGACAGGGTACCTTACCAAAGATTCCTCAGTGATCTTGTGGGATAAATCATGGGATGAGAAGAGAGGTCATATGAATTAGAAATTGGTTATAAAACAGGAAGTGAAGAGTAGGAATAAATTGCAAGTTCCTGCAGTGGAGGGAACTAAGCAGTGGGGTTTTGTAAGAATCAGGATTGGGACAAGTGCTACTTAATTGTTCATAAATGTTTTGGAATTGGGGTGAGCAGAGTGCTGGACAATATTTTATAATACCAAATTATTCAGGGTGGCATAAAAAACCCAAGGTTGATTGTAACGAGATACAGGAAGGTTTCTATAACTGGACTGAGTACACAACAATGTGGCTGATAACGGAAATGTTGGGAAATGTAATGCGATGTACACTGGAACAACAAAAAAATCCTAATTCTTTACTGATGGGTTCAGAACTGGTGGAGACACAATGAGATCTTGGGGCTACAGTGAATAGATCGATGAAGATGTTAACCCGGTGTGTAGCGATGGTCAAAAAGGCAAACTCCAAGGCAGGAATCATCAGGAAAGTGACTTTGGACTTCGGAAAGGATAAGCCAAAATAAAAGCTGTCTCAGTTGTTCCCTTTACAACAACAACCAAGTCCCACAACTCATGAATAGAGATTTCTTTTGTCGGTCAGCAGCCAAAATAGCATAGTGGCACCTTGCTACAAGGAGGCAGCATGTTCGTGTGTCCAGACAGAACTGCAAATTGCAGCGCTGATCCAATATTTGCAGGAGGAGAAGATTAGAACAGGGATCTCAAGGTGGAAAGAGATGGGATAAAGGTGCTGGGCCTTGGTCAATGTGGAAAAGATGCCAGCGTTTTCATGGCAGACTCAATACGGGGTGGTTTGCCAGTGCCTTCCCCAGTCATTACTGTTTACCCCCCCCCCCGCAAGCAGGGTACTCATTTACCGACCTCAGAAGGATGGAAGGCTGAGTCAACCTTGAGCCAGCTGCTGGGATTGGACTCCCAGCCTCTTGGGCAAAGCTTTCAGACTGCATGTCCACTGCCTTACCACTCTGTGCCACAAGAGGCTCTTTGTTTTGATCTTTAGCCTTCCCATAAAGCTAGTATGGATCTCCCAGTCCCTTTGCAGCTTCCATGGTTAGCAGAACTGTTGTTTTTTTTTTCCCTGGGGGGGGGGAGCTATTATGCACCCCTTCTTTTCTTCAGAGGGGAAATTATCTTGTTGTACCTGCTGCAGGATCCTCCCCATTCCCAGAATTTCATCTCTTCCAAATGTTTTGTGTACCTTCACAGCATGAAAGATCACCAGTACAAGACAGTGGTTCTCAAACTTCTGTTTTGAGATGCAGTTTATTTATTTTATTCATTAGATTTCTATGACCGCCCCTCCCGGCATAGCTGGCTCGGGTGGTTTACAACATTTAAAATCATACACATTCAGAATATACGTAATAACAACAACAGTAAGCCAATAAAATCAGTATAAAACTGATCAGCCGGTTAATGTCTGTTGTTGCCTCTGACAATCACTTCTCTCATTCAAGGTGGGTGTATTTATATGGAGGGCCCCTGGTAGATGCTGTATCCCAGGGGTAGTCAAACTGCGGCCCTCCAGATGTCCATGGACTACAATTCCCATGAGCCCCTGCCAGCTCCAGCGGGGCCTTCAGCTCCTCTGGGAGCTCATTCCACCAGGAAGGGCCATGCCAAAAAAGGCCCTGGACCTGGTTGAGACCAGGCACGCCTTTCTAGGGCCAGGTATCACCAACCTGTTGGAGTTGATGGGGTGGAGTGCTCTTTGGGGTGGTCCCTTAGATAAAGCCAGGTGGTCTCTTAGATACCCTGGACCCAAACTGTGAATGGCCTTGAAGGTTAAAACCAGATTCACTGGCTAAATAACTCCATGCTATTTATATATGTATATACATACACAAAAAAACCCCTCAGGGATTTCACATCACCTAAGTCTGCGCATGTTCACATGTTTCTCTGTGTGTGTTTGCTGTTTTTAAATACATATTATGCAGAGGCAAACTCAAATTTGCCATTCAGCCTCTTCTCCTACTTCCTCTGACTTTTCTTCTCCCTCTTGGCTTTGAGTCCTATCTGTTAAAGAGTTGCAATGCATATTGGGATCCTGACCCACAGCTTGAGAAAAGACATACTATTTGCCTAGTGGCAGCATGCAAACTCCCACTCACCCCCATCTTGCCACCTCCAGTGATTTGAGGAATGGGAGAAAGGGGGGGGGGAATGAGGAAATTGCATTGATGATGATGTTCTAGGAATTTCCTCCAGTCTCTGTGGTAAAGACCATAGAGATCAGGAGAATTCCTAGATTGTCAGAAGGAACGAAACATTCTTCCAAATCTCTACTCTTCCCAGACACCACCTTGAAAATCTATCAGCTGGCAACCTTACTTGAGAAGGAATATCCTAGATACCAGAGGGGTTGTATGCTACTGTCAGGAAGGAAGTGGATTACCAAAGGGATGCAAAGTTTCAAACCTGTTGGGACTTTGCCAATTGGTGCTTCTCCTGTTACTGGGGTGTGTGACTTTGCAACCTAAAGAGGGATAAAGGCAAAGAAATGGGGGGTAGTGGGAATTTCGCTGCCAGTTCGTTGGCTGCATCCTTCTAGTGAGAAATGATTGTCTGTACATAGACTTAGTGTTGTTGAAATCAATGGGATTTAAATACACAGTTGGGCGCATTGATTTCATCTGATGCCCACAGCATAAGAAGTAGAACTTCACCATAAAAAAAATGGTTGTGTAAAATTCAAGACTGGAGTAAAACCAATCCAATCTATCTAACAGGATCCTGGGTTTCTCATCCTTTGGCTATTTCATTTTAGGTTTTATAAATCTGCCACAGATTTAAACCCCTCTGCATTTCTCCCTGATTTCTATCATTCTCGCTGACTTCTATAACTCCCCTCCTTTCTATTACCTGCAACCCTCCCCTGTAAAAGAGAGGGTGAAGTTCATCTGGGAATAAAAGAACAAGACTGGGCTTTATGAATCAGCGAGGAAAGATCTGCTAACCCCCTGGCCCTTTGATGAAGTAGTTTGAAGCTTCTGGAAGAATTTGGCCTACATTTCACAAGCTCTGAGGAGGTCCTGGAAGAAAATGCTGATGTTGATTCTCTCTCTCTCTCTCTCTCTCTCTCTCTCTCTGCCTTTCTGAATAAATAAAAACTCAACACACGTTACTTGGGTTCCAGGAGGTTCTCGCCTTGGTTTTCTGCAACGTCTCCCTCATCCCTGAGTTAAAAAGACACGGTTTGGACCTCTTCCCCACTGCCCCCTTTTCAAGAACTCTTTGTTTTAGTTCATAAGTGTCTGGGATCATAGACTCTGCCCTCTTCATCTCCCTTTTAAAGTTAAAAATTTATGAGCCCGCAGATGTGCATCTCAGAGCAAGCTGGCAATACTCTTTTTTTTTTCTTTTTTTTTGCTAGCGATGCTTCGCTGAGCTGAAGAGATGCTAAAACCGAACAGGCTGCACAGAGGAGAGAGCAGCTGCCTCCACCCTTGGTACGGCTCTGAGTAGGTAACTCCATAACGCCCTGTCTGTGAGGTTTCTGCTTGACTGCAATCAATATAACTTTTTAAAATTAATCTAGTTTCTTTCTCTCCACCCTCTGACCCTTCTCTCTCTCTTACACACCCGACAGCTTCTGTTCAAAATGTATGGGAATTTGCAGCTAGGTCCATCCCTAAAGCACCCTGTATATACACCTGAAGCAGTGGATGGTTTTTATTATAGAGGGAGGTATTAGGACTAAATAAATAATCTACCACACATTGACATGCCGGCCACATCCATCAGAAAACGACCCAGCCAAGTGGTGTGGTCACATTCCCACCAACTCCTCCATGAGCCAGACTTGGCATAGCTGCAAAAAGGGGGTTACTGAAAATGTGAAATAGAATACATGAGGCTTCTTGTTGAAACTGAGTTGGTAGCTACATACAGATCAATATATTTCCCAATTATCAATATATCCCCCTCCCCCCATGACCCTCTAACACACCCTGATTTAGAAAAGGCAAGCTCACTGTTTTCCCAAGAGAACAGCTGGCCCAGTTACTCTTCAGTGTTACTTTTAGCATCAAAGATCGAGTTCTAAATAACTGCTCCTAGCAGAGCAGATTAAATAAAGCAGTAGGGACCCCGAGGGCGGGCCCTGTCCAGGATGAGGAAGGGTGCCAATAGGCCCCTTCCCCTGGACTGGCAATCGGAGTCAGTCCGGCGGCAAGGGACCAATTGTGAGCCGCGCACAGCACAGCTTGTAATTGGTCCCTTTCTGCCGGACTGATGAATCGGGAGGCGCGAAGTGCCTCCTGATCCGCCCGCCTTCCTGTTCGCCCGCATGCAGCCAGCCCCCGCTATTACCTGCCTCGCCTGTGAGAGGACAGGTCACCGCCTCGCCGCGTGCCCAGGACTGGTTGGAGGCGGCGGCCGTGGCGCCGGGGCCGCCTCCAGCCGCGGCCGCCTGCTCAACACCTCGCCCCCGGTCCACACAGCCGGGAGCAGGTTGCCACGCCACCCCGCTCGCACACAGACCCGCTCGGCCACTGGAGGAGGCTCGGGGACCGCTTCCGGAGCCTCAGGCCGCGTCGGCGCCGGCCGACTTGACACCACAGGCCCAGGTAGGCCGCGCCGCTGGGAGGGAGGGGTCCCAGGACGAGCTAACTCCAGCTCACACGCCGCCCCATGCCCGCCCACGGGTCCAGCCCCTGACACACCACACCTGGAGAGCTGGCCCGCGAGACTCCCGAGCCCCGCTAGCGCCCGCTGTATTTTGAGTACAGCAGGCTTATCCCGGTTCAATGCACCTTTCAGCCCTGCTCTGTAGCCAACATACAGGTGGCCATGGAAGCTGGAGCTTCATGTCTTTATTAGCTTTGGGGCTGGTGCTCAAACACAGGAGGCTGCCTTGAATTCTGAATCAAGTTCTTGCTCAATCAATATCTACTGTGACTGGCAGTGACTGTTTGGGGTTTCAGATGGAGCCACATCACCTATTCCCTGGGCCATTTAACTGGAGATACCTGGGATTGAATCTGGGCACTTTGGCATGCAAAGCAGATGCTCTACCAGTGAGCCATGCCTCTACATGCATTGCCATTACCCGGTTGCTATGATATCAAAACAACCGGTCTGGGATTTTGTAAGAGTTTGGCTGGTGTATTTTTTTGTGTGTGTTAAAATCAATTTTGTTTGTACTGTTTCACTGGATTTTCTTTTCGTCTTCTTGTTTAGTTCTTTTGATAGCTGCCTTGGGAAGACTCACTTGCTCGAGAAAGTGGGTATCAATATTTAAAACAAAGAAACCAAGCAGTGATGTGTGTGTAAAAGGACAGATAAAACACTTGTGAACCACACATCATACCCAGTGTAATGCTTTTCGATTCACACATCCATTGACCAGGGGGTTTAACGATCAAAGGCAGAGAAACCAAACCATTTCCAGAAACGCATGACCTACAGCCTTCATGACTCTCTGGGCAAAGAACGGGGAGAACTTGAAGCTTCCAGGGAATCCCATGGAAAAATAGCATCAGTGGGGTGGCTCAGCAATTTTAGACTCTGGCCATAGCTGGGGGGGGGGGGGCTTTAACTCCTCCAAATAGAAAGCATAGGACTTATTTATTTATAATCTAATTTATATGTTGCCCCTTCCCCAGAGGCTCAGAGCAGCTTACAACATCTACAGTTAAAACAGAGTTGAACTTTAAAAATTAACAATAAAACATTTAAAATCCTAGGAGCATTCTGTTTCAGCATGGGGGGAGAGGGTAGAATGAGAAAGTGGAATTCAGGGTCAGCAATGAAAGAAAAAAGAAAAAAAATGATAAGAAAAAAGATGACATTCTAGAAATTTCCCAGAGACTCTATTATCTTTACCACAGAGATTAGGAGAAACTCCTAGAACATCACCCAGAAGTGACACCACTTCCTGCCCAGATTCAATTCTCTCCAGGCACCCCTTCAAAATCCCTAGGCATTTGCTGAGGAGGTATTGGCAAGCCACAGTGGAGGGATTCAGGAACACCTACGCAAGCAGCGGCATCCTTGCCCCAGATTCATTTATTTCCTTCTGATCCTGTCATGATGCTGCCTGGAGCCAGACGTGCCATAATTGCATTATCCAGCTTAGGGGGAATGAATTCATTGACCTTGCTTCCTAGAGCATTCCTGTTTAAAGCATGTGGCATCAGCAGTCCTCCTCCAGAATGTCTTTACATAATTTGCTTGCATCTTCCTTGAGATTCCTCCAATAGATAGTAGCCAAAACACAAACCTCCCCTTCCCAGGGTGAGTTATCTCTCTCAGATCTTCTGACCATACAACACAACCAATGGGCAAGCTTGTTTCCATGCATGGATTTTTATCTCCCTGAGCCCCCAAAGGGATGGATTTCCTAATTAGCCTTTTGCTTAAGTAACAGGATAATGATGACTCAGATCCAAAGCCTCAGAAGGTTTTATACAAATCCAGCTACAGCTGTTTGGGAGGTGCAGAGGACAGTGGCATAAAGGACATGCCTTAAATAATTTCCTTAATACAAGAGTCTGCAATCTTGTTGAGCTGGTGAGCATGTTTATAATTTTGAGAAGACTAAGTGGGCAATGCCACGAAATGGCTGCCTCAAGGGAATGGTATTGATTGCAAAGCAAATGCCATGGGGATGGAGCTTGGCCACAAAATATTGGGATGGTGTCCAGGTTAAGTACTCTCCTGTGATGGAGAGAGCTGCATCTAAAATAGGTCCTTGCTGCAGACACAAAGGTGACCCCTCTTGGGATCCCCTAAAGCGCTTCCTGCTCCACTAAAATAGCGGGCAGCCTATATGGCTCTTTCCTCTGGGGAAAAAGGATGTGGGCACCCTGAAATATATTGACAGGTGCTATGATGCCTATGGGCAACACCTTGGTAATCCCTGCCCTTACGACATCAACAAATCAGCCATGGTTATAGCCTTTGGACAGTGAGTCTAGAAGATCTGGACCTCCTTTCTCACTTTTTTCCCCCTGGCATTATTAGTCTTGTCTTCTTGTGATGTGGCCCATCTATGATAGCCTCAGTTGAGTCATTTTAGCTGCTAGGGAGAATTCAGACTTGATTTGATTTAGAAGCCACTTATTTGTCTCCTTGGCGGTTCATGCTGAGCAAAAGGGAAGGCAGTAGAAAAAGCAGAATCCCTAACACGAGATGGATTGCTTCAAGAAAGGAAGCCACAGCCATCAGTTTGGAAGACCTGAGCAAGGCTGTTAATGATAGGGCGTTTTGAAGGTCATTAATTCATAGTGTCGCCATAAGTTATAAGCCACTTGACAGCACATAAAGCACACGCATAGTATCCATAAAACTCTTCCCCAACACCACTGTTCAAATGAATCAATTTTTGTCCTGTCAGCTTTCTTTGTTGTCCAGCTTTCATAACCATACACAGTAATGGAGAACCTCAGTGTATGAATTATCTTGATCTTGCTCTCCAGTGACATTTCCTTACATGAAAGGAATCATTTCTAACTCTTTCATGGCTGCCCTTCTGAGAATCTCCTTCTGATTCCTAGTTTGCAGCCTACCTTTGGGTTGATGATTGAGTACAACCTAGGCGGTGTCAAATTGAAGAGGCAGACTCTGTACGTGCAGAGTGGCTTAACAGGATGGACTCCTCCACTATGTCCCTCAAAGGAGATTAAGGAAAGCAAAATTTGCCCAAGATATCTGGCCCCAAAGAGGTTAAACTAGCCTCAACAAGGGCCTCGTGCAGCCTTTTTCAACTTTTTTTACCATTGGGAAACCCCTGAAACATTTTTCAGGCTTCGAGAAACCCCAGAAATGGCACAATCGTACAGAATATGGTTGGGAAGCATAGCTGTGTACATGTCTACCCAGGGTCCCTCCCCTTCTCACCCCCTCCAGACCCATCATTGGCCATTTTAAGAGGGCAGGGCAGGTTGGCATGACCATATAAAGTCATATCACCCAATAAATGATTAACAAATTTAGAAAATATACAAACAATAATTAACTCCCACCCATTCAGGAAACCTTTCTATGGTCCTCAAGAAACCCCAGAGTTTCACAAAACTCTGGTTGAGAAAGCCTGGCCTGGTGGAACACACTATCTGGTAAGAGCAAGACCTTTCAGGACCTGGGACAGTTCCACAGTACCTGTAAAACAAAGCTTTTTTGCCAGGCCTATGGTTGAGGCCTGAAATAATACTGAAAGTTTGGCCTCCCTGCCCAAAACATCAGTCGAATCAACCCCCCTCCCCCGTATTGACCATTGAACAGACTATTGGACTTCACCACAAACAAGGAGGCGGTGTTTTAGAATGACTTTTATTTTAAATTGAATATAATCTATATTTTTATGATGTGAATATTACTTGTTTCTTGCACAGTTATTATAATACTTCTATTACTAAACTTTTGTTGTTACCAGTCCTGAGCCTTGGGAGAAGAGTGGGATCTAAATAAATGTTTACATTACATTAATGAAGGCAAACACGAAGGTTAAAAAGAGCCAGCACAGTGGTTAGAGAGAAGGGCAAGGATTTGGGAGATGGAGGGCTGCGGAGTCCTTGATTGAGTTAACCCATCTCATATCAGGTCTTCCTATTTTCCTGCTGCTTTCAACTTTTCCTAGCATTATTGTCTTTTTCAGTGAGTCTGGTCTTCTCATAATGTGAACAAAATACGATAGCCTCAGTTTAGTCATTTTAGCTTCTCGGATTTAATCTAAAACTCACTTATTTTTGATGCCATAGAAGCTATGATGTCTGTAACCTGGAGATTAGCTGTAATTCTGGGGAAACTCTGGGTTCTACCTGCCAATCACATCCCTAAGAGTATAAAGGCCTAGTACAGCCAGAGATAAAGCTGCAGGTTGTCAGGATCTGCCTCCTGCCATGATCATTTGGTATTGCCATTTGTCAATGAGCTGCCAATGTCCCTCATCATCCTGTGTATTGTCATCTGATAGGGGAGCAGACCTGGGAAAATTAACTGTTTTTATTGCTTTGCATTATTTGTTCATTTGCTTAGTGTAATTGATAATTTTCTCTTCGGAGGATGAAACTGTGGGAGAGGGAAGTTTAGACATTATTGGTGAGGCTGGCCTTGAGCCTTGAGCCAGCCTTACAAGAATGATTTATTTATTTATTATATTTATATACCACCCTTCCCGAAGGCTCAGGGAGGTTCACATAAAACAGAACAGAAACAATAACAATAATGGCTGAAGTGTAACAACAAACAACATGGAACAGTAGAAAAATGTGGGAAACATTAATGGAGGGGGGGGAACTTGCCTGTTATCAGTTGCGCGTGTGGTTTCTGGGGATATATTGATCTGTGTATACAGACTGTTCATATACAGACTGTTTTTAAAAATGTCTCTTTGAACCCAGGCTTTCTATTGAGGGGTTGAACTTTTAACATCATTTGTACTGAAAGGAAGGGAAGGCAGCATGGTATAGCTCAATCTCATCAGATCAGAGAAGCTCAGCCATGTCAGTATTTGGAGGGTAGATGGATGAGGAAGACTTTACGGAGGAGGGCAATGGCAAGCTAGCCTTGGAAGCTGCTTGCTGGAGTCACCAGAAGTAAATCGTGCCTTGACAGCACTTACATATCTATGATTTCTATCTTGCATTAAGTTTTTATTATGTTGATGACCAAAGTCATGTGAAGGTTGAATTCCTTAAAGTCATGGTGCTCCCTGCAATGACGCTGACTGACTCAATCTGGGAGTGATACTGGATCCTGATTTACTGGTAGAGGAGCAAGCCAAAAGAGCTGGGGGGGGGGAAGGCATTCTATACTTATCTTGTAAGATGCCTCCCTCCCTTGGCCCAATTGACCAAGCTACAGAGATCCAGAAAGCCATTCTATAGGTACCTTAAGGCTAGACTACTGTAATGTTCATGGGTTTGCCCTGGACCAATGGATCGTATGCTTTTGTACTATTAAAAATTAAACTGGATTAAAAAAAACCTGCTAGTGGTCTAGAACAAATGCCCCGCCTTATCAATAGAAAGGGGAAGGTGAGTGGTAAATACCTATCTGTCCAGGAAGGTTATTCAAGATTGATCTTCTCTCATGTCCAGAGGAGGGCAACAAAGATGGCGAGCGGTTTAGAGACCAAGACATATGAAGAAAGGTTGGGGGAGCTTGGCCTGTTTAGCCTAGAGAGGAGACAACTGAGAGGGTATTTGATAACCATCTTCAAGTATTTAAAAGGCTGCTATATAGAGGATGGAGCAGAGTTGTTCCCTCTTGCCCCGGAGGGATGGACCAGAACCAATGGGATGAAATTAATTCAAAAGAAATTATGTCTCAACATCCGGAAGAAGTTCCTGACAGAGTGGTTTCTCAGTGGAACAGGCTTCCTCAGGACACGGTGGGTTCTCTATCTTTGGAAATTTTTAAACAGAGGCTGGATAGCCATCTGATGGAGAGGCTGATTCTGTGAAGGCTCAAGGGAGTGGCAGGTTACAATGGGTGAGCGATTGGGATGTGAGTGTCCTGCATAGTGCAGGGGGTTGGACTAGATGACTCACGAGGTCCCTTCCAACTCTATGTTTCTATGGAAATCTAAGGAAATCCCAGGACTCCATTGGATGCAGTTCTGAATGTTACTGAATGGTGTGATCTCCATGACATATGATTTGTGTTTTGGAAAGCGTTGGCGGGCCCAACGAAGCTAGGAGGCTGTTGTATACTGCTTCTAGCCGATTTATGGCGACAGAGTAACAGAGACATCCATCAGCTGGGAATTGTTTGTGCCTTGGAGAGGAACATCTGCCCGGACTTTAAACTCCTTTATTCATTACGAATCAGGTGTCCACCCCCGATGAGCTCACAGCTGTCTGATGTAGCTTATTGGGTTACGTGCTGGGGCTAGTTTCGATTGTAGCTTATTAAACAGATGATGATATATCTAGAAAAACAGAAGGTGCAAGCTGTTTGCAGACCAGATGAGGGATACACCCCCCCCCCCTGCAGAAGACACTGAGTGGGAGGGAAGATAGATGGCTGATTGTTAAACCAGCCAACCTGGAGAGAGGGGGCAAAACTGGGTCAGACCTGCTTGGCTTAAAAAGCAGAACTGTGTGATGGGCCTGAAGACCATACCCAGGAGCACGCTCTCGAAAGGATACAGATAGTCCCCCTCCCCTTCATGGTGGCATGTGCTGGCAAACAACAAAGATCATCAAGGTATATCGATGCCTTCCCCCCCCGGGGGTTTGAGTAGTACATCATTAGACCTACTTCTCCACCCCTCTAGTAGTGGGGGTTGGAGTGAGTTTGCCACCATGTTGGGTTTTTTGATGTCTGTTAATGGGTATTTTAATGGGGATTTTATAAGATGCTGTAACCCGCCACAAGCCGGTCAGGGAGTGGCGAAGAATAAATCTAACAACAACAACAACAACACAGGGGGCCATTGTGGCCTTGCCTTGTCTTGAGTGTCCTGCAGGGTGCAGATGCTGGTAGAGGCCATTGGAACCAGCATGTGGCCACCACATGGCTCCACCAGAATCGTCATGGCCTCATGGGTCTGAGCAGCTGAGACAGGGGCACTGTGCGGCCCGACTAGACTGGCAGGAGCAAGCTGGGCTACAGAGCAGCCCATGTTCGGCTAGCAGCCTGAAAAGGTTGTGGAGCTGAGATGGCTATGGCATGGCCCAGCCCCCCCACCCCCCAAAAAAGGAATAGGCCTGTGGAGTAGCCCTGCCCAACTGAAGGAAAGCAGGGAATCCAGAGCCTGCTCCGGGTGGGCAGTGGGGAGAGAAATCCCTTTCCTTTCCGAGACTTCATCTCCTCTCTCCCCTGTGCTCTGTCTTTGAGGAAGTGGTGGGTTCTACTTACTGGGCCAACGTGTGCAAGGCCCAAGGGTGAACCCACATCTCCCCACTGCCCCATTTGCTGCCCAAGCAAGCCAGAGAGCAAGGGGCCCTGATGAGTGGTGCCGTCATAGTTCTGGCCTCTCCATCCCATGACACCCATGTGTACAGAGAAGGCAGCTAGCGAGAGGAGCCAACTCTGCAGCTGACACAGAGGGGCAAGAGGGCCAGGTGTGCCACTCCATATTTAACCTTGTCAGTGTGCAGCCTAACAAGCCCTGCCCCAGAGCAGCATGCTGGCTGTGCTTGCCTGCCTCCTGGCCAGCACCTCTCATAACAGCACTGACACCCGTCCTCCTCTATCCAGCCTCTGAGTCCTCCATGGCCACAATCCGGCAGTCTCGTTAAGACTCAGGCAGGTTTTCCGCAATGCAAGCATGTGATTTTTAACTCCGATCTGACCTGTCCAGTTCTCATACGCAATGGAATCCAGCAGAGAAATATCCCTCTCTGTTCTGCTTTGCCTTTCACTGCCCTTTCAGTTCCTTGTGCATATTTTTGTTCTCTATCCGCTGTACCCAGGCCTGCCACCAGGAGAACAGATTTCACACGCTGGATGAAGCGGGCTCCTGTCTGGGATGACTCATGCCCCGATAAATATCGGCGACTCTTATCCCTTTCCTGTTTTCTCGCGGCAGTCTAACACAATTAGTCCTCTGGAAGCTGGACGCTATCGAGGGCTTTCCTGTAATAATCCTGCCTAGACAGTTTCCCATTGAGGTGGCTTGCAGGGTCAAACCTGCTCGGCTTATGGAGTGGAACTGCATGATGGCCCCGCAGACCATATGCGGCGCATTATGCTCCTGTTTTATGTAATATGGCTTGATAAGCATTAATAAGGCAAAGGTGCCTCAGAAGCACGTTGCCAGATTAATTTTCCAGGGGATGTTATGCAAAGGGGGGGGGGGGAGACAGGGGAGGATGTGGGGGAAAGCATAAATTATCTGACTGAAAGTCAGGGGCTTTGGAGTCTCTGACAATTACTGTATTTTTCTCATGCTAAATGGGAACGTTCCTTTAATTCATTAGAACAGCGAGAACCATGGCCTGTCAGCCTGCACCTTTTAATCGATGCTTTATAGGAAAAGATGGGGGGTAGAGCACTTGGCTAATGAAAGGGCCTCGGGAAGGTCAGCCTGAAGTTTGTTCACTAATAGGGAGTTATTTGTTTTGCAAATGGCCGGCCCCTGCAGGACTCCTGTGCTAATTTCCGAAGGGGGAGGGAGGAAGGGGCGGTTCACTTGGGGAGTCCTGTTTTGGAAGGCCTCAATCTGTCATCGGGAGTGGAATGCAAACTGATCAGGAGGTAAAGGAGGGCGTTTCATTCATTCCGGCTTTCATCCATTCCACAGCTCGGCCCTCAGTGTGAAAATGATCGCTGACAAGGGGGCCTCTGAGACATTTTTGAGATTTGCTTAGTTTAGTTTAGCTGCCCGGCAGCCTTTCGATCCAGGGTGGTTGATGAAATGAAAAAGTCACACGCAATGACATTGGTTGCCATGTAAGCACTTCTAATCCCTCCCCAGTCAAGTAATATGGGCACAGGGTTACCAGCCCCAGGTTGGGAAAGGCCTGGGAATTTGGGACAGAGACTGGGATGAGCAGAGTTTGTGGCAAGGAGGGACCAAGTCCTAACAGTTCTAGGGATGCCAGTCCCCAGGTGGGACTTGGGGAGCCCCTGGAAATATAGCTCATATCCAGACGAAAGAGATCAGTTCTTTTGGAGAAAATAGCTGCTTCGGAGAGTGGACTCCATAACATTATAGAAGACTCCAGTCCCTCCCTGCTCCACATCCCACCCACACTTGGCTCCACCCCCAATATCTCCAGGTACCTCCCAACCGTACTTTACCCTCAAAAGCAGCTATTTTCTCCAAAAGAACTGATCTCTGTAGTCAGGAAATCAGCTGCAATGCAGGGAGATTTCCAGGCCTACCTGGGTGGCCCAGGCTAGCTGATCTTGTCAGATCTCAGAAGGTAAGCAGGGTTAATATTTGGATGGGTGACCACCAAGTAAGTCCAAGGTCATAATGAAGCGGCAGGCAATTACAACCCACCTCTGAACATCCCTTTGGGGTCACCAGAACCTGATAGCACTTTCCACCACCACCTGGAAGCTGACAACCCTAGACCCAGGAAACGGGGACTTGGTGTTCTCGCCAAGCCTTTTCTTTATATGTCGTGTCGTCAAATCCTGACCATTTATAGAATGAAAAGGGAACTGTTGGCAGAGTTTCCAGATTTAATCTGTGGCAACACTCTCTTGCAGTCCATAGCAGCACAGAAGGGAAAATCTTTCAGGTTTAGCTTCCTCCTTCAAGATGCCCAGAGCCCTGAAAGTTCTAAGCAGGGATGGGTGATTCAGCTTGGATAAAATACTCAAATCAAACATCCCATCAGTTTAAATCTATTTGGGCTGATCTGAAATTCAGTTCATTGAGAAGGAGCCTGCCAGGATCAGGAGTTTGGGAGTCTCCCAGACTGAGAGGGAAGAGCCTGCCAAAGAGATGATCCTGAGGATTGGCGGGCTCTTCAAATGCGTTTTTTGTCTCGTGGGAGGAAAAAGTGCTGGAGGGGGGAAGGGGAGAGAGAAGAAGGGTCAGGAGGAAAGAGGTCATCAAACAGCTGATCTTGAGGATCTACTATTTGGCAGGCTGTTTAAATGTCTCCCCCCAGGCCCCTCTGAGGCTGCACAGAGCCCACTTCCCGCAACCTCAGCAGGGTCTGGGTAGACGCATTTAAAGTCCACAGCAGGCCCTTTAAATGCCTCCTGGACTGAGAAACAGCTGATCCCTGTGGTGTGATTTTTTCCTCTTTAAATCAGATGTTTTTAACCTGCTTATGAATGTTTTTATCTATTGATGTAAACCACTCCAAGGCCTCTTATGGAGAGGGGTGATCTATAAATAAATAAGCAAGCAAGCAAGCAAGCAAGCAAGCAAGCAAGCAAGCAAGCAAGCAAGCAAGCAAATAAATAAATAAACAAACAAACAAACAAATAAATAAATAAATAAAAGAAGGTAAAACTGTGTTAGTCTTTAAGGCAGCCTTTCTCGGCTTTTTTAACCATAGGAAAACCTATGAAACATTCTTCAGGCTTTGAGAAACCCCAGAAATGGCATGATCATGTAGAATATGATTGGGAAGCACAGCTGTGTACATGCTACACCCAGGGTCCCTCCCCTTCCCACCCCATCATTGGCCATTTTGGGAGGGTGGTCATATAATCAAATAAATGTTTAACAAACTTTACAAAATATATTTAAAATTAATTAACTTCCACCTGTTTGGGAAACTCTTCCAGGGCTGTCAAGAAACCCTAGTGGAGAAAGTCTGCTTTAAAGTGTGGCTAGACCTCCATTTACTTAAGGGGGTGGCAGGTTACAGTGGATGAGCGATAGAGTTGTGAGTGTCCTGCATAGTGCAGGGGGTTGGACTAAATGACACAGGAGGTCCCTTCCAACTCTATTATTCTATTTTTAGAGCAGTCAGTTAACATGACTACCCTCCTGGAACGGTTATGATAGAAGAAGAAGTGAGAAAGATGATATTTCACAGGGCAGCAGAGATGGCAGAAAGAAGTGGTTGTGTCATCTGGAAGATTTAAGAGAGAATTGGGGTATCTCTGCCCTCCACTGTGGCCCTCCCATTGGCTGCTACTACACTTGGGAAGAAATGCAGTGCTATTGGCCCCTTCACATATTGTTTTTCGCAGTGCCATCATGCACATGCATTAGACTTCAGAGCAGACTCCTCCTGACCCATGTGTGCAATCTGTTTCCCACATCTCAGAGGGGAGAAGCATTTTTGAGAATAATTTCTGGAGAATTAGAAAGCAATCCGTGCAAATAAAAATTTGATGAAACAATACATCTCTTTACTAAGCCATTTTGGAACTCCAGGCTGTGAACTGAAAAACCTTCATCTGGCTTTCAGGGGAAAATGTAATCCTTGGTTTTTTTGGGTTGCTTTTCTTTTTTTGAAAGGGAGTTTGTAAAGTCAAGATTTTACCCCTTGACTGCAGTAGTCAGAACAGGAAAATGCAGCATCTGTCCTGCGGTTAGAGGTAGGGATGCTCAAATTAGCATTCTGAAGAAGAATTCTCTCAGTTTCCCTAACAAAATCCAATGATCAGTGAAAGCCAACTGTCCTGAAGCAAATTTTGGGGAGGGGATCTGTTTCAGCCTCAAACAGCATCAACAGGAAGCCCAAAAAATTGTGAGTAAATAATAGAAGAAGAAGAAGAAGAAGAAGAAGAAGAAGAAGAAGAAGAAGAAGAAGAAGAAGAAGAAGAAGAAAAGTTGGTTCTTATATGCTGCTTTTCCCTACCCGAAGGAGGCTCAAAGCGGCTTACAAACGCCTTCCCATTCCTCTCCCCACAACAGACACCCTGTGAGGTGGGTGAGGCTGAGAGAGCCCTGACATTCCTGCTCGGTCAGAACATTTTTATCAGTGCTGTGGCGAGTCCAAGGTCACCCACCTGGTTGCATGTGGGGGAATGCAGAATCGAACCTGGCATGCCAGATTAGAAGTCCGCACTCCTAACCACTATACCAAACTGGCTCTCAAATACCAATCTGATGCTCAGAAGTGCCTTCAGTTGTATGCATGGTCAGGACAGCCAGAATGTGGAAGCAGGAATGAAAAAAAAATCATATTGGAATCAGATCTGAAATGTTAAGAGATGTCATCCTTAACCGCCCCAGTGACACCAGGAATATTTGTGTAGTAGCGCAAACAACAATCAGTTCTGTTTGGCTGAAGGCCTCTTTATTAATAGTAACTGTAGGCAACTTGGCTATTGGAATAAGGAATAACAATACTTCCTAGAGCTCTAGCTAGGGTTGCCAGCTCTGGATTGGAAAATACCTGCAGACTTTGAGGTTGGAGCCAGGAATGGGAGGGATTTGGGCCAGGGAGGGACCTCAGTGGAGTATGAGGCTATGGAGTCCACCCTCCAAAGCAGCCATTTTCTCCAGGGGAACTGATCTCTTTAGTCTGGAGAGAGCTATAATTCCAGGGCGTCCCCAGGCCCCACCTGGAGACCGGGATCCCTAGCTAGGACAGGTTTGTCCTGGCAACCGTACTGCAGGGGAAAGAGAGAATACAGTGTTACCAGCATTTCTTGAGGGAAGCCAGGATTAAAATGATGGCCGGAGAGTAAAATTAATGTGTTGAGTCCAGACTAAATGGAAGGTGCTTCCGTCTTCAAAACAGAACTGTCCTGTCTCTCCATGAAATCCACTGATGATAGTGAAATGGTATTCCTAGGGAGGAGGAATCAGAGGGGAATCTGGGCTATACAGGTGTATGGGGAAATTTGTGGAAATTGCATCTTGGTGTAGTGGTTAGGAGCACGGACTTTTAAACTGATGAGCCAAGTTTGATTCTGCACTCCTCCCCCACATGCAGCCAGCTGGGTGACCTTGGGCTTGCTACAGCATTGATAAAGGTGTTCTGACTGGGAGGTAATATCAGGGCTCTCTCAGCCTCACCCACCTCACAGGGTGCCTGTTGTGGGGAGAGGAAAGTGAAGGTGAATGTAAGCCACTTTGAGACTCCTCTGGTAGAGAAAAGCGGCAAATAAGAACCAACTCTTCTTCTTCTTCTTCCTCCTCCTCCTCCTCTTCCTCCTCCTCCTCCTTACTGGAAAACTTAGTCTTGATCTAACCTCTTGCCTCCCAAACCAACCAAAGATCTCATGACCCACATTTTCCTATGACGTCTGCACTGAGCCACAGCTAGAATTGTAAAGAGTTACGGTTCCACTGAACAGGAATTGGGTTTAACTGACTTGCCCGAGGTCACACAAGGCATCTGTTGCAGAGAAAGGGATCAAAATTTCCTGATTGCCAGAACTGAAGTTCGCCTTTGCTGGCAAGGTCTCTTTTTCTCCACCACTACCTATGTATAGCAGGAAATCAGAAGCTCACATACTAAGTTAATGTAGCTGAAGCTGGCTGGCGTGTAATTTAATTACAGCATGCTTAAAAGATTATATCTATGATTAACAGAATTTATATGGATTAGCACAGGCTGGTTTTAAAGCTGCTGCCAAGACTCCAGAAACTACGGCAGCCAACGGTGACAGGCTGTGGAAACAGTAAAAGGCCGCTTAGGGTTCAACAAAACCTGTTGTGTTGAGGAACCTCTAAAACATGCATTAGATAGCCAGAGAGCACAGGGGAGTGGGACCAGGGGTGCCAACTCTGACTTCGGAAAGTCCTGAAGATTTGAGGACAGAGCTCAGAGTGGGAAGTTTGTGAGCTGTGGAGAGATACCTTAGAGCAGTGGTCCCCAAACTTTTTATCACCGGGGACCACTCAACACCGGGGACCACTCACCGGGGACCACTCAACGCCTTTTACTGAGGCCCGGTGGGGGGGGGTAGTTTACTCCTCTACTCTCAACCACTGCCCTAACGCTCTCTGATCGCTATGGTAATGTTTAAACATCCCTTCAAAATAAGATACAGACACGCCACAACAATGAACATAAGGAACATTTTATTTTCATGGAAATTTTAACTCATGACAATGACAAATCAATGGGAACCCTGAGCTTATTTCTCTGTAATGAGATAGTCCCATCTGGGAGTGATGGGAGACAATGACACCCGAAGTGTGTTGTAAAGGGTCGGGGGGGATGAAGTAAAGGGCCGGGGGGGGGGAGAAGGCGTCCTTCGGGGCCCACCTCCAATTAGTCGAAGGACCACATGTGGTCCACGGCCCACAGGTTGGGGATCGCTACCTTAGAGAACTATAAAGCCATAGTGTGTGTGTGTGTGGGAAACTGTGGTTCTCCAGACATCCATGGACTACAATTACCATGAGCCCCTGCCAGCATGGTGCTGGAAGGGGCTCATGGTCATTGTAGTCCATGGAAATCTGGAGAGCCACAGTTTGGCCACCCCGCCATAGAATATTCCCTATAGAACAGTCAGGAGGCTGATCACTGTAGCCTGGAGATCAATTAACTTTCTGGGAGACCTCCAGGCCCCACGTAGAGGCTGACATTTGCAAAAGGAACCCATGGATTTAGTCAAGGAGTCAATAAAGGATCTCTCTCACATGCTGTTTCATAGACAGGTAGCAGAACCACAAATACATGCAGAGAGCCAAGAAACCTGCCCTGAAGACAGGTGATCAGATTTCTCCCATTCTGCTCCACCATTGCTTTGAGAATTTGTTCCATGTTTTGTTCCCTCCTCTCGAATTTCCAAAATTAATCCTGGAGATGGAGCGCATGTCCTGATGTGGTGTTTGCTGCAGCTCTCTGGGTCTACCGTTCCTTTACATGTTTTTAAACTCTGCATAGTAGTGCATGTTCAAATATACCAATCTTGGTGCAGTTATGCATACCATCACATCCAGATTCCTCTTGTGCGGCATTTGACTGATGCACACACGGACTCCAGTGCGATGACAACAACGTTATATATGACCACATCCTGATTCTTTTGCAATGGCTGTTTACTAGTAAGCACAAGTGGATACATGCCCTCAAAGCACAGGCCCCAAAGAATTTCAGTGCAGTCATGTACGATCACCTACAGTTCGGTGTGTATCTTTGGTAGGGAGCACATGCAAGGAGCACATGAATAATTCAAAGGGTAGAGGAGAAAGGCAAGAATTAATGGATAGCCATGAAAGCTGGAGCAAACCACCCATGTGCACTCTGTTCAGAAATAGAGGGATAGGGTGGGGGTTAGGGGTCTGGGAAGGGAATTGTAACTGTATTATATAACATTTTACTGTATTTTTTTATTCTGGTTATTAGCTGCTGCGAAATGGCAGGCTCAGAAGCGGTGACATATAAATATAATAAATAAATAATAAAGAAAAGGAACAATGGGAAAACCTTTATTCATGAAGGACTAAACTATGCTTTACAGTATTCCATTGGTTTTGTCTGCATGCTGTGCCCTGACCTTGGTTAGTCTATGTGAACTGCAAATTCCCCAAAGCATCCAGGAACCTAATTGGGATTGGGACTGTGGCACCTGGGGCTATGGGGCTTCTGCCTTCCTTGGCATCATTTTTTTAGCTATAATAGCCAGGTTAACCGTACCTGTATATTAATAGGAGTTGTCTTTGTCATGAGGCATCTGACACGGCTGCCCTGTGCTGAGGATCTTTGTCTCCCAAACAGAGAGCCAGAGAAAGACAGAGGCAGAGAGAGAGACAGAGAGACAGAGAGAGACAGAGAGACAGAGAGAGACAGAGAGACAGAGACAGAGAGAGAAGATGGTAAGCTGGCAGAGGACTCAGGCAGCATTCAGTTGGCCCAGTAGCTGCCATGTACATGTGCCCTTCAATTTATCTGTCTGACCTCAAAACCTCCACGGGGCACCCCTGTTGGCCCAGCCCTCTGATCCTGGAAAGAAGAGCCATTCTTCTGGAAGACACAATGGAAGCCAGAGGCATTTGTCCTCCTTCAAAGTGTCAAAAGCTGTCTCTTTGTATTCAGAGACATGGCAGAGGCTGATTCTGTGAAGGTTCTAGGGGGTGGCAGGTCACAGTGGATGAGCGATAGGGATGTCAGTGTCCTGCATAGTGCAGGGGGTTGGACTAGATGACCCATGAGGTCCCTTCAAACACTATTATTCTATGATTCTAGAAGCAGCCGCTCACACTGTAGGCTGTCTAATGATGTCTAATTCCTGACCCTTCCCAACACCTTTCCCCCCATGTATCCCCCCCCCAAATCTCCCGGAATTTCTAAAGCAGCAGTTGGTAACCCTAAGCAATAAATCATACAGAGATACAATAGGCCAGAAATGGCCAAACTGTGGTTCTGCAGATGTCCATGGACTACAGTTGCTGGCAGGGGGCTCATGGGAATTGTCGTCCATGGACATCTGCAGAACCACAGTTTGGTTGTTCCAGAAATAAGCAGACAATTCCCATGAGCCCCCTGCCAGCACGGGTAATCCTGCTGCATTTCTGCACAACCTGTGCAGAGATGAGGGGCAAAGATCTATCCCCAGAGGAGGCTCCCCAGAAGAACAAAGGGATGATATAGAGCTGTGCCAGGCAAGCTTCTCAGTGAGCGGGCATTTTGGCTGTGCCATGCCCTTTAAACCTTTCCACACTGTGCAACACAGTGCTTTTGGAGCATGTTAGTGCATCCGTATGTGCAGTTTTGGAGCAACTGCCTCACTGGTTCACTCAAAGCCATTATGAAGCAACCTGCCTGCACGATGCCAGGATGTTCACATTAATGGAAGGGACCCTGGCTGACATACCACAGACGCATAGAGCTACAATTATGTGCACTCTTATTGGTGCAGTCGCTTAAGTTAATGTGTCATATTATAAAGTGTGAGCAATTTCCCTCACTTTTAATGGTCTTGCTGAAAGTCCCCCAGAGTCAAGACAAAGTACACCATGACACATTTTAGCGCTCTTTTATAATGAAGGCTCTTTCTTCGTTTTGCCGTCTCTGTGCTCAGCATGGGTAAGGCACAATAAAATGAGGTCCAGGACAGAGAGGGCTTCCTTCCTTCCTTCCTTCCTTCCTTCCTTCCTTCCTTCCTTCCTTCCTTCCTTCCTTCCTTCCTTCCTTCCTTCCTTCCAGAAGGCTCCTTTCAAACAACAGTCCAAAGAAGAGTCTGAGTGTTCATGGGATGGGTCCTATAATAAAGGATTTCTGCTCATTCATGCTGGTGTGAGGGGAATTTTTACTGATTCTCTTTTCCTGCTGCAGATCTTTGATATTAAATATTAGGAATATTGGTCCCATAGTCCAACAACTTGATCATCATATATACGCAGGAAAGAAAAAATACCAATGAATGTATGACATGGAAGATACTGTTTCCAGGGTCACACTTTGGTTTCCAAGGTTGTAAAGAGCAATGGAAAGGGGAGAGGTGGCCATTAGGGAGGGCTGACCCACAACCCCACTTTCAGAGGCTTCACATTTCACTTTTGGGTCTGACTTACAGGCTGGGAAACCTTGGCCAATAGGATGTCAATAGGGAATGTAACCTACACACCACCCAGTGGCCTTCATCTCAGGAGACAGCCTCTTAAGCAGGGGTAGTCAAACTGTGGCCTGCGTTCGCTGGCAGGGGCTCCTGGGAATTGTTGTTCATGGACATCTGCAGGGCCGCAGTTCTACCCCTGCTCTTAAGCATGGAGAATGTCCTTGCTAGGGGTGAGTTGGTTGGGCCATTCTTGTATGCTTTCTTATTCTTCCGTGGGTGGCTCTCGTCTCCCGTTGGGTTGACTTCATTTCTGCTGCTGCCCTTGACAATCCTTTTGTTTCTTTTATGCCATTTTTAAACATTATGCTACTTGTACACTGTTTATACAACCCTGATAGAAGGATATTGAAAAATGTGTACTTTTCACACACACACACACATATACACACAAGCGCACAAAAGCTGGTGTGAGGATACTGAAGAGGTGGGTTCATTTCATAAAAGGGAGAAGTAAAGTAAAAATAAATGGCGACATCTGAATCGACAAATAACATGAGGGGAAACAAAACCTGGAAAACAGATGAGAACCACAAAGGTTAGGGATAAAATCATATGTAGAAAAATATAAACAATATTATTACTAGATCTCAAAAATGTTAAAAACCATAATATCTATTGGGCACACATAAAACATCTCAGTGTGTACACCGCAAATGCCAACAGGTTCAGACCTAATGTGTTTCAATTATACTGAACCTCCTCAGAGGCCAATATACACACGGTTATATACACACAGTTGTATATAACTTTTTTTTTCATTTTTCATTGGGGGCTAAAAACTTATTTAATCTGTTATGGCTGGTTAGTGTCCTTCATACTGGCAGAAACCTCAGCCAAAAAAGATTTCTTACTCCTTCTCTGAATATTGGAAGAAGAAGAATTGGTCCTTATATGCTGCTTTTCTCTACCAGAAGGAGTCTCAAAGTAGCTTACAGTCGCCTTCCCTTTCCTCTCACCACAACAGACACCCTGTGAGGGAGGTGAGGCTGAGAGAGCTCTGATATTTCCGCTCGGTCAGAACAGCTTTCTCAGTGCTGTGGCGAGCCCAAGGTCACCCAGCTGGCTGCATGTAGGGGAGCGAGGAATTAAACCCAGCTTTCCAAATTAGATGTCTGCACTCCTAACCACTACACCAAGCTGGCTCTTGGTGAGCCGGCTGCTGCATGCTTCCCTGCAAAAAGGTCCAAAATGAGAGGCACAGATTGTTTAGTTCAGCAGTGGAATCGGCTGCCTAAGGAGGTGGTGAGCTCCCCCTCACTGACAGCCTTCAAGTAGTGGCTGGAAAGATACTTATCATGGATGCTTTAGGTTTGTCCTGCACTGAGCAGGGCGTTGAACTAGATGGCATGAATGGCCCCTTTCAATTCTATTATTCTATAGTATTCCTGCACTGACTTCTGCCACTGGGTCAAGTAATACGTTTTGCAGTCATTGTTCGCCAGCTGATCATCCCCTAGGACCCTGTCTACCTTTCCCTCGTACCCCTCTGAAACTCCAGGGTGCTGGGCCTATGCCAAATGGAATCGGAGTTACCCCGCAAAAGCTCTGTTTTCGGATACAATAGTCTCCTTGACTGCACACCCTGTGCTGCCACCCTCGAACTAAATGAGTTCCAAGGGGCCTGGAAGAACTGGGCAATTAGAAGTGATGTCGTGTTCGTCGAAGGCCAGTTCAGAAATCTAATTCCCATTTTGCTCCTTTCACAGGGTAGTTCAGCAATCATCAACGGGTTTTTAAAGCTATTAGCAGGCACTGACGTTCAAACCCAGTGCCCCTGATGGCTTCCAGTGGGCTAATTAGCCCATTGATTGATAGCCTAATAGTTGCCACAGTGACCACTAATGATAGCCTGAAGCCCAAGTACTTGGAAAGAAAGGACAGCCCAAAGAGCATCCAGAGGGGGGAAAGAGCGAACGAGAATGCCTGGAGACCAATCACCAGCTTAGCGATATGGGATCATTCGGCACAGGGTAGCGATGTGACCTACATGGATATCTCCAAATTATTCTGGAATCTGAACAGGCCGGCAAAAGTTAATTAGATTACATTTTACCCAACAAAGAGGTCAAAGCCTTTGGCATGTGTGTTGACGGTTAACCTTTTGCCTATTCTTGGGAGGACAGCAAATAGCAACGATAAGAGCTGGGAGCCAGTCGGGATAACACATTTCTCTGTAATTCCCATCAACCACCTTGCTGCATTGAAAGGCATGGCTCCCTATCACACAGAAGAAGCTGCTGGGGTAGAATGGAGAGGGGTGAAGTCGGGTCGGACCCAGCATTTTTCACCAACACTTCCACATTGACTCTTATGAGAGTGACCTCCAAAGTGGCCACCTGGGCACCAACACGCTCACCAGTGTATATTCTGGTACCCAGTTTCTTTGTCTCAAAGTGGCTCTTCCCCAATCCTGGATCTCCACTACTTTATTGGAGACGCTTCAGAAGAACTGCAAGGACCAATGGTGTCCACAGAATCCACACAAGCTTAATGTCTGGCTGTCCTCAGCACCCCCATTGGGCCCAGCAGCCTATTTTGTGACAGACCTCTCCCAAACAATTATGTTGCTATGGTGACCACTCACTGTTCTTAAAACTCCCAAGGCTACTAGAAGAAGAAGAAGAAGAAGAGTTGGTTCTTATATGCCGCTCTTCCCTACCCGAAGGAGGCTCAAAGCGGCTTACAGTCGCCTTCCCATTCCTCTCCCCACAACAGACACCCTGTGGGGTGGGTGAGGCTGAGAGAGCCCTGATATCACTGCTCAGTCAGAACAGTTTTATCAGTGCCGTGGCGAGCCCAAGGTCACCCAGCTGGCTGCATGTGGGGGAGCGCAGAATCGAACCTGGCATGCCAGATTAGAAGTCCGCACTCCTAACCACTACACCAAACTGGCTCTCATGCTACATGCTGTTATACTAGGGCTCCTGTCCTATGGGCTCCCGGACAATACAGATTTGTGCTTTCTTATTGCTTGCAGCTAGGTCACACTTGCATGATCATCCTTGAAGACCTGCAGCATTTGTTGCTGATTCACTTCTACAATATTTTAGTACCTCCTACAGAGTGGCCGGCAACAAGGAACAGGGTTACCAGTTCCAGTCTGGAAAATTCCTGGAGCTTTGGGGGTGGTATTGATGTGTGTGAGAGTTCAGGCAGGGATTTCACCTATTATCAATGGTATACCATAGAGTTTGCTCCCGAAGCTGCCATTTTCTCCAGGGGGACTGGTATCTGTAACCTGGAAATCAATTATAATTCCAGGGGAATGTTAGGCCTTACCTGGAGGTTGGCAACCTTAACTTCCAGGGTCATTTGCATTTGGGGTGAGGCTGCTGTGTAGACCTGATTCCCATTCTCATAATGGGTGCCTCCTAGATTGGTAGATGACCAGAGGAAAGCTGAGACTCAAACCCTCCCCTCCATAACCTCATCCCAGAAGATGCAGGCCTAGATCTCACCAAGGAGGTAAACCTGGACCATACCATTTCAGATTACAAGTGGGTGTTCCCCATGGTGGAATGCTCCCACATGAAAAAAAAAATCCAACATGTAGGAAAGTAGTGTTTTGGGGGAAGGTTCTTCTAGAATTCTGTTCCCAGCCAGCTTGGTGTAATAGTGAAGAGTGGTGACCTCTAATCTGGAGAATCTGGGTGACCTTGGGCTAGTCATAGAGTTCTCAGGGCTCTCTCAGCCTCACCTCCCTCACAGGGTGTCTGTTGTGGGGAGAGGAAAGGGAAGGTGAATGTAAGCCACTTTGAGACTCCTTTGGGTAGAAAAAAGTGGCTTATAAGAATCAACGCTTCTTCTTCATCAGTAATATCAGGGCTCTCTCAGCCTCACCTCCCTCACAGGGTGTCTGTTGTGGAAAGAGGAAGGGTAGGCAATTGTAAGCCACTGAGACTCCTTCGGGTAGTAAAAAGTGGGGTACAAAAAACCCAGTCTCTCTCAGCTCCAGTTTTCTAGGTACAAGATTTTTGTGTGTGCGAGGGAAGAGTCAAGCCATGGGAACACGCAAGGTGGCGTGGTGCAGATCTGACCTCAGTTCCTCCTCAGTAAGAACTAGGCCCTAGTTATAACAACTTCCTTTTGTTTTTCCCTCTTAAAATACTTGTACGGTGCCATGTGCAGGAGGGGAGATTAGGGAAGAAAGATAGCAGGATCGCCATTGATTAAATGAAAGGCTAAGCAAACATGCTCTGCCTTTAAAAACCCGCATAATTGTGTTCCAACATTCATAATCAACAAGGAAGGGGGAGGGGTGAGATTTACAACAAGGAATTAAAGATGGCTCCAGTTGCCTTAGAAACCAATGCCTATAAGTACCTCTGAGTAATTGCAAGTCACCAAATGACTCTTCCACCCTGAGCAGGTGGCGGGTGAATCAGAAATCCATCCGAGTGGCTTCTGGGAGGGCATGAGATGTCCTTGTTCTCTGCAGGCTCTTGTTTACTGGGCTGACCTTGGTTGGTGAAATACCAAGCTGGATCCAAGGAAACTGCTCCCATGGGAACCTCGCCCTGATGATGCCCCATTACTGCAAGGTTGTCCCTCTTCCTGTCCTTCAAAAGAGCCAGTTACTAAGGCAACAGAATCCTCACAAAGATGATGGGGATGGAGTTTCCGCAATGTTTAAAGACGAAATTAAGGAAGGGGGGGAAGAATGTAATAAAACAAATGTTGGAGGCAAACTGAGAATCTTGGGATAGGAGAGTCGAAGAAGAGTTGGTTTTTATACCCCAATTTTCACTACCCAAATGAGTCTCAAAGTGGCTTACAATCGCCTCCCCTTCCTCTCCCCACAACAGACACCCTGTGAGGTAGGTGAGGCTGAGAGAGCTCTGAAAGGAACTGCTTAGTGAGAACAGATCTAACAGGACTGTGACTAGTTGAAAGTCACCCAGTTGGCTGCATGTGGAGCAGTGTGGAATCAAACCTAGCTCTCCAGGTAAGAAGCCACTTCTCTTAACCACTGTGCCAAGATGGCAAATCAGGTTTAAGGATTTGCGGGACCTTAGCAGGGCACAACTGGCGCTGTTACTTGTGCTGCACAAGTAACAGCAGGAGACCCTGGTGTGTCACTACATTGCTTTTGGAGGAAAGGATTCAGACTTTTGGACCCAGTTGCTAGTTCCTCCTTCAATTCCCCCCCCCCCCTGGCTTTCCCTTATGCACTATCCAAAGGGTAATGTCACCCAGTATCTCGCTTGTGACTTTTCAGTTTAATCTGTAATAGTAAAAAAGTTACATTCCTAACAAAACAAAGCAAACACTTGCAGCAGTACTGCAGACTCATAAAACAAGTTCTTTCTAAAACTCTTGAAAGTGTATGCTTATCCATTGTTGTTCCTCTATATATTTATGAAACAGCCTAGGGGGTGGGATGTGTCTGGCTGTCCAAGTTGGAATAGGGCCAATCAGGGTGCAGCCAGCTTTGCCCTGATTGGCGCTGCCCCTGCAGCTCCCACCCTCCATCCCTGGACTCTAGCCTCTTTGCTCTCAGACGCCTCAGTGCCTGGAGCCAGCAGCAGGTAAGGGGAGAGGCCCTGGGCAAAGGATCATGGTGGAGGCCCTCCTAATGGGGGCCTCTTGGCCTGCTGACTGCTTGTTAAGGACTGCTAAGGAGCTGACTAGCTGACTGCTAAGGAGCTCTGTGGGCCCTGCTAATAAGCTTCCCAGCCCCCACCCACCCCACTTGATCTGGTTGCGAGCTGCCGCCCAAGGCCACCTTAAGCTGCTTGACCAGGGGCCAGGGGAGGGGACTCTTTCAAGGGTCGTTCTTAGGAACGGGCTTTGAAGCTAGTAATATAAAACCCGATATCACTAACACCATGTCCATCAATAGCTTACTATATGCAACTATACAACAATCACACGATGCTTATAAATGCAAAGAGTCAGCCACGATTACCCAGGAACTCCCCTTTGTTTCAGCAATTGTGATAAAGGAAAGCATTCATCCTTTTTGTCTCTTGGACCTTTGCAGGATGCACAAGCGCAATGCCCCAATATCTAAGGGGACCTTCACAATTATGAGGCTTGTGGTCCTCACGCATGCTATGGACATGTCCAGTGACTAACAGAGCATACTCATGGCTCTTTTCTTATTCTTGTGGTCTGCCAGCCGCATATGTATTATGACCCCCTATCAATCACAGAGTGAAGGCCCCCTAATCATACAGCTCCATGGTGCTCATGACGCGTGAGGGCCATAGCATGTGCTATATGTGCTACTAGGATAAACCACTTCCAGGGGATTGTATGACAGAACTTGATAAATGATAAATCATGGGGTTTCTTTTTTCATAACAGTGTAACTTGAGGGACACCTATTGAATGAGTCCGAAGTTTGGCTGGAGGGGAGATGAGTGGCTGGATAAAAGATGCCTCCAAGTTTCCTCTTCCTCTCTTCTCTGGTAACATCCCATCCACATGATGTGGTCTGTTATGACCTCATAGAGCAGCCTTTCTCAATTTTATTTTACCATTGAGAAACTCCTGAAACATTCTTCAGGCTTTGAGAAACTCCAGAAGTGGCACAATCATGCAGGATATGGTTGGGAAGCACAGCTGTGGACATGCCCACCTGGGCCCCCTCCTCTTCCTCCTCCATCCAGGCCTATCATTGGCCAGTTGGAAAGGGGAGACTGGGTCAACATGTTCCTATAGCACCCAATACATTTTTACCAAATTTAACAAATATATTAAAATTAATTAACTCCCACCCATTTGGGAAACCCTTCCAGGGCCATCCAGAAACCCCATGAAAGCCTGACATAGAGAGTTCCTCCCTTGCTTTATTACACTGGCTGCCAGATGCAAGGCCAAAGAGCATTCTGGGTGGCATCAATTTTGTCCTGCTAGCCATTAGCAGGGAAAAGAGGAGGCACGGGACTACTGTATTCAGCAGTAGTCACAGATCCACGTGCCCTGGCTAGTTCCAGTTTAAAGCAGATCCGTGGTAGTGGTTAGGAAAAGAGAAGACATGTCATTCCAGAGCCATGGCTTCCACACCATTCTTGCTTCCTGGCCCCAAAAGCAAACCGGTGTCCTTGATGTGGGTCATGTTGCGCAGCTGACTGTTCTGCGGGAAGAGAAAGGCCAGCCCTCTGTTTTCCAGAACTGAAAAGAACTTCCAGTCACTGGCCACAATTAGCAGTCAGGGCATGCAGGCGATCAGCCTGACTGAGTGAAGCCCTCAACTTTTTCCTCCCTTTAATTTGCTACAGAAGTGAAGCAAATTGCTAATAAGGCTTCCAGATGGCTGGCACGTGAACACACCACCTTCCAGCCTGCAATTAAGCAAGGGAGCTTGACGCTGGCTCGCATGGAGACCATTCGGCACCGGTTATTGTTTCCCCCCCTCCCTATCCGATACTTTGTCTGCAACTCTGGGACTGAGGCACAGAGAGATGCTGGTGGTCTCTCAAAAAGCCCCTTTGGGAGGACGCTTTGTCAATAGCCACTTCTGTGTTTGCCACGATTTGTTTCTGGCTGGTTTACCAGGGAGCTGTTTTTGCCAAGTCCAATAAGCCAGAGGGCACAAAGAGATAGAGAAAGAGAGAGGCAGAGTCTTAAACCACTTCAGAGCAATTGCAGGCTGGGAGTTTTAATTTCCTCCTGGAGACAAACACATGTCCCACCAACGGTGCCAAATGGGAAGCATGGCCGAGAAAGTCCAGTCCAAACTCTTCTCGCAAAATGTTTGTAAACATCCCATTGCATACTGTGCACCTGCATTACTCATACCTGCTTGTGGCTCCACTACATATTCAGTTCCTGCCAGTCAGAGGGTGAATTTGTGCTCTGGGCCTTCAACAAGCTGAGCCTTGCAACTCTTTGTTTTGAGCTGTGGCATAAATGGTCATATAGTGGATTTATTGGTCTGATCAGTAAAACTATGTCTGTGCAGATAACCACCAGATCTGAGAAGCTGGTAAACTCTCAACTCTGCCAAGGTATCTTCCCCTGCCCCTCTGCCCAGATTCTACTCAGGGTCCTTCCAGTTTCCTTCACATGGATTTAGGTGGATGTTGCCTTTTACTAAGACAGGTCTTTGACCCCACCAATCCAGGATGACCTCTTCCTACTGATGAATACTCTCCAAAATATCACACAGAGACTTCTTAGTGCCTAAAACTTTGAAGAGGCTCTGTCAGCTATGGGGTTGCCATCTCTGGAAATACATGGATAGTTGGGAGGTGGAGCTGGGAGTGAGCGGAATTTGGGTCCAGGAAGGAACTCAGTGGAGTATAATGCTATGAAGTCCACCCTCCAAAGCAGCCATTTTCTTCAGGGGAACTGATCTCTGTTGCCTGGAGATGAGCTATAATTCCAGAGGACATGTTGTATAAGCAGAGAGTCTGCTCAAGACCTGCAGTATGCAAATGAATTATCTAAATCTAACCAATGACTGATTCAAGTTAGAAATGTTTTATGGACCAATCAGATGGCTTTGTTAAGGGCCATTCAGGTTCCTTGGTGGGCCAGCTCAAATGTATATGAATGCCATGAGCTTCTATGTTTGCTGTTTGGTGTTTCTAATTGGAGTTGGTGTCTAATAAAGAGCTGTTGTTTTCGAAGAACCCACAGACCAAACTGGGCCCTCAGGTTCCACCTGCAGGCTGGCATCACTAGTCCTGAGTCAGTTGAGCCAATTCTCTTTCTAGCTCAGCTTCGTAAATCCATGTGCTGGTATCTGAGATCCTTTGAACTGGGGATGCTTCCACTTGAACCTGGGAGCTACTGGATGCAAAGCCTCAGAAACAGCCTTCTGAAGTTTGTGTGGCTCCAGCATTTAAAAAAAAATCATTTAAAATTTTTATTTATTAAACTTATATATGGCCTATTCATGAACATGGGGTCACACCTTGCAGCTGCTGATGTATGTTAGGAATAAAGGGAGAACTGTATGTTTCCCAAAAAAATGAGTCTGTCTTAAGACACTTCAGAACAATTCCCAAAATTCTTCTGAGCTAAAAAAAGGAACAGATATTTTTGGCTTTGGGGTGGTTTAGCATCATGCATATGGCGCACAATCCGGATATGATGAGCCTGCCACACTGTGGTGGACAATAGCAGGAGACCCCCCACTCCTAGGAAAAACTGACACCCCCAGAGTGATGCTGTGACATCTCTTCTGTTCATGTAACCAGAAAATGATGTATATGATGTGTGCTGGAAAAAAAAAAGTGCAATAATTTTGGACCCAGGCTTTGATGGTGGGGTGGATTTTTGCCATGATTGCTTCTTTACAGATAGGATATGACTAGTTCAGGATTCAAATGCATGTAGATCTGGACTTTGGAGCCACTATTTGCAGGGGAAGATGATACCAGTGGCTCTGGCTGCAGCTTCTAAAGCCAACAACACCCAATTTGCACAAAAAGCCAGTTCTTCTGATGATCTAAAGACCCCCAGATTTCAAGCAGATGGAACAAAAGGCTTTGATTTTGCAGACCCACCAAAGTAGGTGACTCTCTGTGCAGCTGTACTTCTCTCTCCTGATTCCTAAAATAGCAGTCAAGTGGCAGCCTGGCAGGAGAGCTCCAGCTGGCCATGTCATTAAAAGAAAAACCCAGCGACCCTGTCTGCATCTTCCTACTCTTACAGTGACTGGCAATACAAATTTCTCACCTCTCCACTGAAAACTCTGCGCTGCCCATACCTCCTTGTTGCGGTCTGTTTCCTTTCACAAAGAGAAAGGGACTTCATTTGCAGGCCCTGCCATTCCTTTCTGTGGTTTTGCTATTATTTCTTAGGGAGGATGGAGGATCAGAGGGTGGTGAGCTGGAGCAGCTGTTTTGCAACCAAAAGACACCCAAACTGGAGCCGGGTGAGTGTTGCCTGTCCTCTAAAGCAGGGGTATTCAATCTGTGGTCCTCCAGATGTCCATGGACTACAATCCCCATGAGCCCCTGCCAGCAAACGCTGGCAGGGGCTCATGGGAATTGTAGTCCATGGACATCTGGAGGACCACAGGTTGAATACCCCTGCTCTAAAGAACCTCCAAGTTTCAAGCAAAGGGTAGATTCTACCAGCCCCTGAACAAAGTGCCTCTAGCCATCATAAGTGCCCTTTCATTATTCCCTATGGGGAATATTTTAGGAGTGCAGGACTGGCTGTTTTTCTACAAATGAAACTCAATTTTTAACAGAATGCGTGCTGCTCATTCTCAAAAGAGTGCCCAGGTTTCAAGCAAATTGGGCCACGGGGACAAATTCTAAGAGCCTCCAAACAAGGTCCCCCCCGTTGTCTCTTTTCTGAGCCGCAGGACTTGCACAGAACAGAAAGGCCCCATTGGGAAAGAGAACTACAATTCTCTGTGGTTTGTCTCCAAAGGTGACTTGGTGGAAGCACTCTGTGCTCTTCCCTTGCCAGGATCTGATTGAAAGGGAGAAATGGCATTGTTCAGGAAAATAGTAGAATCTCCCCACCCCCAAAGGCAAAAACAACACTGAATGTTCCACAAGGGCTTTTTCATCATACCTAAGCATCCGGGATTTGTGTTGCTGCTCTGGAAAATCTTCAGCTTGGGAATTTCATCCTGCCCGCTGCAAGTGATGTCACAGACCACCAGGTTGCTCTAGCAATCCCTCCCAACTCTAAGGTAAAACCACAGAATTTGGGGGATTGCTAGAGTATCCCTGTTGACATGTGACATCACTTCTAGTTGTGTGACCAGAAGTGGCACTGCAAAGTGTCATATGATACTACGGGATGTTAAACCTAAAAGCTCCTAGGAGTTGGCGGCCCCCCAAATTGAAACTACTCTGCAGTATCCAGTTTATAATTTTGCTTTCATGGGTTGTGTTGCAGCTCGAATTGCTGTGTTATTCTTGGCTGCTTGGAGCAGATTTGTGGAGAGATGCCATGAGTATTTACCAGGCAAATAATTTGGGTTTGCCAATGCCTTTTCCTTGGAACTCCTTGTTCCCAGATATTTCCCCAGTCCAGGACTTCATTTCATCCAATGCACCTCAAGATCAGTCTGTTTTCCCATGACATTGTCAACCAACGGATAATTTAGGGAATCCTTGGCTTTCTTTACCAGCAGCCTCCTTACTTTTTCATCCTCAGCCTGCAGACAGAGCTGTTAGTGCTGTTACCAATTTTGTTTTACATTATGCAGTGCCTTAGTGTCTTTGTTTTCTTTTAAGAAATGATGATGAACTAGATAAGAATAAATCCTGATTTCCTACACTGTGTGTTAGCGCACGGTACTATTTCATGAAAGATCTACTAGCAGCCTTTATGTAATAAACAAATGAAAAAAAAAAACCAAAATATTCTTAGGCACCCACCAAGGATACTCTGCAGTGGATCTCAATGACTTCCTGTCTCCCCCTGCCTCCTTTAAGGGCAGGTAATGCTGCTTTGCCTCTTTGTTGAATATATCTGGGCCATTTTGGAAAGCCAGGACAGTGCAATGGTTAGATTGTCAAGCCTGGATCTGTGAGACTGGGCCAGTCTTGGCACTGGAAGCTTCACACCGGGCTGCAGCCTGGAGTTTGAATCAGGGCAGATTGCTCCACCTCTTCCTGCTCCCGCACAGAGGAGCATTTGGCCCGGTGCATCTCATCCACCCCAGATTTGTGCTCCTGCCTGGGAGCCAAGGCAGTGAAGTTCCCAGTGCGGAAATGATCCTGGTCTCTCAGCCTCTCTTATCTAACACATAGAGGTGGTTGTTCTGACACCATAGAGTGTTGTAAGCCACCTTGGGACCCTATTGGGGAGAAAAGTGGGGTATAAATAAATGCGTTGCCATTGATGCAGGGATGCTGCAGAGTCACCTATTCCAAGGAGCCTTCTCAGTGATTCCTGCATGAGCCTGAATATGAGTCTTTTCAGTTAGGAGTTATGACCAGTTCAGTGACTCATGCAGAGATAGGTGCTTCTCTTTGGTGGATCTCTTTCTTTCAGGGCCAGGCTGGTGCTCCCCTTGCCATCCTGGGATGAGCATCCCCTGAGCTGCAAGCAAGCCAGGCAGAACCCTGAGCCACTGGCCAGTTTGGGAGTTCGTCCTGAGGCATCAGCTGGCCTGGAGACCTGGCCTGTCCAGTTGGGTGCCCCCTGCTTTCATTTATATTCTTGCATTGTAAAAGTTAGTCACTGGGAAGGTAAGTATCAAATACCACCAATTATAATTCAGAGAAGAAGTGTCCTTCTGCAGTTAGAAATTTGGTAAATCCTGCCTTGCGGTGAACAGTCAATAGCCAGGGGCTGATCAACTATGGCTGGAATGCCCCCAAAAGCTAGATAAAGGTTTAACTGGGGCCTTTCAAGCTTCCTCTGTTTCATTCCTTGGGGACATGAGACCGACTTGAGAACGCTACGGTCAGCATCTCAGATGAAGATGACTAAGAGTCCACCGTGGCTTGTAGGCAGAGAACGACCCACGGCATGAAGACATGGAGCAGAATGGGGGATTCGACTCAGAAGCCCTGAAACTGCACAAAGACAGCCTAATAACAAGGCAGCTGCTTTGGAAAAAAAACTTTGGATATTCCTGATTTTGTAAACAAGTCCTTTGAAATGAGATCTGTGGTTTTTTTTTTTTACTATATATACTTAAAAAAAAAATCCCAGTGAGTCAATAGATTTATGAAGCAACTGCCTTTCTTTTATTGCTAGTGCATTATTATTTTTCTTTCCTTTAAAGATCAAAACATTCTGCACAAGGAGATACTGAGAATCTCTAATAGAAAACAGCGTCCAGGGGGATATGCATTGACAAGGACCATGCAGAGAGAGAGAGAGAGAGAGAGAGAGAGAGAGAGAGAATGAATGAAAAAAGAAAGCGAAGGGATGGGGGGAGAGTTTTTAAACCCTCTGGGAAAGAAAGAACAAAATGTGTCTTTTGCAACAAGAATGGTGAGCACATAGCTTCCGAACATGAGTTTCATACATCACCAGTGCTGTGATTTACGATTTGTCTCAATCTGATATTTAGCAATTTCCCTTGTTAGTGTTGGCAGAGGTTCAATATGCAAAGGGGTGAAACACCAGGATGCTGAAAGAATAAAATAGTTTTTATTCAGAAGAAACAACTGTATGTAGAAAATGGAGAGATGAGACTTAACTCACTGTTCTAACTTGTCTGCAGTCCTTGTTTTGTTCAACTGCTGTTCTGGAGGCAAGCAGGGAGAAGCAGACTCAAAGGAGAAGGACGTCTCCCATTGAGCCAGTGAAGGAGGAGATTGGTTGAAAAATATCAGGAAGTTCCTGATCTCACTATGCTAATCTCCAGTGCCCCCTGCAGTTCACTCTTGATATTCTGTTCAGTCAGGCACAGGGCAGATCTTGCATATTCCAACAGTCAGAAACAGCGACATCCAAGCCTGCTTTGAACAGGTTGCTATTATTCCCTATACTGTACCCGTCTCATGGCTTCCATGTTCTCTGTCACAAAAGGAGGGTGGAATATAAATGTAAGAAATAAACAGATAATAAATAAACTGGAGAGGGAAGTCAATGAAGACGTGTTGCCCTTGAGCTAGCCCTCCAAAGCTGCCAGTTCTTTCATGGTAAAGGATTCCCATGGTCTGAGGATCAGTCATACTTCCAGAAGATCTCCAGGTTTCACCTGGAGGCTGGCAACTCTCTGTGGCCATAGTCACTGGCAGACAGTTGATAATTGTCCTTTTCTTATTCAGTCCTTCCCCCCTGGGAGGGCCCTGAGTGCGTATAATGCTGCAGAATTCATCATCCAAACCTGCCAATATCTCCAGGGGAACTGATCCCTGTAATCTGGAGATCAGATCTAATTCTGGGAGGTCTCCAGGCCCCACCTGTATATCACCAGGGGCATGTCCATCCCAGGTCGCACCTTCTTCATAGTCCTTTACATGTTTTAGGAGGTGTTTCTCTGTAATAAGTACGTACATATTCTTATTGGAACAATATTACGAACGGCATTATACCCTACTTAATCATATTGTGAATTTCAAACACTGGCATAGCAAGCATCATTCCTTGTATCTCTGTAGAACCATGGAAGATTGCTTTCAGCACATGAATGTTATCTAGAGGCCTCGAGGCATTTGTGCAGTAAGAAGTTTTCGGTTGGGTAAGCTTCAGTTTAATTTTCACGTGTTTCTTATTAACATTTGTGCAGTAAAAAATTTTTCAGCTGGGTAAGCTTCTGCTTAATTTTCATGTGTTTCTTATTAACATTTGGTACCTATGTAAACATGGTTGATGTTATTCAGCATTTAATGGATGTTCTAATTGTCAGGGTCTACCGAGGAAACAGTCACAAGTGAAGCACAGGCCTTACAGCAGTGGTTCTCAACCTTCCTAAGGCCGCACCCCCCTTTGGCTTGCCGAGGCCCCTATGCTGCCACACTGTAGCAGTGGCAGGGATGCGGGGGCAGCGGCGGCTTCAGTGACCCCTTGGAAAAGGGGTGCTCAACCTCCCCAGGGGTTGTGACCCCCAGGTTGAGAACCGCTGCTTTACAGGGTCCTTGTTTGGATTTCAAAGCTTCAGGGGCATCCTTACAGTTCTAGAACACTAGAATTGGAATGTTATGCTTGTTCTTTTAAAGCACTGGATAAACCTTGTCTTGAACTCAAGACTCTTGCGAGTCCCTTGGACTGCAAGGCGAGCAAACCGGTCAGTCCTAGAGGAGATCAGCCCTGACTGCTCCTTAGAAGGCCAGATCCTGAAGATGAAACTCAAATACTTTGGCCACCTCATGAGAAGGAAGGACTCCCTGGAGAAGAGCCTAATGCTGGGAGCGATCGAGGGCAAAAGAAGAAGGGGACGACAGAGAATGAGGTGGCTGGATGGAGTCACTGAAGCAGTAGGTGCTAACTTAAATGGACTCCGGGGAATGGTAGAGGACAGGAAGGCCTGGAGGATCATTGTCCATGGGGTCGCAATGGGTCGGACACGACGTCGCACCTAACAACAACAAAACTTTGTCTACATGGGTGTCAATTCTTATCCAGAAGCACTGTTCTCATTACACAGTGCTTCTTCCTCTTTGGTACACCCACCTGGAAGTTGGGAAGTTGAGCATAGTGCAGGGGGTTGGACTAGATGGCCCATGAAATCCCTTCCAACTCTATTATTCTATGATTCTATGATTCTAACCCTGGGTCTATGATCCTAACCCTGGGTCTTGTGAGGACATCGCTGGGGACCTGAGGATGATTTGAATTCTCTGAGTACTCAGAATCAAGCCAGAGCTAAAACAAGCCATAGGTCTGTGAACAGCGTGAAGGTTCCTGGTGGATAACCAATAGTGGGCCGTTGGTGCGCAAACTGCCTTTAGAGAAACCTCCTCCACTTTGCTGACTTTCTCATGGAGGAACCCTCGCTAAGCTTCTGAGGAACTGAATGGTTTTGGGAAACCATTTCCTTTACCTATCCAGGCTCTCATTATCCAGGCAACATCCCTCTTCTGATGAAAGGGTTTCTGAACCTGCCATGGGGAGTGCTTATCTAAAATAAAGGCTTCCTCCCGCTCTGAGCATTCGTTTGCTGCCCCCAGGAGTTTAAACAGGCAGGAATCATCCCTTACCCCAGGAGAACAGGGAGCAAACATCCAGTGGTCTTTCAGGTCTCATAAAACACGCCCGTAATTTGGGTCTTTTATATCGGACTATCTCCCACATTAGTCATTTAAATTAAAACATTTATAATTAATTGGTCCAATCATCCCCCTAACATCTCTCTGCTTTGGGGGATTTGGAACATATGAGCCATCAGTAAATTTTAGTTTCTTAAGCAATGGGGTAGCCATTTCATTTACAGTCATTCCCCTTTCCTGCTGGGCATGAATCAAGGGCAGACAGAGAGCAGCTTTAACATGAAAATCAATTGATGGGAAAGATAGATGAATGCCTGTTTTTCAAAAGCGGAAATGAGGGGCAAAGGAAAGCAAGAACATGCTCAGAAATGGGCCCAAAAGACAGGCAGCCAAAAAGAAAGGAAGAAAAGAAAAAAGAAGTCAATATTTGATAGAGCACATTTGGAAGATGAAGAACAAGGACCAATGATATGGAATCCAATCTCGGGCACATTTCAAACACCGCAAGATGGTGCGGTGTAGTGCTGGCTTTTTCAGCCTTTTGATTGTCGAGGTGCCGTTGAAATATTTCTCAGGCTTTGAGGTACCAGGAAGTGATGTCAGCTGGCCATGCCTCTCTGCCATGCCCCCCTGGAAGTAAAAGAAGCCTTGGCCAGCAAAGGTTTAAATGGATGGGGCTCCTTCCCTTCCCACCTCCTCCAGGCCTATCCTTGGCCAATTTGCCAGGGGGCCAGTCAACCTGCCCAAATCAGGGTAGAATTTATTTATTTTAAAAAAGAAACCCTTTCCCTTTCGTCTTTCCCTTTTCCAGCAGGTCCAGGGTGGGAGGGCTCTACCCAGCTGCCATTTTGAAATGTCCCTCACTATCAAACCATTGGGGGCCCTTAATGATAATGTAGTACTGTGGATGGGAAACCCTGGTGGGTAGGGAGGATTTAGGTCTAAGGTGAAGACCTCATGGAATGACTTCGAGACCTGGGAGTGGCGCCCTGGGAGTGCAGTGTTGGGGGTAAAGCAGGTAGTTCAGCACAGATGTGATCTCCTTTTAGGACTTCCCTATCTCCTTAATTCTATGGAACACCATACAGTCCCGTCCCCCTCCCCTGAAGTTACCATTTCCTCAAAGGAACCAATCTCTGTAGCTTGGAGAGCATTTGTAATCCCAGGAGAATGCTGGGTCCCATTTTGACTTTGGTAACACTAGAAATCTCAGGTGATTGGTATAAGAAAAATCTTTACCTCAGTCCCCATTGTGAAGCACAGTATGGGATCTGAGCCACTATTTTGAGAAGCCTGGAAATATTCTGTGTTTGGGAGAGAGGGGGTTACACATTCTGCGATCATTGCTATAAAATTGTACAAGGGGAGTTATCCATTGTGGCAATTGCTTTCTCTGGATTAATTGGAGGGGTGAGTTTAAGAGCTCTCAGCTAGCGGTAAGGGGCAGTGAGTGATGTGTGGAAGGGGAGAGTAAAAAGCCAGCCCTTTAGCAATTTTACTCAAGTATTAAATAGAATCATCTGTAATGGAAAGAAAGGTTTTTAAAAAATTCCCCAAAAAACACAAGGAGTAATAACCAGAAAGAATGGGTGAAGGGTGTCATTTCTCTTCCGCGATTCAAAGGAAAGAGAATTGATCCTGCTGCGTTTCAGTTTGTCATTCAATAATAAGCATTTCTTGATCAACAGGTAGGCAAAATTTCAAGCTCTTTCAATTACATTTCTGTCCCGCTATGCACACCCTGGAGGTGTTGTGCGGAGCTGCTGAAATCATCCACTGATGATTATGATTTACTAGGAAGCATCCTACCAAATGGAGAGAATGTCTGTGGCTCAGCTTATCATTTGGACCCCCCCACACACACACACACATGCTGGATATGGCGTAGGGGCAAGAACTGGGGCACTGGCTGCTGATGTTCAAAAGGAGGAAACCTTCACATTCAGAGGCAACAAACCTCTGAATCCCAGTGCCAGGAGGCAACATCAGGGGATGGGGCCTCTCTGCTCTGTTGGTGGCCTTCCAGAGTAACTGGTGGGCCACTTCTTGAGACAATGAAGAAGGAGAAGAGTTGGGTCTTTTATTATGGCACATTTCTCTACCTGAAACAGTCTCAAATTCACCTTCCTTTTCCTCTCCCCACAACAGACACCCTGTGAGGGAGGTGAGGCTGAGAGAGCCCTGATATTACTGCTCGGTCATAACGGCTTTCTCAGTGCTGTGGCTAGCCCATGATCACCCAGCAGGCTGCATGTGGAGGAGGAGTGGGGAATCAAACCTGGCTCACCAGATTAGAAGTCAGCACTCCTAACCACTGCACCAAGCTGACTCTAGATGGACATCTAGTGTGATCAACCACTGCTCTTCTAATACGTTCAGTGATCTTCAAATGCTCTTAACTCTTCAGGGAGAGAGTTCCTTTCTGCTGTTGTATGTGGGGATAGGGTTGCCAGGGTCCACCAGGGGATGGAGGGGTAGGATGGCCAGATCTAGGTCAGGACTAGGAGACTCCTGGAGATTTGGGGATGGAGCCTGGGGAGGAGAAGGACCTCAGGGGGGTACAATGTCATAGAACCCACACTCCAAGCTAGCATTTCCCAACCATGGCACCGCAATACCATACAGTACCTTGAAGGCCCCTCAACAGTACTATGGCATGAGGGTTTTCAAAATGGCAGCTGGGGAGAGCCCTCCCATCCTATGCCTGCCATTTCTGACTCTGAGTGAAGAGTAGAATTTTTTTTTAATTGTTTAAAAAATATCTACCCTTATTTAGGCAGGTTGACCCCCCACCCCCCAAAAGTGGCCAATTATGGGCCTGGAGGGGGTGGGTCTTTGCTGACTGAGGCATATCTTACTTCTGGGGGCGGGTTTGACAGAGAGGCATGGCCAGCTGACCTCACTTCCTGTACCTTGAAGCCTGAAAAATATTTCATTGGTTCCTCCAGGGTCAAAAGATTGAAAAGGGCTGCTCCAAAGCATCCATTTTCTCTTGGGGAGCTGATCTCTTGAGACTGAAGATGAGTTGTAATTCCAGAGGATTCCCAGGTTCCACCCGAAGACTGGAATCCCAGTGGGTGGAGTTGTGTTAAATAATAAAGCCACTTTCTTTCCATCCTTCTTAGCTGTGTTCATCTTGCAGAGGTGAAACAGTTTAGGTGGGTTTTACTGGCTGACACAAGAATTTGCCTTCAGCCATGGTTGTGTAAACAACATTTCTGAAATTCATTTTAGAAATTGTCTAAATTAGAACAGGAAGCAAGCGGAACAGGGCATGGGACATGCACAGCTCATGGAACATTAAAATAATGGCCTGAGATAAATCCACTCATCCCAAATAAGGATTAGGGGATTAGGCCAAAGTTTTACTTTGAGGAGGGTTCTGAAGGCAAGAGAACAATGGCCTGTGGGTGAATTCCCCTTTTAAGGGCCAACAAAGGAGACAAATCTAACACCAATGAGGTGGGCAGGAGTTTTTCTCCATGTGCAATGTTGGAAGATTTTTAAAGGATCTCAAAAAAGGTGTTTTCAGTCAACTGAGTTTAAATGGGGCTAGTGAAATTTCTCAGAGCTGAGTGGGAGAGCATAATTTGAAGTGAATTTGGAAGACTCCATTTCTTGGGCCAAAGAGATCAGGGCCCTGCAGAACCTTAAACAGTTCTGCAGGGCCTACAAGACAGAGCTATTCCACCAGGCCTGTGGTTGGGGTCCGGGAAGTCCAACAAGAAATGTTGGCCTCACTGCCAGAAATTGAGGAAAGATCTGTTCCAGAAGCTCTGGAACCCCCGTCTGTCTGGTTAATTATTTGGGGTAAATGAGAGGACAATTGTATGGTTCTGATTGATTGTTTTAATGATGTTGTCCCCCGTCCTGAGCAGTACTGGAAGGACAGGTTATAAAACTAAAGATTAATTAATTAAGGTGAGGAATACCGAGGAGATTATCCTAGAATTATGGCAGGTTCACAAATCACCACTGACAGGCAGTTTTGCTTGCTTTTCATCCCCCCCCCCCTCCCCGCTGCCTATTTCTTCCAAGAAGACTCAGACGATGCAGTTTACCTGTCCTTTCCCCCTTCTCCAAATGGTTGGCATTTGTAGACAGCTTAGACATGGGTGACTTCTTTCGACTCCTGACACATGATAGAATGACATTTCTCGGCATGGTGTGTTTTTCAAGGCAGAGTGGCGGAATGCATTAAGACCAGCATGAAGCCATCACATCACCCCTTTTTTATTGAGAGAAGGCAATTGGAAGGCATCAAAGCCCTGTTGACTCCTGCTGATTGGGGGGGGGGGAGAGGTGCATTCATCACACAGGCTTTGTTTATGTTCCATGAATCAGGTGGAATAACAAATACCTGTCGGTTACCTCCTGCTGCCACCGTCCCCTACTCCATCCCCTACTCGGAGTAACAGCTGAAGCATATAAGGGAAGCTGTCAGGGAAATGCTTGGGAGACAAGGAAGCTGTCAGAGTCCGTTATGGAAGGGAGAAAGCCCATCTGGAAATGTACAAGAGGAAGCCATTAATCATACTGTGGGATGCATGGAATAGGTTCCTGTGCTACCTGCACTCAAATATTCTCTGGTTTCTACGTTCACACAAATGAAAATAGTCATTGTAGCTGAACGACCCACAGGACTCAATTCAACAGATATATTTGACTATATAGGTGCTTTGCACCTTTTAGTTCTCTTGATTTCAATTGCTTCTCAATATCATTCTCCCCTCCCCTCCCCACATTTCTTCTTCTCTTGCTTGACTTGGCCTCACTACTCTGGTAATCTTCTCTGTGATTTGACTGGCCAGCTTGGTGTGGTGGTTTAAGAGTCATGTTTTCTAACCTGGTGAGCTGTGTTTGACTCTCTGCTCCTCCACATGCAGCCAGTTGGGCGGCTTTGGGCTAGTCACAGTACTGTTACATATGTTGCCACAGGGCAGTCCTGTCAGAGTTCTCTCAGCCCTGCCTACCACACAGGGCATCTGTTGTGGGGAGAGGAAGGGAAGGCGATTGTAAGCCCTTTGAGACTCTTTTGGGTAGTGAAAAGTAAGGTGTAGAACCCAGCTTCTTCTTCTTCTCCTTGGTTGCTGCAACCCATGTGATTTGTTTAAGGGCATCAGTGATGTCATCAGGTATCATAGTATGACTTTATTGTCAAAATCATGTATGCTGCCACATCCAGTTAGAGTAAAGAAAGGATAGTGAGGACAAGGAAGGGGGGGAGGGGAAATGACAGTGAGATGTAAAGGAAGTCCAGCGAAATTAGAAGTATTAAATTGAAGACAAGGAGGAAGAAAGGAGCAGAGAAACCAAAGAACAAACAAGAAACTGGGAAGAGAACAAACGTGTTTGGAACCAGTTTCAAAATTGCTGAACATTTAGAGGCCAATTTAAACAGTTACAAGAACAAGTAGAAAATTTGGTCCAGTGTTTTGATACAGCCGTAGTTCCTAACTTGCATTCGATCTTAGATAGAGGTTGATATAGGACCAATTTCTGGACTCTTGTATTTTTCTTATCTAATAGGAGTCAACATCAATTGGGGATCAATATTACTCTGTATTCTTGCAGTGCTGCTTAGGGATACAACCTATACCTGTTGTTTTAGCCTCCCAAAGAGAAAAATAACAGATTTGTAACCCAAGATAAACACTCTGAATGAAGCAACAGATTTCCAAATGGGTTATTATTGGTGGAATTAATGAATGAATGAATGAATGAATGAATGAATGAATGAATGAATGAATGAATGGAGGGAGGGAGGGAGGGAGGGAAGACAGAAAGAAATATGATGGTAAAAGACCAACTTGGAAGTAAATTACAATGACAGCAATGATACATAAAAAGTTACATAAATCTGTTCCACATAAGATTTTTCTGGTAAGGCCTTGGAGGAGGAGCATGTCTCATGGCTTAAGTGCCACTCAGCACTTAACGCCCACTCAGGGCGGCTGTCCCGCCCCTGATTGTCTCCTCCTCCAACCGGCTTGCCTGTCTGTCCAGCAGCCAGTCAATTGCCTTCTGTCCCCCACCTCGACCACCCCTCCTCCTTCCACTTCCCTCTGAGGCTTGGAGGCTGGAGATCCCTGCTGTGTGAGAGCTGCCCCTGCCGGTAAGTTCCCTAAGAGCTGCCTGCAGCCTTTCCAGGTCCTGGGGGAGGGAGAGGCAATCTGCAGAGTTCTTCCACCTCACTCACCCAATCTAGCGTCCATCGTATACCTGAAGGCAATGGGCCTGGCCCCTAGTTGTATCATAATGAGCAAGTATAGTTCATTAGATAAGAAAGAAAGAAAAAAGGGAATGCCATTAAAATGCTATATGATTGGTGTCTTTCTCCCACCAAACTGGCAAGTATATGCACAGGAATTAGTAACCTGCTATGCTGGTGTTGTCATGCACCCCACACAGATTTCATATCCTTGTGGCAGAAATGTATTAAGGCAGTGAAATATTGGAAGATGATTATGATGATGCTTTGTAAAGGAGCCATGAAAAATGGCACCTGAGCTATTCCGGCTGAATTATGTAATCCCCCAAATATGTTATCCAGAATGTTCTCATCAGTAAAAACCTACAAAGACAAAAAAAAACCTCCCCAATTAAATAGAACAATCGGGGGGGGGGGGGGACAAGGAAAAAAGGAGGATGCAGCCCCGACATGATCCACGGTATAATAAAAAAGGCAATTACATCAGGGCATTGCAAGAGGAAGGCTTCTGTAACGGGAGACAATGGGCAAGTTCAAAAGGGATCAATGGGAGATTTAAGCAGGGAGGGAAAATCAAAGGAAAAGCCAAACACAAAAAAGCGTTGCAAAACAGCAGCAAAGATTATGCTCCAGGGGAAGATCACCTGCAACAGAAGTCAATCAACGCTTTGATGGGGAGCAACAATAACAGCACTTTGTACAGGAAGCAAGGCAATTAGGGATTCTTTTGGGCCTGCGCAGTCCACGAACTCAATCTTCTCAATCACCGGAGAAGACACAGGATTACAGCTAGGTCGGTGACCTACTTTTCAAGCACAGACCATTCACCGTTTGCCTCCTCCCCAATCAGGACAGTTCAGCTGCTTTCCCTTTTGCTTGCCAGTGAGGGTGATGTGTGCCAGGAGCACTGTATCAGACAAACCCGGATGCTTCCAGGAGTAGACCAGTAGGGTTACCCAAATTCCCTTTTCATGGGAAGTGAGGATGGAGGCAAAGAAACTAAAGTACACAAGATGAGGTGTGAGAACACTCAAATGTGAATTGTTAGTGGATGCTGAGTTCTCCTGCCTTGAGGTCTACAAAGGCTCCTAAGGAGGAAGTCTCTATACAGAAAAACACAGTAATGAAAAATGTGTCTCTCCTTCTCCCCCCTTTTAACAATGTGCCTTCACATTGGAAGCAGTGGAAGTATGAGAAAGAGTTGCACCAGCTCCCAGCCCCTGCGGCTTCTCTTTGGCACATGGGAAGTGATGTTATGCCATGTCACCACATCCGGAAGTGAAATCATATACACCTCAGATCATCCCCATTCCAACAGAGTGAAGCATGATATGCATTCTTTTTTTTTTTTTTTGCATATCCAATTCACATCAAGAGGTTCCCAAGCTGTGTTTCTTCCCAAAATGACAGTAACCATGTCAGGCAAACTCTGGATCATCACAAGGATGGTTCTGCACCCATGCATAGCTGCCCAGATGGCAATATATGGAGAAGACAACGGTCTTCTCAATATTGTAATATTTCCAGTTGCAAATCTGTGACACAGTTTTAATGCTTTCAGTTTTTGAAGCTGCCTTTTCAGTGTCCCTTTACCAACAATTTAACTCCCAACAATTAGCAAGGGTAACCCTGATCTGGGCTTATTCTGCACACAATAGATAATGCACTTTCAATGCACTTTAGAAGTATCTTTTCCTGTTCTACACAGGAAAATCCAGCTGTCAAAGCACATTGAAAGTGCATTATCGTATGTGTGTGGAATGGGCCCTGGATGGGATGGGCTAGATCTTGTCAGCTCTCAGATGCTAATCAGACGTGTCTTGAGTCAGTACTTGGATGGGAAACCATTGAAGAAGTTCTGGTTTGTTACACAGAGGCAATCCATGGCTCATGGGAATTGTAGTCCATGGACATCTGGAGGGTCGCAGTTTGACTACCCCTGAGTAGGTTCCTGTGCTAAAATTTGGGGGGATTGTACCACTTTATATTCTCTGACTAGGATGGCCCAACCTAGCCTGATCTTGTCTGATCTCAGAAACTAAGGCAGATCTTCCCTGTTTAGTACATGGATAAAAGATCACTGTGGATTTCCAGGGTTGCTAGACAGAGGAAGGCAATGGCAAACTACCTCATTTATACTGACTGTGATTCCTCTGGGTCACTTTGGGAGACAATTTTGGTGGAAAAGTAGACTGGAAATATATTTAGGGAATGCTGGCTCCTGGTGCAGCATCTTGAATAAGTGGACCCCGATCCAACACATGACAGATGTTTTGTGTGTTTGGTTCTGTATGTCGGAAGCGTTTTTTTCCTCCCCTGGCTGAAGAGGTAGAGTCCAGGAAGCGTTTCTCCAACCCATTTGTGCTTTATTCAGACCGTTTCTCTTAGAGGCAATTTCAGATGAACAAATTTCATGGATCTCCTGGGCTCCATTCTTGCACATTTCAAAATCTATGAAACTCGCAAAACATCCCATGTTGTAAAATATTTAAAAACAAATCTTGGAAATGTGGAAAAAGGTATCAGAGGAAGCTGCCGGTTTAGAGTCAAATTGAATATTCTGCCTTGTTAAATTGGGCACTCTTCATTACCTTGGTGTGGGGGGGTTTAGCTCCCAGTTTCCTCTCTTAATAACTATCAATATAATGAGACGATGCCCATCAGTTCTGCAGACAGCAAGGGGAAATGGATTTCTCCTTAGGACGTCTGCTGCCATCGCTGTGGGTTTTGCTATTGTTGACAAATTCACTGCTGTTTCCATGTGCATGAGAGCTGCAGGATGGGGAATCATGTCCGTGGGGTTGGGAAAACCTTTCCAAGTCGTAGACTCGTTTCTCTCTTCCCTTTCTCATGGAGGAAATGAACTGAGTTAGAAGGTTTGGCTGGCAACCCAGATTCTTTATTTTGCCGTAGCCAGAGGTCTTTAAAATTCATAAGCTGGTTGTGATTTCCAAGCCTCACTTGCCAATATTTGGATAATGAAAGCCTGACCATAAGTTACACTTGTCAGTGGAAAAGTTAGCCACCGGCAAGCCAACTCCTGATGGGTGAGAATTCTGAAGACTCCCCTGGCCTAGCAAAGAAAGTGGAAAGGATAGACCCACCAGTCTTGGTTTTGTGCTTATTGTTTTCCTTGGTGCTCTCTTATCTCGTTCATTTACTGCAGCCCTTTCCAACTTTTTGACCATGGAGGAGCCCCTGAAACAATTTTTCACACTTCAAGGAGCCCCGGAAGTGATGTCAGCTGGCCACACCTACCTGCCATGCCTCCCCCACCTTGGGAAGTGCCATGTCACCGTGAGCAACATTGCCACCTGCATTAACAGACAGGCTCAAGGAGGACTAAGGGAGGAGAGACAGCAGGTGGTTTAAGATGTATCTACCACGATACTGATGAACAACTGAACCGGATAACATCAGCATGCAGGCTTTGTCCCCTCCCAGGCACAGAAACCACAAGAGAACTCACTCTTGGGAGGGGGAGCAGTGCAAGCAGCCAGTTCCATAGCTTGTGGCCAAGCCCGTAAAGCCAGGAGGGGAAAGGCTGTGGCCCCCCTCTGGAGCTCCTATAGGCCCTTGGCTGGGAATCCCTGCTTTAGTGGCTCATTTATCCTAGTCATTAAGAGGTGAAGGAGTTGGGACAATGCTTTGGCCTTGGGATGCCACCGATTTTATGGCAAACCTATTCAAGTGGGGAACATATTATGCTCAGCAACCACAGTCATTCCTAAGCCAAGCCTCAGAACTGTTTGATTGTCCATCTCATATATTTAGCTGTCTCATACTGCATTGGTCCATCAAACTCAGTGTTATCTGCTCAGGTGGGGAGCCATGTTGGCTCATTTTGTTCTATTATCTACTCAGACTGGCAGTGGCTCTCCAGGAGCTTAGGCTGAGGTCTTTAACATCACCTATTGCCTGATCCTTTTGAACTGGAGATGCCGGGGATTGAACCTGGGAACTTCTACACATACACACGAGCATGCATTAAGCTGCCTTATAATGAATCAGATCCTTGGTCCATCCACTTTGAGATTGTCTGCTGAGATTGGCAGCAACTTTCCAAGGTCCCAGGGTGAAGTTCTTCACATCACCTCCTGCTTGGACTATAACTGGAGAAACTGTGGATTGAATTTGGGACCTTCTTCATACAAAGCACTGCTTGGCAGTAAGGCTTTGGAACCTCAATGGGTGCCAGTGGGCTGGGGCAGGCCTACAGGCTTGTGCCTAGCAGTTGATCCAGCAAGGCAGCTTTCCCAGTGAATCAGGCTCAGCTGCCCTCCCGGCTGGTATTGAGCTCCTGCCTCTGTGCTGTGTTTGGCCCAGGATCCTGCGGTGAACGATTGTTCTCATTCTCTGGCTCTGGAATGAGCTGGTGTGCAGCCAGTTGAGCACTTCTCATCCTTTGAGCCATTTGAGGGTTGCCTGCTCCAGACTGAGAAAAACCTGGAGAGTTTGGGAGTGGAATCTGCAGAGGATAGGGTCTGTCGAGGGGAGGGACTTCAATGGGGCATAATGCCGTAGAGTCTACCTTCTAAGCAGCCTTTTTCTCCAGGGGAACTGATCTCTGTTGACTGGAGATGAGCTGTAATTCCAGGGCATTCCCAGGTCCCACCTGGAGGCTGGTGTCCCTGGGCCATCTTGGCCTGGGCTTCCTGTCATCACCATTCCTGCAGAGTGAAAACATCCCCTAGGGCAGTGGTCCCCAACCTTTTTATCACCAGGGACCACTCAATGCCTGGGACCACTCACCGGGGACCACTCAACGCTGGGGACCACTCAACATCTTTTACTAAGGCCCGGTGGGGGGGGGGTAGTTTACTCCTCTACTCTCAACCACTGCCCTAACGCTCTCTGATTGCTATGGTAATTTTTAAACATCCCTTCAAAATAAGATACAGACACGCCACAACAATGAAGTGTGTTGTAAAGGGCTGGGGGGGGGGGGATGAAGTAAAGGGCCAGGGGGGGAAGAAGGCATCCTTCAGGGCCCACCTCCAATTAGTCGAAGGACCACATGTGGTCTGCGGCCCACAGGTTGGGGATCACTACCCTAGGGGGTTATGGGCTTGATATGTTGGTCCTACCCAGTAGAGACCTAGAGACTATTTCAAGGCTGGCAACAAGAATCAAACAGGATAGCTTTGGGTGCTGCTGAACTACTTTCGGCCCACATGGTGCCTTCAGCTCTTCCGCCAGGCATTTGGTTGAGACCAGGCATAACCAACAACGCCTGAAGGGCCCCTGCACCCTCCCTCCCAGAACTCCACTGATGCGCCCTGGACCTGTTTGCACTGTGCACTGTTACATTGTTTGCACTGTTACAATTTCTAGTTATTAGTATTATTGTTACTGTTAACTATGTGCTATGGATTGTTTCATGTATTGTTTCATGTATTGTTTCATGGCTTCCATCACTGTCTTTTCCTCCATTTTGTCTCCTCAACGACCTATAAGGGTGTTTAGGCTGAGGGTGTATGACTGGCCTGAGGCCACCCAGCAACCTTCCATGGTAGAAGCAGGGATTTGAACCTGGGATGCGCAGATCCCAGCTCAACAGTCTAACCACTATACGAAATTGGCTCTGAGGCTTCTCATATTGGCCCATCTATTTCTCTGAGATTGGCAGTCATGTGATAAAATACCATAGATGTCACGCGTATGTGTCATTTCACAAAGTTATGTGTGCAGTCGTTTGTGTACACCAGCAGAAATCTTTGTGAAAATGGGTGATCATTTTTTTTTTGCAAGCTTTTGGCAGACCAGAAGTAGGAGATTTGGGCCAGTTTGCAAACAACAACAGCAACAATAGGTAATTGGATTTCTCTTGAATGTTAATGGGATTTTTTAATGTCTGCTTGTCTATTCGCTACCATCTTCCCTGGGTCTTTCAGATGGAATGGGGTGAGCAGGGAAATAAATACAACGCAGTTGTTTGGAAACCAATGGCGCTGCGATTCGGGGAAAGTCATTTGAAAACAGCAGCATTCTTACTTACACAGGAAGCCAAGCACTTACTTCTGCCAAGACGCCTAGAAATCAGACGTTAGAAAAGACGAGGACGTGTCAGTTTCTTCATCTTTCCCTCTGCAGAGTATCTGAGGATCTCCCACTGCCCCGAACACTGGCAGACAATAATAGGGAGAGGGGCTCGGGATACACACAATAGATCAGAAAACTAGAGAAGTAATACTTTCAGTGGCAGCCAGGCACCATTCATATCTTACTTGTAGTTTAAAGATTTTTCAAAGGATCTTCCCCATCCAAATTTGAAGGCTATCAATGATCAGATTGTGTTTGTATCATGGAACTGATTCTCCCCATCCAAATTTGGAGGTTATTAATTACCAGACTGTGTTTATATTATGGAACCGACACATTCAAAGGTCATCATCACCCTTCCATTTTTGATGTCTGGACATCTTTTCACCCGCTTTACAAGTTAGTGAAGCACATCAGCCCATGAATAAAGCATCACACAAAGAAGAATCCAAATCCATCAAACCACATCGAGAGTCCCTCCCCACACACACATTTAAGCCCCTCAGGCGCATCAGAAGCCCATAAATAAAAATTTTAAAAGATGCAAAGTGAATACTGTGATGAGCTGCATACGCACCAGTTCCAAAATTAATTTGAGAATGTCTCCAGGGTAAACTGGAAAATGGATGAAGCGGGGCAGAGACGACCTTCAGAACATTAACAGAAAGGAATGTGGGCAACTGTTAATCCCTACTTCTAGCCTGTGGAATGTGAAGTCCTAGAGTTTAGGGAAGAAACAAGATGAAGAGGAGGGACAGATCAGAAGTGGCAATGTTGATTATGTCAGGAAGTCCTGAGATGGTGATTAGCAAGGCATGCTTAACAGGGAATGGCACTTGACCCACAAAGACTGACTTTAATGGAGCCCATTTAGGATGCACAAGGTATCTGGCCATTTGGACGTGGTCCACAGTTCATCTTCACCCTCCGATGCTGCGTCATATCGTATCTAGATCTGAGATGGAGGAACCTTTCCCCTTTCCTCTAGAACAATAGTGAGTCTGAAAAATAAAAGCAGTTTTAATCAGGCAAATGGGAAGAAGCACATCAGTCTGACATCAGTCTTGTGCTTTTTGGAGAGCATCCAGAAAAACAACAACAACACAGCAGGGCCATTCGCCTTCTTGCAGTGAGGGACAAAATGGCCCTCTGATTGGGGATGGCAGCTCCAGACGTAACTGAAGGGCTTGCAAACAGTGTTCTGGCTGCTGCCCAATTCGGATCATGGACCGAGAGAGTAAATCTTATTTTTAGTGATTGGCAGCAGCCCAGCGAATGTAAAATGTGGCAAAACTGCAGTCCTATGTACATTTGCTTGCAAATAAATCCCATTAAAATCAGATTTCATTTTGAGGATGTAAGCATTTGATCGGGCTGTAAAAGTCCTATTGAAAGTCAGAGAAATGTTCATTGAATGTCAATCAGAGTCGCTGGCTGCAATCCTTATACACGTTTTCTGGGGACTTAGTATGATTGAACTCAATAGGAATTCCTTCTGATTATACATGCTTGCAATTGACCCATCAACTTGGTTTGGACAGCCTGGGCTGGCTTGATCTTGTCAGATATCAGAAACTAAGCAGGGGTAGGCCTGGTGAGTGCTTGAATTGGAGACCACCAAAGAAGTGCTATGCAGAGGCAACCACTAGGGATGGGCACAAACCAGGAAAATGTGGTTCAGTTCATGTTTTGTGATGTGTCAGGTTCACAAAGCACTAACCATCACAAATGCTTAAAAGCCAAACTGGTTCAGTTTGTGGTACAGTGGAACACACACGCCCAGCATGCTAGAGACACCAAACTCACAGGAAATCTCTGGCTGATTTTCCTCTATTTGCCCAACATGTTTAGTAAGGATTGGGTTTGTGGGGGTCTGAATTATGCCCACCCAAAGATGGTGCCTCCATCCTCTATTTTTTTCCAATGGGAAGGGAGAACAGCAAAACACCGAGCGCACTAGAAGTTCAGCAGAACATAATCAGAGTCCCAGGGAATGTCTGCAGTAGAAACTGATCATAGAGGGCATTTTTGCAAGACCAGCAGAACCAGTACAATGTGCTCAGCTGAACCAGCGCAAATACAACAGGACTAAGGTCAAACCAGAGAGTCTCTGCAGTTGAAACTGAAGGTGAGGGTATTTTTGCAAGGTTAGCAAAACCACTGCAATACACAGCTCAACAGAACTGAAGTGAAACGAAAGATCAGGATCCAAGCAATGGGGAGTTTGCATGCCCAGCAGAACCCAGTGTCACTAGTCTTGCAAGTTTAAAAGGACTGCCCTAGAAGTGCAAAGTGGGAAGGGAACACAAAGTAGTGCTGGCAATGGGAGGAAAACCACGTCAAGAAACTGATGTACCTAGTTTGAAACTGACAAAAGTCTTTCCAAGGTTGGAGAAGACTATCTCCCCCCCCCATTACTTTGAAGTTTGGTAAACATTTTGCTTGAGCAGAGACAAGCTGTCTGAAAATGTATCCATTCACAAACTGCCATGAACCTCCATGAAATGCTTGAAAGTTTGTGGAAAGTTCACACAACAACAACAACAAACACAACAACAACAAAGTGCCTTCTTGGTTTCATTTCTTTTGGCTTTCAATTCAAATAGTATCACATCCAAATAGTATTGCTAGTTTGTTTAGTGTATCTTTTGGATTTTAGCCCAAACAGTTGATTTGACGATTTTGTTATATGTGACACACTGCCTTTCCAAAATACCTTTCACTGGTCTTTCCAATGATAAGCCATGCAGGATGGAAATGATGTTGGGCCTCCAATATCTGGTGCTGTCATTTCATTTGACACCTAGTTTATTTCTGCGCAATCACAGCACTGCCCTAGCTGATGTGGTTTGCCTTCAAAAATAGTTGATACAGATATTTGAAGAGGAAGTTCTGCTTGCTTCTTCTGCTCTGAAAGTTTGTCTAGGAAAGTACACTGACAACCAAACTTTTAAAAGCCAAGAAGAAGGATGCCTTCCCTAGTCTTTCCGTTGGGAATATCTTGGGTTGCAATTGCTTCTCAGACAGCCCAGCATAATGAAAAAGAATGCAAGGTGAGGTGGTGAGTTTGCGAGCAATTACCGAGAATGGGCCAGCCACAGTTAGCGGTCCATTTGATCGGCCTCGTGTTCCTCCCCCCACCCCCGTTTCCTGGTATCTTTTCCCAAGCAATACATTTGAAATTAAGGACAAATTGTAATTACTTTCATTGGCAATGGGAGCTTCTGAGGAAAAAGAAAGTGATAGATTCCAAATTTTATCAGAGCTGACAGGGAACATTATTTGTCTTGCATTAGAACTGGCACCTTGTCAAAATCTAAAGGCCATAAAGATCATTCTCCTCCCTATCTCCACCACAGGGGAGGAGTGGACACCTGGGCTTCTTACCTAACAAAGCCTTCAAAATTAAGCTTGCCATCTTCGTAGAAGACACATGAAGCTGACTTTTCCTGACTCAGAGCATTGGATTATCTTGTTCAGTATTGTCTACATTGACCGATAGTAGCTCTCTAAGATCTTGGGTGAAGGTGTATCGTAGATGCTCTACCTGGTCCATAATTTAACAGATCCTGAGATATGTGCTTGAGACCTTCAACAGGCAAAGTGTAGACTTCATCACTGAGCTGTAACATCCAAGAGAGAATAATGGGCTTTCCCACTTTCTCATTTTCCTTGCTTGTGGATTCCTGTTGCTTTGAGGGAGGGTGGGATGTGTTCCACAAATGTTTTGCTCCCCCTAGTGGTCAATTCAATATTACATCACTGTATGTCTGGCATAAAAAACATGCAGTTTAAACCTGCAGGAACATATTATGTGCATACAGTAATGAAATAATGAATCAACCACTTTGGGAGCAAAACAGGTGTGGGACAAACATCCCCTCCCTGAAGCAACAGGAACATACAAGCAAGGAAAATAAGAGTGCAGAAAAAGCCCATTGTTAAGCAATATCCTTTAGCCTGAGAATCTCCTTTTGGCTTCTGATGCCAACAACTGAAACAGCCAATGCAGTATTTTATTCTGGACATCTCCATTGTTGGTGCCCAAAAGCTGGGAACCTAAAGGCTGAGCTACAAGGAAAATTTAAAAATACAAATATTTATTATAATAAAGTGCACATATTAAAGTGCACATACTGGATCCATAAATCATGATTCTATACTGAATATTATATCTCATAATAACACATGTAACTGAAATCAAACATGCTTTGACTGAAAGGGTCTTCCTCGTTTATTATAAAATGCACTAATACTGTAAAACTTGGGGCCTGCTGGATGGTAAAGGAAGTCAATACGGTGCTGCTCCAAATAATCTATGGCCAGAAGATATGAGCATACAATACTGACTTTTTCCAAGCCAAACCATAGGTCTGCTTAGGTCATTAATGTCTGTTCTGACAGCAGATAGCTTCACAAGGACTCAGACAGTGAACTTCCCTGATACCTGATCTTAACTGGAGGTGTCAAAAACCTATTGCTTGTGAAGCTTATGTTTGTTCACTGAATTATGCACCTCTTTTCAATGCAATCTAATGCAGTAGGTTCTACTCTTAAAGAGCAGTCTTTCCTCAGGCCTTCTGCCTTTAGATAGAGGTGCCAAATTTGATGGGAATAATTGAATTTAAGGTGTTACATATGCCTGCCCCAATAATCTACTTGGCCATAATTCCTTGGAGCCTCAGAATACAAGGGGATTCCTCTTGAATCAGAATACATTAGATTCCTTGTGTTCCTCTTCCACCACCACCAATACCACATTAACTGGCCTTAGAGTTTTTTGCTCTAGCCAAGACTGAATCCTGTTCAGCCCTGCCTGGGCAGGCCTTAAACCTCATCCAGCCAATCTGTTTCTGATTTAATCTTGCTTTCTTGAATGAAACATCACCAGGAAAACAGGGATGCTTGGCTGTGTTACCTTGTCCTAACAGCCTAGGTGTTAGGTTGCCCTCAAAAATGGACCTTCATTCACCATTCTGCTTAGTACTCCATAGCTTCTTCTCAGTTGGCTGACTTAATACCCATTGGTTGCACCAGGCACCAGCCCTACCATGTGTTTCACCCTCAGCCACATTTCCAGGCCTAGACTGTTCTGCCAGTTGATGATCCTGGGTCATCCACTGGATCCTGAATGTCTCTAAGATACTTGAACATGGTGTGTACTCATATCTCAAAACCTAGATCTTCAGGCAGAAAATTAGAAGAGATTACTGTGTGCACCAATAACCTCTGCAGCTGAAAAACAGTATAAAACCTTAAAATAATACAGATGCATCCCATCTGTACCTATTTACCAGGTACTTTGAGCTGGGTCAGGTTATTTACTGGGCCTATGCCTGTTGGAAGGACACCTAACATCCCTGCTCTAGTGCCGGTGAACATTCATGGATTTCTCTGTTATTTGAACTGCACTTTGTTAGCTCCAACCATTTGTTTGATATCCCATTTGGATGCAGCCATCAGGTGCTGAATAAAAGAATACCCAATGCACATTGGTGATATCAGAGGCAAGTTTGGTATTCCAGATAGGGTAGGGAACCAGGCATTATCCACCCAGCCTATCCACATACCCATCAACCCATCTGTCTGTTCCTCCGTCCCTCCGTCCCTCCGTCCCTCCGTCCCTCCGTCCCTCCGTCCCTCCATCCATCCATCCAACCAACCAAACTCATTACATCTTCTACAATATATATTGGATATTGTGTTATTACTGTGCTGTGGAGATCATTTGTAACTGGATTTTCCTATGTGGAGAAGTCATTCCAATTGAAGGAGATTCATTGAGGATAGGTCTATCAGAGGTATAGGTCTATCAGAGTTATGGTGATTAAAGGGAAACTGCAAATTCAGAGGCAGTAAAACAGTGCCAGGAGGCAACATCAGGGGAAGGCCTCAGTCTCTATGCCCTGTTACTGGCCCTCCAGAAGAACTGGTTGACCACTGTGTGAGACAGTATGTTGGACCAGATGAATCACTGGATTGATCTAGCAGGGGTCTTTTCATGTTCTGTCTGGCAACTTGGAGATAGGAGCTAGATTCCAGGAAAACAGTGGGCCTCTTGGGTGGGAATCCAGTCTTGATGTGGCAGGCTAGCAGTGAGGGGAAGAAGGTGTCTGATTGACAAATAAGTCTTGACAGCAAGCTGCTCCCAACCATTCATGAGGGTGGTCCCCACTTCCAAAGAACCAAGGCTGGAATTAGGTATGCTCAACTTGTACCACTGCCTTTAAAAGAGGCAAGAGGAAGCCAAATGTTGGCCTTTTGCTTCTGACCTGAAATGAGGAGTGCTAGAGAGTGGAAGAGGGCTTGGTGATGGTGGCGAGAAGTGCTGTTAAGCCACAGCCACCTTATGGCAACCACATCAGATTTTTAAGGCAAGAGAAGAACAGAGGCTGATTACCACTGCTGCCTTGGTATAGCAACCCTAGGCTTCCATGGTGGTCAACCATCCAAGTGCTAACCAGGACTGACAGGGCTAGCATGGCCCATCTAGATCAGTGCAGAAGAGGACTTTGGTACTCCTTCAACCATTTCCCCTCTCATTCCTAGGCTACCAGGTGACCATAAAAGGGCGGTGTGTGTGTGTGTGTGGGGGTAAACACCAAAGCAGTCACATCATTGGAATGCCCAAAGCTGGACCTTTGACATTTGATTGATCAGAACAAGTCCATTTTGTGGTCTCTTTAGCACTCACCATTCCAGTCTTACTGTGGCTGCTGTACCCACAACCTAGTTCTGATACCAACATTAATTAAATTTAAAATTACATTCGACAAGGACAACAAGTTCCGGAAAAGATGTATTCTTCTAATAGGAAAGAAATTATTTGTCAGGAGCACTTTATATATATTTTAAAAATACTAGCCTTGATTTTATTTTCTTGCTTGTCGACATTTTTGGGCGTATTGAATATCCTGTCAGAAATGACTGTTATCCCTTTTCGAATTAGCACTGATCACATAAGGGTAGAGGCAAAGCTGACTTTAAAAAAAAGGGGGGAGGTAATTAAACGCAACAGAATTAAAGATTGGGGTGAGGGAGGGGACGATGTAAAAAAATTAGTTCCGATATTAAGCAGGGAGATGTTATTAGACCTTTACTGTATTTCATCAGGCAAAACTAACCCGTTTATTTCGAGTGTTAAAAAGAAACTCTCAATCAATCCCAGAACTTCATTTAACACTGTAATGAATTCAATTGACCTTTGTAGTGGAAGGAAACTGTGCTTCAGGAAGGAGGAGAATACAAGTTGTTGGAGTTGGGAGCTGATCAGTCTTGGCAGCTCACCGCTGATGGGCGATTTTAATTTCTTTGTTTGTCACACCCACCCACCCACCGTGGGCCACTCTCCTCCCTGCAGGCACAGCTGGGGTGCTGCTGAGGGCTGATTCAAATGTTACAAAGTCCTTGTGGCCCCAGTGAGAATTTGCAATCAATTATGTTCCGAAGATCCTGTGCTTAGAACATAAATCCCAGGAACGCATGGGCTGTCTTTGGAGGAGGACTGCAGCATCTGGGGATAGATGAGAGCTGTGTTAATCTGTGAATAGAGGCAGAACAGAGCAAGAGGCCAGTGAGGCCTTGTTGCTGTTATTTGCAAAGTCATGTCTGACCCATCACGACCCCATGGACAATGATCCTCCAGGCCTTCCTGTCCTCTACCATTCCCCGGAGTCCATTTAAGTTCACACCGACTGCTTCAGTGACTCCATCCAGCCACCTCATTCTCTGTCATCCCCTTCTTCTTTTGCCCTCAATCGCTCCCAGCATTAGGCCCTTCTCCAGGGAGTCCTTCCTTCTCATGAGGTGGCCAAAGTATTTGAGTTTCATCTTCAGGATCTGGCCTTCTAAGGAGCAGTCAGGGCTGATCTCCTCTAGGACTGACCGGTTTGTCCACCTTGCAGTCCAAGGGACTGTAACGCCTTACAGACTAACAAAATTGGTGGCGAGGTATGAGTTTTCATGAGCCACTGCTCACTTCAAATTCAGCTAGACTGACTGAACCCTCCTGCATTGTACTGTTTTTCCAACTTGAAACAGTCCCCAGGCAGTGTTAGCAAATTCCAGACGGTAGCTTCCCTTTGGAGGGAAGACTCCAGGGCATCACATTCCATGCTGAACTCTCTCCTCTTCCCAAAATCTCCTGGCCTCCAGATCTCCTGGAATTCCCCTAGCTGGAGTTGATATTGCCACCATTTTCCCATCTGGGGAAAGTTAGATGTAGCCATAAGGAGATCAACAGTACATATAGCTCAGGTTGCCTTTTGTCAATGATTGGCATGCAAGATCTCACTGGAACTCCCCATTCCCGCCTTCACTCAATGGAGAAGTGGGGGAGAAACAGGGGCAGTGATGTTGTTTAATGTTTCAGCATCACTTCTGGGTGAAGCCATCATGGTATTGAGCACTGCTCTGGGAATTCTCTCAGTCTCTACCATAGAGGCTGGGGGAATTCAAGGAGTGTCACTCTACATGGTGATGTTGCTCCTTCCCTCCACCCCCCCCATTTGTAGCCAATCAGCACATGTAGATTTCCATGACAGGATAAACAGCAGTTTATTGGTTCTGCTTGGTGTGAGGAAAATCGGGAGGGGCTCAAGACCCCTCCACTCTCCCCATGAATCATAGTATTGATCTAAACTGATCCTGCCTGCCAGCATCTTTGAAACACACATCTCCCAGAATACATCTGATTGAAAGATCTTGTAGTACCTCCAAGACCTCTGAAACATATGAACATACTGCCAATCCCAATGCCAATTCTTTCCAGACCACATCACTGCAGTCTGCCATGCATGGCTGCCAGTTTCCAGGGTGTGGTTGAAAATCCCAGAATTACAACTGGTCTCCCGGTTCTCTTGGAGAATTGGCTGCTTTGAGAGGTGAACTCTGTGGCATCTAAACCCACTGAGGCTCTACCCCTAAAATCTGCAGGAATTTCCTCAGGCTCTACCCCTAAAATCTGCAGGAATTTCTCAACTAGGTCTGTTAGAATTGCTGGGGGGGGGGGGTAGAGGGACACTTTCCAGGAGATCTCTGTCTGTCTGTCTGTCTCTGTCTCTGTCTCTCTCTCTCTCTCTCTCTCTCTCTCATGCATGTATGTACATTTGTGTGTGAGAGAGACAGAGAGACAGAGGTGTCTCAAAGTAAACAGCAAAGCAGGGTGATCTCAATATAAGTTGTGCTTATCAGAAGAAACCTCTCTATCTCTCCCACTCAATAAATGTGTACATACACACACACAAATTACACTTGAAATAAGACTGTGTTGGTCTTTAAGTTGCCGAGGATGGGACTCTGGCCTTGTTCTCTCTCATGGACACATTTTCCCTCTCTTTCTGCCCCCTCCAATGGAGGGAAGGGAGGCTTAGCTTCGTATCTCTCCCAAGCAAAAGCTGCAACACCAGCCCTGAGAAGTAAGCAGCAGAGGGTGACTAAGAGAGCTGGATAAAACTAGGCCTGTTTTTTTTTGTTTTGTTTTTTGAGGGGGATATCGCCTGGTTTCTTAAAGCCCAGATCTAGGGGGAGATGTGGAGCTGGGGGATCACCAGATCTCAACTGCAGAATGGTTCGTTCTCAGGTGTCTCCAGTTTAAAATTAAAGTAACAGATAACACGAGACCTACTTCAGAACCTGAGGAGTTCCTGTCAGTCTGATGGCTTGACTCAGTAGAGGGGAACTTAATATGCTTTTCTTCATACATATCTGTTTTCATTCATTTTCCATTGGGGTGCTCCAGATTTTGTGGAGGGGCTTTATGCATGAGATGAGCATTTGGTTATAGGTTCTCATGATGGAGATGTGGAATGAGACATATATCAAGCGTGTGTCTAAAGGGGTGGCTCAGTGGAGGGGCTGCTGCTTAGTGGGAGATCCTCTGCTTCGCATACAGAAGGTCCCAGGTTCAGTCCCTGGCTTCTCCAGTTAAAAGAACCAGGCAGTAGGTTAAAATATTGATTAAAATCCAGCATTAAAAACCCAGCATAGCATAAAAGCACAGACCATAAAAATAGGCCACTGTCAGCTTAAAATAGCTTCCAGACTTAAAGGGAGTTGAAAGATCAACTCATCTTGACTACAGGGACCATCTGTTCCCCTGGAGAAAATGGCAGGTTCAGAAGGTGGACTGTAGTCTACGGCATCACATCCCAGCTGATCTTTTTCCCTTCCCAAACCCCACCTTCTCCAAAGCTCCATCTCCCAAATCTCCAAAAACTTTCCTAACTCAGAGCTGGTAAGCCTATTAATGCCAAATCTTGGTATCCTTGTCAAGCTGCCATTAGAAACAAGGCTGTTAGTAATGATCACCGAATAGGGTAGGTGGGTGGTGACATGGGGGAGGATGTGACATTACTGACATTGCTGAAATAATTGCATCTCTTCTGGGTATAATGTGGAAGTGGCAACGGGTAGCTCTAGGAATGGCCAAAAACTCTATGGTAAAACCATGGAGTTTCCAGGGATTCCTAGAGCTAATCATTATCACTTCTGGGTTGTACCTGGAATTGATGTACCACTGAGGCCAGTGGCATTTTTAATTTTCAAACACTGCTGCTCAGAGTGGTAGCATGCAACAGCAGAGATTGGTGGGAAGCCTGACAACTCCACTGCCCAGTCCAAGCTGACGGAGAACAGTAGCTGGTGGCTGCTTCCAACCTGCACCTCCTGATTCTGGCTTCTCTAAGGCTGAACACCTTGGACCTTTGTGTTCACTGCCAGGGAATACAGCAATGGGGAGGAATGCAATGTCCTCGATCAAGGGCGTTTGGCCCGCTTCAGTTGGCATGCGAACAAACATTTCATTCCTCGGCCTTGCGAGTGGAGAAAGGAACACAGAAATAAAACCGTTTAGGCACCTTTTCTGCTCCCAGAGCAATTATTATCAGCTAATATGAGCTGTGAGTCCCACACCTCTCCCACCAATTGAAATCTCATTTGTCTCATTGCACTCACCAAGTAGAAACAAAGGAACTTTCGCCCCCAACCCCATAAGTAATAGCAAATGAGGATTTGGGGCTCAGGGTCACCCTCGTTACTGAAATAGACTGGGGAAGATTAGGTGGGGTGGTGGAGAGAGAGAGAGAGAGAGAGAGAGAGAGAGAGAGAGAGAGAGAGAGAGAGAGAGAGAGAGAGCGCATTGGTCCAGTGGACTCATTCCTGTAACACCTGTAGGAGAATGCCTGACCCATCCTATGCCTATTTACTCAGAAGCAAGTACCATTCAATTCACTGCCATTAACCCTACCTCCCCAATGGCAAACAGGATTGTGACCTTCCATATATCTCTTTTGCTAAAGAAAGAAAGAACGGACATTTCGTGTGTTGTAGGCTGCAGGCATTCTGTATACCTGAAAGTCGGACTGGTATGCCATCTCTAGCCAGAGGGAAAGATGGAGTAAATTTTATTTAATTCATCTGTATATGTAAATAAAACAGTAAGAGGGTGCTGGGAGGACCTGGCACTCATAGCCGACCACTCAGGTACGCTGTTCTGGATGTTCCATCCCTGATTGGCTGCCTGTCCATTGAATGGACAATCAAGAAGGGTGTCCCTCCCCTGTCTGCATCCCCCTCCAGCTTCTCCCATCTGGAAGAGGTGCCAGGTGTTGAGTGGGAGCTGGAGGGAGGGTGCGGGGCCTGGGACTGCAAGCTCTGTGGGGGTTGGGGTGGGGAAGGAGGGAAGGAGGGAGGAAGACCCCCACTAGTTCTCACCCCCGCCCTGAGCAGCCCCACCTGTGGCCTCACCAGTCCTTGGTGGTACTGCATGTGCAAGGGCAGGGGAGAGGGCAAGCCAGTCCCTGCTGGTGCTTCCTGGTGCCACCCAAAAACGCTCACCGAGTGCTTCTCTCTGCCATCCCGAAAACACTCACCGAAGCCTCAGTAAACCTTTTTGGGGTGGCAGGGGTAGGACCAGAAAAAATGGTGGCCTTATAAACTAAGCTTGTTATTCCTGTTTGTCCTTTGAATGTGCTAAACATCTGCATTATACTGTGCACTAATTTACTGTTTCCTTCATTATCTGTATGCCAATTTGCTACTATTCACGTCTTAGCGAACGTGTCATTCCAATCTTATCTGTATTTATTGCTCAGCTACTTATGCATCTTGATTCTAATTAGACCTTCCTAGCAACTAACCCACCCCCCACCTATTTGTAACATACGAGGCAATCTGTTTCCATGAATCTGAAGGAGTTTGCATCTACACAGGCTAAGACTCTCAGTTCTCACATCTGTTTGTTATGCTAATTTCTTCTATTTGTATGCTAATTTATTGCCATTCACAAATCATATCAACCGCCTTAATCCATCCCAACTTAATTGCCCAGTTACTTATGCATCTTGAGTCTAACCAGCCCTTCCAGGCAACTAATCCCCCCATCCAATGGTTGAGGGAATTCTGCTTCACTGTTTCTGAAGAAGAGTGCTTGCACAAAAAAAGCTTACACCAGAAATGAAACTCTATTGTTCTTCAAGGTTCACCTGGGCCTAGTCTGCACACATAGGATAATGCACTTTCAATGTGCTTTGGCAGCTGGATTTTCCTGTGCAGAACAGGAAAATCCACTTCTAAAGTGCACTGAAAGTGCATTATCTATTGTGTGCAGGCTAGGCCCTGGACTCAGACTTGGTTCTGCTGCTTCAGACCCACCTGAATCTGTCCAAGATTAAGATGTTGAGACTGGAGCTGTTAGCAAGGACAATCCTGCCAGCTAGCTAGGGGTTCACATTTGAGCTCTGACAGCTTCCTGTCTGCTTTTGCTGATTCCCCACAATGCTGGTTCCCAGTGTTATATTTACACTGGACAGAAGTTGCTGATCAACTCAGAATAGGACTATTCTGAATAAAACAGCACAGACAGGCCCTTTGTTATGGAAGCCTTTGTTATCGGGCTTTCCTTGGTAATGTATGGAGCCAGCTTGCTGCAATGGGTAACAGTGGCAGCCTCTAATCTGGAGAGCTGGGTTTGATTCCCCGCTCCTCCTCATGCAGGCAGCTGGGTGATCTTGGGCCACTCACAGTTCTGTCAGAGCTCTCGCAGCCCCACCTACCTCACAGGGTGTCTGTTGTGGGGAAAGGGAAGGGGACTGTAAGCTGCTTTGAGACTCCTCCGGGTAGAGAAAAGTGGCATATAAGAACCAACTCTTCTTCTTCCGCTTCCACTCCCGCTTCCGCTGCCGCTTCCACTGCCGCTGCTGCTGCTTCTCCTAAAATGAATATTTTTGGTGAAGGTCAAAGCTGTGCCTGGAAGAACAGTGCCTAAGAAATCTGAGCAAAAGGCCTGAGGGAAACCGTTAGGATGCCAAAGTGGCTTGCTGAGTTTATATAGTGCTTGGTCAGATTGAGCATCGATGTTCTTATGCAGCATTCCTGAATTGCTTTGCAAGCGTCCTTTAAGGAGCACTCCCAACTCTCTGGCAACAGACAGTTAGTTCAGTACCCTCATGCTGCAGGCTGAAAAGTCAGCATGACAGGACAAGCCCAGGAGAACAGTGGCTGGCCTGAACCGGAAGGGCAGGAGTTTGTGGGTACTGATTGTACACATTACATCACAACAGTCTGTTTCCCTTTTCTGATGTGTTGCTTTAATCTCATGGAGCAGAGTTCCTGCTCCTTAATTCCATTTGTTACATAGAAGTGCAGACTGCGTGAGCTCCCTTGTTCTGAGACAGAGACGTTGGCCCTTGCCTGTTGCAGGCTGGTGGAAGGAAAAAGTACTATGCCAGCAGCACAATGGCACATCTGGTAAATAATAGAAGTGGCATCCTGTTGCTGGTGTGATATCCATGTCATGCTCTAGCATTTGGGCAAAACTCTATGGTAAAACCTTGCCCGAATCCTATAGCAGGGGTGACCAGACTTTGGCTCTTCAGATGTTCATGGACAATGAACCCGATAGCCCCTGCCAACATGGCCAATTGGCAGGGGCTAATGGGAATTATACTCCATGAACATCTGGACTGAGTGTTTGACCACCTCTGTCCTATAAAGTGGCATCAACATCATACCTGAAATGTGATACCACATCTGGGTATTTGCACAGGGTGAAGTCATGCCCTTGAGGTGGTGTCATTCCCTCTCTAATAAAGCTCTGTGTATAGAGGACAACCCTGTGAAAATGATAAAGAAAGATCAAAAAAGCATCAAAAGTTATGGTGGGATAAGCATTAAAAAGGCGGGATATGGTGGTCTGTAAATCCATTAAATAATGAAAATGATGGTCATGGATTTAAAAAAAAAATGAGTTTTAGATGATGGTTCAGAAAGAAAGAACCAGAAGCAATGTGTAAAACACCAGGCCACAACTTGGCACAACTGAGTTTCCAGACTTGTGTTTTCTGCAATCATTTTCAGTGGAGCATCAGAGTCAGTGCCTGGTCGTCTTTCCCACTAAGCAGACTTTTGCTTGAAGAAATCTCTTTATTTGAGGAATTAGCAAAACGGGTGCATGATGTTCTTTGCTGAAACTAAAGTTAGCACAAACCCACCTACCTATATGGTTGCTTCAAAGTCCACCCCCCAGGCAACCTTTGACACACAAAATGCCAGGTGCTATAACTTTGTTGTTGTTGTTATGTGCGAAGTCGTGTCCGACCCATCGCGACCCCATGGACAATGATCCTCCAGGCCTTCCTGTCCTCTACCATTCCCTGGAGTCCTTTTAAGTTTGCACCTACTGCTTCAGTGACTCCATCCATCCACCTCATTCTCTGTCGTCCCCTTCTTCTTTTGCCCTCGATCACTCCCAGCATTAGGCTCTTCTCCAGGGAGTCCTTCCTTCTCATGAGGTGGCCAAAGTATTTGAGTTTCATCTTCAGGATCTGGCCTTCTAAAGAGCAGTCAGGGCTGATCTCCTCTAGGACTGACCGGTTTGTTCGCCTTGCAGTCCAAGGGACTCGCAAGAGTCTTCTCCAGCACCAGAGTTCAAAAGCCTCAATTCTTTGACGCTCGGCCTTCCTTATGGTCCAACTTTCGCAGCCATACATTGCAACTGGGAATACCATAGCCTTGACTAAACGCACTTTTGTTGGCAGGGCGATGTCTCTGCTTTTTAGGATGCTGTCTAGATTTGCCATAGCTTTCTTCCCCAGGAGCAAGCGTCTTTTAATTTCTTGGCTGCAGTCCCCATCTGCAGTGATCTTGGAGCCCAGGAAAATAAAATCTGTCACTACCTCCATTTCTCCCCCATCTATTTGCCAGGAATTGAGAGGGCCGGCTGCCATGATCTTTGTTTTCTTGATGTTGAGTTTCAAGCCAACTTTTGCACTCTCCTCCTTTACCCGCATCAACAGTCTCTTTAGTTCCTCTTCACTTTCTGCCATTAGAGTGGTATCATCTGCATATCTGAGGTTGTTGATATTTCTCCCTGCAATCTTGATCCCAATTTGTGACTCCTCTAATCCTGCCTTTCTCATGATGTGCTCCGCATACAAGTTAAATAGGCAAGGCGACAGTATACAGCCTTGCCGAACTCCTTTCTCAATTTTGAACCAATCCGTGATTCCATGTTCAGTTCTCACTGTTGCTTCTTGACCTGCATATAAATTTCTCAAGAGACAAATAAGATGCTCTGGTATTCCCATCTCTTTAAGAACTTGCCACAATTTGTTGTGCTCCATACAATCAAAGGCTTTAGCATAGTCAATGAAGCAGAAGTAGATGTTCTTCTGGAACTCCCTAGCTTTTTCCATGATCCAGCGTATGTTGGCAATTTGATCTCTAGTTCCTCTACCTCTTCGAAATCCTGCCTGTACTTCTGGAAGTTCTCGGTCCACATATTGCTGGAGCCTAGCTTGTAGGATTTTGAGCATAACTTTGCTAGCATGAGAAATGAGTGCAATGGTGCGGTAGTTTGAACATTCTTTGGCATTGCCCTTCTTTGGGATTGGAATGTAAACTGACCTTTTCCAATCCTGTGGCCATTGCTGAGTTTTCCAAATTTGCTGGCATATTGAGTGTAGCACTTTTACTGCATCGTCCTTTAAGATTTTGAATAGTTCAACTGGAATGCTGTCACCACCACTAGCTTTATTGTTGCTCAGACTTCCTAAGGCCCATTTGACTTCACATTCCAGGATGTCTGGCTCCAGGTCAGTAACTACCCCACTGTGGTCATCAGGGATGTTAAGCTCGCTCTTGTATAGTTCTTCTGTATAATTTTGTCACCTTTGCTTAATCTCTTCTGCTTCTGTGAGGTCCCTACCATTTTGGTCCCTTATCATACCCATCTTTGCATGAAACGTTCTCTTCATATCTCCAATTTTCTTGAAAAGATCTCTGGTCCTCCCCATTCTATTGTTTTCTTCTATTTGTTTGCACTGTTCATTTAAGAAGGCATTCTTATCTCTTCTAGCTTTTCTCTGGAATTCTGCATTCAATTGGGTGTATCTTTCTCTTTCTCCCTTGCCTTTCACTTCCCTTCTCTCCTTAGCTATTTGTAAAGCTTCCTCAGACAGCCATTTTGATTTCTTGCATTTCTTTTTCTTTGGGATGGTTTTAGTTGCTACCTCTTGTACAATGTTGTGAACCTCCGTCCATAGTTCTTCAGGCACTCTGTCTATCAGATCTAATTCCTTAAATCTATTTGTCACCTCTACTGTATATTCGTCGGGGATATGATTTAGTTCGTACCTGAGTGGCCTAGTGCTTTTCCCTACTTTCTTCAATTTAAGCCTAAATTTTGCAACAAGAAGCTCATGATCTGAACCACAATCAGCTCCTGGTCTTGTTTTTATTGCCTGTATAGAACTTTTCCATCTTTGGCTGCAGAGCACATAGTCAATCTGATTTCTGTGTTGACCGTCTGGTGATGTCCATGTGTAGAGTCGTCTCTTGGGTTGTTGGAAAAGAGTGTTTGCTATGACCATTGTATTCTCTTGACAAAATTCTACCAGCCTGTGCCCTGCTTCATTTTGTACTCCAAGGCCAAACTTGCCTGTTATCCCAGTTATCTTTTGGCTTCCTACTTTAGCATTCCAATCCCCCATGATGATAAGCACATCATTTTTTGGCGTTGCTTCTATAAGGTGTTGTAGGGCTTCATAGAACTGATCAACTTCATCCTCTTCAGCAGCAGTGGTTGGGGCATAGACCTGGATCACTGTGATGTTGAATGGTTTGCCTTGGATTCGAACTGAGATCATTCTGTCATTTTGGGGATTGTATCCCAAGACTGCTTTTCCTACTCTCTTATTGATTATGAAAGCTACTCCATTTCTTCTGCGAGATTCTTGTCCACAGTAGTGTACCTGATGGTCATCTGAATTAAATTCACCCATTCCTGTCCATTTTAGTTCACTGATTCCTAAAATGTCGATGTTCAGTCTTCTCATTTCTTGTTTAACCACGTCCAGCTTGCCTTGATTCATGGATCTGACGTTCCAGGTTCCTATGGAATAAAAATCTTTACAGCATCGGACTGTCTTTTCGCCACCAGTTACTTCCACAACTGAGCGTCCTTTCGGCTTTGGCCCAGCCGCTTCATTCATTCTGGCGCTACTCGTACTAGCCGTCTGCTCATCCCCAGTAGCATATTGGACACCTTCCGACCTGAGGGGCTCATCTTCCGGCGTCATATCGTTATGCCTATTGGAACTGTCCATAGAGTTTTCATGGCAAAGATACTGGAGTGGTTTGCCATTGCCTTCTCCAGTGGATCACCTTTTGTCAGAGCTCTCAGCTATGACCTGTCCGTCTTGGGTGGCTCTGCACGGCATAGCTCATAGCTTCACTGAGCTACGCAAGCCCCCTTGCCACAACAAGGCAGCGATCCTTGAAGGGGGTAGTGATCCTTGAAGGGGGATCAAGTTGCTATAACTTAGTTAACTAAGTTGCTATAACTTAGTGGTCCCCAACCTTTCTCAGGTCAGGGACCGCCTCTGGAGTGAGGGAAGAGCCGACGGCCCGGGTGCTGCGAAAACGCGCATGCGCAATTGCAGCACATGCGTGTTTTGCCACCAGGTGGCGCTAACGTGCATGCGAGGCAACTGAGCATGCGTGTTTTCGCCACTAGAGGGCGCTAACGCTCATGCGCGGCAACAGCGCTCATGCGCGTTTGCGTCACCGTCATGCCGGCGGCTGCGCCTGCCTCTTCCCTTCCTTCTTGCTGCCGGCGGGGGAAGGCAGGCGTGGCTGGCGGCGGCCCAGTACCGTGGCCTTTGCGGCCCGCCACCAGGCCACGGACCGGGGGGTTGATGACCCCTGTGTTTCCATGCCACAAGCCTGCTTAAGTGAAAGCAATAAAAGCATGACATACCAAGACCCGGGTCCCAGCTGCCCAAGGCCAGGAGATAACCAGGAGCTCTTTGGAAATTTACTGCAAGCCTCTATGGGGTTGGAAAGTTAAAATAAGTTCACAAAGCATTTCTCAGCAGACCCTATTCTTTGGTCAAGCACAGCAAATAAATGGCAGCAAATAAATGGAACATTAACATACAGATAAATGTAACAGGTACAGATGGATGCAGACTATTGAATCTTCATGGCAAGAACATGTGACAACAGGAGCTTGATATTTGGCAAGGGTGCATTGCATTGGAAGGGGAAGAGTGCATGTACTCAAAAGCTCACGCCTCGAATAAATCTTTGTTGGTCTTAAAGGTGCTGTTGGATTCTATTTTTATTGTAACGGAGTCCGCATGATTTAGTGGTTAGAGGGTCACAATTTGGGAGACCCAGGTCCAAATCCCCATGCCACCATGGAAACTCACCTTGGGCCAGCTTGATCTACCTCACAGAGTTGTAGTGAAGATAAAATATAGGCTACTTTGGATCTCCATCAGGGAGAAAGGGAGGTATCAGTGAAGTAAATAAAACAAAATAAAAATAAAGTCAATAAAGCTGAACACAGGAAATGTTAAATATGGGCGCATCATAGCGCGCATTTGAGTTATGTCTCCAAACTGGAAAAAATTAACAAACACAACCAAGAACCGCAACCAAGATTGAGCTGTCATCTGGAGCATCGTAATTCACCAAGGGGAGTTATTTGTGGCATTGATAACAGATGTTTTCCAGGTGATGTCTTGACAAGCTGTTAACAAAGCAGCCAGCAGAAAAGGGACGCCTTGGAATGGTGATGCAAGATTAATGCTCCTTAGGAAGCCATTTCATCAGGCGCTCGTCGCTATCTGATGTCATGTACAAAAGAGTTCCCCAAAAATATCACCTCTCGCATCACTGAAGAACTACAAGAGCACAGAAGGCGATATCAACGTCATCTGGCCCAAGGGGTTCAGGTGTGACTCGCAGGGATCCCAACTCCAGGCTGGGAAATTCCTGAAGATTTGAAGTTGGAGGTTGTGGGGAGAGGGACTCCAGCAAGGCAGAAGGTGATAAGAAACCACTCGTCAAAACTGCTGCTTTCTTAAGGAAGCTAAACTCTGTAGTCTGGAATTAGGGATGCCAGCCTCCAGGTGGGACCTGGGGATCCTCTGGAATTCCAGGTCATCTCCAGGTCATCTCCAAAGAGATCAGATCACCTGGAGAAAATGGTTGCTCTGGAGGGTGAACTCCATTGTATTATGAACCATTTAGTTCCCTCCTTGCCCCAAATCCTGCCTATTCCTGACTCCATCCCTAGCTTTCCTTCCTGAGCTTTCTACATACTGGAAATCTTTTTGTTGCAGGGTAACATGCCGCATTGCCAGCTGTCACTGGCATTCCAGGTGCTGCGTGCTTGGGTCCCGGCCTCTTTGACTGGGGCGCCATGGGGGCAGCTTCCCTCTCACCCACCCTATGTTGCTGTGGAAACAGCCTTGTTTCAAAGTTTGAGGTGGATGTTTCATGGTTAATAATTCATCACAGCTGTGGGTTTGCATAGGCTGGAGCCTGTTGGCAGGGAGTCAGGTGTACAACCGGACTCCCTGGGGTTTGGGGCCTCCCTGAGAGGTGGCACGTAAACGTATGTGGCTTATCTGGTAGGGAGGTCAGGGGCTCTTTTTGCCAGGTGGCCAGTCAACTGAGGTTTGCACGCCATTGGCTCCTCCACATAGGTCACTTCCCTTAGCGGCAGACTTCAGAGGCAAGGGGATCTGCTCTCCCAGTGGGGAATGGTGTAAATCCCCAGGGCACCTCTGGACTCCAAGGCGTGTTGGGGTAGTCTGCTGACTGCTTGGTCAGGCTCCCTCTCCCATGCTGTGGCAACCCTCCAGTGGGGAGGTAATACAGCTGTAGCCTTGTTTATACCCAATATTGATGTGCCGCATCTTATTCCAGCCCATAATGCCCTCCTGCAAGGCAATATGTGATATATGTCTGCACCCTATGTATTTTACAAGTTCATATATGCTACTGTATGCCTGACTGCTGAAGGAGGTGGTCGCGCCAAAACGCATTCGGTCTGGGCCAGGAGTAGCTAAACTGCGGCTCTCCAAATGGACCAGGTGGCAGGGACTCATGGGAATTGTAGTCCATGGACATCTGTAGAGCCACAGCTAGGCCACCCCTGGTCCGTGTTTGTGATTTTTAGAATAGGTTTTATACTGGAGCTATAATTGAGGCCTTATCGGTTTTTTAGCGTTCATTGTAAATAAATGCATGTATTTTCCTATAATATTTTTCGTTTTTTTATGTATAAAGTGGCCGCGGGTAAGCGGCAGCTGTGGTTGCCGTGGCGAGGGGGGCAGGGCAAGAGGATGCAAAGGCATCTGCCTGCTGGGGTTGGGGCACGCCGGCTGGCACATTCTGATTGCGCGGCAAGAGGCGGGCCTTGGGTGCTGTATTTAAGCGCCACGAGGACGGAGTTCGCCCCTTTGCCACTCAGGGAGCCAGAGGACAGTTACCCACCCTCCCGCCCAGTGTCGGTTTGGAGTACTTCGTCACAACTGCGGATTAGGGGCACAAAGTGGAGAAGTTTGGCCAGGGACCAGTTTGCCTACTGGGACCCTGGGGATGGGGGTCTCAATAAGGCTAACACCGGGCGTGGCCTTGCCTAGCTGGGAAGGTCAGGGGCTCGGAGTCAGGAGGTAGTTATGGTTGTACGCCCGACAACCATTAACCGGCCTCCTCCCAGGGGAGGGCATGCATGGGGCAAGGGAGACTTCCTCCCGGCCCCTTGAGCCCAGGTTAGCAGCTGGGCGGCTGCACGGGTATTTCTCCACACCTCCTGCCAGGCCAACCCGAGGCTATGGGTTAGTTAATAAAGTTGTGGCCTTGTTGATGCCAAAGAAATGTGTTGTGCAACACACTTATAATACCAGGCCAGACCTTAATACTTCTTTTTCCTTGGTCTCTTAATTCCAATTTGGGGGGGGGGGGGGGTTAAGTATTTTCTTTTCTTTTCTCCGTAGGTCTTGGAGAATACAATCTGAGCGCCATCAGCCAAACCTTCACAGGTTTGTGGAGGGAGGGGAAAGCCAGAACTTGTGCTGCGAGGGAATACATATGCATGAAGTGGTGCTGATTGCGCTGTGCTATGAATAGGCAAACACCCGGTTCAGACCGCTCCTAAATGGCCAAACCGCCAACCGAACAATCCGTTTCCTATTTGCGACCTCTGAACAGAACGGGAGCAGAGCCAGAGTGTGTTCAAGCATCCCTACAGAAGAAACGCTTTGCACTCAGGGAGTCCGAGGTTCAGCCGGTGGGATTCTTCAGCTCAAGGAGCCTTGGGAATTAATTCTGCACTAGATAGGCTGAAGAAGCGAAGAAGAAGAGCTGTGTTTTTATACCCCATTTTCGACTACCCAAAGGAGTCCAAAAGTAGTTTACAAACACCTTCTCGCTCCGCTCCCCACCACGGACACCCTGTGTGGTAGGTTAGGCTGAGAGAGCCCTAACGGAACTGCTCTGTGAGAACAATCCTAAAAGAACTGTGACTGGCCCAAGGTTACCGAGCTGGCTGCACGTGGAGGAGTGGGGACTCAAACCTGGCTGTCTAGAGTAGAGGCTGCCACTCTTAATCACTGCACTATGCTGACAAGTTTACTCTTTTGAGGACAATTTATTGTGACCAATGGGAGAGTGGTGGAGGGTTTACTTGTTTTTATTGAAATATACCAGACTATTATATTATTTGGGATTCTCCCATAGTCAGTTGCAAACATTAGTATTTCAGACAATAGCTTGGATTCTGCTAGTATAAATATGGTAATGCCTTGGGGCGCATGAGCTGGCATCAGTGATTCATGTGCTCCTTGAATGGATTATGATCTTCCTCTCCCACAACATGGTCATCTGTGGGCAGGGTGGACATGGCCCGCTTTGCATGGATCAGACCTTCTCTGCAGATTGCTTCAATGTATTCCTTCCTTATGGTACAGCCCAGGACAACTGCTTGTTTGCACATGTACATTCTCACACAGCCTGATGCTCTGCCTCCTGAATGTCCTTGCTGCACCACTGCACAGCTTGGCAGACCTTTGTTGAAACAAAGAAATCAGTGATAAACACTGGGTTTTTTTTGTTTTTTTCATTTAAATGCTTTGCCATGCTATGATACAGAACTGCTTACTGCAGAATCAGGCCGTTGGTCTGTCAAGGTCAGCTCACTCCGATGGGAAGCAGCTTTCCAAGATCTTGAGCAGAGGTCTTTCACATCAGCTATGACCTGATCCTTTTAACTGGAGATACTGGGGATTGAACCTGGGATCTTTTGCATGCCAGGCAGTTGTTCTACTGTTGAGCCACATAGTTCATGGTTATTGTTGCTGCCGCTGCCATCAAATCACAGCTGACTTACGGCAGCCCCCTAGGGTTTTCAAGGCAAGAGATGTTCAGAGGTGGTTTGAATTGCCCACCTCCGCATCATAACCCTTTTATTCCTCAGTGGCCTCCCAGCCAAATACTGGCCAGAGCTAACCCTACTTAGCTTCCAAGATTTGGCAAGATCAGGCTAGCCTGGGATATCCAGGGTCTTATCTGTACTTACATTCCGCCCCCCCCCCACCCCCTCTTCTCGATCCTGCTGAATTCTGATCGCTTTGAAGCCAGTTTTTCCAACAGATCTGCAGCCTTCCTTTTGCCGACCTGAAACAGGTCCCAAGTCCGTGTCTTCTGCAGTTGGTCTCCTGTCTAATTTCTGCTTGGTTGGAGGGGAGGTGGAGCAGTGGTTGTGTGAAGCTCCAGCTGTCATCAAAGGAACACAAGGCTAGAGAGGGTTTCATTTCCTGTCTTTTGTCGAGCAAACCGGGGGAGGGGCAAGTGGAGTACAAAGATGCTTGTTTATTTTTCTTTTCCTGAGCAAGTGGGGTGGAGTGTCAGCATCAGGAGAGAAGGCGGGGGAATAAAATCCAAAAGGCAAATCTCTGCTAATAGTGCTTATAGAGGGCTTTTGGAGTGCAATCACTTTAAAACGATATAAAAAATTAGGGCAAAAAATAAACTTGCAAGGGAATGACATCTGGGAAACCCGGTTTTCCTGCAGTCTTTGAATTTACGCCCTGACCAATCAGCGACAAACTACCACACTACATCAACATTAGAGTCACCAAGAAAGGGAAGTTAATCCAGCAAAGTGCCGGCATCTGCACTTGAAATACTGGGCCTTTCAGAGTGCTTTTCTCAGATGTAGTGAGTTATATCCACTCCTGGATATTGCGGGGGAAAGGTAGTGTCATCATGGACTCGATCATGGATGTTGCAGAGGGAAAATTACAGCACCCTAAATCAAAGTGCAGGGGCTATTCGGGATGGGAGAGGATAAAAAGCCCAGTGCAGACTTGAACCAGGTCAGGCAAGTAGTCCTTAGTAATGTGTTTTGTCAAATGCACAGGGTTTTTTTTTTTTTTGGGGTGGGGGGAACAAAACCAAAACACAACACAGTGCCAACCTGTTGAGCAGGTGTTCCGTGTTGAACCAAACAGATCCAGAGATTGGTTCATGCTGGATCATCATGGTGTATCATTGTGCATTTGACCGCCAAACATGTTTGCCGAAAATTGGTGGTATCCCTGAATCTCCAGGACTGGAGAACATGAGGAATGGGACTTTGTTTGAGGACCTCCTCTGACTTCTAACATTGGCTGGCCTGATGTTGCCACCACGGCCTGAGCTTCAGAAGCCAGCTGCTACCCTTGTCCAGTTCCTTCTCCAGTGGAATAAATGACTCTTAACAGCATTTCCCTTCCCATCCCCAGGTGATTGGAGAATGATGAGAAGCGAATGGCCCTTTAGAAGTCTCTCTCGCGGCAAAATGAGCCTCTTAGGCGCGCTTTATAGTGCTTGTTTTCAGCCGTAATTGTTTCCGCTGCCGTTGCCAAACTGATCTCTGAACTCAGCCCCAGGTGACTCTTCCTTCTGGGAAGGCTGTTGCTTTGCCTGGGCAGAGCTTGCCAGGGAGGCTAAGAATAGATGTGCCACTGAAGTTTCACTGGAAGGGAAATTACAAAACAAAATGTGGGGAGTCTTGCTTTAGGAAAAAAAGATTTGGGGGGGGGGGGAATTTTTTTTTTAGTTTGTGAGTTTTTTTTACCCCCAGAGGGAAAATGTTTGGATATCCATCATGCATTAGTTTAATATTAATTTAGAATAGATTTTTTTTTGCCAGCCGTTCTTCTATGGGACAGAGCTCAGCAGTGGGTGATGTCTTTATGGAAAAGCATCTGCTTGGCCCTTGTCCTATGTTCACCCTGCCTACCACACCCCACCAACGTTGTCCCTGAGACATCCACTTCCACTTTTTTTTTCTTTTTAAGTATTGATTTTGTTCAAATGTTATTTCTACTCTAGCAACGATATTAAGAACAAGCAACTGATCTGCCCAATGATACCACCGTATTACCATTGCCAGCACCCCAACCGAGCCTGCAAAGAAGTCGATCCTGGGTGGAGAACTCTCCCTACAGGACTGGCTACTGGGTGAGCTTTAGAGTAAAACTTGTAGGCAAATCCCCCAAAGTGCGAGAGAAATGCTTTAGAGGTCAGGAGGGGGGAGCTGCTGGAGAGTACGGTCTGCCACCACTCTGTACTTTTGTATTCACATTATTGCGCTCAGAAAGCTTGCTTGGCTTCCCTTCTGCTAATGCAATGACTACAGTGATGGCTAATCCTGAAGCAGCATTTGCTCTCCGCCACACTGTTTTTCCATAGGCTAGTGTGGCGAGGGAGCCAATCTTCCTGATCCAGACTCAACCAAATGCCTGGCAGAAGGCATTTTACAGGCCCTGCGGAATGCTGACAATTCCATCAGGGCCTTTAGCTCTCCCAGGAGCTCATTCTACCAGGTTGGGGCCAGGCATACCTCCCGGGGGCCGGGGACAACCAGCAGATTCCTACCCACAGAGCAGTGTGTGTAAGGAGACAACCATTCCCTCAGATAAATGAGACCCAAGCTGCAAAAGGCCATAAAGGTAGGAACCAAAATCTTGAACGTGATCCACAAGCTGATTGCCAACCAATGCAGCTGCCTCAGCATAGTCTGGGCATGAGCCTTCCAAGATGACTTTGTGAGGATGGGACAGCAGCCCCTTTGGTCTTTTATTTGGAGCTTCTCATTTACTTCTGGCACTGAACAACTGGAGGGACCATGCTAATATGGAAAAAAAAATCCTTTCCTTTCCCTTCCTTCCTTCCTTCCTTCCTTCCTTCCTTCCTTCCTTCCTTCCTTCCTTCCTTCCTTCCTTCCTTCCTTCCTTCCTTCCTTCCTTCCTTCCTTCCTTCCTTCCTTTTATGAACATTACAGGCAACTTCCAGCAAAGGTCATCCCAAACGAAGAGGAAAAAAGTAGTCCTGGAGTCAACGTGTCTCAACCCGTGCAGCAAGGTGGGAGACTTTTGCAACTCTACCATCTATGAGTGAAAGTTCCCCATCAGATTTAATGAAAATTGGCCCCTCTGTTTCGGGAGTGATGGCATCTGAGCCGGTTCTGCCAAGTCTCTTTCATTGTTGTTCACACTCGCTATTCCCAGTGCAATCTCTCTCAAAGAAACTGCAATCAGTTTTCATCACTAGCAACATGAAAGGCCCTCTTGTGCACACCCGAGAGAGAGGGAGTTGGAGGGAGGGAGGAAGAGGCTTGTCCAAGATTTAAATTAAAACTAGCAATCAATACTGCACCTAAAAAGGGACAGAAGGGAAAGGGTGCACTTGAAAGTCTCCTTGCTCGGTCTGGTCAGCAAAATCTTCTGCTGTGTTAGTTCTCTGACACTTTATTTTTTAATGGGTGAGCTGTAAAAAAAATTAAATATATAAAAGTATCCTCAAGGAAAGTAGAAGAGAAAAAAAAGTGAAGGACTCGGCAACCCCTAGATGATGATGAAGAATGAATGGAGCACTCGTGGCCATCTGTAGAAGGTGGAAACGCAGACACGAGGGACAAGCTCAGTAGATATTCCCTGAATTTCATAGTCAGATTGAGGTCACTCAGTTACACTGAGACTGAGATTCCAGGGACCTGGCTGAAGGGCTAAATTTATTCTTTAAAAATTAAAATTTATATCCATATACATAATAAAAAATGCATTACAGTTTTGCTCATCCGTCTGCAAGATCTAACCCATTATGGAGTCCATTCTTTGCATTGCATTTGACCACAAAAGATCAACCCTATGAATTTATTCTTTTGGCAAGCAGTTAATTTCACTCGAGTGTACATTTCTTTTATTTTTGATGACCACTCCTGTGTCTTGGGGATATTATTTTGCTTCCAATGCCTGGCGTAAACCAGCCTAGCCACGGTTATTGTATGTGAAGCAATCATTTGCTGATCAGCAGGGATCTCAGTTCAATCGTTCAATAATAGTATATTTGGTTTACAGGAGATTTGTGTTTGCAGTCCAGGGGACGTTTTTACCACCTGTTTTCAGAAGATAGAGGCACGTAAACTAACCCACCCTCCACATAGGAAAAAAAAATCTGCTTTATCTTCTTTACAGAACCCGCATCGGGTGATATCAGTGTTATAGATAGAGCTTTGAGGATCTTAAAGGTGCTTGCCATCTATAAATTATTTTTATCATATCTGATTTAGAAAAACTGGGTTCCAGTTAGGTTTGCCAACCTCCAGATGAGGCCTTGGAACCCTCCCCAGAATTATGATATCCCAGATGACAGTTCCGCTGGAGAGAATGGCTGCTTTGGAGGGTGGACACTTTGTCATTATATACTCTTTGGTCCTTCCCCTCCCAAATTCTGCCATCCCCAGTGGGAAATCAAACCTGGCCCTTTAGATTAGAATCTGTCTGATAAAATGATAAAAGCTCACAAAATCAAAAAGCACTCTGATTGGGCTGCACTGCATAGTTTTCCAAAGACATATGCATCACTTGGGCAAACTGGGGCTGGGAAAGGATTGGGATACCACCCTATGTGCAATTACATCAAAATGGCTTTATTTATTGTTTGCAGGGTGTTAACAATAGGTTGAATCCAGCCAGCATTCTCTGTCTTTATTATGTATCCTACGTGTGCACAGTCATGTCATAAGGAGACCTGAGTCCTTGAAAAATACAAAAATGCGTGAAAACATCGGACGCAGTATGGAAAGAGCAAGAACCAACATGAGATGGATAAAGTCCACAACATTCAGTTTCCAAGATTTGAGCAAATCTGTGAATGGCAGAACTTATAGGTCATTAGTGCTTTCATTTATTTATTTATTTGCCATTGTCACACCCTGTGAAATTTCCAGGGCAAGAGACTTCCGGTATTTTGCTATCGTCTGCCTCTGAATCATGACTCTGGTATTTCTTGGACCATTTCCGTATGAGGAATTTGCCCCCTGCACAGCCTCTTGTTGCTCGCAGGTTAGTGTTGCTTCCACATGACATCGGGAAAAACCCGTTGCTGTGCAGGAGCTGGCGCGAGTTTTCATCTGGTTCTCTCGGCAATGAGGGAAATCACCAAAAACCAATTTCCCATTCTTTTCATGCTGTAAATTGATGCACAAACAGGGGCAAGCCCGTCTGAAGGGAGAAATGTCTAACAGTCTCAGTAGCATTTTGCCCACCCTCCCCTCTACATTTCCTGATTAGTTTTTTTTTTAATGGTGTGGTCCTCATTGTTAAGGGACCACAATGCTAAGTGCCTTCGGTACAAATAAAACGTTCTCTTCATTGTGCACGGTAATATTGGGGTCGGGTCACTAAAACACATTGTATTTTCTGGTGGTGGGGTTTGAACAGGGAAAGGTGTGTGTGTGATGAAGCAGCCATATCCCTATTAGCTTGGCATCTGTGCTCTGCCTTTTAAATCTTTATTGTGAACACACAATCATCAGGGTCCAGTTACCATGGCCAGCAGAACATATAAAGAGACCACTATAAAAAGTATCCTGAAAAGGAACCTAAGGAAATGTTTTGTTGTTGCATGATCCCGTCACAACACGTAAGTGAAAGTTTCTTTTTTAAAATGTTTTACTGTTGTGGCATTTCCGCATAGCAATGCGAAAGTGTATTTTTAAAATAATTAATTTTGGGACTCGAAGTGGACAGAAGTTTGAGTTCCCAAAACAACCGCTATGAAAGGATTGGTGGCTTGCGTTGATTGACAGCCCGAGGAGTAAAGGGAGAAGCTCAGGTTGTCCACGCTTCCTGCCTCTCCGCCGCTTCGTTGAGAAGGGAAAAGCTGCAACAAGGTGGCAGGATAATGTGGGAGGGGTCTCCCATCAGAAAGCGTGCAAACACACGGTTTCCTATGCATGTTTGCAAGCAGGAGATGGTATGTGTTTTAGGCCTCTGTGCGGAAATTGTCTTGATCTCCCTTCTGAATACTGAGCGAATATAGGCTGAACTCCCATAGCTTTTGAGATCTGAAGAGTGGGCTAGCATGGGCTATCCATGTGAAGGCCAATAATTCACAGGGTCGCCATAAGTCAGAAGTAATATAACACACTCGCATACATATGCAAAATGGAAATTACAAGGGAGGGAAAAAGAGATGTTCCAAAGGAGTGGGAAAGTGGGACTTATGGGGCCCGTGAAATGCTCTGTACCACTTTAGGCAGCATGGAATCAAACAGTGGTCAACTCCTTTGGAAGCAAAACCAGATCATTCTAAATGCTGTTAGTGAAACTCAGACGAGGAGAATTTCGGAATCATCTCCAGTAAAGGTTATTTTGCTTCTGCTACATTCCGTGGCAGGAAATGAAAATGTTAATGATGGACTGTCCTTTGAATATTGAACGATGTTGTTTATTAAACTGTATGTTATTTCACGTTTCCTTCAATATCTCAGAAATGCACCTGTATTGATATGCAGGCCATAGGCAAACTTATTTAAATGTAATTGATGAATCATTTAATTCCTAGGAAGGCACATGATTCCTCAGCTAAAAATTGTTTAATCAGTTGGCTGTCCGAAACACATCTTCATTTAAAGCAGGGATTTTGGTTACTGAAGATAAACATGGGGAGGTGTTTTAGTTAAATTTTCCATTAGAAGAAAATTTTATCTTCTTTTTAAAAAATCGTGTTGTGCAATTTTGGAAGTGTTTATTTTTAAAATGATTGCTGAAAGAAAAAAAGAAGAAGACATGACAAATTCCTTTCCCTTGCTGGCTCCCAAACCGGGTTCATTGTTGAGCAGGTAAATTGTCAACGTCACACCTCATTTAACAATAAACTAATAATGATCAATAACCAGGGCTGTTTTTTCCCCTGTTTCTTTTGCCTACTCAGTTTCTCCTTTATTAGTAGCAGTGGCAAGGTTCCCATATTGGGTCATTAGCACAAATTCATGGCTATGCAGAGCTGACGAATAGTCATTTTTGCTTAAAGGTAAAAAAAAAAAAAAAATAAGCCTAAATATTGGTCTTTGAGATGGAAGGGGAAATGTTTATGGAAGGGAGTGAACAAATTAGATTGTCTGGAAGAGAGCAACTATGCTGTTTTGTTGTCCTCTCCTAAAAATAATCAGCCCCCCAATGCCTCCCAAGTAATTACTCTTCCAAGTAATGATGCATCTTAGGATATTGACTAAGTCTGCATCCAATCACAATTCTCCTGGGAATTTTATAAACCCCAGATGGGACAACTATGTATCCCAGGATCAGGCATATGGCATAAGACCACATCTCTTTTGTCTCCAGTTGGATATGTGCCCATTCATATGTATGTGCCTGTATGGAATGGATTTGGGTGAGGGACACTAGAGGGTGAGGGACAAAGCCAATCGTCCATCAGTGTGATTTTGCTGCCTTTGAACACTCCCCCTCTGAAATCATTCTTTAAAAAAAAATCATCCCAATTGCATTATAATGCAATTTCAATATAATAAAACTGTTCCCCTACATACCTACTACCATGTACCTCCTCCTTGCCACCTGGAGCCTTGGAGTGGCAAACGGGGAGTACATTGTAAAGGCAAGCCTCCATGGCCAGGATAAGCATTACATAAGTATAAAACAATGCAGTGAGAGCAAGGCACAGCAAACAAGGATCACCTTTCACATTATCACTTGTAGGCTCAGAGGAATGTCATGAAGTAGACCCTTCGGTCAGATGGAAGAGCTCAGAAACATGATTGTCATATGCACTGTTGTATGCACCCCCACCACTATTTGATGTATGAACTTCTGGATTCCATGAAACTGCCTTTTCTTGGTGTTCAGGGTTATACTTACATTCAGTGCAGGCAGAGTAGACTTGATGCGTGTGCATTCTCATTAACTCCTAATAGCTTTTGCTGTGTGATTTTTGTATCTGTGATTCTCTTATACATTATTTTCACTTGTTTAGTTAGACTGCATGGGGGGGGGGAGGTTTTAAGTTAGAACATCAAATAAATAATTTTCCAAATTTCCCTTCAGGTAAGACTCCTGTGCCCTGAGAATTGTGAATGCCACAGGAAGCTTGATTTAGTGGTTAAGAGTGGTAGTCTCTAATCTGGCGAGCTGGGTTTGATTCCCCACTCCTCCATATGCAGCCAGCTGGGTGACCTTGGGCTGGTCACAGTCCTATTGGAGCTGTTATCTCAGAGCAGTTCTCTCAGAGCGCTCTCAACCCCACCTATCTCACAGGGTGTCTGCTGTGGGGAAGAGGAAGGGAAGCCACTTTGAGACTTTTTTGGGGAAGTGAAAAACAGGGTATAAAAACCAATTCTCTTTTTCTTCATCATTCAGTACCATGAATCAGTGGTTTGGGTGGTGTTTTAATTCAACCCTGGAGACCTGTGAAATTCCCATCTGGTTGCTTAATACTCCACAGTGAGTCTTTAATACTGCCATGACACACACATTCACAATTGCAATTGCTTTATTACTGTCTGGCAAATGCTTTATTACTGCCTAATTATCTGCGGGACCAGTTGGTTGCTTATGCCCCCCGCAGGGTCCTCCACTCTTTATGGGTATGAATTTACTGGTCATCCCAGGCCGCCAGGTGGAATGAGCTCCTGGAAGAGCTGAGGGCCCTGTGGGAATTGTCAGCTTTCCACAGGGCCTGAAAGATGGAGGTCTTCCGCCAGGCGTTTGGTTGAGCCCAGGGTAGACCCCCGGTGTTTCCATCAAGGACCCCTTCCCAAAGTCTATCAAAGTCTGTTAGAGTCTTCTAGACCTGCACCCACTTACTCCTAGTGGAAGAAGACTCTGCCTCCATCTGAACCGTCTGAACGAGGTAGGATGGGATAGATTATTCGTGTTTTGACCACTTGCTTGTTTTATTGTAAATTGGGGTTTTATGGGGTTTTATTGCATTTTAATGTTTTATTCTGTGAATGCAGCGGTATATAAATCATAATAATAGATAAATACAATTAATAAAGAGGACCCGTTTGTAAGATCTTTGAATGCTCCCTTCCAAATCCTAAGAAGTTTGTTTCAAGCACAGGTAGGAAATAATGAGGTTTGTTTTAAGAACCTCCTCCTAAAATTGAGACTTTTTTTTATTACCCAGCAATCAAGAGGCACTGAGGGATTTCAGTGTTATGCAGAGCACTCCATAAAGACTCCCAGAGTCAACAAAAGGTGATTGAATTCTGTGGAGCTATAAAAGCAGGGGATGTTTTCAGAGGGAACAATGAGATGCAATTATGCTTATCTTGAGCATTTTAAAGGAATTTTGCAAATCTGCGGTCTGGGTGCCAGTAATCAAAGTAAATTTAGAGAGCTGCAGTGAAATATTGGAGAGTTTTCGATTTCTAATTATGTGGGAGAGTGCAAGAAGGAGTCAAGGTTGAGCCACTAATCAAAATGCACTGAAAGAACTACAAGGGACCTTTAAGGACAAGGGGGGAGAGAAAGGGGGGGGGGAAAGTTAAATATGTACAGTCTTACAAGCAAATGTGATTTGGATCCTTTTTGGGTGCTCCTAAGCTTGCCCTGGATGTGGAATTATTCGATATTGCCCCATGTCATCAGATCTAGAAGCTAAGCAGGATCATTGCTTGGAAGAGGGAGGGACCTCCAAAGGAAGACTGTGATTAGGAAGGTAACAGCCAACATCTGTGCTTCTCATCTGTTATGGAAGCCAGTTGCTGGAGTGACATATTCGTAATAAAATCTTGCCCTCTGTTACTCCTGGATGTTCACAAGATCTGGATGGTTGAGGCTGCAATATCAAGGAGACTTTCTTGGGAGTAAACCAAATAGCATATAACAGGATTTTCTTCCAGGCACACCTGTTTATGCTTGCTCTCTTACTATCTCTAGGAATGTGATGAATTATCTTCCCCTTACAGGAGTTCCTCCTGAAGGGAAAGATGTGCATCACAGTTACTCCTTAGGGGCCTGCCTGTATTGGGGGGGGGGATACCAGGATAGACACACAGCAAATATAAAGGGGCTTTCCGCACCGGGATCTTTGTAGCAAATTGGTTGCTGAATGAAAAATCGCCATTTAAAATAGTGGAATTCGTCGTTATGCATACCTGCCTTTGTAGTGGAATCCAGTTGCGTTTTGTAGCGTTTCCCACAGGCTTCCGGTCTCGGCAAAAATCGCTAGAAAGGAAGCGCTATTGCCAAGCTCGTCCCGCCCCTGGCCATCAAGCAGCCAATGGGCAGCCGTTAGCATGCTCCCAAACAGCCCCTTTCCCTTTAAGAAAGTTAAAAAAAAAAAAAACAGACCCATTGCAACGAATCTGTGTTGATTCGTTGCAACGGAGAGACCCATCCAGCTGCCTGGTGTGTTTGAGCTGTCATTTCATCGTTGCCACGCTCCCTCCGAGTGAAAAAAAAAATCCCCCCCCCCCTCTCACGGGCCCGATTTTCGGCTGAATGAATGTGTAAAAAATAAAGGGAAAATACATCAGCAAACGGGCTTTTCTGTTCTTTGTGCTTAGTGACTGAAGGGGAGGGACTGAAGCCGGGGAAGCCTCTAAACAGAAAGAGGCTCGCTGTCATTTCATCGTTGCCACGCTCCCTCCGAGTGAAACCCCCCCCCCTCTCACGGGCCCGATTTTCGGCTGAATGAATGTGTAAAAAATAAAGGGAAAATACATCAGCAAACGGGCTTTTCTGTTCTTTGTGCTTAGTGACTGAAGGGGAGGGACTGAAGCCGGGGAAGCCTCTAAACAGAAAGAGGCTCGCTAGTGCGTTTATCCCCGCTCGCTCGGAGAAAAAAAAAAAGGCGATCGCTTCGCCGGAAGATCAGAGGAGAGAGCCAGGGGGAGGGACTTTGTAGAAACCGCAACAATGTTAACGCACAGGTCTTTTTCGCTAGTGTTGCAGATTGGTTGCAGGAGTGTATCGCTTTCCGGAGGGTGAATCCACTTTTGGGGATTTCCCTGAAAGCACTACAAGGAAGCGCTTTTTGCAGATTGGTTTCAGGTGTGTGGCAGATTGTCAACGACATTGTGCATAATGGCAAATCAGTAGCGTTTTCAATTGGCAACCATTGTGTGATTTTGAAGGCGTGCGAAAAGCCCCAAAGAATCCTATAGTAGCAGAAGCCAGAAAGAGGATGCTGGGAGCAGACCAGTTATGGCATTGGTGCTGCACTTTTGGAATCACACTCATCCTGCTGTTCTAGGAAACAGCGAATGCCCCCATACCCAACTAGCTATCCAAAGTCCAGCATTTGAAAGCCATGGCAAAACTCTAAGGTTGGAGATTGAGTCACCCTCAATGTTGAACAAATGAAGCTGCCTACAGCCTAGTCAGACCACTGGTTAGTCTTGTCCTTGTTCCATGATCTTGGGTGAAACTTGTCCCTTATCACCAACTACCTGGACGTGATGCTGTTAATTCCCTCCTGAAATAAACTACTGCGTTTTTTGCCAGAGCTTTGAGTTTGCCTGTTTTGGGGAGATTTACCATGGTACATGACAGCATGGCATTTAGCGGCGACCCCAATTGTTACTATGCTTCAACTTTAAATTAGGGTTGACTCTCCACCACCCAACATGTTGGGTGGGGAAATTACAAGTGAATGTTTTCACCTCCTTGAATTGTACCTTTGAAGGAAAACATGAAAAAACTGACATCATAATTCACCATCCAACCATACTTGTGTGCTCGGACAAGGCCCGGGTCTAGCAAAAGGGCATCTAGAAAATAATCCGATCAACCCTGATTATTTCTGGCCCAGAAGAGTGGGCCTTTGCCCATGCATTGTGTCTTCCTGGCTTTTGACCTGTGTGTCTTCCCCCCCCCCCCCCTTCCAATCAGCTCTCATGTTCCTGCTTATTAGGTGATAGGCATCAGAGATGGGAGGGGGGAGTATACGGAAGAGAGAGAGATTCTTACAGAATTTCATTGACAAGTCAGTGAAAACATATGCCAGGGTGATTTTTCTGCCAGACCCCTGAACCCGATGAAGTTTCTTATTTAATCAGCATTTCTCCCCCCTTTCCAATCAGCCCGAAAAACTTCGCTTAAAGGTTTTGAAGGAAGGCATCATGTCAAATGACTAATGGGATACATATTCCTCACCCCAGCCCTTTCCTCCAGACCCCTTGTCAGCTGCAGAGCCCTTCCTCAAATGAATCTGAAGAAATGAGATAGGGATGAAGGGCACCAGCTTGTGGAATTGAGCAGTTATTGGGCTTGTCAGAGGATTGAGGCTCATTTCAGAGAGACTTTTCTGCAGGGAGCTTCTAACTAGGGTTGAAACACAAGCTGCACACAGATTTTTCTGTGAACATTTGTGGCAGGACTGGAAAAACAACCCCATGCCCTTCTGGTGGTATTATTTTTTTTAAAAAACCTTGGACACTCAAGTAAGTTTCCCTCACTTGCCATAATTTGCCACCCCCTCCCCCCCCCCACAAATAAAGTGAAAAAGTGGGTGCATTCCTCCTTGGTAAACGTGGCATTTCGCTTAAAAAACTGGCAAAATATTTGGTGCCTTTATAGAAATATGGAACAATAGGAAGATTGTACTTGCACAAAGATGAAAGAATGTCCTTTTGCTTTACATTTAAAATGCTGTATGCATCTGTTTTCAATTCACCCATTCTATGAGGAATTCAGTACATTTTTGTCCTGCCCTTCTTCCAAGGATGATACAGATGGTTCCCCTTTCCCTATTCTATCATTACAACCACTCCATGGGATAGATCAGGTGGAGTGGGATGGCTGATCCGAGGTCACCCAGGAAGTTTTGTAAAGTGGCCGCTTGATCTTGCATCCCCTAGCCCTCTGTTCCAGCCTGGCAGACCTTAAACTTTAGGTTTAGTAATCCTGGTATGTTCATTTCAAAAAATTGCACCCAAGCTTTCTCCCATGCATGTCCCCTGAATGTCTCTGTCCTCCCCTGTCCTCTAAACAAGTGGTCCCCAACCCTTTTATCACCGGGGACCGGCCAACGCTTGACAATTTTACTGAGGCCCGGGGGGGGGGAGTCTTTTGCCAAGGGATGTCACCGCCTGAGCCCCTGCTCCACTTGCTTTCCTGCAGGCGCCCCTGACATCCTGCCTCCCTGCTGTCCACTGGGGGGCGCTGCCAGCAGCAGCTGCGCAGTGCCACGCCAAGGGGAAGCCCCAGACATGGTGGCCGCCAGAGAGCACCAAAGGTGAGCCAGCAGCAGAGTGGCAGGGCAGCCCCCGAAGCAGCAGCCGGGGAGGAGGACGAGGAGGAGCTGCGGCCCAGTACTGACTGATTCACGGGACGGTACTGGTCAGCAAACCGGGGGTTGGGGACCACTGATCTAAACAATATGAAGAGAACTACATCTGCTACTGTTTAAAAGCAACTTTAGATGAGATGTCTGTCTAGTCTGTGCATGGTCAGCTTTCAACAGCAGGATTGCCGCACACCGTAGTCTAACAGCAATGAGAATTTTCCCCAAAAAGCTGCTTTATTTAAAAAGAAAGCTCCAGGAATGCCAGATTGCCTTATGGTTACCATAGAGTTCCTGTCGATTCCTACAGCTAGAAGTGCCGTACTACCACAGTCCGCATTGACATACATACCCCCTTATTCCTACCCACAATCCTCCTGCTGGTTGCCAAACACTGCTCTAATCAATCTCACCCCATTGTTGGAAAGAACTTTGCAGTTGAGATTGCAGGAAACTTTTGTATTGGTTAATAACTCCTAGATAAAAGGCAGCTGAACAGGGGTGGGAAACTGCTGATACCAATAGGGGAAAACCCAGTGCCACACTAGAATTGAACTTGCAGAATTCAATAATAAAATTCTTATTGGCTATATACTTCTGGAGACAGAGTGACTTTGCAGTCGATGCTGAAATCTTTCTAATTGGAAAACAGAGTGAAACCCAGGTTAATTTTATACCAGAAGTAGCCATGATTAGTTTTTGGACTGTATCTCTTACGTGCTGCTAGGGTTGCATAGGGTTGCCAACACCAGGTGGGGAAAATTCCTGTAGATTTGAGGATGGATCCTGGAGAGGGTCTACCTGTGGAGGAGAGGAGTCCCAGTGGGTAGATTACTGTTCAGTCTGCCTTTCAAGCAGCCCTTTCCTTAAAGGAAACTGATTTCTAGATATCTGTTATAATTCGGGGAGAAACTCAGGCTTCACCTGGTGGTGAGCAGCCTTAGTTGGTGAGTCCTAGAAGGCTCCCAGAATTACAGATATAAATTCCTCTGGTGGTAGGGTTGCCAGCCCCCAGTTGGGGTCTGGGGATCCCCCAGTTGGGCATCTTTCCCCCTGCTTCAGGGATTTCAGAAACCAGGGGAAATCCCCTAAGAAGCAAGGAGCCTGAAAAAAGGTGATGTGTTTATAGCACCCAGAAGTAAAATAAGAACAATTGTGATGTTTAGGGAGTATGCTGTTTTTTTGGGCCCAACTCTATGGTAAGAAGCTTATTCTACCATGCAATTTTGCCAAAAAAAACAACAACAGAGCATTCACTAGTCTTCCTACATCACTTCTGGGAGATGTAGAAACATCATGTTTCTTCAAGCTCTTGCCCTCCCCACTCTTGGCAAGTCCCTGACAGCTGGTCTGATGGACCCCGCAAGTCTACCTGGAGGACAGGACAGCTTCAGAAGGCAGACAGTATGGCCTCACATCCTCCTGGAATTCCCTCCCCTCCTCAGACTTTGGCCTCCCCTGAAATCTCCAGGAATTTCCCAAGCTGGAATTGGCAGCACTAGGTGGTCTCAGCTACTTAGCGGAGAGAGAAGAGCTGCCCCCAGAATCATGGCTGCATCGGGATCTGAACTCAGAACTTCCTAGTCTCATTCTGAATGTTACTATTATTCCACACGGGTCGCGATTGAATGGCACTGATCCCCCCTCTCTTTTGTGTTATGAACTGCAGCAGAGGTGTATGCATTTTCTGAATAAGTAATAAGGTAAATACCGTAGGAGAAAGGATGCCAGCAAAGTGAGCATTAAGAAAAGAAACAGTTTCACAACAAGGACTGCCGTGCTCTGAACAGCTGTAGGTACACAAGATGCTCCCCTGGTAAGGAATGGCTATCCAAATGTGCCATCCTAAACAGAGTTACTGCTTTCCAAGTCCATGGGCTTAACACAGTGTAACTTTGCTTAAGATTGCAGTATTAAGTGAGCTTTTTCAAAGGATCCGTCTCGTTCTTGATCTGCCAGGGCACAGTGTTTTGCTCCTTACCCAGCTGGCTAGGACATCCAGTGTTTCTCATCTAGAACTTGTTGACACCTTGCTTGGTAATACCATTCCTCCCTCCCCATCTCCCAGCTCCGGAGTAGCAATTGTGTGTTTTCTTTACAGGCTGGCAATCAAGATGCATTGAGATGCCACCGTTATAGCAAGTTCCTTGAGGACAATCTCATAAATTGTGATCACTCCCAAAGTTTCATTCTGCTGGGCTCCCCCCACCCCCCATAATCATTCTTTGCTCCAAAGTTCTGCCTTGCTTTCTTTGAAATGGAAAGAGACAGATACAGCTTAACCATTTATTTAAGGCAGAGAACGGACTGTTCACACATGCATGTTCATTACTGCAGGACTGCTGGGCTTCATTTCAGAGTTGGGTCTCCTGCAGGTTTTGATAGAATTTGGACACAGGGAATTCTTGGCTCTATTTCCTCACAGCTCTCCCCTTCATTGTTCCAGTCACAGTAATGCCAGAAGGAGCAGAGTGCCTTTCTCTAGCACTCCTTTGAGCTCAGAGATGTCAAGGATGGGCATGAACTGAATTTCCCCAGGAATATGTCCTGAACCTTTGCCCGGTTCACTTCAAGGGTTTGGCTAGTAGCCATTTTAGGGGGAAGCAAAATCAATCAAGGGTTTGGCTTCCATACATTTTGGGCTGATAGCAGGGTGCAAACATTTGTCTGCTGTCAGCACAAATGGCTACAAGCCATTTCAGCATGCCAGGTTCACTTCCCTTTGCTTCCAAAGTGAGGGTAGTGAATCAGCACATTGAAATGGGTGGTGATTCCAGGATGGCCCCCCCTCGCAGCTTGATTTGGTTGCAAAGAGAGACACCCCAGCCTGGGGGTCGGTGAGCTATTAGCTTCCACCACCTATGCCAATTGTGAGTCCCCCCCCCCCTTGCAACTCAGTTTAAAATGAGATGCAAAGGGAGCCAGTCCCAGTCTGGCTGGTGGGGAGCTGTCAACTTTCACCACCTGGGCCAATTCCGAACTGCGACCCCCCTACAACTCAGATCAGAATCACACAGAGCTGGAAGAGGCCACAGAGGGGCATCTAGTCCAGCCCACCACCTTCTCAGGGACTTAAAAAATACACACTCCTGACAGATGCTCTTGCAAACTCCTTCTAAAAACTTCCAACGAAGGAGACTCCGCCAAACTCCCAGGCAGCATCTTCCATCTATGAACAGCCCTCTCCATCAAAAAGAATTTAATATTTAAGCGGAACCTCCTTTCCCTTTCCTCATCCTTGTCCCTAAAGCTGCAGTAAACCAACTTGCCCCCTCTTTAACATGTCTGCCTTTTACCTCATTAAACTGGGCTGCAAAGGGAGCCAGCCCCAGCTGAACCTGGGCGGCCCCTCTTTACAGACCCCAATCCGATCCTGCAGAGAGCTGGGTCTGAGTGTGGAGGAGGACATATTTACTCACCACCACCACCACTCAGACCCGAGACAGCATCTGCTCCCGGAAGCCATTTCAGCATGCCATTTCACTCCCCCCCCCCCCACACACACTTCAAAGTGGAGAGAAGCGAAATGAACTGGCCCCAAATGGACCAGTTTTTACAGGGGACTGGATCATCGGAGTTCTTTCTGGTCTGTGCCTATCCGGTCTAAAAGACTGCTGGGTATGGGAGAATGCCCAGTGATGTAGCAGGAGCCTCTGTGCCTTGTGGTGTCAAAAATTCATCTGGATTAATACAGTCCAATTTACAAGTCCGGGAATCTGCTCCTGTTTCATAGAGCCTTATAAATGCCATGGGATGTAACAAAGTATCTGCATGCACACCAGAAAACCGCACAGGTTAGTTGTTGTGGCGCTCGGAATGCACCTAAATTACAGTCACATAACACTGCAATTCTAGAATTCCCTTTTTAAAAGCCCGGGGGAAGAGGGTGGGGGCTAAGGAATGACAACTAATGCCCAGAAGAGGCAGCACAGTGCATGGTTCTCTTGGGCTGTGTTTGTTTCTGGCAATGCTAGATTCTTCCAGAAGTCATCAGAGACTGTTTTAGACAAAAGTGGGCATTAGTTTTTATCATTTGAATTTCCTGCCCTTGGTGGAGCCTGCTGGTAGGGATCTCAGGCTCCCGGTGGGACCTGGGGATCCCCTGGAATTACAACTTATCTCCAGGGTATAGATATTAGCTTTCCTGTAGAAAAATGGATGCTTTAGAAGGCCAGCTTTATAGCATTGTACCCCCGAGGTCCCTGTCCTTGTCAGACCCCGCATCTCTAGGAGTTTCCCAGCTTGGATTTGGCAACCCCTAATCTCCTGCCAGGGGCTGGTGGGGGACCGGGCAACCCTCGTCACCGGTCTTTGATCAACTCCGTTCAACCGGGTCCTATGAATACAGATCTCATGCTCTCAAGCTAAATCTTTTTTAGACCTTCAGAAGTTTGGGAAACACTATTCTCAACAACTACAAGCCATTTGCCACTGGTGGTCTCTGGAGAGTAACAGCGATCCCCCCCCCCCCCACAGACACACTGACTTGATATCTACCCCCCCCCCCCTCTCCTCCACCATGATTCAGCCAGCCTTTGCTTGTTTTGAACACATCATTCCAGGAGCAGATAAATGCACAATAGAGAGAGTTTTTCATTTCCTTTGAGATCGGAGGCAGGCGTTTGGGTCTTGATATATTAGCGTTTGATTCCCTGGATAAGTGTAGACTTCTAACAGCCGAGAAGAAGACATTAATGCAGCTACCCGATCCACTTCTGACTTTAATAAGATGTTGTTGCATTTAATCTCCTTGCAGGGCTACCTCACACAGAATTTCAACAGGCTACGAAGACAAAGAAAAGTCTAGAATGACTGATTGCAGGGTTTGTAGGTGTTTTAGTTTTTAAAATTCGGCAGAAATCTGGGCATGGACGCTAGGGACTAACATTCTGCCTGCCAGTTACAGCAAGGTTACATCTCATATTCTGCAGCTTTGATTTTCAAGCTGAAAGCAGACTTTTCAGTGGGACAGCAAGTTTCTTTGAAAAACACTTCATGTCAAGATGAAAGTTGTAAAAAAAAACATCCTCTTTTAACACTCTGGTTTCCTTCTCAGGGCCATTTCTCCCCAGACTGATTCTTCCGTCTCCTTCCCAGATTAGTCATGTGGTTGATCCCAGACAATCAGGAAACATCATGATGTCATACTGTTATATATAGTCAGTCAGGTCTGACTACATGACGATTTCAATGAAGGCAAGTGAAGGTGAGGGCAAGTGAAGGCAAGAAGGCCAATTTGGTATAGTGGTTAGGACTGCGGACTTCTAATCTGGCATGCTGGGTTCGATTCTGCGCTCCCCCACATGCAGCCAGCTGGGTGACCTTGGGCTCACCACGGCACTGATAAAACTGTTCTGACTGAGCAGGGATATCAGGGCTCTCTCAGCCTCACCTGCCTCACAGGGTGTCTGATGTGGGGAGAGGAAAGGGAAGGCGACTATAAGCCGCTTTGAGCCTCCTTTGGGTAGGGAAAAGCAGCATATCAGAACCAACTTCTTCAATGTTAATGAACAGGTGGATGTTTTTGCAAGCAGAAAATCAACCTTGAAAAGAATGTTTTGGGGGCTGGAGTCTGGCTATCAAAAATGGTTTCAGATCAGTTCAACTTAAAGCTTACATCCCTCACATTCGCATAACCTAATTAACATTCTTTGTTTTTAAAGAAATCTTGTGGATGTATCCTGTAAAGATTTCCCTGAAGTCAGAGCTGTTAACATGCTTGTCTGATATCCAGGAAAGATGTCTCTGGAAAAAAAGGCATCAGGGCATGTGTAGATTCCACCCCTCCCCCCAGCCTATTCAACAGACACGAATTCCCAAAGTGGCCTTATAATGAATGGTCCATTAACTTTAGCATTGTGTGTTCAGACTGGTAGCCACTCATCAGGGTCTCAGCTCAAGGTCTTTCATATCACTTACTGCTGGGTACTTTTAAAACCAGAGATAGAAGTAAAGTCTATTTTGTGCTCAGGAATATTTCCCCCCTGTTAGAAGTAAAGAGACTTTATGGTCCTTTCTATTTGGGGAGGGGGATGATAGCAAGGCACTTTAATGGGGGTGGAGTGCTTGTTTAAAGAAAAACAAAGATAAGGCCATCAAAAATAGAATTCTGTTCTTTCCGAGTACAGCGGAAAAATAGAAGAAAATTCCTCGTTTGACTGTCTGTCATTCAAAAGCCATCTCTTCTTTTTTTAGTGAAATAAGAATGTCTTTCCTTTGCAAACGCACAGCATCTATTGCTAGCCAGCCATGGGAGTCTCTTATCCTTGGCAGTGCTCCTCAGAAACCATGACTAATAAAGCAGATACACATTGGAAAACCAGGGGGAAAAGGTTTTCTCTGTGTAAGGTTGTCATTTGCTTGCTAATGGCAGTCAAACACTGCATGTGATCCACCCTTGCTCAACAGAGCAGAGGGGGGAAATGGGGGGACATAAGCACATCCGAATGACTTTCTAGAAATTTCCCCGGTGACATCACTGTTGGGCCTTCCCCCACAACTGTTGTTACCATGTCATTCAACACTCCCCCTCCTTTCCATATCAGTGGCAAACCAGGAACAGAATGAGGGTGTGGTCTGCCCTGGATGCAGCTTGAGGAAGGTACTGAAGGCCAGCGTTATGCTGCAGCTTTCCTTCTTTTTTAAGGGCTGCAACCTCTAGGGGTGCAGGGAAATCTGAGCATAGCAAAAAAGCACACTAGGGCCCATTATGCACGGTGAAAGCGACTCCGTGCTGCCACTGTGCTGTTCTCCATATATGCACGGGGGCGGGGCATGCAGGGCTGCCACGGCGTAACACGTGCGTTGCGCTGGAGCCAGGAGGCTCGGGACGCTGCCAGCCACGGTAAGTGGCAGTGGCCGGGGGAGGGGAGGTGGGAAGGGGCTGGGAGGAAGTGGGGAGGCTGGGCCCCCTCCATATGCTATGGCGGGGGCAGGGGGTTGCCTTTGCCAGCTCCGTGGCTCTGCGGAGCCCACAGTGGCCTGTGATGTCCCTCTATGGACACCGTAGATTGAGGCCGGGCAGACTGAAAGGCCCGGCACTGTCCATTATGCACAGCGCCAGCCTGCCTCAGCCCCTGCCGCCACCCAGCATATCCAGGAAGCTGCGGAAGTTCCCGCGTTTATATAACGTGGCCCTTCCAGGACACCCCCATGCTGGTGGCAGTGGGGAGCATTATCGGGTATTTTCCCCAAAGCACTGCCACCTCCAGCGCGGGCTTTCTGCCCCGTGCATAATGGGTCCTGGATCAGCTAAACTTCCCTTTCTCCAAGACTGAAGCAAACTTGCAGAACAGATCGTTCAACCAAGCCGGCACAGTGATCACTGCTACAGTAAATAACAGCCTGTAGGCCATTTTCTCCCATAGTCTAGTGTTTCTCATTTCCTTTCCTTGCAACCAACTCAGCCAGATATTGCCAAACAGTAGGGTGTTGCATCAATATAAAACAAACCTTCCCCCTCTTAATTTCTCTCCCTCATTACCACATTTCTTATTCATTGCTGTCTCCCTTCAATTAATGTTTACATTTCTTCCCTTTTAATTTCACTACTGGGTCTCAAGACTTTCTCATCCCTATCCTGCTTGGTGACAGAATGTATTTAAGATGTAAGGATAGTAGCAAGCCTTTGTCACAGAAGGCCCTGGGTTTCCTGGGCACTGTACCTTGCACTGGTTCTGCTGGACTTCCAGCCCCCTCCCCCTCTTTCTTGGACTGTGATTCTGTGCCTGACATCAGCTGGCATTGCCTCAATGGCGCTAGATTTGCTGGGCACTCTACCTTGCTCTGGTTCTGCTGAACTTGCAAAATGCCCCTCCCACTTCAATTTCTACTGGAGAGGTTCTATGGTTTGGCTTTAGTCCTTTGGAAATGAAGGAGGATGGGGCACTTTCTTTGGAGGGAAGTGTCAAATGCTTTAAACTGCTGTGTTGAAGAAAAGTTGTGAGTCCACTGTTCAGAAAGAGTTGCTGCTTGGATCATCACCAAAACGTTCATGCTTATTGTTTGGATCTGAATGCCCTTCTTTTGACTTCTTCCAGGGGCAAGCGGAACCTGCAAGTCTTCATTTCCATTGCCTCAAGCTGATTTCCCACCCCCCCTGTAAAATGTGTGCATTTTTTCCAACAGGAATTTTATATCAATATATTAGCATTGTACCTTACACTTAATAAACATATCAGGGATGTATTTGGAACATATAAATACAACATAAATTGGATGAAAGGGGGGGAAAATCAATACTAGCCTCAGTGCTGGTAAAGAAAGTCTGCACACTTCAATCACTTCAATAAAGAAACTCTCCACAAAGGAGCAGAAACATATCCAAAAATTGTCATGGGAAACGAAACAGGCACTTTGATAGCTGGTCGGATTTCTCAAAATGCTTATTGAGTCAGCCATTTTGAAGAAAGAACTCCAGTGCTGTGTCCTCTTTTTTGGTTATCTGTTCGCTTCTAGGTCCAAATCAGAATGCTAGTTACCTTTTCTCACCTGCTTCATGCTGTTCTTAAGAGGTGTGGTTGAGTAGACCTGGTCTTTGCATTGGTATGGCTGTAAGTAAGGCAATAATTAAGAATTGTAGGAACAGGGTGGGTTCCTGAAGACAATGGAGGCAATTGACCTGCAGCCTGGGCATTGTATATAGTGGGTAGTGCTCCTGTTATTTGTACTGTGGTGCGTTGGGCTGGGAAGGGAACACCCTTGACGTTGAACAGCATCAACTGAATCCTTGGTTGATGCTCTATGATATGTTGGTTAAGGGGGATGAGACTTGGCACCTCTTGGCACCGTTAATGTGCAGGCAAGGATAAACAAGGCCACTAATGACACTGGCCAAGTCTGCAGCCAGCATGGCTTTGTCCAAAATACATTTAGATGAAGATTATGCAGATCAGCCATTTAATAAAGTCCTTATTTAACCCAGTTTTGGCTATATCGTGTCTTTATCTGGGGAATGCTGGCCAGCACTCTATTACTCCATTAATTAATTAAGTTTAATTAAGAATTGGCACAGGAAGGAATTCTCTAGGATTGGATAAACTGGTGATATCCCACTCCAGTTTTATGGATTTTTTAAAAGAAAGTATCAGCAGCAGTTACAAGAAGTAAATCTCTAAACGCCTGGTGATACTGAAGAGTGGGATTGCATTAGGAGAAACCAGAGCTGAAGATCAAGTAGTGTGCCCAGTAGGGTGTTGAAAGTAAGAGTGTTGAGCCAGATAGACCCTGGTACAAATCATGCAATGCAGCTCATTGAATTAACATGAATGACTAGTCCCTAAGAACATCAGAAGACCCATGCTGAATTGGACCAATGGCCCATCAAGTCCAGCATTCTGTTCACACCATGGCCAACCAGCTGCCTCTAAGAAGCCCATGACCCAGAAGACTACAGGAGCATAATCCTGCCTGTGATCTCCAGCAACTAATTTAAAGAGGCATAATACCTACACGTACAGGCGGGAGTAAATATCTATCACAATTAATATCCATTGATAACCCAGTCTTCCATGAGTTTGTCTACTCCCCCTTCTGTGTTGGTGTCCATGGCCACATTGTTTGGCAGCATATTCTAAGAATTAACTATATGCTGTGTGAAGAGCTGCTTCCTTCTGTCATTTCTGAATCTCCCAACCTTCAACTTCAGTGGATGACCTTGGTTTTAGCATAATGGGAGAGGGAGAAGAGTTACTTCTGGTCTATTCTCTTCACATCATGAAGAACTTTGTAAACTTCTATATCTCCCCTTACTCATCTTTTTCTTCTAAGCTAAACAACCCTGTGTTTTAACTTCTCCTCACAGGGCAGCTGTTCGTCCCCTGATTCTTTGGGCTGCTGTTTTCTGCATCTTTCCAAGCTCTACAACAGGGGTAGTCAACCTGTGGTCCTCCAGATGTCCATGGGCTACAATTCCCATGAGTTCCTGTCAGCGTTTGCTGGCAGGGGCTCATGGGAATTGTAGTCCATGAACATCTGAAGGACCACAGGTTGACTACCCCTGCTCTACAATATCCTTTGTTAAGTGCAATGTTCCACCTGTGGTCTCACCACAGATTTGTATAAGGGCAGTATGACAGCTGCAGTTTTATTGTCTCTCTCTCACACCCTCACCTACTTCACAGGATTGTCTTGAACTGATTGAAGCGGGGAACTGGATATGCTGTCCTGAGCTCCTTAGAACCAGGGTGGGATAAACCTATATGAGATGAAGTAGAAAACAGAAACCTGTAGCCAGCATGGTGTAGTGGTTAAAAGTGGCAGCTTCTAATCCGGAGAGCTGGGTTTGATTCTCCTCTCCCTCACATGCAGCCAGCTGGGTGACCTTGGGCTCATCACAGCCCTGATAGTGCTTTTCCAACCAAACAGTAATATCAGGGCTCTCTCAGCCTCACCCACCTCACAGGGTGTCTGTAGTGGGAAGAGGAAGGGAAGGTGATTGCAAGCCACCTTGAGACTCCTTTGAGCAGTGAAAATTGGGGTATAAAAACCATCTCTTCCTCCTCCTTTTTCAGTTCATAATTCTACTATCACTTTACAGCATTGGCTGCTGAAGATGGGATGAGGAAAAAATGGTTTAGTGCTGTCAGGACCGGAGGTAAAATTTTACTATACATTATGGGATGGTAAAGTAGTCTTTAGAGGGGCCATTTTGGACAGTAGCCCTGTGGCTCATGATATCACATTTTGTCCTGAGAGAGAAGGGAAAATGAAATGACAAATGCATTTATTTAATTAGCAAGAATTTTCTTATAAATGTTCAGTTTTAGACGGCACTTCAGTTTCACTTGAAATAGGAAGAGGCTCAAGTGGTCAGCTATATCCAGGATATTCTTTTTAAAAAAATGGCTCTCATGAAATAAATATATCTTTCTGACAGGTTGAGATGTGTACTGAGTAAGGGAGAGTTATGAGCTTGGGTTTTTTAAGGAATTCCTTCATTTCACATCTGCTTGAAGCTGTTGGCTGGGTGGAGAACAGAATGTCTTCAGTTTTAGCCAGCAAATCTAGAGCCTGGGGAGCGGTGGAATGAGAAAAGTTGGCTTTTGGTTATGGAATTTAATGTGCTGAGAGAGACCCAGATTCAAAACTCAGCTTGGGCTGACTCAAGCAAACATATTTTAAGGTGCCATACGGGAATCCCTGTGCCACAACAGATCTGATATCATAACACACTCCTCAAAGACTCAATGAGGATCAGAGCTCCAAGTAAACGGAGCAATGACTTCTTCTTAGTATCAATTTATGATCTGGACTCTGGGCAAGTCATGGGTTGTAGCAGAATGTTTGATCCTTGTAGCTCAAGAAAGAAGGTTCTTATGTTCCAGAAACTGAGACATGATTTCTACCCAGTTTTGAGAACATAAGAGCCATCCTACTGGATCACATCAATGGTCAATTTATTCCAGCATCCTCTTTCAAATAGGGGGCCAAATAAACTACCTGGGAAAGTCTATAAGTAGATGTTGCAGATCAAAGTCCTTCCTCTGATTCCCCCAGCACAAGTATTAAGAGTTGTTCACCCATGAATATGAAAGTTCCATTTACACACTACAGCCAGTAGCCACAAATGGAATTCATCTTGATTGAAAGCATGAATGTATCTAATCCCTTTTCACAGACAGCTACGAGAGTGACCATAATTATGTCCTGTGGCAAGGAATACCATGAATTAACTACTCATGACTTCTTTTGCGTAGTTGGATCTTGACATTCTTACTGATCTCTGCATCCAGAGAACAAAGCATTGTTGATGCTTCTCCCTGTGTTTGAGTAATGATATCCTTGTGCTGATTGATTGTCCTCCACCCTTTTCTTCTTCCCTGAGGGTGGAGGGCCATGAAGTCTCCAGAGTTCTGCCATGGGGCTGGTAAAGTGGATAGGCTTTGTTGGTGGGGATATGTTGCACTGGGGATGGTGACACCAATGCAACGTATTCCCATCTGCTCACTCCCTTCTGTTTTTTCTTCTCTTCATGGTGCACCAACCACTGCCTCTCTGGCCAACTAGTTGGTGTCTCCTCCTAAGGTCACACATCTTTAAAAACTTTTATCTGCCCCCCCCCATCCTTAAAGCTTTTCTTGTCACTATTTCCCCCCACAGATATGCACAGTAGAAGTGGCGGAAAATACCAGTGTGTAAAAGGCCAGTGTTGCTGTAGGAATTGCTAAGAATTCTATGCTTTTATCATGGAGTTTCTGGTGATTTCTAGAGCAATCCCATATCAGTTCTTGGTCCCCCCCCCCAAATGATGCGGCATGGCAGCCTTCCCCATATCCCTGCTCACCATCATTTTGCTGGTTGCCAGCTACTGGCAACCCCATCCAGTCTATAGTTTCCCTGGCAGAAGTGAGTGAAGGGTCGATGCCATTATGTTCTGTGAAAGACTCCACCGTGTGTTTACCCATCTTGTTACATTACCCAGTTTTTCCCAAGCAAAATTCCACCTCCAACTGGGTCATCAGCTGCTCACCTTTCCTGTAACAGATGTTTACCTCGAGGTCATGTGTTTTGCTGTTCCTCTGAAGATGGAATCCTTCCTATTCTGTACTCAAAGCATCAAACCCCTGGGAAATACTCTCCACAAAACCGTTGCCTGTCAGTACATGAAAAGCAGAAAATTAAATCCGCGGGACACCGAACCGTCGCGGGCCAACTGGCAATGCCTGTCATCAACTCAGAGGAACACTGGGAAGAAAATACTAAATCAGTGCCAGGAGGAGGGGAAGGGGCAGGCGAAGGGGAACATTTCAAGTTCCTAAGCGATTCGCTGCATTTTGCAGGATAGCCTGCTGAATAGGGGGAGTCTCAAAATGCCATTTCAAAGCAAACTGGGAAGGCACCACTTGGACAACACACCTAAGAACATTTTGAGTGAAGTAAAAGGAGTTGAATAAGACTAGAACAAAAAACCTCACTACTGCCCATTGTTTAGTCTTGCTAAACACCTACTGGGGGCAGGATACATCCCACTTCCAGATCCCATTGCCTTCTAGCACTCCAGAGGCTATGAACCAAAGATACAAAATGGGGTACATAGGGTGCTGTTGCTGTGCAAAAGAGAAAAAGACACGGAGTAATGGCACAATAAAATCTGATTCCAGTAGCACCTTTAAGACCAATAAAGATTTATTCAAGGTGTGAGCTTTTGAGTGCAAGCACTCTTCGTCAGACTAAGAACTGACCATCATAACAGTAGGAATATATAAGCAAAAGTTAACCCTGTTACATTAGTAAACTGTGTCACAGCATCCAAACACAGCCACATGATAACTCCCTTCCAAACCAGCCAATCAGACCCCTCGAAATATCAGAAAGTAATGGCAACACTTACACTGTTTACACACTGGGAACTTCACTGTCCCAGTTCTCGGGCAGGAGCAGATGAGGCACACCAGGGCAAATGCTCTCCCGTGTGGGTGCAGGAAGAGGTGGGGCAACCTGCCACGACTAAAGCTCCAGTCTGCATCCCGGTATGAAATCTCCAGTGCGTAAACGGTCTATGAAAACTTTTTACTGCACAAATGGATAAAACATTGGAAAAAGGCTTTCTCAACCAGGGTTTCATGAAACCCAGGCGTTTCTTGGTGGCTCTTGGGTAGTCTCCCAAATGGGTGGGTGTTAAGTAATTTTTTAGATATTTTTAAAGTTAAACATTTCTCAGATGATATGACTGTATATGTTCATGTTGACCTGCCCCTCCTTATAGAATGGCCAATGATGGGCCTGGAGGGGGTGGGAAGGGGAGGGTCCCCAGTTGAGCATGTACACAGCTATGCTTCCTAACTATGTTCTGCATGATCGCACCACTTCTGTGGGTTCTCGAAGGTTGAAGAATGTTTCAGGGGTTTCTCATTGTTAAAAATGTTGAGAAAGGCTGGCCTAAAACATCTCCTGCTTCACAGTCCTTTACATGGTTTAGGAGATTTTACTCTATAATAAAACCAGGATGATTAATGTTAGGACATGAATATTATCTAGGAAGAAGAAGAGTTGGTTCTTATATGACACTTTTCTCTACCCGAAGGAATCTCAAAGCGGCTTAGAGTCACTTTCCCTTTCCTCTCCCCACAACAGACACCCTGTGAGGTGGGTGAGGCTGAGAGAGCCCTGATATTACTGCTCAGTCAGAACAGCTTTCTCAGTGCTGTGGTGAGCCCAACGTCACCCAGCTGGCTGCATGTGGGGGAGTGCAGAATCAAACCCAGCTCACCAGATTAGAAGTCTGTACTCCTAACCACAATACCAAGCTGGCCTAAAGACACTTGTGCACCAAAATGTTTTCAGTTAGGGTTCACTGAAGAAGCAGCTGCAAGCAAAATGCAGGCTTTACTGATTCCTCATTTGGATTTTGGATTTCCAATGCCATTCCTACAGTTATACAACAATTTTGTAGAATTGTAATGTTATGTTTGTTCTTTTAGCATTGGATAAACTTTCTCTATATTGTGTAAACTCTTATTAAGAAGCGCTATCATCACACAGTAGTTTTTTCCACTTTTGTACAGCACTCTAGAGGCTGGCAGAAGGGAAAATAATCACTGGAAGGAGAAGAGCTGGTATTTGTACCCAGCTTTTTGATGTGGAACACATCTTCTGGTGCACTTGGTGAAATGGAAATCGTCATGGTCCATTCGTCTCACCCTCTTGAGCATACCAGAAGAAGCAGGGATATGGCTAGCAGGGAGGCAGACAACAGTGGCAGAGGCCACCATGGCATTGGTTGAGGCCTGGAGGAGGCAGCTGTGGGGTGGGCAGCTGAGCCTGGAAGGGTTTCCCAAATGGGTGGGAGTTAATTATTTGTTAAATATTTATCAGGTGGTATGCCCATTTATGTTCATGTTAACTCACTTCTGCCTCCCACAATAGCCAACAATGTTCCTAGTGGAGTTGGGAAGGGGAGGGGACCCAAGTGGGCACGTACATAGCTATGTTTCCCAAACACTTTCTATACAATCATGCCCCCTCTTGTGTTTCTCGAAGCCTGAAGAATGTTTTTTTTCAATGATTAAAATGTTGAGAAATGCTGCTCTAAAGTATGACATCTGCTTTTAGCTATTTTGTGTGTATTGCAGTAGGACCTTCTAGTATATTGTTTCCTTATTTTGTACCTCTTTTATATATGCCAATAAAGGCCTTGTTGTTGTTGATGCATCAGTCTTGGATTGCTAATCAGTTTCCCAGGGTAACCTCAAGTCCCATAGCAATGAGAAAGGGAAAACAGGTTCTCACTATTCTCCACGCATTTAATTTTGTAGACCGCTCTCATGTCATTCCCCTCTCATCCTTTCCCTCCTCCCCCCAAGAACAAAAAAAACACAGTTACTTCTAAGTTTAGAGCACAAAAAATGTACTTCCATGGAAATTTACTTTCTCTGAGTTTTCCCCAAAGAGCATTTTGCAAAGGCCAAGGGTCTAGCCTCCTTTGTGGGAGATGATTTCAATCATCATAACCATCAGACTTAGTACCTCATCAGACAGGTACTAATCTGGTTTATTAAGCAATGAAAGCAATCTCTTTAGTGTATTCTCTGGCAGGATCATCTTGACACTTGGAAGCCATTAAAAAGACACAGAGCCATTTCTGAAGAGCAAGCATCCCTTTATCACAGCCAGCTGCTGGACAAGCAGGCCTCTTCTGGCATGGGAAAATGACTCGCGAAGCAAGCAAACTGAACACTTTGAGAGCATGAAACCTGACCAGAGCAAGCCAAATGAGGCATCCCGTCTTGGACATGAGATTGCCTTCCCTTTCTCCCCATCCCCACAATATTGTTTTGTATTTGAATAGCTTTTCCTTTGCAGCCTTTCATAATAGAACTGGAATGAAGGGGGTTCAAGCTGGATAGGGATGCTATAGATAATCCAAAAATGAAATCAAAAGGCCAAAATAATTTGTCTCTCATCCATTCTTCTTAGGTATATTAATCATTCAACTTCTTGGCAACCAGAATGGGGTCTCAGGTAAGTTTCTCCCATGTTCTGATTCTTCCTCAATGATTGCCACTCCAAAATCTATGTTCCATTTATCAGTTATAAATCAAATAACTCTGGTGCTGGAGAAGACTCTTGCAAGCCCCTTGGACTGCAAGGCGAACAAACCGGTCAGTCCTAGAGGAGATCAGCCCTGACTGCTCCTTAGAAGGCCAGATCCTGAAGATGACACTCAAATACTTTGGCCACCTCATGAGAAGGAAGGACTCCCTGGAGAAGAGCCTAATGCTGGGAGCGATTGGGGCAAAAGAAAAAGGGAACGGCAGAGAATGAGGTGGCTGGATAGAGTCACTGAAGCAGTGGGTGAGAACTTAAATGGACTCCGGGGAATGGTAGAGGACAGGAAGGCCTAGAGGATCATTGTCCATGGGGTCGCGATGGGTCGGACATGACTTCGCACCTAACAACAACAAATCGAATAAAGTGTATCACTTGGCTGTAAGCACTGTTGTCTTGAGGCAGTTTACTCCTACATCCTGTGATCCACCAACAGTAGTGGCACAAGCTCTTCTGACAAGACCATGCGAGGTTACCTGAGAAGCACCAGGAAAAGCAATATGGCCATAGCTTCCATACCACTGCAGAGATAGAGATCCCCAATGTGATCCCCATAATCCCCAGGAACTTCAGCGCTATCAGAAGTGATGCGAACTAACAGCAGAGTCTTTCCAAGTGTTTTGGTGTCTCAAGAAATGTATGTCATAGACACCAGACTTGACCCAGCTAGCAGTGTTGGGGACTGGAGGAGGGCATGGTGATCACCTCCCATTTCCCCAATAGCTGGGTGTCTGCCAAGCCCCTATGATACATTAGACCCTAACTGGCCCAGACTCTTATGTGCCTTCATTGCCAATGCTGATAGGTTTTCAGAAAGCCAAAGGCAGGGGGAATGAAGAGAACCACAGGATGGTTCATTATATTTCCAGTCAGCATGAATTCCATTTGCATGACTAATCTGTTAAAAGCACACACACACACAGACATTGATTTGATGGAGCACATTCTGAATTGAGCTGGTGGGAGCTTGCCCATCTTCCACACCCTACTTCTTGTGCTGATGATGTAAGGAATTTATGACTACCAGATGTAACAGCAGCCAATAATTTTTAAAAGGGCTAGACAAATTCTTAGTGGATAGCCAATCACAGTCAATAGACTTACAAATCATGCTAGCCAAATGGAACTTCCTTATGCACGAGGGCATTGTTTTTATATTCTTAATATGGCACTATTTTTGATGCCTTGAGAAGATAAGTTGGGATAGAGAGGTTGTTTTCCCTCCCTCTCTGATAATACTACAACTTGAGAGTGCCCAGTGATTTTGGTGGGCAATGGGTTCAAGACACACAAAAGGAAATATTTCTTTAGTCAACAAGTCAAGAAGTTGTAGAATGCACTGCCTGGGGATGTAGTGATGATCACAAGCACAGGGGAGTTGGAATCGTAGAGGAGAGGTTAATTAGTGACTACTGGTCAAAACAAGAAGGGGGAACTTCCACATACAAGTATTGGAGACAACGTTAGTGGTAGGCCTTGGCTTCTATGCCCTGTTCTATGGCTGTCCGGGGCAGGTGGCTGTCCACTGTGTGAAATAGGATTCAGGACTATATGGACTACTGGCCTGATTCAGCTGGTCTCTTCTTATGTGCTTAGGAAGACTTCATCCCTTCTGAAGTTCTCAACTGAGCAGCAGGCGCTATGTGATCAAATGTCTTGCGGATGATAATCCAAAACTGGACCAGGGGGGTTCTGTTTGTGTAAAAGCTATTCATAGATGCCATTAAAAAGAGCTAGCGGGGCCACGGCTACAATCCTGTCCCCTCTTAGCACTTAGCTACAGAGGAAATGAACAGCAGAGATCATTTTTGGCGCTAAAGCAGTAAGCAGCACGATGGCACCATAACAATGAAGGATTTGTGAGTGTGCTGGTATGTTTATGTGCATGTTGGTTGCTACCAGCGGTGTAAATGTGAGGGTTACAAGGACCTGACAGAATACTTAAACCCTGCAGGTGTCTGAAATGCTTCTTTTAGGGGGGAAAAAACTTTGTAGAAAGGATTTGAGGGTGGGGCGGTTCTGTTCACTTACAAAACCAGGGGAGGTCTTACAAAGGCCGGCCTCTGATTGAATTTGACGATGGAAAGCAATAGTTTTACAGGCTGCTATCCAAGATGGCTGTTCCCTCTTCCCCAGGAAGTCTGTGGACTGCCAACGTTTTCTGTAAGGATGGAGACAGCTGGCCGGCACAAGAGCAGCCATCCCTCTGCTTGGGGAAACAAGAAGACCAGAGAAAACCTTGGCAGGTGAGGTGAAATGAAAACTGCTTGATTTCCTGTTGACACGGAAAACATCTGTTGCTGTGCTAATCTGCAGATTACAACAAAGGAGCTACTGAAGGACCAAGAGGAAAACAATTTTGGTTTCAGGAATGCTTTTCTTATATAGAAACAGAGGAAGGGGGAGATGTTTGCATAAAGGTGTCAAAAGACTCAAAGACTTGCTGTGTATTGCAGTAGTGGATTGCTGTTTGTTGTTATCAAGTTGCTCAGTTTTGGAGAAATGGCACGGGGTGAGAGCCTAGTTGGTAGTTCGATGAGGGCATCGAACTGTGTTGGGGCCTCAATTATGAGGCGGCTTGGAGCGAGCTAGGCCAACCCAAATGGGAAGGCTGGACGCTCGCTGAGCCAGGTAGCCTATATGTTAGAGGAGGTCTGTGCCCCTCTCTGGCACATCAGGTTGGAACACTTCCCTTGGGGAGGCTCAGTGCCTTTGAGTGACCTGTCTCCCAGGAAGGTGATGGGTGGCACCTTAGTGCACTAAGTGCACTAAGCCATGTGTGGGTTAGGCTCTCTCCAAATAATTGTGCCTATTTGTTGCCAACCATTATGTGCTAAATAAAAGCTGTGGCCATGTTTAAGCCATCCAGGTTTATGCGTCTTCCTTCCAACATCAGACCTGCCTGCAAGTCAACACAACATACTAGACTGAAGAGGCATCCTGCATTATCACAGTCTTTCATCTGAGCTCCATCCAAATGTTTCTCATCTTCTTGGAGGGAAACAGTCCGCAGAATTCCAAGCAGCTGGCAGCTTACAGGGCTAGCAAACAGGTGCGATCTATTTTTTGCTTGCCCTGAACAGGTCACACAAGGAAGGTCTGGCATCACAATATAGCTGGTGACATTAGGTAGTGTTAGGTTTGCATCATAGTTGGCCGAAAAGTAACCTTTTACTCAGAGCAGACAAAACAGCCTGTACAAGGTTGTATTTCATGCATGGTTTTGAGAGAAGTTGAAGAATTAGGTTGGAAGTGAATTATAGGCACTGTTCAATTGTTTAGGCTAAAATTTCAGAGTCATTGTAATTCGGTGCTCCAGATAGAGCTGGGCCAGATACCAGCTGATGCCATAGGTCTGGGAAGCAGGCCTGGTTTAAGGATTTGTGAGGCCCGTCGCACCAGAGCCAGCAGGGGCCCTACCAGAGCACAACTGAAGCTTTGTGCTGCACAACTAAAAGAGGGGCATCCTTCCCAGGGATAGTTTGGAACTCTGGAAGCAACTGATACCTTCACTCTGCTGAAAACATCTACTAGTATTATCCTGAACTCTAAACTACCTTATCATAAAAAAGAAAAGAACCTTAAAAGAAAAATTGAGTACACTGTCATCTCCTTTGAGGGCCGTCATTCCAGTTCCAGAGCATTAATGTCTTTCCCAGGGATCCTTTTACAGGTGCCAGCTAGTCACTGCAGTTCAGAGGGCACCCTCCTGCTTCAGCTGAAACCAGCAGCTCCAAGCTGCACACATCCCCCCGCCCCAGTGTTGCCTTCAGCTTTGCTCTGCAGTGGCTATTCCACATTTGAGGGTGGAGGGTGTTCCGGCATTCCCTTCAAGGGTTTTCTTGCAGGAGAGTCTATTTTTGGGGTGTGGGTTGCCTTGTCACTCGGCAGACTGTGGTGGAGGCCATCAAATGCAGAGCATGCTGCTGCCGGAGAGGAATGGGAAGGCGACTGTAAGCCGCTTTGAGCCTCCTTTGGGTAGGGAAAAGCGGCATATAAGAACTAACTCTTCTTCTTCTTCTTCTTTTCTCCCGTTGTGCTGTGTGCCTGTGTGTATGAATGTAGTAAAATCAATAGCAACGTGTTAGCTGAAACCTGATTAGGAGTGGAGGGAAACTGCACCCCCTGAATTAGTTCCTTATCCTTAGCTTTGGTTTGCAATAAAAAATGTGTTCTGCAGCACCTGTGAGTACGTAGATTTACTCCCCCCCCCCCATTACAGACATGAACCTCTGGGATTCTTAGCTGAAACCAGACTTTCCTGAGGGGCTTCCTCTCCAGCTTTTTGTATATGGAAGCTGGAGCACCTTCTGCAGGGGCCAGGCTTGTGTTAGAAGTATGGATGTGTATGTTTTGCACGTGTGGGTGTTGCTGAGGTGAAAAGGGAGCAGCTCAAAATTGGGGGGGGGAGGACTTCTTGCAAAAGGAAGGCCCATCACAATCTAAAAACCGCACCAGATCTGGCCAGCTGACTCACATCCCCCCCCCCCTCCCCACTGCCTCTGCCTCCTCTCAGGCACAATCACTCTCCCAACTTGATGTCCAGGCCATGAAGCTGTTGGCCCCCATTGAAGCCAGTGGGGCAGAAGAGCTCCAGAAGTACGCCCCCCCCCAAAAAGAAAAAAACTGTCTGCCCAATTCACCATTTGTGTCTTTGTTAATTTCTTCATTCTGTGATGGACTTCCATTGAGTCCTTTCTCTGTATGTGCCTTTTAATAAAACTTATTTTGTTTAACTGCCCAGTGCCTGGGACTTTGCGCTGTTGGGGTAGAAGGTTTACTTCTGGGAGCACATTCCATGGTTATTAAATAAGGTGACCAGATTTTAACATTGGTAAAGCGGGACACCATTGACCGGGGGGGTTCTTGATTAAAAATTTGGTCTATATGGAGCAACAAAAAGTTTCATAGAATGCATAGAACGCAAAAATAGCATTGTAATATATATATATATATATATATATATATATATATATATATATATATATATATATATATATATATATATAATTTCAATATAAGTACAATTTGCCAGGTACCCCGAGATGTCCCTCCAAAAGTGGGACAATCTGGACACCTTACTATTAAATCACCAGAAGTTTTCCAACCTGGAGTTGGCAATCTCAGGTTGAACACTTCTTTATTTATTTTCGAATGTATTAAAAGAAAATCCTGCCAATCCCCCTTCCCCCAGAAGTTTTTTTTTAATGGAAAAGAATAGGGGTAATAACAAATAAAACAAACAAAAAATTGAACTGTGACATTTAAAAAGGGTCCTGCGTCTGTGGAAGTCCATCATCTCATCTGAAGCAGTTTTTATGACATGCCTGAAGAACTTTGTGGAAATTTCCTCCTGCCTAAGACAGGAAGTTAAGCGAGTTCTTTGTAATGACCCCTGCTGTGTTTAATACCTTGAAAGTTCTGAGGAAAATGAACAGACCCATGTCTGTGATTCATCCTTTCTTCCCCTCCACCCGTTGTTGAGGCAAAATGGCTCATTTTCTTTCCTTTCTTTTAGCAAATGTAAATAAGATGAAATCACCTCAGACAGCATCTTTCAAGCTTATTCCCTGAGCTGCAGGAGTCTGATGAAGGGAAACTTTTCTGAGTCTAGGACGTCACAAGGAATTTTGTTGCTAAGGAAACGGAGGCTCTTTTGTGTGTCCAGTCGTGTGGTCAGGGCTTGGGAAAAAGATCAGAAAACCATGATCTAATTCCATGCCTAACATCTCCTGGTTTTTGTTCCCTTGTTGGCTCTTCTCAGACTATGTTTCCTTAATCTCTGGAGAGTTCCCTGAAGGGCTGAAGCAGGCCATGGTTTGGTCCCTCCCTCTCTGGGCCCACAGGACTCTGCCAGCTACCGCCCGGACTCCCATCTTGCATTTCTGGGAAAGGTGGTTGAGAGGGCTGCTGCTGACCAGCTCTGGGCATTCTTGGAGGAAACTTTGGCCCTTGATTGTCCCAAGTCTTCTCACTACCACACAAGAGCCTTTGGCCTGCTTCCCTCTAGTCCATCCCGGATTTTTGTTACTGCACGAGGTAGCCAATGGACAGAAAGCATACTTAGGGTTTCAGTGTTTTCTAAGTATACTTTCTTCAGTTTAACTGACTTTTCAGAAGGCAGGGATACAATACCAAGTACCCAGATTCCTTCTCCAAACACACCAGAGAGCCCCCTCACTATTTTAAAGCGATCTCCCTTATCAACTGGGCAGGCAATTACTTCTCTAACTAGAAGATATATCCTTTCTGCTAAATGAGGGTCTTCACTCCTCCCACTTCTCCTTGCCAAACTTCCCAGGCCTCTGTCAGTTCTCGACTCAATGCTAAATTCTCCTCAGTCACGGCTGAACTATCCCGTCTGGACTAAACTCAAACTAAGTTCTCTTCAGCAGTCAGTTCCCAAGTCCTTCTGTTCAATTAAGTCTAACCAATCAAATTCCTTTGAGTAGCCTGTCACTCATGGCTCTTTGAGGTCTTTACCCTTCACAGTCCATTATACATCAGTCATTAGCTTTTAAAGTGCAGTCCATCACAGTTGCATGTTTTTAGGAATCCCCAGAACCCATAGCCTTCTTTCTAGGAATCACTGGATTGTCTAGGTCGAGTTTCCAGTGATTCCTAGAGTCCTATGGCAAGACTTTTGTCCCCACCCCACCCCCAAGAGATGTTATGCCCTTGGCCTGAGAAGTATATTTGTCCTATATATATATATATATATATATATTTAAAAAATCTCCAAAACAAGGCCGATCTTTTGAGATCACTTTCAGCCTTCCCAATGCCTAGCAACTCTATAAATTGGGCGTAAATAAGTTACCAAAGAGAGGAGGTAAAAGGAGCAGTGGGAAAGCTGAGGCACAACAAGGTGGCAGCAAGGATTTAAAAAAAAGGATGTTGCAGCTATTGGGGGGAGGACGAGGAAGAGGTAACAGCAAAATGGGTTGGGGGAAAGGAAGGATGTGGCAACATATGAGAAGATGAGGAGGAGCAGGAAGAAGTAATAGTAGTGGTGAGAGCAGAGGGGACCAAAACTGTGGACCAAAAGGATGGAATTTGTCCTCTCCCATGTGAGTTCCTTGGCTGTTTCACAACATTAAGGAACAAGCCTGAGTTTTGATTCATCCATATCTGAATGTTCATCCCTAAAGACAGCATTTTGTTGCATTCTGAGAAGCCAATTCATGAAGACTGTAGCCCTTTAAGGTCCCATTCTGATAATGCTGTTTGGGCCTGAGGGTAAGATAAAAATACTTGTTTTTCTTAAGGGTTTGGAACCTGGTCTCTGCAGCTGAACAACAGCTTGGGGGAACGGCTATTTAACAATAAAGTGGAGCCAATTTGGACTTGAGGGTGCCTGCCTCTCTTCCCTGTGATTTCCCAGCATTGAAACAGCTGGAGGGGGGTAGTTACTTCCCAGTTCTTGCTTCATTCTTGCTTCTCTGCATGCACGGAATACACCATGTAAAGCAGCAAGAGTTAAAAAATACCGCCCCATGCCCACACCAGTGCTGTTTATGTACAGGAAAATAATTTGGAAGGAGAGGAAGCAGACAGCTTTCTTCTCCCTGTGGCAGGATTTGAAGCCCAAACAAATAAAGTGGCTTGCTATTTCTGTAAGACTCTTATCTCTGGTTAACATCTTCATTATACTGTATATGAATTCATGACCCACTCTCTACTTATGTGGCCTTGTAACTGCTGTGCACACAAATGCTTACACCTTGAATAAAACTTAGTTGGCTTTAAAGGTGCCTTTGGACTCAAACTTTGCATGGGCTCAAATGTATTTATTTTTAATAACCATGCTGTGCAGTTTCTGTGTGGCTGTAGAACAGCCATTCTCAATGGGGGCTGTATAGTCCCCTGAGGGGGGGGGGTGTCTCTGGCTCATTTGAAGGGGGCCACAGGCTGAAAAATGTGAGAAGGGGAGCCCAAAGGCCTTATGGAGGGCCTGGTAACTGAACCAATAAAATACCTTTTTGCCACCTATGATGTCATTAATTGCTAGAAAGTTCAGTCTTCATCAAGGGAAAGAAAAAGAAATCATGTAACCTGTTCCTTTGTGTGTACTTGAATTAATACATTCAAGAAAAAAAAATGAACACACATGCTTCTTTGGGTTGAATGTGCTAGAAATCTGTCTTGCATATATATAAGGCAAGGTGCGTTGAATATAGTTAGTGCATTCTTAGTTTCTTAGGCCTTTTGTCACGACTCCATAACGCACTTTCAGAAAGACACAGAAAATGACCTTAGTAAGTAGTCCATAAGAAGTTTTATTTTAGTCTAAGAGGGCAACAGCAGAAACACAATCACAGCAGGCAACAATTGCTATAGACAGAATACAAATGCGGGGTCAAGATACTTATAGGCTTCAGCCCCAAACCCCCTTCCCCTAGCATTTTTGTACCAAAAGTTGTTCCCACAGAAAAGCCCTTTCATCCCCCAAAGCAAAAGCAACTGAGGATTTTGACACCAGGGCAGGCTCTGCACATGTTGGATAATGTACCTCCAATGCACTTTAGAAGTAGCTTTTCCTGTTCCACACAGGAAAATCCAGTTACCAAAGCACATTGAAAGTGCATTATCCCATGTGTATAGAATGGACCCAGGTTGCTGACCATTCCCCAAGGATGTTTATTCCTATTCAGAACAAACACAAAGGTCTTTTCAAGAGATGACAAACTATAAACAATATACCCAGTGACCTCAGAATCCAAGAGACAAAGAGAGGTGTGATGAAACAGTCACAGCGTGGAAAAATACCGAGGCCCATTCTGCACCAGGTTCAATGTGGCAACTTGCTTTCAGAAAGAAAAAATGTAATTTTAAATAGTGGAATTCGGTGTAATGCATACCTGCCTTTGTAGTGGAATCCAGTTGCGTTTCAATCGTTTCCCACAGGTTTCTGGTCTCGGCAAAAATTGCTAGAAAGGAAGCGATTTTTGCCATGCTTTGTCCCACCCCTGGCTGTCAATCAAGCGAGCAGCCAATGGGTGGTTGTTACCATGCTCCGGAAAAAGCCCCTTTGCCTTTAAGAACAGGTTTTTTTAAAAAAAGAAAAACACATGTTGCAACGAATATGCCTTGATTCCTTGATTCCTTGCTTCCTCCTAACGTAGAGACCCATCTAGCTGGCAGCTGGCATGTGAGCTGGCGTTTCATCGTTGCCACACTCCCCCGAGGGGAAAAAAATCCCCCCCCCCCGTGCACGGGTGCGATTTCCAGCCAAAAATAAAGGGAACTTGCAAACAGAGCTATGTGGTGCTTGGTGACTTGAGGCGAGCTTTAAAGCTCTGTGGTGGGACTGCAGCCGGAGAAGCCTCGCTGTGTGAATGAAGGCTTGCCAGTTCATTGCTCTCCACTCGCTCCAAGAAAAAAAGAGAGCCAGGGGGAGGGACTTTGCTGAAACCACAACAATGGTAACGCACAGAACTTTTTCGAAACTGTTTCAGATTGTTTGCAAGAGTGTAGCGCTTTCCAGAGGGTGAATCCACTTTTTGGGATTTCCCTGGAAGCGCTACAATGAAGCGCTTTTTGCTGATCGGTTTCAGGAGTGTGGCAGATTGTGTACAACGTTGTGCATAACTGCATATTAGTAGCGATTACAATTTGCCACACTCCTGCTACATTAAACCTGTGCGGAATGGACCTGAGACATCCCTCAGACCCCTATGGAGAGGGAATTCCCCTGATTGAAGGCATGGTGCCAATGGGGTGGCATGACACCTTTTTTTAGCCCAGCTCTTTGCATAAGCAGCCAGCTGAATGAAGGGGATCTTGGGACCTGAGAAGAGTTCCAAAAGGGGCCATGACTACAAAAAGGTTGAGCATGGCTCAACCCAAGCAAAGCTAGATCTGGGGGACAAGGAAACAACTTTTTAGAAAAGTAAATGTCAAGTTTGTCCCTAAGTGAGAAGGGTGGATTTCTGCATTCTGGATCAGCAATGGTTTTTGAACTATCTTGAATGGTACCCCCCCCCCCGGGACTCCTGTGCCGTGAAGAGGGACACGGGATCTATACTAGCTGCTAGATGGGGCTGGCCAGTGTCGCTAGCTAATAGATGGGGCTGGCCAGTCTAGCACTTTGCTTCATCCCAAAACCCCTGTTAGTTTTAGCCTGCATCACGCAGGTGCTCTGGGAGAGGGAATAAACCCCAGATTTACTGACTATGTATATTGAATATACCTTCAACAAAGCCAGAAAGGAGTGAGATGAACTGATCTGAAGGAAAGTTACTTTAAACTAAGCACTCCTTACTGAAAGCTACTTCTCCTACTTACCTTAAGACTCTTGAAATGTGGGCCCAAATCCCCCCATATTAGAGCTTGGAGCAGCCTTCAGGCGCCTGACCTTTCATACCACTGCAAAGAAGCCAGGGTGGTATCCCTTCTCAGGTCTTTTTTCTCCTCTCCTTATTGAGAGGATTTGGCTGCCATCAGGATGTAGACACGCAAAACAAGCTGTAATCTCCTCAAGCCGAGCTATTCATGGGTTCATATGTTATCAGTACCATACTGTTCTTTGTGCTAGAATTACGGGAGAGGCTTTCATTGAGAATCGATCTCGGGAGTCCATAAACCAGCTTGACGAATGAGTTTCACTCCTTCAAAATTGTCCAGATCGTTTTGTTTAAAACTTGGGAGTGTGAGGAAGCAAAAGCAGAATCTGGAATCTAATTTCCTGCTGCTAAAGAAACTGAGACATGCCAAGAACAGCATTTCCCTCACCTTTTGAGCCTCCTTCTGGTAGAGAAAAGCAGAACCAACTCTTCTTCTTCTTCTTCTTCTTCTTCTTCTTCTTCTTCTTCTTCTTCTTCTTCTTCTTCTTCTTCTTCTTCTTCTTCTTCTTCTTCTTTTGAGGCCCCCTTTGTCTGAATTACGGTTGCAGGCAGTTCTTCCAGATATGATCATCCATCATCCAGATATGATGCTGAACTGTGGAATAACTACTTACAGCAGCAGTTCTCAGCCTTACTGCTGCTGTGACCCCAACTTTGGCAGCGGTGGCAGCGTGTGCACACGCATGCGTGTGGCATGCGCACGGGTGTGCGTGTGGCTTGCACGGGTGCAAATGCACACGCAGGCACACAACAATCAAGTCGTTGTGGAGGCAGCCAGTGCCGTGGTTTCGCCACCTCCACCTCCGCCCACCTCTGCCACCACCCAACACCACCCACCGCCACCACCACCGGCCTCCACTCGCCTCTGCCTGCTGCTGTCAGCAACCTGGTGACCCCGGGGAACGGGCTAAGTGACCCCAAATGGGGTAGCGATCCCAAGATTGAGAACCACTGACTTACAGCCTTTTGCCTGGGGCAGGGGGATGATGCTATTTTAAGAACTTCCCGCCCACGCACCATAAAAGAGTATAAGCTTGTTCTCAAATATGTGGAGAGCAGGCACATATGAACGCATCCCCCCCCCCAGGAGATGCAACTGGACTGATGTCCTCTCCAAAGACTGAGCCAGACTCTGTTGCTTAGTCCCCCACCACAGTGGCCATGGGAGCTCCTACCCTTGCAAACATCTTCTAGGACTTTATAATATGATCCCATGAATACAACTGGGAGCCTTTCTCACCTGGTCTTGAGGCTACCATGAGAACCAACATGCTGGAGTGGCTTGAGTGTTAGACTAAGATTTGGGGGACCACAATTCAAATCCCCACTTTGCCGTGGAAGTTTTTTTGGGGACCTGGGGCCAGTCACACACTGTCATCCTAAGCTTCCTCACTGGATAGTTGTGAGACAAACATGGAGAAGAGGAGAATGATGCAAGCTTCTTTGGGTCCCCAGTGGGGAGACCCCAGTGGGGTCTAAATGAAGTAAAATAACTTGAAAATAAAATAGTGTGGTCCCCTTCACAAGGCCACATTTTAGCAACAGGGAGAGCTGAACCCAGCTCAGGTGCACTGACATTATGAAATCTCAGTATCAGAAGAGAGTTCTCCAAGAAAATTTGGAGGGGGGGGGGAAAGCCCTGCACTAATTACATGCTGAGTGAAGAAGAGCTGATGTACTCCCTTGTGAGTCCTTGTGGATCCCTCACTCGTAATTGTTTTAATCAATCAAAGGAGAAAAATGTTCAGCCTTTCCTCTTCTCTCCACGGAACAAGCAAGAAGGGAAAACTTCCAAGGAGGAGGCAAAAACCTGTCTAGTCCACTCAGGGGAATGGGTTATTAATCTTCACCGGCAACACTTTGCAATGATGTTGTTTATCACAAGGAGTTTTCAAAGTTGAGATTCCTCAGCCTTTGTGCTTGCCATCGTTGGAGAATGGGGATGATCTCTCTGGCTTTGCAAAAGACTTACGGATGGGGTATCTCTTCTGTGTTTACCACTTCCTTGCACATTTTGCCCTTATATCCAGGCAAATTGGAAGGTTTCTGTTTGGCCAGAAAAGTAATTTGTATCCCACTCATTACCCAAGCAGCTCAGGGAAGCAACGAAAGCTTTTCTCCTATTGCATTTTGCTCTTGTGACAGTCCTGCGAGGCTGCAAGAGAATGATGATCCCTAGATCCTGGGTCGATTATGTGCTAAGCATTTGAAGCTCAATTGGTTTGGTTTAAAATAAATCAATAAATATTAGTACTAAATTTTAAAATGGCATTCCACCCTGCAGAGGCCTAAGTCCATTTCCTTTATCTTGAGCTTTTTAGGTTCTTGACTTTTTTCTCCTTTTTGTTTTGGTCATTGTGTGATTTACCAAACGAAAGACAAAAACATAGGCTTGATAGTTGCCAACTCCATGTTGGAAAATTCCTGGAGATATGAGGATGGAGTTTGGGGAAGGTAGGATCTATGGGGGGAGGGGCCTCAGCAGGAATGGGATGTCACACAGTCCTCCTTCCAGTGCAGCCATTTTCTCCAGGGGAACATATCTCTGTCCTAGTCTGGAGAGCTGCTGAAAGTCTGAGAGATCTTCAGGCTTCACCTGAAGGTTCAAGCCATGAAAAGAACTGACAACGGCTGTTCAATAAAACCATTTATTGTTCAAAATGTGTCTTCAAATCAATGTCCTAAAGCTGGTAGCCAAACTTCTTTTAGAAGAAGAGTTGGTTCTTATATGCCGCTTTCCTCTACACAAAGGAGTCTCAAAACAGCTTACAATACCCTTCCCTTTCCTCTCCCCACGATAGACACCCTGTGAGGTAGGTGAGGCTGAGAGAGCCCTGATATCACTGCTCGGTCAGAACAGCTTTCTCAGTGCTGTGGCAAGCCCAAGGTCACCCAGCTGGCTGCATGTGGGGGAGTGCAGAATTAAACCCGGCATGCCAGATTAGAAGTCTGGACTCCTAACCACTACACCAAGCAGACTTTTAATGGTAATTGAGTCACCAAAACCACATTTTCAGAGACCACATTTGTACCACATTTTCAGAGACGCTCTTTTCTCAATGGTTTTCCTGTATAATAATAATAGACGTGTCACTAAATTGGGTACAAAAACAAGTGGCAAGAATATATTCTACAGTAAATCACCACCCTACCTTCCGATTTTGCTGACCAAAGCCGATTTTTACAGATAGGTCGAAACAAAAGACGTTTGGCTATCAGCTTTAAGACATTGATTTGAAGACTCATTTTAAACAATAAACTGTTTTATTGCACAGCCATGGTCCTCTCTCAGCTTGCATCTTCATGGGAATGACAGTCTCTCTCCAGTTCCACTGGAAGGCTGGAAACCCTATCTACCTCAGCTTTACCTGTTGGCATTCCCATGCTTTTCCTGCTCTCCTGGTAGGAGAAACAGGGGCGCAGTGATGTCACAGACTAAGCAACCTCACCTCCAGTTGCCATGTATAAAGAATCATGCTTGAGGAATTTCTCCAATACCTATGAACTTTACCATAGAGCAAGGGTAGTCAAACTGCAGCCTCCAGATGGCAGGGGCTCATGGGAATTGAAGTCCATGGACACCTGGAGGGCCGCAGTTTGACTACCCCTGCCATAGAGGCTGGGGAAATTCCTCAAGCATCAAGCTATGCTTCCCACTCCCTATTCCCCACCCTGCAAATGGAGGCCTGGCAACCTTAGCCCAGAGTCTAAGAGGGGAGAAACAGGAGCTCCTCTGGAAAGTAAAGCAAAACAAAACATAATAACCAGTATGGCTGCTTTCTGTCACATTTCATTTGGTCCTCAGCTGACTCACACTCTTAACAGCTGCACTTACACTCCACAGAACATTGTAGTGAACAACTTTTACAAGCATCCAGGGTAGCAGGCAGAGACGTGACAGCTTAATCTTGAAAACACAGCCAATGCCACTTCAGAAGGATTACTCTATGAGTTTCAAGTCTACATCTGTTTCATTTCTGTGTCAGGCACTGTGTGGAATTGGGAATGCTCTTAGAACATAGAGATATTTTCTCCCCTAGATTAACACAGAAGGCACGTCCAGCCTCTGTCATCAGAAAATTGCAGGGTTGGATTCAACCAGCTTTTGCTCCCAAAAGATTGAGCTCATGGGACCTGCATGAACAGAAACCATGCGGGACAAGGCTGTAGCAAGAAAGGGGAGAGAATAAGATTGAATGGGAAATCTGGTGGTGTCCAACTCTTAGGGTTAGATCATGAAGATCCAGTCTGCAAATGGAAGCACTTCCCCAGAATCAAGAGTCCTTTTTTTGGGGGGGGGGGGACCATTCACAGATTTAATCTGTGGCATCCCATTTGGATCTGTTTTTTGGTCAGCTCCCAGAACAATTGCACAGTTTTATACTTGCAAGATAGTTTTGACTGTACAACACTGGAAGGAAGCAGGGCAAATCTGAATTAACTGATGTCGCCTGCATTCTAATCAGGCATGGGCTATGAGGAAATCCTGTGAGGGATGACCTGGTATGGCATGTTTGACACAACAGATTAGGATCTGGGAGATGCAGGTCCTGGGCCCCATCCTGCCTTGAAGCTATACAGGTGACCTTGTGCCACTCGCAGTCTCTCAGTCTAACATACCTCAAGGGGCTGGCACAAGGCTAAAATGTTGCTCTGCTCTCACTGGAGTTTATTTCAGGATAAAAAGTGTGATTGAAAGAGATCAAAGCCATTTTAGTTTCTTTTTGATTCTGAACTTGGATCTGCCTCATTGCTGTCCTTGATGATATGCATGGGATGCACCAATTTTATTTATTATTTATTTATAATTTAAATAAATCCATACACACACTTGGACTCTGCTAGGTTTCTAATCTGAAGAAGAAGAAGAGTTGGTTCTTATATGCCGCTTTTCCCTACCCGAAGGAGGCTCAAAGCAGCTTACAGTCACCTTCCCATTCCTCTCCCTACAACAGACACCCTGTGAGGTGGGTGAGGCTGAGAGAGCTCTGATTTTTTGCTCGGTCAGAACAGCTTTCTCAGTGCTATGGCGAGCCCAAGGTCACCCATCTGGCTGCATGTGGGGGAGCACAGAATCTATCCTGGCATGCCAGATTAGAAGTTCGCATTCCTAACCACTACACCAAACTGGCTCTCACCTATAAGGCCATATGTGGTCTGGGCCCGACATATCTAAGGGACCGCCTGTCTGAATATGTCTCCAGGAGGGCGCTTCGCTCAGTAACTGCGAATTGTCTGGTAGTACCTGGCCCCAAAGAAGTTTGTCTGGCCTCGACCAGGGCCAGGCCTTTCTCTGCTTTGGACCCTCACCTGGTGGAATGAGGTCCAAGAGAAACAAGAAGCACAACAAACACTCAAGTAAGCTCTACAGTTTTGGTACCACTGATAATAATGTATTATTGATTTTTCACTTTTTAACTGTTTCAATTGTATTTTTGGGAATGGTGTAAGCTGCCCTGGGCTGACAGGTTTGATAGGGGTGGTCCAAAAATGTAAATAAAGGTAAAGGTATCCCCTGTGCAAGCACCGGGTCATGTCTGACCCTTGGGGTGATGCCCTCCAGCGTTTTCATGGCAGACTCAATACGGGGGGGGGGGGGTTTTGCCAGTGCCTTCCCCAGTCATTACCGTTTACCCCCCAGCAAGCTGGGTCCTCATTTTACCGACCTTGGAAGGATGGAAGGCTGAGTCAACCTTGAGCCGGCTGCTGGGATCGAACTCCCAACCTCATGGGCAGACAGCTTCAGACATCATTTCTGCCGCTTACCACTCTGCGCCACAAGAGGCTCCTAAAAATGTAAATAATAAAAATGTAAATAATAATAATAATAATAACCCGAGGCAACATGAAATAGTGCTACGAATCAAGAGCTGTGGGTGGGCTTCTCCTGAGAGAGATCTAACGTCAAAATGGAGATATTCCAATCAAATCAGCAACCTTTTGTTCCGTCACAAAGACTCGATCTATCCCAGAGCCAAGATGAATGCCTCTAAGTATTCATAGATTCCCTTTCCCAGGCTTCCCCGCGCCCTTGAGAATACCTCCTGGTAACCGGCCATGGATTGAGTACTATTGTGGTTGAGGAAGGATGTTTGGGGGAATGAAACTGATACAAATATAGACGTGTTGCCATTTGAAAGAGAGATTGACAAGTAATTTTTTTCTCTTCCTTCTGCTGCCCACTCTCTGGAAGACTGGCTTATGGCAGCTGTGTTAAGGAATACTTGTTTCAACAGACTTAATTTTAAATGTCAAATGGCTGGCAAGAGCTAATTAGCAGGGAACAGGGGAAAAGACAACGGCAAAAGTAGCCCCCCCCCCCCAGGAGCTCCTAACACAGCCAAATAAAGATGCAAAGAATACACTTGTAGGTGCAGCCAAGCCTGAAGAATGTTCTGTGGTGGTCATTAGCTTTGGTTTCCTCAATCTGACTCCAAATGTTAGTCGATATAACAAATGGGCTTCAAATAAGGCATGCAGGGCTTGTTAACACCATCAGAGTTCCGGCCGCCGCAGCTTAAACCTGGGATGTATACAAGAAAACCTGTCCACACGATGGTTACTTCCTGGACTCAGGCCCAGTTTAGATTAACGATCCCCATGGTGTCCTTCGATGGATTTCCTAGCACCCCTTTGCCTCTTCCTCTGATCACCTTTTCCCCAAAGCAGACAGCCATCCCTGCATCTCAGTGGACCAGAAGCATTTCACAAAATTTATAGTTTCAGAGAGGAGCTGTGCTGCTCCGCAGCAGAACATCAGGTATCCGATGAAGGGAAAACTGTCTCTTGAAAGTGCTAGGCTGTGCAAGACCTGTAGTGTGCCAGGATTCAATGGCATAGATCAGCCTTTCTTAACTTGTTTACCATTGAGAACCCCCTGAAACATTCTTCAGGCCTCGAGAAACCGCAGAAGTGGCGTGATCATGCAGAATATGGTTGGGAAGCAGAGCTGTGTACATGCTCACCTGGGGTCCCTCCCCTTCCCATGCCCTCCAGGCCCATCACTGGCCGTGTGTGTGTGTGTGTGTGTGAAGATCGGCATGACCATGTATGGTCATATCACATACGTGATTAACAAACAAAAAATTATCTGTCTATCTACCTACTTACCTATTTAGGAGATTTCTAACCTGCCCTCTCCAAAAAGGGTAACTCCTACCCATTTCAGAAACCCTTCCAGGGCAGTCAAGAAAACCCAGGGTTCCACAAAACCCTGGTTGAGAAAGCCAGCATAGATACAGAGTATCCAACAGGGGGCATCGGTGGAGGTGTGTAGTTAACATATTTAGAAGAAGAGTTTGTACTTATATGCCGCTTTTCTCTAAATGAAGGAGGCTCAAAGCAGCTTACAGTCACCTTCCCTTTCTTCTCCCCACAACAAACACCCTGTGAGGTGGCTGAGGCTGAGAGAGCCCTGATATCACTGCTCGGTCAGGGCAGTTTTATCAGTGCCGTGGTGAGCCCAAGGTCACCCAGCTGGCTGCATGTGGGGGAGTGCAGAATCGAAACCGGCATGCCAGATTAGAAGTCCGCAGTCCTAACCACTACACCAAACTGGCTCTAGGAAGACTAGGAACTTCCTGGCAAGCTCTCTCTCCCCCTCACTGGGATAATGATTTTGTGCTACAGTCCTTTTGAGCTGGTATTTGCCACAATGAGGCCCTGGTTTCTGTGGCTTGGGCACCAGTAAAACAGCACTGAGTTCTGCTCCTGAGAGCTAGTTCATTGGTTGCACTGGTTCTGCTGTCCCTGAATTGCCATAGAGACATTATTCCACCTGATGGACATTAGATGCCAGGGCAAGAGATTAAGATGGACAGTTGGGTCATGCCTGACTGCCAGCATTAAGGTCCTAGGAGAAGAGAGCCCATTCTGCACGCATAGGATAATGCACTTTCAATCTGCTTTGGCAGCTGGATTTTCCTGTGCAGAACAGGAAAATCTACTTCTAAAGTGAAAGTGCATTATCTATTGTGTGCAGAATAGGCCCAGGTCAGGAGATACTGAGATTGGTAGTGCACACTTTTTCTCCTTGGTCAGCTTCTCCCACCCCAAAGAGCAAATTGGTTTCTCTGCACTAACAAGGTTCCTTTCATGCTGCCATGTGTGGGTGTGCAAGGCAGAACATCAAACACGCTGACATCATTTCTCTCCCTGCCATTTGGGACCTTCATCTCCTCAGACATCTCTCATCAAAAGAACACGGAAAAAGCCCGTTGAGCCTGTTACAGTCTTTACCTAATCACACACACAGACACATGTTTGTTGCTAAAACCCGTTTCCTCGGCCTTGGAGGGTGACCCTCCTTTCATCTGTTGAGACATTCTTCACAAAGAAAGGATGTGGCTCTGGCAGGGAGGAGATTGAGAGAGAGAAAGCAGAAAGGGGTGACCCACCTGGAAGAGAAAGAATGGCGGCCACATCTTCCGAAGCCAAAAAGAAGAGATTTCAAGCAGGCCTGTTTTCCCTACTCTTCATCAAGTATGTAAACCGCCCCGAACTTTTGGGAAGGGCGCTATTAAAATGTAATAATAAATAAATTAAATAAATACATGAACATAAGCAGAACCTAACTAGATCTCTCTCTCTCTCTCTCTCTCTCTCTCTCTCTCTCTCTCTCCATTTCTCAGGAGGGACTATGATCCCCTGGGATTGCATCCCATCTACAGACTACAGAGAGTGGCTCAATTCAGACATCACGCAAAACTCTGGCTTTAGTGAAGGGTTCAGTATAGGGTTTCCAGCAGGCAATGCCTGGCAAGCCGTGTGAGAGTCATGGGGTTGCAGTATCGCAGATATAAAAAAAATACTTAAAAAATAGGCCTCATATATCTACTGGCAGTATTCATGTACTCATGGGAAACCACAGAGTTTCCAGAAAATCCTAGAGCTACACTTGAAATGCTAACGGGTGGCTCTAGAAAGCAGTGAAAACTTGACAGTAATTGCTGGAATGTCCAGCAATTCCCAGAGCTACCTTATTTCACTTCCAGAAATAACTTCTGGTAAGTACACGAGTCTGCATTTTTTTGCCGCTCCGAGCAGCAGCGAGCAACAGGACCTGGGGGATGGGTATCCCCAACCCCTCCAGAGAGTTGGCAACCTAGTTTAGTCCATCAAACTAGGATCTGAAGCCAGTTGCTTAACCACAGTCAGTCTGAAGCATGATTTCCCATGATGTATGAGCACAGACATCCATTCCAGGCTTCCGGGAGAAGATAATGAAAATGTTTGTCAAAGCAAATCAGGATCCGTGTGATCATTTGAAAAGCTGAATCATGGTTGAAGAAACTAATCAGAATTAAAAATACACTTTTACATACCGTTGCCTCTCCAGCCTCTTAACTGGCTGCAATTAATTGCTTCTTCTTCGATGCTATTTTCTTTAAAATATGCATCCAGCATATGAACACAGGATTAAAAATTTCCTCCTCTTTCATTAGACCTTTCATACTTCCATATATGGCCATCTTTTTCTCTATATATTTTTAACAGAAATCATTTCTTGAAGAAAATCCTACCCCCATCAGCAAATTCTACCTTCACACAAAGGAAACATGAGGTCTCAACTAAACTTTTTGTAGCCAAAAACAATAGGTTACAAGATGTAACGAGAGAACATCAGCTATTTATAGACGACCAGACCCAGGATACACTGCTAACTTCAGTAGGGTTATCACATTAGTGGCAGTGATGCTGCCTGTACCTGCCCCATGCTTAATGGAGAGGTGAGAAGGAAATGAGAGGAACGGCACATGGAAATCACTTTCTGTTTCAGAACAAGAAATGACATCATGATGCTAGGAATTAAAAAACAATTCTGGCAAAACCATATTTCTGAAATTCCTAGAGTATCATGGCATCACTTCCTGTTTCAAAACATGATATCACTTCCATGGTACACCCCGCCCCTTCCTCCCAGGAACTGCAATCCCAAGGTGGGCCATCAGGCTAAAGCTGTTAGGTCAGAGCAGAAAAATAGAAAATGTGTTTTCAAACAGTAGTATGATACTATATTTACAGAAGTGTTACATACACCATAAGCATGAGGTTCAGTGGCACACCTCGGACAGATGGTCAGAATAATCAGTGTGGAAAAGCTTCCCAGAAGGGAACAAACACTGGAACAATTTCAGTGTCTTTTGCTCCCACAGGTTTCTATGAGGCAGGGAGAGAGAGGGGACACAAAACACTTGATGACATGGTATTTTAAAGTTGAAATGTGTGCGTACATGTGGAGGAAAGGAGCAGTTTCAGATGTGCTAGGTGAGAATTGTTTTTAAATATCAATAAGGAATAGTTTTGTCAAATGCATGTGGAAATGACATGCATTTGTGACACCCCCATATTTTCAGTTATTAGGCCCACAGCATATCTTCTTCTTTGCAATTTTCCAGAAAATTGCTTATCAGGAGGGAGGCGGGAACCTTGGACAGGCTAGCTGTTCTGCTGAGCAGCGTGTCCCACCAGCTGAAAGCCAGTTTATACCATCATGACCTAGTAGTAAAGCCTTTCCCTACTCCAGCAACCATTACTTTGGACTGGTTATGTGCTTCTACAGGGATTTCTGCATCTGTTAAATGTAATGAAATGCTTACCTTATGTAGTCGTTATATTCTGGCCCCTCTATATGACGTTGCCAACATCCAGCGTCTGAACAGCGCCTGGCTACATCCTCCATTTTAAAGCGCTAGTTGGGAAATTGCATAAAGTGGATTCCCTAACCCAGTGGTCCCCAACCTTTTTGAGGCTGGGGACCGGCAGGGCAATTGCCTGCCCGCGCATTGCGCCATGCACAGCCGAAATTGCACATGAGTGACATTTTCGCGCATGCACAATTTCGGCCACGCATGGTGCATGTGTGCATGCACAGCCTGGCCGCGCCTGCGCAATGCGCAGGCGCGGCCCTGATTCCCTCTCCCCCCTCCCGCAGTAAGAAACTTCCCAGGCCACAAGCTTGCGGCCTGGGAAGTTTTTTACTGCGGGGGGGCGGGGAGAGGGAGCCGTGGCCCGCCGCCAAGGCCTTTGCGGCCCGGCACCGGACCGCGGCCCACGGGTTGGGGACCACTGCCCTAACCTATTTAGCGCTAACTAAGGGAGATGTGCCTCTTGTGGCACAGGGTGGTAAGGCAGCTGACATGCTGTCTGAAGCTCTGACTATGAGGCTGGGAGTTCAATCCCAGCAGACAGCTCAAGGTTGACTCAGCTTTCCATCCTTCTGAGGTTGGTAAAAGGTGTACCCAGCTTGCTGAGGGGTAAAACGGTAATGACTGAGTCTGCCAAGAAAACACTAGAGGGCATCACCCCAAGGGTCAGACATGACTCGGTGCTTGCACAGGGGATACCTTTAAGGGAGAGCAATCAGCAGGCAACCAGCAGAGGGAAAGTATGGCAGCTCAAACGCACTAAAGGTGACTGCCTTGTCCCGCCCTTGCATCTGCCTCCCTCTCCCTTGTTCCTGGGGATGAGAATGTCTTTTAAAAAATGGCTGGAGCAATGAATAGGCGGACAAGCGTGCAGGTGATACCAGAAATAATTTCCCCAAAGTTGTAACATAAAGCATCCCTCTCTAAAGTCCCCCCCCAAAAAAAAAGGAAATTAATTTTTTTAAGTATCAAGACTCGTGATTCCATAAGCTCTTCCTCCAGGCATTTGGTGGGGCCGACTGAGCCATAACACCTACAGGTGCCCCCCAGACTGAGGGAACGAACTGACTGAGGGATTGTCAAATTATTGTTGAAGTGCCGTTCTAATTGTTCCAGTTTATATGTTGTTGTTATTGTTATATTGTTATATTGATTTTGATATTGATTTTGATAGTGTTCTATGTGAATGTTGAAAAATGTTTTATGTAAACCGCCCAGAGCCGTAGGGAAGGGCGGTATAAAAATATAAATATAAATAAATAAATAAATAAATAAGGGGTGGCGTTCAAAAGGCACTATGCATCTATGATTAGATGCAATGGCGTTTAAACAGAGATGTATGCGTTTTAAAAAAAACAGCAGCCATCACGGGACCTTTAAAGCATGGAGAAAGGGGATTGGTTGCCTGGATTGATTGATAGGCAGAAGAGAGTCACATATAAAACGGTTTGCTCTCTTGTGCCATTTCCAGCAGCAGTTGTGGAGGGTGAGAAGCATGAAAAGGCGGCAGACAAGAGCGAGACGGCAAAAAGGTGAGGAGGGGCTGGGAGGCGTGAGAATATTTAGCACTATACCATTCAGCTGGCGTAACATTATTTTTACCAAGGTGTGGAAATGCCCTACATGTTTCCATGTCCATCTTCCAATGTTTATCACCTAATTCCAAAAAAATTAGACTTTGCAGGAAACTGGGAGTTCCAATATTTTCCCCCCACAGATGGTTAATTGAGATAAAGAATAATAGAATCATAGAGTTAGAAGGGGCCATACGAGGGGCCTAAAGCATCCAGGATAAGTATCTGTCCAGCTGCTGCTTGAAGGCCAGCAGTGTGGGGAAGCTTACTATCTCCTTAGGCAGCCGATTCCACTGCTGAACTACTCTGACTGTGAAATCCCACCCACTCCATTATCTAGCCAGTACTATTCTTCAAGTAGTTTAAAGCCATTATTGGAGGCTCTACTCTCCCCTGCCAACAGGAACTGTTCCCTGCCCTCCTCCAAGGGACAACCTTTCAAGTACTTAAAGAGCCATCATGACTCCCCTTAACCTTCTCTTCTCCAGGCTGAATATTCCCAAGTCTCTCAACCTTTCCTCATAGGGTTTGGCCCCCAGGCCCCAGATCATCCTCAGCACATATTAATTCCAGTTCCATGTACTCTGTTTCAGTGGGTTTGGGGGAAGGATTTCAGAGGCATCCTTCCAGCAACCTGTTCTATTTCCCAGCCGCAGCTCAAGTACCAGAAGGAGGACATAGAGAGGAGCATACTGACATGGTGCCATTCCCCTGTCATTACCAAATGTCATGTTATGAACGCTCTAGAATTTTCAAAGAAATCTATGGTAGAGCTTTTGAAAATCCAAGAGCATCCAGTGATGTCATTTATATTTTTATCAGAAGTGAAATCAGCATATCGGTGTCATGCTGGTGCGCTAGTCCTTGCTCCATTTTGTTCCTATGATTTACCAGCTGTGCTATAGCAATCCTAACCAAGATTAATCCATCATGCCCTGCATGCGAAAGAGAGGAAGGAACCAGGTAGGGGGTAGGCGTTTGTGAAAGCAGAACACTAAGCCAGATTTGTCCATGTCGTCATTAATGGTCACTTCCTGTAATGCCTACAGGCAACTGCATGTTTACTAAAGGAAGGGCACATATATCATGGTTATAGAACACCTTTGCATGCAGACGGTCTCAAGATAGCATTTCCTGTTAAAGAATCGATAGAAGCAATATAGGGGAAGAAATCAAGCATTGGGCCTGTCGTTTGAAATGGCTTAAAGCTAATTCATATATTCAACTGGTACACTTGGTCCTTATGCTTGATTGCAATAATGAGATCTAGAAACTTGCCATTCAAAAATTTCACACCAGAAATGAGAGAATTTATTAAATGGAGATTCAGTGAAGCTTTCAACAAAAGGGGTTTGAAAGTAAGTTCTCAAGTATCCTTGGGGAGGGGAATCTCACAAATGTATAATAAGATTGTTCCATTAAGATACAGTTGAAAGCAATAAAGGATAATACTTTTTCTAATGGGACCAGTTTTTCTCATTACAAATCTTCGGGGTTTTTTTGTGCACGCAGACCTTTGGGCGTATAATGCCAGCTGTAATAATCATTGGCTGATAGGGCATGCTTTCTACAACTGGGTGGGGGTGGAGGGGGTGTGAAAAAAAATCCTATTGCAATAAAACAGCTTAATTAGTTTTGCTGTTGGAGTTGCATGGAATAGGTAATTCCATCAGAATTTACCATATAATGTTCTGAGTGCCATTCTTCACAGAGAAAGCATCCCAGGGCTACAATCCTGTGGAGATTTATTCATACCTTCTGGAATTAGCTGTACCATATGTGGAAGCCACAGGTTCTCAGATCCACACCCCTTGGTGGCACTGCCTCATCTAAACATTCAAGCATTAGGGCTCCGTTTTTTAAAAAGAAAAGTAAAATGTGGCAATGAACAGATTATTGTTTTTAAAATAGGGATGGGATAGGTGGGCAGGGCTCCCTCAGGATGAAGATGAGTGGTTGAAAGTGTATGTAGCTGAGGTAAAGTCTACGACGGGGTGAGGTAAAATCTAAGTTGGGGCCTTCTGTGCCCAGTACTATTTCCTGGGGAACTGGTTTTTGATTTCTACTCATAATTAATTTGGATAATTAAGATGTTGTCTTCTTATAACTGCCTCCATGTCAAGAAGGTAAGGGTAGTTAAGACACAGGAGAGCCAGAACCGTCTCTTGGAAAGGGGGATGGTGGAGTTATGTCCATACATGAAAACTGTGCTGGGCAGTGAAGAGCTGGCTCAGACTGTAAAATAGAGGGGGGAGTGCATTTAAGTTGGGAAGAAGAAGCAGTTTCTAATCTTCCTGCTGTTTCATATGCCTTTTCTTCCCTTTTTAATGTTGCTTTTCGTCCAAGACTCTAGGGATGCTGGCCATCAGAGTCTCACAGGGTAGGTCATGGGTAGTCTAACTGCGGCCCTCCAGATGTTCATGGACTACAATTCCCATGAGCCCTTGCCAGCATTTGCAGGCAGGGGCTCATGAGAATTGTAGTCCATGGATATCTGGAGGGCTGCAGTTTGACTACCCCTGAGTGAGTCAAAGCCCAAAAAGAGCACCAGCAACCAAATCTGAAGGTCAACACAGATGAATCCAGACTCACAAGCCAAGATCGACAGGAACACCAAACACATGAACAAAGTCAGTGGCTTTTTGTTGTTGTCAGCCATTCAGTCGTGTCCAACTCTTGGTGATCCCATGGCACAGCTGCTGCCACGATCCCTGATCCCACACTGACTCCCTCAGCCATGTAAACGCCACATTGCTGCCATGTCACGGTTCTATCACTAGGATATTTTCAAGCCAGAGTTCCCTGCCTGCTGGTGCCAACGTCATGCTTCTGCATTGTGTCTCAGCCCGGTGTCTGTCAGCATTCTACGATGCTGAGGCTAGCTCAACCCTAAGCTGCCCGCCTGCTGCTTCATCTCTACTCCTGCAAGCTGGCACGCAGCCTTCTTCTTCACTTCTCCCAGGGCTCAGGTGAGGGAGAAGAGTCATCTGGTGCCAGGACTCCTGGGACTTGCCTTGTGCCGGGGGACTGGGGAACCTCAGTATTTGTCCTTGATTGTGACTCTGGGTCTGAGTCTGCCTGGACTTCCTCTGAACCTGGTCCTGCAATGACTCTGGAAGACTCAGGTCTTGATCCTGCAGGTGCAGCCTCAGATCCAGGCTGGGCCCTGCAAATATTCCCATCTCTGATTCCATATCTGAAGAATCTTCAGCTAAGCCTGGTTGGGCCATGACAACAGCCTTCAGGAGGGACTTGGGATCCCCTGGGATTGCATCTCATCTACAGACTATAGAGATTATTTCCCCTGGAGGAAATAGATACTTTGGAAGGAGAAGTCCACGGCATGTACCCCACTGAGGTTCCTGACCTCCTCGGGCTCCATCTTCAATTTTCAGAGATTTCCCAACTTTGATATGGCAGTGCTATGCCCCCATTCACTTGGCATCCCTACAAGGAATTCAGGTTATTCCTGTGGATAGCTATGTTGGTCCTCAGCCACCTGTGCATCCCTGAGGACTGTGTTGGTCCTCAGCCACCAACTTATCATTCCACCACCCTTCTGTTGATGCTCTGCACCGTCTTACCTGTATTTAAAAAATAATCCAGCCCTGGACTCTCATATGGTTTGTTATAACCATTGTGATTAGGACACTTGTACAGCGGGGAAAAGTGCTCCCAGCCCGAGTGCTTGAAGTACTGAGCTGAGGGGCTGATTCAAGGTACCTTTGTGCAAAGCTGGAAGCTGGTATGAACATCTGGGAAGTGACAGAACTGGTTTGCTATGATGCTAGCTCCCTTCGCTAGAACCAAGGAGAAAGTCTATTTTTTAAAAAAGCTTTCTGTCATGTCTGAACTAATCTTAATAATAAGAGTGACCCAATTCAAAAAGAACCCAATTAACAGCTGCAGTAAAGGATGGGAGTTCGGCAGGTGCAGTTTCTTACCCCCCCTAAATGAGAAGCTGTATTGGGCCCATTTATGGTGCCATGCTTCAAGTTGGGGAAAAAAGTAAAGGCATCCAAATAATTCATTTATTAATCACATTTTCAGTGCACTTGATGTCTTTATGAAGTCGCTTAGGCACCCGTGACAGGCCTCTGTTCTAAAGAGCTTACAGTCTTAGGTAGACCGGTGGAGGGAAGAACAATAAGGAAATTCTGCCACACGTGTGGAAAGTTCCATTAGGAATGGCAATTAAAGAAAGATGGAACAATGCACACAAATGAGGGAATGAAGGGCAGAGAGAGATTTGAGGGAATGGGAGACCTACAGTAGTAGATCTGGAAGAGAAGAGGGCTTCAGAGGCAATTGAATCTGGCCATTAATTGAATCAGTGAAGGGCAAAATCCATTTTTAGTTCTGTACCTGTTGATCTGATCTTTTAGAAAAGCTTAGAGTATTTACATTTCAGCCACCTTGCTTTACCATTATTCTTGTTCTCTCTCTCCCTCTCTTTCTCAGTCACTGATAAATTCATTCCCCATCCATCGGGAGAGAATGTCACATGTGGTGTTTGCAAGGTCACCCTCGAGAGTGTATATATCACCTATGTATTCTGAAGCATACTGGAATACATGTACGGATGCTGCCTATCTACTCTGTGTTTTGTACATCCCCAGTTGCAATGCCAAAAGTACAAACAACTTTTAAAAGTGCATCTCGGCTTGGAACCAGGCAGCTGCCTTTAGCATGTGTCAGTGTTTATCCAGGAAAAGAAAAATCAAGGCCAGAGCTGGTCCAGTGAGATGGTTGTCTATAGCTTGAAAAGAATAAGTGATATCCATGACCCATTGACCTGAGGACTGATGTGCAGTCCCGTGGGGAGAAGACTTCTTTATTCATGAGCTTTGTTGGAAGATGAAGGGAAAGAAGTGATTTGAAGGCTGTGACAATGACCTCAGGAATAAAATAATAAAACCCAGAACCCGGCCCTTTGACATGGTTTGTCCAGGACGGAGGCCAAGGGACTGCGTTTTCGTCAAGGACGCCAAACTCTCTGAAAGACATTCATTGGCATGTGATCACAACTGAGCAATGCGCCAGCTCACAAGCACGCATATGTGTCACTCGGCCAGCTGCGAAGGGATGTCAACATGATCTGGTATTTGTACAAAACAGGATTTCTGTCTCTTTGTGTTCAAAACTTGATGGATAACAAACGCACCAAGTGGACATCCCCCTTGAAGGTACGGTGGTTCTGTTTAATCCTAGGAAGGCCAAGTTCTGCCTTCTTGACTTCTGCTCTGTTCCTAGGCAAAAGAAAATGTGTGGAGACAAAATCATGCATATACTCCCCCACACACACACACGCACACACATATATATGTGTGTTTATGAGTCAATTTCTGTTCTGTACTAGAGTATTCAGCACGATGTGTAACATTGTAAAACAGTCAATAAAACCGCTCATATATCAGCACAATTCAATAAAACGAGGAATGCACAAATCCTCCTTCGAAATGTTCCTAATCTTATTAAAAGCTCGGCTTGCTTCCTGCGAAATTTGCTGCATGTTCTGCCCAAGCAGGACGTTTCAAATTTGTCTTCTGATGTAATTAGTTGGGCCATTCTACTTTAAATCCAGTAATAGTACTCGTAACCCTCACCACCAGACCAGGGATATCTGAGCGGAAACTAGCCTGAATGTACTGGAGCAAAACAGTCCTTAGATGATAGCAAAACAAGTATTTAGTAGAAGTCAGTGGAATTCCTTTTGACAAAGAGTTCCATTTGGATCAAATCTGATTTGTCTGAATCACTCATAGTTTGTTTGTTTTTATTCAGTCAAATTGATTCAGTCAAATTGACTCTATGATTCTATGAATTGACTCTGAATCAATTTGCACTATTGAAGCCTATGGGAATTTCCCCATTTCTGTCTTTTCTTGGCTCTGGGGGGCAGGGGGTTGAGGTAGGGGCACCAAATTTGCAGCATGACTGCAGGAGCCTATCCTCAAAAGAACCCCTGAGTTGCAAAAAAATTGGACCAGGGTACCCAATTCCGATCTTTCCTATTTCCTATGATAAGAAAAACAAGTTTGTCCTTTTAAAGTTTAAGAAGCCACCTGTGCAAATTGCTGAATTGCACCAAATCACAATTTGGTTATTTGAAGAAGGCTAATTTGACCATTTAGACTTATTTGGAATTGGCGATTCAGATTGGATTCGGGCGATTCGTATCCGAATCAAGGCTGATTCAGGTACTCCTCAGTCAATTCACATTGAATCACATATCCAGGAGGCCAGGAGGTCTGCTGCCTTAGCATTAAGCAGACCAGAATTTTATATAGTTTGTATTAATGATACCGTCCTAAACAAGGTGGCAGTGTGGGGGATCTGTGTCAACTCCACTGGTCTGGGGGTTCCAGAGCAGTTGTTGGGGCAACTGGCTACAGGGCTGTGGGGGCTCCTGATATCTAGCCTATATCATTGTACTTGTAGTTTAAACCCATTACTGCGTGTCCTTTCCTCTGCAGCCAATGGGAACAGCATCTTGCCCTCCTCCAAGTGACAACCTTTCAAATACTTAAAGAGGGCTATCATGTCCCCTCTCAACCTCCTTTTCTCCAGGCTGAACATTCCCAAGTCCCTCAACCTATCTTCATAGGGCTTGGTCCCTTGGCCCCAGATCATCCTCGTCACTCTCCTCTGTACCCTTTCAATTTTATCTACGTCCTTCTTGAAGTGAGGCCTCCAGAACTGCACACAGTACTCCAGGTGTGGTCTGACCAGTGCCATATACAATGGGACTATGACATCTTGTGATTTTGATGTGATGCCCCTGTTGATACAGCCCAAAATGGCATTTGCCTTTTTTACCGCTGCATCACACTGCCTGCTCATGTTTAGTTTACAATCCACAAGTACCCCAAGGTCTCGTTCACACACAGTGTTACCTAGAAGCGTATCATTAATGAGAAGAGACCTTGAAGATCTTTATTACAGGTCTGTGGCCTGGCAAGGGAGGCTGGGTTGGCACAAATTCCCTTCTCAATGGCAGCAAAGCACCAGATTGTGTTTCATGAGTTGTACTTTTCAATTTGGAACAGATATGGGTGATTTACAGGGGAGAGCATAGGAGAAAACCGGTTTTCCCTCTTCCAATCCAGCACCTGTCTTTAGATAATGTAAAGGATTTAATGGCTCGTGAATTCGACTGCCGTGTGACCCTGTATCCCCGACACACTCAAGTCACTGTTTTATTTTGAAAAACAAAGAAGAGCTGCTAGTAGCCAGGGAAGGTGGCCTGAACAGGATCTGTAGCTATTGAGACCAGTAAGTAAGCCCTAACGAGGAATAGGTTTGCCAACTCCAGGTTGGGAAATGACTGGAGATTTGGGGGTGGATCCTGAAGAGGGCAGAGTTGAGAGGTATGGCAGAGAGAGCTCTAAGAGAGCTGTGCTGTGAGAACAGCTCTAGGAGAACTGTGACCAGGCCAAGGTCACCCGGCTGGCTGCAGGTGGAGGAGTGGGGAATCAAACCTGGTTCTCCAGATTAGAGGCTGTCACTCTTTAACCACTGCACCATGCTGGCTCTCAAGCAGTGCATGGATTCCTATTCCACAGCTGATCAAAATGAGACATGTCGGGTTATTGAAAGATGGTTCTCTCAGGAACCTCTTCAGCCAATCAGTGCACATGGGTTATGCAAGGCAGGCATTATACAGACCATGTCAGTTGTTCAACATGATCCCCACGGAGAACAAGACATGTGCTTCATCCATCTCCCTTCCTACCACATGCATTTTCTTAAGAGTTCATTACACCGGGGGCAGAGGCAGAGATGCTCTAGATAAGCAATTAAGTTTCTCATCAATAAGTCTCACAGCTCTTGCTCTTTTGGGGGACCTAATTGGCAACTCTGAGTCAGTCATATGGGAAAAGAGACAAGGCCTTTGAAAGGGGAAATAAGAACCATCCTTTTGCTTGTGACTGAACAAGACAAACGTTAAGCCCTAGGCTGACTGTTTCTGTTCTGCGGAGGAGAAAATCACATCGAAAGTTTTGATCCCGCTGCCTTTTACTATTATTTCTGATTCAATTTAGGGCAAATTGCATTATCTGAAACAATTGTTTCCTCACAGATTCCTGCACCGTTTCAGTTTGAAGAACGGGTATGAATTAGTTCTGTATTTGGAAGAGAGATGAAACTAAGCCCATTTCTGCATGGAGGGGGAAGCACGTGAGGCCTCCTGCTTGCAAACGTGGGATGGTAAACCTCACGTTTGCAGCCCTCCTCACGGGAGACCACTCCTGCATTTTCCCTCTGCCCCGTCGTGGCTTTTTGCCTCCTGACAAGACCGTAAGGGAAAACAAGTCAAACTTCTCCCCCTGCTCCTTGGCTTGTCAATCACAGCAAGCCACCAATCACAGCACAGAAGTTCTCTCATTGACTGAAACTTTCTTACCCCCTCAGCCTGAAAATTATTTTTTAAAGGCACTTCTGTGTCACTATGCGGTAATGCCACAACATAGATGCATTTTTAATAAAAACACTACCATGTTGCTATGGAGAAATGCCAGAACGATACAGCACCCCCCCCCCCCTTTCTTGAGATTCGTGTTCTTTTGGACTTTATGTCTGGGTGGATTTCTGAGATGCTGAACATGGTCCTTGGAGCCAAAAAAGTCATTTTGTGTAAATGGTTGGCTTAAAAACAAAGTGCTCAGACCCCTGTATGATTGGGAGAAAGCTGATCGACCCCCCACCCCTCTTTCCCAACTCGTTTTCCATCTCCAGAAAACACAAACGGGACTGTTTTTGCCTGCCTGAGTTGTGAGAAGCCTGGGCATGGTAACTGAAGCCCCAAAAGACATTTTGTGTAAATGGTCGGCTTAAAAACAAAGTGCTCAGACCTGTATGATCAGGAGAAGGCTGCTCGATTATCCGCCCACCCCCCTTTCCCAGATCAGGACAATCATACAACCTAATGTGTATATGTGTCTGTGTAGAGAAAATAGTCAACTCTTCCCAGACCATGTCCAGGTTTCCTTTCAGTGACTTCCTAAATTAGCTCTGAGGGTTTTTACTGCCTTGTTCCACCTCCTGGGCTGGGCCAGCCCTGCTCTGAGAACTGTCTCCAGCTGCTACTTCAGTTTGTGTCCAATGGCATCCTTAAGGCCAACTAAGTTTTAATCTAGGGGTAAGCTTGCACCTGACAGCTTACCCCTTGAATAAAACATAGTTGGTTTCAAAAGTGCCACTGGGCTCAAGCTTTGTTCTGCTGCTTCAGACCAACATGATGACCCACTTGACTCTAGCTCAGTGATTCTCAGCCTTGGTCCGGACCCCAAGTGGGGTCACCTGGCCCCTTCCGCAGGGTCGCCTGATTGGTGGCTGCCATAGTGATGGTGGCAGGCAGTGGCAGGCGGAAGCAGGGGTGGCAGGGGGGGTGGCTGGCAGTGGCCGGTAGTGGCAGAGCCATGACACTGACCACCTCCATGCTGCCTCGATTGTTACAGCCGCAGTTGGGGTCACGGCTGTAGGATGGTTGAGAACCATTGCTACTTGGTGTCTCACTCTCAAAATGATGCATCCTTCCAACTTCATTGCTGGCATGTGATCTACAACTTCAATTAACTCTCCAGAGAAGTCATGTAAGATGCTCCCCCCCACCACCATCTTCCTTCTCAGAGTGGCTTTTTTTATTTCCTAATGAATGCTATTGAGGTATTTCATCTGAAAAGTAATTCACAATTAAGCTTAGCTCAGCTGTCAAGCCAAAATGTCTCTCACTGGCCTCAGCACAGCTGTGGGAACAAGGTGGGCATCCACTAGGGTGCCAACTCTGGGCTGGGGAATTCCTGAAGATTCGGGGAGGGTCGAATTGGGGGAAGAGTACAGTGGAGACATGGTGCCCTGAAATGCATTCTCCAAAACCGAAATTTCCTCCAGGGGAACTGATCTCTGTAGATGAGAGCCGAAACAGATGAGAGACGAAAATGTATAAAAGTATATTAAATAAACAATTTATTTAACAGAGCTCAAGAAGAACTATTCAAAGGGAACACACCTTTTCCTTATAGGTCACACACATATCAGTCTAACATATCACACCAATAGTAAAAAATGACTTTGACCTATAGGGAAAAGTCATTTGTACTATTGGTGTATATGTAAGACTGAAATGCGTGTGACCTATAAGGAAATAAGTGTTCCCTTTTTATGTTATTTTAATATTTTTAGACTACCTTGAGCTCTGTCAGATCAATTGCTTATTTAATATACTTTAATACGTTTTCATCCCTTAACCTTTCTGGTTCTCAGGTTGGGTTTTTTCCCCCTCTTTCTCTTCTTTTTTGTTGCTTGTTAACTGACCTCTGTAGTCTGGTGATCTGTTGTAATTCCAGGAGAACTCTACACCCTGCCGGGAATTTGTACTCTCATGAAAGTCCTCAGAAGTTACTTATGCCTTACCTGGGCCCTGCCAACATTCGTCCTGGCCTCTTCCTCTCGTGGGCAGTCCTGCGAGTGAGCCACCAAGAGGCTTTGTCTAAAGCGGTGCTCCCCAACCACCGGGCCGTGGCCCGGTACCAGGCAGTGGAGGTCTCGATATTGGGCTGTGGGGGGGGGGAGGGAGGTGCGCGCGAAAGTGCGCCAGCAGGCTCACCTTCCTACCCTCCCGGCGGTGGGAGCTCCCCCACACACAGCGTGCTCCTGGCACAGCGAGCGCCGCACTGTGTGAGGGGAGGTACACCTGCTGGTTTGCAGGTGTCGGTGCGCTGGCGCCCATGCCTCCCTCTCCCCCCCCCTGGTCCCCGGGCCTCCCTCTCTTCCCCCCCCCCCCAGTCCTGCCTGCATCACCTTGGCCTTCCTCTCTCTCCTGATAAATCCCGCATCTGGTCCATTGACCCATGGAGGTGGGGGGGGGGAGGGTGTCTAGCAGTGGGGAACCCCTACCTTCATGGTGGGGGGGGGCTAACAATCCTAATCCATAATTTAGATGATACATCTACCTGGGCTGGATTTAGGTATGGCTGTTTACAGATTTGACTTAGCCCAGACTTACAGAATGGTTATCCCCTCCTAGCCCATAAAAATCCCTCCCAGATATCCCTGCCCGTATCTGTTTCTCTGTCTGCAAGCAGCAAAAAAAAAAAATGTATTTTGACTTCCATGTGGATCCTGCTTCCCCTCTCCTCCCTCCTTTCCTCCTGCCCAATTATTGTCCTGCAGTTTGCCTCTCCTTATGGAAGAGTCAACATAACCATGTTTAAAACCCAGCTGTTGGATTCCCTTTCCCAGCTGTGCTCAGAGCTACAGGAGAATTCTTTGGTGACATATTGGTGCTAAGGGAGGAAAAAACAGGCCAAAATTGAGTGTGTGTACCCGAGGGCCGTCTATGACAATCTGTCTCAACAGGCTCCATAAACCTGCCTCTCTCACAGCAACTTGATATATTGAGGTATTTCCCCTCCCCTATTGCCTTCTAATTTCTGCCTATTTATCTCCCAGGTAGAGTCTTCCATGACAAGCTAAGCAGAGCCACACATCTGCAAACACTTACAAGGAATTTGCAACTGATCTGACAAATTCTTTGGTGTAAGTCTCTTTTATAGTCTAAGATGAGGAGTAAGTTACAGTTGTGCATGCAGTATGTGTGGGGAACCAGATTGGATGTAATGCTCCTCACAGAATCAACGTCCCAAAGATCCTGGGGGAAAGCAAGCAGTTTGCCTGTGTCTTTTTACTGGAGATTTCAGGGGAATGTAAATAAAAATATTTTTGGGATCCTAGAAGTACATGCAACGATCCGAAGGGTGTTAATGTCAAAAGATCAGAACTTGCACAGGGTCCGAAGCCTGAAAAGGTAAGAATGGTCTGGTGGAATTGTTTCCCCGGTGAGATCAGGGCCCTCTGGGACCTCCAACAGTTACGGAGGCCCTCCAAGACAGAGCTCTTCAGCCAGACCTACGGGGGGAGGCCAGGTGTCTAACAAAGAGTTAAGTATAGAATAGTACAGACGTACTGGGAAACCAATATGGTAATAAAAAATATCCAAATTGGACTTATATAGAGTCGTCTTGCTTCAGTTTCAGTTATTCTTTTATTCTTATTTCATACAAGTCCCAATAAATATTGGTTCCCCAGTGCGTCTGTACTATTCTATATTTGTCTCTTCACTGGGACCCACCCCTTCCAGTTCATTCATTTTTGCTTCTAACAAAGAGTTAAAGCTGGCCTCCCTGCCCAAAAAAACCCCACTCTGACTTTCTCAACACAACTAAGCACCCTCAAAAATGTTTTTAAAAATCAGTTTTAAGATAACTTATATAGGAGGAGTGATGCCCGGGGCACATCTGGGTGTCTGAACTCCGCTTCTGGCTCCATGGGCCAATCTGAGCATGCCCAGCAAAGCACACCCAGATTGGGCCAGCCCCTGAAGCGCCTGCCCCCAGAAGCCAGCCACGAGGTGCTTATACAGCCTCATGGCCAGACACTGCCTGCCCACCAAGGATGTATGTTTATTATATTTTTACCTGCCCTGAGCAGGTTGTTGTTGTTATTATTAATATATATATCTCAGATAAGTGTGTGCTGAAGTCAATATTAAAAATGCCAGGTGGCTCTCAGGGACAAAAACGGAACCACAAAACAAATTTCATTGTGAATTTTGTCCTATTCATTGTTTGTGAACTTAAGTGGGTCTACCTTCATAAACTGGGTCTACCTTCATAAACTTGGGGTCTACCTTCATAATGGGTCTACCTTCATGGGTCTACCTTCATAAACTTTTAAGGCAGTTTGTGCCACTTCATGCCTGTTTGTGGATAAAGAAAAAAGCAAAGGTTTAAAGCGACTATGAGTCTCTTTAAACTCCTGCTTTCTGTTCCCTACAAAAGTCACAAAAACAACTGAAAGGCAATTTTCTGGTCAGCTCTTTTGGGTGATCTTGTGCAGTCTCTATAAACTTTCCTGGTCAGCTCTTTTGGGTGATCTTGTGCAGTCTCTATAAACTTTGAAAGGACGGCATAAGAAAGCCTGTTTAGAGGGACTGAGGTTCCTTTCAATGGGGTTTGTGTGGCCAGAAACTAGTTTCATGAACGAACCTCCCAGTTCAACTTGGTTCGTAGTTTGGCCATGAACCCTGAACCAACAAGAACTGCATTTTTCAGTCTTGTGACCATCCGTAGGTATTCCCATAACTAACTTTGGAAGCGAATCATACTTTCCAAAGCTGATAAGAAGTCCAGGGTGGTACATGTTTAGTAACAAGAAACTTCCTACATTCCAGTACTAAGTGCATCAGTCTAACATATAAACAACCCGTTTCCAAACTATAATAGCAAGAGATGTGAATACTGAGAAGAAAAACATGTTTTTCCCAGAGAGAATATCTTTAGCACCTGTAACCTCTTCTGGTCTGGTATCATGGGGTATCTTGGACACAGATGGAGAAATTGTGGTGTACTCCTTGAATTACAATGATCTTCTGCAGTATGCCACTACAGTCTCCTCCCATCCTTTGATCTCCATGCCAGGATCACCTGCTAAACCTCTGTACACTAGGCACATTTTAAAAGAGCAGGCAAAAGAGCCAATTCAAAAAGAGGCACGTGGCTTATGTGTGGAAACAGACCTGCCTAAACTCAACAGAGCAGGGTCATCCCTGTTTAGTATTTGGATGAGAGACCACCAAGACCACAGGCAGCCAATCACAAAGCATCTCTATTAATTTCTTGCTTTGAAAAACCCATGAGGGGCTGCCAGAAGTCAGTGGCTTGATGGCACTTATTAGTTCTTCTTTTAAGACTGAGGGAAGAATTTGGACTGAGGTAGAGGGGATTGAGGGGGGCGGATTGAGGGGAGGATAGAGGGGAATTTGGACTGAGGTAGAGTTATGATTGCCATCATTTAGGGGGATTCAAGAGGGCAACCGTGTTGGTCTGAAGTAGCACAACAACCTTTATTTTATTATTTATTTTATTTATTATATTTATATACCGCCCTCCCTGGAGGCTCAGGGCGGTTTACATTGAATTTATGAACCATACATGCTTTGATTCCAGTAGCACCTTTAAGACCAACAAAGATTTATTCAAGGTGTGAGCTTTCGAGTGCAAGCACCCTTCGTCAGAGAAAACGTCATTTAGGGAGATTCAATAGTCTTGTGGCAGAAGGTCATTTAGAACAGAATTTAGTGGGCTGTTGTGTCAGACTTGTGTGCAGACCCTTTTGAGCCATGAAATTACTTTGCCAATCACTCTTTTAATAATATTATTATTATTATCATCAGCATTAATTGCCAGAGCTGGCTTGCGGCGATTTGCAATAAAACCATAAACTACATTAAAATCTGTTTGTATACATTTAAACAGCAAAAAAACTAACTATACCTCCAGCAGAACTGCAACCTCAGCTTGATGAACCCCCACCCCCGAGCCCATCCTTTTCCCCCAAGGTTACTGTGAGTAATTTGTAAGAAGGACAGAATGAAAGTATAATAGAATTTCTGTCCCTAATGGGAAGGTAATCTCCAGGTGGGGGCTGAGAATTCCCTGGAATTACCACTCCAGACTACAGAGATCAGTTCCCCTGGAGAAAATGAATGCTTTGAAGGGTGGATTGTACCCCACTGAGGTCTGGGTCCTCCCCAGGTTCCATCCCCAAATCTGCAGAAGTTTCCCAACCTGGATATGGTAACCGTACCCCTTCTGGTGGCCAGAAGGTATCTCACAACTTCATGTCCCCATGATTCGAGTTCAGCTAGCTACAGCCACAGAACCACAGCAACGCCAGCCGTGACAGAGAGTTTTAAACTGGCAAGATAAATGCATGATCTGTCAGCCTAGCTAAATAGAACCTCCATGCTCAGAGGCACAATACCTTTGGATACCTGCTGCTAAGTCTAAGAGCAGGGAAGGCCTGTTGCTTGGATGCTTGGCTTGGAGCTTCCCAAGGGGCCTCTGTTAAAAGAAGATTGCTTGGCTAGATGGCCCTTGGTTTGTTATGGCAGGCCTCTTCTCACATGTGCTAATAATAAATACCCCTCCTTCTCCTTCCTGATTGCTATGCCCTTTCTCTTAAGTGGTAAATTAGACTCCCCTCCAAGCCCTTTCTTTTCCCTTGTCACAAAAGGCCAGGTCCTTCGCTTAGCCAGACTCCAACAAGACTTAACCCATTTGAAAGGAGAAGGGATTATTTATTATGGGGCCTATTGTTGAGTCTGGCTTGATTCATTTTAATGCCCACCATTAAACACAAGAATGGGAGTCCGCATCCCCAGCCCTCATGCTGCGGTTCTAGTCGAGGAAACAATAACAGCCCCCATTATTGGTACTGTGGGACTTGGCCTGCCAATTACGTTGAATTATACATTTCAGTTAGGGAATATAAAATAATTAGTTTCATAAGGCTGGAGAAAAATTGCTCGCTCTGTATGAAGAATCCTCTAAAAAAAAGAAGCCCAGAATGTTTGCCAGGATTACAGTAAAAGGGATCTAGGTAGAGTTTGACGCCTCCTTTAAAAGCGGATTTCACTTTCTTCAGTCGTTTGCTGGCACATTCTCTCTGTCATTGTGGTTAGGGGGGAAAGAGCAAGCCAGGGAGTCAGCAGATCAGCATCCAGGCCCATGTGGTGGGCTGAATACTTGTAAACACAGAACTGGGGTCTTACTATTGGAGTGAGTGACTCAGCATTCCCAGACACTGGAGGGGACTCTGCATCACTCTAAGGGTATACAGGTGTTATCTCCATGAATGGGACCCCTCTCTTGGTTAAGGTGACCAGATTGTCCCACTTCTGGAGGGACATCTGAGGGGCACCTGGCAAATTGTACTTAGGTTGAAATTAAAATATATATATTACAATCCTTTTTTTGTGTTCTGTGCATTTTTTGAAACTTTTTGTTGCTCCATATAGACCAAATTTTTAATCAAGAACCCCCCCCCCCCCGGGTCAATGGTGTCCCGCTTCACCAAAATCTGGTCACCTTACTCTTGGTCTTCACTTGGAAGCTGCCCCCTGACCAAGCCCTGGGGAGGTAGCAAAGCCCCACCCCAAACATGCCCTGCCCCATCAAACACCCTTGAAAGAGAACACCTCTTGTGTCCTGTCAAGGGCAGTGTAATCTAGCCCAGGTGCAAACAATCAGAAGAGTTGGGCTCCAGGAGCACCCAGCACCCATGAAAATAAAACAACAGAGATTCTGACTGGCCAGCCAGCCACAGAGGAACACAAAAAGCTGAACCTTGGTGCTTGCATGAGGAAACTAGCCAGCTGCTCACATTTTCATGCCTCAAGACCAGCCTGCCCTGGGTGCTGCCAGCCAGACACCAAGTTCTCCTGGCTGGAAAATCTCACTGTACTTGGCCTCCAGCAGCTGCTAGTCTGGGGTTGGGCGCTTCTGCTGTCAAAGCGGCCACTGAATGCTCAAGAGGCTTTTAAAAAGTTGGGGGCCACAGCATTAAAGGAAAGACACTCCTGTTTCCATAGGAATGGGGAGTAATTTCCATTGAATCTCCCTTCCTTCTGTATTCAATCTAGGATGGCTAACTCTGGGCTGGGAAACACCTGGAGATTTTGGGGGTAAAGGCAGGAGTGGGTGGGATTTGGGATGGGGAGAGATCTCAGTGCAGTATAATGCTATGGAGTCACCCCCCAAAAGAGCCATTTTCTCCATGGGAACTGATCTCTGTTGCCTGGAGATGAGATGTAAAAGCTGAGGATCCCCAGATCCCACCTGGAGACTGGCATCCCTAATTCAATCAGTGAAACTTTTTAAAAAATGCATAACTCTGGCTCTTGCTGGACTATTCTCCTATAAAAAATGTATTCCCAAGTGCATACAGAATCCTTGCAGCTGCAGTAACCTTTGGCACCCCCATTGCCCCCTTATTAAAAATCCCCCCCCCCAACAAAAAATTTCTAGCTGCAAGCCTGTCTGGTCTCTCCTTTCTCTGGTTTTGTCCTCTCACTCTTCCTTCACATGGCCTTCCATGGAGACACATGTCTCTGAAGGTCTCTCCTATAGATACTGTTATGTATGCAGGCAAAGACACTTGAACAACGTGTGCCTGCTGAGATCTCTTCTAGACAGTTATGAATAGGGTTGTGCGCTGCGGCATCCAAATTGGGGGGGGGGGATCTGAATCGCCATGTGTGCACCGAGTTATGCACCGGTGCCCACGCCTTCCCCCCTCCATGGTGCGGCACTGACTGCGTCGGCCTTGAACGGCCAATTCGGCCGCCGCACACAACCCTAGTTATGAAAGGTTAGGCTTCTCAGTTGCACAGGACTTGATGGTGAATTCTCTGCCCTTGATTCATATCTCCTGCTGTCAAGAAACTGAAAAGCAGGAGAAAAAAAATCCATAATGAAGGAATTTCCCCTCCTTTCTGTGGTCTTCACCATCTAAATTAAAGAAAATGCCTAGAGAATCATGCAAAAATGACATCACATCCTCCCCAGTCACTGCCTTCCAAATCTACCCTTTGCCTGACCAGTTCTGGAAACTCCACTGCGGTACAGAAACTCAGTCCTCCTTTCAGGACTGATCTAGACTTAAACACGTATCATTTACCGGACTGCTTACCTTAGTTGTTCGAAAGTCCTGGCGAATGTTAGCCTGACACGATTAAACAACAAAACATGTTTCATATTCCTGTTTCTGTGTGGGTTCAGCTCATTCCTGAATCCTTGATATGATTCTAGAGCTACGATTACTACCTGACAGTAGTATTTACGTTGCTAACTTGCAGTGTCGCAAAACTGTTTTAAATCTCCTGCAGGGCAGGTTGTGAAAATTCTGCCAGAAAATGCTATTTACTTCTTCATTTATTTTATTTAGGAAATTGGTATACAGCCTCTCCAGACCAGCCCAAGGAGGCTGACAACCCAAACAATAAAACAAGTTAGTAAAACCAGCCACACAATAAAACAAGTCAATGAAAACAGCAAGAACCATAGAATAAATAAATACAAGCAGATCAATAGATCAGGAGAGCCACTGCTACAAAAAATAGGAAGACAAAATAATAAATTTCCCCCCCAAGTAACATGTCTGTGGATACCCACGAAAAATAAAATCACAGAGATCTTCAGAACTACCTCTCAAAAGCACAGTGGACCATTCTGCACCCGATAAATATAGTATAATGTTCACCTTCTGCAGACACCATATTTTTGGCATTCTGCACGACGTTGCCAACAGCATCCAAGCAGCAAACCGGTAGCTACATCCTCCATTTTAAAGCACTTGCTGGGGAATCACATAAAGTGGATTCCCCAAACTATGTAGTGCGAGCTAGAGAAGAACAACCAGCAAGCCACACACCAAGGAAATGTTCAGAGCTGAAGTAGCGCCCTTGCACTACTCGTAGAGCTCCAGTTCCCGCCCTCACACATGCCTCTCTCTCCCTTCTCCCGGGATGGTTAAAAAATTTTTTTTTGAAGCAAACTGCCTGGAGCAATGAATAGGCATTAAATTGTGCAGGCAATGAAGAAAAATTACACCCCCCCAGTTAAAACACAAATCTCTCTAAAGTCCCCCCCCCAAAAAAAATCAGGCTCGAGATTAATTTTTAAAGATTCAAGACTCATGATTCCAAAAGGAGTGGCATTAAAAAAAAAGCATCTATGATTAGATGCATAGACGTTCCAATGGAGAAGTTTTACTTAAAAAAATAGCTGGTACCATGAGCCCTTTAAAACAGGGAGAAATATCTAAGACCATAGACACTGTCTGAAAGTGATACCTCATCCTTCTCTGACTTCATCCAGGCACCCCATACATACACATTCCAGCACAGTTCCTACCCAAAGGATGATTCACCTGAGCTGAGCTGCCAGAGATGACTGATCCTGACCTTTTCTCTAATTTGCCTTGAGCAAAAAACATGAGTGGGCAAAACCTCACCGAGAGGGACTTTAGAACTATGCCACACAGGTGAGTAACTGCATGCGGACAATTCTGTAATGAGAAGGCCCAAGAAGGACTTTTTCCCCTTCCTATTTCTCCTCTTGCACCTGCCTCTAATTACTGCGGTCAGGGTTTGGGGATCCTGGGGTCAACTCTGATGGGTAGAGCTCTCCAGGCATGATTTGTAGCCAAGGCTGGGCTAGCATCAGATATTGCAGGGGGGAGGGGTCATATGGACCCAGCTCCTCCTCGCCTACAGGCAGCCCAGGTGATCTTCTCTGTTGCTCTTCCTACCCAGCCTGCCTTGTGCCTTCTGTTCAGATCCCCTCACAGATAAGATCTCATTGGACTCACCAATCCTCACCTCACTGGGATGACACTTGTGAGACTGACAGAGCCTGAGCCCAGTAGAGCACCAGTTTCCTGTCTCCACTCCCTTCCCCTGCCTCAGCATTGGTGGGGCTAATGTGGGGAGGGGCCATTGGGTCAGCGTCATGCCCCACCATCTTGCAGGTATGTAGGAGGATGCTGTCACATCTCTTGTGGATTTTCTCCTGCCTGCTGCCGACTTCCCTTTCCCTCAAGCTCTGCAGTGAGGTCAGGAAGTTAAATAAATAAAACAAATCTTTATTTTTATAACTCGCCATTCCTAAGTGCTCAGGGCAGGTAACAACATGAATCAACACTCAATAAAAATATAAAATCATATATAAATTCCATAAAGAGATGAATGTTTGGCCTCAACCAGGGCTGGGCCTTCTCGGTCCTGGCCCCAGCCTGGTGGAATGAGCCCCTGCAAGAGCTTCAGACCCTGCAGGAACTGCCACAGTTCCGAAAGGCCTGCAAGATGGAGCTCTTCCACCAGGCATTTGGTTAAGGCCAATGAACTGATTGAACATCATCAATGAGGGTCTTCCTCTACACTCTTTTCTTATCCTGGACTGATTGCGAGCAGATTGACTAATCATTGCACCTGGCAGTTAACAGTGAGCAGACTCAACTTTTAAGGATTCAAAGTTTTTAAACTTTTAAAATTGTCTTAGTGAATTGAATTGTTGTAAACAAGATGGCTATGCCGAGAGGGGCGGTCATAGAAATTGAACTATAAAAATAAATAAATAAAACGTTCTATTTTAGTAGCCTTCAACCTGTTTAGGTTGGGGGATCAGATCTTTGGAAGGCAGATCCTCTCTCAGTTTGCAGTAGTGTGCCCTCCCCTGGGTCCCTGTACCAACCTGCGGCACTGCCTCCATAATCAGTTGGAGTTTCCAGAGCAGTCTCAAGGGGAGCCCTGCAGAGAGCAAGCTGCAGGATTTCAGTCTAGAGGTGACTTCCTGGATCACCCTGGCTAGGTCTGATGCAGAGAGATAGGTTGCAGATTGTCACACCTGGTACAGTTGGAAAAATGCTAGGTGAGTGACCTTTGTGATCTGGGCCTCCCGTGAAAGGGAACATCCAGAATCACACCCAGACTCCTGACAGAAGACACAGGTATCAACTGAGTCCTGTCAAGAGCCTGAGTAGGTGTCATTGAGATTATCTTTGGTCAGAAGTTCTGGCACATCCTGCCGTTGGAAAGCCTACCTGGCAACCTGGCCACCTCCCCGCATTCCTCTGCTGCTTTCCTCGCCCCTGCTTCCTTGTTGGCAGCCTGGATCCCCCTGTAGGTAAGAAGTGTGTGGGTGACTCTTTAGCCCCCAGACACCTGCCTAACCATGTCTGCCTTGCTGTTTGAGAACCACAGCACTACTCAGACTTCCCGATGAGTAACTCTATTACTTAAAAAAAACCTTTTTATTTATTTTACACAAAAAAACACCCTCAAACCACAACAATAAAGCACAACAAAACCAAAATGTCTGATAACCTCATAGCTGGTGTAGGAATAAGGCCACCATATTATTGGGTTGTTCCAACTAATAAAGAAAACATTTTAAAATGAAAATGTATGAATCAAAAATAAGAACCAGGAAAATAAGGGGTATGCGGGCTGTGTGTGTGTGAGTGTGTGGAGCTTCCATCCAACTTGCCTATAATAATTTTAAATAATTTTATTAAGCCCATTCCTGAAAGATAATATCTGCTAATGTAATTATTCACTACCTTAGTCAAATTTTCAGATAAGCGTCTCTGTCCAATTAAAGTACATTTTAAAAGGCACTATATGTTGGAAAATCCCTTAAATAAATTATAAAACTATTCCAAATGATCTTAGAATCATCTTCCTTGCTTCTCCCCTGAATTACTCGGAACTTATTTGTTAATTTCTCAAGTCCCGCTACATTCCTTAATTTGATGGGCCACCTATGCAAGGAAATCCCTCTATTATACAAGCAGCAGGCGTGGCTGGAAGGCTGTCTTGGGGTGAATCATTAACGTCATTAACTATCCGCAGAATAACGGTGAGGGAAAAGTCAACTAACACTTAGAAATGGATGTGCTGGCACACATTCCTCAGCGGAGCCCTTCAAAATAGAGATGATATAATTACTGCAAAGTCTCCGGATGACAGCCCGTGTTCTTTCCTTAGGGGACCTTTTGCCTCTTGCAATTAAAACTGCTCTAATTGAGCCGAGTCCAAGCTGTTGGTTTAATGTAACTGCAACCATTACTAGGGAAATCTTAAGAAGGGGGCGGAGGGCAGAAATCCTATGCCTGCGCCATGTAATTCTGACATACACCTTTCTTGCAAACATGTTGATCGAAAGATGTGCAGCCAGATAATAGCTAATCAATGTGTGGCTCAAATCAAAACTATTTTTAGTTGGCATTGTCATTAATCTGACTGCCTTAATTTCCAGCATTTGGTAATCCTCATAAACATTCAGATCTAATTGCTATTCTGGCACTGCAGTGTGTGGTTCACGTTTCCAAGCAGCGAGGAGAAATGCAAGGAAAGAGAATTGAAATATATCTGACATGGATGTCATCCAACCAGGAGGGTTGGCCAACATTCCCACTGAACAGGATTGCTTTCCATTGCAAAATCTCACACGAAACCTGACAAAAGGCGAGAGACAATGGATGAGGAACGCTCAAATCACTGCCGATATGAGAGAGCTGCTGCTTCGAGATCTGTCAGTTCTCTTTATATCTTTAATTTCATGTAGAAGCAGCCACACCTTTTTCCACAGTATAAATCACTCTCTCAAATGCCTGTAGCTCTTATAAGGTAGGAAAGACAAGAAACATCCTATGTCTTTGTAAACATTCCAGGGATGGCATTGTCATAAACCCACCCAGGGTCCATGTGTGCTTTCATACATGTTGAGTGTTCATGCATGTATAAAGTGTGACAGACAGATGATGTTTATTGCAGTTGGCAATCAATACAAAATACAGAACAGTAGAAAACAGCAATATAATATTGAAAAATTCCAATGTAAAGTGTTCTTCTCCATCATAGCACCATCCCAAGTTAGAAATCCACCCTCTCGTGCTACCAATGCCTTGGGGAACACTACTAAAGGTTTCCTCTGAGCACATACAAAGGGCAGAATATCCCAATTGCTTTGCCTGTGTGAGTTTTATCATGAATCATTAAGGTGTGAGAGGAGGACTTTGAATCACAGTCCACTGTCTTAAACAGGAAAATTTTATTGCTACACATGAATCTTGAGCGACAGTCAGGGAAAATAATCTGGCACACCAACTAGTTTACACATCTAAGGAAAATAACAGGAAAATTTAATACTGTGTAAAACTTAACAATACAGAATTTGACATCCCACCTTTTTCTTTCGGGGGGGGGGGGGAGCACATTCTGGCCCTTTTTGACTCCATGCAGGAGAATCTGACTTTGAACTTTTGAACAGAGAGTAATGGATGTTATCAATATTTTAACTTTTCTTGCTTTTTCTGGCCAGAAGCCACTACCAAGCCAGATGCAGAGAACCTTCCCCCATTTAGGAAGGTGAACCCTAAGTTCCCAATCAGGGCTCATATCACACAAATCTCAATAGACAGATCTTTTTTTTTTACATCAGCATTCCATCTTGTTCTTCCTGGCCTGTAGAGCAAATGGTTCTCTCTCTGCAGAAAGAGCATCTCTGCTCCATCTGACCTTGTGGTTTATCTTGTAGCTCTCTTCCTTGGGGAAACGAGTGGCTATCAGGGTCCCAGGGAGTCCCTGGTGTGCTTCAAGCACCTTACATCTCTGAGACATGACAGACATGATCAGTTATCTTTTTGTCCATTATATTCAGCTGATCCTCCTACCATTTCACATGTCTGTTGGACATCCCACTACTGAAACCATGTGACAAATAAGGGAATCAATCATATAACAAACACACTGAACTAAATAACATGGTTTATAGCAAACAAATACAGCTCTACTAACTTCTGTGCTCTCTATCTATTTCTGTCTGTAGCTCCTTCCCTATAGTCAACAGGGATCCTCTGTAGATTCCCATCTTAGAATCACAGAATCCTAGAGTTGGAAGGGGCCATACAAGCCATCTAGTCCAATCTCCAGCTCAAGGCAGGATCAGTATCTGGCCAATCGCTGCTCAAAGACCACAAGTGAGGGGGAGCTCACCATCTCCTTAAGCAGTCTGTTTCACAGCTCAACTAATTTGATGAAATTTTTTCCAATGATATCTAGCGGGCACTGTTCTCCATGTAGTTTAAATGCATTACTGTGGGTCTTATCCTCTGCTGGCAACAGGAACTGTTCCCTGGCCTCCTCCAAGCGACAACCTTTCAGACACTTAAAGAGAGAATCATGTCCCCACTGAACCTCTTCCTCTCCAGCCTCAACATACCCGATCTCAGATTTTCCTCATAAGGCTTGTTCCCCAGGCCCTGGATCATTCTTGTTGCTCCATTCTGCATCTTCTCAATTTTGTCGGTATCCTTTCTGAAGTGAAGCCTCCAGAACGGTACACAGGACTCCAGGTGCAGTCTGACTAATGCAGGACTATGACATCAGGCAATTTCACTATGTTCCTTGTAAGAATATGTACCTAAATTCCAATAATCAGTACAGATGGGGTCCATTTTTAAAGAAGACTGCAGGTGAGAGAAGCTAAGTTCTCCCCCATCACACACAATCCATCTCATTCCTCTGCTTGAAGCTCTTTTCCCCTAACCTGGCACCAGCACAACAACTGAGATAGGCTGGGTGGAAAAGTATTCTTGCACTTGGATTGCAGCTTGCTGTAGTGGTTAACACCCGTGGCTCCTAATCTGGTGAATTAGGTTTGATTTCCTGCGCCTCCACATGCAATCAGTCCAGTGACCTTGGGCTAGTCACAGTCCTGATAGAGCTGTTCTCTAGTAGTTAAGTCAGTAGTTAAGTCAGAGCTCTCTCAGCCTCACAGAGCTCTCTCACTTACCTCACAGGGTGTCTGTTGTGGGGAGAGGATGGGAAGGTGATTGTAAGCCACTTTGAGACTCATTTGGGTAGTGAAAAGCAGGATATATAAACAAGTTTTCTTCTTCTAAAGTTCAGAAGTGATCAGGCTTCAGTTCCCCAAGCCCCGGCACTCCAGCATTGTTTAAAACTCGACATCTTAACCCCCCCTCCCCTAATATATGCACTTCAGGATGCTAGGGAAATCTCATTTAAGAGGGTATCCATATAACCCTCTCCCTCCCCTCCAGCATGCAATGTGAAAGGGAGACATTTAATTTACCTCCGGAGCACAGAGCATTTCTCCAATCTGCCCGACATGTTGCTAGAAGAATCTGAGGGGATTTGATGCCAGTTGTTTGGAAAACAAGAAGATTCAGGCAAAAAACAAAACATGACTCCCACTGAAATCAATGGAAACAAAAATAAAAGATAGAAAAGGAGAATCACAACAGGTTTACTCACAGCCACAAAGAAAACGAATAAAAGAATAGCATGACTCCAAAATGACTCATTTCTGTACATCTCCCTCATTACTAGGATTAGTCGTGACTCTGAGCCTGCCAGTTCTAAGCCCTTCTTCCCCCTTCCCCTTCCGCAAATTTCATCCATTAGAGGTTCAAGCAAGACTGTTGGCATCTTGAATGCAACTGAACATGCTCTGTGGCTACTCCAAATCAACGCTCCTCTATACAGGAGGGTAGCTATCATGCCCTTTCATATCCAAGAGCCTCTTGTGGCGCAGAGTGGTAAGGCAGCAGACATGCAGTCTGAAAGCTCTGCCCATGAGGCTGGGAGTTCGATCCCAGCAGCCAGCTCAAGGTTGACTCAGCCTTCCAGCCTTCTGAGGTCGGTAAAATGAGTACCCAGCTTGCTGGGGGGTAAACGGTAATGACTGGGGAAGGCACTGGCAAACCACCCCGTATTGAGTCTGCCATGAAAACACTGGAGGGCGTCACCCCAAGGGTCAGACATGACCCGGTGCTTGCACAGGGGATACCTTTACCTTTACCTTTAACATTTCATAGAATCATAGAATTGGAAGGGCCCTCCTGGGTTATCTAGTCCAACCCCCTGCACTATGCAGGACACTCATGACACTACCGCTCATGTACTGTAACCTGCCACCCCCTGGAGCCTTCACAGAATCAGCCTCTCAGTCTGATGGCTATCCAGTCTCTGTTTAAAAATCTCCTAAGATGGAGAACCCACCACCTCCCGAGGAAGCCTGTTCCACTGAGAAACCGCTCTAGGTGATGTAAAAGAACAAGATATCTATTGCTAAATGTAAGCTCTATGTATATCCTTTTTCTAAATAGCAGTTGTGTTGTATATAGCATGCAGTGTTTCTTTCTTCTTTGTATCTCTCTAAAAAAAAAGGGTCAGACATGACTCGGTGCTTGCACAGGGGATACCTTTACCTTTATTATTTCTAAGACAGTCAGCCTGTTGTATGTATGATGGTGGGTAGGGTAGTCCTGGATTTTCACATTGCTATTTGGATTGCAGAGCTCTCTGCAATATACCTGTTCCCTTCACAGGGAATATACCTGTGAAGGTGGCTTGACCTTCCGCGACTTAAACCTGGGGTGGCCAAACTATGGTTTCCAGGTGTCCATGGACTACACAGGCTAATGGTAGCTATAGTCCATTGGGCATCTGGAGAGCTCCAGCTTGGCCACCCCTGACTTAAACTATACAGAGTTTCATCCACTAGGAAGGGCTGACTCCTGATTCTCTTCCCTGCTCTCCCTCTTTCAGTTGTTCAAAACAGAGCACCTCCTTCCTTTGTCCCAACTCAGCTGCATCTCCGAAGCTCCACACCTCCTGCCTTCTGTTTTTAATGCTTGGCTGTGACACAAACTAGTCTTCCAAGAGATGACCCTCTTCATCTGCCCTTCAGAAAGACTATATGTGAGCACTGGTTGGGTTTTTGTTTTGTTTTTGTCTAATGGATAGATGAGTTCATATGGCATGGAGACTAATTACTCTCCTGGTTGTAGCTGGAGACCTCCTGGGATTACAACTAATCTCCAGGTGACAGAGATCAGTTCACCTGGAGAAAATGGCTGCTTGGGAAAGAGGACTCTATGACCATTTACGCACTGGAGGTTTCGTGCCGGGCTGCAGGCTGGCGTTTTAGTCGTGGCAGGTTGCCCCACCTCTTCCTGCACCCACACGGGGGAGCATTTGGCCTAGTGCACCTCATCTGCCCCCCATTTGTGCTCCTGCGGGGGGGCTGGGGCAGTGAAGTTCCCAGTGCATAAACGGTCTATGGCAGCGGTCCGCAACCTTCCTGTGGCTGCGGACCGCTTCCACGGGGTGGGGGGAGAGGGCGACCTGGGGCCCCGCGCACGTGCAGTAGCCCCGGCGGAAACATGCATGCGTGGACTTGCCGTGCATGCATGTTTGCGTCTGGTAGGGGCAGCCTGGCAAGCTTCTTGCTCCCTCTTCCCCCCCCTTCCTGGGGGTTGGAGACCACTGGTCTATGGAATTCCACTCCATAAGCTTCTAAGTCTCCCCCCCCAAGCTTCTAAATAGATTCTCTTTTATGCCCTATCTTTCTAATATTGACAACTCTGAATTTAGAAGGGCATTTACATTATTGTGCTACAATGATCTCCCTTCAGCATGGGTAGAGGGAAAATATAATAAGCATCGAAAACATCGAGAACACCAAACATGTGATTTTTGATTGCTGTATTTATAACCAATTGAGTCAGGAATTGCTATATTCCATCTTCGCTGACATAAGGGCTACTTCAAGACGAGCCAAATTAAAGGAACTCCTTTCGGATGAAAATAAGAATTTATCCTATCTTGTTGCCAAATATGCAAGATTAGCAATTAAATGTAGACGTGCCTGGCCGAATATGTACAAGGGTCTATTGAACATATGAAGCATTTTGGAAGTTTTAACCAATCTTACATTGTGTTTTACTGTTTTGCATTTTGCACTGGTTGCTGACTGAAATAAATGTATCTGAGCTCTAAGCTCTGTACAGTCCTCAGGCTCCACTCCCAAAATCTCCAGGTATTTCCAACCCCCCAGATGACAACCCTAATACTAATCCTGACAGTCTATATATCTAAGTGCCATCAAGTCACAACCCACTTAAGGCAATCCCAGTAAGGGGCTTTCAAGGCAATAGAAAAGCAGAGATGGTTCCTCATTGCCTTTCTCTGCAGAGTCTCCCTTGGTGGTCTCCCATCCCAGTACAACCTGAGAGCCTAGCTGCATGCAAATTGCTGAGAGGAGGGCAGGAAGTGCTGGAGCAGAAGATAAAGGCATGTGTTCGTACGTTCTAGTTTCCCTCAGACTTCCTGGATTATATAATGTATTTTAATGGAAATACACTGATGCAGACAAACGTGAAGGCAAAGATTTCAGGTGGTACAGAGAATGCCTTGCTGGCTTTCTTCAGAGGGCTACATTACAGAGAAGCACTCTTCCCTCCCTCTTTCTGGCATGGACCTGGAAAACACAAATTATCTTTCAGGTTACCTATTAGAATTATAGATGCAAGCTTTCAGGAAACAATCAACTTGCAGAACAATAATTTGCCAGCAACAAGTAAGATGAATTTTCTTGGGCCTCTGTGAACACACATTTCTGCTGACCAGTGTTTTTACATATTAATGAAAGAATGGAGTGGACAAGTCTTCCACTAAATGGGGGGGGGGGGAAACTGGCTGAAAAAAAGGGCGGCTTTACCGGAACAGTCTAGGATCATGTTGTCTTCGTCTGACAATGTGGCACAGACTTACCTGGCGCCCGCCCTTCACACTGCAGAGGAGCGGGCATGAGAGAGGTGCCCCTGGTGCTACTCCAGCAGCTACGTAGGCCGGCACAGCATGCGATGCGCCATGCATAGATGGGGTGGCAGTGGGTGGGAAGGTGACTGTAAGCCGCTTTGAGCCTCCTTCGGGTAGGGAAAAGCGGCATATAAGAACCAACTCTTCTTCTTCTTCTTCTTCTTCTTCTTCTTCTTCTTCTTCTTCTTCTTCTTCTATAAGGGTGCCACATGCAGGAGCCCAGCCCCTTTCCCCCATGGCAGCTGAGTGGAGTAGCTCGGCTGCTGTGCATAGGACAAACAGAGGCTGCACCTGGGGGTTTGAGGGGCCCATGGCCTTGGGGAATCACTGGGGTGACCTCCCCTTCCTCATCCCACATGGGTCCTGGCAGGGAAGATATGCAGCAGCCTGCAGGGAGGTGAAGCGGAACCCCCTTCTCCTTCCCCTGCCTTAATTTTGGGTGCCAGTGGACCTGGCCGTGTGTGGCTTGAGTCCAGTGTAGCAGTGGGCAGTGCAGTCAGATGGAGCAGAGATGGAGGGTGAAGCAGCGGCTGGGTGCTGTTGGGCTCACAGACTTGGAGATCATGGGGGGGTGGGGAGGCAATGCAGCAGCCTGCCAAGGGGAAGTATGGAACCCCTCTATTTCAAACAACCAGGGGTGGTGGTGGAGGGAAGTATGGAAGCACCAGAAGGCACACTGAAGCCCCAAGCTTCAGAAGAAGGGGTCCAGATGCCAGCTTTGAGTGCCTCAAGGTCCCCAACCCACCGTGGAAAGGGGCTGTGGTTCAGTGGCAGAGCCCTGCTCAGCATGCAGGAGGTCCCAGATTCAGTCTCCAGCATTTGCCATTCAAGGGATAAGGTAGCAGGTGATGTGAAAGACCTCTGCCCGAGACTGTACACAGTTAAGGAGAAGAGACCATGGATATGTGCCATGCTGGGTCCGAGAGAATATTTGCTATCCCAGATGGCCAGGCTAGCTCCTTTGTGAGGCCTGGGTAGCTGAGCAGGGTTAGAAGTTGGATGGGAGATCACCCAAGGAAGCTTAGGATCACCGGGTAGAGCCAGGCATTGAGTCCTGGAAAGTTAAAGTGTTCCTTTCAGGTCTATAGATTCATGACATCAGAGCTGAGTACACATTCTTAGAGGAGAGTTTGCCCTGGTTGCCATGAGTAGTGTATGGAAGGGCATTATTGGGGTTTGATGGCACACAGAATGGTAGAGGGCAAGTCCACTTTCTTTCCCTCCCCAATTTAATAGGAGTTTACGATCACCAGCTAAGAATGTCTCTTGTTCCTTGTCCTCTGCTCCTTCCTCCCTGTCTCTCAGCCATGTGAGCTGTTAGTGGGAGAACACAGATGGAGTAGAATTATACTGTTGGATGTGGAGGTGTTATAATTAAAAGAAAAAAGTGGAGGGGAAAAGTTGACCACAGTTGAGTGTGCATTCCATCCGCCCATGCGATGTTGGGTTATAACAAGTCAGGAAATCGGTGAAATGGCAAAGTACTCATATGTTGGTAGATGCCCTCATTCTGGTGGCTGTTTCAGCATGGGGTGGAGCCTGTATTGGGGGGAGTTCAGTTGATAGCACTGAACTCCCCATGGTTAGGGGCCTCCCTAAGAGGTGGCTGGCTGTGAGCAGGGCTGACCCAGTGGGAGACAGCAAATGGGCTCACAGGGCCAGGTGGACTGGGGTAGGTCTAGAGGAGGTCTACACCTCTCTTTGGCACCCCAGGTAGGTACACCACCCTTGGATGGGACCCAGCGGGAAGGGGACCCGTGTTCCCAGGGGTAGAACCAGGTGGCTCCCAGGGTGCCACTGTGGTCAGGGTTCTCGTGGTCAGTTGATCACATACACAGGCTCTCTCTCCCATGCCAGGCCAACACTCTGAAATGCCAATAAAGCTGTGGCCTTGTTTTAAGCCATCCAAAATGTTCGTGCGTCATATGTAGCCCTACATGCTCTCCTGAAAGTCAAATACTGTTCATCAATATATGGCTGAAAAAAATATCTTAAGATTTTATGCAAAAGGAAAGGGAAGGAAGGAAAGAGGCTACAATAATCTGTCGTTAGCAAATATTATCCTTTGCTAACTTAAACCTTAATTATACAAATATCAGGATTTGGTATGCTTGGCAGCAATCTTCACCTTTGAATGCTCTCCAAGCAGCTATGGGGTTTGCTGGTGAGCACAGTCAACCGGAGTTTATGGGTGATATTTTATTTTGTTTAGGGGTTCAGGGTTCATTGGAAATATTTATTTATTTAAAACTTTTCTCCCATGCAGCTGGGCCCAATCTAAATAACGAGAAAAAACACTCAAAACACAGGCAGTTTAAAACATAATTGGATTTCAGATATTACATCTGCTAGCAGAAATCTTTCCAATATGATCCCATTGAGGCCCCTACCATTAAGAAAGGAAATACTTATCCTTGTCAAAACAAACAATAAGCAGTGGTGCAAACAGAGGATTGATTATTGGCCAGCAGCTTCTTTCGTTGGCCGTGGTTTGCTATCTATGGGATGCTGTCCAGTCGACAGCTACATGTCATTAACTTTGGTAAGGAAAAGAAATCCAGATATACTGTCTAGTGGGGTGACAGAGAGGTAATAAACAATCATACATTTTATGGTAGAGGTGGGTATTAACCACAAAAATGTATGTAGTTTGGTTCATGGATGAACCATGAACGAAACCATTAACTGAACTGAACTGAACCAGTTTGCTGCTTTATGAACCAGTTCAGTTCGTGGACCCAGCAAACCATATTTAAAGGGACCCCAGTCTCTTTAAACAAAGTTTTCAGTAAGTTGCAAAAACAGCTCCCCACGATTCAGCTGTTTTGTGCTTTGTTGTAATGTCCCTTTAAAGTGTAAAGAGACTGCACAAGAAAGCTGGAAAATGAGGAGCAGCCAGTCTGCAGTCAGGGCTGGGCACTGCTTCAATAGAGGAAACTCCCATCCATCACTTGGTGATCCAGGAGAACCTGGGCATTCACCTCATTTCCTCCCAGTGGTGGAGGAGGCTGGTGACAAAGAAAGGGTGATCAGCTGAGGTGGCCAGCGGTAACGTAAGGAGAAAGCAGAGGTTTAAAAGGACTTGGAGTACCTTTTAATCCCTGCTTTCTGCTCTGACCAAGAACATCATGGACCTCACAAACTGCATTAAAAGTTCTTGAAAGTTCATGATAGTAGATCCATCACAAACTTCTGTTCGCAAACCATGCACAAGACAAAATTCATAATGAATTTTGCTTCTTGGTTTGATTTGTGCCCCTTCCTACTATTGGGCACCAAATTGCTTTATTTTAGCCCCCTCTGTCAACATCACTGTCAAATAAGTACATTGTGTAGCCTCAGGAGATTTTTCCTGATTAGCCCTGGGAATTTTGTTGACCTATATTGTCCACTGGGTATGGATGCATATTTAAACTTGTCCAGATTGAATAGACTTGGATATTTCTATTACTGATAAAAGCTGGAGTGGCTTCTGAAGGGTCTTGTTTACTAGCTTTTTGTTTTCCTTTTCAAATATCTCTGCATTTGACTGATAAAATGCCCCCTTCCTGCTTCCCAGCTGTTTGCATTATCCTTTTCTCCTCCCATAAAACTGAAACTTAGCTCTCTGTCTCTCTCTCTGTCTCTCTCTGTCTCTCTCTCTGTCTGTCTCTCTCTCTCTCTTTTTTTTTTTTTACAAAAATGGGAAAGTTTATTCTTCCCCTCCTCCCAAGTACTTGCTTCTGGGCTCCATTGTTCAACCTTCCTGTGAGAATTTTGCTGAACTCTAAGATTTGGCAAACTTTGCACTTTCTAAACATATCTTTTTTTTTTCTCCATAAAAAAATGGGAAAATAACCAAAACACATAAAGCCGACAGATGGAAAACTTCATAATGCCACTGCGGCCACATAGGAGAAAGTAATTTAAAAAGTAAGATGGGAGTAAGGTTTTTATTATGACAATTATAATTTGAGAAGCATTCGCAGGTAGGTGCAGAGCTGATATAATTTAGTACACCGTCACAAAACCAATTGTTTAACTCCTACTGGCCAAGGCTGGGTCTTTGACATTTTCAGATTCCCCCCTCCCCATCCCATTGTACTTTCCATTTAACAGGCAAACAAATTAAAAAATGAGGCAAAAAGCATGGAGAAAAAAGATCAAGGAGGAAGAATCAATATTAAGAATGGAGGCATGAAAATGCTCTTCCCGTTTCATTCCTAGTTCTGGACAGCTATTGATCTGCTAATATTTTTTCTCAACATTTCTGGAAATGTACTGTAAATGTCCTTTATTTGTTTTCCACTGAGATATCATGAAAATTAAGCCCAGCCCTTGTTGCAGGGACCTGCTGCCTTTTACAGCTAAAGAGAAAACAACATCAAAACTCAGAGCAAGAGACCACGACGGAGCCCGTATCAAAGCGCCTGTTGGTTTAATTGAAAATACACAATTTAACATGGCTAATGATAGACATCTTGCCGATCCATAAAGTTTCCACAGTCTGAACACTGGTTGTTGTGAGTCCTTTATTGGAAAGGGGCACACGTGCATGTGCTTGTGTACAAACACACACACAAGTCTCACAATAACTGATCAACAGGAGCAGCCTGCTCAATTGTTTTCGGATACCAGCATAAATCGACACATAGTTCATGCTTGGATTACTGCAACTGATCCCCTCTATCATTTTCCTTTCTGTAAAGCGTCACTTAGAAACCCTTTAGTCCCCAAAGCAATCTTTTGCTGCCATTCCCTATTCCTTCGTATAATCAGCCATGAGCTAATCACCAACCCTGTTCATTTTAAGTTAAAGAGTTTATGGTGAACAGTTACAAATGCCTTTTGCATGAGTTTGCATTGGGGGTCTGCAAAAACTGCCATGGGCAAAGACACCATCTAATTGGTAACCCTTAACAGTGCTAGGGCCCACTTAGACAAACATCAAAGGGGGAAGAGGGGGAGGAGGAGGAGAAGAAGAAGAAGAGTTGGTTCTTATATGCCACTTTTCTCTACCTGAAGGAGTCTCAAAGTCACCTTCCCTTTCCTCTCCCTGCAACAGATACCCTGTGAGGTGGGTGAGTCTGAGAGAGCCCTGATATTACTGCTTGGACAGAAAAGCTTTATCAGTGCTGTGGCGAGCCCAAGGTCCCCCAGCTGGCTGCATGTGGGGGAGTGCAGAATCGAACCCAGCTTGCTAGATTAGAAGTCTGCACCCCAACACCAAACTGGCTCTCTAATAAGATGTTATTAGAAGGCAGCATTTATTTATGACCAATGTAGATGATTTGTAACTTCTGCTCAGTGGAGTAGTTATGCAACAAGGACTGGTGTGGAGAGAAGTAGAACTCAGGGTATGTCAGGACATGCATGTGTGAAACCACAAGAGCTTTGCCCTGCATGGAATACAGTCAACTCAGGCATGGTTAGAAAGGAATACAGTGGAGCTATCTTCCTGAACAGCCATGCATAGGCAGCTGAACAGTCGACCCAATCACCCCCAAATCAGATCCTTGTTTGTAACCAGCGACCAGGACTTGAACTGAACCAGTGGATGTTACTCTATTCTGGGCCACATTTTGACTCTTAATTTAAAGACCCTTATGTCACATTTTTGGAAAATGTGGAGTGTCTTCAGTCCAGTGAGAAACTGGCAGCTGGCCTCATGGCATGGCCAGGTTCTCAAGATGTAAACCCAAACCGTCTGTAAGTGGGGATGGTTCAACTCCACTGGGAACAGAGGAAAAGCTAGGCTCTCTATGGGACAGTGGGAGTGGAGTGGCACAGACAGGAGGTAGCCCAAAGTGCTGTTAGTACCAGGAGGCAACCTCGTTGGACCTCCAAGTGCATCAACCTAAGCAGAGATACACCCAGCTATGGATATTGCCTTATTTGTAACCAGCTAGTTGATGATGATGATGATGATGACGATGATGATGATGACGATGATGATGATGTTATCTGTTTAGTCATGTCCAACCCTCAGTGATTCTATAGGAAAGTTTTCTCCATTTGTCTCTGTCAATGACTGATTATTTCAATTGACTCATGATCATCCCTGTGTTGGCTTTGATCATGTTGAGCCAGCGGATCCTTTGGCGACCACGTTTCCTTTTACCGCTGATCATGCCGAACGTTAATTATTTTTCTAGCGAGTTTGATCGTATGATGTGTCCCAAGTAAGTGAGCTTTAGCCGCAATATCTTCCCTTCCAATGACACAGTTGGCCTGCTCCTCTCAAAAACCATCTTGTTGGTAACTTTGGCTGTCCATGGTATTCACAGCATTTGTCTCCAACACCATAATTCAAAAGCATCTATTCTCCTCCTATCTTCCTTCTTCAGGGTCCAGCTTTCGCATCCATAGGTTCTTATGGGGAAGACAATAGCATTGACTTGCCAGCACTTTGTATTAAGGCTGATATCCTTACTCTTCCATAGTTGGTTCATACCTAACATTGCGTTCTGGCCCAGTGTTATTCGCTGTTTGATCTCACGGCTGCATCCACCACTTTGATTGATCATAGAGCCAAGAAAGATGAAATCACCAATACATTCAATGTTCTCATTGTCAATCATGAATTTGGTGCTAGTGCCAGTAGTTGTCATGATCTTGGTCTTTTTGATATTTTAGGTATAGTCCCCTCTTTTCACTTTCTTCTTTTAGTCTCTTTATCAGCTAGTTACAAGTTAGCAAATGGTCCCATCAGCAAGAGAATCCAGCAGTAGTCATCATCAGGGCAGGAACCACCTACTCTGTGGGGCATGTCAGGCCAAGGAGAAGCTGCAGGCCAACTCTCACTCAGAAGCCTCCAGACCGAAGGGGTCTGAAACAGTGACGCTAGAGGGGGTTGTAAGCCGGCCAAGTCTAGGTCATGGTGGCTCCCTTCCTGGCTTTCAGGGACAGCAGTCTGATGGCTCTGAAAAGCAGACATACTTTGGTGTGAATGAGGAGGGGGTTTGCTCTTGTCCACCTGACCAATACTGACGTGATAGCATGGTGTGCACATATCTAAGACCTTGGAGTACCATTGCTAGTCAGGGGAGATGAGACTGACCTTCATGGGTAAGTGTTCTGACTCATATAAGGCAGATAGGAAGAAACCATCGCTTAGTGGCAGAGCATCTTCTTTGTATGCAGAAGATCCCAGGTTCAATCCCCAGCACATCCAGTTTAAAAGGTCAAATAGTAGATTATATGCAAAACCTCCACCTAGGACCCTGGAGAGCCCTGCTGCCAGTCAAAATAGACAAGACTGACAATGATAGACCACAGTTCTGACTCAGTGCAAGCCAGCTTCCTGAGTTCACATGCATTCGCAACCAGCTAGGGACGAGTGGTTACATCTCAGTCTCAAAATCCAACTACTCACTGTTGTCGCTTTGGTTAGAACTGTGGTTTCCTGAAACAGAGGATTAGTTCAATATCAAAAACTACTTTGGTGTTTGGGTCATGCTGAGACTGGGATCTCAGCAAATGCCTCTCCACATCCCTCTGTAGTCTCCCAAGGAAGGAAAGTAATATTAATATTAATTCATACTCAATGACAAAGGATTACTATAGATGTAATGCATAGGAAGTATATGGAGAAGATTAGGACAGGAGCACAAAGGGGTAAAAATTTCATGACTGCAGCAAAGTGTAAGATTTTAGAGTCTTATTATTATTGTTAGGAGTGAGCTGGCTTGTTTTATGTCCACAGCATCCATAAACTACACAAATTTAGAACTACCGAAAGACTGCTTGGCTCCCCACCAAGAAATTTGTGCTGTAATATTCCACCAAAAAGTCCTTCTTTTTCCCTGGGCTATAAATTTGCACATTTCGCTTGGGGAAAACAGAGAGGATGTAAATTCTCAGTTTTTATGCTTCTTTCTTTGGGTTTGTCCCCATGTTATTCCAATGCATCAAAAGCCTGTCCATAAGTTTTCTATATATGGTGACCTGTCACCAGTGGAAGAATGCTGCCTTCCTTGCATTGCTGTGTTGTCCTGAAATGTATGCAAACACAGGCAGAGGCCTTGAAGGACACTGTGCTTCCCGCACTGGAAGGAGAACAGGGAGACTCAGTGATTTGGTGAGCAGCCTAGCAGTCCTACTGGGCCCAGTTCAGCAAAAGAGAAGTAAAATAATTGCGCTGCAATTATTAAAACAAATCTTCATTCAGCCCAAAAGTGGCCAAATTGTGATTCCTCAGATGTCTGTGGACTATAATTACCATGAGCCTCTGCCAGCATGGCCATCACTGCCTTACCTTTACTTGCCCAAGTTGTCCACATGAATCCACCTGCTATGGTAACCTGAAAGTTAGATTATTGTAATGCCCTCCATATGGGTCTGTCCTTGAAGTCAACTCAGGCTCCGTTTGGTACAGAATACTGTGGCTCAGTTAGAAGAAGCAGAAGCAGAAGCAGCAGAAGCAGGAGCAGAAGCAGAAGCAGAAGCAGAAGCAGAAGCAGGAGCAGAAGCAGGAGCAGGAGCAGAAGAAGCAGAATGTGAAAACAAATGAAAACATGAAAACAAATAGTGAAAATATGAAAACAAATAGTGAGGTTTCTCCCTGGTTGGGCTCTCTGAGATAAAGATGCTGGGCTATGGTTCTTTCCTCCTCCCTCTCCTTCCTATTTTTCCTTCTGGCCTCTACAGTTCTTTGCAGAGGTCATGCTTCCATTGCATCTGCTCGGCAGTCTGGAGAGCCATGCTGCCTTTTATCTAGGGATCATGCACACAGGCCAGTCTGCACTCCCCTTCCTTGCAGAGAGGATGCATCCTGGTAGTGATGCCTACCCACAACCTCTCTGTCAAGGCTGCCTTAGAAGGTCCCCCTCACTGCTCCCTCTCACTGGTGAACGTTGAGCAGCCACTGGACAGATCCTTATCAAGGTTGCTTTAGGCTGATCCTGCATTGAGCAGAGGGTTGGACTGGGTGGCCTGAATGGCCCCTTCCTGCTCTAGAACTCTATGATTTTATAAGTATTCCCTTGGGCATGGCTGCAATGAGGAGGCCAACAACTGGTTTAGCCCTTGAATCAGAGCCATTTAAACTACTACTACGGAGCCATTCTACTACCTGTGGAAAGCCATGGGAAGCAGAAAGGCTAGGTTTAAATGGTTCTGAACCCTTCTGCCCCAATTTTCTGATCACTGTGGCTTTTTGCATCAAGTAAAAAGCAGAGTGTTAAATGGCTGGGAGGCATTTTACCCCTTTCTTTCTGCTGGGGGTAGAGATTTCTGCTATTTAAATTCCTGTTTTCTGCTCTTTATGAACCATCACGAACTTCATTAGAATTCATGGAAGTTCGTGGAACTCCATGAACCAGAAAGCAGTCAAAATTTGTGATTAACTTTTATTCAGGAGCTGTTTCGTGTACATCCCTACACACGGAAATATTTAAAGATACATTTTACCTGAATAGAGTGTGCAGCTATGAGACAACCAGTGTACTTAGTGGATGGAACTTGTAAATAGTTTTTTAAAATCTCTCCACCAAACTAAAAATGTTAACATTTATCATGGAAAGGTGTTGCTTTGAGACATTCTCATAGTCTGCCCTAAATGGCCAATACATGAATGAATGGGGATTTATACAGAGGTGAGGCAGGGTTTTAGTTGCATTTCTGACATTCAAAGTTCTGGATTTCTTAGCTGTTGTGGAGAATAGCTTGCTCTTTCTACTAGAAAATTTTTATTTTTATTTTCCAGAGTTAGAGACAGTGAAATACATGCAATCTACATTGTCAGTAGCTTGCTCTTTCTGTTTTAACTTTTGGAGATCAGTTGCTATTCCAGGAGACCTCCAAACCCCACCTGAGAGGCAGTCTGCCACTGCTTTGCTGTACAAGGCTCAGTAGGTAAGGTTTCCAACCTCCAGATGGGAGCTGGAGATCTCCAAGCATTGCAGATGATCTCTAGGCGGAAATGGCATTTTTGGAGGGTGGACTCTACGGCACTGTACATCGTCAAGGGGCTTCCTCTCCCCAAACCTCACCTTCCCTTAGCTTCAACCCCCAAATATCCAGGTATTTTCCAATCAGAGATTGGAACCCTGGCCAAATGCTTCCTTTTGGCCTGGCCTGGCCCAGGTGGAAGAAAAGGCCCTTGGTTCACTGGGACAAGATCTGGTGGTCATGATGGCTGGTCTGCTGCTGCTCCTTGTTGTAGTATGGCTTCTCGTAGCATGACCTGAATGCCGGGTATTCTCATACACACACCCTCACATTACTGCACCGTCTACTTTCTGTTCTAAGCTTCCATGCATTAACCATTGGCCACACGACCCAATGTCAGTTCCCCAATGCTGCAGGCTGGAAATGCCACTGTCAGAATTTTGGATCAAGCAGCTGTGGGCATGGAGATTCAAGATGCAAAAGGCACTGATTTGTATGTTGACGGGGTCAGACACACACCTGTCTTCCTTGCACAACTTCTTATGTTTTCTTCCTTTGAACAGTGCCCCACAAGGGAGCACCACATCTGGCCATCATTATGGGATAATTTTAGCGTGATGTTATGTCTGTAATAAGTATGACCCTTGTTCTGAATAATATACTTGTTTTCTAGGCAGTCAGAATCATGTCTAGGTCTTGATTTCACGTGTTATTATATTTTCTATGTACAGCCTAGTTCATAAACACAGTCAATAGATCCTTGGTTATTCAAGGTGGAGTGCATGCATATTAATATCCTAATGATCTAGTTTTTTCCTATGTCACTCTAGACATCCCCATGGGCTAAGTCTGTGGCATAGCCTTATGCCCTTGCTTGACTTCAGAAGGTACTTGGGTCACCAGATCAAAAATGCCCTCCCTTGTGAGAGTCGTAGCACACCTGCAATGAATAGGACGTGGCACTGTCATTTCATCAGAAGCAAGCTCTTCAGTCTCTCGAGGTGCAGACTGTTGCTCCATTGACACACACAACACGAACCTCCAGCTCCTCGCCGAGGATTATGAATCTAAATAAATACATATTTTCATTTTTGCATAGTGTGTTCAGCTTCAGGATCCAGTTTGTCAAGGGATTCACAGGAGAGGGAGGGGTGGGAAAAGACGGATGGGCAACGGGACTGCAGGTGGTGAGGCAATAGGTACTTATGGGGCTTGTCACCCTTTTGTAATCATTATGGGCTGATTTTTAATGTGGAGTTCTGTCTGTAATAAGTCTGACCCTTCTAAATGAAATACGCCTTTTCTAGGCAGATGGAATCCTACGTCTAAACTAACGTTAATAGTCTTTTGCTGCTTTAGCAAATATTAAAGAAAACTCTGAGTTGAATGTTCTCCAGGTCAAGTTTCATCTTCAAAGTAGTGATGATAGAAGGATATGCTCATCTTGCAGCTCAAGGTTGAATACTGAATCAAGTTCAAGGTTTTGGAACTAACCTTCAAGGCCATACATGCCTACTTTGGACAGCAGGGCTTAAAGAACAGGGCCCTCTCGATGCATCACAAATCCTAGGTGCAGCTCTATGAGGGTTGGACTTGTCTGCCCTTTTTGTCCTCCCCTTTTGTTTATATATATGTTGTTGAAAATGGTTTCAGTCTGCAGATTATTATTGGTGGCTCTGGTAATTTATTGTATCACTTTTATGCAATGGATACAAATTATACACAGGGAAGATGGTATTTAGAGGTAGAGTAAACGTTATTTATATGTATAACAAATAGGACTGATTTACTGATATACAAATAATGTTGGGGGAAATGTATATTTTATGGGCAAGATTAGACACAGAAAACAGTACAAAAGAGAAGCTCAAGAGTTTGTTTTGGACATGAGAGAAGCAAAATGGTGATGGTGGGGGGGGGGAGGATATTCAGTAGAAATCTGCTATTCTCAAACGCTTGCCATTTTTGCCCATGCTTTATTCACCAGTAACAAACACGGAGCCATTTTTTTTTCTTGACAGAGCATTCGTCGACCTGTTCATGGCTGTTTGGCAGTTTGCATCAATTATTCCTTTCTATCTGTACACTGAGCCTCTTGTGGCGCAGAGTGGTAAGCGGCAGAAATGCTGTCTGCCCATGAGGTTAGGAGTTCAATCCCAGCAGCCGGCTCAAGGTTGACTCAGCCTTCCATCCTTCCGAGGTCGGTAAAATGAGTACCCAGCTTGCTGAAGGATAAATGGTAATGACTGGGGAAGGCACTGGCAAACCACCCCATATTGAGTCTGCCATGAAAACGCTGGAGGGCGTCACCCCAAGGGTCAGACACGACCCGGTGCTTGCACAGGGGATACCTTTACCATTAACCGTACACTGCACTGGATTTCTACAGCTCTTCCTGCTGTCTTGCTGCTCATGTTGGCAGGTATTTCTTTAAAAAATAAACAGTTGTCTTTTGTAAGCTGTAAAAATCTGACATAAATACATTCCATGTCTTAAGCAAATCCTACTGTTTGGTGTTTGTCTAAGTAGTCCTAAGGAATGTGAACGGCTGCTGATCTATTTGGATCTGCTTTTTTCATGCACTGTTTTGCAGAAACCTGATATAAACCTGTTTGGCAGGCCTTAAAGGTAAAGGTAAAGGTATCCCCTGTGCAAGCACCGAGTCATGTCTGACCCTTGGGGTGACGCCCTCCAGCGTTTTCTTGGCAGACTCAATACGGGGTGGTTTGCCAGTGCCTTCCCCAGTCATGACCGTTTACCCCCCAGCAAGCTGGGTACTCATTTTACCGACCTCGGAAGGATGGAAGGCTGAGTCAACCTTGAGCCGGCTGCTGGGATTGAACTCCCAGCCTCATGAGCAAAGCTTTCAGACGGCTGCCTTACCACTCTGCGCCACAAGAGGCTCTTTGGCAGGCCTTAGATGCTGAATTATATGCATGGCTCTTTTTTGGATCAGCCAGGTGTCTGTAGTTGCACAGTACTGCAAAAAAACAACGCAAGCCTGTTCTGCAGGTATTGATGTAATCTAGAGCTGAACCAAACAGAGCAGGTGACCAGCTCATGTCTATCTAACATGTTCACTGTGAAATTTATGGGATTCCCTAAGTGAAATGGGGAAATCCTATTACATTTCTCAGCAAAGTTGTAAAAAGTGATCATATGCCTGAGTTCACATGGGAGGAGATAATCTCTTAGACCAGGGGTAGTCAACCTGTGGTCCTCCAGACGTTCATGGACTACAATTCCCATAAACCCCTGCCAGCAAACCATTGCAGGGGCTCATGGGAACTGTAGTCCATGGACATCTGGAGGACCATAGGTTGACTACCCGTGTAGATGGTTTGGGATCAAGCCATACAGGATATTCAAGGTCACTTGGAATGGGACTTGGAAACAAACTAGGAGCTGGTAGAATTGAGTCAGTAGCTCTTTGTGGCAAGTCTCTATTCACATTTTGTACTAACTGAAGTTTCCATCTGTTCTTCTATAGCAGTCCCCTTGTCAACAGGTTACAGCAGAGAGCTATGGGAATAACTAAGGCATGTGTCACTGCAGCTTGGTCTACTGTCTCTGAAAATTACTGCAACTGAGGAACACACCTGAATTCAGGAACACACATTCCTGGCCACATTCCTGTATTTTGCTTTTGAAGTACGGTGCAGCGTATTCTGTTACAATCCCCGCAAATACAATTGTTTAAAAGACTGAAAAGCTATAGAAATTAAATGGTTTAAAGCCCTGGTTGATCATCTGGTCCTAGAAGACAATGACAAAGTATACTAGGCCCAAAATCCATAATGGCTTTTGGGTAGGGGTAGTCCCCATCCTGAAAATTGAAACTGCTCTAGAATCTCTATGAAATTATGAATTCACTGGCGAGCCTGATCTCATCAGATCTAGGAAGCTAAGCAGGATTTGCCTGCATTTGTAACTTGGATGGGAGACCCAAAGGAAAGTCCAGAGTAGCTACACAGAGGGAGGCAATGGGAAGCTAACTCTGTTCATTGCTTGCCTTGCAAACCCTGTGGGGCCACCATAGGTCAGCTATTAGATGCCATTTTCCACCCTGCACGCTGAGACCTGGGAGCATTAATCCCAGGAAAGAAAAAAAAAATGGACTTGACTATTTGACCAAGAAGTGACATCATTGACAAGGTCTACTTGGCTTCAAAGAGGCGACTCCCACCTGTCTCTCTAGGTTTTGCCTTTTGGGTCTGAGTTTCAGAAGTATTACTGACAAAGCTCAGATTCTGTTCACAGAGACAGCAAAACAATCCCTTTGGGTGTTCACAGTACAGTAGACAGTCTTTCAATTAACACAGACCAATTCTGAAAATTAGATGCTGAGGACGACTTAACAGAGAAAACTGCGTTTTGCATCCCACTTGAAAGGTTTTGCAAACAAAAAAATCCAGTAGAACGTTAAATGTAAACATTCATGATCCATGACGTCTTTGGTGCAAATAGTATCGATAGAACATAGTATCGATAGAACAGCTCGCTGTTCAGCCAGGGGTCATGGAGCAGTTAATAGCCAGCAAATACTTTGATCCTGATGGCATCACATCTGGTGTCTGTCAGTATTCCATTTCAAGAGTGGAAGCACAAAATGTTTTCGCGAGAGGTAGTAAAAATGCACTTCCTGTCTTTCTTTACGTTTCTCTCATCCTTGGTGGATTTATTGTGGCCATTGAGCAAATGAGTGGCGGAGTGATGTTTCTTTTAATAAACATGGGACCAATAATGTTCTCTGGATGCTTCTCCAGGAAATATTGGAAATAAAGTCACCCAAACAAAAAAGGTTTGACAAGGAAGACTGGGTCTTGTTTTTATGGGCCTCATGAATTCCAATGAAACTGACTATTTAGTATACACTTGTTGAAGAGCAGAGCTGGAAGGAACTCAGAAATCATTTATTCCAATGTGTATCACCAACAGCTCCAAGCCTGGCTGAGATCAGTAAATTTGAGTATGATGCTTCTTTAGTCAAAAACACTACAGACTACAGCCACGAGAGACCCAGATATACAGGATTCTTACTGTTCATGTGTAAAAGTGTGTGTGTGTTTTCCCTATTACAACCAGACAGAACAAGGATGGTTTAGGATGGTTAGGGCTGATCCTGCGTTGAGCAGGGGGTTGGACTAGATGGCCTGTATGGCCCCTTCCAACTCTAAGATTCTATGATTCTATGAACAGGGGTAGAATAGATCCTGTGCAAGCTTGAGACAACAAGCATGCAGGAGATCTCTGGCTGATTCTCTTCTACTTGCCTGCCAGGTAGATTTATGGGGTTGGAGTTATACTCCCTCCTGTGAAGGTGCCCTCAGGAAAGTGATTTTGGGGAAAATGACAAAGGGTCGTTATTTTGCAAGGTACAGGTATAGGAGGTTCAGGAGTGTATGGAATGGATCCTGTGCAAGCTAGAAACAATAAACTTGCAAGGGATCTTCAGCTGACTCTTCTCTACCTCCCCACCCCAAATTTGGTGAGGATTGAATTTACAGGGTCTGATTTATGCCCCCTCAGCCAGAAGGTGCTCCTCTTCTTCCTTGTTTCTAAAGGAGTGGAAAAGGACAGCCAAAAACCAAGCAATGGCGATAGAAGCCCAGCAGAATAGAATCAAAGTCTCAGAGAACCTCTACAGTAGAAACTGAAGGTGGGGGCATTTTTGCAAATTCAGCAGAATCAGTGCAATGTGCCCAGCAGGACCACTGATACTGTCACAGAGAAAATAAAACAGGTCCATGGTCTAACCACAGCATCTCTGCAGTAGAAACTAAAGGGGTGGTGGTGTATTTTTGCAAGCCCAGTAGAACCAATGCAGTATACTTCTGACCAACAGAACTCAGTGCCATTGTGGCAATGCCAATAGGACTGATATCTAGTACAGATTGTACTCCAAGTGGGGTTTGCAAGTCCAACAGAACCCATGTGATGCACTAGTGTCCTACAGAACCCAGTGCCAATATGGCAATGCCAGCTCAACAGGACTGATGTCAAGCACAGGATCACGCATCGAGCAAGGGAGGTTGCAAGATCAGCAGAACCAGCACAATTTCGTAGTGCTTAGCAGAACCCAGTGGCACTGCTAGCTCAATCACATTCCAAGCAAGGGGGGTATTTGACAAGCCCAGCAGAACAAGTATAATGTACTGATCTCAACGCACCGAGCAACAAAACCAAGCAAGGGGGGTCATGGGATTTTACAAGTTCAAAGGAAGGCTGGCAAACTAAAAATAAAAAAACTCTTGAAACGAACTACTTTGAAACTGTGTTTCCAAGGCTGGAGAATTTCACCACACACATACACTTGCTCTGACATTTGGCAAACATTTTGTTTCAGTGGAGAGTGTCTGGAAGTATATCCATTCCTAAACCTGCATGAACCTTCACAAGCAGCTGGAAAGTTCATGAAAAATTTGTGCCAGTTGACCTGCCATGACCTTCACTTTGTGAACTGCAAACCTGCTGAAATTCAGCATGAACTTTAGTTTGTGAGCCAGTTTGCACCCCGCCATCAAGGGAGAAATTTGGGAGGGTAAAGGCCAGTCCCAAGGAATGTGACCTTACTTGGATAAGAAATCTCAGGATGGAGGAGAGATTTCAAGCAGAAATATGTGGCCTATTGTAACCAATAGAAATTACTACTGAACTCGCTATGAAGCGCTTTACATCCAATATTAAAGAATATAACCCATTTTTTCTATATGACCAGCATCTCAAAAGGGTGCCAGCCTATCTTAAAATTCACATAATCATCTCTAAGTAGTGTTGTGGCGTCAGATTCAAGGCTGTCAGTGGGTCTACAACAAGAAGCAGAGGTAAGGTGGAAATTCAGCCTTGGGCACCACTATTCTGTTTGGATCACAGCAGGGAACAATAGGAAGATCAGTCACACCTGCTTCTATTGCAGACAGATCACCTCTGCCTTCCCTTCCCTTGTCCATCCTCAGCTGCCCAGAAGCCATTTCAAGGAGATGTATATTGAGGCTGGCAATCCACAACAGCAAGCCCAAATCATTCCTAGCAGATGATCAATACCTCAGGTGCTGACTCCTAGCTCTGAACTTTATTCGACCCCTGTAGGTTTTCTGCAGTTTGGCCACCATCCCTTAAGCAGTAGAATGGAGCACCTGTTCTTTCCAAGAGCAATGTTAATTGAAACACTGAGTTTTACTTCACAGCATATACAAATATTATCCCAACTACAGGAACATTTGAACTACCAGAATGTGAGAGTGGATCGATAATTCTTCTATTAGATAATTGAAACATGCCTCTTGATTTACACTAATGTACTTGTTAAGCAATAAGTAATCAGGCCAAAGGCTGGGCTTGCTAGAGGGGAGGAAACATTTGATTTAATGTTCTGTGGGTATTCACAAAATGAGGTGGTTTGGATCTTGTACTTCTAAAGGAGGAAGGCCAGCATCAGGATCTGATATGGTAGAAAAAAGGACATATCCTCTACTAGAGAATCATGGGCCACCTTGCTATGGAACAAACACTGAAAAAGAGAATTGTGCTCTTCTGTCTTTCCCCAGGCACCCCTTCCAATGGCTACAACAATACAGTTGGGGCTTTGGAGGTTATCTCCCATTTTCTGCTAGGATGCCAGAGGACATGTGCTTTTCTGCCAGCACTTATGCGGTTAAAAGGAGAGTGAGACATTCACATCCCATCTTCTCCAGCATAGCTTCAGTGAGTGGGCAGAAGGGAACTGAAATTGTTGCCATGTTGCCCTTAAAGAGAGAGCAGAGGTGAGAGTAATACATTCCCATGCACTAGTTGTGCTCCTCAGACACCCTTCTTCTTGCCCTCTTTTAGGACTATCCAGCAGTCCCCATTGAACTCTCAATAAGCAGACTCTTTGAAAGGAATCTCTTCATTGGAAACAGTAACAGAGAGCAAGATGTTTCCTTGCTAGAACTAAACAACAGGCTTGCAAACATACCTTTATGTTTCCCCAGTGGCACCCCCTCCAATTTGAATTCTGGCATGCAGAACAATGTACCAGGTACAAAACTTTCTCCAGGGAAAGTATATACCTTTAAAACTAATTAATTAATTAATTACTTAATTAGTTAAGGAGAGAGCCACAGGGGGAAGAGGAGACCTCCAACAGAGTGGTCCAAGGATGCGTAATAACTTGTCAAATTAAACTGGTTGACACCCATTTCTCTGTCTCCGTCTCCGTCTCCGTCTCCGTCTCCGTCTCCGTCTCCGTCTCTGGTTTTCTGTATCTATTTCTGTCTGTTTCTCTGTGTCTATATCTATCCATCTGTTTGTCTAGTACACTTTTGTCTCTCCCTTCCTCCAGGGAGCTCAGGGACATGGTTCTCCTTTCCCTCATTAGACCCTCACAGGAACCCTGTTGGGTGGATTATGCTGAGAGCATGAGCTACTGGTTCTGCACACGTGACACTACCCAGCCAACATTATAACAGTGCAGAGATTTGACCTTGGGTCTCCCAAGTTCCTAGCCCTTTCCCCTGCTACTATACTGCACTGGCTATTAGTGTTCCAATTGCCACCCAAAAAGGAGACAGACCCTCCGTCTCTAGCCAAGCAATGGGGTCATCTGGGGAGGAGCCCAGTGGAGTATTCCATAACAGAAACTTAGTGCTGCCCAGCGATGGAGCCAGACTTTCTTCTCTATGGATAGAAATTGCTGGAAAAAAACAATTATGGAATCAGCTTTGTTGCGTCTGGAAAGCTGCCCAATTCTGTTCCATTATCAAAACCAGAAGGGGCTTCAAATGGAGCCACCTTCCAAGATAATTTCCATAAGGAGGTTGAAAGCAAACAAGCCCAGCTGCCCACTTTGGCCACAGTGCTGACCCAAAAGTGGTTCCTCTCTTGTTTTGCTCGCAATTTGTCTCTGCTCGGTTGGGATAATGGAATCAATCCTGCTTACGACTCTTGTTAAGGTGCAGCACCCTCGACCCTGACGAAGCCTAGCACAGCCCTCGCTCTCTCTCTCTTCCTGGGAAAGGAGTTCATTTTCCATCACAGGGAGAAGATATTTTCCCCTTCCTATGTAATGTGCATCAAAACATGAAACCAATAATGACTCTGGGCCTGGCGAGGCCAGGGAGTTAATTTCTGCAGTTCAACTAATGAAATGGCAGGCAGGCAGCAAAGAGAAGGGGAGGCTCTGGGAGTCACATGGGCAGCCTAATTAATCCCTGCCTCATTAAGAAATGGTGGCATCTTAAGGACATGCTAATAGGAGCCTCTGCTCCCTGCGGCAGGCTGCTGTGCGTTTTCCTGACCTCAGCTCCCAACACTAGACTCTATTAGGAAAGCCTTTCTAATTGTTTGTGCTCCTTGCTGTGAGTACTAAGAATCATGCTCAGCACTTCTTTCATGTCTTCAAACCCACCACTTTAAAGCATTTGCCCCAGTAGGCATGCCATCTCACTGGTGCTTACAACTGTCCTGAAAGGTAGGCTATCACTATGATCATTTCATGACTTTTCATGACTTTTACAAAGACCATGCAGGACCATGCAGAATCCACTACATTGCAAGCATGTGCCATCAAAGGAGGAAGAGTTCTGACCTTTATGGTGGTAAGACCTGGCCAGTGTACAGCCAACCAAGAGAGCTGGAGAGAAAGAACACAAGCTGAGCACCAAGAAGCATTCCATAATAATGACAAGTAGGGATGGGTGATTCAGCTCAGATAAGCATGGAAATACTCAAATCAATGCTGATTCGAGTACTTTTCAGTCTTATCAAACATCCCATCAATTTAAACAAGCTAAATCGGAGAAGCCCAAAGTGACTAAGACTTGATTCAACTGAATGAGAGACCCCATTTGGCAGACTCCTCGGAGAAACCTGTGCCCTGCCTGGAGGGCATGCTGGAGCTGACAGCAAACCAAGGTGGTTGGGTGCGGAACTGAGAAGTCAGCTCTATGCCTGGGGGGCCCTGACCCTGCTAGGGCCAGCTTAACAGACACCAAGCCTGTCTGTTGTCCTCCCTGCACAGTCTGGGCTTGTTGGAGGCATTTAAATGGACTTAGCTCTATTCATTCATTCATTCATTCATTCATTATATTCATATACCACCCTCCCTGGAGGTTTAAATATCTGCTGAGCCACCAAACAGCTGATTCCCCAGCAGGATCAGCTGCCTAGCAGCTGATTCAGCTGAATGGTTTGAGTTCCTGAATCAGTCAAACTTGAATCAATGTACTGAATGATTCAGTTGATTCGAGTTTCACCGAATCAAGAGACTTGAATCTGAAAAGTACCATTACACTTTCCAAGGGTTGGAGCAAAGGAGGATTTCTCTTCTTCGCCTTGACCCAGCATCCTGTTGATTGTTTTAGCTTGCATACCATAGAGGTTTGCCATAAACCTCCATCCTTGTCTCTAGTTCCCCTGACCCTTGAAAAACTGAGAAGTACAAGGGGGGAAAGGCCAGAAAATGGCCTCTATAGTGATGTTCTATTAATCTCCCCTTGTCTCTATGGTCTTTAGCAGAGAGTCACTTAAAAATGGTATCAAATCTTCCTCAAACTCTTCCTTCCTCAGGCATTACTCTCAAAGTCTCCCAGCATTTGCTGAAGCAATGCAAAAAGAGGCAGGTGTACAGTCCTCACTTTGTGCATGAGCAGCCAGGGATTTCAAAAAAGTGGTTAAAAAAGAAACCTCACAGCAGAGAGATCCACCTGAGCTCTCAATAACTAGGATGGAGACTAGAGTTTTAGCGAATTTGCAGAAGGTGATATACGTGACAAGCTTATAAAGGGAAGGGTTCCTCCACGCTCTATTCTGCTGCTCTTGATAGGCTTCGGCTGAAGTGCAGCATCTTGCCTTAGCGTACTAGGGTGAGTTCAGGGCTGTGGTGAGCTTTTCATGAGGGGCTTCCTACTTTGCACACACATCCATTGCTTTGCGCTGGCTCCATTCTGAGCTTCACCGTGGGGTGGAGGGGTGGGCATGCATGTCAGCTTGTCCTCCACTGAATGCCACTACATGGAGAACTGGCTTGGTGCATTATCTAGACAAGGATCTTGGAGACTCGGGTTCCAATCACCAGTGTGAAATGGCAGGCGTGCCAGTCTCCCAGCCTAAGCCTTCCCACAGTCAATTTCCCAGCAACTCCAATTTGAAGGATTTGGTATTAGATGCTGTGAAAGACAGAAACACTGGAAAGCTCCTGTTGGTTGGAACAGACAATACTGATCTTGTTGGACCAAGAGCCTGACTCAGAAAAAGACAGACAGCAACATGTGTTTGTGGTGCTGAAATAGCCCCAGGCCTCTGGCACTGCATTTGCAATGCCCCCTGGGAAGGACTCTGGAGTCCCTCCTGCATCCAGCAAAACCTGCTAATCTATCAGTGAAATGTGGTACTAACTGGCAGTGGAGACCAAGGCTCTCTCTGGGTTGCAAACTGGAAACTCTACTGCTGTGAGGTGGGCAACTTGCATGTTGTGTTCTTTTCTCCAGGCAGTAGACATTAAAAAAAAATCCCAGTTCTTCCAGCCTGCACCGGACAAATATCTGATTCTACAATTAAATGACTCTCAAAAGCCGCCTTCCAGTCTAGCTTCTCTGCTGCCTGGCCTTCCTCGCCAGCCGGGCATCGTTGCTCACTTGATGATCGGATTCTGTTTCCCAGTCACTCCCTCTCCGAGCTCTCATACCAATTTGGCTTCACCTCCCCTATATTCATGCCTCCTGAACACGGCACTTGCTTGTTAGAGCAACCCTAGTGGAAAATCAAATCGGCCAGCCAGCCGCCGCCCACGAGCCGAGGGATTTGTGCTGTGACGTGCCCGTTCAGATAATGCTGCGATCCCCACTGCCTTGGGAAGGTTGAGGGTTGGCTGCCAGAGTGTATTTTTTGTATTTTCGCATGTGTTGCTGTGGTTGTTTATCTGGCAAAGAGAGCAACGGGAAGGAGATGGGTAAAATAATCAGTAGAGGGAAAGGACATCGAACTGCTGCAGAGACTAACTGGGTGGAAAGCCAGGGAGGGAGATACAGAGAGAGGCACTGAAAATAATTGTAGTGAGATATTCTAAAGCTTAAATAGCAGGAGGCAATAAGCAAAAGCCAGCATTTCAGCAAATTTGGGTATTCCTTCTCAGACAGAACTTCTGAGGCTAATAAGTCCTTTAAATCAGGGGTAGTCAACCTGTGGTCCTCCAGATGTCCATGGACTACAATTCCCATGAGCCCTTGCCAGTGTTTGCTGGCAGGGGCTCATGTGAATTGTAGTCCATGGACATCTGGAGGACCACAGGTTGACTACCCCTGCTTTAAATACTGTCAATGTGTCAAAAAGAGGGTTCAGTCTCTGGATAGTTCTCCATGTTTTGTTCCAGCTTTGGGGGGTTGAATTAGTTGGGCAAAGAGCACATGCACCTGGAAGGGCAGAAGGACTATGAAGTCTGGTCAAGCAGCTGACGCTACATCAGCTGCTCAATTTCACCAGTGATCACCACCTTTTCAAGACATCCATAACGCCCTTCCCCACCCAACATTTATTTCACAAGGAGGCTCAGCTGGGCAAGTCTCTGCAGAAAAGGGGTGTCAGGACCCTCCCACCCCAATTGCTCCACTACTATCACAAAATGAGTTTGTCTTCCTGGGAAATTCCTTAGATGTCCCATCATGCCAGCCTTTGTGTTTTCTCCAGCCTGGGAGCTGGCCTGGCCGTCCGCAGCCTCTTCTGGCCACCCAACCGCCCCCATTCCTTCCACTCCGTTCATCCCTCACTGTGCAGCACAAATGGTGTAGTGCAAATGATTTTATCTCCATGCTGTTTTGTATGCTAAACAATCCTGTCTAAGCTCTCGCACCTAGGCGTGAGAAGGAAGAACTGTTTCTTGTTTTAGAGACCAGTAGCACCTTTAAGACCAACAAAGATTTATTCAAGGTGTGAGTTTTCAAGTGCAGGCACTCTTCCTCAGATATGATGGTAGTTCTTTAGTCTGAGGAAGAATGCTTGCACTCGAAAGCTCACAGCCTTCTGTTGGTCTTAAAGGTGCTACTGGACTCTGATTTTGTTGTGCTACTTCAGACCCACACAGCTACCCATTCAAATCTGTTTCATGTTTTCACACTGTTCTGGGATTAAACATGTGGGAAAGCAGAATTGGAGCCTTAATCTTGGGGGCAGGGGGTCTGAAGATATATCTGCCCAGGTTTTCTATTGCTCCTTGTCATTAACAATGCCTACCTGTGATGCGGACAACCTGTAGCTGCTGCCCTGTTTCCCCTAAAGAAACCTACTCCTGATTTCTCTAATGCCTGGGACTCCTGTGTGTCTGTCTTAGAGGGCCTTATATCAGGATTGCTCCCCAGGGTTGTGACACCTGGATTCACTAAGAATATTGCATGAACTAAAACTTGATCATTGCCTAGTGTGTATTTACCCTGAGGAACTTTACTACAGACCCCCAAATATCTTTTGGCTATCCTTTTGATGTAGTGGCAGGGTTTCAGAGTAGGGTCTGGTAAAACTGTCTTCGAATCCCCACAGCCATGGAAGCTCACTGGGTGACCTTGGGTGAATCACACACTCTCAGCCCCAACTACCTCACGGGATAATGCTCATGATGGTAAACACTGAGGTGGAGAGAATGAGGCTACAAGTGCCTGGTGGGTCTGTAAGTGCCTGGTGGGGAGAAAACCAGGGTATGAACAACGAAATAAATGAATACATTCTTCAGATGTTTTACTTCTGGAAGGACACTGAAATTCACTTTGAATTTCATATTAGGTGGAATTTTGGCGGAAACTAAGCTAAATACCACGACATGCCAATGATCAAATACCATCTATTTTTAAATACCATCCCATGACTGTCAAATATCAAATACTGGAATCAGATGCGACTGGGTGTCAGATCCAGGAACTAAATATTCAGAGGGCAGCCAGCAAATATTTGAGCCCATCAAGTGAATATTCCACATTAAAATGTATAATTTAAGATCAGCCGTTTTCCATAATCACTAAACGAATACCTGAAGAGAAGCCTTCTCACAGAAGCCACCCAGGAGACCTTGTACAAGTGCCACGCTGCAAGAGAATTCTGGGACACCCTCAGTTCCTGCAGGGCACATTTAGGAGTTACTGCTATTTCATATAAACTGAGAAAGTGAATTGTCTTTTGGGGAAGGCTGAGCACAATTAATGGTTCAGAAGGACTTCAAGGACTCCGAGGTTTCCTCAAAACAGCCTGAAAACCACGGCCCTGTAGCAGGTTTGGTCACCTTCTGAGACCTTAAGTGTCCTACCCTGGCATAGATGTTATATTCAGAGGCCTTGGTCAGTGTGTCTTACCTTTGGTGGGCAACTACACGAGAAAGATGTAATTCTTAATTGAAACACTATAGGGTTGCCAGACCCCCACCACCAGTGGAAGCAGGGGTCCCCTCCCCCAGCAACTGAACAATTAGCCACCGGAGGGACTTCCCTGGAAAAAGAGCAGGCCTCATTGCCAGTATCGCACAGGAAGTGTTGGCATCACATCAGTGATGTCCAAGTGACACTCTGGTATTTAGCAAAAACTCTGTGGTAGAAGCCAGTTTTAACATAGAGTTTTTGCCCAAATTCCAGAGCATCACCTGGACATCGCTGGTGTGATGATGTCACTTCCTGTGCAATGCTGGCAATGAAGCCTGGACCTTTCTTTTCCTCCAGGGAAGCCCCTGCATGTCCCGCTGGTTGCCAAGATGGACATGGTAGCCCTATAACACCATGACTTTTATATTCACATCCAAGGAAAGTAAATCTTGCCCCCATTCTTGGTGTTTCTTCCGATGCTGAGGATGGTCCTCTTTGATGGGGCTTTTGTTTTATAAGCACTGCTTATGCCTGTGTCTTTACTAACCGAATGGCATCAGTTTTTGGAAGCTACGCAGGGTTAGCTTGGGTGGGAGCCTGGCAGATCCAGGGCTGCTGCACAGAGGCAGACAATGGCAAGCCACCTACAGGCTTGCTGTAAGTCCGCTGCGTCTAAGTAAAACAATAACCCCTTAAAGACTGTCAAAGTTTACTCCAGCTCCAGATTTTGTGCAGCAAAGCCTACTTCTTCAAAGAACTTGACGAATGTATTTCAGTAAAAGCAAAAAACAGCAGAGAGGTAAGTGGGCATAGGTGGGGTGAGAAGTTACAAAGAGAGGCCCGTTTCAAACAATATCCAATCAAATAATAATAATACTAATCAGTCTGTTCCGAGTGGGTGAGGCTGCCCATCTGGAATTATTGTGCTGCTGAAGTTTGTTCGTATTGATGTCTAATTATTCTTAATTGCTTTTGGAATTGTTGGCCCAGCCTTTGTCTTTTAGCTTTCAGCTGGTTTGTGGTTGACTGTGGGTTTGTGTGTGTGTGTGTGTGTGTGTTAGATGTGCTTTATTTTATAAGAGTTGTACATTAACATTGCCTTAATTCTTTGCAACTCATCCTGTCCGGGTAGGGCTGCAAGGACAGGAGGCATATGCTTTTAATAAATAGCTAAATAAGTATTCTCGGGGCCGCTGTGTCTCCCCTAGCAGTGGAACTGCCTGTGACAATTCCAAAGGTTCAACAAGCCCCTGCCAATCGGTCTGACCTAGGAAATAAAGCTCATTATTTCATTCTCTTTTTCTCTCATTGCCTCTCTGCAAATAGCCTCCTTCCTTCTGCTCAGGTGCACAGATGTTTTGCTCGGAAACCCAGCCAGCATTGGCTGCCTGGAAGGAGACTGGCCAAGGATACGTTTTATGGAGCTTTGTACGTGTGCTGAGAATAACACTTAAATTGATTTTAGTGCTCCCTTTCCTTCTTGCTTCCCTCCCCACTTTCCTTTTCCTTTCCCTTTCCAGCTTATGTTGCTACCATTTTGTTGGAGGTTTTAGAACATCTGCTCAGTCCCAGGTTTGACCCCAACAGCTCCAGCTTCAAGGATCAGGCAGTGGGTCACGTGCTGTGAAAGACAGGGCTGGGCACAAACCGCAAGAATACAGTTCAGTTCATGGACAAACCACTACCCCAATGAACTCAGTCAGCCCAGATATGAACCAAACTGGGTTTGTGCCTGAAACAGCTGAGCTGCTGTTCTTTTGATTCCGTTGTTTTGGGCTCTAAACTAGGGGTAGTCAACTTGTGGTCCTCCAGATGTCCATGGACTACAATTCCCATGAGCCCCTGCTGGCAGGGGCTCATGGGAATTGTAGTCCATGGACATCTGGAGGACCACAGGTTGACTACCCCTGCTCTAAACAGCTGATCCATGGGAGGTGGCTGAGCTGTGAGAGGAGCCATAAGAGGCCCAGCTGTTTCTGATCTGAACAACGGAGCGGCTCTCCCCAGAGTCCAGTTGTTTAGACCAGAAACAGCTGAGCTGTGGGGACAGCCTGCCTGGTGTCGCTCAGCTGTTTAAAAGGGCTTTCATGGACAGCCAGCCCTTGGCTGGACGCAATGTAACCCCCTGCTTTCGGGTCCCTGTGGCTTTTGGCATAAAGCAGAAAGCAGTGGCTCTGCTCCCACCCATTTTAAGGAGAGGTTTAAATCCCTGCTTTCTGCTCTTCACAGACCGCCATGAACGGCATCAAAATTATTGAAAGTTCATGGCAGTTCTTCAGTTCACAAATATTGCTTTGTGAATCGCCAACTGTCATGAAGAATTTTAGTTCATCAGGTGGTTCATGCCCTTCCCTAGTAAAAGGCCCCTACCTGAGACGCTGGAGAGCCACTGCTAATCTGAGTAGATCCAACTGATCCAAGACCAGTAGCCTGATGAAATATAAGGCAGCTTCATGTGTTCATGTGCACAAGTACAAATGGTGGCTGGACATGCAAAAGACAGAAAAACACACAAAGATTTTTTAAAGTCAAATTGCAATGAGGAACTTTTACGGAAGCAATTGACTTTTCCATTGAAATGTCATTGATGATGCCTCTTGCATTTCATTCCCTCTGAAGGCAGGGAGGGTGGGTGAGGGAAGCTTTTCCTCTTGGCCTGACTGAAAGCTTCAGAGTGTGCATCACCTCCATTCTTCCACTCCACCCCAAGCTATATTGCTTCTCCTCTGAACCACCCAAATAAATCCTGTTTCCTTGCAGAGATGCAAACCTGCTTCTTAGCCCATTTCCCCACTCTATGATCATAGCCTTTTGCTCCCCTGTCCCCTTTTCTCCCCCTGCACTCTCCTTCTCTAGACCAGGTTGCATGATGTGCCCATTTCCAGAAGGGAGTCCTGGAGTTTGATGAGAGCCAGCATGGAGCAGTGGTCAGAGTGCTGGACTAGGGTCTGAGACACCCAGATGTGAATCCTCTCTCGGAAGAGAAGTGGAATACAAATGAATAAATAAGCAATCTCCCCCTTGTGTTCTGTTCTATGCAGTTTCTACGCCGTTTGGTTTTTTATTGGACAGCAAGACTTGTTAGCCAAACTATCAGGTCAAATCAGATGTTTATTTTATTCATTTATATTACTTGACACGTGGTATTGGCAGTTCCCTTTATCAACGCTCCAATGGGTGATTTCTTATAGAAACCAGATTAGGGTCCTGATTTCAATGGTGTGGGGGAAGAGGCTTGTAAGAATCCTCCTACACTATTCTCTGGCCAGGAAATGGGCTAACAGAACTTCCATTTTCCCAACGGGTCTAACATACACCTGGACCTGAATGTTTGCCCCAGTGATGGGGCTAGGGGCTACTCTGAGTAGACAACACTGACCTTGATGAACCAAGGGTCCAGTTCAGGACAAGGCAGCTTCATGTATATTTCTAGTACTTCCAGCATTATGCACAGTCCATTTTGGTTCTCCGTTTTCATGCCTAGGAGATATAAGGGCATGTTTAAAAAATCATGAGCATTGACAGTAAAGAACGGTGTACAATATATTTCTGTACAAACACAACAGGCCCCGTTCTGCACAGACTGGACAATGCACTTTCAATGCATCTTAGAAGTAGATTTCCTATTCTACACAGGAAAATCCAGCTGCATCTGCACATTGAAAGTCCATTATCTAACCTGTGTGGAATGACTCCAGAGGTGGCAGTAGACCTAGCAAGCTACATAGATCATTCCCTCTCTATCCATACTCTTGTCTACTTTCCTGTTGCCTCTTTATTGAACCAAATTGCTAGTCTCATTGGTTTTCTTCCTTCTTGCTAACCTCCTCTTGTACTATCAGGCTTCCTTGGGAGGTAGTGAATTCTCCTCTGGAAGTTTTTAAGCAGAGGCTAGATAGCCATCGGACAGAAATGCTGATTAGGTAGATTGTAAGTGGGAGGGCAGAAGGGCTTGGCTCTTGTGGCCCTTTCTTGCATGCCCAGGGAAATGTTGATTAACCCTTTTGGGTTGGGAGGCAAATTTATTTCAGCCCTTAATGGCCAGGGATTCTTTTTTTTTTTTTTTTGGAGGGGCGGGCATCATCTTGGTATGGAATTGGGATCACTGTGGGTGGCAGGCAGTTGTGTGTTTCCTGTATTCTGCAAGGAGTTGATCTAGATGATGTGGGAGATCCTTTCCAACTCCATGATTCTATATTTCTGCTCCATTGTCTAGCTGCCATGATGGCAAGATGCATTCTCAGCTTCATGCTGTGCTAGAGAGATGACTAGAATGTTTATTCTTCCTTTCATGTCATATTAAAGGACTTCTATCCCCCCCCCCCAAAAAAAAAAACAAGGAGAGAACAAGCTTCATAAAGGAATGTGGGATCTGGAGATCTCTCAGAATTACATCTCATCTCCGTACTATATAGTGATTAATTTCTCTGGAGAAATTGGCTGCTTTGGAGATACCTTCTATACTCTGCCACAGTTTCTCCCTAAACCTGCTCTCCCTAGGATCCACTCCTCTCAAAATCTCCAGGAATCTCCCAAATCAGAGTTGGGAACCCTCCATTCCCCTTTCTGCTGGTCTAACAAGACAAGAGCTAATAATCGTTTTCAAGGGTTTTCTGACACAGATTTCTCATCTAGGTTTGGACAAACCACTTTCCTCCTCTCTTTGTCAAGGTGGGAACAGGTAGGGGTAGAATAGATTTTGAAAACTGGAGCAGATCTGGGTGGAATTTTGAGCACCATGATTTGGAGAGGGGCACAGCAGCTGGCATTGGCTGGGTGCATGTTTTGTCATGCCAGTTAACCTCTGTCCACAGAAGACTGATAAAGTCACAAGTTATGCCTTTACCCTTGATTAAAATTGGATAAGGTCCTGAATACACCACAAGAAAAAGAGCCTCTTGTGGTGCAGAGTGGTAAGGCAGGAGAAATGCTGTCTGAAAGCTCTGCCCATGAGGCTGGGAGTTCAATCCCAGCAGCCAGCTCAAGGTTGACTCAGCCTTCCATCCTTCCAAGGTCGGTAAAATGAGTACTCAGTTTGCTGGGGGGTAAATGGTAATGACTGGAGAAGGCACTGGCAAACCACCCTGTATTGAGTCTGCCATGAAAACGCTAGAGGGCGTCACCTCAAGGGTCAGACATGACCTGGTGCTTGCACAGGGGATACCTTTACCTTTACCTTTACACCACAAGAGATAGCTGCAGTGGCCAGACCCTAGTGCCTGGGTAAGGTTTCCAGTCTCCTGCCCTGTGCAAATTACCATGCAGGACGCATGCAATGTCCTTCTCCGCCTTCTCCCTGCAGCGATTAATCTTCCTGGCCTCCTCCTGACCCCCAGTTTGGAGGGGTGTCGATCACTCTTGACACGGAGGAAGCAGCCAGAGAAAGCAACAAGATAAAGCGAGCAAATGTCAGGCGGCGCCCGGTGAAGGTGAATAGCTTTTTTCATCCATGCAAGCCAGGACGACTTTCCATAATGCCTCACCACGGCTGGGTGACCTGCTGCCGCCTGGCCTTGTAAACACGTCACTCAGCCCATTTCACAAGTGACGGGGAAGATGCAGCGTCAGCCTCCTGCCTGGAGAGCAACAGCTTGCCTTTGATTGATGGCATGAGCTGACCGCAGGGAACCATCGAGCCAGGCCTAAATTGGCCCCTTGTTTTGGAGGGATCTGAATGGTGCAGTCCTCCAAGGGCTGGGACAGATCCTGTCCTTGTGGTAGCCGTTGCCTGGAGTTCAGTTGTGATCCCAGGAAACCTCCAGCCACCACCAGGTTTGCCCGGACCACCCAGGACACAGCAACCTCCTCATAAGGAACTCCAAATGAGGTGCTCTTTTGTAGTGGAATAATAAAACTGCAGTCAGCAGCATTGTTCTTGGACATCACCAGTTAAATAAGCAGTTGTCCCCCAGTCAAAGTCATGATGGCCTCTTTCTACTGAATCTTGAGAGGCACAGTGTTGGACTAAAATGGAGAATTGATCCAAAGGGGGCAGGACAAAGATCTGAGAATTACTTTCAAAACAGTTAAATCAACATACAACGGGGGAGGGGGGAGATTAGCTACAATACAATTAACAGCATTTATGTCTAAGCTTTATCTAGGTTTCCATATTGTTAATTAAAAGAGATCATGCACTTTCTAAACATTGGCAAGCTCTGCCCTTGGGACACACTTACATTTGAATGTGGACATTTAGCACTCCATCCTTCACTGGTTACTTTCAATTACTTTTGGGTCACGACAGGCAGCCCCAGGAGCCCTGCTTAACCTGAGCTCAGGACTGGCTGTGGTTGATACTTGGATGGGCAATCGCCTAGGAAGACTGGGACTGCTGTGTAGAGGAAGGCCTTGGCAAACCTCCACTGCTCACCTCTTGCCTGGAATGCCCTATAGACGGGGTTGCCATCAGTCAGTTGTGACTTGATGGAATGTTCTTCGTCTACTTTGTGGCTGAGAGTTAGCTGGAGGGAGGAGTTAGCTGGAGGGAGGTGTTTATGATCTCCCATTGCCAAGAAGACTTGTCCTGCTTCCTGAATTTGAATTCCACTTGACAGTAGATAAACAGCATGGCCTTCCAGTTTGGGGTAGTGGTTAAGAGTGGTGGCCTCTAATCTGGAGAACTGGGCTGGATTCCCCACCCTTCCACCACATGCGGGCAGTTGGGGGACCTTGGGCTAGTTCTCTCAGAGCTCTATTAGCCTCACCTACCTCACAAGGTATCTGTTGTGGAGAGAGGAAGGGAAAGTGATTGTAAGCTGCTTGGAGACTCCTTTGGGGAGTGAAAAGCAGGGTACAAAAATAGCCTTTCTTCTTTGTGGCCTTCCTGGAAGCTTCTGGCCAAGAGGCAAGATTTGATACATGCTTAGCTTGGCCCAGGAACGCTCTTCATATATTGATATGTTTTTCAATGGATGGCACATTAGAGTGCAGATGTGCCTTTACTGTGAGAGATGAGAAAGGGAAGCGAAGGTGCTCCCTTGATACTTATGGGAACGTGTGGATATCTGGCCATTCTCTCTCCCTCTCTCATTCACACCCTGTTGGAGAATTTTAAGTAACACCTCACCAAGTCATTTGTAAAATAAATGAAGAGTGTTCAAGGGTAGAATCCAATCATTCTTCTTCTTCTCTGTACACAGTGATAAATCAGAACACTGGTGTGCTGATTCTTCAGAAAGGCTTTCAGAAAGGCTTTCCTCTAGCAGTTTTCCTGCTGAACTCAGGGAAATGTTGAGGATGGAGAGGGGGAGACAGGGGGTAGGAGGATGAGGAATAAAAAAATGTGGTAGCTGTCAGAAGCAATTCAGGCCTCCTGTTGGTTTGGTAACTTCCAGTGAAGTTTCCACTTCTCAGGTCTATTATAAAAACCATCCAGACACCCCAAACGTAGCTAAAATATCATCAAAACAAACAAACAAAAACTATATTCAAATAGAGGTGCACAAAGCAATCAAAGCAACCATTACTCTTCAAGCCCAGATGCTGGTAGCTGTTAAGGACTTCAAGAGGGTAGCTCTTATTTTGCACCCTGTTTGGGGTAAGTTATTTGACACTCCAAAGGGAAGGGAAAACATTGGGCTTCATTTTTCATCCCCTTAAAGGCAATTGGTTCGTCATAATCTAACTAAGGTAATCTGAGCTGGAAAAATATCCCAAAAATACCTTATTGGTATATTTCTGCTATTTTTTTTCAACCAAATATAGATTGGACTGAATCTCAGCTATCTGAAATAGGTAAGCCTGAATCATAGAATCATAGAGTTGGAAGGGGCCATACAAGCCATCTAGTCCAACCCTCTGCTCAATGCAGGATCAGCCCTAAACATCCTAAAGCATCCAAGAAAAGTGTGTATCCAAGCTTTGCTTGAAGACTGCCAGTGAAAAATCCCCCACATTTTTGGTATGAAATAAGACCATCGAACAGCCAAAGATAAAAGGCATTTAAAATGATTGCAGTCTCTTTAAATGCCTTCCAAGTAAGCTCTCCATTTGAAGGAGGCATTTAAAGACACTGTGAGCCCTTTAAATGCCTTTGGAGTTCACTCCTAGCTGAAGCCAGTTTGGAGAAAGCATTTAAAGGGACTGCAAGCTGTTGGAAGGGTTAATAGTTTATGAGTTTCATTTGTTACTAAATAGCTGTAATCAGTTCTTTGCATCTGAGAAGTAAGGTTGCCGATTCCATGCTGGAAAATTCCTAGATTGCATCCCCGCCACTTAGCACACCTCTGTGGGCTTTTTTCATTTTTAAAAAAATTTCAGTTCTGGCCCCATAGTACTTTGGTTTGTTCTTTCATTTTCACACACAGTTTTTATTTTAACTTGTCACACCTGCCCACCCCCAGTCCCCCCTCCCAGTTATTTTGAGACCATTTTTTTTCTTTTTTTCTAAAATAATCCATGGAAATATTCTCCCCTCCCCAAAAACACAAACACACACACACACACACACAAATGTTTCTAGTCTTTTGAAACTTCCTTGCTTTAGTCAATATCCCTCAAATGTTTGACCCCAGTTGGAGATCCCAAATTTCCAATGAATTTTGACCTCAGGTGAAAACAGGGAGCAAACAGCAGGACATGTCCCCTGCTCTCCGGCCCTGTGAGAGTCTTCTCTGGATTTCACTGCTTTCTTTGAACATTCTGAATTTGCCTAGAAATTTCGATGCAGGCAGATTTCCGTGGCAAACCCTAGCTTGGCCCGCTTTTCACACTAAGGCTGGAAAATGGAAGCGTGATTGAATAGCAGTGGGTTGACAGCAGTCACACAATGCCGGATGTTTCCTATCGCTGCAGCGTAAGCATTTCCTCCCCCCCTTCTAGCATTTTGACAGGAAAGAACCCATTACCCCCTTCATAATCGCCCTCTCCAAAAACACTCAAGGGGTCAACTGATTTCCAATCGGCCCTTGATCAATCATCACGAGGCCCGCTAGAAACAGCGCCTTCGCTCTGGCATCTCCTGCTTAAGCCCATTTGTCAACTGCGGATCCGGCACTCTCTTTAGTCTTTTTATTAGTTCTGCTTGTGGGAGACATTCGCACAGAAGCCTTGCTTAATGCGCCGAGCTCAGTACATATTTCTGTGTTAGAGGTAGCCATTATTCACCATGCAGCGGCGATGTGATGGGAAGTTAATGAAGCCCTGCAATGGGATGGAAAGTGCTTCTTTCCCCCCGTGTCCATGGTTTCATCTCTGGGCCATGTTTCCTTTTTATCTTCCTACTTCAGCCACTGCCTTTTCCTCCTGTTGAGTTCTCAGGGAATGGTTCGAGCAAATCCAGTGGTGGCTTTTCTCAGTGGACATGAATGACCTTGGGGAAGAGCCTACCTAAAGCTTGCAGAACTTTTGACCATAGAGCCAAATCCAAGGGGGCTCACAAAGGGCATCATGCCAGCAGGAATAGTGGGCAGGGGAGGGGATCGGTAGCCAATGACTCCAGAATCAAATGGGGCTCCAGAATCAAATGGGGACACAAATATGGCTATTCTTATTCCTTAATCCATCTCTAGACTGTATATGCTAACTAAAGGGAAAATGCAATATGTGGCCTGTAACATTTCATAGCCTCTTGTGGCACAGAGTGGTAAGGCAGCAGACATGCAGTCTGAAAGCTCTGCCCATGAGGCTGGGATTTCAATCCCAGCAGCCGGCTCAAGGTTGACTCAGCCTTCCAGCCTTCTGAGGTCGGTACAATGAGAACCCAGCTTGCTGGGGGGTAAATGGTAATGACTGGGGAAGGCACTGGCAAACCACCCCGTATTGAGTCTGCCATGAAAACGCTAGAGGGCGTCACCCCAAGGGTCAGACATGACCCGGTGCTTGCACAGGGGATACCTTTACCTTTACCTTTACCTTTAACATTTCATAGAATCATAGAATTGGAAGGGCCCTCCTCGGTTATCTAGTCCAACCCCCTGCACTATGCAGGACACTCACGACACTACCGCTCATCTACTGTAACCTGCCACCCCCTTGAACCTTCACAGAATCAGCCTCTCAGTCAGATGGCTATCCAGTCTCTGTTTAAAAATCTCCTAAGATAGAGAACCCACCACCTCCCAAGGAAGCCTGTTCCACTGAGAAACCGCTCTAGGTGATGTAAAAGAACAAGATATCTATTGCTAAATGTAAGCTCTATGTATATCCTTTTTCTAAATAGCAGTTTTGTTGTATATAGCATGCAGTGTTTCTTCTTTGTATCTCTCTAAAAATACAAAACAAGCAAAGATGACTCTTTAAACAGGAATATCAAATCTTTACATTGAGGTATATTGGAGTGGTAGATGGGGAGCGACAATAACCAGGATGTGAAGGGAATCGTAGGCAAAGATCTTTTTATGGGACTTCTGGGCTTCTTGGAGAGGCTTTACAGAAAGGGAAAGGAGAGAGGTGAACAGTTGCCAGTAATCCAAGTGCAAACCACGTGCCAGATTTATAGCAGTGCACTAAAATAATAGCACAGGATGTTCCTGTGGAGATTTATGTCTTATTGCAAGATCTCGTGAGGGCTACTTGCTAGTAAAGCCATTTCAAACATACGAGGTTTTGAGCCATGGAAACTTTAATGGCTGTTAATCATGTGGATGGCCCAGGCTAGCTCCATCTCATCCAATTTCAAGAGCTAAGGAGGGTTGGGCCTGGTTAATACTAGGATGGGAGACCACCAAGGAAATCTGAGTGGCCTCACAGAGGCTGGAAATGGCAAACTGCCTCTGTTCACTTCTTGCCTTCAAAGCTCACTGCTGAGTCTGCTGCATCTAGATGACATTTTACACACACAATCACATGCCAGTTACCAGTAATGTCATACGGTTTCAGTTATACAGATAGGACTTAGTTGACTCTTTGTTCTGAGTTTTCACCATGTTTGGCTTGGTTTAGACTCGTGATCCGTCTTGAGCAAGTTTTGGAAGAGGTGCTGTTACCTGAATTGGTCATGTCACGTGCCAAGTTTGGGGAAATGTCTCAGGGTTGGGACAATGGGTATAATGGGTGCTAATGGCTCAGGAGATGGGTGCGGGTGGGGCTTGATGGCTTTGAAGAGAGGAAACCATCATCGTGCAATAGGAAGTTTCCAGGGATCTCAAGAGACTAGCTAGCTGAGTGGAGGGAAATTCCCTCCTGGCAGAGTGTCTTAGGTGATGTCACAGGTGTGAAGACAAGGAGGTTGGGCAGGAGCCCTCAGGTGCAACGGTCTCTGCTGGCCACTGGATTAGCAGTACAATGGAGTGGGGAAGGAAGGAATGGAGAGCACAAGGGACAGACCTGTCAGGTCAGACCTGCTGCTTTGGTCAAGCTGAAAATGGAGTCTGGCCAGGCCTGAGTCCTGGGCCTATTCTGCACACATAGGATAATGCACTTTCAATATGCTTTGGCAGCTAGGTTTTCCTGTGCGGAACAGGAACATCTACTTCTAAAGTGCATTGAAAGTGCATTATCTTATGTGTGCAGAATAGGCCCTGGCTGACTAGAGAACTGGAGTCTGGCTTTGGCCTAAGCCTAGATTGGTAGTGGATGCCATGGCCATTGGGTACTGTGTGCCAGTCCAGCGACAAAGGGTTCCATCATACATAGCAGTGTCTTATAAATGTTAAAATAAGTGAATCCAGGAAAGGTGGAAGGGGAAAATAATTTGAACTAGAGGCTTAAAATGTGAGGACAGGCAAGTGTAGCTTTTCAGTTCAAGGAGTTTATAAAAACATCCTATTAACTCTCTATTATAAGGACAGGATATTTTCCCCCTCCAGGCTAGTTAGTAAACCTGGAGTTGGTAGTGAGGTGAGGATGGCAAATGGATGCCTCCCATTCCTTGCAGAGACAGAATAGAGACAATGGTGTACTAAAAACAGTGACCAAAAATTAGGGACAATATATTCCCTGTCTTGAAACAAGTTTGACAAAGAAGCATTTGTGCAGTCAAAGAGAAAGACTTCAAGCAAAAGCTTCTCTCTCTCCTCCCCAAGGTGCTATTTTTGAAACTCTGGAGGATTCTGTAGAGCCTTAGTTTGAACTCACCCATGTAAGAAAAGATCACATTAGTGGCAGTGCTGATTAGCTAAAGTGGATAAAACAAGTTAAGGGATATAAATTTGTCACTATGAAGCATGCCTTCAATTGAATAATCAATAAACACTCAATTGGAGAGGCGGTGGAGCTTTGATGATCCCAAGATGCTTAAAAAACTCTCCCAGGGATGGATGTGCTTTCTGACAGACCCCCTTGTAGAGCAGATAGTGGTGAGAATATGAGCTAGCAAGAGAAATACAGGGAGCTGTGGCTCCATTTCCTTGCCAGTGAGAAACTTTCCCCTGTTTGTCACTCATTGATGAATGTTTGGCACTGCAAAGCCTTGAAGGGGTGTGTGTGTGTTCTTCAACTCACAGGTCACCAGTATGCTATCTAAGAAAAGAAGAGATCCTAAAGGAATGAAAGCTGCAAGCTTATGTCCCAAAGAGACCACAGTCCCTTTAAACAGGGTTTGAAGAAAGCTCAAGGCTGGGTGTATAGGGAGCATTCTCAGCCTCTCAGCTGTTTTACTTTCTTGTGTAATCACTTTAAAGGGTCTACACAAGAACCTTCCACCACTCAGCTGTTTTTGTGGCTTTCACAGAAACTGAAAACAGGAGTTTAAAGAGACTTGGAGTCTCTTTAAACCCCTGCTTTCTTCTCTATGAATTGCAACAAAGTGCTTTAAAGGTTTATGGATGTTCATGATAGTGGACCAGTCACAAACTTCAATTTGTGAACCATCAATCTGTGAACCATGAATCAGGCTGTATTTGTGAAAAATTTTGCTTCATGATTTAGCATGTGCTCTTCCCTACTCCAGGCACTATCTAGAGGTGGTTAATCCTATCCTGAAATTGTTGTTTACATCTAGGCTACAATCTGATATAGTTTACAATGATTTTCATGGTTGTACTGAATGTCCTTACCCTGGAGTAAGTAGGATGAGGTATGCTGTACTACAGAAACTAGATCATTTCCCCCTCCCCATCGACAAGGAATTCATCGAGTTGTGGTTACAAGAACTAATATGTAACACTTAATCCAATTAATACGCTGTGTTGGCTATTCCGGTTATTATTATGAATGACATTGGGTTGTGCTGCTAAGAACTATTAAATAACCCACTGAGTTACTGCAGAGGTTTCACTCATTTTTTTTTAATAGAGGGAGAAACAAAGCTGAAAGGCTGGGATAAAATTTTTAGTACTGACAATCTTGGGTGTGTGTTTTCTTCAAGAGTCGACATCTCCAGATGCTAAATCAAGCATCAAGCTCTCAGGACTGAAAGAAATGGAAAGACTGCAGGAAAGGCTAAAAATGCATAACCCACAGAGATGCTGAGACAGACTTATTCTAGACTCATTCAGCAATTGTTGATGAATTCCAGCACATGCTGCCACATATTTGGATGAGGGATCAGACACAGCTCCATTAAGGTGTCCTTCCTTCACCATGATAATATGTATTGTTAATGGAAATCCTGCACTCCCATCTAATTTAACGAGGACTGCATTTTGAGAATGAGCTGATCTTACACTTTCTTCCGTCTGGGGATTTCTGAGCATTTCTCGCAGCCTGACGTGTGTGCCTACGCATGCAGTGCTGGTGCAAGCAGCAAATGCACAATGCCCAGAAATCCTTGGAGGGAACGCAGGGTAAAATTCAAGTCGTCCTTGTCCCTGTCCCAAGCTGCCACTATTGACTGCTGCCGCTCCAAGAGGTGGTGAGGAAAGTTTTTCAAAACCTCATAAATGTGATGATATCACTTCCAGAAAATACCTGGACTATCTGGAAGATGGTTGTAGCTCTAGGAATCTCTGGGAATGGAGGTTTTACCATAAAGTTTCCGGTGATTCCAAGAGGTATTATTGTTGCTGCTGGGTTTTCTCTGGAATTGACTGCCATGCTCAAATGCCCCCCCACACACACACACATATATACCACATCCCTGTCCCCACCCACCTGCAAGTTGCCCTGCTCTGCCTTGCCAATTATATATAGTTAGGAGCTCGTAACATCCCTTTTCCTGTGTTAAAGATGATTAAAAAAATTAAGCTGAGCACAGACTTCTGCTAAAGCTCCCAAAGCAGTGGGTTATTTAATAACTGATAATGGTTTAATGAAACTCAGTTGTGTGTCTTTTTCCATTGACTGTTTTAAACAAAACAAAAACAAAAACAGATGCAGAGACTTCAGCCAGGTGCAGAAGAACCAGAGGGGGGCAATTAACCCTCCAGCTTTGGCCATTTCCCCCACTCTAAAAGACCTTTTGTGCTGTGCTTCCACTCAGGAGGGAGAGGGCATCCATTAACTGACAATGGTGTGGTGGTTAAGTTGTCAGGGCAGGACTTGGCAGGGCTAGGTTCAAATCCCCATTCATCCATGAAGCTTGCTGAGTGAATTTGGACCAGGTGCTCTCTCTGTCTCTTTCTGTCTCTCTCTGCCTAGCCTGCCTCATAGGGTTCTTGTGAGGCTAAAATGGGAGAGAGGGGAGTGTATACATCCCCTGAACCTCTTGGAGGAAGGGCAGGTTATACAATGTAATCAAGAGATACATAAGAGAAAAAGAAAAACAGAGAATACAGCAGAAGGGGGAAAGACAAAGCAGTCCTCCCTTCCCTTCTTGTTGATCTCATATTTATGCCATCTGAGGCCACTTCTCATTTTTTAAAGTAATTATGAGACATTGGATATCCACCTCTGGTTTGGAAAAATTCTGGATAATTGGGGATGGAGCCCAGGGAAACTCCTTCTCCTTCTCCTTCTCCTTCTCCTTCTCCTTCTCCTTCTCCTTCTCCTTCTCCTTCTCCTTCTCCTTCTCCTTCTCCTTCTCCTTCTCCTTCTCCAATCATTCAGAATAAGTTTGGGAAGGAGAGCTGTGTACATGCCCACCTGGGGCCCCTCCCCTTCTTACCCCTCCAGGCCCATCACTGGCTATTTGAGAAGGGGGGGGTTCTCGTGACCATATATGGTCCTATCGCCCAATAAATGTTTAACAAATATGAAAAATACATTAAAAATAATTATTTCCCACCCGTTCGGGAAACCCTTCCAGGGCCGTTAAGAAACCCCAGCGTGTCATGAAACCTTGGTTGAGAAAGCCTACATTAGATAATGCACTTTCAGTGCACTTTATAAGTAGATTTTCCTATTGCGTTGGGGAAAATCCTGCTGCAAAAGCACATTGAAAGTGCATGATCCAATGTGGGTGGAATTGGCCCCAGAACCCAGACTTTGACCACGCTACACCCGATGGTGCTTTTGCCTTGCTGAGTTCAGTGTGCAAAAGAGTCCTCCGCCCGGCACGTTCCAGGCATCTCTTTTATTTTCATAAACATATGATCGTCTTTACAAAACTGACACACAGGCACAGCATCAAAGCCACATACATAAATCAGAGAGGGTGAGAATAACAGGTTTACTGTTTTCAGAAGGGCCATCACTGAACGATTTTATGGTGTGTTACAGAGAAAAGGAGTACTTCTACTTAACACAATGCTTCCGGAAGGACTACAATACTCTATGAAACTCAGCCTGCCAGAGATATATTGCCTGAATAATCCACCATCTGTAACTGGCTTCTCCTGACAGTTCAATCCGCTGGGAAATGCTTTGGCACAGACCCCCGTGAAAAAGAACAGGAGACGTGCAAAAGCGTTAGAGAGCTGGCCCCTTTGACATTGATGAAATCAAAAGTCAAATTCCAAATAAACGTAGAGACTTTCCTCCCAAGGTGTAACATCTGGGGAATTGTGAAGGAATCCAAAACAGTTGTAGAAAACTGCAATTTATTTTGGGATTTCCTGATGGCCCCTCTCGGCACTTAAATGGTCACATAAATATACATTTCGCCATTTCACCAGGAATCACTTCTATAAGATTTGGACAGCCATTTTGGTGTCTAGAAGTCAGTTAATCCTAGTCTTATAAATTGTTCTATATCCATTATGGTTTTATGATGTTTTTATTGTAATTAAATGTATTTTGTGCTGTTAGCTACCCCAAGACACTAAGTGAAGGGTGGGAGTCATCATCATCATCATCAACAACAACAACAAATTTCACAGGCACTTTGACACATGCTAAATATTGCCATTTCAATAAGTCTTGTTCAGAGGAAACATTCAAGGAAGACCTGAAAAATTTCAAAAGGACAATGGACATTCTCAGACACATGATCATAACTAAGGCAATTCCTTCCCCATTTCTCCATTTGAGTGGAGGTGATTTCAAGGCAACGTTCAAGATTTTTTTTTTAAAGTCACAAGAACATCTCATATCAGTCTGAAAAATGACACACAAGGTGAGAGGGTTAAAATCCAGCAATCAAATGTCACCCCCATGAGGAAAAAATGTTCTGAAATACAATTGCCTTAACAGTTGGTGAAACCTTGAGAGTGACGGGGCCCATAAAACATGTTTAAGGATGGGATTCCATAACATCGGTGCCATCACCGAGTCCAAATCATGTCCTTAAGCCATGCAGATTGGATTTTAATAAAGGTCCCATTGGCCTTAAAGTCTGGGAGAGGTAGAAAGTGTGTCTAAATTTCTCTTCTATCTAAAGACCTAACTAAATGAGATGTAGGAGATCCATGACTGGGTATTCTCAGCATTTTCAAAAGACTCCAAATAGCCACCTCACTCAGATAATAGTTATGCTTCAGGGGAGTGAGGAGACAAGAGATTACCCCTGGTATTCCAATGTGGTTTCACCAGTCGAAACCACTATCATTACAGCTGTTAACTATGGAAAAGCAAAGAATGGGCATTTGCCCCTTTCTTTTTTCCTTTCAGGGTTAATAGCAGCCAGTGGACAATTCATAATTTTGAATGGTGAATAGATGCTGGGCAAACTCCAACTTCCTTCTAACGTAATGCAGAATAAGAGAGCTGTCGGCTTCCGCAGGGGAGAAAGGGGGAAACTGCAGCAGAGGCAAAACAGCAAGACAGAAACCAACTAGACATATCAGTATTCCAGGACATAATGATTTCCCTGGGGAAAGGACTATTTCCAGATAGGTTGGCCAGCCTCCTGGGCTTACAACTGATTGCAGAGATGAGTTCTCCTTTCCCAGGCTCCATCTCCAAATCTCCAAGAATTTCCTGACCCAGAGTTGGCAACCGTATTTCCAATCTTGTTTTGAGATGTTTCTCTCTTGCTTGTTTACAGTGCTCCCGCTTTATGTTTGGATATTTGGTAGGCGAAATCAGAGGTCAGATGAGTGCAGGGCCAGCAATCTAACCACTGAGCCACCCTACCCTTGCTTTTCTCCCATGTCCAGCAGATGTTCATGATTCTTAGCCAATGTCCTTGTTGAAACTCAACAGTTCCTCTTGTACGCTTTTGGACTGCTGATGAAGGAAGAGGTGTTTAGTGGACTGAGGGTTTTATTTTTGCCATTAGTTACCTTAACAACCTTTTCTTTAAGCTTCAGAACACCTCCAAGGAGAGGGAACCTACTTCCTCAGGCAATAAATAACCCGGGGATGTAACAGCTCAGGACCTCACAGCAGTAATTTTGAGCGATGGCTTCTGAGGTTGAAATGTTCCTTCAAAAGCCCATTCTTTTCCAGGCCAGGCGCTACCACAACCCATTGGTTGCAATATTTATGTGACAGCATTCAACCAGAGCAGGGCGCCAGCCCTGTTAATGAAAGGATCCTTCATGGTCCCCCCCCCCCTCAAGTTCTCATTCTTATTTTTCATCTTCATTCTTTTTTTGCCCTCCAGGAAATTTGAGTTTCTTTCTGATTCCCCTCCTCCTTTCCCTGCATGCCCAGTATGACAAAAAAGACTTTGTGATATAACTGTACGCAGTGAACTGTGGAGTTTCTTAAAACACCAAATTGAGTTTGATCTACTTATGTCACTGAGATGTTGACTCAGCAGTGGTGGCCCCATTCATCAGTTGGCGACATTGAGACTTGAAGCTGGTGATGCACCTCTCTTGTTCTGGCCTTTCTTTGGTTTATGCCATTCTAGTGTTCACTGGTTTTCAAACTTCCTACTTCCTACTTATTATCTCTCTGGTAGTGATCCCTGGAGCTTCTACCATGCACACATGAAGCTACCTTCTACTGAGGAACATCCATGGTCTACCAAGGCCAGTATTATCTACTCTGGCAGGCAGTGGACCTCCAGAGGCTCAAGCAGATGTCTGTCACATCCCCCCAATATTAGGTTTGCCAGCTTCCAGGTGGTATCTGGTGTCCTTCTGGAATTATAATTGATCTCCAGATTACAGATATCAGTTCCACTGGAGAAAATGGCTGCTTTGGATGGTGAACCCTGCTGAGCTCTCACATCTCCCCAAATTCCACCTTCCCCAGATTCCAACCTCAAATCTCTTGGAATTCCTCAGCAAGACGTTTGCAACCCTATTTATTACCTGATCCTTTAAAACCTGGATGCCAGGGATCTTGGCTAGGAGACTTTCAACATTTATAGCATGCCCTCTTCCATTGAGCTACTGCCCTTTCCTGGCTGCTTTATATTGAGTCACACTCTTGGTCTATTAAGGTCCGTTTTGTCTACTTGTGACGGGACGCCAGGTTTTCAGACTGACGTCTTATCATCTCCATTATCAGAGATGTTGGAAATTGAACCTGGGGCCTTATGTAGGCAAAGCATGCGCTCTGCCACTGAAACATACACCCTGTGGAATACCTGCATGCTGAGTAGAACTCAAGCTGTCTGACAATGTGCACAGTTAGTGCAGTGGAAATGTTGTGGTGAAGTAACCTGCCAGCCACAAATGTGTTGATAATTGAAAACGTAAGAGGTCTCAAACATTATTCAAGCTTTGTTTATCCACGGAAGATCTTCCATGAATGGATTTACACTCTGTTATCCTTCATATTTATAGAGAAGCATGAATCCTCTTGCAAGATATCCTTCATCTGTACAACTCTTCCCCTCTTTACAAAGGCATACATTCCCATCTGTGCCAGTTCAATATTATTTAGGGCACAGACTTCCCTGGAAGTACCCATTGCCATGAGAAGAATGAGTCCCCTCATACCCCATCCCCTTCTATTTTCCCTTCTACATCTTAATGCAGGGGTAGTCAAACTGCGGCCCTCCAGATGTCCATGGGCTACAATTCCCAGGAGCCCCTGCCAGCATTTGCGAATGCTGGCAGGGGCTCCTGGGAATTGTAGGACATCTGGAGGGCCGCAGTTTGACTACCCCTGTCTTAATGCTTTGATCTTTTCCCAAAATAGTCACCCTGCACGGCCCTATTAATACGGTCCTTCATTAAAAAGCAAACTTCCTTTAATGAATGTATCTCGAAAGCTCTGCATTGGACTTAATAAAGCCAGCTGAATCATTACGCTATGAAGATAAAAGAGGTTGTAGAAGGCAGAAAATTAGGAATGGTTTTACAGACTTGTCACTTCACTTATACAGGAGGCAAGAAAAGGAAGGGCATTGTAGCTTGGCCCTGGCTTGGAGGGCCCAAGCTAGCTCAATCTCATTAGCTAAGCAGGATTGGTTCTGGTTAGTAATCACCATTGAGGAAGTTCAGGTTTGTGATACAAAACTGGGCAATGTGAAGCCACCTCTGCTCACCTCTTGCCTGGCAAACCCCATGTGCCAACAATAAACTGGCTGTGACTGGATTCTCCCTTGAGAATTGTGCCCAGCAACTAACTGGTGACACAGTGGAAAACTAAATAATTTATTGTTACTAGGGTTGCCAGGTCAATCCATGCTGCTGGAGAGGGATGGGGGGCACTTTCCAAGAATGGGGAGGAGTGACATGATGTGATGATATCAATAGGAAGTGACATCAGCACACCAGAGACATTGGGGGTGGGGTGATACTCCGGCTTGTGGCAAAACTCTATGGTAGAATTTTCTCCTAACCATAGAATTTGCCCCCAAACCAATGCTCCCCGATGACCCCGACATGCCTACTTTACTTCTGGATGATGTCATCATGTCACATTAAAATGTTTTGTTCTTCTGGTTTGGGATGAGTTGGGGGGGAGTTTAGAGGGGGAAGGTGTGTCCAGAAAGTGGGGAATCCCCACCCAGGCCAGGGGACCTGGCAACCCTAATCATTACCATGTGTGGTTAGGGGATACACTGACTTTGTAAAGATGCATGTGTGAATGTGCACTTATTTCCAGGGTGTCTGTTGTGGGGAGAGGAAGAGAAAGGTGTTTGTGAGCTGCTCTGAGATTTCTTTGAGCAGTGAAAATCAGTGTAAAAACCAACTCTTCTTTTTCTTCTTTTACCTCACATGGTTGCCGGGGGATAAAATGGAGCAGAGGAGAATGATTTGTAAGCCACTTTGAGTCCTGCAGGGTAGAAAAGCAACGCATAAATATCTGACTAAATGGACAAATGTGCCTTTTTGCGCAGGAATCTGATTTCAAACTTTTTTGCTGTCCTAATCATTGATGCATGCTCTGTTCCAAGACTCTAGGCTATTAAGGCCCTAGACCAGAAGACCTGCCAGCCTGAGCAGTCCTTAAAGAGAAATCCAGAAGCAACATGGAGAAGGTATTTGGAAGGTATTTAGGCTTTATTTTATTCTGGTTTAAACTTGTAACATTTTGATTATTCCTGTAAATTGTCTTGAGCCAAGAAGAACAGTGGGATATTTTACTTAATGAATAAATACATAAATAAATAAATGTAAGGAAAGCCCCCTGCCCTCAATTTCTTCTTAGCTCCACACATCCAGCCACCCAAAGCGTATTGTAAAAGGAAGAGATGTTGTCTAAGAGCTTTGGTAATTATTGCCATCTTTGATATGGCACCTTTAAAAAGACAGTAGCACAGCAGCAAATTAGCACTCGTTTGCATCAAATTAGCAATTTTAGTTTGGATGCTCTTAGGACGACTAACCTTTGCATCTCTTTCGGAAAATTCCTGGGCGGGCGTCTCTCCCTTGAATTCCGATATCATATCATTTGTTTAACTTACTGAGTAAAGTAATTAATACAGCTGAGCCTTGGCTGCCTGGCAGAATACATTGTTACAGCCAACAAATTTTATGTCTTTAGGCTTCACAGAAGAATTTGATTTAATTTGTCCCAAGGTTAAAAAGGGAGGGGGGCAAACCCCTAAAAGGCAAGGGAAATACTCCAGTGTTCCTTTGAATGAGTTCTCAGAAGAATTTAAAACACACTTTACATACAGGAATCGTTCAGGGGCGGAAAAGGCCATTAAGTCCACTGGGAAAAGGCTTGGGGAGCTGAAGATCTAGGGCAGGGGGTAGCCAAACTGTGGCTCTCCAGATATCCATGGACTACAGATGCCCATGGGCTACAGTTGGGGTAGTCAGACTGCGGGCCTCCAGATGTCGCTGGACTACAATTCCCATGAGCCTCTACCAGCATCTGGAGGGCCACAGTTTGACTACCCCTGGGCTACAGCATGCTGGCGGCAGGGGCTCATGGGAATTGTAATCCATGGACATCTGTAGAACCACAGTTTGGCCACGCCTGGTCTAGGGACTGCCATGACTTCTGGGGCTATGCTAGAAAAGAGTGACCCTTGCCCTGTGGGGGGTGAGTGCAAACCTCCATCCCCATGAGCCAGTCGCTCACACAGGGGAGGAAGGTAGGACCCGGCCCTGCTGATAGGCATTCATGGCTCACCTCTTGTTGTTGCCTTCAGCAGCTGTACAGTTGACCATCTCATGTGTTCATGGTGACATTTGCAGCATTCAAAGGTCTGACAGTTGAATATACAGAAAGCAAAGCCAGTGGTGTATAGTGAATAGAGCAGCAGACTAGGATTCTGGCTAACTTGGGTTCAAATCTCCATTTCTGCTATGGATGCTCACTGGGTGGCCTTGGTCTTGTAACAGACTCTCTGCCTGGCCTATCTCATAGGGCTGTTGTTATGGGGAAATGGAGGAGGAGAGAATGTTGTTCTCAAAGCTGCTTTGAGTCCAAACTGGGGAGAAAAGGGGTATAAATAAGTAAATGAAAATATATTCTTAGTCGTCGTATCTAGTATTTGTGTATGTGTGGTTCTTAGAATCATAGAACCATAGAGTTGGAAGGGGCCATATGGGCCTTCTAGTCCAACCTCCTGCTCAATGCAGGATCAGCCTAAAGCAGCAGTCCCCAACCTTTTTATGGTTGAGGACCGGCTCCAGGGGTAGGGAAGAGCCGGCGGTCCAGGTGCCCTGCATGCGCGTTAGAGTTCCTGGTGGCGCATTCCTGGTGGTGAAAACGCAAAGCGGCCGCTTCTCTCGCGGCCTGGTGAGCTTCTCGCTGCGGGGGGGGGGAGAGGCAGGCGTAGCTGCCGGTGGCCCGTTAGCGAGGCCTTCGCGGCCTGATACCGCGGCTTGACGACCCCCGGCCTAAAGCACCCGAGAGAAGTATCTGTCCAGCTGCTGCTTGAAGACTGCCAGCAAGGTGGAGCTCAACACATCCTCAGGCATCTGATTCCACTGCTGAACTACTCCCTGTGACAAATCGTTGTCCTGATATCTAGCTGGTACCATTCTATGTGTCATTTAAGCCCATTACTGTGGATGTCATTCTCTGCTGCCAACACAAATTTGCTGATGTTCATGAGTAAAACACCATACGGGGGAAGATGTCATATGCACAGTTATATTAAGACTGACTTTTAAAACTAATGTTTTCAAAGTCAAAGTCAGATACCTTTATTGGCATAATAGCAAAACATGTATATAAAAGACAAAGCAATTCAAATCCCAGATCACTTGCATGGATTCCCATGGAGGAATTTTGCAATACCTTCAGTTAACTGAAACTAATGTTTTGTCCATGCTTAGGGTAGTCCTATGACTCAGGCAGAGCATCTACCTGTTATGCCATAGGAACCAGGTTCAATTCCTAGCCCCTCCAATTAAAAAGGGTTAAGTAGTCAGGACTGCTGCCAATCTCAGTAGACAATTCTGACCTTGGTGGACCACCATCTGCCTGCAAGGACATACATGCTCCCTAATCTGTGCAACTTGTACACTCATAAATAAACAATTATTACAAAAATACCACCAGAGTCTTCCTCAGGAGGTATTTGGGAATAGTTGTTATTTTGGTTGAAACTTGTCATGTTTTGATTATTACTGTATGTTGTCTTGAGCCAAGAAGAGCAATGAGATATTTTACTTAATGAATGAATAAATAAATACATTTAAGTGTCTCCTGTTACCTATCATCCACCAGCAACCCGAATTCGACCGGTGCTCTCCCAGCGGCACTGGCTTCAGATTGAAGACCGCATCAAGTTCAAGACTCTGGTTTTAACCTTGCAGCATCTGCCTGTGAGAAGCGCCTGCTGCTTGTGGAGGGTTCGAGCTCCCACAGACTCTCTTGCTTTGCTCCAAGCCCTGGAAACAGGACAGGGCTGAATGGAATATGGATAAAATAAATGATGAGGGCAACAGGGAGCAAAACCCCCAACAAGAATTCAGCGGCCCTTTCCGCCAAGGTTGCAGTGGAGCCCTTTAAACGGCTGAGTTGTTTCAGTGTCTCTGTGGGGCAGATGAGCCAAAGAGCCTGTAAGTTGCAGAGGGCTTTGTGGAATCCCTTTTTCCTCCAGCCTGCCTCAGCAACCATCAGCTCAAGGAATTAACATTTGGAAAGAGCTCACAAGCAGGTGCCTCATATCCCTGGGAAGTTTGTGTAAATTATTGATAACATGACTAAAGGAGCTCAGGATTTGCCTTAGAAATATATCAGAAAGAGGTCCTGTGTTTGTGGTGTGTGTGTGATGCATTCTCAATGTGTGTGTGTGTGTGAGAGAGAGAGAGAGAGAGCTCCCAGAAAGTCTCCCGGAAAATGCCACCCTGTCCTCCACTAGTAGCACCTATGGACCTGGCAACCCTAATTTGACCTGCTCTCTCCCAACTGCACTGGCTCCAAATCAAGGCCAGATCAAGTTCAAGCCCTAAATAGTCTGGGGATGGCCATACCTATGGAACTGCCTTTCCCAATACATCCAGGGGTGGTTTCTCCATGTAACACATGCAGCACGCGCTGTGGGTCCCGTGCCTCCAGGGGCCCGGTGCAGTGCCATACCTCCCTTGGATCAAAGCCGTAGCCTCTCTCCTCCCCCCTTTCCCCTGTTGCCATAGTGGGGGGCCCTGTGCCCACAGTCTGGCTGATCCCATTGCGATTGTACTCTGCTAGTGCCCCACGAATCCTTAAACTGGCTCTGGTGCTGTGGGCCCCACAAATCCTCAAACCACTCCTGGATACGTCCCGCAAATAACAGTTAGATGGAGCAATCACAGGCCCTAGGCTCAGAATCTCAGGCCCCAAAGAAATCAAATTGGCCTCCACCAGGGCCAGGGCCTTGTTGGCCGTAGTCCATGCCTGGTGCAACACTCTGCCTGATGAGATCAGGGCCTTGCTCAGACAGTCCCACAGGGCCAGTAGGATGGAGTTGTCCCACTGGGTCTGTGGTTGAGGCTTCGAGGTACATCTGAGTTGCAGCTGGCCTCCCTCTCTAAACCCATCAAACCAACTTGAATTTAATACTGACCTTTTCATACTTTGCCCCTCCTGTTTCTTTAGGCAGGTTGCCACACTGGGCAAACAGTGCTGTTGTTGTCTGTCATTTTGTATTGTTAAGAATTATACTTTAAAATAATGTTCAAGCAAAGATTTTTAAAAAAAAAGTTTTGTAGAATGTTGCACTGTATGTTTATGCCTGTTGTAACCCATCTGGAGCCTTCAGAGAAGGCCGGGCTGAAAGTACGATAATAAATAAAATTAACACCACACACACTGACCTTTTCCATTCATATTCCCTGATGCGTGCCTGGCACCGCATCCCTACTCCCATGGCAATCTCCCATCCAGACAGTCTGAATTTTTGCATCTAAAAGAAGAATTGTCTTGTCAAGAGCAAGAGCTTCATAATTTTTAATTCTGGCCGATGGCAGCAGAGGCCTGAGCCTGGGGCTCCCGACTCTAATTACTTAACACTTCCCAGATAAGAGAGTCCTTAATGTGATTAATTTTATAAGCTATAGAAAATGACAATTGCTCATCACTTAAAATAATGGAACCCCTCTCTCGTTCTCTCTCTTCCCTCCACCTCTATAAGAGCCCTGGAGTACAAATACTGTGTGAAACAGCAGAAGCCAAGATCTTCCTGGGGACAGATTTATTGTCCTTTCTCTACTGGAGTTCTGCTAAGCAACAAAGTGGACATGTGGCTGATCAAATAAAATATACAGACAAATGTCCGGAGTTCTAATGGGGAGCCTATCCCCAAACCACAAGTCTGTTGCCACCAGGGGACCACAGCCACAGCAGTCAAAAAGGCCAGAGGCCTGGAAGTCGCCAACTGTCTTGGGCCTCATGGGTGTACTGACGGGCCCACCACCTTTTGGGATGGAGGTGGAGATTAACATGAGACTGACCAATCATTGGGTACAGGATTCTGGGGGAGGGACTTCCAGGGACTCTGAGGAGCTATATACACCTCCATAGCCCAGAATGGAGGAGAACATGGTCAGAGATGCTTCTCCCTCCAGGGAAGAAGCTAGACAGAGGATAAGGATCTAACACAAACCTGGGGACGCCTGCAAAAACAATGAAAGAATGTGGAAAACTGGACAGCTCCTGGAAGAGGTGAAGACCACAGCTATTGGCTTTAAACGTTAACAAGTCTTCACCTACCATTAGTGCAATAGCTTAATGATGTGCTCCATTCCAAACCAGTAGATGACTGCATAACTACTGGAAGGACATTTCTCATTCTGAAGAATAAAGAGAAAGGAGCAGTGCCAAATGCACACCCCTGTTGGTAAGCATCCTTCCTGTCCATCAGATCATTGCAGTGGAGGAGTATAAAGTTTCAATCGCAGTCCATAAAGAGGTGCAGATGTACAGGAACTTGCCTGCCTCAAGCTCTGGTAAAATGGGCCCCATTGTTTTGTGCACTTGAAATTCAGGAGACCTTGAGAGGAAACTGCCTTCTGCATGAAGTGGATGGTTTTATGTTCAATGGCTTCTGCCCCAGACCCTGGAATTCACAGCTTATTGAGCATAATGGTATCTGCAAAACACATGCATGGAAACTCATGTACTTCATGGTCTGATAAAATGGAGGGATTCCAGCCAGTTGGGAGCCTAAATGTTGAGGTGATGGTTCAGAAGCTCTAGCAATGCAGCCATTTGCTGCCTGATACTGTCCGCCCTAGAGCCTCTTGTGACACAGAGTGGTAAGGCAGCGACATGCTGTCTGAAGTTCTGCCCATGAGGCTGGGAGTTCAATCCCAGCAGCCGGCTCAAGGTTGACTCAGCCTTCCATCCTTCCGAGGTCGGTAAAATGAGTACCCAGCTTGCTTGGGTGTAAACGGTAATGACTGGAGAAGGCACTGGCAAACCACCCCGTATTGAGTCTGCCATGAAAACGCTAGAGGGCATCACCCCAAGGGTCAGACATGACCCGGTGCTTGCACAGGGGATACCTTTACCTTTTACTGTCCACCCTCTAAGTGGACAAAATAGGAATAGTTAGTCACATTTTAGGGCTGAGCAGGATTTTAAAAAATATCCTGTGATTGGCTTATTCAGGGGGTCATGTTTGGCTTGCTTCATGATGTTCTTGAGAACTCTCTGGTTAAATAGGCCTGGTCTGGGGACTAGTTAGACTTTAACTACAGATGGCTGAAACAAGACAGATTATGCAATATAGGCCTATGGTGAACGGCCATTCCTGATTCAGAAAAGCTTAGGTTGGAATAAATATTATTAGTCCATAAGGTGCCATTGGACTTCTGTTCTCTGTGCTGTAGCAGAAGAATATGGCTAACCCTCTGGAAACATTCCTGTATTAGGCTATTATGTCTTTCTAGGGTGCATTAGGTTGGGGAGGGAATACGCCTTGGTATTGAGCAGCATTAACAAAACCCTTGGCTATCCCTATGGCATGTTGAAAGAGTTAGCATCCTCCCTGCACTGTCAGATAAATGTTCTGTTGATATAACCCTACAGTGGATACACTGCCCCCTCTTTTTTTGCTTACCCAGTGAGCAGCATGTATCTTGATCAGAAGAACTAAAAATGAGATTAGTCATCTAGGTACATTTTTGATCCTGCATGACAGTGTCATAGGGCACACAGAGATATCAAATTAGTAAGTGTTGACTCAGAAATCTCTAACATGTTTCCCCCCTTTTAAGTATGTGCCTTTTACCAGTTGGAGGTCCCTGCAGGGAATGAGTCTGTAATTATGCACATCCAATCAGTTTGGATGCATGGGGACAGACCATCAAACTAGCACCTCACTGAGCATGACCAGCAAATAGGGTACGAGCTGAACCGGCAAGTAATTTAGCATCCCTGGGCAAGATCAGTCCCATCCCATAATTAAAAGAGAGATGGGTAACTAGCTAAAAATCCCAAGGACCAGCTGAATCTAGGACCTGTGTTTGTGGAGATCCAGTTATAGAAGGCACCATCCATTATGTACTTTACTGTCCCCTTGACTCGAAGCGGAGATTTATATTCTTGGGAAAGCTTTTTGTCAAGTATAATGGGGACACAGTGTCTGAGATACTAGGCCTGTTATTGTTGGATTTAGACCCCTGCATTACCTATAATGTATCTTTATCTGCTTTGCCTGCAAGAAAAATCAGGGATAGATTTGTGAAACATGATTTTGTTTGATTTGGTTATATTTAAAACTACTTTGTAATAATGAATTTTAGACTGTGTTTTGAAACTATGGTTTGCATGGTTTACGATTATTGTAAGGTTTGCAATGGCCTTCAGCTACACGCAATAAACTTAACTCAAACTAGCTGAAAATTACTTGGTTGACTGCCTCAATAATGGGCCCACACTATGCATTTTGGAAAGACATCAGCACTACCTACCCAAAATTCTACCAGTCTCTGTCTGTCTGTCTGTCTGTTTGTCTCATAACAAAGAGAAACTGCAAAAAAGTGTTCTTCCACCAGGTATACAGTTGAGGACAACACAATACACACTGTAACATCACATTCAGCCTCCCTCCCCACCACTCCAAAACTTAAATTTGTAAACATATTTAGTGGGATAGTTGGAGCATCTATACTTTAAATAGAAATCAGTTTTTATCTATTTACTGTTTTAAGCTATGTCTGGATTTTTTTATGCGTTGACAGCTGCCCTGAGACAGCAACAGCCTAGATAGATTGGATGGACAGACGGACGTACAGACAGACAGATGGATAGATAGATACCTGGGGAGAATACAAGTTTTTCCCTACCTGTGCAAGGACATCCCAACACATCCCAGGATGGGGAGGAGGCCAGGAAAATGCTAAGGAGAAAGATATCACATCTTGTATTCTTTTTTAAAGAAGATATCACATTTTGTGTTCTTTTTTTTTTTAACTGCTCATTATCTGAGGTATGCCAGGGACTAGTATTTACTTAATTATTGTAAGGTGTGAGAACTGTAGCCACAAGATCCAAGGATTGTCTGGGAGTCAGGGAAGGGACATTTGGACCACATTCAAATCTTTGGAGATCTCCCATCCAAAATTTAGCCAGGGTCTGTCCTGCTAAGATCTGATGAGATTGGGTTTGCCTGGGCTATCCAGGTTGCTGGAGAGTCGCTGACATATCTCTCATCAACGTGTAGGATGAGCCATTCTGGGTGTAAACCCCTTGGAAATCAAAGGGACATGCGTCTGAATAAACCCCCATAGGATCAGGCTACCAACATGTGCCTGAGATCACCAGACATAGAGGTAAAAGTGGTGGGATCCACAGTTCCATCCCCCACCCCCTTGGTTGATTCACATTCAGTGAGTTTTTCCCATTTCTAACATTCTTGCTGGATGATGTTTCGGCTTTTATGATGTTTGGAAATAGACATCGCAATCAGCCTTTTGTTAATCAGCAAATTACAGGCTCGCCTTGTATCGCAAATGTGTTTAAGTGTCAACTGCTTATCAAAGCATATTTATTTGATAACAAGTCTGCTGAGCCAGTTCGTGCCTATTACTGAGCTCTTAAGCCTCAGCAAATGGGATCTTAATGACCGACTCGCATTTATTTAAGGCACCATAACCTGACTGCTCCGGCAGACAGAAATGAGACCTGCCGGGGAGAGTATTTAAGGCCCTGAACTGCAGGTTTTATGAAGGAAACAAATAAGGCTGAAAGCAGACCATGCTTCCTTTTGATGATTTGGCAAGGAACAGAAGGAAAAATGATAAGGCACTGCAGTCTTCGGACTGTCCCTGGTGTGCAGATGATACTGGCAAGGAATTTCTGTCCAGTTTGAAAAGACTTTGCAAAATTGCAGCTTTTAAAAAAATTCTCATCTTAATTATCATTTGTATAAATTGCAAAGTTTTCAATGTGGCCATTTTTCTGATTCAAGGTTAAAGGTAGATAGATGTTCAATTTAGTTTGCATTCCATTGCATATGATTGTAAATTTAACTCATTTTCAATATGGCCAGCTCCATCTGTAGATACTTAAACCTGGAGACTGGGGCCAAGAACAGAACAGACAGCTCTTTTTACAAACCTGAGGGGAAAATGAGGCAGAATTCATAACTTCTTTTTTTCAAAAATGTTTGTTTGACTCCACTAACCACTGTAAACACATCTAACAGAATGCCATTCTTTAGAAAAGCCTATCTTTTGGATCAAGGAGTGCTTTGTGGCAATGGATCCCCCCCACCCCCAGTGTTCTGAAAGTTAAGTGACAGTTCCCAGGAAGAATCATTAGAAGTCTGAAATAAATCTGAACAGAGTTGATCAAGGTAACAACTGGAAGAGGAGAGAAAAGTTGGGGAAGGGAGGTAGAGATAGGAAACAGGTAGCTTTGCTTGCATAACTAAAGGAAAGAAAGTCCAGGTCAAGTCCCAGAAAGAGCAAATGGCACAGAGTGGGAGTAGGTGGAGTATGCAGAGTAGAAGGATGCTAGTTGATGATGGAGGAAATATCACTATATGAGAAGTCTTATTATTGCTGTTAGTACCATTAGATTACCTGAGACTTTGCAGAGCGCTGTAAGCAAAAGAGAAACTTGTAATAGATTTCATTTATTTGTTTGTTTGTTATTGAATTTGTATACCACCAACTCCCAGACCAGCTGGCTCGTGGCGGTTCACAACAAGATAAAAACATAGACGGCAAGATACTCTCTCACTGATAAAATACAATACAAAATACAATTCAACTATACCAATCTACATAAGATGGCAGGCATAATAATCCCGAACTAGACCCATATTCCTCCAATTCTCTGTTTCCGGCAGCGTCGGTCTGCTATAAATCTGGCCAATGGTGGGGTCCAGATGTCATAAGGGCAGGGGAGACATGTGCAAAGTGCATTTCCCAAATGGCTATCAAAGTCCCTCTCCCCTGATCCTGCCTTGCAAACATTCCTCATCAGGCATGGTCCTTGCTTCACATATCTGGGTTTGTATGATTCACGCATTGTGGCTTTTTATAAGCCTCCTCCTAAGGATTTTTTAAAAAAATGCATCCCTCTAAAATGGTATAATCACAACCCAGGTTTACTGCCACATAACGTTTGAAAAGACCCCACAGATCTTTCTCTGTCAAAGCAAATCCATCAGTGTAGCAACTGTGCACCAAGCTGTGGCCCAAGGAGATTAGGTCAGAGTGTTCCTTTCTGAGTAAGAAAACTGCAGGGTAGGGTTTTTTAAAAATATATATGTATAACCGGGGAGAAGACAAAGAAAAGGAATTAAGTGATGCTTTTTGTTCTGCAAGAATTGGAAATGATGTCCCTTTTCCACAGTACATCACTTCAAAAATGCATCTCGCGTCTCCCATTTTTCCTTTTTATAACTTTAACTCCTCTTTCCTCTCTCTTTGCGGCTTTTAACCTTGCCCGATTGTCCCCCCACTAAATACTAATTAACACTCTAATTCAGCCAAGAAGACATTTTAAAGTGTAGAGAGTTTTATTTTCTAAAAGCCTCCATCAGAGAAAGAAGAGAAAGAGAACAGGAAAAAAAGGATCATTTTAAGGAGAAGGAAGAAACCGTAATTTCGGTCTTCCAGGAGAGGGGAGAAAACACCAAATAATTTATCCCTTTTCCACACCCCTTTCTGGGAAAAGAAAGAGTTTTTTGCTGTCTGAAAAGTGATGGGAGTTGAGTGCCAATATAAGCAGCCCCAAAAAATAAAAACTGAAAGGAGAGGGGGAATTGGTGCACTAGAGTCACAAAGTTTGAAAATTGATGCCTCTCACATCCAAAACTGTGTTAAATGTAGGTCTAGCAGAGGTTGCTTCTATGCAGTGAGCAACTGCATTAGCTACATATGTTGGTGGGTGGCAATGCTTGGAGCCATCATGGTACAGAGACTGGAATCCAGGACACCTGGCTTTGAATCCCTGCACGGCCATGGAAGCTTGCTGGGAGGCCCAAGTCATAAGCCCTCAGCCTAACCCACCCCACAGGGTTCCTGTGAAGATAAACCTGGAGAAGGGGGGTAATGATGTTGGGTGCTTGGGTCTTCATGAGGAAGAAAGGCTGGGTATAAATGAAGTCAATACATACATAAAATATTTCCATGCAATTATGTGCTTCACTAACTGATTTCTGCAGCTCAAGATACATAGGATCAGGCCAGGTTTGGTTTTACACAGTCAGTAGGTGATCCTAGGGACAACTGAGAATGCAAAAGTATTGTTTGGCTTAGTGGAATTAGAGAAACTCTAAGAGCCTCAGGCAGTTACTCTACATAAGAGCTAGCCTGGTGTAGTTCTTCAAAATGGCAGCCTCTAATCTGGAGAACCAGGTTTGATTCCCCACTCCTCCTCCACATGCAGCCAGCTGGGTGACCCTGGGCCACTCACAGTTCTCTCAGACTCACCTACCTCACAGGATGTCTGTTGTGGGGAGAGGAAGGGAAGGTGATTGTAAGCCGCTTTGAGACCCCTTTGGGTAGTAAAAAGCGGGGTACCTAAAACCCCAGCTCTCTCCGTTTTCTCTCTTTCCTGATCGAGGCCTCTGGGCTTTGCCCAGCTAGATGCCAAGAAGAAACTTCACTTGAGGTGAGTGAACATGATTGCCAGTGCAATAGCCAAGGAAGCATGGACATCGCTGCAGAGAATCTCCAATTTCGTTCCAAAATGGCTGGATATCCGATAGCAGCCATTCTGCTTTTCAGCACAATACCGGGCTACTTTCTGAGAACCATAAAGGTTCAGGAGAGGCTGCCGTCCAGTGAACATTTACCCAGAAGTAAGTAAGATTTACTTTCAAGTAAGCACATATGAGATTGGGCTGCCTTAGTATCCTTCTTGAAGGGCTTGCTTATGCAACGAGAATTTTTATCAAGCATGCTGAGTGATGACTAGCATACGTAAGTCAACCCTTGGGAAGGTAACGCCATAGATTTCTCATTGGGTTTCATATTGCCTCAAAGAAGCAATGGTTTCAGCAGACACATTCATCATGCCTGCCGCCCTGTCTGTTTCTTCCTTCAGAGGTCTCGGTTTGCTTCGTTTCTATTGCATCTTTCTCCCAGAGAAGCAAGGCAGATTACCATAATAACAACAACAACAACAACAACAATAACAATAACAATAATAGAACAGCACAATAAAAGCAGCGTAATAAATATAAAAACTAACAAGTAATGTTTATTTATTTATTTGTTTATTTAAAAATTTTATACCACTCTTCCATACAGCAAAAAGCTACAACAATTTCCAGCAGGCATGAAGGCTACACACATTTCCCTCCCAGCTGCAAAAATGCCCTCCTGAAGAATTCTGTTTTAGAAGAAGAGTTGGTTTTTATATGCCACTTTTTTTCTACCCTAAGGAGTCTCAAAGGGGATTACAACTGCCTTCCCTTCCTCTCCCCACAAGATACACCCTGTGAGGTAGGTGGGACCGAGAGAGCTCTGACAGAACTGCTCAGCAAGAACAGCCCTAAGAAGAAGAGTAGGTTCTTGTATGCCACTTTTCTCTACCAGAAGTAGTCTCGAAGCGGCTTACAATCCCCTTTCCTCTCCCCACAACAGACACTCTGTGAGGTAGATGAGGCTGAGAAAGCTCTATTACTGCTTGGTCAGAACAGCTTTCTGTCTAGGAAAGGTGGAGGGGAGGCAACTCAGCAAGACTGTGATGCCATAAACCTACCCCATGGAACTGTCATCTCCTCTGAGGGAAATGATCTCCACAGTCTGTAGAACAGCTGAAATTCCACCAGGGCCCTGATGTTTTCTGGAAGCTTGTTCCATCAGGCAAAAAGGCCCTGGCTCTGGTCAAGGCCAGCTGAATTTCTTTGGGGGTGAGGACCACTAGGCTCTTTGGGAGACATATTCAGAGAGGCAGCCTCATAGGTATGAAGGGCCCAGGTTACATATGGTCTTGAAAGTTAAAACCAATGTCCTTAACCTGACCTGGAATACAGTCAGTAACCGGTGCAGCTGCCAGAGGACAGGTTGGCTGTGAGCCCTCCAAGGGGTCCTAGTAAGAACCTGGGCTGTCACGTTTGCTTAGTCACTGAATTCCAATTTCTCCCTTAACCCCTCTTGAGAATTCCAGAATGGGCTTGTTGAGTTTGATCCAGCCAGGCAATTCTTATGTTCTCCAGGAAACTTAGGAGGGTGCATTTCTCTTGTCTCTTGAAAAGCCTGTCAGGGTGTATCTGAGTGAATCCTTGCTAAAAAAAAAGAAAGAAAGAAATCTATAGATGCTTCATCTGCCTTTCTGCGAGCTACAGCCACTTTGCCAGCCATAAATAATTGAGATAATACTTATTTTAATTATATCTGGATGGAATAAATTAGAAATTCAATTACAGCACTGCGCGCTGAAGAGGCATTCAAAATGTTTGGGCTATTAGCTGAACAAATTATCGGCAAAAGACAACAGCGTTTGTGGGGAGTGACCCCTCTGCCCTTCTCTTAATGAGACAAAGCGAACGCAGAGCATGACTCAGCAGATTTCTGAGCCACCATGTTTCCTTGCTCCAAACTTTGCAGCGGAAGAGACCAAATCAACCCTCCTTTGCATCACTCTTGCTAGTAATGTGTACATTACGACACCAGTGGATATAAACTAACCGTTGAGTGCAGAATTATAAAAGGCAGTTCTTCACATGCAAAGACTCATAAACCCGCCTTTTTCAGTCTTTTGATCATGGAAGAACACCTGAAATATTTTTCAGGCTTTGAGGAACAGAGAAGTGGAGTCATCCTCCTTCAGAGAACTGGGCATTAAAGTGAGATGTGTGAGCCAGCCCATGAATTGATCAGCCATTTGACATTTCCATTGTGGTGAAAGAGACTAGGCCTGCAGACCAACAGGGGAAGTGGTCTCCAGACATGTTTAGTGGTGTCAGTGGTCACCTAAATTTCTGGGAAAGACCATATTACCTCTGGAAAGCTCTTGCTTAACCCCAGGGTTCCCTGAAACCCTGTATTCTGCCCTAGCTGGCCACAGCCAGGGGCAGGAGGTACCTGGGCTGCAGAGCCTAGCCGGAGTCTACACCAGAGCAAAGTCAAAGTCCAGTCCAAGTCATTAGGAATTAAAGCAAGCAGAGTTAAGGGCAAGGCAAAGAGTAGTCCAGGGAAAGCCAAGTTCAGAGTCCAGATAAGAATATATTCAACAAAGCCAATCCAATTACCAGGTGCATAGTCAAAAGCTGTTTGCCAGGAGTCAGGGAAGCCGATGGGAGTCAGAAGTTCGCAGACCAAGAAATCCAAACCGGACAGGAGGCTTTCTGCATAGATTGCACCCATGCCAAAGAGCTGCTGGTGTCTCTCCTAAAAGCAGCCCAGCTAATTGGCTGCACCTGGGGGAGGACTCACTCATCCTTCCCAGGAGCTATCTCAGCTGGGCCCCATCTACACTGACAGCGTGCCTGCAGTCTCTGGCTCTCTTGGCATTCAGCAAACACCATCCTTCTTCTTTGCCTGCGTCGCTCAGACGAGCTGTCAGGGCTGGAATGCATCTGCGGCTGCACCAAAGATGCCTCTTGGAAAGAGCCTGGCTGACTTGTGCTGCCTTCCCCTGCTGCACATTCAGAGGTCCCTTTCTCTTCTGCCAGAGCTGGCTCAGCTGCAGGCCCTGGTTGCTGTGGCAACTCCTGGGAGATGAGAGGTGGCAGCAGGGACCTGATTGGGAATCCTTGATATAAGCCATGAGGAAGCAGAAGACAGAAAGGATGTGTGAGAGAAGACAAAACAAGAGAATAGAAAAATCAATTTGCTATATCATTTCTACAGCACAAGTCCAGCATAAAAGGGGATAATGTTTTCTGGTTGATGGATGTTTCTTATTTTACTATATAATAAAGTTGCAAGTTCTGGTGGTATGGTTGCCCACTGGGAGGAGTACCCTGTTGGTTAATATGATTTTGTAAGAAAAGTCCTGCTAAAGCCAAACAATGGTCCATCTAGGTCAGTATTCTGTCTTGCACAGCAGCCCACCAGCTACGCTGGTGTCCCACCGATGTTGCCTCCTGGTGCTGGTATTTAGAGGAGGCTCCCTTCAGTCACCAAGGCTAGCAGATCCTGATGGACCTGGCCTCCATGAATTTGTCTAATCCCCCTTTAAAGTAGTCCAGACCTGTGGCCATCACTTCATCCTCTGGTGGCAAATTCCACATTTTAATCACTCATGGAGTAAAGAAGTATTTCCTTTTGTCTGTCCTAAATAACATTATTGGATGCCCCTGCATTGTAGTATTTTGGGAGATGGAGGAAAAAGTTATCTCTGTCTACTCTCTTTAAAGTACATAATTTTTTACAATTCTATCCAGTTCCCAGCAGCCTAATAGTTCAGAACTAGCTCAATCTTGAAACCTCCAAGGTCCTGAGGTTGCCATAAATCAGAGGCAGCTGGATGGCACACAATTATTATTATTATTATCCAGTGCCCCTTAAGTCATCTCTTTTCTAAACGGAAGAATCCCAGAGGCAACTGCGAGGAAAGGACTCTTTTGAGATACGGTGACCAGAACCTGCAGGCTTATCCCAACTTATCTTTCTACCCCAATCTCCAGCAGATAACTGCAAACCTGCTGGTATTTTTAAGGATGTGCAAAACTCACAGAAGGAGAAGGAGAAGGAGAATAAGAGTTGGTTCTTATATGCCACTTTTCTCTACCCGAAGGAGGCTCAAAGTGGCTTACAGTCGCCTTCCCTTTCCTCTCCCCACAACAGACACCCTGTGAGGCAGGTGAGGCTGAGAGACCCCTGAAATTACTGTTTGTTCCGAACAGCCTTATCATGGCCATGATGAGCCCAAGGTTACCCAGCTGGCTGCATGTGGAGGAGCGGGGAGGCAAACCCAGCTCACCAGATGAGAAGTCCGCATTCCTAACCACTACATCAAGCAGTATATGTTAAGAAAATGTATACTTATGAAGAAATACATATATCTGAGCATGGAAGTTCAATTAAGGTTCTTTGGGTAAAAATAAAAGGAGAAGGAAATAATAATGGTATTATTGTGGGGGTCTTCTATAGACCACCAGGCCAGGCAGAATACTTGGATGAGATGCTCCTAGAAAAGATTACAAAGTTCTCAAAGAGGCAGGACACAGTGGTCACAGGTGATTTCAGTTACTCGGACATCTATTGGAAGACCAACTCTGCTAAAAATTTAAAGTCCAATAAATTCTCGACTTGTCTTGCTGATAACTTCACTTCCCAGACAGTGGAGTGGGCAACTACGGGGTCTGCAATTTTAGACTTGAGTCTCACCAACAGGGAAGAACTGATTGATGAGGTGAAAGTAGGAGACATGCTTGGTAGTAGCGATCATGTCATTCTGGAATTTACAATCTTGGGGAAGAGCAAAGCTGTGTATATAGTCAGACATATCGACTGAACTTCAGGAAAGCAATTTTTAATAAACAATGCTGGGTAGAATCCCATGGTCAGGAAAACTTAAAAAGATGGGAGTTCAGGTGGGCTGGGGGTTTCTTAAAAGTGAAATGCTGAAGGCACAAACACAAACAATTCCCTTGAGAAGGAAAAATGGGATGAGTCTTAAGAATCCAGGGTGGCTCCATAAACAGCTTTCAAAAGATCTGAGTAATCAAAAAGACTTATTTAGGAAATGGATGGAGGGCCTTATTATAACCAAGGATGAATATAAGCAAATAACTAATGTTTGTAGGGACAGTATTAGAAAACATTGGAATGGGCTTTTTTGCAGATGCTCCTCCTATTCCAGAGGGTGGGCTATTATGGACTCTTGTAGGACAATATTATTCTGTCGTTCATTGGCCCCAACCAAATGTCTGTCGGTAGAGCTACATTTTGCAGGCCCTTTGGATCTGTGGTCCAACCAGAATGGGGCCACCAGGACTCAGTTTAGAAAAGTTCCAGCCAAGAACCTCCTTTAAAAAATGGCAATGTTTCCCAAGATGAACCCAGGAATGCCTATTACATATAGATTGGCATCTAGTCACTGTCTCTCACCTAACTCACATGGCATTGTTACAAGAATAAATGGAGGCAAGGACCATGAGGCTATAAATCTGTCATTTGAGTTCCCTCTACCAGAATTTGCATTCAAACTCTTTGCCTGCCTATGGAGAGATTCACACATGCTCAGGAAGACTGGGCATGGAAGTTGAGTTAACTAGCATGTCTTCTGAACAAGCCAGTGCTACCCACAAAGGCAGGCCATGGGGAACTGTTGGCCTGTTATGGGGCACCTGAGGTGTGTTTGACTGAATGCCTGGCCTCTTCTCCACTCTACTCAGGCAGATAACCCCAGTCAGACCTTGTTTATTAAACGGCTGTCCTCCATTCTGTTGCTGAGCAGGATTTGGCCTTCAGATTTCTCTCTGGACCTGACCCGCCATGAATAATGTATGTGCTCTCCCCTGCCTCGCTTGCTTGCTGAACTGTGCCTCCCCCTTTCCGCCGAGGCAAAGTAGATGCACTCAATTTCAATATTTATTTTTCACCCTCCGTAAATATTTAATTTCCCTGCTGTTTGGAGGTTGTGGAGAGGTGGGGTGGAGAGAAGGCCAAATGACCTGGCTCACGATGCCTGCCCAAGACTTAGGCCAAGAGAACTCTTCAGTAAACATGAGCGAGGAGGGGGTTTTGATGAGAAGGGTTATGGCTTTTGAGAAGGCAGCATGACATTAGGATAGCCTCAAGCTGCAGAAGAAAATTAAAGCAAAGTCAGTGTGGGGGGGGGGGGTCTCCAAAGGACGTTGGAGGATTCTTCACCTGAAAGCTTCAACTGAGTTGCCAAGTCGATCAACCCTGCATCAAATCCACCTCACACAAAGCATGTTCATTGTGGACTCTCTGCTTGTGGGCTGCATACCGAAGACTTGTGAGTTCTGTGCAAATGACCCTGGGGGTGCCCTCAACAAAGAGCAATTACAGCCGGAGTCCACCAGGGAGTCGTCGGGGGCCTTGGAATGTGTGGGCAGCATTGAGACAAGATTTTCTGTCTGTGGAATGGAAATTCCCTGCCTTCTACCTCCCACTGCAGCAAAGTGATCTCCTTTAATGCTGCTCTTGAGGGATAGGGGCCCTGAGGAATAATACAACAGGGGCCTGCAGCAGGAAGGGGAGAACCAGCGGATGTGGCTACTGAAGCTGGATCCAGCCCTCAATCTTTCCAGTAGTGTTCACGGGAATAGTGCTCTGGGGGTTAGGAGAATGACAGATTGTCGCTCCATGATGCACATTTTGAAAAGAATCCCACAGACACAAGCAAAAGACTGTTCTCTATCCTGAGAAGCTCATAACAGATAGCTTCTGTGCATTTCCCTTGTGACGAAGTAACCAAAAATCGTCCCCTATCAATTAGAAGAAGAAGAGTTGGTTCTTATATGCAGCTTTTCTCTACCCGAAGGAGTCTCAGCGTGGCTTACAGTCGCCTTCCCATTCCTCTCCCCACAACAGTCACCCTGTGGGGTGGGTGAGGCTGAGAGAGCCCTGATATCACTGCCTGGTCAGAACAGCTCTCCCAGTGCTGTGGCTAGCCCAAGGTCACCCAGCTGGCTGCATGTGGGGGAGGAGCAGGGAATCAAACCCGGCTCACCAGATTAGAAGTCTGGACTCCTAACCACTACACCAAGCTGACTGGCTTATTTATTATTTGATTTTTATCCTGCTATTCCCCAGAAGGGCTCAGGGCAGATTACAATAAAAACTGGAAGCAAAATATATTTAATATAATGCAGGTTTAGTTTAAGATATGGATTTAAAATTCAGCTAGTTCCAATAAAACCCCCATAGTTGTCTCTTTTTATACATTTCTACCTGGGGAGGCATACGGATATGATTGGAGTTTTTAGACGTTATCTACAGGTGCACTTTCTGGCAGGGAGGCCAGCATATTCTTGCTGTTAATTTTGGCTTCAACCTTAGGCCTGGTGGGTCAGCTCTTTCTTTCAGGCCCTGCAGAACTGGTTAAGGTTCCACAGAACCCTGAGTTCATTCCACCAGGCCAGGGCCAATAATACCCTGGTACTGATTGAGGCCAATTTCACCTCTTTGGGGCCAGGGACACTGAGAAAATTTTGATTGCTAGATCTTGGTACTCTTGGGAAGAGATGGTCCCAAAGATACAAGGATTCAAGACCATTTTCCATTTAAACATAAAACCAATAAGCAGGCATGAACCCACACTCTTTTTTCCTCTTTTTAAAAACTCTCATCTGCACTCCTATATTTCTCAGGTGTCCACTTGCGAATAATTTGTTGCTGTTGCTGTTAACAACAGGCCCCATCAAGATAGCCAGACAGGATCATGTGGAGCCATACTGAGCTATATTTCTGGTGGTGGAATGTGCCATCAAGTCAATTCATTGTGACCCCTCATGGGGTTTTCAATTAAGAGCTAAATAGAGGTGGTTTGCCATTTCATGACTCCACAGAGTAGCCCTGGACTTCCTTGGTGGGCTCCCATTCAAATACTTACCAGGGTTGACCCTGCTTAACTTCTGGGATCTGATGAGATCAGGCCAGCCTGGGCTATCAGGGCAGCCATTTCTCTAGTGTTGTTAAGATTCCTCTGTTCTGTTGCCTGAGGAATAACTTCTACAGCAAGGATATACAGCAAAGTCCTTTTAAAAGCTTCCCATTTTGGAAGAGTATCATCTCTCAAAAATTATCCCTCACTTCACCTAAGGAGGAGGCCCTTCCATGTTTGCTTTGAAGTTTGCTTGAGGAAATTTCCTGCAGACAATGCCCTTTCTTCTACCCTCATAAAAATAAGCCTTGGTTCAAATGATGACCTAGTATAGTTGAACATGACCCACCTAAACCATGAATGGAAGCCCACCAGGGGTCCCAGGATGCCTCCAAGTCTGGGTGCCTGACTCGGACTGGGGATTATCAAGTAAGGACGGCTTCAGACATCTCATCCTTGCCTTTCTGACCACAAAACCTTTGATTTTGTTTTCTCCTTGTGCAAATGGGCCCTGTGGTTCTCTATATCTATGCCAGTTTCCCTTTCCTGGCACCATGTTTTTCCTGTAAAATGTATGCATTTTTCCAACCTTATTGGTGCGTCCGTAAATCAGTATTATATATTAGAGATGGAATATTGTAGTGTGTAATACTGATTTATTGATGCACCGGTAAGGTTGAAAAATGCACAAAGTGCTAACAGCATATATAAATCATCTGTCTAACTGATGGCCCTCCCTTTGTGGATCAAGAAGTCACACAAGGGGGCAGCCTAGAATATAACTTTCGGAGGACCGGGGAGGAGGTAACGCCAAGGCTTGCAGAATATATATGTTCAGATGCATAGATATAAGGTTAACTCCTTCCGGCCCAAAAGCTGAAAAAACGTATCCATAGAAGGGACCCTAAAAACCAACAGGATTTCCAGGGCATAAGCTTGTGAGAGTCAAAGCTCCCTTTGTCGGATGCCATGAGACGAAGGCAAAGGAAGCTCTGATTCTCAAAAACCTATACTCTGGAAATCGTGTTGGTCTTTAAGGGAGTACTGGACTTGAATCTTGCTCTTCCACTGCAGACTGGCATGGCTGCCCACCTGAAACTTGTCCACACAGTAATGGTTCTTATTGTCTTTATGGTTTTCCTCTGTTCTGGATCGCCTTGTATGTTCTTGATTTCTCACCTGGCCAACTTTGGCCATGTCCTGGGCTCCTTCCACACAGGTAGGATAATGTACTCTCCATATGTTTTTGGAGCTGGATTTTCCTGTGCAGAACAGGAAAATCTACTTCTAAAGTACATTGAAAGTGCATGAACCTATTTTTTGTTCTCTGGCAGCCTGGCTTGTGGCTCAACATTGGTCTGTTCTGTCCTGCCTAACCTGCCGCTGTGGCCAACACACACTCACACATCCTTGGAAATGGTTCTGCTGTTGTGCTACAGCACAAATTCCCCACCTTAGTTGTCTTGCCCACCTCAGGCAATGAGTTCTGTAGCACATCGATAGATGTCTGGATGCAGCTGGTCACTCTCCAAGCAGGGCATTCCTTTATGTTCATTTGTTTTTATGAATTAGAGTCAAGAGCTTTTGCTAGGGTTCCCAGCCTCCCAGCAGGGGCTGGAGATTCCCGGAAATTACAGCTGATCTCCAGACTCCAGAGATCAATTCCCCTGGAGAAAATGGTAGCTTTGGAGGCTGAACTCTTTGGCGTTATCCCCTGCTTGAGGTTCCATGATCAATATTAATAAAATACAATGTTACTTTTGACCAGCCCTTCCAATGTTGCTCAGGGCTGGTAACAACATTTGGTCAAAACATCATATACAAAGTTAAAACAACATTAAAACAATAGTAGCATATAGAATCACAAAATCATAGAGTTGGAAGGGGCCATATAGGTCATCTAATCCAACCTCCTGCTCAACGTAGGATCAGCCCTAAGCATCCTAAATAAATATATGCCCCCCGATAATATTCCAAATAGGGGTTTTGGTATCTGGAGATGATCTTCTATTTTCTTCTGATGGTAGTGAGACCAGCATGTATTCAGGGATGTTATTTGGGGCCCCTACTGTAAGTCTGGTGGAATAATTCCATTTTGCAGGCCCTGCAGAACTGGTTAAGGACCCACTAGTGTGTGTGTGCTGGTCTCCTGCTGGTCTCCTGCGAGAGTGCATTTCACCAGGCTGGGACCAGGGCTGAAAAAGCCCTGGCCCTTGTCAAGGCCAATCTTACCTCTTTTGGGCCGAGGATCTTCAGTAGATGTTGCTTTGCAGAGCTTTGTGCTCTTGTGGGAACGTACGGGAAAAGACAGTCCCATAGATTCTCTCCCAAACTCCCCCTTCCCCAGGATTTACCTCCCAAAGCACCCAATATGTTACTGGTAACCCTAGTTGTTTCACTGCTGCCTGGGAACTGCCAGGTTATTCCGAACATGTACCAAACCCTGCAGGAGAGTAGCTCATTTTGAATGACACATGTTGTGCCTGCCTAGAGTGACCAGAGAGCAGAGGTAACCCGAGCTAGCCATTAAATTGTGGATGTGCCTCAACAGGCAGTGAAGCAGTCAGTTGTCAGGCTGAACGGTGCCGTGGAACAGATGCAAGACAACTCGAACGGCCATTCCTTTGGACTTGCCAGTTCTTTTCATCACGTGAGATTCTTGAGTGTACAGCAGCCGGGCATTGCTAACAAGACAAGCTGATTTTCAAACGCCCATTTTGCATGCAGAACATATTCCCTGCCCCAAATCCAGCTCTACCTGGCGAAAGGAACTCAGGTGCTGGATATGAATTATCCCATTAGCATGTACTTTCTCTGCTTTTTTTGCAACAATGTTTTGTACTCCATGATGGAGGGAGGAGTCTTTGGTCACAATTCTCATTGTAATCCCTCGTGACTCGAATATGAACCCCCTTGTCAATGACTTTGAATGCTGAACTCGAGTGAGCAAAATTCGTTTTATGTAAGCCTGAATGAAGTGTTGTCAGAAAAATAGATTTGGTAAGAAGCAGCTGTCTAATCAACAGGATGGCCGGGGGAGGGGGGGCATCATGTCACACTAAAATCCTTCAGTGTTTTTCACTGTAGCGAGCCCATAAACCTTAAAAGAAATCTGTGTTTTTCAGAAGAATGCCTTTTAAAGATGGCACCAATCTCTTCCTTGGAGGAAAAGCGACAGTGGATGGTTGGGACACTAATCAGGAAAAGTAAATATACTGTTTCCACAAGGTTAGTTTCTCCTGAATTATGATTCTGTACGTAGTTTTGGAGCTTGAGATTATTTCACATTTTCCTCCCACAGATACGGTTTATATTGCCGGGGATTTCCTAGTGCTTCTCATGCTTCTCATTCAAACAAATACTAGCCAGTCATCCAGTCCATTTTATTCTACCCTCTGTCTATAAAGCACAAGGCGGCAACCTTCCTTTAATGTCATTGTTGTTATTGTTATTATGTTACTGCTATTGTTGTTACCACCTTACTGTTACCAGAATGATGTTACCTGTACCATTTTGTTTTTTCTTGTAAACTGCCCTGAGCCTTCAGAGAGGGTGGTATATAAATACAATAAATGAATGGATGGATGGATGGATGGATGGATGGATGGATGGATGGATGGGTGGGTGGGTGGGTGGGTGGGTGGATGGATGGATGGATGGATGGATGGATGGATGGATGGGTGGGTGGATGGATGGATGGATGGATGGGCAGGTAGTTGTGAATTTCCTGCATTCTGCAGGGGGTTGAACTAGATGTCCCTGGAGGTCCCTTCCAACTCCATGATTCTATAATTCTCTCTTCTCCATTTTATACTCATCAATAATTGTGAGGTCAAGTAGGATGAAAATATATTTGACTCAAGGTCATTCAGTGAGATTCTTGGTGATTTGGGCCTGGGTTTCCCAGATCCTAGTCTGGTCATCTAACCACCACACCGTCTCTCTCTATTCTTCCCATTCTATCATTTTTCTTCTCTTTTTCACAACATCTTGATCATCTAATGGCCATTCCTGCCTTTTCACAATGTATAATTGTTTTTAAATCCTGTGGCCATGATTTAGCACACTTATCTGCAACAGAGAATATATTTTCTTCTCAGGGAAGCTAACTTGCAAGTCATTTGCAAGTCTTTGCTTTTGATGTGATCTTTAAAAGTCCCCTCCCCCCCTCCAGGCTAGAATTATAGCCCAAAGACTTTGAAAGGGGATGTGGTTTCAAGGCATAGCTTTTGAAATAGGTTTTTCTGTGGAAATTTCTGTTCCCAATAAAGACTAAACTAAGTTAATTAGATTAAACAGCAATTATCATGTCTCTTCAATTACCCTTCAGTACTGATGTATCCTGATTATTTTCTGATTAAAATGTGTTCTGTTGCAGAAAGTGAACAAATGCAAGATGGTGGGTTCCTTTAGTCTTAGAGGAGAATCCAGAAAGCCAAGATAGGGGGACAAGATGTCAGTCTAGGAAGCCATTCCCTCCCCCTCTATGATACATGTGGTAGAACAATAAGGAATTCTTGCAAGAGAGTCATTGATGTCAGCATCTCATCTGTTTTGATCCTGAGACTCTGCATCTAGGGATGTTTCCCAGCCTCATCATGTTCAGATTTTGCCTAGGCCTTTGGAGTTCTGAATTCCCTTGTTCCGTTTCCACAGCCCAAAGGAATATGTGCAGCATCTGTAAATGTGAGTCTTCATTAATGGCTGATCTGCAACATCAAAAACTGAGTCCAGATTTTAATTACGCATGGGTAATGTTTAATTACAATGACTAACGGCACTTATGGCTCACAATGGCTAATGGCATTTATTGGATAAACCTGCCTTCAAACATGGCCAGCATTCCCTCTGCTTTTGTGCATCCTGCTCTGCACATTAAGCCAGCTTGGTGTAGTTGTGAGGAGTGTGGATTTCTAATCTGGTGAGCCGGGTTTAATTGCACACTCCCCCACATGAAGCCAGCTGGGTGACCTTGGGTTCACCACAGCACTGATTAAGCTGTTCTGACTGAGCAGTAATATCAGGGCTCTCTCAGCCTCACCTCCCTCACAGGGTGTCTGTTGTGGGGAGAGGAAAGGGAATGCAATTGTAAGCCACTTTGAGACTCCTTGGATAGAGAAAAACGGTATATAAGAACCAACTCTCCTTCTCCTTCTCCTTCTCCTTCTCCTTCTCCTTCTCCTTCTCCTTCTCCTTCTCCTTCTCCTTCTCCTTCTCCTTCTCCTTCTCCTTCTCCTTCTCCTTCTCCTTCTCCTTCTTAACGGTGCTCTAATGCAACCCTCTGATAAGAACAAAGGGTGTTTCCCAGTGCTCTCAAATGGTAGACAGAGTAACAGCCCTTCCCTTCCAGCCCCAGATAGCATGACAGTTTGATGTCGGTATCGGAGCTAATAGCTGAGTTTAGACTTGTCTATCATGAATGTGTACAATCTTCTTATAGATTAAAGCAACAGTAGCAGCTATCAACACATCTAATATATGTATCTACTTACTTCATTTGTACCCCAAGTTTCTCTGCAAAGAGGCCCTGATGTGACTCCCCTCCATTTTGCCTTCACAACACGCCTGCAAGGTAAGTGAGACTGAATGTGTATGACGGCCAAAGGTCACCTTGGAAGCTTCCTTGGCAGTGGGGATTTGAATAGGGGTCTCTCAGAACACTATGCCACACTGCCTGTTAGCATGCTGCTGCATGGATCCCATGTGTTTAATTCTTCCACAAATTTCTTCCTTTTCTGTCCCTCAATGGCCTATTCTGCACGCAATAGATAATGCACTTTCAATGCACTTTAGAAGTAGATTTTCCTGTTCCGCACAGGAAAATCCAGCTGCCAAAGCACACTGAAAGTGCATTATCCTTTGTGTGCAGAATGGGCCAATGTATTGCAAATTAACATCCTGAGAGAGGGAGAACAATTCCTGTGGGGTATATGAAAGTAAGATGTAGAATTGTTCTGTTAAAGAGAAGAAAAGAGTTGGTTTTTATACCCTACTGTGCACCACCTGAAGGAAACTCAAAGCAGCTGACAATCAGCTTGCCTTCCTCTCCCCACAACAGACACCCTGTGAGGTAGGTGGGACTGAGAGAGCACTGAGAGAAACTGCTCAGTCTGAACAACCAAGGTCACCTAGCTTGCTGCATGTGGAGTAATGCGGAATCAAACCTGGCTCGCCAGATTAGAAGCCGCCACTCTTAGCCACTACACCAAGCTGCTAGACTAAACTAGCAGAGTTCTAATGAAGTCGGTGGGCTGCTGGAGTTTATAGCTTGGGTATATTGCAGTTCACCACTATCTGACAGGTTAAGTATGCCATTAAGGCTGGATCACCATCATCCTGTATTCTGCTACAAGCTTGTGGGGCCATGTCCTGAATTTTGTCGACGTTGTGGCAGGCGTAGGATAATTGAAAGGCAGTGAGCAATTAAAGAATTCCAGGGCCCTGGCTTGTTGCCATGCAGCAATTCAGCTCTGCTAGTGAACTTTGCTGAAAGATTAGAAACAGAGATACCCCACACAATTAATTGTGCATGGTCCGGGGAAGCAAATATCTGTGAGAAAATGGGCTAGAAAAGAGAAATAAAAATAAAATCAATGGAGTTCAGAAGATGTAACTGACAGCTTTGTCATTTAAAAGAGCCTGTGAATCCTCATGATGCATGACACGGTCCTGCATACGATGGATCATAGAGCAAAGAGATAAGGCTATTTCCATGGATAGCCAATTTGCAAAGCAGAATAAAGGCTCCCCTGAGGTTAGTTTTTCATTGCAGCAAAGTGGTCCAATCCTCTGGACTTAATTGTATAACAATAATAATATTGAGCTATTTATATTAGGGATGTGGTTTTGTTTATTAACTCATCCAGCATGGTTTAGTGGTGGGACTAGAATCTGGGAGTACCGGGTTCATAGTCCTACTCAACCATGGAAGCATGTTGGGTGACCTTGAGCCAGTCACACATTCTCAGCTTAATCTAGAAGAAGAAGAAGAAGAGTTGGTTCTTATATGCTGTTTTTCTCTACCAGGAGTCTTAAAGGGGCTTACATTCGCCTTTCCTTTCCTCTCCCCACAACAGACACCCTGTGAGGTGGATGAGGCTGAGAGAGCCCTGATATTACTGCTGGGTCACAACAGCTTTCTCAGTGCTGTGGCAAGCCCAAGGTCACCCAGCTGGCTGCATGTGGGGGAGCAGGGAATCAAACCGGCTCACCAGATTAGAAGTCCATGCTCCTAATCACTACACCAAGCTGGCTCTCATCTCCCTCACCTTGGAGGTCTGTCAGGTAGGATATGCCAGACTGGCTGGGTTTGTCATATACCCCAACTTTTGATTAGCAGATTTTTTAAAAGTTTGTTTAGCTCACTTAACCCTTCCATAAAGACAGATTCAGGTGGGTAGCTGTATTGGTCTGAAGCACCATTAAGATTGACAAAGTTTTATTCAAGGTATAAGCTTTCATGTGTACTGGTCTCCAACTTAACCCTTCCTTGTTGGTTATAAGTTTACATTTCCTTTTTTCAGAATTTCTTTTTGCCGAGTTGTGAAACATCCTTTTGTTTATTCCCTAGAAGAACCTGCCAACTCCTTTCTCTGATATGTTAATCGTATGAGCCCCAAAGAAGTGCTGGAGGAGTCTGCTTGTTTCTGCCAGATTACAAACACCTTCTTTGTTCATAAGTTTTCCTAAGTATATGAAAGTTTCTTCTTACATATATCTAATTCTGAACCTGGCTTCAGACAGCAGATGAAAAACTCTGCACCACAGAGGCAGGTTCAGAAAGGGGGTCCGTTTCGACACTTCCAGATTTGCAGTCCAATCAGCAAGGCTTTTTTTTAAGTAGTAGAAAGGACTGGTCAAGGGGAGAGAGAGAAAGTGGCAGCATTGGGTAGGTTGAAGGACCAATAGAGGAACCAGCAATGGGGGAAGTAGAAGATACATGGGCTAGAGGGGGTGAGATCTTCTACGTGAGTCCTTCTGGGCCCCCTGTTGGATGTGTATAATGATTAGACATGTTTATAATGATTCACACACACTAAAATTCATTCATTTTCAGATCCAGCCTGAACCAATTCATGCCAAATCTGAACCACGCTAATGACCTTTCAATTTTGGGGATTCAGTCAAATTCTAAATGTTTTTTTTTATGTTCACGTGCCCCCCCCACCCCCTTTACCAGGCAGGGAAGCACCTCTACTGCCTGGGAGGGGGAGGGGGAAGAATGCCGGCCAAACAGCTGTCATTATTAGTTGTTTGGTGTACCACATCCTTTAAATGCCTCTCCAAGCCTTTGCAGGCAAAGCTGCTTGTGATGGCTTGGGGAGGCATGTAAAGGATGCAGTGCATCTGTCATTAAAAGCTGTTTTGGCTTAGGGATGTTTTCAACTGTGTGGTACCAAAATTCTGTGCCTTTAAATGCCTCCCCAAGCCTTTGCATGCAAAGCTGCTTACAAAGGCTTGGGGGAGGCATTTAAAGGGCACAGCACAGCTGTTATTATCAGCTGCTTGGCACCATGCCCTTTAAATGCCCCCAGGCCTTTGCAAGCAGTTTTGTTTGTGAAGGCTTGAAGAGGAATGTAAAGGATCCACCAAGCAGCTGTTGATGGCACATTAGCTGATTGGCAGTCTCTCCCCCCCCCACACACACACCTTCTCAGGTGTTGCCTGAGAAAGTGGGAGAGGAAAACATTTAAATTGGCTGAATGTGGCTGAATTGCTGAATCATGATTTGGCCACCACTTTTTCAGCCTGTTTAAATTTCAGGGATGGGCAATTTGGCTTGGATAGGTCTGAAAAGTACCTAAATCAGCATTGATCTGGGTACTTTTCAGCTTATCCAAAATGAATTGACCATTCCTAATAATGATGTTTTATTGATGCACACTCTATGTTGAAGAATGCACACATTTTCCAGGAAATAAACTGGCGCTAGAGAACAGCAAAGGGCACAAAAAACAATCATATGGGTCTAACTGACGGAAAGTAAAAACAAAATTCAAACAAGGATTATCAAACCAAACCAGAAAGCCTGTGGCATTCAATAAGCTTCTTCCCTTTGTTGGCTTCAGTCTCTCCTGCTTCAGGAGCCCACGGCTGCCCTATGAAACTTAAAAGATGCTGCAAACTCTTGTCTAAGGCTTATTCCTGAAAGTGTTTGCAGGATTGTGGAGGATATGTCCTCCCAAGAGTATTAAAGTCAAGCAACCAAAATCTACAGAGGATCCTCAGCCTTAAAGAGATAAAAGTGGCTTCAACCAGCCTGCTGGAATGCTTGGCTGAATGAGATCGGAGCCCTGTGGGACCTGGAAGTATTCCACAGGGCTTGCACGAGAGAGCTGTTCTGCCAGGCTTATGGCTGAGCAACCCACAGGGAGAAACCTGAGCACAAAGGCAATCAACATAAACAGTAATAACCAAACAAACAATAATTCTTTTACACTTCAGCCAGGTCCAGCCTATGGTTGAGGTCAAGGGTTACTGGAACTTCTGCTGGCCACACTGCCCAAACCCACCTCTGGACACCTATATTGCCATTCCCCACCTCCTAGACATAGGGACAAGCACCATTTATTTTAAACGGATGCAACTGGAATTTTGTTGAGTCTTATATGATTTATACTGTTTGTATGCTGTGCATTTTAATATTGTAAGCCACTCTGAACTTGGGAAGGGTGGGGAATATACATGAAATAAATAATAATGATAATACTTGCAGGTCTAATTGGGGGGGGGGGTGCAACTCCCAGGATGGTTTCCTTTGAAGAGGAAGGGATATGAGCCTGGGAATAGACAGGGGCAGATCATTCAGCAAGGCTGAATATTAATCATGAAGCTTCATCGCTCGCTAGCTCAGTCCCAGACAAATGGCCTCCTGGTAGAAAGTGAAAGCTAAAATAACCCAATGGTGTGGTCAGCTTCCTAACTATGATGCTAAAACAGTTAAATCCAATCAAGTTGGTTTGTCTGGCCTCAGTCGTGCCTACCAGAAAGGATGTCCAGTGATCCTAGCCTGTAGCTAAAGGATGATAGCCCAAGAGATGTTTCTTGGTATTCTCACAAGCTCAGCAGGATCAGCCCTGGTTGGTACCCTGTTGGGAGACCTCCAAGGAAGTCCACGGTTGCTACGCAGAATCAGGCAATGACCGGTGATCTCTCTTGCCTTTAAAATCCTATGAGGTCACTGTATATCAGCTTCGACTTGCCAACACTTCCCACTACGGCTTCGTAGTGGTCGCTTAGCTTATTGGTCTTTCTGTTTTGGAGCCCCTCCTGCCTCTTCAGTTCAACGCGGCTACCCACCTGAATCTATCACTACCTTTGAACGCCCCAGCAAATATTCATCCAAGTTCTGGAAGGCTGCCTAGAGAGTTATATAGCTATTCCTTCATATATATACAGAATAAAAGCTTTCTGGTCTCATTTTCATATTGGGTAAGAACTGCCATGGCTACCCTCCCAGAATTCCCTGGTTTTGATCAGCATGATGCCCCAAAGACTCTAGGAAGTGTTGTGCTGAAACAAATGAAAAATAAATACTGAGAATCTTGCTCCATACTCTGAAAATATACAGTGACTGTGTAAGAGCATGACCAGGCTGCCCCTATGGTAAAAACCATAGAGTTTTTGAAGATTCCTAGATCTAACTTCTGTCACTTCCATGTTTTCCCCAGAAGTGACATAATGATATATGCAACAATGCTGGTAGTTTAAATTTTTTCCCCACTATTAATTGCAGTGGCAAGCACCTGAGGGCAAGGGAAGCCTTTCATCAGCTGGGGGACTGGTGAGCATGCAATCTAAGCATATGCTCCCAAACCAAGCCCCAGTGCATGGGTGAAAGGAACGTGCCCTGATCTCTTCTTCTTTCTCTGGGCAGTGCTGTTTGAACTAAATTATCTCTCAGCAAGGCTGTCAGGATCTGCTAGCACATCAATATCCTGCCATGGCTTCAGACATAGCAGGGGGTTGGTTTGTTCCTCTAGCCTGGGAAAGATCCACTGTTTTTGCTCCTCTGTGTTGCTTCACACTCTGCTGTGCTTTGGACCATTTTTATAGACTAGAATGTTACTTATTTATGTTATTTATATACCGCCTTCCTGAGAACTGGCTCAGTTTTGTTGTCAGGGTGGCACCGAGAGAAAGGGGACACGAGAGTGCTATCTGGCGAATTCGCCTTGGGTACAGAGCCAAACGTTGCAACTGGGTGCAACAACCAGACTGTTTGGTCTCTTGGAAATGTAGCGAGCCCACCTTTCCCATGTTGGGACATTTGCATGTGTCATTGGGGGGTTGGGACATTTGGGAAATATATTGATCTGTATGTGTCTGACGAATAAGTTTCAACAAGAAGTATTGTGCACTTTGTTTTGCTTTCTCAGTAAGCTGCTTTTTCCTGAAATGCCAAGTCTGTTTCACTGAGAAGTCAGCAGGGACACGACGCAGGCTCTGAGAGGAGAGATCAGCCAGGAGGAAATGATGAAAGAAGCAGAAACAGCAAGGTAAAGGTAGGGTCAGGGTTAAGAAGCAGGGGGGAGGGAACCAGAAGGCCATTGTCACCATGTGAGCTTTCATGAGTCAGAGCCCTTGTCTTCAGCTACCTTGCATGTGTGTTAAGTGCTCTCAAGTCACTTTCAATTTATGGTGACCCTATGAATTAATGACCTCCAAAACATCATATAGCCTTGCCCAGGTCTTGTAAAATGAGCCCCAGGGCTTCCTTATGGAGTCATTGCACACAAAAGAAGAAAGCAAGGAATAACTTTACGTCAGTTTTACCGAAAATCACAGAAAAGGCAGGGGAAAGAAAAGAGAAAGAGAAGGGCATCGGAATTCCCTAAGCAAGCTCCTTTGCTGAATCCCATGCTATTAAGAATTAGAGGCTGCCCTACAACTCTATTGCCCAAACCCCCATCTGAGGCCCGGAAGCTGCTTTTTAAGCACCCCTTCCCTGTGACTGTGGTCGGTCACATAGCCCTGAGTAGCACTTGGGGATTTGCATGCCACAGTGACTGCAGGGGAGTTGATGTTGCACTATTATGTACAGTTGATGTTCCACTATTATGTTAGGGATTATTAGCACAGTGACTGAGAATACTTCAATGGGGGATAGGTCTATCAAAGGCTATTAGCACAGTGACTGAGAAGAACCTCCCATTCAGAGGCACTAAACTTCTGAATCTCAAAGCTAGGAGGAAACATCAGGGATAGGGTAATCAGATATAGGGCAGTGGGCCCCCAACTGAGAGAGCTGATCCCCCAATGCTGCCTCAGATAATGCAAGAGAGTGCAGGAGGAGGAGGAAGAGGAAGAGGTCTCAAAGTGGCTTACAATCACCTTGCCTTTCCTCTCCCCACCACAGACACCCTGTGAGGTGGGTGAGGCTGAGAGAGCCCTGATATCACTGCTTGGTCAGAACAGCTTTCTCAGTGCTGTGGCGAGCCCAAGGCCACCCAGCTGGCTGCATGTGGGGGAGTGCAGAATCAAACCTAGCATGCCAGATTAGAAGTCCACACTCCTAACCACTACACCAAGCTGGCTCCCCCCACTGTTTAGGTGATTTTCCTTCGCTTCCATTGTGTTTTCCCCAGGATCCAGTAAGACTTCCCTTGACTGCAACCCAGGCCAAAGTTTATGTGTAGTCAATTGATTTCATTCTCCTGCAGAGAGAAACTTTGGCTGGTTCTGTCCCTCCTTAATTTCCACAACTGTAACCTTGAGAAATGCCGATGTGGTTCCTGCCCGTGTGAAGCTTGGGTGGTGGCGGGGAACATCCAGAATCATGGTGACAAATGCAAGGAAGGATTGAAAGCCCTGGAAACGCTGAGATCTCAGGCTGAGTCAGCATCTCAGTCCGCACGTTGAATGCCGGCCAGTGGAAGGGAACTGCACTCAGACAGCTTCCCATAATATACTGCAGCATGGCTACATTTTGTCCATATGGCTTATTATATTAAAAGCTTATTACACCATCAGTACTGCAGGGAAGTTGCCCTTTGCGTATGTTTACTGTGTACTCGTAAATCCCTCGTGCCCATATGCTCTGCTCAGCCTAATGGCTCCAACAACAGGCCCATCAAAAACAGTTGCTTTCCACAGTGTGTTCCGGGAACAGCTGTGACGAATGGAAGCCGGGAGCCCACCCCCCTTCCAGGACATTCCGTCATCAGAGGGGTTGAGCAGCTATTCCTATTCATGGGAAGCGGCCTGTGAGTCTCATGGGGCTCTCCAGTCTTCCACAGAATCTTTCCTTGATTTTAAACAATTTGTTGGCAACTGTACGTACCAATTTCCTTATGCCTCATTGGAGTGTCTTCTGTCCTCTGAAAGAACAAATATAACAGGGTGCATCAGATCCATACATTCGTTCTGTGCCTTTTAAACTGGTGGGACCAAGTGCTGTCTCCTTGCAGCTGAATTCTTGCAATCCCATAACACTTTCAAGGCAAGAGAGGAACAGAAATGGTTTGCCATTGCCTCCCTTTGCAAACCCTCCCTGGTCTTCCACGGTGGCCTCCGATCCAAACTGTGACCAGGGCAAACCCTGCTTAGCTTCCACAATCTGATGAGATTGGGTTAGACTGGGCCATCTGGGTCAGGACACCTTTAAAATTCGGGGAAGTTATAGATCCCTACGTAATGTTTTGGAGCCATCTGTGAGCAGCCCAACCCAAATTATCCTGACAATATTTGACTTTCTCTCCATAGCAACCTATCACCAAGATCAAATGCAGTGCTGGCTATAATGCCATTGTGGTACTGGCCATGCTCACATGGGAATTAGTGTCATGTAGAAGAAAACACAAATGAACCAAAGGAGCTGCAGAAGACTATATGCTCTGAGTCTGAATTCATTTTGGAAGCTCTCACAGGTAAACCACAAAAGGAGGATGACAAGGAATGGAATGTGGGACAAAATGAATCCATAGGACATTTTTTTAAATGGAACTGGAAATATTTGCCTGTTGCATGCTTGATCCAGGCCCTCAGCTCAGCTCTGCCCCCAGAATTCATGGATGGACCTTGAGATGGAGAAGACAAACTTGAAGTCTGGATTAAGTTGTCCCCTAGGCCTTCCCTGGCTCAAGCACTCAACAGAACAACATCTACCTCCTCACCATGCTGTCTTATGGATCAAGCAACACCCTCTTCTGTAACTTCTGCCAGCAGGTGTATGTTGCACAAATTGCCTTGACCTAGATCATCCAGGTTACCTGCTCCCGTAAGTTATGCAGGGTTGGCCCTCGTTAGTACCTGGATGTGAGACCACCAAGGAAGTCCAGGGTTGCTACACAGAGGTAGGCAATGGCAAACCACCTGTGTTCATTTCCTGCCTTGAAAAGTTCTCATACGTTGTCTATGACTTCAAGATGCTTTCCACCAAGTAAGCTAAATAATAATAAATAATGGTCAAGATGAAACCCAGCCTGTCCCTTCCAGAGCTGGCATATGAGAGTGTGATAACCATTGATTGGCAAGTCTCTCCTCTACCATCTCCTTTGTGCCCTTTGTATTTGAACAAATGTATTCTCCTGGTGAATGTATTAGTACTAAATATTCTTAAAACCTTCTGTGCCTCCCTATCTTATAATTCCACCATCCACAATGCCGAATTTACTCGACAGATATAAAGGCATGTTCGTTTGAGGATGGATTATGGGAAGAAACACTCCGACCTCAGCCCCGCCATATTCTGAGAAGCCATTATCTGAGGGAACAGCTAAGCTTAATAAGAAAGAAAACCTCCAGGAAATAAAAGTGTTCGTGGTGTATTTAACTGTGATCCAGCCTCCGGTGTAAGTAAAGAGCAAGGCAATTAATAAGGTATATTTAGCATACAGCTGGAGTATATGGATACCCAAGTGGCTTGGTAGAGCAATTTAAATAACATTTATCTTCAAGATCATTCTTGCTGTGGCTAGTTCAACTGGAACCCGTGATGCTCTGCAAATATTATTTCTTTTCCCCTCCCTCCAAATTTGGAGTGTACCCCTGCATGAGAAATTGCCGTGGGGAACCCATTGTCTTGCCCAGTTGCTGCCCAGCTGTGTCCTGTGGGGCAGTAAGCCAGAACTGGTACCAGTGACCTTCAAGTGGAGTCAGAAACTTGCAGTGTTTTTCGGACACGAGCAACCGGTCTCAGCGAACTGAAGCATGGGCAGAGAAACGTTCTGCAGGACCTTGGATAGCTCCTCTCAAGGGCAGCCCTTGCATTTGTCAAGAGTTCAGAGTTTAATGGTGTGCTTATAGCCTCCACAGGATCTAACCAGCAGAGTCCAAGCCACAGTGCAGGCAATTTAAATGATGGAGCTCTGGCTGGAAGCCTTGTTAAGCGTCCTTGAATTGCACCCTCAGCAGACTCCACTGCAGACCCTTCCAAGGACAAAGCGCATTGGTTGGTGTGTGGCTCGATTCTGACTTCAAAAGAGATAAGCTACTCCATTTACAATCCAGGTTAGGATCCTGGTAGTTCCTCTTCAACATCTGGGGATTTCCTTTTTAGGCTCCACCTTGGCGTGACCTTCTCTGGCCTAGATCCAGCATCTGATGAATCATTAGCAAGGGCGTAAGGAACGAATCTGCCACATCGTATGACCCAGACTTGCAGCTGTTTTTCATCCTTTACCCCTGTTTAGTATTTTAGTGTCAGATCAATAGTGCACAAGTGCAGGTTTTCAAATGTTGTTTTGGGATTCATGGATATCAGCTGAAGACAGGGACAGAAAATCTGTCCTGAAATCAAATCAGATATCTATCTTGGGTTGCCTCCCCTGTCCCAAGTCAACAGCCTCAACTTCGGTGTGGGTCACTGCCAGAAATTGGTCTATCAAAACCTGAAGTTTATTCTACTCTGGCTCCAAATTGGAACAGGAATATTGGCAATGCCTTAACAATGTGGTGTTAAGCTTTACCTTCCTTCCTCCAACACCTAAAGATCTGGATGACACTGCTTAGTACCAGGGACATCCCATCCTCCATCCATCGGATAGCTAAATTCAGCCATTGATTGGATTGTAAACATGTCAATATGCCTTGGGGTGCTTCTCCATCAATCCTACATACACTGTAGCTATTCAGCTCACTTAACAACCAACCCACACTAAGCCAGCTGCCTCAGTTAGGAAATCATTCGTCTACTATAAGGTTGCCAGCTTGGGAAATTCCTAGAGATTTAATACTGGTGCCTGGAGTGGACATATTTTGAAGATGAAAAGGAGCTCAGTGGAAATATAATTCCATGTCATCCACCCTCTGGATCTGCAAATTTCCTTCCAGGAAACTGATCTCTGTAGCTTGAAGATCAGTTGGAACTCTGGGGGAAGTCCAGGCCCCACCTGGAGGCTGGTACCCCTAATAAATAATGGTAAGCTGCCTAAGAAAGTAAAAGGGATCTCTCACAGCCAGAGATAGTGGTTGAAAAAAATCGTGCTCAGTCTTGGGCAACCAGCTAGCCATATATTGTAAGTGAAATACATACACATATCCATATCAATCCACACATTCAGACCTATTTGGGTACTCTGCAGACCTGTACTCGAGCCAAAATGGAGCTCTACTGAATATTTTCCATTTTCAATTTGGGTGTATAAATTGGCTACTTTGAGAGAGCAGAGATTTCTCTTGAAAACCGAAAAAAAACCACTTAGTTTGTGAGTATATTCACCTTCATTTCATCGTGTTCTGTTCTATTCCATTGTTTCCACTGATTGCAGCTTCTCAGATTAGTCACAAAGATGACCCCATTCAGTCAGGGATCACGCTGGAATGGAGCAGTGACACAACACCGTGTGGCCAATTGTCATTCGCTGTGTAGTGAATCTGATATCAATGAGGGCAAGTGAGGGTAATGAAAAGTGAGGGCACGTGAGGGCAAGGTCCTGAATAAGAACAACATATTGAATAAGAAATTGCAAGTCGTGGCCAAGAATTGGCAAAAAGCAGAGCCTCCTCCCCCGTCCTCCCCTCCCAGCATTCACAGCCATCAACACTGTTCTTAACACACATTGCTGTCACCGCCACTTCAGCTATATTCCTCTCAAGCGTTCTGGCTACAGACTCCAATGTGATCCCTGGGAGAAGCTGAGAGCACAAGCTGATCATTCTTTCCTGCTCCATCAAGGTGAGAACGGTGATACTGTTCGCCTAATGCAGGGGTAGTCAACCTGTGGTCCTCCAGATGTTCATGGACTACAATTCCCATGAACCCCTGCCAGCATAAACATCTGGAGGACCACAGGTTGACTACCCCTGGCCTAATGAATCCTCTGGGTGTCTTGAGCATCCAACCAAACTTCGTCATTGTCTGGGGTCACCCTCTGCTCTCTAAAGAAGAATGCTGAGACACTTTGATTTTTTCTCTGTTTCTTCTCTCCCCCCTCCTTTTTGCAATTAAAAACAGCATAACAGGGTTCATAGTTTCTGCAAGTCATAGTTTCTGCAATTAGACAGGTGAACTGGCGTCTCATCCTGACTTCTGCCACTAGCAGAGGCAAGTAAGCTGTGGTTTTAGATGTCAAAAACAAGCATTTACATGCTTTTGCCATGGCGATGGCAACTCCATTTTGTCTGTCTTTCTGTTAGCGTCTGTATAGATCTGTAGAGGGGGGGGGTTGATTTCACAGAAGGTTCAGAAGGGGGGGGGGAGTCTGGTATCTGCCATTTCTGCCTTTCCACTGAGTGGGGTAGGCCGTAAATTGTGCCTAAAGCTGGAACCTGGAGGAGGGGGGATGTGTTAGAATCATAGAATCATAGAGTTGGAAGGGGCCACACAGGCCATCTAGTCCAACCCCTTGCTCAATGCAGGATCAGCCCAAAGCATCCTAAAGCATCCAAGAAAAGTGTGTATCCAAATTCTGCTTGAAGACTGCCAGTGAGGGGGAGCTCACCACCTCCTTAGGCAGCCTATTCCACTGCTGAACTACTCTGACTGAAATTTCCCCCCCTGATATCTACCCTATATAGGGGTGTTGAGATAGGGGTGCTTGTTTAGAGAGACTGCAGTCTTAGCAAAGAATTGGAAATTCCTGTTTTCACTCATTCCTAATGAAAGACATTTTCTTAATCAACGTCTGCTTGTTGGGAATAACGACTGGAAACCTCGCACTAAAAATGCCACTGACAACTAGGGTTTGCCAAATCTGCTTTGGGAAATTCCTGAAAAGGGGGGGCGGAGCCTGGGGAGGGAGGAACTTGAGGAGGGAGTTCAGCAAGGATGCAATATCATACAGCCCCCCCCCCCTCCAAAACAGCCATTCTGTACATATAGAATAATGTTCTTTCAATGTGCTTTGGAAGCTGGATTTTCCTGTGCAGAACAGGAAAATCCACTTCTTAAGTGCACTGAAAGTGCATTCTCTATTGTGTGCAGAATAGGCCCAGTAGAGCTGGTCTCTGTTGTTTGAAGAGCAGTTGTGATTCCAGGAAATCACCAGGCCCCACCTGGAGGTTGGCAACCATGGGAATCAAGAGAATGATGAATCAAGTGGCCCCTGCAAGACTGGCTGAACCACAGCAGTGGCTCACTTTAAGCCATCAGTTACTGATTCAAGGGATGTCCTGTTCATCATCCATTTCTCAGCCTTCGCAACCCACTGCAGGGAGATGGGGAATTCTCTCTCTCTCTGATTAAAACCATCCTATTTGCAGTTGGCAATAAAATCCTCTCCACGAGGCCTTTATTGCAACCCTACCAAATGGAAGGAAGATGGTAAAGAGATTTAGGGGGTGGGGGGAGAAAACTGGAGGAGTTGGGGAGGAAAAGACCTGATCTCAGCATATTTCCTATGCAAATGAGCAGTTAAACTTCCCAGACTTGACATTATCGTCCTCAAAGCAAAACGTATGAGAGCCATTGTCAAGAGCTAAGGGGGATTTTTTTCCCCTCCCCACTCTGAAAGGAAGTAAAGTTTAGAAAGGAACAGCTTTGAACTGCTGTTAGGGATCTTTATTGGCCTGCAATTCACAATGTAGCGTTTGAAGATGTGCTTGGGTAGAATGAGGACTCCAACCTCTCCTCCTTCTCTATCCAACTTTGGCTCCCTTCCTGCCCGACCATGCGTAGCCTTTTGCACTGCTGTTTCTCTCCTTTTCCATATTTGTTTGAAGGCTATGTGAAGGCCTTGGACAAGCTGGTGATGGATGCTGGATCTGAGATTTGTTGCCTCCTTCAATTCAAAGCTGGCAGCAATTTTGACAGTAAAGCTGTCAACTTCCTTTTGGGAAATCGCTGGAGATTTCCGGGTGTGGTTTGGGGAACAAAGGAACTTCAGCAGGATATAATGGCACAGAGTCCACCCGCTACAGCAGCCAGTTCAGGAGAACTGACCTTTGTCATCTGAGATCTGTTGTGCTTTTGGGGAGACTTCCAGGCCCTACCTGGAGGCTGGAAACCCTGATTAACTTTGCTGAATATCCTGAAGTCTAATGTAGGGTTCGTTGCGCTCCTTAAAGCAGGAAGATTGCCCTCCAAATACAAGCTTTAACTATGATTGTATCATCATTTACTTCCTCCCTGTTGCTTTGAGGGGAAGTGGAATAAAGGGATATCCTTTGTTACAGATACCTTTTGTCACTTCCAGGGTAGCTCTAGGAATCACCAGAATCACTAGAGTTTTATCATAGAGTTTCTGGTGATTCCAAGAGCTACCCTTTGATACTTCTGTCTTTTTCTTTTAAAGATCTCTGATGCTGAGTCCTCCCGATACCCTTCCTACCACCCTAAATTTAGCCCATTCAGCAAACTCAGTCAACCCTAATTTTGGTTCTCCCCACTTCTAGTGAAGTACCAAGACAGAGGAGAGACAGCATACATCTCTGGTCGCCTGAATTCTGATCTTCTTAATGATCTTCGTAATGTATGTGGTCTGTAGATACTTTGATGCTGGTCAATGACCGTAATAAATAATCAAAGATCTTCTTCGACAACTCTGGGCATGAGAGTTTTGTGTGCAACACAGAGATAAACGTATTTGCAATGGGCTGTTAGAGAGAGACAGATCAGTGATGCCGCTGAACAGGGTATGGCTCTTTAGCAGCGCTAAGGAACAGCTATTTTTTACTTGCTGTTTGTTCAAATTACATTTCTGCAGCTCTGGGGGATGGCAGACACCTTCTGCCCTCTGTTTCCCCAGATCTAACGCAACGATGAAAGAGTTTCTCCTGGAATTGCACCAAAGTATTTGTTTTCCTTTATAGCTACTGCCACCCAGAGTACACAACCTGCATTCGAGCACTCTTGACCTGGCCTTTACTACTGAGGGTGGGAATGGAGGCACGTCTTGTCCAGGCAATAACAATACTTTGTGGTAGCACAGCTCCGAGGTCTGGTGGGAAGTGTTTTACAAGCCATAAACAGAACAGCTGCAAAGTATGTAGCAATATGGTCTTGCCCTTGGAGTCCTACAAATGAGAAGACTGAAGAGCACATGTTAGAACTGAAGCTATTCAAGTTTCGCAGGTGCGTTTGCATGCAGTTAAATAACTGGGTGACAGGTGATACCCAGTGCCAAGATCAATACACTGTGAGGCAGAAAGGAAGCTTCAGTTTATACACATTCTTCCCTGCTCACTCCAGAATACAACACATAAACAAGGAGCAATCGTGTTTAGTTGAAGGCAGTATTTTGATCCCACAGGACTAAACATCTAGAGTGTTGATCTATAGACTCCTTGCCCCATTGCCACACAGATCAGAGGAGTGAACTGTAGGTGAGTCAAACCACAAGGATACAAAAACTGCCCACTTAGAACACTTCTGAACACAGGAATCAGGTGACTCCAGAAAGCCAGCCAGATGCTACCACCTATGATATTGTTCCAAAGTCTGCTGCACTCTTTATATTGTTCCTGAAGGGAATTCATCCGGCTGCCTCTCTGGTTGACCTCCATTCTCCAGACAATTGTCACTGCTTTAGTCATTTCAAGGTGGAGCATATCAACACTCAGAACTGCATGTGTGATAAAAGACAGTGATCCAAACTTTGAATTTGGGAGGATTGTGATCCCAGGAAGGTCCATCATGGTATAGTCTAGTTTAGGAGTTCTGTGCATGCTGAGGTGTGGGAGCGCAATGTGAATGCATCACACACCAAACCTGAGAACTTCTCTTATGACTTGCACAGTTGATCATACCCCAACTCCTGTTTCCTGAAAAAGAACAGTGTGAGGTTCACACTATCATTTGCAGGACATCTAGAATTCCCACCCCCTTTGCTCTTCCTGACTGGTTTCCCAGATTATTCAGGTCCCCAATAACATTTCAGGATTTGTTTTTCCCCCATAATTCTGAAATATTCCCTCTGAAGGGGTTATTTCTATGAGGCTGAAACGGCTGTCGTTGAAGAAAATGACAGCAACATTGCAATGAACCTGATACTGTCTGCCCACTTTAGTTCTCCCAAGTTTCAAAAGACTGGACTAAAGAGATCCAATTACCTGGGCCCCTAAACAAGATATCAGCCATCTTTATTTCCTATGGAGAAAAAACTCCATGCTTTCAATAGGGTAAAGAGGCTGAACTCACAAGAACTACCACTGGCCAAAAAAAACCTCCTAATGCAAACAGAACCAACAAACAGAACAAAGCAAATCTCAAGAAACATTCCTGACCAAGGGGTCACCAACCTCCAGGCAGCCTGGAAATCATCTGCAGACTATTTCCTCAGGGGGGAAATGGCTGTTTTTTTTTGGGGGGGGGGGACTCTACAATGACAACTCCAGGGTCCTGAAGACGAAAGAGCTTGCTTGGGAGGGGGGAACTCTGTGACACTGTGCCCCAGAGAAGTTGCAGGATGCCAATCTCCAGTTGGGACCTGGGGATTTGCTGGAATTGCAGGTCATTTACAGCCAACAGAGATTGTTGTCCAGGCCCCCTGGACAAAAGTGCGATTTCAGAGGGGAGCCTCTCTGACTTTGGAGTCCATGGAAGTGTAAGGCTCCAGGTGGGAAACAAAGAGAAATGATATATGGCAGTTATCCTATAACCGTCAATGAGAAATTAAAAAAAACAAACAAACTATACCATGCTCCTGGAACAGCTCCCTCTTCCTGTGCTCTAGCTACATCTCTTTAAGACAATGGCAATTTGTATAGCTTGGTGTAGTGTTTAAGAGCACAGGCTTCTAATGTGGTGAGTTGGATTTGATTCCCTGCTCTTCCACATGCTGGATGACTTTGGGCCAGCTGGGTGACCTTGGGCTAGCCACGGTCCTATTAGAAACTGTTCTCACAAAGCAGTTTTTCTCAGTGCTCTTTCGGCCTCATCTACCTCACAGGGTGTCTGCTGTGATGGTCTTGGAAAGACTGCAGGAAGACCAAGGTGGTATCCCTATGGAAAGGGAACGTCTACATCTTCCCAGTCCCTCCCACGTCAGCATTATTTTCCCTGCTGCAATTGCCTGTGATGGTTAACCCCAAAGCATTCCTCAGATTGTAAATTACAAACCTCACATGATTTACTCATGAGTAAATATTCCCAGGGCAGATGCTTTTCCTGGCTGCCTTAAGTCTCAGGGGGCCAGCAGGGAGCTGTTTCTGGGCCTCCCACAGCACCTCCTCCAGAAGGCACGGAGAGGCTGCATGAGGAGTCAGCTCCCCCTATATACCCTCCAAGTTGAAAGAGGCCAGAAGGCCAGGGTAACTTACAGGCTCTGTGGCTGCCTCCTCTTCCACCCAGCAAACTTCTGAAACTGGCAGGAAGTTGGAGGCAGAGAGCTGACCACTTATTAGCTCTTCTGTGCCCAGGGGTCCCTCCTGATTGGGGATAAACTACCAGGGTGGGCTGGCTGAGAGCCATCTCCTATTGGGGAAATATTTCCAGGGGAGGCAATCAGGTAGGGAGTGAGTTGTCTGCATGAAATTTGAGCTGATTTGCCCTCATTGGCAGCGTGCAGTTTGACTAGATTGGCCCTCATTGGCAGAATGCAATTTGAACTGATCTGCTTTCATTGGCAGAGAGCTCTCTCCCTATTGGCAGGTACACCCTCAAGTAAGCCCAATCAGGTAGGGTGTGAGTTGTCTGCATGCAATATGAATTGATTGGCCCTCATTGGTAGAGCGTTCCATCCCTATAGGTGGCACACACCCCAGGAAGGGCCAATCAGGTTGAGAGTGAGTTGTCAACTTGAGCTTTATTATGTTTAGTGATAGTGATGCTCATCATCAGAAAGCTATGGATTTTGAGAGAATTTTCATAACTGAGCACATCATTCTGTGCCCCCCCCCCAACATCTGATCCCACTACTTAGGAGAGTTGTCTTCTTCCCATTACCCAGGGACCCCATTGAATAGAGGGAAAACAGACCCAGGAGCCTTAAAATGCCATCCCTAGATATTCCCAAATATTCCTAAATATTTCTAAAAACATTTGGGATGTGAGAATACCAAATATCACTTTTGGATACCTAGACATACCAAAAAGTACTGATAAGGTATTTTGGGGATATATATTCAGACTGGAAATAGCCAAATGCACATCCCTACTTGAGAAATGGAGATTCCCCTGAGCCATCTTGGCTAGTAGCCACTCATGAGCCTGTCCTCCGTGAATCTGTCTAATCCTCTTTTCGAGCTACTTATTTCATGCTCATGCCTGTCACTCTCATCCTTTGGCAAGAAATCCCACAGTCCTCATTGGGTTAAGTAGCCATTCCTTTCTTTTGTCACAGACCCATTGTTCATCAACTTGGTTGGATGCTCCAGAGTTCTTGTGCTATGGAAGAAAATGGAAAAGGTCGTCCTTTCGTCTCTGTACAAAATTTCATAAATCTCTATCAAGTCCCTCCCTTTAAGTCGTCTCCCCCCCCCAACTGAGAAGCCCCAGATTCTTGAGCCTTTTCTCCCTCTTGCCTCATCTCAGCAAGTGCTTTTGCACTGTTCGATATGCAAAGCCAGTAACCGAGCCAGTCCTAGTGAGTCAAGCTGGTGTAATCCCTCTAAAGTTGTTCTGGTGAGATGCCCACATCAATGAGAACAGGAGCAAATCCAGAAAATCTCTCCCGCTGCCACTCTAGATTGAGTGCAAGGAAGGAGGCGAGGGAGGGAAATCAGACTGGAAGCCAAGGCACAAGGAATCCATTGAGATCACACAGGATTGACACTAATGGAAATGAGATCCGATGCAAATGCAGAGAAGCTCCATGGAGGCCAGGCAGAGCGGCATCACCGTTAATGGGATAAGATGTAATTCGGGAGTAACCCTCACTTGGCTTATTCTAGACTGACATTAATCTTCAGGTTTCCAAGTACATATGCAGGCGAGAATACTTCTGGACTTCCAGCTATTGAAAAGAAAAGTTCATTTTGACCGGCTGAGATGAACAAGTTTGTGGAGTTCTGGTTTTCATGTGAACTTCTACAAATACAAAATGGATGCTTCTCTTGGTCTTAATTTCATTGTGGTACCCCATGACTTGGGTGTGTTTGTGATGTGGAACTGAGGCATTTTTGGAAAGCATTTCCAGCTGTTGAATAGAATGCCACGCATGGGACATTTGTGGCCATGTTCAGTTCATTTGCATTTTCCCTTCTGTTTTGAATGTGGCATGAATACAATGTTGGAAAAGAGTAATCATTATATGGAATGGATCCGAAAGTGTCACTGGACTTGTGCATATTCCATTGTGGAAGTTTGGTTTTGAAACTGTGTGAATGGGCACAAAGGCACAAAGGGCTGCCTATTGACCAGCGACCCTTTTTATCACCAGGGACCACTCAACGCTTGACAATTTTACTGAGGCCCGGTGGGGGGGGGGGTTAGTTTACTCCTCTACTCTCAACCACTGCCCTAGCGCTCTCTGATCTCTATGGTAATGTTTAAATATCCCTTCAAAATAAGATACAGACACGCCACAACAATGAACATAAGGAACATTTTATTTTCATGGAAATTTTAACTCATGACAATAACAAATCAATGGAAACTCTGAGCTTGTTTCTCTGCAACGAGATAGTCCCATCTGGGAGTGATGGGAGACAATGACACCCAAAGTGTGTTGTAAAGGGCTGGGGGGGGATGAAGTAAAGGGCCGGGGTGGGGGGGAGAAGGCGTCCTTCGGGGCCCACCTCCAATTAGTCGAAGGACCACATGTGGTCCGCAGCCCACAGGTTGGGGATCGCTACTCTAGTGTACTGGTAGGACTATGGCATGTCACGTTTTTTGGTCCAGCTTGGCTTCTTAATGATAAATGCCCACCCTCTGTAATCCAGTGACCTGAGGAACTTATGACTTTATCTTTTGCACATATGGCATGTAGACAATTGTACATATGTTGAAGTCGTTGAGATATTCTGACATATTTTGAACTATTTCAAACCATTTTATAGATCCATATGCATAAACTTCCCCCCACTGTTGCTATATTTTTCATATCTTTACTGTTTTGGGTATATATACATTGCAAAAATTAAGAGCTGGCTGATCAAGTACATTGCTGCCCTTTCCCCCTCCCCACATACACACCGAGTATTGTTTGTTCACTAGGGATGGACATGAACCAGCTCACAAATGAAAGTCTGTGATGCATTTTGGACAGTTCGTGCTTCACTACATCAAGTTCATGCCAGGCCATTGCTCTTCCGTCAAATAAATAAATAAAACAGTACTGTACATTCAGTCACCAATATAAAAATCAAACAAATCCTTCAATAAAGACATCACACAAAATCTTATTAAGATCAATCAGAATTACTAAGACCGTCGGAGACCATAAAAGCTCTTAAAAGCCTTTAATGGCCAATACAGTCCTAGCAGATAAAGGAGATCTCCAGAAGCTGTTGCTTACCCGGCTCCCTAGGGAAGGTAAGAAAAATATTTCTATACTCACCTCATTCCAAAGAATACAGGGAAGGGTAAAACGTATATGTGTGTGTATAAATATATAAATCTATCTATCTCCCGAAAGACATACAATTATAAATTTCCAGCACATCCCTCTCCCTCCCATCCACTCTTGCTATTTGATTTATTCCTGATGTAAAGTCCTAAAAGAGGCTCAGATTCTGGGTTGGGTGAAGGTTGGTGGGGGGGAGCAAGTGGCATAGAGCCAGAGAAGCCCCTAAACAGTCCCTTTGTCCCAATCTTTGTGCACGGAACATAGATCTCCGTCAGTTTTAGAGCTGATTAATTTATAATGGCAGCAGTTAGGGTTGTTGACTCTAATTTGGGAAATTCCTAGAGGCTCAGAAGGGCAGACTTTGGAGCAGATCTGATGTCATAGAATCATAGAGTTGGAATGTACCCCTAGGACATCTAGTCCAGCCCCCTGCACTATGCAGGACACTGGCTCTACGACCCACCCACCCAGCCCTCTCTCTCTCGGATTAAATGGTAGTTTGCCTTCCAAAGTTGCCATTTCCTCCAGGGGAACAGATCCCTGTAGTCTGGAGACTGGTCATCATGTCTGGAAAACAACCCTACAAGAAGGGGAGGGGTTTTTTTTGGGGGGGGGGAGTACACTGCATCATGACTGGTTTCATGCCACTCTCAAAACATGTTGGATGCAGGTATTGCCAGAGCAGGGGGCACAAAACCCTTTGCCTGCCAACATGCCAGCAATTCCGGTCCATTAAGACTGCCAGGCTGAGTTTTACTATGGAGTTTGTCATTCCTAGAGCTGTCCTATACCCCTCCCAGTTCCCTCCATGCCAGTTCCCCCTCCCTCTTATTGACACTTAGAGAGGCGGTGAGTAAACAAAGGTGCTAGGGGGGAGGGCAGCCCAACTGCCCATGTTGTTTCAACGGGGTCTGGCAGGTCATTTTGATTTTGTCATTCCACCTTCTGGATTTTATTTGTTTGTTTTGATTTGATTTCTGGACTGCACCCTCCCCACGAGCAGGCTTGGGCTGGTTTGCAACAGGACACTATTGTTTAAAAACAATTCTCAATAAAATATAATAAAATACAGTAATAGGTTCAAAGACTCCAAACCTGCTATTTCATTTCTATTGCCATCCTCTTGCAGGTGGCTTTCCAGTCTTTCATGGTAATAGGTCGCCAGGGAGGGGAGCCTATAGATGGGCAGAGGAAAGGGGGAAAGGGGGGAGGCATCAGAAGCTGCTTTCACCCTGCAAAGGATTTTGTGGCCTATGTATTTCAGAAACTGTCTTTTCCCCTGTATATCGCCCTCCCTCATTAGCTCTCTTGGGTGGGTCCTACTGAGAATCCGCATGCCAGGTTTGCAAATGGGGCTTCCAGTTCTGTTTTGGGAAATTCCTGGAGATACGGGGGTGGTGCCTGGGGAGGGCAGAGGGGAGGGGAAGGATGGATGGATATTTTCTCTATAATACTGCTCAGTCAGAACAGCTTTATCAGTGCTGTGGTGAGCCCAAGGTCACCCAGCTGGCTGCATGTGGGGGAGTGCGGAATCAAACCCGGCTCGCCAGAATAGAAGTCCGCACTCCTACCCACTACACCAACCTGGCTTTCCTATAATAATACGGGTTTTCCACTCATGTCCATATGAAGACCTGGTAAACCTCAATTTTGCCACTTCTCACTTCCTCAGTAGGCCCAGAAGGATAAGTCTAAAACAGTACCCAAGGTGGATCTCACTGGAAGCCATGCATCCTAAAAAGATTCCTCACAATTGCAGCTCAAAGAAACATCTTTATACCTGAGAAAACAGACATGACCCAGGGTAACAGTGCCCCAGATATGCATGTCTGATTTAATCAAGTTAGGTCATTTTGCACAGTGACCTTTGCTTATTGTGTATGCACTATTGCACCACATACACCACACACACACACCCCACTAGTGTGGCCATGCTGGCAGGGGCTCATGTAACTCTAGTACCCAGACATCTGGAGAGTCACAGTTTGGCCACCCTTGTATTATCCTGGCTCTTGTAACCAAGTAGGTAGGCAGGAACACTTTGTAAAGAGGGTGAGAATTGGCTGGGGGCAGGTAATTCTTCCAGGCCATCTGTATGCCACAAATTACACATATAGGTATGTGTGGGAATGCAGCGAACCTAATTACAATTGGTGTGGGCAACAATTTTTTTCTGGAGTGATTTGCAAGGCTGCCCTATGTTAATGCTATCTAATAAAAGCATTTATGTGCATTTTATAATAAAAGTTTTATAATAAAGTAGAAAAGCTAATTGGACTTTTAAAAAATGCTCCTAGCTGCCTGGAACGCTGGGAGCCTGGCCATACAAGCACACATTGAGCTGCCGAACCAAGATGCTGCTTTTCATCTTGTCTCCACACAAGCAGTGCTCACACGAAATTAAAAAGGAAACAATTAAAACGCAGATAATTGACCATGCTTTGGCTGGTTTAGAATGAAAACAACTGAAAGAAACAACAGCAGGGAGGGAAATCCCAAAAGTGCAGATAGAAGCTGTTTGCTGAATATTGTCAGAGAGGGAGAGAGCCAGAAGTCATCTGGTAGATTATTCCAGCGTCCTGGGGCCATGACTGAAAAGACCCTACTCCTTCACTAGGGCTGAAACTGCGTGGAGCTTTAATTCCAATCCCATGTTGATTCAGTCCCTGCCATTTCCACTGAATGCAATTTCCATTTTGATTTTGTCTGAATTAAATTTTCCCTCTGCAACAAACATGATTGATCTGGAGTGACCCTACCTTTATCCTGCAATATCCTAGAGTGGATATATATTTGAAGGGGCTTTTTGCACGGCTTCAAAATCGCACAATGGTTGCCAATTGGAAACGCTATTGATTTGCCATAACGCACGACATCGTAGACAATCTGCAGCACTCCTGAAACCGATCAGCAAAAAGCGCTTCGTTGTAGCGCTTTCAGGGGAATCCCAAAAAGTGGATTCACCCTCCGGAAAGCGCTACACTCTTGCAAACAATCTGCAACACTAGCGATAAAGACCTGTGCGTTAACATTGTTGCGGTTTCTTCAAAGTCCCTCCTCCTGAGCCTGTCCTCCAAACTTCCGGCGAAGCGATCGCCATTTTTTTTTCTCTGAGCGAGCGGGGATAAACGCACCAGCGAGCCTCTTTCTGTTTAGAGGCTTCCCTGGCTTCAGTCCTTCACCTTTAGTCACTAAGCACAAACCACATAAAAGCCCGTTTGCTGAAATAAAGTCCCTTTATTTTTTACACATTAATTCAGCCGAAAATCGGGCCCGTGAGGGGGGGGGGATTTTTTTTTTATCACTCGAGGCAGCGTGGCAACGATCATACGATCAAACGACAGCTCACATTAGGCAGCTGGATGGGTCTCTCCGTTGCAACGAATCTACACAGATTCGTTACAATGGGTCTGGTTTTTTTTTTTAAACCTTTCTTAAAGGGAAAGGGGCTGTTTGGGAGCATGCTAACGGCTGCCCATTGGCTGCTTGACGGCCAGGGGCGGGACGAGCTTGGAAATAGCGCTTCCTTTTCTGCCGAGACCGGAAGCTGTGGGAAACGCTACAAAACGCAACTGGATTCCACTACAAAGGCAGGTCAGAGGTATGCATAACGACGAATTCCACTATTTTAAATGGCGATTTTTCGTTCAGTGACCAATTTGCAACAAAGATCCCGGTGCGTAAAGCCCCGAAGAATCAGATTGAGAAAGCATGAGAAAGCATGCGGAGCTATGCCTGTTTTGAATTTGTTCCTGAACTCCGTGGTAGAGAAGCCCTGATTGGCCATGGCATCAGTTCCTGGTTTCCTTAAAGGGTCAGCCCTAACTTTTCTCAGCAGAAGCTCCAGAAGCCTAAACTTCTCTCAGTAGAAAGTTGCCTCTTGGTTTTTTTCTCCCTCCTCTGCTATCCCCAATCCTCTCTCGTTCAAGAAAAGAAAGAAAGAGGCTCCTGCTGTGCTTGGCTCTCCCTCCCCTTCTGAGCTTCCCTAACCATGTGCAGAACACTTTTCGGTTTCGGAGTTCAAATTGATCTGGATTCAGCAGGATCCACAAGGGAATAAACAAAGTAAGTGCAGAATCAGTCTAGGTCTCAGCAGAATTTAGGAGCTAAACCCAGCATCTCATGAGCTGCTTTTGAGATACAGGAAGGCTTGTAGAAGCTAAGATGGTCGCAGAGATGGCTTGGTGCAGACTGATTAGTGTTTTGAAAGGCAAAAACAGACTGATCTCAAAAAGCAGTTTGTAACTAGTATGGATATAATATTGGTCATTCTGCTCTTGTAAATTGGTAACTTTGGCTGGAGCTGTGCCTCATTAGCAGGATGTGTGCTTTGCATGCTGAAAGTCCCAGGTTCAATTCTGGCACCTCCGGTGATGGAAAAGAAGAAGAGTTTGTTTTATAACCCACTTTTCACTGCTCCAAGGAGTCTCAAAGTGGCTTACATTTGCCTTCCCTTTCCTCTCCCCACAACAGACACCCTGTGAGGTAGGTGAAGCTGGGAGAGCCCCAGTATTACTGCTCGGTCAGAACAGCTCTCTCAGGGCTATGGCGAGCCCAAGGTCACCCAGCTGGCAGCATGTGAGGAAAGAGCATGGAATCAAACTTGGCTTGCCAGATTAGAAGCTACCACTCATAACCGCTTCTCCAAGCTGGGTCTTCTCCTCCAGACTGCTTCCCATTCCAAAGCCAAGGTGGCAGAGGAGGAGGAAAACACACACACACACACACAGCCCGCCTGCCCCACACCACCCACGCCAAAGTTCTCAGCCTGAGATGTGGGAGATCTACTGCCAGTCAGAGGAGACGAGGCTGACCTATTCCCTTCTGGCAAAGGCAACCCCCAGTTTCAAAATCACTTGAACTAATCAACCAACCCCTCCCACTCCCAACTTGCTGGCCACGAAAGCCAGGCTGCCCCAGCTCCAATGCTGTCACCCTCCGCTACTCGATTCAGTGCAATTTAAGGTCCGCCTGGATGGCGTGTAAATATTTATCTGGCCTGCTTCTGCAGCCTCCTTCACTAAAGGTCGCCAGAGATTAGATAAACAGGCTGTCATGAAGGCAGACCAATTCCGTCTGCATTTTGAGGGCATTGTAAGACACGGGCTTAATGGAGCCAGACTGGGCAGGTGAATCACTGGAGCAGATAAGCCCCATCCATAATGAATTCTTTTCTTTGCACCGAGCTCCTCTTCCCCTGCCAGGAGCCCCCCCAAATGCCTTTAATTTAAAAGCACTGTAATCTATTCCCTTGCTTGCTACTTCTTAAACTCGTGTTGATTTCCTCCTCTGTGCCTCTCAGGCGTGACGTGTGAGCAGCCGCAAGCCACTGGAGTCCCTTTTCTGCCAAGGCACTTAGAACATCTCCCCCCCCCCTCCATTCCTTCTGCTTTTGCTTCATCATGCAGAAAGGCATGAAATCTGCTGGAGGCAGAAGAAAGGGGGCACTTCCTGTCACACTAAGCCATGCCAGAGACCAGACCCTGCTCCACAGCCCAGGCCCATAGCTACAAGAGCAATGCCCCATCCCAAATGTGCCCTGCCCCATCAAACAGCCTTGAAAGAGGTCACCACCTCGGTCATACCTGGGTGATCTGCCCCTGGTGAAAATAATAGAAAGAGCACCCGGCATCTTATACTGAATCAGTCTATTACTCTGACAAAATAAGTAAGAGCTCTCCAGGGTCTCAGGTGGATGTCTTTTATATCTCCTGCTATGTGGTCCTTTTATCTGGAGATGGTGGGGATGGAATCTGGGACCATCTTCAGGCAAAGTACCTGCTGTACCATTGAAACACAGCCCTGTCCTAAAGACACAAAACTGGAGGATGGCCTGTTATGGAAGACTAGTCTGTATAAATGTGCTTTCCAATCACATCCAACTCATGGCAAGCCCAGCAAGGGGCTTTCCGTGCAAGCGAGAAGGAAAGCTGACCTGGCATTACCTTCATCTTCAGAGCTTCTCTTGGTGGTCTCTCATCCAAGTTCTGACCCTGTTCAACTTCTGAGATTCAACCCGATCTCTTTATATAATGCTGCCTTCTCTCTCTGAATGTTGGATAGTGGGAAGATTTTCCTTTATTCCTTCGGTTTCTATTCTACCCTCTCTACAACTGGAATTGAAGCTCAGTGGATCGAAATGCTAGAGATGAATCAGACTTCTGCAAGCTTGTGGGTTCCATAAAATGTGAGTATTTGAAATTTCACTTATCCCTTGTGAGGATGAAACCTACCAGTCTGGTTTCATGTCCTTTCTATTTTCTCCCACTACATCCTCCCCGCCACCCCCGGCAATGTTGGCGGTGTTGTTTATGAATCAATTGCATTTAAATGGCATAAAAGAAAGAAGCAGCAGGATTATCAATAGCAACATTAATGATGCAGACCCAAAACCATGAAAGTTCATAAATCATGAAGTGATTATAAACAGGCATATTCATTTTTAAACACAAAAAAATTAATGACAGCCCAACTCTCACAACATATGTGGAACACATACGTGCTCGTGGGTTGTCCTACACACACATACATAAACTCCCCCCCTCATTCCCCTCTGCCCTTGCCCCCCTTACTTCTGACTTACCTGACCTCCTTCCTGGTCCCTCGCCCCTTCCTTTCTCCAGACTCCTTATTCTTTCCACCCAGATTGTCTTCTCCCTCCCAACTTACCCCACCCAGACCGCCTCCTCCCTCCCACATCCCCCAAACAAAGACTCCCTCCTCTCTCTCTCCCAGACTCACCCTTGCAGCAGTGCTGATCCAGGTGTCCTCCATGCTGCCCCATGACTACCCAGGCCTTGGGCGGGGCCAACACTTGGCTGCCAGGCCTCCACACTGCCCAGGCATCTTCTGGCATGCTCCCTGGGGTAGGACTACAGACATCACATCCATAGCTATATCTGTGTCAGGGTGCACGCTAGAAGATGTGTTCCACATGAAACATTGTGGCCATTTAAGTTTGTGTTATAGCTGATGCTATTTTTTACCTGCACATTTTCAGCTTATGACTTATGAGAGTCCTGGGACCTTTCTGTGCCCTTCCCTGGATGGCTTTAACTAGCTCAGTCTTGGAAAATAAGCAGGGCCAGCCCTAGTTAATATTTGGATGAAAGACCTTCAAGGAAGTCCAAGGTTGTTAAGCAGAAGGATGCAAGAACAAACCACCTCTAAATGCCTCCTGACTTGAAAACTTGACGGGGCTGCTCTAAGTCCTCTGTGGCTTGATGATCCTTTCCTCCTGTATCTTTGCCACATCATTGAAGCTCCCCACCCAATCCCCCATGCCCTTGGGGAAGAGTCAAGTTCATCGACAGCACAGCCACAAAGGAGGCTTGCCAGGCAGAAGGCAATGAATCTTCACCACAAAGCTACCGTGCGGCCACAAGTGGTTCAGCCGCTGTTTGACACAAGACAACAAGGTGAGAGGATCCAAGAGGCAGCTATTGAGCATGGCCCATTCACCTGCCCAACATGTTTGCTGTGAAGTTCACACTGTCCCTAAATATCACCATATATCCCACATCAATCCTTTTCTGTGTTATCAGAAAGGTAATTCCGGTGGTTTCAAATGGGTTCCTAGTGAACAAGAGAATTTCCAGTTGTTCAGACTAACAAGCGGACCTGACCCGGAAGCTATGAAAAGGGTCAGGGAGTCTCACTGCTGTAGCCTATTGGTGCTACTTTGGTTGCTAAAACTAGTCTCTAGGCCATTCCATTTGTTACCAGAATAGCAATGGTAAGAGAATCAAATCTCTATCCCTTGCATAGCACTGAAGCCTTAACTTATTTTGCATGGATCACAGGGTATGGTTTTTAATATAGCTGCAGATTCTAACAGCCACAGTAGCTCAGACGGCAATGGACATCTTCCTAGCGCATGGCAAGTGACCAGCCTGGGCAGTACTGTTTTATAAGCATTCAAGTATCTCTGACTTTGCAACTTGGATAGTCAATAGGCAGACATGCACTTTGGATTGGGATACCTATGCTCAATTTATGCACAACCATTAAGCTGGCTGCTGAGGCCTTGGGCCAAGTCGAGGGAGCTTTGAATGGGATAAACCCCATGTATTTTAATATCCTTATATAAATCTCTGGAGTTACTGCTATGTACCATTATGACTTCATCTCTAAAAGGATATTGGAGGTGGAAGAGGAGCATAAAAGGACAACCAAAACAATCAAGGGGATTGAAACACCTTCCCTGCCGGCGAAGGCAAAAGAAAAGGAGAGGTTAGGGAGAAAGGGAACAAAGAAGAAGAGTTGGGTTTTATACCCTGCTTTTCAGTGCCCAAAGGAGTCTCAAAGCAGCTTACAATCTCCTTCTCTTTCTCTCCCAGTTTGGTGTAGTGGTTAGGAGTGCAGACTTCTAAATCTGTCATGCCAGGTTCAATTCTGCACTCCCCCACATGCAGCCAGCTGGGTCACCTTGGGCTTGTCACAATCCTGATAGTGCTGTTCTGACCGAGCAGTGATATCAGGGCTCTCTCAGCCTCACCCACCTCACAGGGTGTCTGTTGTGGGGAGAGGAAAGGAAAAGCTTTGAGCCTCCTTTGGGTAGAGAAAAGCAGCATATAGGAACCAACTTTTATTTTTCTTCTTCCCCACAACAGACACCCAGTGAGGTGGGTGAGGATTAGAGAGCTCTGTGAGGACTGGTACTGGCCCAAGGTCACCCAGATGACTGCATGTGGAGGAGTGAGGAATCAAACCAGGCTCACTGGATTAGAAGCCACTGCTCAACCACTATACCAAAAGGGCCATGACAGAGCTTGTGAAAGCATGCATAGCATGATGAATTTGACACACAATGCCCTTATGGAACTCACTGCCACAAGATGTTGATGTCCAGCTTGGATCACTGGAAAAGCAACTTCACAGATACATGACGGAGGCCAGAAGTGTCATTGCAAGCCCTTAGGCAAACTAGCATACAATGTTGTTGGCCATAATTATTCCTGAGCCAAGCCTCAGATCACTTCAGATCTATTCGTCTCGAACAGCTACTTCACAGCCTGTTGCTACCTGACCAGCTGCTTCAGGTTCTCCCACTAGGTGAAAAGGACTGTTCCCCTAGGATCATCATGAATGGGCAGGGCAGGTGTGGGAGGATACTAAGATTCCTTTAAGGCTGTACATAAATACACATGCGCAAAATAACTTTGATGATGGCATGGGCTTCAATATACACCATACAGTAAGAATATTTTCTTTCTTTGTTTAAAGTGCTTATTTATAATCACTGAGTAATTTGATTGATTTGCTCACTGGTTCTTTATGCAATTGGCGACCGGAGCAGCATGCTTTGATGATGACCAGTCTGTAGAGGACTGCAGAGGGTGACCTTGGGCTCGTCACAGCCCTGAGAAAGCTCTTCTGACTGAGCAGTAATATCAAGGATCTCTCAGCCTCACCCACCTCACAGGGTGTCTGTTGTGGGGAGAGGAAGGGGAAGGTGAATGTAAGCTGCTTTGATCCTCCTTCGGGTAGAAAAAAGCAGCATATAAGAACCAACTCTTCTTATATCCCCTCCAGCCTCTTCTTCAAGACCCACTGATGGATTCAAATCCTGACACTGTAGCACCATCTAGAAATGGTTGTGTGAACTGGGCTGCACTGTTTTGAGATCTGAGCCATTGAAAAAAGCAACTTGGGGTGGATTCCCCCCCCCCCCCGTCCAAGTACTAACAAGGGCTGGCCCTGCTTTGCTTCTGAGATCTGATAAGATCGGGTCATCCTGTGTAAGTAACACTACAGGCAGTCTTGAGCTCTTCACAGGTAACCAGGCTTATGCTGAAGGCCTCTTGCTTGCTGGTATCTCCAACTCAAGAGGCAAGGCCAGTCAACAGTGCCAGAGCTCTGACATGAAGTTCTTCCTTGTGCAGTTACTTGAAGAGACATCCTGTGCTCTGCAGCCACAGTATGCATCTGAATGTCGGCTCAGACTGCAAATTCATCTATTGGATTTCATGAGGTGGCAAGGATATTATGATCACTGGCAACATAAGTTTGAAAGCTGTTGTCAACTGTGCTGGTCCAAACAAAACTCCAAGCCCCCAGAATACAATCTCTACACTGCCTTTCCTTGGGACCAATCAAATGGCAGCTAACAGCATGCAATCTTCAAAGTTTTTTTCATTGTTGTTTTTTAACATCCAGCCTGAAGGGAAGTTCTGGAGATCTTCAAAGCTTGCACAGTTAGCTGTCACTTGCTTGATCCCAAGGAAAGGTAGAAGGTAGAGTGTACTCCTGAATGTAAGTTTGAAACATCCTGAGTTTTATTCATTTAACTGAAGCGGCAACTTCAGGCACTGTATTGGGGAAAGGGTTTCTCTAACTCCCACAAGATTCCTTCCTCGTATGAGAATCTGGCCATTATTTTGGTTGCCTAAGCAACACACTAATTGGCAGGGTTGCTGCAGCAACCAAAATAAGGTCCGAACTTTCACAAGAGGAAGAAGTCTCGTGAGAGTTCTGGGAATTCTGCAGGGCATGTATGGATTACCATGTACCATGCTGTTTTAAAAGAGGGCTTGGGGAAAGGAGGGAAAGGAAATTAGCTGCTCTACATCCTAGGCATGATGGTGTGTGTTTGTGTGTGTGTGTGTGAGAGAGAGAGAGAGAGACTGACCTCAAGCACCCAAATAAACTGAGCAGGCTCATGTCTGATTCAGTAAAAAGTAGTTATGTATGTTCCTGTTTCACAAATCTAAGCATGGGCCTTTTAAATTTAGCCTGTCCAGTTTAGAAGGCCACAGAAATGTTTAGCAAGTTGAATTTTCTAGGCGGTTTGAAGAGATTGTGAGACAGATGCCCAGATATTCCTGCTTCCCCTTCTTCAACTATGCCCGGTACAGTCCCAACCCCTCCCAAAACCATTTCCATGCATAACTAGCAAGCAAACTGGTAAACAAGAGACTTTTGAAATCTGAAAGTGAAACCTCTCCTTTTGTCTTGGGCAACCCAGCCAACATCAAAAGCTCTAATTGCTGGGCGGTGGGCATTGCAGCTGGACGCTGCTGAGATTTGGCACTGCCGCCAAAGGAAGAAAAAAAAGACAATTGTTCCCTTTGATGCGGAATGGGAAACAAAGGAAGATAAACACTTGGAGCAAGAAAAGCTCTTATTTCCACCCAGCAATCCATAACAATAAAAGGACATTGGGAGAAGATCAAGGGCCAAACCAGCCAATTAGCTGTACTGATGGCTTCTAATGTCTTCAGTGAGGCATCCCTTCTCTTGGTATTTTCTTAAAGAGCCTCTTCAGTCATTTAAAAGTGCTGGAGATTGTCCATGCACATGACTTATCTCCTCTTTAAGAACCTGGAGACGGATGTAGTTTGTAGTCATAGCGGTACCATCAGAGTACAGAATAATGTGTGCTGAAAGACAGGCTCCTGGCTCTGCGGGGCTCTCAGCCGAGATGATGCCAGAGAGAGAGGCAAGGGGGAGAAGGGATCAGGGTCAGACTGGCCATTTGACTGACAGGGAAAGTTCCCTGTGGGCCTCTGTACTGAAGGGCTGCTGGCAGGCAGCAGCACATAGACTGTGGTAGCTCTGCTCTACGGGGGCCATTCAGCCTGGCTTGTTCCAGGCCTGTGTTGACCTCCCAGTTCATGCCTGGAAGGGTATTGGGAGACAGAGTTACCTCTATTAAAACTTGGCTTTGATAACGGATGATCGATTATTGTCCAGTGAGTCCTCCAGTTGGGTGCAGCAATCACAAGAGCTGGCCACTCAATGGGCTGCTTTTGTTTGTTACCTTTATTGGCTTTACATAGCATAGAGGAACTAAAGAGCCTGTTGATGTGGGTGAAGAAGGAGAGTGCAAAAGATGGCTTTAAACTCAACTTCAAGAAAACAAAGATCATGGCATCCGGCCCTCTCAATTCCTGGCAAATAGATGGGGAAGAAATGGAGATAGTGACAGATTTTATTTTCCTGGGCTCCAAGATCACTGCAGATGGGGACTGCAGCAAAGAAATTAAAAGACACTTGCTCCTGGGGAGGAAAGCTATGGCAAATCTAGACAGCATCCTAAAAAGCAGAGATAACACCCTACCAACAAAAGTGCGTTTAGTCAACGTCAAAGAATTGAGGCTTTTGAACTCTGGTGCTGGAGAAGACTCTTACGAGTCCCCTTCCCAGTCCTTTAGGAGATCAGCCCTGCCTGCTCCTTAGAAGGCCAGATCCTGAAGATGAAACTCAAATACTTTGGCCACCTCATGAAAAGGAAAGACTCCCTGGAGAAGAGCCTAATGCTGGGAGCGATTGAGGGCAAAAGAAGAAGGGGGCGACAGAGAATGAGGTGGCTGGATGGAGTCACTGAAGCAGTCGCTGCAAACTTAAATGGACTCTGGGGAATGGTAGAGGACAGGAAGGCCAGGAGGATCATTGTCCATGGGGTCGCGATGAGTCAGACACGACTTTGCACCTAACAACAAGCATTACAACATATAAGTGAGAAAAGGTCAAACAACTGAAGCTATATATAAACAACAACAATCGATGGGCTGCTTGCCTGCACCTGCACAGGCTAAACATATTCTGTTGTGCATGCACCTGCCGGAGTGCTCATGTGCAAATTGCAAGTGTCTTTCCTGCAGCTGTTCCCTCTGTGCCTCCTTGCACCTGAAGAGGTGCATTTCTCAAAGGAGACAAACATTTGGTTTCTAGCAGGTCTGTCATTAAGGGCCACCTTGTTTTTCTCCAATCCTTCCCTTTGAAAATAGAATTGGGGCAATGAATTTGGCAATGCCGTAAATTATCCCATCCCTTCACCACCCAAAAGGCTCTCGGCATCTTTCACAGCTTGAATAATTCAAGGTAGTGAGCAAAATCCTGCAGCTGTCATGGCATATGCTTGGAGGAGATTATAGGCATGAACCTTTACCAACTTTTTTACCATTGAGGAACACCTGAAGCTTAACTGTGTACACTCCCACCCACCTATCTTTGAACATTGTTGTGGGGAAGGTCTGCGTGACCATATGTAGTCATATCACCCAATAAATGGCTAACAAATTAAAGTGTGTGTCCATCCATCCATCCATCCATCCATCCATCCATCCATCTGAGTTAATCAGCTCCCACCCATTTGAGAAACCATTTCATGGCTGTCAAGAAAACCCAGGGTTTAATGAAGCCTTGGTTGAGAAAGCCTGGGTTAGAGTTGAACTTTGACCCCAGTTCAATTCTCCACTCTCCCAGAGAAGAATGCCTGGTGACTTTGGACCAGTGTAGCCTACCTCAGAGAGCGGCTGGGGCTTGGAGAAGAGCAGAATTGAAATATCTAAAATACAAATTAGATAAATATGTTTGAAATTAGACCTCATTGTTAGTATTCAGTCCACGTCTGCCTGGGACACTAAAAAGACATTTATTAAGTTGCTTTAGAGGTCCAGGTCTGATACTGCTGGAATGTAATTAGTCACAAGCTTCCATACTTAGGCAGCAAAGTGGGATTTTAGCACATAAAATGCTCCCTTCCTGGCAGGGCATGGCATGCAAATTACTGTCTGCAGCTGTTGTCCAGCCAAGCCCAACGTGGGGGTGATAAAGGCAAAGTCAGCTTAAAGCCAACCAGCTTCATGTCATCTGGGCTTAATCTCTTGGTTCTACTATCTCGAGCCAGTGCTGGGGATTTTCAGCAAATGGCCTTTCAGGAGAAATAAGCAGGAAGATAATCTGGCCTCTTCTCTGTCGAAGACGGTGGAGGATCTTTTTTCCGAAGTTGCCTTCGGGCAGCATGTCAGAAAGAAGCAATGCAAACCAGCAGCATTTGGTCTGCAGAAGGAGCTCTGCACCTCTGTTCTTAGCATTCCTGCTGTAGGGAGGGACAAGGGATATTTCAAGGTTGAGCTGATTTGCAGATATGGCAAGCGGAAAATGGATCTGAAAAGTTGGATGCCTGAGCCCCAATCATGTGCATTTAACTGGGGCTGCCAATAAAATACATTTTATATAGAGAGAGGAGCCATTCCTATTGTTCGCACCCTAGTGCACATATGGCCAGATTATGGCCTAATGGTCATTTTCAGTGGTCAAGCAGCGTAACGATTTGTCGATCGCACCATGTAGGGTTGCCAGGCCAGCCTGACAATTGGCAGAAGGACTAGGAATGAGGACTAGGGGGCTGTCTGCAAAGATGGCGACATCAATGACAGTATTGCATCACTTCCTGGTAACATCTGGTAGCTCTAGGAATTACTGGAAAATATACGGTAAAACCGTAAAGGTTCTGATAATGCCTAGAGCTACCTGATGTCATTGTTGTGGTTGTTTTCCTTTTCTTCTGCTCCCACTCAAAGTGGTGGTGGCAGTCTAGCACTAGGGAAGGGCTCTTCACATGGAGAAATTCACAGGTTTCAGTCTCCAGCATTTCTAGTTTAAAAGGTCAGGTAGTAAATTAGGTGAGCAACTGAAGGCATACTCAGGAGAGGTACTGCTCATCACTGTAGGAATCTCTGATTTTGATGGACTAAGGGTCTGGTTTAAGATAAGGTGGCTTCTTGTGTTTATGAGGCTGGACTGACACAGCATCTAAATCCCCACAAATCATCAAGCAACTCAAGGGCATTAAGAGCAGCAAGGTGGAAGAAGGCATCCAGTTTAAGTTTACAACCAATGTTGAGGACACCAAGTTGGATGCCGTGTCTTCTTGTTCCAGCACAAGTGATCTGGAAAATGAACAGCAGGTATCTTGAAAAGCAAGCAGAGACCCACTATGAAATATCATAGATCGTAGGTGAAATCCACTCCCCACAAATGCTCACTGCCTCCAAGTCTCCAGGAATTTTCTAGACCAGAGCTGGCAATTCTACAGTGTGACCTGGAAACAGGCTACAATGTGGGGCTAAGACAGCCTTTCTCAACAGTTTAACCATTGAGAAACCCCCAAAACATTCTTCAGGCTTCAAGAAGCCCCAGATGTGGTGTGATTGTACAGATTATGGCTGGGAAGCACAGCTGTGTACATGCCCACCAGGGGCCCCTCCACTTACCACCCCCTCTAGGCCATCATTGGCCATTTTGGGAAGGGGGGAAGTCAACATATATGGTCATATCGCCCACTAATATATAAAACATTGAGCCTCCGGGGAGGGCGGTATATAAATATAATAAATAAATAACTCCCACCCATTCAGGAAACCCTTCCAGGGCCATCAAGAAACTCCAGGGTAGAATGTTTGGGCTAAGCAGGTGAAGATCTGCTATACAGATAAGCATAGACCTGAATCCCAGGTGGCTACCATTAAATTGTATGTGACAAAATAATGGAGCTAAACCCAAAGGGTGAGGAGAGTATTGATTCCCCTTGACTTTCAGCATTGGGTTCACCAAAAGCACAGAACAAAAGCATCCTTCCATTCCAATAACATCCCCCAAGAGGTTCCTTTAACTTCTTCCCACATGGCTGGCTGGTTTCCACTCACAGCTATTGGGATAAGCAACATGCCGCAATGTTAAATCAGTAACTGATATCTTCCATTATCGTTAACAGTGCTATTATTATGTTGCTGCAGTTCTTGATGATGATAGAAACAGTAAGTAACTTTTTAAAAAGTCTAAAGCTTTGGGTGGTACAAAATTAGTCAAAAGCAAAGGAGCTCCTAATAATTAAATTCTGTCCTTTTGTTATCTGTCCTCCTTGTTATTTGTCTCCAATCAAGGTAATTCTCTTTCTTGTAATATACATACAACTATGGTTCATCTAGTAAAGGAGGTTATTTGCTTATCAGCTGGAATGTTTACTAGATGGGTTTGAGGATTTGGATCAGAAACACCCCGAGATCCAAACTAAACAGGAATTTTCCAGTTTGTTCTGATCCCTAAAAACAACTGACACAAAGTTAAATTCCAATCCAAGCCATGATTATTTTTCAAAATGTTAACAGGCACAAGAACTGCTCCATTCAGGAAAACAAGCTAGCCTTAAAAAATGAGTCTGCCCTCCTACATCCTGTCTTGTCAGACTACAGTCCCCAGCAAATAGTGAACCTGCCATTCAGATGCATGGGGGGAGCACCCCCTTCTCTTAATAACAGTTTGTTGTTGTCATCAATAAAGTAAGCAGATAGAACAAAAAAGGGAAGGAGCAGAAAGGGAAGAAGAAAAGGGAAGGAGAGGCAGAACTATTTTATAGCTGGATACATTGTCTTGGTGGTTTCCCCTCTGAGAGCCCACTTCATGTAGCAGCAACCTTGAATCTGGTGAGCTGGGTTTGATTCTTCCACGTTCAGCCATCTGGATGACCCTAGGCTAGTCACAGTCTTGTTAGAGATGTTCTCACGGAGCAGTTTCTCTCAGAGCTCTCTCAGCCCCCACTTCCCTCACAGGGAAAGAAGAAGGGAAGGCAATTGTCAGCCGCTTTGAGGCTCCTTTGGGTAGTGAAAAGCAGGATATCAAAATTAACTCTCCTTCCTCTCCTCCTTCTAACTGGGATTATCCTTGTTTAGGTCACAAGATCTAAGAAGGCTAGCCTGCCCCCTCTTATCCTGTTTCCCATCCTATGTGCATAAACTATTCCTTGTCCCTGTGTGTCTTATGGATTTAATATTGCAGGCAGAAGAAGAAGAAGAAGAGTTGGTTCTTAGAAGAGTTTTATCAGTGCCGAGGCGATCCCAAGGTCACCCAGCTGGCTGCATGTGGGGGAGTGCGGAATTGAACCCGGCATGCCAGATTAGAAGTCCACACTCCTAACCACTACACCAAACTGGCTCTAAGCAGTCTATAGAACTGAAAGACCTTGGGAAAGCATGCCTGTACTTAGGAGGACAGCAGAACTCTGCAGGTCTTTCTGTGTCAACAACCCACATCTCTCTGGGTACAATTCTAACTGTAATATCCTAATTCACAGACGGCTAAAGTAGTTAAGATTTTCCACCCGCTACCTAGAAAGAGAATGCTTGGCTTTCCAAAACTACAACAGCAGCTTTTGGGACCCAAGCAGAACTTGTAAAATCCAGTATTTATGCCTAGTTGTAACATTTCATACTGATGGGAGGGTCAGATCCTTAAAAGGCAGTTGCATCTGAAAAGTTTAGAGCCGCTTATATTGCTAAAATAGATTCAAGCAGGTAGCTGTGTCGGTCTGAAGCAGCACAACAACATGTGAGTCCAATAGCACCTTTAAGACCAACAAAGATTTATTCAAGGCATCCCTTGTGGGGAGGCTCCCGTGCTTGGGTGGAGACGGATGGGGCGAGCAACTAGTCTCTTTTAATAATTCCTTTTCACAACTGGGAAAGTGTCTGCCAGTCATTACTTACCTTGACATTTTTATTTCTCCAATGTTTTTGTAAGATACAACTGAAGCCAAAACACTGAGTAGCCTTTCTAGCAAAGGATTATCACACTGCATACTGTTATGACACAGTTTACTATTTTGCCACTACTTTACTTTTGCCCTATAGCTGCATTCTTATGATCCTTGCTCCATTGTCTGAAGAAGAGTGCCTGCACTCAAAAACTCACACCTTGAATAAATCTTTGATGATCTAAAACAGAGGTAGTCAACCTGCGGTCTTCCAGATGTCCATGGACTACAATTCCCATGAGCCCCTGCCAGCAAATGCTGGCAGGGGCTCATGGGAATTGTAGTCCATGGACATCTGGAGGACCGCAGGTTGACTAACCTTGATCAAAAAGGTCCTATTGGACTCAGATTATATTGCTAAGCTCATTTCTGTGCAGGCTTGTGTCCAGAAGCCCTAAGTAACTGGAGAAGTCCACTTCATTTGCATCAGTTAATCTACATTACGCCCCCATTCCAGCCGTCTGTGTTCTCTCTTGCTTTTGCTTGAAGTGTTAAAAGGGTCTCATGCCACAAGTTCCCCGAATGCCAATTCTATGAGCTGTACGCCCACTAATCGATAACCAACAGAGCTGGGAGCCTAGTGGCCCTGGATGAAATTATTCTGTCTACTGCTGATATTGAGTGGCTTGTCCTGTTCTTGACAGGGAGACTGATACTGGCACTGGGGATGCAATGGAATGTCTTCAATTCTGCTTCACCTACCAGGCTTAATTTTCACACCGTGTTCTGTTTCCTGCAAAACACGTCCATTTTTCAGTGTTCTTGGTACAGCAGGACAAGCAAACACATGCAATGTGTGTAAATTTTGCCTTATTCCACACATGTTGGTTAATGCACTTTCAATGCACTTTCCAAGTGTGCAAAAGCACACTGAAAGTGCATTATTCAACGTGGGTGGAACAGAGGTTGTAATCGCATTGTCTGAACTTAATTCCATCCCAAGCAGGACTCGGAACAGAAGGCACCGAATTATCCCAAAGAAATAAACTTGCATATAAATTGCATACGTTTGGTGCATGAAGCCAGTGTGCTGTCATGCTCAAACAATCAGACTAGGATCTGGGAGACCCTGTTTCAGATCCTTTGCCGTGATAGATTGCTGGGGTGATTTTGGGCCAGTCACACATTCTCAGCCTGGCCTACCTCACAGGGTTGTGAGGATAAGAAGGAGGAAAGAAGAACCATCAATATGTTTTGGGTCTCCATTGGGGAGAAAGGTGGGGTCTACATGAAGTAAATCAATACAATTATATGTGCACATACATGGTGCATACACGGTATATAAATGGAATTCAATGAATCATCAGTCCCAGCAATGAAAGTGCATTGCTGTGCCAGCACAGAGAAACAAATGACCATTTGCCTTAATTGGCATTCTCTTGGAAAAGGCACTAGGCTTGTACTGATGCCATTGCTTTGAAAGTGGCAATACATTGCCGATGAGAAGCACACATGCCACCATCTTGACTTTTGCTGGGCAGATGATCTTGGAAATACTTTCCCCTGAGAAGCCACCTTGAACATGTGTGTTTTTTTCCCAGGCGTGTGTTCTCAGTTTCCTAATCTGGCAATGCTTGTTATCGCATGCCTTGGATTTGTTGCCATCTGCTTTGAGTCTCAGTGAGAAAGGAAGACCATAAGTGAAGTGAATAAAGGGTGCAATAATCAACAACCTCTGGAGGGCCCCTGCTCCCTCCCTCCCTCCCTCCACAGAACTCCATCAGTGTGCTCTGGAACCGTTTGCACTATTGCACTGTTTGCATTGTTTGCACTGTTTTCACTGTTATAATGATCAGGTATTAGTAGCTATGTTATGGATTTATATATTATGGATATGTTAGGGAGGGCGGTATATAACAATAAATAAATAATCCAATAAATAAATAATGAAAGAAATAATTAAAGAAATAATGAAATAACAGAAATGCAATTTCTGGGAAATAACGTTTTGGAAGATGCTATCAGGGTTGACTTCTAGGATGGTCTGACTTGAACAGAAATCCAGAGACCCTTTGGATTTTGCTGGGCATTTCAGAGGTTTCTTTTTTTCCAGACAGAGGAAGAGCCAATCTCATTGTCATCCTGTTAAAAGAGACTCCGTTTCCTAGGAGCCTCCAGCACTGGTGCCTAACTTCTAGTCTTCCTCACGCTAGACAGAACACAATTCTGTGGGCGCTGTGCTTTGGTGAGGAGCACCAAGAGATGAAGAAGAAAAAGAGCACTTTTTGTGTGTGTACTTTTTACTACCCAAAGGAAGTCTCAATTTAATCACACAACCGTGATCCTGGGGGATACTTCTTCCCCTCTGGCCGGTGAAATGCTTTCGTTCTCGGAGCAGGCAACAACAGTTGCAAGCTCCGTGAGCATCAAACTGAGCAGGCGGAAAGCTGAAATATTTTTCAGGCTTTGAGGAACCCCAGGAGTGACGTCATGACCCTTCAGAGAAGTGGGCGCGGAAGTAAGATGCGGGAGCCAGCCAATCGATCATTGATCATGTTCCGTTTCCATTGTGGAGAAAGAGACGAGGCCTGTAGAGCAAGAGGGGAAGCAGGCTCCAGGGATGCCTAGTGATGTCGGCGGCCATCTGAAATTTTGGGAAAGGCCGTGTAACCCTTGGGGAGCTCTTGAGTAACCCCAGGGTTCCCAGGAATGCTGGTTGGGAACCCCAGGCATAGAGTGATGCTTGACACAAGTACTGCAAGATAACATAGAAGTGATCCCGTCTCAATCAACCATTGGCACTCCAATCAAGTAATTTCCCCTGGAGATTACATACATGCTCCCAGCAGCCATCCTCTTAACCAGAAGAGGAAAAGTTTGGGGCAACTGGGAACTTTGGCTCTTGCACATTACCCCCCCCCCCTTTCCTGCAGCAAAGAGACGAGCATAAGAAACTATAGTTGCTGTCAAAGTGTCAGCTCCCAACCTCTCCTTGATGGATTAGGGACTGGTGACTGATGGCCTCTCTCCTCATTCTCCATTATGTCTCCTCAATGTAATATTAATATCTTGGAAGCAGCCTAGCAGCTCTTGCCTGACCTTGACATCTTCCGCAATGCTCTTTTGGCAGAAGGGCAAGGCCTGGAGTGGCTGAAGTGAACAAAAGTCGGTAGGCTCGGAAGGCCTGCTTTAAATCAAGGCCGAGGCTCCGTAGGAACCATGCTTAACATAAAGGCAGTGATCTTCTGATTTGGAGTGAGCAGGGAGGGGGAGGTATCTGGCCTTCTTGAGAGACAGCGTGGTGTAGCAGTTAAGAACGGCGATCTCTAATCTGAAAAACTGGGTCCAGTTCCCCACTCCTTCACATGCAGCCAGCTGGGTGACCTTGATTCAGTCACAGTTCTCCCAGAGCCCTCTCAGGCCCACCTGTCTCACAGGGTATCTGTTGTGGGGAGAGAAGTGTTGCGTTTTGTACCCCTCAAAGTGGCTTACAATCGCCTTCCCTTCGTTTCCCCACAACAGACACCCCTGAGAGGTAGGTGAGGCTGAAAGAGCTCTGAGAGAACTGTGACTGAGAGTGCTCTGACAGAACAGCTCTGTGAGGATAGCTGTAGCAGAACTGCGACAAAGGAGCTCCTTGTCTTCCTCTTCTCCATACGCTCAAAGCAGTGTATGATGTTACCATGTCAGCGCAGGACCAATTGATCAAGAAGCAAAGCAGATGCACAAATGCAAAGGAAACATTCACTGCAATAAGACTCGGGCATTTTGGGAGCCCAGAGCAACTGACACGCTCTAAGCTGCTTGCAGAATGTTATCAGGTGGGGAGTTGTGTGTGAGCCCACTTCCAATCAGGCATTGCACAGACCGGGTGCAGCCGCCAAGCAGGTTTGGCCTTCATCGTTCAGACTCATGGAAAAGAGTTCCTCAAGACGAGTGAATTTCTTTGGTGTAATGGTTAGGAGTGTGGACTTGAAATCTGGCATGCCAGGTTCAATTCTTCACTCTCCCACATGCAGCCAGCTGGGTGACCTTGGGCTCAGCACAGCACTGATAAAGCTATTCTGACCGAGCAGCACTATCAGCGCTCTCTCAGCCTCACCCACCTCACAGAGTGTCTGTTGTGGGGAGAGGAAAGGGAAGGCGACTGTAAGCCGCTTTGAGACTCCTTCTGGTAGAGAAAAGCGGCATATAAGAACCAACTCTTCTTCTAGTGTGGAGTGGTGGGCAGAGCATTGGTCTGGGACCTGAGAGATCTGGGTTTAAATCTCTGCAACAGAGAGAAGTCCAGGGAGAGTCCCTTGGGACAGTTACACTTTCTCAACCTCACCAACCCAACAGGGTGTTTTTAGTGGCTGTTTGTTTGAGGATAAAATGTAGGCAGGGAGAGCAACATTGCAAAGTGCTTTGGGTCCCCTTTTGGGGAGAAACCTAAAGGGCTCTTCGCTCTGTGGGTATGGATTTGCTGGTGGTCCTGGGCCCACGGCACATCTGCCTTCCCTTCCTCTCCCCACAACAGACACCCTGTGAAGTAGGTGAGGTTGAGAGAGCCCTGATATCACTGCTCGGTCAAAATAGAAGAAGAAGAGTTGGTTTTTATATGTCACTTTTCTCTATCCCAAGGAGTCACTCTCAAAGTGGTTTATAATCTCCTTCCCTCCCTCTCCCCACAACAGACACCCTGTGAGGGAAGAGAGACTGAGACAGCCCTGAGATTACTGCTCTGTCAGAACAGCTTTATCGGTACTGTGGCAATCCCAAGGTCACCCAGCTGGTTGCATGTGGGGGGGAAAGCAGGGAATCAAACCCGGCTCACCAGATTAGACGTCCGCACTCCTAACCACTACACCAAGCTGGCTCCTGGTATAAGCGTGTGCATAGATTCTTCCCTGATCAGCCTTTATGTGTGCCTATTGAGAGGTTTCTGCTCCAAACAAAATGTTAGAGGTTTCCTAGTAGTGAGGAATGCGTCTCCGTCACTGCTGAGGACACATTGCTCAGAGAGTCGTAATTGCGGCCAAACGGAGCTGACACTTCGAGAGCTGCGTCTGGTGCGACTCCTGTTGAATGCGCAATTAAGAAACTCATCTGGGACTGTGATAATTGACGTCTCTTCATACTGGGCCCGCGATAAGGGAAAAAGCCCGTGCGCTCTTCTTTCTCCTGACAATGACACAGAAGTGGGAGATTTAATCGCGTCAAGGCAGGGGGTCAGACATTTGGAAGCCATTTCCATATTTATTGACAAATTTAATTTACACCCTGAGTTTTCATTTGGCCAAGCATGTATTTTAACAGCAGAACATATCGGTCTTTAGCTGTCCATTGGGCAGCAAATATTTCCCATTTCAGGCGTTTTTTTAAAAAACATGCTGGTAATTATTGATGAAACCATTTCAAAGGACTTGTTATTTTTTTTTAAGTGTTCGCTCTGTTGTGTGCGTGTGTTTGGATCTACCTGCAAATTACGGGAAGTGAAAATAACATTGGAAGGAAGACGCAGAAGTGGAAATTGCAAACTTGCAAAGTCGTGTTTGTTTGTTTTAAACCTGCTTGAAAGAGGGTCTGTCTTACAATCAAAATCTAGGTTCATTCAGATCAAACTGCTGTCAAAATACGAGATCTTAAGCAGAAATTAAAAGAAAAGTAATTCAGAAAAAAGTAAGGTGAAGGCAGAGCAGGTGTGAAGACCGAAGTCCTCTTTGCTCCAAAGGTGGCTATAGACTTGATGTCCTGGTACCTGATCTCTGTAAAACACTGTTCCTAGTTTTGCCCTTTGAGGGAATGCCTTGTTAAAAATTTGTCAGTGTGAATTGCTAGAGCTGGTCATTCTTATATATTGAGAAAACCGATATCCACATCTCCAGAGACTCGCTTAAGGCAGCTTAAAGCTGAAACAATTAAACAAGACTGTTAAAACTCAAGCATTAAAAACAAAACCACTTGAATAAGCCACTACAAGTCAATGCCCTTAAAACAAATGTCAACAGCATAAAATACAGAATGACCAACCCAAAATGTTGCAGAGGAAATGATTCTCTAATGGTCTAGTTTCACATCTTTAAACCGCTCCGCGGGAGCAGTAGAAATAAAAGACTAAGGGCCCTTAGGGTGGGCCCTGTCTGGGATGATGAAGGGTACCCATTGGCCCCTTCCCCTGGACTGACAAGCGGAGGGCCCAATCGGGAAGCGCGAAGCGCCTCCCGATTGGGCCCTTCGCTCGTCAGTCCGGCCCCAAAGCACCAATCAGCAGCCGCACGCAGCGGAGCCAGCGGAGAGCCAGCGGTCGCTCTTCCTGGCCCCTGGGAAGGCCTTTCTCCACCCCCCATCAGCCTAAAGCCCTTCCCAGGAGCCGGGGAGACGGTCACTTTCCCCGGCCCCTGGGAACAGCTTCAGCCTGTGGGGGGGGGCCGTTTGGGGTAAGCCCTTTCCAGCCGCCCAGGCAGCGCTGCCAGGGCAGTTGGGAATGCCTAGCGTTTCAAGAGAGGATCGTAATGAGTAGGCTAAACAATATGTATGGAGGAAGTCATTCAAGAACCCTGATCCCAAGTCACTGAGGTTTATGAGCATGAATGAGCACTTTGAATTGGCAATAGCCTGGCTCCTGTGTTTTAGACGAATAGATGTTTTCAATCAGCTTCAAGGGCAGCTCCATGTAAAAGACACTGCAGTAATCTAACTTGGATATGATCAGTGCATGGATCACTGTGTCTGAATTATGCTTCTTAAGGGATGCCGCCTCCCCTAAGTGTTAGCAGTTATATATCAGCGCAGGGAGTGACTGCACTTTTCTTATAATGTACAAAGGCACAAACATGAAACTGCCATGCATGAAATCTCACATGCAGCAGTTGGTAAGTTGTACTTTCTCCTTATTCATGATCTTTCATAGGCCAATAGTGTTATTACTGTTACACTATTTAATTCCAGAATCCAATGGCCAACTTCATGTCTTAATACTGACTTGGATGTTTTTGTAAGGATCATGTAGTATCACCAGGCCTGCTTTGGTCTACTGATGCTCTTTCCATGTTTGGCTGTAGTGCCCACACTGAATTTCCACACATCAACACCTCTTAGGCCGCCATGTCATATCTCTTTATAGGTGCTGTATTTCCAACAACAGTGAGGACCCTTGGGAAGGTCATTGAATACCAAGTGATGGATCTGCTGTTACCCAAATTAGATTGAGTAGGAGAATTTAGATAACGGGAGGAGTAAAAACAGGTTCTCTACCAATGTCAACTAGATTTCTTCCCTTAGAAATTCCAATGAACCAGACCCGACTGAAGACTGAAGTGATTTTTATTGAGAACAATGATTTAAGTAAATTACCAGACTTGCACACAAATAAAACTAAATACACACATAAAGAGAAAAACAGATGGTGTGATAGGGGAATATAGGGAGGGGGGCAGTTTAAAGTATAGCTACCATCTTGACATGAAAAAGTCTGCATGATAAATGACCAGTGTCTCTGGAAATAGATGGAGCCTACAAGTGTGTAAGGATTTGCTTATCAAATCCAAGAACACACAACACACAAAGGAGTTCAGGAATGTACCTTAAATAGCCAGATCTGTATTGTGAGGCTATGATTGGGAGCAGTAGCCCCTAAAACAATGCACTTGAGTTGAATATGTGTGTGTCATAAAGGAAGTAGAGGGCATGTGAAAGTCTTGTCTAAACTGAGATAAAACCTTGGGTGGAACTCCAGAGGTTTTTCCAAAGGGAGAGCTATACCTGCAGTTGCCCTGAGTGGACCCTTAATGAATTACTCAGGGAAAGAGACAAAGGCATGTTTGCATTACCTGTGTGAGACTTAAAGTGTAAGTGGTTTCTTGATGACCCCTAGATTGTGGGACAGGAAGCTGACTAGGTGTCCAGATAGAACAATCTCAGGATTCTATTTTATTTCCAAAGATCTTGCCTCTGTGGCAGGATTGTATTTACAATTAATATAAAAGAAGCTTCAGTCTGATATAAATTGTAAATGCAGACCTAACCACTGAAGAAAGATCCTTGAAAACGAAATTAAAACCAGAGGTCATTCTGGCTGGACTCCAAAGGAGAGACAGGTTTTGAGCGTTTTTTGCTAATTAATTTGGTAGCATCCTGACACAGGTGTTTCCTGTTTTTTTTTTGTTTGTTTTTGTTTTTGCTTATTGCTGACCTGTGATGCTTCTTTGTATTTGGCTGCTAACTAGGTATAGCAGGCATGTTAATAATTTTGCTAACTGAATTTTGCCAGATGAAGGGGAAAGGAAAGCTTTTAGCATTGATGAAATTAACAACACTGTTAGGAGTCCTATTTATTGGAATATGCAAGATATGCAGAGTGCATAATTGAGCAAAATATAGAAGGTGTCCTGCAGGGGGCATCAGAGGAGATGTATATTTAGCATAGATAGGATAGGAACTTCCTGATGATTTTCAAATTATCTCCTCCAGTGTCATGACTGGCTCAACAGGAGACTTTCTGTTTTTTGAGCACACTTCCTCCCAGCTTGCCGCCAGAACAGCAACTCAACAGAAGAATGACTAGCTAGCTAGAGTGACAGGGCAGCATAATGAGGTCACTCAGCAGTGGAAAGGATTAATCTGTGTCTTGTTTCTCATTATAATACGTCTCCGGGTACCTGGCTCGTGTTTCCAGCATGAGGTAGACAGGGTAGTGTAGTGATAATTTAAGAATCTCTAATCAGTATGTTATCCTTTTTTGTTGCGTTCTTGTGAATACAGTTAGAGTTTCCATTGAAGATTTCATCAAAGAGGGTATAGAAGAAAGTCTGTTTTTATATCTATGCCATATGTTCATCAAGCCCAATGCCCATTCATTAAAATTTAATTTTTTCCCTTTCCTTTTAGCTTTGACGAAGGCCAAAGTCCTTCGCCCAAGCCCGCTTTCTCCAGTATCAAATCTCTGGCTGTCGGATCTGTAATCCAGTCTGCTAATACAGTTAGAGTAGCAGTATTAACCAAGACAGGAGAGTTTAAATACATACAAACATTAAAGAAAGAGGAGGTGCAAATACAATGGTTAGAATATAACCAACTACTCTCTACGTTTAAATCAGAATTTTCTGGGCTAGTGGAATTGGGAGCCCTGCTCCCAGAGTTTGAGGATATTTTATTTCAAGTGAAACTGCACCTAAGAAGGTCAAATATGCAAACTGTTGTTGAGATATGAAACAGAAATAGAACAGGTTAAGTCACGTATGATTAAGTGGATGCAGAATATTGAGACTAATTTTACCATGGAAGAATGGGAATGTATGTGGATGAAGATTCCCAAACTAACAAATAGTCAAATCTTAAGAGAAAACTGGTATAAGATGTTTTATAGATGGTATATAACACCTAAAGTAATTGCCAAAACGAACAAGGGGTATAAAAGTAGGGTGCTTATTTCACATGTGGTGGAGATGTGGGAAAGTAAATAAATTTTTGGCAAATGTACATGATGTATTAGAAGAGATGTTCAATATTAAGTTTACTATGAGACCTGAACACACGTTGTTAAGTTTGTGCCCAGGCACTCTACGCCCTCAAGCTAGAACTTTCTATTTTTGTGCTATGACAGCAGCAAGGTTGGTCCTGGCCAAGAACTGGAAGTCTTTGGAAACACCAACTATTTCGTCATGGCTTGACACGCTAGCTGATCTATTCAAAATGGCAAATCTCACTTCTATAGTCAACAAACAACCAATTGAAGAATTTCAAGAACAATGGCATTTTTAGATGGATTACCTTGCTAGATGAAAAGTGAAGAAAATATTCGGGACTGTGGGAGGATGAAGGATGGGGATATATGATAATCTAATGTTTTCTTTTTCTCCCTTTGTATACCTTTATATTTTAAACTAAAAATATGTGTCATAAAAAAGAATCTCTAATCTGGACTCTGATCTGGAGAACTGGGTTCAGTTTCCTACTGCTCCACATAAAGCCTCCTGGATGACCTTGGGCCAGTCACAATTCTCTCAAAATTCTCTCAGCCTCACCTACATCACATAGTCACTATTGAGGGCAGAGGATGCGAAAGTGTTTGTGACCAGTTTTGAGATTTCTTCAGATAGTAAGAAATGGGGTACAAGAAAACAACTCTTCTTTTTGTCCTTTGGCCTCTCAGTCTCTTGTGACCATTGTCTTGGTCTCGACAGTGATGAGGTCATAATGTGGGCTCCCTTTCTTCCTGTCAAGGGACCATAACATTACATGCATGTAGATCAGTGGGTCCCACGCTTCCTGGAAATTATAACTGGGTTTCAGATCTGGAAATGTTAAGTCCACTCCCCTAGACAAATGGAAACTAGGAAGGGTTTTCGGTCAAATGTGGAAGAAAAGCTGGTCATCGGCCAGGGTCTGAGAAAAATCTGAAGGAACAGAAAAATGTAAGGAGGCTTGACAGTTTCCAGGCCTCCTCACTACCGCTTCTGCCTTTAATCCCAATCATACATCCTCATCTTAGCTGTTCAAACAGTTTACCCAGATAAGGAGGAAACGAAAATTCTAGGGAAGAGGAAATCATTCACTTACAAAACCCTCCACCATCTCTATATTGGTTAAAAATAATTTTTAAAGAAAGGCTTAAGTGCTTTTTTGTCTGATGATCTTGAAGCACTTTATGAATGGCAGTTAATTCAGACCTTTAGGCCCGATATCAACTGTGCAATGCATTATTATATTGTTTCATACTGGCAGGGTAGGCTTCGAATCAATGGGCAATTATAACCAAGTACTCTGGGTGGGACAGAAGCAAAAGCGGGATTTCATTTTTGTAGCTAAGCTGCAGTGAAAGTTCAAGAGCATATGGAGAGGCAGCTTATGAACTTACCTGCACTTAATCTTCCCTACTTTTCCTTACCCTTTACCAACCTGCAAAACCTCAGGGAAGTTTTGTGCTAAAATTATCAAGCCCTCCAGTTCTATATGCCAACCTTTGAAAACACAGATGAGGCAGACAGGTCTAGTTGGAGGGCACATGGTACAGCAAATTTGCTGACGCTAATGAGGCCCAGGTCTGGTCAATGCCTGGTTGAGAGACCTCCTGGGAATTCTCTTCAGATTCTATCTAAGCATCCCAGTGTTCTATGAGATTAAAAATGCAATTCATCCATGAATAAATAATCACAAAAATGTAATAAATGAATAAATAGACAGGGCTTATTCATCTTGACATAGGTCTCTAGGTATGACAGGTTCCCCTCCTTATTGGACATCACAGGAAACCCTCAGGACCTTCCTTCTGTTACTGTTTGTTACCATCCAGATCCAAAACTCCAGCAATCAGTTATTCAGACATAAGAGAATCTGGGGAGAGATGTAGGGACAAAACCTGACCAGAGGCACAAGTAGTCCAGTCCCTCTCTAGCCCATACTTTATTTAGCGATAGATTCACAGACACCCAAGCCAAACACTTAAATAATTAATGCTGATTGAAAATACAGCAAAAGCCAGCAGTTGACCAGTATCTGAGATTTGGAACAATATGTGCTGGAACAATATGAAATGGGTAGCTGCTGTCCGTGGTGCTGAAAGGTCCAATAAGTAGCAATGTCAACAACCAGCTGGGTATGCCTGAGCCTTTGCGGCTGTTGGCTAAGCTCTCTTTAAAAGAAGGAGGAGTTGGTTCTTATATTCCACTTTTCTCTACCCAAAGGAGGCTCAAAGCAGCTTACAGTCGCCTTCCCTTTCCTCTCCCCACAACAGACACCCTGTGAGGTGGGTGAGGCTGAGAGAGCCCTCATATGTACTGAAAATAGAGATGGTTCTTATATGCTGCTTTTCTCTACCCGAGGGAGTCTCAAAGTGCCGTCCCCTTCCTCTCCCCACAACAGACACCCTGTGAAGTAGGTGAGGCTGAAGGAGCCCGGTCAGAACAGCTTTCTCAGTGCCCTGGCGAGCCCAAGGTCACCCAGCTGGCTGCATGTGGGGGAGTACGGAATCGAACCCGGCATGCCAGATTAGAAGTCCGCACTTCTGACGACTACACCAAGCTGGCTCTTTAAGCCAATGAATCTTGTTTATGTGAGAAATTAAAGTATCCAAAGATTTCTGACTGGAGATACATCTACCATGCTCTGTTTTCCCCTCTTGGAAATGGTCTGCTTTTAATTTCTAAGCTACAATATTTCAATGATTTTCAAGTTGTGGTCATATAAATCCAGGGATGTGTGCATGACAGCACTGGTGATGGTGGGGGAAATACCCAAAAGCAAACTTTATTCGCCAATACTTTTTCTATCCTGGAATGCACAGCTGTACAGGAATGCTGAGATCATTCTAAGTTGCCCTGAGTTATTGCAGAGCAGTTATTAGTTCCAGAAGATCTGGCTTTTCTTTCTAGGGGGAACCCAGAATAGCACATCACATAATTTCCCCCTTCTCCACTCTGTCCTCCCAACAGCAATCCTGTAAAATAGGTTGGTTTCAGAGAGCAACAGATCCAAGATCACCTAGGATGCATCTATGGGAGAGCAGTGATTTGAATCCAATTATCCTACTTCTTAGTCTGACACCTACCTGGAGGTTCTGGAATTCTGAGTGCCATAGCAAAATTCTTGCCAAAAGTGTAGAGCCAATCACAAGATGGCAGTCATGAGGGTTGGGTTTAGTCACAGAATACTGGGAAGCTCTAACCCAAGCATCCTCTAGTGATGGTGGTCGCTGTTCAGCTATTCAAAAACTTGCATATTTCCATAGATCTCCTTGACTTGGTGAACACATCCGGATCTACTTGTTTTTGGCTGCCTATCTGTTGATTCTTCTTACTACAGACTTATGCTTGCCAAATGAAGGGAATAGGATTACTAGGTAATTGTTTTTGATGCTAATGCTAATCTGGTTAGTGAATGAAAGCAGGCAGACAAAACAGGAGGGAGCCATTTTCATTACTATGCAGGATGTTATTTCCAGCACAAAATGGAAATGGAGGCATTGCACTGGGATGACACTCTAGCACTCACCCAGAACCTCTATGGAAACCACAGGGGGGTTAGCATTAGGGCATTGCCCCAGTGCAATGCAGGCACTTCTGGGTCATGCTGGAGGTGACATCATCACATAGCAAGGAAGATTGTCACTTCTCCACAGTAAGTACACATTTCCCCCTCTCCATCTCCAACCAATGGCTAAGACATGTCTTACTTATATACCTGGAAACTCTAAATAGGAAGTGTGCAGGCACAACCCTGAATACATTTGGCAATATAAACTGAAACAATTCCACTTCATAAGCAAGACAAGGCAATTCAGAAGTCTAAAACTTTTCTATCAACCTTGCACCCTATATAAACAGGGAGCAAGTCCCAGAACCATCTTGTAAAGGGGCTAATTGGCAGACACGTTAGCCTAGAAAGGATTCCTGGAAAGTAGCAAGTCAAGAAAACCACTGGTTCCACATACCCCACGCCAGCCCATGATTTCTCTCTTTGTTTGCAAAGACGCATCCAGATGCCTCATTTGCTATTTGCACACACCTGTTCTGTCACATCACACCATTAATCTTGCGACAAACAAAAGGCCTTCTGTCCCCTCTAATAATCCACACCCAGTCATCAAATAGATAACTAAATGAACCCTGATATAGAATAAATAGGAGGTGGTAAGGTAATTGCTTTCTTGCTAAATATATGTACCGTGCATCTCCATAGCACTTAAAGGAAATTCTTTTTGAAACAAGTTGGCAGCAGCTTTTAGCCACCTCACAAGTGCTCTGGATCGTCAGAGAAAGCTCAGTTCAGAGAAAGCAGCAGCCTTGCTTCTCATTTCCTCTTTCTGCCCTTCAGCAAAAGTGAATGCGAAAAACCAGCATAAAATATCACGCAAGTGCATCAGTTGCTTCTCAGCGTTCGCATCAAGAACAGAATGGTGTCAACGAAGGAAGTCAGATTCAGGAAGCTCAGGCACCAAGCAGTCCTCACTGCGTGTCATGATCAATGTATTCGGGGTTATAGTAAAGAAGTTTGAACAGCCAGCAGTTCAGATCATGTCTTCTTTTCAAACTGTGTGTTTGCTTTTTAACCCATTAATGGCTGCTTGGCAGGGTCCCCCCCCCCCCATCACATTCATTCCTATGAGAGTTTGGTGTAGTGGTTAGGACTGCAGACTTCTAATCTGGCATGCTGGGTTCAGTTCTGCATTTCCCCACGTGGAACCACCTTGGGCTCGCCACAACACTGTGAAAGCTGTTCTGACCGAGCAGTAATATCAGGGCTCTCTCAGCCTCACCTCCCTCACAGGGTGTCTGTTGTGGTGAGAGGAAAGGGAAGGCAAATGTAAGCCGCTTTGAGGCTAATTCGGGTAGAGAAAAGTGGTATATAAGAACCAACTCTTCTTCTTCTTCTAACTGTGCAGTATAAAACAACTGGCTTTCCACATATTGTCACAGACATGGCTAAGAATACAGGGGAATGTGTGGCGGTTTTGCCTAGGGGAGCAGGAAAGATGCTTATGCCAGTCAGAATCAGGGCTGCCTGATCACTTGGCTGAACATGCCAAAGGAGGAGTCCAGAAAACTATACGAGAATGGCCTTGGAAAAAGTCAGGAACAAAAGAGCAACAGGTTAATATGGATTCTAGTGTATTAAAAACAGTATCATTAATGTCAATAGTTATATGTCCAGACCCAGGTGCTAGAAGCGTCTCAGAATTTCAAGAATGTCTGACCAAATACAGACCTGAAGATATAACTCAAAGATGGCTTGTATTGGTTGGGGAGTTCAACAGTCTGGAGGAATGGGCCAGTTCCAATGGGATGAAATTAATTCAAAAGAAATTCCGTCTAAACATCTGGAAGAAGTTCCTGACAGTTAGAGCTGTTTCTCAGTAGAACAGGCTTCCTCGTGGTGGATGGTGGATTCTCCATCTTTGGAAATTTTTAAACAGAGGCTGGATAGCCATCTGACGGAGAGGCTGATTCTATGAAAGCCCAAGGGGTTACCGTGGATGAGCGCTAGCAGTGGTCCCCAATCTTTTGAAGGTTGAGGACTGCCTCTGGGAGTGAGGAAGAGCCAGCGGCCCGGGCACTGCGCGTGCGAGTTAGCGCCCCCTGGTGGTGAAAATGCATGTGCACGGACCTGCCGCGCATGCACGTTTTCACCACCAGGGGGCGCAAACGCGCATGCGCATTTGTGTCCGCCAGCATGCTGGCGGCCGCGCCTGACTCTTCCCCCCCCCCCCATTCTAGCAGCAAGAAGCTACGCCTTCGTGGCCCGGTACTGGGCCGCAGACCAGGGTTTGACGACCCCCGAGCGATAGGATTGTGGGTGTCCTGCATAGTGCAAGGGGGTTGGACTAGATGACCCAAGGAGTACCTTCCTATTCTATGACTCTATTATTCTAGTCCCATGTATGAAAAACCCTGGTTTTGATATCTTAGGTTGTGATAAAAACTTGCAAGAATGAACAAACACAGCTTTTATATCAGACCAACCAAGGTCTCTTCCCCCCCTCCCCCGAGTACGACCTTTCATCTGAATGCGTTCTTCTTCAGATATAATAATAATAGCATAAAACTCTGCTGCTCTTGAATGTGCCACTGAACTCAAACATTGTTCTACAAGTTAATTAGTGAGCCAAGAACGTCAGTCTGATCAGGTAAGACACCCAACTATTGTTGGAAGATGATTTTGAACACATGCAAATACAGGAGACTGAATTGATTGGAAAGGTCTACTTTGATGACGGTAAGAAATAATGAACAGACTCTTCCCATTTTGGAGGGGATTGATGGGCGATTAATTATTAAGGAACAAGAACGGCTCTCCTTTAATGACCTAAGTGAAATCAATGGATGGTGTGAAGCTAGTCAATGTTAAATGTGTCAATAGTGACGTGTTAAGGGAAAAAAAGACTAAAAGGAGACAGGAATACTCAAGTGAGATTTTTATTTGTTTGCTGAACCTTGACTGAGCCAAACACATTGTAGGGGTGAACCTCTTACTCAGAGAGTAATGCTGTGATACAGGAAAGCTAACGAGGTGCCTAGGGCTTCTAAAATGCATAGCTGTGCCTGAATCAGGCCTAACCAGTCATCAGGAACAAAACATAATTTCTTACACAGCATGTCTAAGTCCATGCCCCACAAACCCTTGCTGCACCACAGTTCTAATGCAGAAAGGTGTTTAAAAAGACAGTTAATTCAGTCACAAATCATATGAAACAGTCATTAATGAACGTGTCGTAAAATGTTCCTACCATTCATTGCTCTTCTAAGGAGGCCTTTAATGGCCAATGGCTGCCAGTCTCTTTGGATCAGCTGTGACAAACCCAGTTTTGTTCAGCAAGCAGTCAAGAGTCATTTGGTATCAGACCGAATGGCTCACATCTGATTGTCCTAGTCAAACATGGTAAATGCAGCTGCTGAACATGTTCATGGAGAAATGTAAGGCAGCTTTCCTTTTCGAGGCACCAGGTTTCAAGAGCCTGGTGGCTTGCCACCTGAAGAAGAGTGGAGAAGAATAGCCAGCCATTCCCTTTTCTATTCCAACGTGGTAAAGAAAAAATCATACAAAATGTTGCTTTCTTGGTTACCTTTTATTGCATTGAGAGTAGATATGCCTTCCGTGCTTTTATTTAGAAAGCTGTTCAGTAAAATAGATACCGCCTGTGTAAAAGCCACTCAGTTGTTCAGGAGGGTCCTTGGTCTCAGGGTCTGCTGTAGTTTCTCCACTTTTATCACTGGAATGAGGAGGACAATCCATGACCATGCTAAATGGTTAAGTAGCGGAACAATTGCAAGCTACTGAAGATTTCACTTGGAAATCTAGTAGAAGGAAGACGATTCACTCAACGCTGCACCAAAGAAGCCGTATCTTAGCTAATGTGGGGAGGAGGACTTATTTTTAAAAATGAGAAATGCATCATTCAAGGGTTTTTTTACCTTCTAGTGTTACATCTTTGATTAGGCAAATTTAATCCTTCAACAAATATCGCAATACAAATAGTTAATTGATGATTTTATAGTACCTACCACTTATAATATTGATTGGCATTATCTTTTTCTTAAAGGTTTGCTACCTTGAGGGCCTTAATTGAGAAGAAAGATGGCTCAGTATATATTTTGCCTGCAGGATGAAGAGGGGTACCATGAAAAAGCGCCTCTGATATATCAAGTGACTGAAAACTGCAAAAAGCTAATTTGACAGAAACTAGGGCAGAGTCTGCACTTACTTTCTTTATTCCATTGTCAATCCTGTTGAATTCAGATCGCTTTGAACTCGGGTCTTCCTCTTCCCCCCCCCCTCCCCATTGAAACAGGAAAGTCTTCTGCACGTGGTTAGGGTAGTTCAGAAGGGGGGGGGGAGCCAAGTCTCTTTCTTTCTTTTCTTGAAGGGGGTGGGGGAGAGGAGCCAGGCAGGGAGCCTCTTTCTTTTCTTGGAGGGGAGGGGGAGAAGATCGAAAAAGGCAGAGGAAGGAAGAAAAATCCAGGACCGACAGAAGTTGAGAGAAATTAGGGGCTTCTCCTTTAAGGCAAGCGTGTCATATGACCAGGTGTGGCCTATCAGAGGCTCTCCATCATGGAGCTTGGTTTCCCAATCCAGATTTTAAAATATATTGATCATTAAAAGCACTCCAAGATATTGCACAATAAAGGGTCACTCCGGATCAATCCTTCTTGCTGCAGAAGGAAAATTTAAATCGCCCAAAATGCAAACGGAAATTGTATTCTGTGTAGAGGGCAGGGACTGAATCGATCTGGGGTTGGAATAAAAGCTCCGTGCTGTTTACACCCTGGTGGGACAGAGGTTTTGGGGTCAGTTGTGGCAAATGCTGTAAGGTCCCTTTACTGATACAAAAGAATCCTCGACCTGGCCAAAATAGTCTACGGCGCTCCCCAGCACAAGACTCCAGGCTCAGAGGGTGGGGTGGGGGCGGGGGTTGATGGGAATTTATGAACAGACCAGAGAATCTATTTTTTCTCATACAGAAAATAATGGGGGTTGGATGGGGGCACCCTGGGTGCCCTTAGAAATGGACCTTCTGGTCCAATATTTTTGAAACTTGGGATTCCTTTTGAAAAGAGGCTCCTGCCACCATACTGCAAGTGTGGTGCCTCTACCTCAGCTGCCCCCAGCCCAGAAAAGAAGAAAAGGGGGGAAGGGGGAAGTGCTGTTCTAGTTGTTCTAGTTGGTGTGTTGTTGTTATTGTTATACTGTTATATTGATTTTGATAGTGCTCTATGCAAATGTTCCAAAATATTTTATGTAAACCGTCCAGAGCCATAGGGAAGGGCGGTATAAAAATCTAAATAAATAAAATAAAATCCCCATAGACTTGCGATTTGGCTCCATTGATTTGGCCCAATCCAAAAATGAATAAAAAAAACTATGGGTGATTTGGATTAATCAGTTTTGGCCTGAAGCAGTTCAGACCAAATCCGACATGGCCCAATTTCTTTTCTTGCTTATTCCTAGCCATACCATCTGCAACCATTGGGACTGTACATACAATATTGCAGACTGTGTCTTATGTCTTAAAATTGTTTTAACCTTCTAAATGTGCACTTCCTTTTCTGCTGTGTCTCCCTAACTTCAAGCAATCTGATCTTTCTCGAGTGTCTGGAGGCATTTTGGATATCCCTAGACCAATCTGAAACAGTTGATAACAGGAGTAATTTTGGCTCAGGAATATCTGAATGTACACAATAAGGAAATCAGTTGGACCAGTTCCTGAGATCTCATCTGTAAAGAAGGTCAGGTAAGATGGTTCAAGTTTCTCTTCTCCCTGGTGACACTCTGTCTCTTTACCTGAGCGCTCTCCTCCTGGGGTCAGAAAATAATTATGGGACAGCTGTGAATGCCAGCTCTTCAAAAAAACAGATTGAAAGCAATGTGAAAGATCGATAGGATGCTGGTTACGGCTTTCTAATCCAGAATCCATAAAGCCATTTCTGTACTGTCATCCCGTAGGAATAAAATCCTAGAAGAAGAAACTGCATCTCTGTTAAAGAAAAAAAGGGCAGCACGACTTGTTATTATGACTCCCTTTGCTCAAAGCTTAGGAGGGTTATCGGCCTCCTTAGGGCTTTTATTTGTCAGAAAGGATGCTAGGAGGTATCCTTCTCAAAAGTACACTTGGCATATCTTCCTTTGCAGGTGCACTTATAATTTTGTATGGCTGTGAACTCATGTGGCAGAAAAGGGAGGGCTATGGCCTCACAGCATCCTGACTATTCAGAGCTTGGAATCATAGAATAGAATAAAAGAATCATAGAGTTGGAAAGGGCCATGCAGGCCATCTAGTCCAAACCCCTGCTCAATGTCTAAAGCATCCATGATAAAGCTGCAGCTTAAAGACCACCAGAGATGCTCCTTAGGCAGCCTGTTCCACTAGGGCCCAAGTTAGCTGGAGGGCCCCTGAAGCTATCAGCACGCTGCATTCAAAATGCATTAGGATCCATTTTACTCCTGCATTTTTTACTACCCTCCCCCCAATGTGTTCTAAAATCTTAATGTTTTACTATGTGTAATTTTTACAACTGGTCCATGACACTGGAAAGCAATTTATTCTCCCTGATTGCAACCCTTTGCCCTTAACTTTGGCAAAAGAAGGTAATCCACTGGTGGGCTATCGTACATATCCCTGTGCTGATGAGGTAGTGATCAAGAAGCATCTACCACACAGAATGCTGCTGTGAGATCTAGTGATACAACCAGTGCTGACCAACCTCAGTCCAGCTGTCTCCAGAGTTCATCTACCAGGGCAGCCAGTACCATCTCTACCCCGTGGCCTGGGCAGAAGCCCAACTGGAATGGGTCAAGGACTGAAGTTCGCTCTAGGAATTCTGGCAACTGGTCGGTGGCCGCTTGCTCAACCACCTTCGCCAGAAATGCAAGATGTGACACGGGGCAGTAGCAGGCTGGGTCATGTGGGTCCAGTGATGGTTTCTTCAATAGAGGGTGAACCACCACCTCTTTCAGACCAACCTTCAGACCCTCAGGGAATATCCCTGTTATTAGGGACAGATTGATAATTTATGATCTCCATGGTCTGACGCTCACAAGTCTGAAGGTCTGTGTCTGTCCAGTTGTCTCATACATCAGTTGTCGTCCTCAGGCTGCTACTTCCTGCAGTCTCTCCACATAACATAGTCTAAGTACCATCAAGTTGTAACCTATTTATGGTGAACCTTCACGGAGCGTTCAGCCTCATGGGGTTTTCAAGGCAAGAGATCAGCAAACCTGTATAGCAATCCTGTGATCTTTCTTCCCATCTTAGTAATGACTATGGCCAACCCTGCTTAGCTTCCAAATTCTGGTGAATTTTGGCTAGTCTGGTCCTTTTGAAACATGGCTCCAAACTGGTGGAACGAGTTTTCTGAGAAGGTGAGTTGGGGGGATCTCTGCCTCTGGAATTTTTTAGGAGGCACTGTAAGCTATTTTAGTTGCTAGGGCTTATAATGGTATTTCAGCTGCAGGCCTTTTCTTCTAGGGAAGGGGAGGTTTAATGGCATTTGGTTGTATTATTTAGGGTTTTATGCTAGCATTGTCAGCCCTCTCGAGCCCCAAGTGAAAAACGAGAACTAAATATTTCAATCAAACAATCAACAGATTGAGAAGCGAAATGGAACCATCCTTACAACCCTACTATGTAGCTTCCTCATTTATTTTGCCCCCATCCTGCAGGGATTGCCTATTCCTCACGCTTAGCTGCCTAGTGATGGTAGCACAGCCTGATTCTTTATCCTGCAAGCAATGAGGGAAGGAAATGCCCAAGAATTTAAAAAAAGACACACACACACCCTCTCTTTCCCTGTCCCTCTTTCTTGCATAGAGTGTTCAAGTGTGCTGCTTTGTGACAGTGTGGGTGGGGGTAGGGGGAAATTTCGAAGAGGGTTTTGGAAGTGATGCTGTTTATTTGTGGTGACTGCAGAATTAAATCTTGGGCATCATGTTTCAGCTGCCAGTCAAGCCACCTTGCTCACACAATTCTGCCTCCCTGATGCTCACTCCTTTCCCAAACTTCAGTGTTCAGTGAGCCAAGGGGTCCACTGGTGTGGGGGAAGGGAGAAAATGAAAGAGAACCTTCAACAGAAGAGGTCGGCAGCCTCAGAAGCCCGTGGTCTGAAGTGGCAGCGGCTGCTGGCAGGAAGGATAGGAAAGTGAAATCGATGGCTCTCCGGAGCCCAGACTGTCGATTGATTTGTTTGGGAAATTTTAACCTGCTCCATCTCTGAATGCTCAAGGTGGTTAACAGCATTTTAAAAACCAATTAATAAGGAACTAGAGTCCTGCAGGCAAAGGTCTGCCTGATGACTCAATAAGGGAATTTCAGATTCAACAATTCTGCTTTCCTCCCAAAGCAACTCTGGCATTAAACCCTTCGGCTCCACATGCCAAAGCACCATCATTTCTTAAGTCCCTCTCTAGACCTCTGGAGTCCCTCCCCATCTGTACTTGGCCATACCATAAATTCATGCCTTCTCCTTCCCTCAAACCTCCGTCTCCTCGTCCATTTCCCCAACATTCGAGGACACAGAGGCCAACACACACCTCCATGGTCCTGGTCTTACTTCGCCCATGCTCAGCAGTCATCAGGGAATAGTTAGCAAGCCAGCGTGGTGTGATGTGGTGGTTAAGATAGGTGGCTTCTAATCTGGAGAGTCAGCTTGGTGACCTTGGGCTAGTCAGTTCTCTTATAGATGTTCTCTCAGAGCAGTTCTGTTAGAGCTCTCTCAGCTTAGTGGTTAAGAGTGGCAGCTTCTAAACTGGTGAGTTTGGTTTGATGTCCCGCTCCTCCACATGCAGCCAGATGGGTCACCTTGGGCTTGTCACAGTCCTGATAGCGCTGTTCTGACCAAGCAGTCCTGTCAGGGCTCTCTCAGCCCCAACTACCTCACAGGGTGTCTGTTGTGGGGAGAGGAAGGGAAGGCGATTGTAAGTTAGTTTGAGACTCCTTTGGGTAATGAAAAGTGGTTTATAAATATCAACCTTCTTCAGTCTCAGCTACCTTACAGGTTGAGGGGAGATGAAGGGGAAATGTTTGTAAGCATTTTGGGATTCATTGAAGTAGTGAAAAGCAGGGCATAAAAACCAGCTCTCCTTATTCTTTCTTCCTTCCTCCAACTGCTGCTTTCTGCTCACAGCTAACCCAGTTCACTACTCCCACCCCGCCTAGCCAATGTTTGGGGCAGACACACGTGAGTTATATCTAATAGTTAAAGCTGGCAGTGCTAGTTCAGCCCACAGCCCTCAGGTCCTACCCATGCTTGATGACTGCCAGAAAGCTTTATCTTGTATCAGGGTTAAATATGAGTGTGTATGTGTATGCATAGTTCCTTAGGAATGCCAATCTCCACACACTGGCTGCCATCAATGTAGTGGCATCATTCCCCACCCTGAGGCCCTATTACCCCTGAGGTCCCATTTCCTGCTGCTACTCCAAGTGGCAGCAGAGGAAAAATAGAAAGAAAAAAAATCCTCAGCAGGATGTCATACAATGAGGTCATTTCCAGGGAAAACCCAGACATGATGCAAGTAACTCTAGGAATTGCCAGAAACTCTATGGTCTTACTTGGCAATTTCTAAAGCTACTTGCAGTCACCTCTTTATATGCTCAAGTCAGCTTGCTGTTCACTCCCAAAATGGCCAGTGTTGGACCTGGAGGGAGCAGGACCGAGGGGGGGGGGGCTCAGGTGGCTCTGCTTCTCCACCATATTTGGCATGGTTGTGTCACTTCTGGGGATTCTCCAAGCCTGAAGAATGTTTCAGGGGTTTCTTAATGGTAAAAAAGTTGAGAAAGGCTGGTTTCCCAAGCCCAGGTTCAAATGCCCCCTCTGCCATGGAAGCTTGCTGAGTGACCTCGGGACAGTCACACACTTCAGCCTCACCCACCACACAAGGTTGTTGTGAGGACAGGAGAATGATGTGAGACACTTTGGGTTCCCACTGGAGAGCAATGAGAAATATAAGTAAATTAAATAATGAAGAAAAATAAAAAGCATGCATAACCAAGCCAGTGATTTAAGCTCTACGTTTGTTGAAATACGGGCTTTCTGCTTCATTTGTAAAGTGAACACATGTTGACTCTTCATTGTTACGGGAAGTGAAATTCCTTTTTCTGAAATTCACAGACTTACCATGGATTCATCTTATTCTCCTTTTCTCTTTGAAAAGAAGAATTCCTCTTTTGATTTCTCTTTGTGGTTTTCTATTACATCTCTACATGCCCTTTTGTAACTCCAGCCCTTACAGAGGGTTTTTTAAACGTGATACGCCACAGGGTGGTGCTTTAGCAGGAGAATGGGAAGACTGAGCATCATGCAAAATGAAATTCTGAAATTTTGCAGACCTCCCCCCCTTCCTGCCCCTTCTCTCTTTGAATGTCTCTTTTGATCAACAGAATAGGTTCAGAGCAGACTCAAGATTCCTCAAACGAGGAAAATTAAATGGATTGTTGGATTTCAGGGAGAAACTGGGTAAAGAGGGATTAAGTGGATTCCCCTTATCAATGTTTCTGACAAACAGATGTGCACACACACACACACACACACAGGATGCACATGTGTCCACTGTAACCTTTGAACACAGCTAATGGCAGTACTGGTGCTGGAAGAAAGGGCACTGCTTGTGAACTCTTGATGTTTCATTCATGTCCCTATCACTTTTACACTGAAATGGAGAGTGGGTGTGATCTTTTGCAGTGGAATAGCAGATCTGGGAGTACTCAGATGCCAGATGAATGCCAGAGATCTAGCGCTAGTTGCAGAAATCAGTCTCCTGGCCTGTCTTTTTTTTTTTTTGCCCACCTTCTTCTTGGCCATGACTCTTCCCTCACTAAAACTCTCCCTTCTGAGCTATCTGAAAACCTCCCCAACTCAACAGACCTTTCATTACCCTCCTCCCAACAACAAAATTGCATTCTGACTCCAACAACAATGCTCAGATTTGAACTAGGGTCATCATGGGTGGCAAACAACAGGTCACATACTTCCAAAGATGGAAAACCAGCCAATTACAACTTCATGAGAACCCACCAGCTCAGAAGACTCAGGGCCAAATTTCACGGGAGTTGACCAGGAGAACTTGCCACCTTGGTGTAACTGTGAGCTCTGGGTTGCAACTCTGTTCAGAAGCTCTACCACAACCTAATTTAGATTTGGGTCATGGTTCAGTGTGGTGGTGGACTCCTACCTTCCTGATGTGCTACATTTCCAGGGGACTATAAAAGTAAAGTGTACCATCAAGTCACAACTGACTCAAGGTGTCCCCACAAAGTTCTGCCTCATTGGGTTTTCAGGGGAAGTGATAGAAGAAAAGTTCATTTTTACACCCCACTTTTCATTGCCTGAAGGAGTCTCAAAGCAGCTTACAATTGCCTTCCCTTCCTCTCCCCGGAACAGGCACCCTATGAGGTAGGTGGGGCTGAGAGATCTCTGACAGAACGGTATTCTAGCTGTAACAGGATGGTGACTAGCCCTAGGTCACCCAGCTGGCAGCACATGGGGAATCAAACCTGGCTCACCAGATTAGAGGCTGCCACTCTTAACCAATACAATTACTACTAAGCAAAAGTGGTTTGATTCTCTACTCCGCCACATGCAACCAGCTAGGTGACCTTGGGCTCACCACAGCGCTGATAAAGCTGTCCTGACCAAGCAGCAACATCAGGGCTCTCTCAGCCTCACCTACCTCACAGGGTGTCTGTTGAGGGGAGAGGAAAGGGAAGGCAAACGTAAGCCGCTTTGAGACTCCTTCGGGTAGAAAAAGCGGCAAAGAAGAACCAACTCTTCTTCTTCAAAGGGTCCACAGACTTGGGGGAACCTGGGTGTCTATCTACTGCCCAAACTTGAAGAGAACATTGTACAAACACATGGTCACAAGCCCACACAACTATAGCTCTTGCTTCATATTATGGCTCCACGAGGAAGTTTTCATCCTGTGTACAAGAAAATTCTGAGAACCCCTTGTCAAGAGCGCCAAGTTCCCAGCTAGCCCTCTGCCTGTCATTGCAACACCAATCAGCCGCTAATTGCCCACTTCGTTTCAAGAGGCTCCTTCACTTCCATGTCTTTAATGGGCCTATTCATATGAAGAGCTCACATGGTTATTAATGGCCCAGATCCAAAGAACCACACAAGTAGTTCCGGACACTGCGCAAGACTGGGTGCTTGAGTTTCTTAAATGGCAGAGCCCAATATGGCCTGGAAAGCTAGGACTTTGTCCTTTCTGAAAGGAAGCAGATGTTGCAAAAAGGGCTTTGCAAAAAGGCTCAGGGCTCTGCGGTGGAAAAAAAGAACAAAAAATCCCTCTTGAAATCTCCAAGAGAAGGCCCAGGCCCACGTGAAGGTGTTTCATTCTGAGTCACATCCTTGATCTAGTAAGGTCACTATTGCTTTTTCTGATTGGCAATGACATTTCCACTGTCTTTCACTTCCTGTGCTTCCTTGTCCTCTCAGTTGACAATGCTGAAGTCTAGGGTGGCCAGCTGTGGGTTGGGAAATACCAGGAGAGGATGGGGATGGAGCTGGGTGGGGTTTGGGACAGGGAGGGACCTCAGTGGAGTAGAATGCTACGGAGTCCACCCTCCAAAGCAGCCATTTTCTTCAGGGGAACCGATCTCTGTAAATGATCTCTGGAGATAAGCTATAAAACCACGGAATCTCCAGGTCCCCCCTGGAGCCCGTCATTCCAACTGAGAATTGAACCTGAGATCCTCTGCATGTCAAAGAGATGTTCTACCACTCAGCTGTGCTGCCTCCCTTGGGAACACCTAAAAGAGTAGCTATTATTACTGTTATACTGTTGTTGTAATGTCTGAGTACTGGGCCTCCAGGGCTGCACCCTGTTTCTGCGCTGCCAAGCACGTTTCCCTTGGGCTCAGAGTCATGGAAAGAAGGGGTTAGTTCAGCTGGTTCCTCTTCCTCTGTGTCTTGCCACTGTCTTCACCCTCTCTGTTCTCTCTTCCCCACAGAGTGAAATGGACACAATTCTTCTTCATCCCAGCCCAGTGAAAATTTAAATAGGCCCTCAAAGACAAGGGCTTCCTTGTTGTCCGCCATTAACTGAGGTAGCCATCCATCTTGGCTTTCTCCTTGCTAAACATGCTGAGGCCATGCTTGCCGGTTTCCAGGGCAGGCCTACCTCTGCTCAACACCCACTAAGGATGCCAGTCCCCAGGTGGGACGTGGGGATCCCTCAGTTTCACAGCTCATCTCCAGGTGACAGAGATCAGTTGCCAAGGAGAAAATGGCTGCCTTGGAGGGTGGAGTTCTTAGTATTATACTCCACTGAGGTCACTCCCAGCCTCAAATTCCACCCACTTCCAGCTCCAGCTTTCCAAAGTCTCCAGGTATATCCCAACCCAGAGCTGGCAATCCTAGCACCCACTGGTGCATTTATCACGGTGCTGGAAGTGGGATCTTGCCCCACTGATTCCAAGACTGAACCCTGGTGTCTGCTGGGTGTCTGCCCCCACTCCCCAGTTTGGCCTTTGTCTGCCTCATAAGGCTGGGCCTTTGGACCCCAGATGCCATTATTGTTGTCATTATTTACTATTTATTCCTCCCCTCGAATACTAACATACATGAGGTTTAGCTAGCAATCACATGGGATCCCCTCCTCTGTCTCTTCTATGGTAAACAATGATTTCTCTTTTTAGGTATGTATCTTTATCTGGACAAATACCAGTTTTGTAGTATCTGGTATAATAATATGTACTATGATCTCAATAGCAATACAATTTTCTATGTGAAGTTCATTGACAAGATGGTCACTCATAACAGGGGTCATGTCTTCTTGAATTAGCCAGCTTAATGTAGTGGGGTTAAGAGTGATGGCTGCTAATCTGGAGAGACAGGTTTGATTCTCCACTCCCTCACATGCTGCCAGCTGGGTGGCCTTGGGTCAGTCACAGTCCTGTTAGAGCTTTTCTCACAGAGTACAGAGCTCTCTCAGACCACCTACCTCACAGGGTGTCTGTTGTGGGGAGAGAAAGGGGAGGCGACTGTAAGTTGTTTTGGGTCTCTCCTTTGGGTAGTGAAAGCCTGGGTATAAAAACCAACTCTTCTTCTCAATCTAAAACTGAATCATTTCAGTGACCCACAGTGCAATCATTCTGCAATCCCTGGCAAATCCAGTTAAAAGGAACAGGTAGCAGGTGATGAGAAAGATCTGCTCCTGAGCCCCTGGAGAGCTGCTGTCAGTCAGGGTAGGCAATACTGACCTAAATAGGCCAAGGGTCGTACTCTGTGGTAAAACATATATTTTGAAAACAGAATATTCCAGATTCAGTCCTCGGTATCTCCAGTGAAAAGATTCAGATGTGCAAGATCTCTCGTACCTACAATTCCCCACTCCCCCACATGCAGCCAGCTGGGTGACCTTGGGCTCACCACGGCACTGAGAAAGCTGTTCTGCCCGAGCAGTGATATCAGGGCTCTCTCAGCCTCACCCACCTCACAGGGCGTCTGTTGTGGGGAGAGGAAAGGGAAGGCGACTGTAAGCCGCTTTGAGCCTCCTTTGGGTAGAGAAAAGCAGTCTTCTCCTTCTCCTTCTCCAGGAAAGTTACTGCCAGGGCAGACCTTGAGGGGCATACTGATGGCATCTGTGGGGGAAGGTGCTGGGTAAGAGTATGGGTATGTGTGTAGCTATTATTATTCTTATACTGTTGTCTGATTTTTTTCACTGTCAGATATCATCAGCCATATCCAAAACAGTAAAAGCTTCCCAATAGCTTCCTGATAATTTTGATCTGATAGTTATCGGTTCTCTGTAGCTTGACAGAGAAACAGGAGAGATGGGTCTTCCCACCAATCTTATCCCAGGGAGAGTTCAGGAGAGCTACCCTTGGTCAATCAGGGTGCCCTGAGCAGCAATTTCTCTCCCACTGCCTGTTGTAAAGGCTGCTTTTCGCATACAGTGGTTAATTCACTTTCCATGCACTCTGGATGCACATTTTCCTGTTCTGCACAGGAAAATCGAGCTGCAAAAGCACATTGAAAGTGCATTATCCAACATGTGCGGAATGAATGGATTCCTTTCGAGGCTAATTCTGGAACATGCTTGGTGTGTGCTGCCCCTGGCCTGGATTTTATACTACACCCTGGTTTGATTCATTTTGATAATGAGTGGCAGCCAGTTTTTCCAAGGGAGGTGGTTAGTTATGGAGGAGACATGCTTGCATTCTCTGGGGTGGATGGAAATGGAAATTGCTTTTGTTGTTTTTAATGTACCGTTCATATTTTAATGGTTGCTCGTTTGTTGTGTTTTGGTGGCATGCCATTTAGTTTAAAAAAACATCTTGAAAACAATGGGGAGAAGAATGAGTGCATCTTGTTCAGGGTTCTGTATAATTGGACCTCTTTCACTTGAACCATGGGGGTCTTTAGTTGTGGGGGAGTTTGATGTTCAATTACATTTTTGTACCATTTGGCGAAAAAACGTTGTTCTGGAAAGTCTGCCATTTCCCAACGTAGGACATAACAGGCAGACATCCAATCTGGCATGCATGCAAATGGCAATCTTCCCTGACACTACTGTTTTATATGATTTGCTCTTTAAAATACCCCTCTCCCACCATTTAATAAAAATTATGATTGTGTCATTTCTGAAATTATTATCTGGAATTAAAATAATATTTTGAAGTGCACAATACTAGTGCTAGGATATACACTTGGATGAAGACCTGGAAAGTTATTATTATTATTATTATTATTATTATTATTATTATTATTATTATTATTATTATTATTATTATTATTATTATTATTATTTCGATTTATTTCCCGCCACTCCCAAATGGCTCGTGGCGGGTTATAATGTCTTAAAAAACCCATTAAAACTCCCATTAAAAGACTTTAAAATGTCACAACATGGCAGCACAATAATAAGATCCCCTTCCTACCCCCATTCCTAAAAAAGGGGAGGTGGAGGAGAAGGAGGTCAACGATGTCAAGAAGCCCGGGGGAGAGCAGTCGATGTACCCCAGCAGCCCCAGCCTCAACCATAGACCTGGCGGAAGAGGTATGCCCTAACTTTGTATGCCCTAACTGTGCATAAGTCTCTGCTATTGTTTCTATTGTATCTGTGAAAATGTTTGTTTTGTGCAACGTAATCATTTTGCATTGAAGAAAAGGAAGAAAAGTCACCAAAGCAACAGGAGCAGATGTCTGACAAGGCAGCATCGAAGAAGAAGAGTTGGTTTCTATACCCTGCTTTTTCACTACCCAAAGCAGCTGACAATTGCCTTCTCTCCCTCCACAACAGACACCCTATGCGGTAGGTGAGAGAAAGCTCTGACTGAACTGCTCTCTGAGAACCACTCTTAACAGGACTGTGACTAACCTGCGGTCACCCAGCTGACTGCAGGTGGAAAAGGAGTGAAGAAATCAAACCCAGTTCTCCAGATTAGAAGCCGTTGTTCTTAACCACTACACCAAGCTGGCTCTAGGTTCATGGTTGCCCAGAAGCAATGAATGGATCTCCCCAGCTTCTTTCTGGGATTTTTTCAGAATCTCTGCTTTCCCATAAGGAACCTTAGCATTTTTTCACTTCCTTTGATTCCTTTGCTCTAATACATTTCTGCAATTAAACAAGTTTGGTGCAACCTATCGAGGATTGCATCCAGATTCTTTTTGTGTGGCATCTAGAGATCTTCTCTTGTAAACTTTTTTTTTTGGGGGGGGGGGGCTTTTGTAAAAGAAATAAACTGAGAGTGATCCCTCTTGCTTTAATGGGAAACATGTTTTCAGATGTAACTCTCCCCACGCATAGCACTGGAACTAACTTCTTAAGCACAGTTTGGCTCACCCAAGGATGCCTCCTTCCCAAATGGCAGGTGGACAGGAGAAGACATGCCTTCATTATGGTGGAAATCCCAGGGCAGAGATTGCTCCACATTAATAAGTCAGTCTGACCTGGGTGTCCCAGACTAGCTGATCTTGGGAGAGCTTGGATGCTAAGCAGGGTTGTCCCTGGTTAATATTTGGATGGGAGACCAACAAGGAATATCAGGATTGCTACACAAAGGTAGGCAATAATAAAGCACTTCTGAGTGTCTCTTGCCTTGAAACCCCTACTGGGTTGCCATAAATCAGCTGCAAGTTGATGTCACTTTGCACCACGGAACAGAAGGCTGTTGCTAGGACAAACCTTTCATTGCTCTTGGCCATAACTGACTGGCAGGGAGAACACACAAAACTGTGCAGCAGAGCTGAATTGAGTAACAACAAAGTTGATCTGGCAAAGGTGTTCAATCCAAGCACACTGAGCTGGTTGGACCATCCCAGCTTTTTTTTGCAGTGTCCGTGTGCATCCGTAATGTAGAGAAACCATGACATGGGAGCCAAACCCTAGAAGGAAAGACTGAGAGACTTCAGAATATTTGGACTGGAGAAGAGGAGGTTGAAATTGCTCTCCTTGAAAGGTTGTCACTTAGAGGAGGGCAGGGAGCTGTTCCTGTTGGCAGCAGAGGACAGGATTTGCAGTAATGGCTTTAAGCTACTTGTAGAATGATACCAACTCGATTATCAGGGAAGGAAAATTCACAATCAAGAGTAGCTCAGCAGTGGAATTGGCTGGCTGAGGATGTGGTGAGCTCCCCCTCACTGGGAGTCTTTAAGCAGTGGCTGGACAGGAATTTATCATGGATGCTTGAGGCTGACCCTGCACTGAGCAGAGGGTTGGACTAGATGGCCTATATGGTCACTTCCAATTCTATGGTTCTGTTCTAAGACTGCTTGAATCTGTGTATGCCGAACACGCCATACAAAGAGCAGGATTTAGGAAGAAGATTATTTTTAAACTCCAATCTGGGGAGAAATTCTGATTGGAAGAGTTTCATACTCATCTGTAGCACATGAGCACTGGGCGCCAACATGGCATGAAACCATCGCGATATCATGTTGCTACTTAGTACATCTTTGAAAACTCCAGAACACAGTTGATCCTAATAGGTAACTACAACAGATTTGCTGCTTTCTGGGTTTACTTGGGGATTCTGTGGTATCCTAAATTTTCACCTTGAAATTGGTGCCTCTCAAATCTCAGCAGCACTAGCATGGTACCAGAACAGGGCGGCATCTGTTTGTCACACAGAGAGACTCTGAAACACTGCATCATATGAAGTGCCAGCCTCACGCACCACACAGAGATATTTGGACACAGCCAGATGTATCCTTGCCTTCCAGATCTGCTTGGCAGACTATTACGGAGGTTGTCATGGCAATGAGCTACCAAGGAATTAGAGACTTTCATATTTGCATAAGAGGCACTTAACAGTGGAGGGGGGAGATATGTACCACTCGGTATCGTCCATGATGCAAAAAGTTGAGATCTAAAGGTAGATGAGATGCTACCTTTGTTCCTCCCAAAGGATCTCTGCAATGGCCTTTATAAAGTTTGGAAGGGGGGGAGGGGAGAGAAATGCAAGCCCTTCATCAGAAATGTTATTAGCAGCAGCCTTGACAATAAACCGAACGTTAGATTAAGACTTGCCAGCCTCTAACAGTGTATTCTCCAAAGGCACATTGCGGTGCTAAACTTGGATCAGGTAACGATCCAAGTTGGAATTGAAATTATTGCATTTACCTTGCTTGGGATCGGCAGGGGTGGGAAGGTGGGCTCAGAGGCAATTGGATCTGCAGAGCAATCTATCAAGATGAAACTGAGGAAGGTGGATTTGCATCTGGCTGGCAGGAGAAGCACTGGGAATCCAGCTGCCTTCCGTGGCGCACAGAGATGTGTCTTTGAGTCAGCCCCATTATTGCTGGTAATCACTCCTTTTCCTAGCCTCAAAAGACAGCCCAGCTCTGGGAATCAGCCTCCATTCACTCACTGTACAGGTAAAAACCTCTTGACATCCGCAAGAAGGGTGAGGATCTGCTTGCCCCTATGCAGACTTAAAGCTAGGAGATGCAAGATGCAGTCACTCCCATGAACACAAGGCTGTATCCTTCCACAATGCAACTTTGTTGCACCGCTCACTCCACCCAACATGCCACACCACTTTTTGCATCATCGCAAGCCAGGCTGGCCCTTCCCAGAGTGCATCTCAGGCAGAAAAGTCTGTATTTCCTTCACCAAACTAGAAGGGACTCCCTGAGGCTTTCTCAATATAAGCTCATTCCCACACTGACCTAAACCTCAAAACTCTCTCACACTGGTGGTCGTCAAACCTGTAGTCAGGACGTTGGCACCATCTCTTAAAGAATGGCACACACCATGTTCTCGGAGCCAGGATGCACCAGGAAATCCTCTGATCCACCACCAATTTAAGAACTTTCCCCACACGTACAGTTGCTACAGTCACTTATTCTCTACTATTCCGTTTCCAGAACAGCAGAGTAGGGCACTGCATGGCTGCTGCACCAAATCCAGGCCTCTCATTCCTCCTTTCTTCCCCACTGCCTCACCCTCATAGCCTGAAGGATATGGAAAGGCATGCGACGGAAGTGGTTCGAACTCTTGAATGGTACCATACTAAATATTAGGAGAAGGAGGAGTTGATTCTTATATGCCACTTTTCTCTACCCGAAGGAGTCTCAAAGCGGCTTACAGTTGCCTTCCCTTCCTCTCCCCACAACAGACACCCTGTGAGGGAGGTGAAGCTGAGGGACCCCTGATATTACAGCTCGGTCAGAACAGCTTTATCAGTGCCCTTTCGAACCCAAGGTCACCCAGCTGGCTGCATTTGGGGGAGTGCAGAATCAAACCCGGCTCACCAGATTAGAAGTCCGCACTCCTAACCATTATACCAAACTGGCTCTCAGTTATCTTGCTTTGATTTTTAAAAAGAAAACACCTCCCCCCAAACATTTTTGGAACTCTTCTTAAAATTGTTTATGAATTTTCAGCCTTTTGGGGTAGCAGGATCCCACGAGCAAGCCACAAAAGAATGATCTCAGCTATCACAAGTATACGTGTAAAATGCAAATGTTTGCCACATTCATAGACTCCATTTTTAGGTGTACATATGGAACATACTATATAAAAATTCTCCCAGGGAAATGGAAGTTGAAAAGGATTGCAAAGCTCAAGTAAGTATAGGATGTTATACCTATTGCAAGGCCCCTGCTACCCCAGCGTTTTAAATGGGTTTTAATTGCTGAAGAGCTATATGTCCTATACCCTTGAAGAGATTGGGTTCTGGCTCCTGTACACAAGGTTCTTGAAAAACAAAATATCTGTCACGCCCTTGCCAGCTTCTCAATGAAACAGACTTGGCATTTCAGCAAAATCAGTTAATTGATAAAGCAAAACAAAGCTCATGACACTGACACTAAAAAGTTTTTAAAAATCTGAATCATAAACTTTGTTCTACCCCACCCCACTTCCACAACACTCCCTTTCGCTGACAATCTGCAGGTGATATCTTTTTCCCTTCAAGTCTAAAAAGATGCACCCATTCCTTGATCTTGTCCTTTGCTCCCTTGTTTTTAATTCACTTGAGGGATGGCAGAGGCTGTTCCGTTTCAAAGCCGGCTTCTGATAGATGTGAGCATCAACTTTTTGTTCATTTAGGATGTGACATGACTCATCTTCACTATAAGGGACCCTGCCAATCTGGCTGGGATGGAATCTTCATTTATTTAGAAAAGTTTGAAAGGTGACCAGAAAAAAAACAAAATAGCATAATGTCATATTCCACAAAAAAATTTTAAAGCCACCAACTAATGGTAGAAAGTACCACCAAGTCACAGCCAATCAATGGCAATCCCTCCTGATTTTCTCAAAGCAGGGGCCATTCAGATGTGGTTTGCCACTGCCTGTCTCCCATCATGGGGGTCTCCCATCCAAGTTAGTACTTGGATGGGAGACCCCCAAGGATTTCCTTGGGGGTCTTCCATCCAAGTACCAACTAGAGCCAGCCCTGCTTAGCTTCTGAGATCTGAGGATATTGAGCTAGCCCAGGCATCCAGGTCAGGGCACCAATTAATTCCAGAACGAATATGGCGACCCAGGTGAATAACAGTAACCTATAAAGATTAGGGGAGGGAAACACGAAATAAAATCAGATCAAAGATACATATGGCGATAGAAACAAATTCAACAAGTCTGGGTGAATGAGACCATTTGGGCCAGACACCTAACACATAAAACCTGAGTGTTGGGCAGATATTTGTGGGGAGGGGTTCCGAAGAAGAAGACAAAGACAAGTTGGTTCTTATATGCTACTTTTCTCCACCCAAAGAGTCTCAAAGCAGCTTACAGTCACCTTCCCTTTCCTCTCCTCACAACAGACACCCTGCGAGGTGGGTGAGGCTGAGAGAGCCCTGATATTACTGCTCAGTCAGAACACCTTTATCAGCGCTGTGACGAGCCCAAGGTCCCCAGCTGGCTGCATGTGGGGGAGTGCAGAATCGAACCCGGCTCATCAGATTAGAGAAGTCCACACTCCTAACCACTACACCAAGCTGGCTCTCACACCAACCTGAGGTGCTGCTCCTAAAATGGCCTTCTTTGGTACTATCCACCCTGCTTCTAAAGGTGCACAGATCTGGGCTCCAGGAGAAGACCTTGGTGATAAGTAGCTACCTATGCTTGGCTGAAGGACAAAGATATGTGAGGTTTGAGGGCATATTCATCACCAGCAGAACCTACAACAAGGAAAGCATCCTCAAAGCGCCTCATGTGTCCTCAGAGTTCTGAACCGCCTCCTCATTCATTCTTTCAGCCTGGAATGGCAGCTTCTAGATCTGCTGGGGGTTTAGTGCAGTGGTCCCCAACCTTTCTGAGGCTGGGGACTGGCAGGGTATCGGGCCGCGCCTGCACAGGCCGCGCATGCGCAATGCACGGCCCGGCCCTGATTCCCTCTCCCCGCCCTCCCGCAGTAAGAAGCTTCCCAGGCCACAAGCTTGCGGCCTGGGAAGTTTTTTACTGCAGGGGGGCGGGGAGAGGGAGCTGCGGCCCGTCGCCATGGTACCATGGCACCGGGCCGCGGGCCGCAGGTTGGGGACCACTGGTTTAGTGAACATGGCTAAGAGAGAATAGTCTATTGGCGCAGTAGGAACTGGGAATTCACAGGTCTTGGGTTTTTCTTCTTCTTCTTTTGTGATCAGTAATGAACAAGGTAAGATGTGTTCTTTCTGTGTTGTGTCAAGGTGTTTCAGTTAGAACTGGAGGCTACAGCTGTGATGAGATTTCCTTCCAACACAACATTTTGACATAAGTCCAATTTTTCATGGGGGGGGGGGATGGAATCTACTCAGCTTTGGCAGATGCTAGAAACCATTTCCTGGGACACAAAGATGCAAGAGACCATCTCCCTGCCCTTTGTGTCAAAGCAATTCAATATGTCGCTAAACTCTGTTCCAATTCTGACTAAATTTGGGGGGATCTTGAGCCAGTCCTATTTGAGCAGCATGAGTGAGTTGCTGGCTGAATCTTGTTTCCTTCAAAATGTCTTAGTTGTTTCTTCCATTCCAAACCAGATCCTACAAAGAGATTCAGGTCAGTAGCCATGTTGGTCTGAAGCATCAGAACAAAGTTTGAGTTTGGTATTTGAGTTTGGTATTAAGTACCAAAATCTAGTCTCAGACATTATCAATGTATTTGGGGGGGGGGAGTTAACCAGCCTTACACCCCCAAGAAGACATCCAGAACTGCCAAGAATACTCGAGAATGATAGTTACAGCTTGATCAACCATCTCCATTCCCAAGTAAGGATGTAGAGAAATTCTGATAAGTTTTTCCTATTTTTTCCAAAACTCTACCCCCCCCTTTCCTTACACTTCCTCAGGTGGTTTTATCTTAGCTAGAACCTCCAATTTCACCCCAAAGCTTCACTTGAGGCAAAATGTGAAGGAGTATCATGCTTCCCTCCAGTAACTATGAACTGTCTTTTTGACTTGACATTTGAGGTCTTAGTTCCTTTCATCTTCCTTTTACAGTTCTAGCTGCAGTTCAGAACATAGCTAGTTCTTTTATCCAGTTCTGCGAGGATAAAAAGAAACCAGGTACAGTAGCCACAGTCAGTCTGTCCAGGAGGTCCACGTGTTTTAATCATATTAATCAACCCAGATTTTAGTTGATTAATAGGTAACTCCAATTTCATGTAACTTGAGAATTAAGAGGTCATTCTTGAAAGCTACTGTTGTTTTGAAATATAGAAAAAAACCCATTAAAATGGTATTTCCTTTAATCAATAAATGGTACCTTTGGGGAGCAATCCTCCCTAAGTCCCATGTTACTCTGTGGGATTTGCTCCCTAAAAAGCATCCTGGGGACTGCATCCTTTATTAAATTCTGAGTTATCTATTCTAAATCACATTTTGTGCACATGCTAAGCAGACATAAATGATGTGAAGGAACTCTAGTCTGGAATAGATAAAGTGGAATTAGGAACAGAATACTCCATTCTGCAGTACAATATGACAAGTGGAATATGCCCATCCTTAGCTAAGATAAGTTTCTTGGCCTGGAGAAAACTCATAAATAGCAAACACCTTTTCACCTGTTCTTTCTATAACTGGGCCAGTCCTGGAGGTAGTGAGAATATAGTGAGAGGACTTTATTGAAAGCCAGCTGCCAGGCTTGGAAGGGTTGCCAGGTTTCAGATGAAGTACAGAATCCTGCTCATGTCCAGCTCTCTGCTGTGTGTCCAGAGGAAATATATGTGATAGCCAAGCTACTGAGCGGTGCCAGGGCATCGGTTTCCTAGCCTGCTGGGTAGCACCTGCTCTGTGCACTTTTCGGAGAGGGGGAAACACTCATTTATTTCAATCAAGGACAAAATACTAACTACCTTGGGCTGGGTCAATAGCTTCCACAAAAGGGACCCAAATGGTATGTTGGAAGGACTGTATGTATTCCACATCTCCACCATGTAGCCACAAGCTTGCACTATGTCAGGCAACAAAAACAAGCAGTTTATTGAGTCCAGTGGGCTTTTATAAATAGGAGGTTTGCATTCAGCTGTTGGGGTCTTCCTTCCATTCAAGCAGATGACATAATCCCCGAGCCTTTAGACAGACTAGGTTCCTCTACTGAAATTAGGGCTGCCAGCCTCCAAGTGAGGCTGGGACTTCTCCAGAATTGCAACTGATCTCCAGTATATAGACTGAAGCCAGCTGTGTCACTTTGACAGGCCACCTATGACTCTTGTAACCACCACTCCATGTTCCAGGAAAGTGGCCAACGCCATGGCTCAGGAAGGAATGTAGTTGGCAGAATGTTCCAGCTAGAAGCAGCCCCAGCTGGAATGCCTGGAGGATGGGAAGCAGCGAGCCTTCCTGAGCATTAGGCTTCATGCCTGGAGTAGAAGTAAAGGTCCTCCCCAACACCAACACCACCCCTTCTCTGTTGTCTCTGAGGTGGACCAGGCCTGCTTCAGTACAGATATACTCGCATATAAGCTGACCCACATATAAGCCGAGGCACCTAATTTGACCACAAAATCTGGGCAAACTTATTGACTCGCATATAGGCCAAGGGTGGGAAATGCAGCAGCTACTGGTAAATTTGCATTAATTGAGGCATCCGTAGGTTAAATGTTTTTGAATATTTATTTCAAAGAAAAACAGTAAACTAGCTCTATAAGTGCAAAAGAGTGTCAATAAGAACATCCAGCCTCCCCCCAGCAAATACAGAAAAGTCAAGAGGATTAATAGCTGCTGGCTTTTGTACCCTGCTTTTCACTAACCGAAAGAATCAAACAGTGCCCCCCAGGCCAGCAAACCAGAGCAGAACAACAGTACCCGAAGTTGTCAACAACAGCTACCAAACTGGGAGAATGGACAACTCTAACTACAACTACAGTCCCCCCCCAGAACAAAACACTGAAATAAAGAATTGTAAAACTGAACACTGAAAGAAAGGACTATAAAAATCAACTTTTAAAAGAAACACATCCCCAAGAAGAAAAGGCAAACAATGTTGCCCCTCAGATAAAAGAAGAAACACTAGGAAAAAGAAACAATAAACCCCAAAGCACCCCCAAAATCTACCCTACCCCAGCCCCAGAAACCAAAAGAATAGTTTGGAAGAAGTTATTAGGAAGAGAAGATGAAAAGGAAACAAATAATTAGAGTCCTTCAGTCAAACCTTTGATGTCCTACAAGCTGCCAGGACAAGCTCAGCTTTGCAAGCACATTTGCAGAAGGCAATGCAATGATTGGCTAGCTGCATTCCACAGCCAGAGAAGGCTGTTATTTCAATTACCGTATATGCCCATGTATGCCGAGAAGGGCTTTTTCAATGTGAAAAGGAGTGCTGAAAAACTCAGCGTATACACAAGTATATACGGTACTATTCTGTCCTGCTCACTCCAAGGGTGGGCTGGCTACCTGGCCCTGCTTTGTGTCTCTGTCTCTCTTTTGTAACCCACTGCCACTAATTGACCTTTATACAGGATTGCCCACTGAGAGGGACAGAACTCCCAGCTTCCCTTCTCAGGCCTGTGTCCTGTTTACAGACACAGCATGTAAATGGAGTAACTAGAGCTTATCAGAACACCAGTCCAAAACCCAAATACTAATTAGGCTAAACTTATGGTGTCAAGTTCAAGGGGTGATCCAAAAGAAGAGTTCTGCAACAGAGACCAAAGTCTAAGACAGGAGAATCAGTCCAGGATACAAACTGCAAGGTCACCTTTAGCTGCAAGGTCAATTACTAACAGGCTCAGTTTCCAATTAGCCACTTCCTTGCTGGCTGCTTTTAACAATATGCTCAGCACCTGCCAGCCAGCTCAGCCTTGATCCTGCAACTACTTATCCTAATTGCAACCATAGAGCTGGCGCTGTGTTGCTAATCTGGCACTGCCCTTTCTGTCCTGCAGTTCCCTCTTATATTCCTCCTACATTGTTCCTGAGGCTCTGGTGACAGGGGAGGGGAACTGTCTGGCAGGTGGCTCTCTGTTGTCAATTCAGGACTGGGGGCTGAGGTAAGAAAACTCAGAGGAACAAGGCAGAAGGACTCTTTTGTGTGAAGTCTATCAGAACAAGATCTCTTACCTGAAGTCTGAGGCAAGCAGGCATGGACCATGGAGAGCAGAAACAGGCTTTAAGGTAATGGAGACTCAGTAAAGATTAACAACTTTTTCCTGTCTTATTTCGTAGCAGCTAGTAGGGACTGTTAGCGAGAGGGACAGAGGACTGAGTGTTTATCCAGTTCTTTTGAAATCTCTTGCTCAGTCAGGGGCAGACCAGGTCATCTGGGTCAAAAAGCCACTTCTTGTGTCTCATCCAGGAATCCCTTTCTGGGGATTATTACTGGAGACTGTCTAGTTTAAAGTCCTCCAAAACTCTATACCTGTTTGGAGGCAGTGGAGGGCTTAAGTCTTTGAAGCTGCAGGCAGTTTGAGCTATGTTTCAGAGAAAGAAACGTGCAACTTTTCTAGGACTCAGCCTGAACTATTGGTTTGAATTGAGCAAGAAGCTGTTTAAAGGAACCAGTTTCATGACACAGGGATAAGTTCTCCTGAAGGAAATGGCAGCTTTGGAGGGTGGACTTTGTGGTCTACCTTAGAACCTCTTGTGGCGCAGAGTGGTAAGACACGCAGTCTGAAAGCTCTGCCCATGAGGCTGGGAGTTCGATCCCAGCAGCGAGCTCAAGGTTGATTTAGCCTTCCATCCTTCCGAGGTCGGTAAAATGAGTACCCAGCTTGCTGGGGGGTAAACGGTAACAACTGGGGAAGGCACTGGCAAACCACTCCGTATTGAGTCTGCCATGAAAACGCTAGAGGGCGTCACCCCAAGGGTCAGACATGACTCGGTGCTTGCACCTTACCTTTTATAGAGTGTAGGAGAAACAGAAGTCCTCCACTGGCACCTCACTGAGCTTCCTCCTGTTCCCAAGCTCTGCCCTTCTCAGCCACTGCCTGAAAATCTCCATGAATTTAGTAAGCCAGAGATGGCAACACTACCAGGAAGTCTCCCACCCCATCCTGAAGACCTTCACTGAAGCCATTCAGGCTGGCAGAGACCCTCGTGTTCTACATCCCTATTAGCTATGAGTGAAGGAAGACATTCTCACACAAGGGAGCTATGAGACCCCAAAGGCAAGTTCTACAAGTAATAAGGCAAGTTTTCCTCATAGCCAAAGAGTAAAGAAGAATCAAGGGGTGCCAGTCCCCAGGTGGGACCTGGGGATCTCCTGGAATAATAGCTCATCCCCAGACTATAGAGATCAGTTCCCCTGGAGAAAATGGCTGCTTTGCAGAGAGGACTCTAGAACACTGTACCTTGTTGAGGTCCCCTCCTCCAAATCCCCCCATCTCGAGACTTCACCCCATAAATGTCCAAATATTTCTCAACCTACAGACGGCAATCCTAGCTATGGGCCAAGACCTAGGATGGAGCTAGCTACTGACAGCCACAGGTCTCAGAGGCAAAGAGCGTAAGCAATGCCTGGCGCCTCCTGAATCATGCTGGTTGGAAGGATGCTGAACCCCTGCTGCAAGGTGAAGGAGGAGGAATACGACAGCTTCATCCCCATTTTCCTACTGCCGCCTCAGGCAGCTGAAGTATCCTGCAGTGGTTTGCCAGGGAAGTTTGTGCACCGCTTGAATGCATTGCCTTTAAATCGTCCGCCAGCCGTACTTTGCACTTTGCGTTCGGTTTTCTTTTCAGAAGTTTCAGCTTCCTCCTCTGGAAATGCAGAAGGCTGGGATTTCGAGGCCATCGGGTTAGGCCTCTCCAAAGTCAGCACCTCATCTTGTAAACAAAGATGGGCCCATTCCCCCCTCCCTCCCGGGGCACAGCACTGGTCCGCAGCCGAATGGGGGGCTGCCTGAGCGATCGAGGCAGACGGCACACAGCTGCCTTCCGCTGTTGCACAGAAAGGTTTGGAGCCCGGCTTTTATATCACTGTCACTCTCTCTCTGCAGCCACCAGCTGCTTGGACATTTGTTCCTCTCACCGACTGACAAGACTCCGAGCGGTGGGAGAGCAGCCATCAGGAAGGTCAGAAGGAAAGAGGGCTTAGCCGAGTGCAACTGAGCTGGCAGTCAACTTTTTTTTTTTTACCCATCGGGGGCCTGGAAAACTGCCGCCGTTCCTGACTTGCTCAGGCAGGCCCAAGAAAGACACATTTTGGCCTGGGGCCTTGGGTATTGCAGGGAGTGTGGGGAACCGACAGAGTAGGCCGGAGCCTATCCAAGTCGCCTCCCTCAAAGGAAAGGCTTGCTGGGGATATACGAGACGGGGAAAGAACGCAATGAGGGAACAAAGAACCAGTTTGTATATTATTCATGGACCAATCGGATAGCTCCGTTAAGGGCCAATCAGGTTCCTTGGCGGGCCATCTCAAGTGTATATAAGTTCCATGATTCCTTGTGATTGCTGTTCAGTGTAGCCTGATGGAGCTGGTGTTTAATAAAGTGCTGATAATTTGAAGAAATCTGTGTCCGCCAAACCCTCAGGCCTAACACCTTCATAAATCCTAATTCAGTAACCCGAAGGTTACTCTCCCTCTAGCAGTTGCCAGCAGATGCTGACTAGCAGAGGAGACAAGATGGCTGGAGATTTTATTGGAGCTAGGAGAAGGCCAAGGTATGGGGAGGAGAGGGACCTCAATGATAAATAATGCCTTGATCCCACTGTCTAAATCTGCCAGGGGAATCAACTGTAATTCCAGGAGATCTCCAGGCCCCACCAGGAGGTTGGCAACCAACTCAAAATGACTAGTTTTCTATAAAATTGAAATTTCATGGGGTAGGAATTTAAATAAATTATTTATCTCTTCTCTCTCACTCCCTAATGCTTGTAATATGGAGGGGTACAATTCTGGGAAACCTTTAACACCTGGTTCTGTGCAAGGAGTCCTTCATTCCCCTTGTTAGAAACTATTCCATTTATTCAGAGCTGACATAACTTTTGAATTTCAAAACTATGGGTTTCCCCCCCCCCCCTTCCCTGCAAAGCAAGATCATTGCAGGCTCCAGTGACCCAGAGCAAGAATTTCACAGAGGAAGCCATGGAATAGTTTATTATTAAGTTTGCCCACCTCTCGCAGATTGGAGTTAAAAGAAGTAGCAGGCTCAACCAGACTGTCAAAATATGATTCAATGGCTGAGCTACGGGGCCACCAACTTGCATAATTTCATGGAGGCCGGCCAAGATGGTTTCAGAGACAGCATTTCTGACTAGCTTTGTCTACCTCCAGGTAGTTCCTGGGGATCTCTGAGAATTACAGCTGAACTCCAGACTACAGATCTCAATTCCTTTGGAGAAAATGGTTGCTTTATAGGGCAGACTGTATGTAGAAAAATAAGAAGAACTGGTTTTTTTTAAAACTCCGCTTTTTACTACCCGAAAGAGTGTCAAAGCAACCTATAATCACCTACCTTTTCTCTCCCCCACCCCAGCCAACACCCTATCAGGTAGGTGAGGCTGACAGAGCTCTGAGAGAATTGTGACTGACTCAAGGTCATCCACAGCTGGCTGCAGGTGCAGGAGTGGGGAATTGAGATGAGTGGTAAAGAGTCTTAACCACTGCACAAGCTGTAGTAGGACTGCCAGGCTCCGGGTAGAAATAAACAGAGGTCATGGAGGTGAGAAATGCAAACAAGAAAAAGAAAAATTTGTGAAAGCTACAGTTATACAGTGGTTGCTACCAAAATATGAGTTGTACATTTACAAATATCCATGGAAGGACAAAGTTACATCATGGGCAACAGTAGAATTGGCTAGAAGGGGCAATATACAAAACCACCAAATACTCTGCTCTGGTTCGGCCTCACTTGGAGTACTGTGTTCAGTTTTGAGCACCCCAGTTGAAGAGGGATGTTGACAAACTGGAGTGTGTCCACAGGAGGGCAACAAAGGTGGTGAGGGGTTTGGAGACCAAGACATATGAAGAAAGGTTGGGGGAGCTTTCTGTTTAGCCTAGAGAGGAGATGACTGAGAGGGGATCTGATAACCATCTTCAAGTATTTAAAAGGGTGCCATATGGAGGATGGAGCAGAATTGTCCTCTCTTGCCCCGGAGGGACAGACCAGAACGAATGGGATGAAATTAATTCAAAAGAAATTCCATCTAAATATCCAGAAGAAGTTCCTGACAGGTAGAGTGCTTTCTCAGTGGAACAGGCTTCCTCAGGAGGTGGTGGGTTCTCCAAAAGGCAACGTATTAACCAGACCAAACATGTTCATAAGTTATAATAATTGTTAATAAAATGGACCCTGTGTCTAGATAAGATGGGTGTCCGGTATCTCCCCATTTCTGTCTTGCCTTTATTATCATATTTCTGTAGGATCAAGCCTCTGTGTGGACCGACGTCCCTCAATTAGGCTAATGTTCTCAAACATCTCTTCTCAGGGATTCAAGCCTCAGTAGCTGACTAGAAGTCTAAACAGATGCATACTGAATCTCCACAAGATTACACCTCATCTCCAGGTGACAGAGATCAGTTCCTTTGGAGAAAATGGCAGTCATGGAGGGTAAACTCTATGACATTATGCCCCACTGAGAGCCTAACCCTCCCCAGATCTCCTGCTATGACAGATCTTTGTGCTCACCATCCTTTTGAGCAGCAGTGTGAGAGACAAAAAAATGGTGGCATCTGTTTTGTTATAAAGTTTCCACTAGCTATCCCTAGAGTTACCCCAGGTCTCTCCTGGCTTTTCCCTGGAAGTGACATCATGACACAGCCAACATTGTGTCCTCCCATGTCCCTGCCCCTAACTCCTCTGCCATTTGTCCCTCTCAGCATGGCTGGCAACACGTTAGGTAAGACAGTCCTTACAAATCAGCCGTTTGAGACGGTAATTGAGGCCAGATTATGTGCTATTCCTGAACAGGCTTCGTTTTAAGTGAGCCATTTGATTCCTGAGATTAGAGAGAGATTTCCACGAAGGACTCATTCTCTCTTCACTCTTACCGGAAGGCAAGAGCAGAATACCTGACTGTAACAGGAGAGAGCAGCCATGGAGGTGAGGGAGTAAAGACGGAGACCGGCTGCCGAACGAGAACATATTTACTTTGCTTTCTCCGGGAAATAAATCTAATGACCATGTAAGTAATTTGGAATTACATCAGCAATAAAAACATAATTACCTTTGTATTAATGTTTCCTACTAGAGTTGAGCGGCTTCTCTCCCCCCCCCCCCCCCCAGTAAGTGCCTGTTGGCGCTTGACCAGGGAGAGATGGCAAGGAAGTGATTAGGAGGCGATAATTGCAAATAGAGAGAGATAGGTAGGCATTAATTAATAATTAACCAAGTAAGTTGGATTCTATAGGAAAGGCTAATTAATTCCACCTGGGTTTTGGTGGAACCTAAGCTTATTAAAATGTAATAAAGGGCTTCTTGTGTCCTGAAGGCTTAAAAAAAAAAAACTCTACAGTGAAATCAGTAGAAACGATTGTGGGGTTAGTTGGCGAATCGAAATTTAGTTCTATCTATAGACTGAATTTTTTATGTTACCTTCAAAGAACCAGGTTCGAATCCCCACTCTGCCATGGAAGAGTGACACAGTTCTGCAAGGCATGCAAGACGAAGCTCTTCAACCAAGGTTTGGGTTGGAGCCAATGATTTAATAACATCTATTTATTTAATTTGTTTGTTCAGATTTTATACCGCACCTCACTTGGGGTCTCGGGGCAGTTTACATAGAAAATAGAGCTTGAAAAATATACTGAACATTAATAACATTTGTACACACTTGTAAACAACTGAAAGAGAATATAACTTATATAACAAGTAACAGGCCACAGAGAATGGCCAGATTGGGACATTTCCCTATTGGTGTTGCAGTTCCTGGTGGTTGGGTCTGGGTCCTCGTCATTGGTCTTATCCAAAAGCCTGGTGGAAGAGGTCCATTTTGAAGACCCTACAGAACTGTTTGAGTTCTGGTAGGGCCTTGATCTCTGGGGAACTCATTCCAGCAGGTTGGAGCCATGGAAGAGAAGGCTCTGGTTCTAGTCAAGGCCACATGGGTCTCTTTGGGCTAGAGATTACCAGATCATTGGAAAATATAGAGCACATCACTCTTTGGGGGATATAGACAGACATGTACACTAGAGCCTTAAAGGTGAATACCACCAGCTTAAATCTGATCTGGTATTCAACTGGTACTTTGCTTGGTACTATGGATATCCCCTCCAACAAAAAACATCCACACAGAGGTATCCAGCCTGGAAAGATCTACAGATAGTGATCAATAATCTGATGCTGCTTTACTCGAAATGCTGCTAAATTGTTAATTATGCTTTTACCATGTTTGATACTGTTAATGTTTAATGTTTATGCTATTATGTTGATTTTCATCAATCATTAATTATCAGTTGTATTATGTGCAGCGCCCTGAGCCAATTCCAGGAGGGCAGTAAAGAAATGATGGTGGTGGTGGAAAACTGCTTGGGTATCCATGGCTAATGGCATCTTGGTTTGTCACACCTGTATCTCCAAAGCAGAGTTGCCAACCTCCAGGTAGGTCAGTTCTGGTGATCTTCTAGAATTACCACTGATCTCTAGACTACAGATGACTCATTTGGTGGATTCTGTGGTATTGTACCCTACACTGAGGTCCATCCCCTCCCCAAACGCTGACCTTGCCAGACGCCACCTCATATCTCCCACCTGGAGCTGGCAACCCAAGGGTCCTGCATCTGGTGCATGAAGAGTGCCTTTATGAGGGCTCATCAGCTGACTGAAAACACAGGTAAGCCAGCACCAGGCTCAGGCTTGTTCTTGAATCTGGGTATTTCATGGGCAACAGTAGAATTGGCTAGAAGGGGCAAGTTAGTATTCCCCATTGCAGATGTCGGCTTCTGCCTCTGAAATCTAACCATCACCATAGGACTCTGCAGACTACGGTTCCAGGTCCAAGCGTGGCTAGGCATGAAACCAGATATTATTCCTTAAATAAAGGAGATAAAAAGTTAAGCTATACGGAGGGGCGGTTTACTGGGGTGCTTGGATGGCTGGTACGTGAACAGCAGGCAGAGATTTTTTCCATGGCACTGTAAGGCTTCTTAGAGATGCTTTACAGAAAAGGAGAGAAATAACCAGTTACCAGTAATTGAAGAGCAAACTATGTTCAGATTCATGGTGGCTCACTAAAAGAGTAAGACAGGGCGCTCCTGAGTATAAGGCCCAAAGTAGAGTTGTAGTTGTAAGTGTCCTGCATTTTCCAGGGGGTTGGACTAGATGACCGTTGAGGTACCTTCCAACTCTGTGATCCTATGAAGTGTGCATACTTCCTCCTAGAGGACTTGCAATAGCCAAGGTTTGGGGCTGCAGGTAATTTAGGGATTATTAATCAGCATGCCAATGATCTGTTAAGTTGCATATTTTCAGTTATTCAAACAGGCTTTCTTCCGCTGGCTCTTTGTTGATCTTTTCCTGTTTAATTATACAAAGTTGCTGACCTCTGCATTAGCATAACTGGGCTGTACAGCTGACCTCTGTTCAGTCTGCCTTCCCAGTGCCTCCTCCGGTGTGCATTGCTGGTTTAGGTCATGTCAGGGATCTCTGACTTTAGTTGACAGGGTGGCTCTTCCCTGAGCCGGTGGGCCTGATACTTGGATCTCTTGACAAGCAGTGAAGCCAACATCTAGCACTGACAGCTTTGGAATCCAAAATTAGGTTAAGCACCTTTGTGCATGACCAGAGTTCCTCTCAATTATAAAATTCACTACCACAGGTTGGGGACAGGTCCTGGTCATTGCCTTCAGTGGCTCGTGGGGAGGATTAGTCAAGTGTGTGTAAGGTAGTTTCAGCAAGAGAGATGATCCTGGATAGCTACATGGAACCTTCGTGCGCAGGCAAAGCATACCACTGAGTGCCACAGACTAATGACCCTCATCTGGGGACAGACAATACAGTCCTCATTTTCCAAAGACATCTATTTAGCCAACACTGCCTGATCCCACAAGGCAAGAATGTTCATTTGTCTATTTGTTGATTTAATGCCTGTGAACATAATATTCTAATTAGAAGAAGGGCTGGTACCCTGCTTCTTACTCCCCAAAGGCATCTCAAAGTGGCTTACAATTGCCTTCCCTTCCTCTCCCCACAACAGACAGACCCTGACTGTATCCACATTAGGGGTATCGGTCAGCTTTGCATTTTTAAAGGGCCGAGTTTTTTGTACGTTGATGCACTGAGATTTGCTTCTTCTGGCGCAGATCCAAATTGCCCCCCTACTTGCCCCACAGCAAAGAAATCCCCAGGAAACTGGTTTTTAATATTTTTAAAGTGGGGACCAACAGGGTCTAATTCAGGGCTGCCAAATGCGGAAATGCACGCAATCAGGTTTTCCCCTGCAACTGCCATTTTGAGTTGTTTAAGAATGCCCCTTTCCTCGTTTCCGTCCTCTCTCCCTCCATTCTGAAAAAACTGCCTTTTTAAAAAACGGTGATTGAGTTTTTAAAAAAAAAGCAGTATTGCAATCTTATACAGAAGTGCTATAATGGTATAACATTATAACTCAGTTTTTTTTTAATATTATATTTGGGACACTTTGGGAAGAAGGAGGGAGGCGATCCACGGCACAGAACGGTGGGATTAAGGGGCACAATGGAAACAAAGGCACAAGCAGGCACCATTTTGCAAAAAAAAAAACAAACAACTGTTTGAGGGGGGAAAGGGAAGGGAGCAAAGCATGATGGGATGCTGCCTTTGTTGGGCTCAGCACAGGAAGCATGACACGAATTTCAGCCTGGGAAATAAGAGGAGGAAAGCTCAAATGTGGAAAGGCTAGGGTCGACACAAAGCATCCAAAGGAAATCCAAAGCAAGGCTAAAACAAGGAATGTCTCCCAATGCAGAAATGATCCCTGTGAGGTAGGTAAGGCTGAGAGAGCTCTGAGAGAACTGTGACTGGCCCAAGGTCACCCACCTAGCCACATGTGGAGGAGGAGTGGGGAATCAAACCCGGGTCTTCAGATTAGAGGCTGCTGCTTTTTAACCACTACACCAAGCTGGCTCTCAGTTACAAAGTGCATTTTGTGACACCATAATAAGCAATCCACTTTCTATCATACTCAGCTTGTCTCATTGTGGCAACTCCACAGGTCTTGCTCGCCTGAGAGGTAACCAGAAATAAGGTAACCAACTGTTAAATTCATCTGAACAAAGAGTAGTTCAGGTCCTGGTGCCTGAGTCCAATCCTGTTGGCTTATCTGGATGAACACCTGTATGAAGGTTTGTCTAAACCAGGGGTGGTCAAACTGTGGCCCTCCAGATGTCCATGGACCACAATTCCCAGAAGCCCCTGCCAGCGAATGCTGGCAGGGGCTTCTGGGAATTGTAGTCCATGGACATCTGGAGGGCCACCGTTTGACTACCCCTGGAAACTATCGTATACATGGGAGGACCAGCTGCCATGGAGTGGTGATTTCCACATGGCACCCTAGAATCTGTATTCGTGACGTTCAGATTGTACGCACACATGATACATCGCAGATACAAACACATGACAATGTGGTCCTGTATATGACCGTTTATGCACTGGAGGTTTCATGCCGAGCTGCAGGCTGGAGTTTTAGTCGTGGCAGGTTGCCCCACCTCTTCCTGCACCTGCATGGGGGAGCATTTGGCCTGGTGCACCTCATCCGCCCCCGATTTGTGCTCCTGCAATGCCCTCCCCCCTTGAGAAAGAGATAGATGCTGATGGGGCTTCTGTTTGAGTGAGGTTTTTTGGTGTGAAGGAAACCATAGCTCCTATTTTGGAGGAAACACTTTGTACTGCAAACCAAGAAGCAAAGTTTTGTTCCTCCCAGTAAGGAATTCTTTTTGCTCCATGGGTTGGAACCAGCCAGATTTTCCACAGGTAAAAATGGAGAACAACCTTAATCACCAAAAGTTCAGTAGACCATGGACAAAACCATGTGGGATATGGAGTGTAGTAACAAGGTAAATTGGGTGAGAGTGGATGAAAAAACTGGCTGGACCCAAACACATGAAGTTGTTTTAAAATGAATCCAACCATTGGTCCATCAAGGTCAGTATTGTCTACTCAGATTAGCAGCATCTCTCCAGTGTCTCATATCACAACTGGAAATGCCAGGGATTGAACTTGGGGCCTTCTGTATGCCAAGCAGAGGCTCTTTTACTGAGCCATAGCCCCTCTCCAATGAGCCTTCTGCCTCTATTACTCTCTCTACCCTGACATTTGCTATTTGTTGACAAGACTTCACCACCACAAATGTGACACAAGACTATTTCCACCTATAATAATTTGGATCATCTTTAATAAATTCTGCTATTGTTTTTCTTTTACTGTTCTTCTTAATGATTGATGGTTGATTGATTTGGGGGAGGGATTTGTCTTTCCAGGCAAATTGCTCTGAACTGTAGGAAAAGGGAGGCGCAAATATTATCAATTTAAAAAAATCAATACAGTACAGAAAACAGAATAAATGGCATAGACCCTACCTACAGTTTAAGAAGCTAAACATACACAGGAAAAGCCAGAGAGAGATCAATCTGAACAAGCTAGAGAAGGATTTATGTAGGTATTTATTTAAAAGATTTATGTGCCCAACTTCCTCTTGAGCATCTCAGAGCCCAAAGTGGGGCAACAAAAATGTAAACGCTATTTTAGAAAACATTTATTTTATTTTTTATTATTAGACTTATTAGCCATCACTCTTGGGCAAGCCAGCTTGCAGCGGTTCACAACAAGATAATGAAACCATGGTAAAATCACAAAACACAATCAATAAAAACCCGACCTGACATCCTGTTTGCAACTAGTAAACATGAAATAGCAATAGGGTTGCCAATCTAGTTTGGAAATACCTGGAGATTTGGGCATGGAGCCTAGGAAGCAAGGGGGTCAGGGAGGTGAAGGACCTCAACCGGGGACAGCCCACCATAGAGTTCACCCTGCAAAGCATCTGACTTCTCCGGGGGAAATGATCCATTTTGTCAGGAGATCAACTGTAATTCCAGAAGAACTCCAGATCCACACACTGAGGCTGATCACCCTCAATCATCTTTAGTTGTTTCTGGGCCTGGAAATCCACTTAAATAAAATCAGACAGTAAGGCCTGGAAATGTGATAGCGGAGAGTGTCGCCAGGTTATATCTTCTTGTAAAGCGAGTCTTGGTATTGTCAGAACCTCCAGATTCCCTTTCTTGTATGGTGTGATGATGGCGGAGAGGATTTCTACTCTTTGCCACAGACAGTAAATAAACCAAGGAAACAGCTGTCTAACCCAATGACCCTCACTGTGGGTAGCAAGTGAATTTTCAGTAGCTTTTCCAAGGGTAAGTCAGCCAAATCGAAAATACACACTACCACGTCTGGCCCCTGAGTAGTATAGCTTTACATCAAGGACTGCGAGACAACAAATGGCCCCCAACCAAGGTTCGCAGTCTTCCATCAAGTTAGCATAGCCAAGTGCCTTCCAGCCTTGGGGGGTGATGGGTGATAAAGCTAGCTATGCAGCAAGGTCAATGGCCCTCTGTAGCTATTTCCCTTGGAAACAAAACTGCTCTCCCTCGCCAGAGACATCCCCAGCTCCTCCGCCGTAATGAGGGCATCCTTTTGGCGGGTTGCCATTTTAAGTAGCTAATTATGCAGCATGGCTGATGGGCCAACACGCCTCGCTTGTATATCAAGTGGTCCGCACGGGTCTGATGAGGAATCACGGAATAAGATGAAGTGCCGAGCACAATTTGGAGAGGGAGATTGGGGATAAAGAGCGGAGCTGTGATCTCAATTAGGCAGCCTGAAAATCTCCTAGGGAGGATGTAAGGAGCAGCAGAATTCATAGCTTGATCTATTCTAAATCGAAGACACTAAAGGAGACAGTGGGCGGAGGAATCAACCTATGGAAAAAACCCTGATGGGTATCATAGTAAGTCCCCAATTGTTGTGTCAGGTGCTGGACATTACCTTGGTTGAGATGGGGTAGAAGGGCTGATCTGACTTTATTTTCGTGTCTCTTTTATCTCATTATGTGACTCCCATAGTCCACATGTCCCTTCCTGCCCTGTTTTACCTTGTTCCTTTCTAGTTTTTATATTCCCTTGTGGCCATCAACCATATTCTTGTTTCATATACAACATTCATTATCACCTTGCTTCATCAACCAACACCTCTAGATTCTGTGCATCCCCTACGGCAGTGGTCCCTAACCTTTTTATCATCGGGGATCACTCACCGGGGACCACTCAATGCCTTTTACTGAGGCCCGGTGGGGAGAGGGGTAGTTTACTCTTCTACTCTCAACGACTGCCCTAACGCTCTCTGATTGCTATGGTAATGTTTAAACATCCCTTCAAAATAAGATACAGACATGCCACAACAATGAACGTAAGGAACATTTTATTTTCATGGAAATTTTAACTCATGACAATGACAAATCAGTGGGAACCCTGAGCTTGTTTCTCTGCAACGAGATAGTCCCATCTGGGAGTGGTGGGAGACAATGATACCCGAAGTGTGTTGTAAAGGGCCGGGGGGGGGGAAGAAGGCGTCCTTCAGGGCCCACCTCCAATTAGTCGAAGGACCACATGTGGTCCGCGGCCCACAGGTTGGGGATCGCTACCCTACGGTACATGGTTTCATATTCCATGGCAATTCTCCTGGGGAAAAAAAGGCAAGCTCAATATTCTGGCTAGAATCTCAGCAGTTTATTCAGGAAAGTACAAATGGCATCACAAGACTTCTATGTTGGTAAAGACCGAGGCGATAGGAAAAGGGAAGCAATTATAAAGGCAAATTCCTCCCCCTCCTGTACATATTTCAATTTCACACAGGAGAGTTCTGATCACCAAAGGATAGTACAGTTTACAGCTAACATGTCTAGGCGATAAGGAAACAGCCAAAACAACTGAGGGGATGATAGGGGGCAAGATGGCCCAAAGTATGGGAACATAAAGACAGGGGGTATGAGCAAAGCAACTTCAGGACAAGTCCCTATGCAGAGTTCTGGAACTCTGGTCAGGCCTGAGCAAGGCTGTTACTGATAGGATGTTTGGGAGGACATTATTTCATAGGGTTGCCATAAGTCGGAAGTGACTTGATGGGGCTTAACACACACACACACAAGAAGCATCCAGGGAAATCATCTGCAGTAGTTTATTACATTGCTGTCAAGGTAGGTGCAATTTATAAAGCATATTATAAACACAGGAGGCAGGTCCTTATTCCCGAGGTGTTTACAAATTAAAATAGACAATGGGCTGGGGAGGGGGGGGTGGAGAGAAAGAAGACAACCATCCTTATAGTGGAAAATGAGATCTCCAAGATGATTGTCCTCACAAAGCTTTCTGCCCTAACCTGGATAGGCCAGGTTAACCTGATCTCATCAGATCTTGGAAGTTAAGCAGGGTTAACCCAGTTGGTATTTAGATGGAAGACCACCAAGGAAACCTGGGTGGTTGTTTTTTTGCACAGAAACAGGCAATAGCAAACCATGTCTGTTCATCTTAGAAACCCTACAGAGTCGTCATAAGTCAGTTGTGACTTGGAGGTTCTTTCCACCTTCAACCAGAGCTTCTGGATAGGAAGGCTTTATTGAGAATTGATCTGAAGAGCAAGAGAGAGAGGGCATGATGTAACTCTTTAGGGTGATCATTCCGGGCATAAGGGGCAGTAATGCCAAGTGGATAGACTCAACAGAAAAACTTTGGGGCATCCAAGCACAGCAGAAGGAGAATCACGCAGGCCTGGAAGAGTCATCTTTGATGGTCTTTAGGCGGCACAACAAATCGATTGCTGTTGAAGAGTCATGAATGAAGAAACAATTAAAGCCCTGAACAAATGCGAAAAGAAAGAAGGCGCACCGCGCCTCTCTTCACTTCATTCTCCCGTCGCTAATAGCCTCTCAACAACCTCGTCTGCATCCTCTTAAAAAGCAACTGAGCGCATTAAGCCTGGAAGAAGCATGTGCTAATGGAAAATTGGGGGGGGGGGGGAGAGCAAGAATTCTGTCTTAGAATTCTGTCATTTAGACAATTCGTCTCAGTGACGGGACCACACACCCTCATGGCGCCCATTCACCTTTCCTGATTACAAAATTACCTTAGGGTAGTTCCTACATGGAGATGGGTGTCCCATTTGCTGGTGGGACTGCTGATAAAATTGTTTTATCACTTCTATTGAGAGACCTCTCTTCCCCCCCCCCCTTCCCACCCACCCCAAAGCCAATTTCTGCTTTTCTGGGTGGCAGGGCAAAAATGGAGGGTGTATGTGTGTGCAGGTTCAGCTTGTCTTGGGATTTAGTCTCATTGACTGGGACTTTCTAGCATTTGGCCAAAATTCTATGATTAAACCTGGAGTTTGGGTTGAATTCTAGAGCACCCTCAGCAACTCAGTGACATCACTTCCAGTCATCCAGAAATCCATCCATGAAATCTACCTTATTACCATAGGCACGTATCCATTAAAGTCATTGTTGGGTGGTTAGAGGGCCTAAAAAAGTTGAGAAAACTACCAAAGTGTTTAATGTAAATATGTCATATAGTTATATTAAACATATAGGTTCTCAACTGTATTTCCGGTTGGGTTTTATTTCTTCTCTTTTGCTGCTTGGGTGGTTAGAGGGCCCTACTTGTGGGGTACAAAAGTATTTGTTCCTTCCAACTGGGGGCACCCTAACCCTCCAGAGGATATAACATCTGCTTTCTATGACCACATAGCCAAGAGCATGTTCTCAAGCACTGATCGTAACTCACTGCCTAACTAATCACCTATCTCAACTTCTTACCTTTTTATGTGTTGTCTTTTAATAGTGGGAGGGGCCTGGCCATTGTGCTGGGCAGGCATCAATCTGGAACTGTGCATTCAGACACGTTAGATGGCGCCAGGCCACACGTCAAAGAAGCAGCTGCCTCAATTGCAGGAAGCTAAATTATTGCTATTTATTTTGTTTACCACCAGTGGACACCTCAAGTGACTTCCGTTGTTTCTTTCTCCTCCATTTCATCTGCACTACAATCCTCTGAGATAATTTAGGCAGAGTGAGGATTTGAACTGGGGTCTCCCAGTTCCTAGAACAACACTCTAGCTCTATCCCACACTACCCCTATTTCCTATTTGGGGGGGGGGGGCAAACTGAGGCTCTCCAGTTGTCCATGGACTACAGTTTCCATGAATCACTGCTAGCACCAAGCTGGCAGGGGCTCATGGGAATTGTAGTCCATGGACAACTGGAGAGCCACAGTTTAGCCACCCCTATACTAGTTCCTCACATGTTCCATCTCTTCTTCCCTCTCCTTTCCTCACCTGCCTTTTCCAGCCTCCTGTAAAGCTGCTTCCTGGGGCCAACCTAGGATTTCATCTTCAGGTCACTGCTAGGCATGGCTGCTCTGCATTGGCTCCACTGTTGGGGTCTTTCCTTCCACTTAGTTAAGAAAGTAGTCTTCTGCTCAGGTTCTTCATTAGTACTCCTGTTTGCTGAAGATGCAAACAGTGTGAGTGTGTTCGTGTGGGAGGGGATTCTCAACAGAGAGTACGACCCTAAAATGCACAAGACAGGGACACCTTCCTACATTGCCTGTCTGGCACCTGATGCTCACAGCACTGCCATTAGAGGGCAGACTTGTCTTAAAATATAGCCACAGCAGCAAGACTCTTCCAGCATGTTTCAGCCTCCACTTGGGAAAAGGTACAGTCAGGTCCTCCTATGGAGAAAACTCCCTCTTAAATGTCAAGTGTGGAAAGAGCTGAGGCAGTGGGCTCACGTCACATTGCTGGATCACAGTGATCTGTCATGAGAAGGTTCTAAGTCAGAACAGCTGGGGATCCCAGCAGCCACCGCAGACATCTATGGAGAGCTTATGCTCGCTTCAGGGTACTACTTGATTGGAGGACACTGGCGTGGACACTGGGACCGTTTATGCACTGGGAACTTCACTGCCCCAGCTCCCATGCAGGAGCAGAAATCGGGAGTGGATGAGGCACACTGGGCCAAATGCTCCCCTCTGTGGGTGCAGGAAGAGGTGGGGCAACCTGCCACAACTAAAACTCCAGCCTGCAGCCAGGCATGAAACCTCTAGTGCGTAAACGGTCTGGCACTGCAAACTGGGACACAATTAATGCTTGCCTTGACCAGGGCCTGTTTTTGAGAATTTAGAGGCCTCCATTGATTTTATCTGGTCGGCTGGTCCACATACATGCCTAACAGTTGACACAGTTTCCTTTGTCTATGTCTGTTAAGGTTCTGTCTATGTAAAGCAGTGGTTCTCGACCTGAGGGTTGGGACCCCTTTGGGGGTCGAACGACCCTTTCACAGGTGTCGTGGCAGGGCAAGCAGCTTGGCCATGGGGCACCATCCACACAACAGTCGTGAGGGGTAGATCGAGATGGAGCGTTCGTCTGTCTGGAGTAGCAGAAAAAAGCAAGATCGGCATGGTGGGACAAGAGGCAGAACTGAACTGAGAAACCCCAGAGAAAAAAACAATTTATATACAATCCTGAACAATGGATCTTCACACCATTGGTCAGTTTTGGTTTAATGTCTGTGAAAGAACACTTGCATCATTTTATGGTTGGGGGTCACCACAGCATGAGGAACTGGATTAAAGGGTTGCAGCATTAGGAAGGTTGAGAACCACTGATGTAAAAGATCTAATATATTACAAAATTCATTGTTTATTACTGGTATGCTACACTTATATAGATGCCAGACCATTAATAAAGACGGTGACTCAGAAACATACTTAGACCGTGGCATGTTCATAGGATCAGATTTTATCTGAGGTTATGCATAAAGCCTTTGGGTGTGTTTACTTTAAATCGTATTATTAATATATTCTGCATATTTTTATAACTACATTATGTTTTAGAAACTTTACGAGGCACCCCCATTAGGCCTCCTGTCATTTCCCTTTTTCTTAACCTTTTTTAGTTCCTGGGCTCTTGTCTGGATCCATATTTGTGTTGTGCAAAGTGCTGCTTATACATAATATTCAAGCTTCCAGACTGAGTTGTGTGTCTCCAGAAATAACGTCTGCTCACAAAGGTGAGGAGCAAAGAGACCGCAAGTCTGTTGCTCCTCGATGTCCATATAAAGGGAAACACATTTTCTGCTTTGTCTCTCTTCGTTAATGGTTTGATAATGTGGTTTCAGCATTAGGGTTGGATGTGGCGTGGGGGCTGGGGGACTGTGGGACTCTCTGCACTGTTATAAAAATAACAAAGTGATGAATGACCCCACACTCCATTAGATGGGAAGAAACAGTTTTTCCACAGCTCAAGATAAATTGCACTTGTCACGGCAGGTACTGTACCGATTTAACTGCAAATGTACCTAGGCCAGTTTGTCTGTGACCTGGCTTTGCCAACTTTTATCTCAAAAAAGGTTTTTAAAAAAATCTGGATTGCATAACGGTAGATTGCGGACAATCTCTGACCCAGAACGAGAAGCAAAAGGCCAAGGGGCCTATTCAACCTCATAAATGGCATCCATGTTACCTCAGCAGAGGAGCCCAGGCAGTCTGAGAGAGATGTAACAAAGCCACACCTTGAAAGTAAAAGTCACTGGCTGCCTCATTCCCACAGGCAGGAGATGATGTGTATTCCAAAGCTCATTGCCTTAAAGCATTGAAATGGAAGCTCTTGAGAACATGGGCCCTCCACCTTGGAAGTGGCTACCAAGATCTACATCTTCTCCATAGCAGCACCTTGTCTGCAGGTCACCTTCCCCTTACCATTTATCCTGCTTATTTTGGGGGAAAGGCAGGCATGCACCTTGTCAATTACCTGGCCTTTTCGTGGTACTTAGGTAACCAATCAGCTGCTCTGTTTCTTTAACATCTACTGAGGTCATTCTCTGTCAAAGTTGTAAACTTGGGGATGGGACACATTTTTTTCAGTCCTCTTATAAATCCTGCCACAAATCAACCAGCCCCAGAAGGATAGCTGAACGAATAGGTAATGTTTCAGTGCAAGCCAACGGGACTTTGCTAAATGTGGCCAGCTATGAATAATTCTGGGACAACTCTGAGACTGTCCTGTATTCTCAAGAGAGCAGAACTGCGGATTTGTTTATTGGAACCCAATGGGGACTCAGAGTATGGACCCACTCTAGTTTACTGAAGCTAAGCCATTCTATCTGGTCACATGGGCAGAAGGAGACCCACCTCAAACTTTTACTTATATATACCCCAGTAGAAACCCAAGGCAGCTTACAGTGTTGTGCCCCCTGCCTCCATTTTATTCCCACAACAGCTACTCTGTGACGTAGGTTAGGCTGAAAGAGATTGACTAGTGAACTTCCAGGACAGAGTGGGGATTCAAACTTAGGTCTTCTAGGTCCTAGTTCCATATTCTAACCATGACACCACACCTCCTTGCCTTGTGAGCCAGTTTGGTGTAGTGGTTAGCAGCAGCATCCTCTATTCAGGAGTACCACGTTTGATTCCTCCACATGCAGCTGGCTGGGTGACCTTGGGCCAGTCACAGTTGTCTGCTTGTAAGCTGCTTTGAGACTCCTTTGGGCGGTAAAAAGCAGGGTACAAAAAGTTAGCTCTTCTTCTGTGTTAGATCAATTCCTTATCTTTTCCAGCCCAAAATTCTGTCCCAATGATCAGCAGTCCAGGATCTGTGGAGGGAATTTTGCCACCACCAGAACAGATTCACCTGTCCTCTTGGTTCAGCTGGTGGCAGCACAGGTCTGAGGGGAGGGCAGATGTCATTCACCTCCAGTGCTGCTTACTGTTGGGACTTAATGGAACCCCTACAATACTGAGATGTGCCCCCCACAGTGTCACTGGTTGTAAGAGATCCAGCCACAAACCAGGCAGTTGCCTCTGAGAAAGTCCCCCCAAGGAAAACATGAAGCCAGGGGCTTCCCTCCCCCACCCACTATTCCACTTTGGCAACTGTTATTCATAAGCAAGCCATTTAGTGGCTGTATCTACTAGCCATTGGGCAATTCTTACTCTTTCCTTGAAACTTAAAAACAAATCTAATTGCTATCATCACCGCTTGAGGTAGCAAAATTTGTGAATGCATGAAGATAGATACATTCTTTCAGCTCCCCTTACTGTACTGCAAGAAATTTTCATTGATGGGAAATGGGGTCCCTCCCCCCCAATAGATGCAAAACTATTTCATCTTGTCAGGTGTGACTTTCTGAAAATGAGCACTCGCAGGACAAAAAATAAATAAATAATTGCAGAGATGTTTCACCTCTTGGTGACATTTCCCTGTAAAATACCAATTGTGTAAATTCACCTTAGGATTCTATTCTCATATTTTCGGTGGAGAAAGGGAGGGGGGGTTAACCCCTGGTAATCCCCAGCATGAAGTATGTTTCATTCTTTCTCTTAGCTAAGATACAATGAACAAGCCTCTTGTATTTGGAAGAAAAAGAATTTTTTATTATTTCAGGGCCTCTTCACATCATAGCTGAGCAGGAAACAATAGCGGTTCACGAGAGACATGAATAGCTTTCCTGCCTGCCTCTTCACATTCCCCACCCTGAATTTCCAATTTGAAAGGTTTCAAGGTTGGTCTTAGAATACCCATTATCTGCATCCTTCTGCAGGCAGCTGGCCCACAGAATGGCCTAATAGATTCATGTATTCAGGCCGAGGGACTGTTAGAATTTTTTTTTTTTTGAAAACTCTGATAAGCTGCCTTCTTTGAGCTGGGATTCTTTTTTTCATTAGTATGCTTGATGTACAAATCAACTTTTAACTCCCGGGGATCACTCCTGTCAAATCGGCAGTCACTCTTCCCAGTTTAAAAAAAGGAGCAAGGAGTCAAAAGTGAAAGGAAGGCTCTGGCTTTATGCAGCAAGTTTGCTGGGCTTCTTTCAAGAAGTGTTCAATGGCAAGCATACCCTTTCTCTGGTTGTATGTTACTACACACTCACACAGACAAAAAATTATCTATCCCCCCAAGGTACAAAGCTTTGCTACATCACAACTGGACTTGCCACTACCAGCCCAATCCGGTGCCACAGAGATGGGGAACGCTTGAGGGTGGGAAAACTCCAAGAGCGGCTCCAGATGGGAAGAACCCCTCTAAGACCGTTTATGCACCGGGAACTTCACTGCCCCAGCTCCTGTGCAGGAGCACAAATTAGGGGCAGATGAGGTGCAACAGGCCACATGCCCCCCCCTTGTGGGTGCAGGAAGAGGTGGAGCAACCTGCCACAACTAAAACTCCAGGCTGCAGCCCAGCATGAAACCTTCAGTGCGTAAACGGTCAAAGGGAGACAGAAAGCCAATAGGGTAACAGCAAAGAGGAGAAATTTTTGTGAGGGCTGCAGGGATTGGAGCTGTAAAAGATCCCCAAGAGAAGGAAAGAGAAAGTTGAGACAGGAGAAGACTGGTTTGCAGTAGGTAGACTTGTCATTCACACACCCTCAAGAAGTTGAGGAGCAGGAGAAAAAATGGCTAGAAAATAGCTTCTATAGTGATGCACTAGGGATTTCCCAGGGTCTCTGTGGTCTTTATCATAGAGATTAGGGGAAGTCCCTGGTGTATCATCCAGAAATGATGTCACATCTTCCACATGCACCACCCACAAAAACTCTCATTTTCCAAAGAAGTGCTGGCATCTCTAGCAGTAGGTGATCCATAATCCAAGAACATAATCTACAGACTACATTTTATTAGGACTAGCCAAGTAGCTCATACGGGTGTGTGAGCTTTCATGTTCGCCAAAATTCTTTTTCAGGATTAATGTTTTTTTTTAATGTATCAAAAGGCTTTCAGAATGAAGATGCCTCAGGACATGCTGTGAAGTCCATTAAAGCTGGCACTGTATCTTGGATACAGAGTAGATTCAAGTAGGAATAGTCACATAAGGCCAAACTGATGCTTTAACCAGGGACCAGCCAGGCACCAGAAGGCCATGGGAACCAAAGGAACATCCAGATATAGAATGGAGAAAAAAGGTAAGCCAAAGAGATGGAGACAAAAGGGTCATGAGAGCTTCCCAGGGAGCAACAGAACCCAACTCGGGGGCCTACTTTCCAGCAGCTATGTGAAGAGCAGGTGAAACAAACCACCCCTCTACGTAGCTGATGAAGATATCTGGAGACTGAGAGAGTTGAGAAAAGCCATTCATTCATTCATTCATTCATTCATTCATTCATTCATTCATTCATTCATTCATTATATTTATATACTGCCCTCCCCAAAGGCTCAGGGCGGTTCACATAAAACAGAACATAACCCATACAGATAACTTAGATTAACATTCATTGGAGGTGAATCAGGCCCCACTGCAGGGACATAGGCTCCAGAATTTGCAACCCACACCACCTGCTTTCTCATGGCAGTTTTCCTTCCCATGCATTTCCCAGCATTATTTGTAAAGATTACACCATTAGGTGCATACTTTATGTATAAATGATGCACATCCTATAAAGCAACATCATATAAACTATGCAAAAATGCATTCAAGAAGTTGTCAATGAACATGGATGTTCTACAATCATTCAGAATGAGTGGAGAGGGGGAACAAATGGGCAATAAGTTCTATGGCCATGGGCAGGAGTGAAAAGGGACATATTCGTTTATCTCTAATGGGAGGTAATGGTAAGATGGGTTTGTGATAAGTGGGGAATCTCTCTTTTTGGGTGTGAATGTTTTATATCTTGGAGGTTGTAGAAAGTCTCTCCCTTTCTCACACACACACACACTCACATATACAGCACAGAGGAAGGTAGGGGGGCAGTTATGGGTGCAAAACCCAGCAGTTCCCCATTTAGAGGAGGGAAAGACTGTTTTGTTTTGTTTTTTTGCATCATAGGATGTAATGGAGCTCAGATGGGGCACCTTCTTTGGGTGCCCCTAGAATTGGACACCCTGGCCCAATGTTCTGGCAACCTGGGAGTTCTTTCTTGGAGAGTCTCCTGCAGAAGTTCTGCAAGTTTGATGGCTCTAACTCAACCCCCCCTCCCCCAGAGCACAGGAAAGACAGAAAGGGGAAATTCCCCAAAGACTTGAATGGCACCATTGTTTTCAGTGGCACTGAATCAATTCGGTCATATCTGAATCGATTTGGCTGAGTCAAAACTACACTATATAGGTGCTTTGAAGAAATCAATTCTGTATGAATTGATTTGGGCCAAATTGAAAACAGTCCAAATCATCTTCTTCTTGAAGATGCCTAGGCCTCTCTTTCAGAGGAAGCCAGCCCTAGTAGTGCAGCATCTGGAATGTCTCACTGCATGGGGAAGGGCACAGTGAATTAATGCCACCTTCATGACTACGCAAATACCTGCAGGGACATGAGCAAGATAGGATATGACTCTTACACATCCCAACCAAAGAGTTTCATAGCCTATTGGCTGGAGCTGGAACAGAGCTGGAAGCTGCTTCTGTAGAACCAGTGTATCCAGCCACTGAGTAGCTCTCCATGGTCCTGCCACCCTGCCTGCCACCCCCCAGACTCCTGTCTTGAAAGCTTTACTCACCTCTGGTTGCTGCCTGTGCCCACCTATTCAAGGTATCTTCAAGTGAGAGAATCAGTGTGGTGTTGCAGTCAGAAGGTTGGACTAGGATTTGCAAGATCCAGGTCACTGCATGATACTCTCAGCCTAACCTCCTTTACTGGGTTGTTGCGAGGATTGAGAGGAGAATTATGTGTGTCACTTTATGTGGAAGTGTGGGATATAACTGAAGCAAAATACATACAATAAAATAAACAGTATTCTTTTTTGGGTTCAATGCCTCCTAGTCAACAAGAGGTGATTGGGGAAGGATGGGTGGATGGATAGTATAGCACGTGTAGTAGAGCCAGGAGAACCAAGGATTGCCTGGCAGCCAGGCAAGGCATGTTCAGAGGTGGTTTGCCATTGTCTGCCTTCAGGTCATGACCCATAGGGTTCCTTGGAGGAACTCCATCCAAATCTTTGGAAGTCTCCCCTCCAAATGCTAGCCAGGATTGGATCTGCTTAACTTCTGAGATCTGACTGGATCAGGTTGGCCTGAGTCATAAAGATAAACCAACTAACGCTAGCTTGTGTCTGAGTGAGGGCAGACAAAAGAGAACACAGCACTCCTATGTTTAAAAGGGGGTTTGAGTGGCTTTTCCCTTCATTGCATGACTGATTTCGGTCTCCCAAATTCCCTCCCCTATCCCATTAAAGTACTGTTGATCAAAGGGATTGAAGGGCAGGGACAGGAGATGAGCCAGTAGATTTTGAGAGCAAGCAGGAAACCCTAACCCTAACCCAACCCTTATGTTAGCCAGTGGGCCATAGTGGGCTAAAACATCAAACCACAACTGAGGAAAGCCCAGTTCGAATTCCTGCTCTGCCATGTACCTCCCCAGGCCAGTCGGACATTCTTGGCCTAACCAACCTCATAAGGTGGTTGTGAGGATAAAATAGAGAATTATGCATATCCCACTGAACTCCATAAAACACATATGGGATAGAAGAAGAGCTGGGTTTGGCACCCCACTACCTAGAGGAGTCTCAAAGCAGCTTACAATCACGCTCCCTTCCTCTCCCCTCTGCAGACACCCTGTGAGGTGGGTGGGGCTGAGAGAGCTCTGACAGAACTGCTCTGTGAGAACAGCCCTAAGAGAACTGTGAGTGGCCCAAAGTCACCCAGGTGGCTGTATGTGAAAGAGTGGGGAATCAAACCCAACTCTCCAGATTAAAAGTCACCTATATTAACCACTACACCATTATGAATACAAACATAAATAAATGTAGACATTTATCGTAGGGGTTTCCTTCTTAGTTAGATACAAGAGATATCGCAATACCCCAAGTCCTCGAGACTTCACAAGAACTCTTCCTTGCAATTGGGCCCCCTCCTCCTTTCCTCAAATTCAGGACCGTTTCTGACGTTTGGCGGTTGCTATAGCAACCTGGCATTACTATCAGTTACGACGGGTCAGAACGTCGGTTGGCATCAGAGCTGTAATTTTCCTGCTGCGTCTCCCTTTCGCTGCATCTCTGTCTCTCTCTCTTGTGACTATTTCACAGGTTTCAGTATAACAACTGCGAGGTCTGAACTGAAATTGAAAAGTGTGGTGGGAGGGGAGAGATCCGGGGCTGGCGATGATGTTGTTGTTAAATGCTATCGATCAAAACCAGGGTTTGTCTCTGCACCTTGCCGCATTTCAGACCTGCCCCTTAAAGGTAAAGGTATCCCCTGTGCAAGCACCAGGTCTTGTCTGACCCTTGGGATGGTGCCCTCCAGCGCTTTCATGGCAGACTCAATACAGGGTGGCCTTGCCAGTGCCTTCCCCAGTCATTACCGTTTTACCCCCCAGCAAGCTGGGTACTCATTTTACCGACCTCAGTAGGATGGAGTCAACCTTGAGCCAGCTGCTGGGATCGAGCTCCCAACCTCATGGACAGACAGCATCAGAGAGCATTTCTGCCGCTTACCACTCTGCGCCACCGGAGGCTCTAAATATGCCCCTAAAGATGTTAAAACCGAAAGAAACAAGCAGAGTCAAGGGGAGGAAAACGGAGTGGGCACAAGGAATCATAGGGGGGGGGGGATTTGTAAAGACAAGGTGGATGTGCTTTCCTCTTAAGGGGGTCTTTCCCCCAGCCAGATGAGTCAGTTCGGGCACTTTGGTTGCATGTTACTTGGCATGTTTCCTATCTGTGATGGCCTGCCAAAGGACAGTTAGATTTGAATTCATTAGCACTTTTGGGACCGACAAGGTTTTCCCAGATATGAGCTTTTGCTAGTTAAAACTCCCTTTGTTGGGCACGGGGAGGAACAGAATGATAAAGGGAGCTACGACTCTCAAAAGCTTATACTATTTGCTGCCTCGAAGATGCCAGGGAGAGAGGGAGAGCCCTTCAATGGCTGATCTCTTTTCTCCAGGGTTGCAAGCAGAGGGTAGCAATAGGGGAGAACCAATCTCACTGCTGGCGACTCCCATGCGGGATGCTGCAAGGAGCAGTTCTCTCCCCAATCCTATTCAATATCCTTATGCACCCTCTTACCCAGCTGATACAGAATTTCGGACTGGGACACCATCACTACGCAAATGACACCCAGCCTTTCCTCATGATGGCCACCCTGACTCACCCCTCCAGACTCATTAGCCAGTTGTCTGGAAGCAGGGTAGGGCTAGTTCAAGCTGAGATGTCTGAAGTTAAATCTTTCAAAGACTGTGGTTTGGTAGGGAAGGTCCAGGCGAGGAAGCGTGACTGCCCTACCGGGATGGTACAGTGATCAATTGCATACTCAACGAGGAACCTGGGCAAGATCTTCGACACATCCCTCTCCATGGAGAAGCAGGTCACCAGAGTAGAAATATAGTGTTCTTCCACTTCCATCAAGTCAAGCTACAGCACCCTACCTGGTCCTGGAACACCTAGCCACAGTAATCCAGGCAACAGTCGCCTGTGCAACTCGCTCTATGTGGGCCTACCCTTATCCCTGATCTGGAAACTACAACTGGTGCAGAATGCAGCAGCAGGGTTCTCACGGGAACACATCTGGCTTGCACTCCAGCAGCTGCACTAGCTACCACTTGAGTACCAGGCCAGACATAAGGTTCTGGTTACTAACTTCAAGGCCATATGCAGCCTGGGTCCTGAGTACCTGAGGGATTGCCTCTTTACCTAAATGTCCCCCAGAGAGCATTACGCTCTTTAAACACAAGCTGGTGAACTCTAGCCCCAGAGAAGCTTGTTTGGCCTCATCCAGAGCCAGGGTTTTCTCCATCCTGGAGCCCACTTGGAGGAATGAGCTCCCAGAAGAAATCAGGGCCCTGCAGGAACTCAAACAATTCCACAGGGTCTGCAAACTTGAGCTCTTCCATCACCAAGTCTTTGGTCGAGGCCAGTGAACCAACACCACCAAACTAGAGCCCCTAGAGGCCCCTCCTCCACAAATTGCATCCTGCAGATGAAGAAGTGATCCACAGTGCAGGGTTAATCATTAAAACATTAAATGTTCTACTGTTCAATGTTATGCCGTTAGCAATGTTATACGTTCACAATTATGATGTTTTCCCTTTGTATTGTATCACAAATGATGTTTCCTGTGTTGTATCACAAGTTCAAATGTAAACTGCCCTGAGCCACAAAGGAGAGTGGTATATCAATATAAACTTATCCATTTGGTGCCTCTTAATAATTGTGATACAGCCTTGGTGGATGAATGGTCCGGCCTCTCCAGGGCCAATCAGGGTGCAGGCAGCTGCACCCTGATTGGCCTGCCCCTACAGCTCCCGCCCTCCCTCACCAAGCCCTCACCCTTTGCCTCACAGACATGCCTGGCTGTTAGAGCCAGGCACGTCTGTGACTCTGCCGCTCCACTTGCAGGGCCCCAGGTAAGAGGCCCAGCCGCGGGGAGAGGGAGCGCTTCCCAAAGGCCTGGCAAGCACACCTGGGGCCTTGCTGGGCCCCGGGTGTGCTTCCCAAAGGCCTGAAAAGCACACCTGGGGCCTTGCAGGGGCCCCAGGTGTGCTTTCCAGGCCCCCAGGAAGCTATCCAACCATGGGGGGTGGGGAGAAGTAGCGCTTCCCAAAGGCCTGCTTTCCAGGCCCCCAGGATGCGTTCCCTCTCTCCACCCCCCCCCCCCACCCTCAGCTCTTCCTGGTGGCTGGAAAAGCAGCTGAGGTGCTGAAAGGGAGGGCCCTTTCAAATCCCGGGCTTTGAAGCTAGTAAAATAAATAAAAATAAATAAAAAAATACCCTGAAAACTGTGTTGGCTTCCAAGTTACCATTCCTACTTGTTTCTGAGGGAGAGAGCATTGACTCTTAAAAACTTCTGCCCTGAATATTGTATTGGTCTTTACAGTCCTACTTGAATTGAATCTTATTTTGTTACTTGCCATGCACTGAACATGTTGGGTGGTAGCTGTGAGGCTGTGTGTTTATAACAGGGATTCCCAACCAGGTTCGAGGAAACGCTGGGGTTATGCCAGAGCTCCCCAGGGGTTACATGGCCTTTCCCAGAAGTTCAGCCCCCACTGATATCCCTAGACGTCACTGGAGCCCACTTCCCCAGTTGCTCCACAGGCCTGGTCTCTTTCTGCACAGTAGAAATGGTCAATGATCAATTGATTGACTAGCTGGCTCCTGCATCTTTCTTCTGCACCCAGTTCCTCAAAGACTGAAAAGTATTTCAGGGGTTCCTCCATGGTCCAAAGGTTGAAAAAATCTGGTTTTTAGGTACTGATGGAAGGGCAGTGTAGGATAGTGGTTAGTGCTGGGTTAAGCTCTGAGACAACCATATTCAGCCCCCTCCCCACCCCCATCAGTCATAGAATCTTTCTCAGTGATGTTGAGCCTCTTGTTCTCTCTCAGTCTCACCCACGTTTATTATTATTATTATTATTATTATTATTATTATTATTATTATTATTATTATTATTATTATTATTATTATTATTATTATTATTATTATTATTATTCGATTTATTCCCCGCCACTCCCTTGCGGCTCGTGGCGGGTTACAACATCTTAAAACCCCATTAAAATCCATTAAAACAACAACTACAGTCTCGACATTCTTAATTAACTAACTAGCATGGCAAGATCGGCTAATCAACTTCCCCCTCCCACTACTGGCAGGAGGAGAGGGGATCCTGATGGTACCAGTCCCAATCAGTCCCGGTCCTGATGGTACCAGTTACCAGGGGGCGGGGATGGTTTTAAGGATAAAATGGAGGAAGGGAACATGACCTAGTCATCTGCTTGGGCATCCATTGGAGAGAAAAGTAAAGTATAAATAAATACGGAGTAAAAGTTGGACAATAAAATTGCCACATCTGGAGTCCTTCTACCATACCTGGGTGTTAGCAACCATAACTCATGGTATAAATGTTGCCATCCTTCCCGGCTAGGGAAACAGTTGTTATTTATGGGACGATGCTAATTAATTGCCTAATTTAGAACTCTGGGCACCACTCCAGGTTCCACTCTGGGAGAAACTCATTAGAACTACGCCAAGATACTGTAGCTCTAGGGACAGGAAACCCAAGTGCTCCACCACCTTTAACTAACATGAGGTTCTCTTTAGAAGGAAGTTCTTCTGCACCATCCCCAGAACACCTGAGAGGGTGCAATCTGCTTACAGAGGCTTTCAGATCTATAAGCAGAACATACATGAGGGGGAGGAGCAAAGAGATACTTGTCTGAGGTACCTCGAGGCCTGCTGGCAGCTTCTAACAAACAAATGGGTCACATAACCTGTGGCCTCAGGCAAGATACCTGTCCACTGAATGGGCCTCAGACCACTTGGGGATCTTCCTCAGCTTCTGGGTGTGGAAATCAAAAGTTGTTGTTGCCTTTTGCCCTAGTTTTTGCTCCTCCCAGTGCTCCCTTTTCATCCCTCCATTTGACCCTTCTCCATTCAACCACTAGACAGCTATCAGGCATCAGGCCACCCACATCTCCTTGGCCCAGCATGTCCTCCTTCTCCTCCTCCACTGAACCTGCACAGCCTCTCCTCCCTTCCTGCGGCTCTCATCCTGGCTTCCCATCTAGCCTCCATTGAGCTCTGGTGAACTTTTCACAGCATGGCCAGCTTTTGTTTTTTCCTGCTGGGATGTTAGGAGTGCCCCAATGTGGCTTGGGCCCTGCGGGTCCATTCAGGCAGCCACAAAATTGTTTTCATTTCCTTTTGTGAGCCATTGTGAGGTTCAGCCGATTTGCCCAATAAGCAAACTCCCTTATTGAAAGAAGTTTCTTGATTTGAGATTAGCGAACTGCTCCTACAAGCTTTTTGCCAAGACTGAGGAAAAGATGGCCACAGGTTCGTTATAACCCTATGCCCACAGACCCCCTTGGGACCAATTTAGGCAGAAACATCCAGGCTGTAGATCAAAGACACAACATCCCGGGAATAGAGAGATCAGACAGCTCAGCATAATAGCGAGAAAAAAAAACACATGGCTAGTACCATAATTGACACTCCTGAAGCAACCCCGCACACCAACCCCTCACTCAAAGCATGCTGACATTCTAACCCCTAACCTAGGCAATGGCAGAAGCCAGCATCAATAAACATGATGTGAAACAGAACCACTCTTAGATGCACAAAGAGACAATGGAAAATATAATGGCGAAGCCCACAGGTTTTGAAAGCAGTTCCACTCCAGCTAAGTGTTCTGGTGTGAATCCCAGCTGGGAAGCAGTTTGGCGGCACTCTTGAGGATCATCCCTGCGACCATGAAACAAAAAGGGTTCAGAGGGGGGTATTAGTGTTATACACGGGGGACAAGGATGCTGGAAACTTTGAAAGGAGCATGGTTGCCATATGAACTTACTATGATCGACCTGGAGAGGGGGGTTGTATGCAAATGGAGCCCTTCACTAGATTTGGCTAGGGTTTGAAATCCAAAGCCACAATGAGTGACTATCCACTTCTATAGGATTCCCTGTATATGTGGCTTTGTGTGCGGCAGACGATAGAGCATCAGACGATAGAGAGCAGCTCTTTGTTGTGATTCAGGAGAAGAGGGAATGAGAGGTCTTCTTCCCCCAAATAACTAACTTCCACAGGACAGAGTGAAAAATACAAGCAAACACATCCAGGATTTACCCAGAATAATGCAGGAGTGTGTATACAGAAGTTATTCCCATTCTGGATAGTTCATTTATTAAAATCTGTACATTTCTCTTTCCTTGTAGCATTTGCATTTACCTATTTCTCCCCATTTGAGACTTACACTTTATTTCTCACCAGAGAAAATTTATTTTTCTCCAGTTGGAACTTAAAATATATTCCCCCACCCACAATCCTCTTGGTGTAGTGGTTAAGAGTGGCCATGCCAGTGTAGTGGTAAAGAGCAGTGGCCTCTAATCGGGAGAACAGGGCTTTGATTCCCCGTTCCACTTCGACATGCAGCCAGCTGGGTGACTTTGAGCCAGTCACAGATTTCTCAGAACTCTCTCAGCCTCACCTCCCTCACAAGATGTCTGTTGTGGGGAGAGGAAGGGAGGGCGATGGTAAGTCGCTTTGAAACGTCTTTGCGTAGTGAACTGCGGGATATAAAAGCCAACTTTTCTTCTTCTAAACAACTCTTGTGTATGGGATAGACTAGGCTGAAAATCTGTGACAGGCCTGAGGTCACCCAGCATGTTCTGAGGTAGAAGCAGGGATTTGAAGCTGGGTCTCCCAGAATCCTAGCCCATCACTCCATCCAAACACCACCCTGGCTTTCAAGAGTGGGTGTAAAATGGTGCCTGCCTTTGCAGTTAGCGAACACCCAGTCAGACATCCCTAAGGGAAAGAGGGAGATATCAGTCTGTTAGTGTAAAATGTTAATGTTTGATGCATTTAAAGGATAGAGTGACCAGGAACTGGAGAAATGGTAGCAGGAGGGAAGGGGAAAGCCATGAGAGAATGTGCATGTGCAATTGGCATTCTACACATGTGGGCATATTCAAGCCTGAACCATTTGTTCAGTGTTCCACCGTGCAACTTGCAAATGGATCATGAACCAAACCAGTAGGAGATATGAGCATCCCTAAGCAGGGCTGTTGAGCTTCAAGCAAGAAACTAATCCAGTGTAAACTGAGGCAGGCAGCGGGAGTGTCCTTCAGCTAGTGTTTGCAGAACAAGTTGCTCATCCCTAGGAAGCAAGATTTTAATGGAATCATGTCAGCCCTTATTGGTTTCCTGCACCCAGTGACTGTTGGAGAGCTGGTAGTAGCAATGCCACCCTCTGGCCATCTGCAACGTGGGGATGAGCCACAGCAAAGAGGCTGACCCTCCAGTAAGGGCCCTATCTTGCAACCTATTCTGGTGGGGCAGAAGGTCTGGCAAGCCTGGTTCCCACTCTCAGAATTGTGGGGCCAGAACTTTGACAAGCCAACCATGGCTTCATGACAATGTGATGACTTCACTGGGAAGGCCTGGTGCTGGCAGAGGGCCTGGAAGTGGGCTGCAAACTGGCCAGAGGGCCTGATTCCCCAGAACAGGAAAATGCATCTCCTGGCAACAAACTGTCTTAGAGGTCTACCCATGTGCATCTGGTGCTGGAGGCACTAAGACAGCAGCCCAAAGCTGCCAGCCTCTTTGAGACCCTGCAGCCAATTCCAGGAGTGGGCAAGGCCCTGGTAGATGTTGGAAGTGATGCCCATGAACCACAGAGTAGTCCGCTGCAGGATGGGGAATCCATGGAGATTTGTGGGTGGAGCCTGCAAAGGACCATGCTTGGGGTGGGGAGGGACATCATTTGGACAGTATAATTCTCCAGAGTCCACTCTCCAAATCAGCCATTTTCTCCAGGAGAACTGGTCACTGTCACCTGTAGATGGGTTGTAATTCCGGGATCTTTCCAGGGCCCACCTGGAAGCTGACAGCCCTAGGTCACCACAGTTTGTATGAAACTGGGGGATCTTGAGAGAGAGAGAAAGAGAGAGAGAGAGAGAGAGAGAGAGAGAGAGAGAGGAGTAGAGCAAAATTATGTCTTGGCTGCAGCCAGGAATTTGGAGCAGAGGTTGAGGAAAATATATCCTTTGCCTATTACAGCCAAAAGAGATAACCCAGAAGGTAGAAAAAGGCACAGGGTAAGGCAGCCCCCTTCCTTTTCATCAAAAAGGGGAGAGAAGACAACCACTGTGGCCTTGTGAACGAGAGGATCTTACAGTCTGAGATCCTTATCCATGCAGAACCACAAAGAAGAAGGCAGCTTCTGAGCAAATGACCTGCACTTTGGCCAGGCTCCATTTGCCTGGCTGGATACGAAAGGCTTCTGTTTCTCTGTTGCCATTCAAGAGTTTCCCAATCCCCCCTTTTCATTGCCCACCCCTCCCTTCAAAAAAGAAAAAGAGCAAGGCTCTCAGCATCCGCCCCAGCGTGGCTCCATCAGAAAAAGCACCTGCGGCTGACTCGATGGCTCCGTTTGTTTTGAAGCGTCGGCTCCCCGGGCCTCCGCCGGACTTTTTTAACCCAGCAGGGTCAAGGAGCTCCGGCTCTCCTTGGTACCGCAGGAAGGTTTAAGCAATAAAAGCAAATCGATGGACGGAATGAAGATATAAAGGGCCCCCAGTGGAGCTCCGAGTAGGGCCTGACGCACGTCAGTCACGGGCTGGGAGGGGCCTTGGAGGGCCAGTCCAAAGGAGAGGCAAACAGTCGGGGCTCGGAGAAGGAAAAGGCACAAACACCACCCCGCCAAATCAGAAGCTGTCAGAAGCCTCAAACCGTCTGGTTTGAAAATCAGTTGGCCTGTCAAGGCAAAACCGTTCCTGTCAGAGTGGAATGGGAAATTCAAAACCCAGCAGCAGAGATGAGGAGGCTTCCTTACGTCACTGACCAAAAGGGTGCCAGGGTTTCAGAGCAACAAATAACACGCCTCCTGATTAATCTGATCACATAAGGTTGGTTAAATAGGTTCCAGAAAGGTGCTAGGGCTCAAGCAGCTGTTGCCATCTCCCCACCCCGCCACCAGCAACAATCTTTCAGAAATGAAATCTGGGAGAAATTGGTTCTCCTTCTGTGGGGAAGGCATCCAGACTGCTTAGGCCACACCTCCTCTCACTCCAGGAAGGGCTATGCAAATTTGTGCGGACTGTGTTGGCTCAGAGCGATTCGGACCCTCCAGTTTCAATAGCCCTGATGGAGGTTGTAGCTTCATTCCACTTTCTTGGAGACTCCTGGCTTATTCAAGAAGTCAAGTCATTTATTGCATGCTGCCCTGGGCCATGACAATGTTAAAAAGAGTTCAGTATGACCAAAACAACTTCCTGACAGATCTAATGTTTGCAGATGATAGTGCCATATTTGCTGATACAGATGCAGAGGATACTAACATCCTCTATGATATGGCCAGCATCACCCAATCATACAGGGCCTCTTCTGTATGATGGATAAGCTGATGAAAATTAGAATCATAGAATCATAGAGTTGGAAGGGGCCATACAGACCATCTAGTCCAACCCCCTGCTCAACGCAGGATTAGCCCTAGCATGCTAAATTCACTAAATACACTGTTGTTTTTCTGATCTCTGCACAGAAGAATTAATTTACTCTGCAAAACTGATTTTGCTCCGCATGATGTACTGCCTCTTCGGTGCTTTAAGCATCTTTTAGCGTTGTTTCTGAAAAATGCTTTTCACCGATTCATTTCTCTCCTGCCTGCCTGAGACGTGCTATTAGCCATGCAGAGAAGATCTTTAGTTATGCAGATTAGTGACTGAATTCGAGAACAAAGCAGAGTTGGCAAAACTACAGGGGGCAGGGCTATGAATTGTTTCATGCAGAGAGCATTGCAACGTAGTTTTTCAACAGATTATATTCGATGCAGAACAACGATTGTAATAGAATAAAGCGGTCTAAACTGGTTGTTTTGTAAGCTGTTTTATTTCGCTCCATGCAGAATACCTCCAGCTTAAAAATAAATGTGAACAAAACCAAAGTTATAACCACAGATGGATCACCAACAAATGTATACCTCAATGGGACCCAAATTGAGCAAGTCAGAGAATTTAAATACTTAGGCTCATTGGTGCAAGAAAAGAAAGTGTTATCTACCACTGAAGCCTACAAGAGGATTGGCCAAGCAACATCAGTATTTGCAAACCCCCCTGGTTGCCCCTTCCACTTTCTGGGAAATGAAATTGTTAGCAAGACAAGTCAAGTATTTATTGGACTTTTTTTAGCAGATCTGGCCTTCCAACAGATATCTGAATAATTGAAATCTCCCATGACCACTAGGTCCTGTCTCTCTGAGAACTTTGTAATCTGGTCTAGGAGCATCTCATCCAAGTCCTCCACCTAGCCTGGTGGCAGACACCCACCATAATTCGAATATTATTTTGTTTTTACCCAAAGACTCTCAGTTGAACTCTTATGCTCAGACACATATATTTCCTCACAAGTATATATATTCTTAACATATAGTGCTACTCCTCCCCCTTTCTTTATTTGTCTGTCACTTTTCAATAAATTGCACCTTTCAATCCTGTTATTCCAGTTGTGAGAGTGATCCCACCAGGTTTCTGTAATGTCCATTAGATCACAGTCCCCTCCCTTTATTAGGACTTCTCATTCTTCCTGTTTGTTTCACATGCTCTGTGCATTAGTGTAGAGACATCATAATCCTTCATACGAGCACCCAAGAGTTCCCAGAGTTGTAGAGAAGAAGGTAGACAAAGGCCTATTAAGCTTGTTCTCCATCAGCACTAAGGAGCAAAGGACCCAAGACTGCATTTTATATGTCTAATTCCAGAGCAACTTTGCATTGCCATAGCTGAGCATGAAATTGTTTATCTTTTCAATTTCAGAAGCAATTCAGATTTTTTAAAAAAGTTGTGGGCACGCTAAAAAATTCAACTTACGTTTCATTCTCCATCTCCTTCTTGGATGTCATTAGAATCCTTGGGAGGACCAGAGCAGCCATCTGATGGCCGGTGGGAGAGAGGCAGCTGTTTGTGGCTTTCTGAACATGTGCCGCATGCTGCTTACTCCTGACTCCCTCTGGTTGTTTTCGAGACAGAGGACACAAGGAATGTATATGTATGAAGGAACAAAAGGCAGTTGGGGAATGCTGCGTGTCTCATGAAACAAGAGGTCTCAGTGACTGCTGATTTGTAAAGTAGACCCAATTTTAAAAAGGAGCCCAACAAGAGCCACAAATAGGGTTGCCAACTTCACATTGGAATAGTTCTGGAAATTTAGGTGTAGAGTTTGGGGAGGGAAGGGGTTGTGGAGGGGAGGGGAGGGGTGGGGAGGGGAGGGGAGGGGAGGGGAGGGACTTCAGCCTGGTACAATGTCATACGGTCCATCCTCCAAATCAAACATTTGCTCCGGAGGGGGTGATCTCTGTTGTCTCGAAACCAGTTTTAATTCCAAGAGATCTCCAGCAGGCTTCCTCTTTTGGGAAACAAGTCTGGAAACGAAGAGGTTGAGAAGTCTAAACCTTATTGCCATAAAATATATATTAGACATTTTATTGCATAGTGCAAGAGGTCGATTAAAAACAATAACACGTGTATTTAATATATTTTACAATAATTATTTTTAGGCCTCTTTGGTTCCTACCTTGTATTACAGGTTGGGTTTGTTTCTTTTCATTTTCCCTTCTTTGTTCCCACCTTGAGAAAACCTGGACCTCTATGCCCTGCTGTTGTCCCTCCAGAGGAACCGGTTGGCCACTGTGTGAGAGAGGATGCTGGGCTAGATGGACCAGTGCTCTGACCCTACTTAGGTTCTGCAATGTGACAAGTCTGAATGATCCCATGCCTCTTTGTCTCTTGTCTGAGCCACTACAGTTCTTCTCATGTTCTTAAAATGCAGCATTGAGGGCTATTTTGAGCCATCCCTGTCTCAAGGCAACCTGGTTCTGTGGAATGCTTCACCTAGGGGAGAGAACCACCATCAAATCCTGAGGATTTAAGGAAGCGTTACAAGGCCTGTCTGTAGCATGGGGCTCTTTTTCATCAGCTTTTCTCAGACATGGTTATATTCGCTAACTCTGAAAGTCATTTACCTTGCTCTGATGGTTTGGATAGGCTGAGACGTGTAGTTCATCATATCAGCTCTGATTATATTTGTATTGTTTTTATTATGAAGTTGCGGTTCAGGAGTGTCAGCTGCCTACAGTCTGGTGGAATTGGCTGGACGTAAATTCAATAAAACTCAACTGAACCTACCATCTGGTTTTCCTTTGCCTTCTCCCTGTCACTCGTCTGTCCTCACCTGCCCTCTCTCTCTCTCTCTCTCTCTCTCTTTTGTTTTGGTAAGCTCAGGTAGGCTGTAAACCAGGGGTGGGTGACCCAAGCATGTGTGCCAAGACCAGGCCATTTTGCTTGGCACCTGAGCCCAGATCTCTGTCCCAGCAGCGGAGACCCAGGCAGAATTGCATGGGTCAGTAGTGTGGGGGAAAGCATAGCTTATGCCCATCACTGCCTCTCAAACTGGCATAGCCACCAGCTGCACAAAAGGAGATTCTCTGAGATGATGAAAGTCCCTCTGGGGCATGACTTGCTGTAGTAGTTAAATCATAGCCAACTTGTAATCTGGAGACCTGGGTTCAGTTCCTCACTCCTCCTCCACATGCAGCCAGCAGGTTAATCTTGGGCTAGTCATGGCCCTGTTAAAGCTGTTCTCCCAGATCTGTTATGTCAGAGCTCTCTCTACCCCCACTTACTTCACAGGGTGTCTGTTGTGGGGAGAGGAAAGGGAAGGTGATTGTAAATCACTTTGAAACTCCATGGGGCAGTGAAAAGCAGGGTATAAAAACCAACTCTTCCTCTTCAAATGTACCTGGCTAAGTACATTCTCAATCTCTTCGTCTTCCTCCATTTTATTTGCTGGCTCCTGGACATCCTTGCTGCACAGCACTAACCACTATTCTACACTGCCCTAGCCTGCCTATTCCCAAAAACCTATCAGAGCAGGATCTGCTGGGCTACCATGTTCAATGCAGCCCCTAGCATGATCCAGAAATGTTCCCTAGCGATACTGGGTCTAAGTTCCAAAGGAGAGAAAAGTGAGGAAAGGACAGAATCACCATCCCTTTCTGTGACAGTCAAGTGTCCAAGTGGGTGTATCTCAAAAAGATGCGCTCCCAAGTCTAGTCCTGAACCTGTATTTCTTTCGCCCTCTCCCTGCCCCAACCATCTGTTCAGCCTCAAAGTGTGCAGACAGCCTTGCATGCAGTCAGGTGTAGGCAGCAGTCGGTGAACCAGACTGGAATACTAATCTCTTCCTGGCATTCAAGGAAGGACAGAACAGCAGATTTTGGACATGCACACTCCTTCATAAGGCCAAGCACAGAGAACCACCATTGGATCAAAGCAGAGCCACTCACAATTCAGCCTTACATTGAATCACAGCACTGGTCCTTATTTCCTACTCCGACTGGCAACAGGTCTCCCCGGTCTTGGAAGGAGGTCTTTTATGTCATCTACTCCTTGATCTCTTAACTATCGGTATCAGGGATTAAACCTAAGTCATGCTCTGAAATGGAGCTGTAGCCCCTTCATGATCTCCCCAAATCAAACTGGGATTAGGGGCCTTTAGCAAAACAGCTTCCTTACTAAATGCAATATGGACCATGAGGGTTCTCTTCCATTGACCTTCCATTGACCTCCCTTAGGCTCCCTGCCCAGCTTGGAATGTCACCATCTTCTCCTCTGCACTCCACTCTTAACACAAGCCCCACTTGTTGTACATGTGAAGCACTGCTGACTTATGGCAACCTCAGAGGGCAGGGATTCCCAGTCAGGGTTCCAGAGAACCATGGGGTTGCCCAAACGTTTGGATGGCTACCGATGTCACTAGGGGGTCACTGGAGCCTCCTTGTTGCTCCACAGGCCTAGTCTCTTTCTCCACAATGGAAATGGTCAATGATCAATTGATTGGTTGGCTGGCTCCCCCATGTGACTTCTGCTTCCACTTCTCTGAAGGGCATGTCACCACTTCCATGGTTCCTTGATGCCTGAAAAATAATTCAGGGTTTCCTTTGCAGTCAAACAGTTGAAAGAAAGCTGCCATTGGTTTCAAAGACAAGAGACATTCAAAAGGTGGTTTGGCAGCCCTGGTCTCCCATACAAATCTTAAACAGGGCTGACCCCGCAAGATCAGGCTAGCCTGGGCTGTCCAAGGCAGGCCCCCCACCTGTTACCCAATCGCAATTAACCAGGCAGCTGCTGAGCCTTCGACACCATCTGATCCCTCACCCAACAGGCTTGGAGCAAGGCAGAGGGCTCCGGCCATGTGTGCATAAAAGGCCTGCTGAACAGTGAGAGGAAAAACCTGTCAGCTGCCGCAAGGAAGTTTCTCTGCTGTCTAAATAAAGATGACATCTGCAGTCTTGCACAAAACCATTGATGTAGACCCATTTCTCTATCAGAGGATAAGGGGCAAATACAGCCAGCCTCGTGCAATACTTAGGCTGGGAACTACATGAATGTTTGTGATTATTCCCTAACCCAGTGTGCCAAAGGGGCAGCAGGTTATTTAGTAATCATGTCTACATCCTGCCTTTCATCCAAAGACCTCAGAATGATATCTGCTTTGATCCTTATCATCAATTTAGCTGGAAGTGTGTGCCTGGCCCAAGGTACCTGTGGCAGTGAGCTGTTTATTTGGCTCCCCACATCGCACCTTTCAGTAGCAGTGACCTAGTTGATTTGCTTAAGGCACGGCCTGTGATTGGTCCATGAGGCAACGTTAACAAACAGCTGTTATGTGCTGCTATTACCAAGGAAGCCTGAGGAGACAGACCAGGAATCTGAGATGATTTCTACTGCTTCCCTCCCTCCTTCCAGAGTGATTCATACCAACAACACTTCAGAACAAAAGAAAATATAGAATCACGGAATCGTAGAGTTGGAAGGGATCACCAGGGTCATCTAGTCCAACCCCGTGCACAATGCAGGAACTCACAGCTACTTTCCCACCCACAGTGACCCCAGTATGAAAATATCTTTATTGTCTTGTTGTTAGAAGAGTTTATGTTTAGCAGTTTGGTGAATAAACGAAGGAAGGAGGTATCAGCTATAAACGGCAATGGAGAGCAGTTTTACCTAAGAAAAGTTACAATTTCACACACTATCCGATTTAACAAAATGACTGACTGCTCCTCTGTGTGTGTGTGTGTGTGTGTGAGAGAGAGAGAGAGAGAGAGAGAGAGAGAGAGAGAGAGAGAGAGAGAGCACAAAGGATTTCACTTTTACTTCTTCCTAAATGCCAGAATCTCAGCCTTTTGGAATAACATTCGTCTCTTGGGATGCTGCCCTTAATCCCCTTAAAAGTATGGATGGGTGCAAACTGCACTTTTGTGGAAGAACCTAACAAAGAAGGTTGATTTACAAACTAAACTGGTTTATTTCTGTTCCTGACTCCTGCTTTCTGCTCCTCACTGCTGTTCACGGGGACCAGAAAGCAAGAGTTTCCTGGCAAAAAGCAGAGGGGAATAGGAATTTAAACCCTTGCTTTCTGCTCTTTAAGACAATTCTGCCTTAAAATTTGTGGAAGTTCATGGCAGCTCTTCATTTTGGAAACATCATTTTGTGACCCACAAACCAGCCAAAAGTTGTCATGAACTTTCATTCATGAGTCAGTTCACACTCATCCCTACTCAGAAGTCACTATTTCCTTAAAGTTGTGCAGGATACCTGCTCTGTATGTACCTAAACTAGCAGTGTCTGAGATCTTTTTCCTCACTTGTTACCACTTAGCTAGTCTCCTAGCAATTTCCTCTGTTCCCTTGTACTTTCCTGAAACCCCACCTGAGGCATTAACTGACTTCCCTTTCTCTTCATTTCCCACCCGAAGAAGTTCCATGTGTTCTCATTGGCTGGGACCACTGAGTATCTGCAAAGACCACCTGTAGGCAGGGATCTGTTGTAATGCCTGCAACACAGAACAAGAGGCCATCCATTAATCCCTCAGCAAGTGACAGAGCCAGGATTCAAACCTGGGTCTCCCAGATCCTAGTGCAACACCTTAAAATCTAAATTGATGTTTTGGAGCCACAGCAACAAAGGACCACCTTTTGTACATCCTGAGCCACTGGTAGGATTAGTTTGCTCTAGAAATGAGCAGATTCCCCCCCTCCCTTTGTTATTTTAAAGTCCCAGGATTTCTCTTTGGATGGAGTTCAATTGCTTTCTAATTCCTCATGAACTAGGAGAATCCTAAAACTCACAATTAGAGCAGGTGCTATTTGCATTCTAGAATCCCCACAAAGTAATGTCATTAACCTGGCACTGTTAGGAAAGGGTGCAAACTTTCAGCATTTAGGAATTTCCTCTTTTTACAGGTTCACTCCTATGCCCCATCACTACAACAGGAGGAAGCTGTATTCTGCCCAAGTACGCCAGAATTCCCAGACCATGCACACAGGTCAAGATCAGCTCATACATGTATCTGCCTCTCTCCATTCCCTAACTGCTCCCTGTTCCTCTCCACGACCTTCATCACAATCCTCCTGTATCCTCTCCAACCAAGGTCAACTTCCCTGACTCTCCATCTCGGCTACCCTCCCTCTTTCCTTTTGATCCCTCCTTGGAGGAATCTCAACTCTTCCTCTCTCCATAGAGACCTGTAATGGTTTAGTGGTTAGAGCACCAGACAAGGACATGAGAGAACTGAGCTTGAGAACTGAGCACTCCCCCACATGCAGCCAGCTGGGTGACCTTGTGCTCTCCACCGCACTGAGAAAGCTGTTCTGAGCAGTGATATCAGGGCTCTCTCAGCCTCACCCACCTCACAGGGTGTCTGTCATGGGGAGAGGAAAGGGAAGGCGATTGTAAACCGCTTTGAGACTCCTTTTAGTAGAGAAAAGCAGCATATAAGAACCAACTCTTCTTCAGTGATATCAGGGCTCTCGCAGCCTCACCTCCCTCACTGTTGTGGGAAGAGGAAAGGGAAGGTGACTGTAAGCCGCTTTGAGACTTCTTCGGGTAGAGAAAAGTGGCATATAAGAACCAACTCTTCTTCTTCTTCTTCTTGAATCCCTGCTGTGACACAAAAGCTCACCTCAGACCCATCATGTTTGCTCAGCATAATCTACCTCACAGGGTTGTTGTGGGGGAAGGCGAAGAAGGAAAGAAGCATGTGCTAACCTGTTTCAGGTCTCCACAGTAGAGAAGTGGAATGTAAATAAACATGCATATTGCCTTTCATTTTTGCCCAAAACCTCTCCCCTCAGTACCCCCCACAGGTTCGCTCCATTTCTGTACGAGCTGTGGGAAGTCTCATTTCATGTACATCGGATGGCTTCCCCTTGGGATCATTCAGAATGCTTGTTGATTCCTTAGCCCTCACTTTTTATGGTTTGCATTAGTGTGATTTATTAGCCTTTTAGTATATTCCCTGATCTCAGTGTGTTTTATTACATCGCCTTTTAATCTGACTCCCTTTCTCGTTTTTCTTTCTGTTCCTACGCATGTTCAAGAAAGATCAAATCTATTTCATGTCAATGCTGCCGGTTACCCCTGCCAGCGACCTGCTGCGATTTCATCTGATATACCTCCTAAAAGCCTCTGTATTCAAAGACCACGATTACAAACCGAAATTGGGAGACACACACATGAAGGACACATACTGGCATCCTCTCCCCCAAGTCTCTTGTTCTGTTTTCTTGCAACGTCATCCCTGTTCTCCCTGCAGTGAGATATAAAGCAGGCTGAAGGCAAAACCTTGAAGGAATTTCAAGAAGTTGGAATTGGAGTCTTTGGGGCTGGGTTTACGCATCTTTCTGTCATCCCCAGATAGGCCTTGAAGTAGAATGCAAAGCCTATCTGAGGAATTTCACAAAAACTTTGGGGAACTTCAGGAGGAGACGGATTCAGCAAAGAAGCATTGTTATCCAGGTTTGAATGTTTGTATATTGATTCAAGATGCTCCTCCCCTTCTTTGAACATATTTATTTTATTTTATTTGTTTATTATTTTTAGCCCGCCTCTCCTGCAGGCGGCTCATGGTGGGTAACAAAGACCCCCAATATAACCCCCAATAAAACCAATCCATAAAACTCCAGTGTGCCTGGCAGCTAAAAGTTCATAGAATCATAGAATCATAGAATCATAGAATCATAGAATCATAGAATCATAGAATCATAGAATCATAGAATCATAGAGTTGGAAGGGGCCATACAGGCCATCTAGTCCAACCCCCTGCTCAACGCAGAATCAGCCCTAAGCATCCTAAAGCATCCAAGAAAAGTGTGTATCCAACCTTTGCTTGAAGACTGCCAGTTCTCCCCCCCCCCACCCATACAACAACAACCTGGCTCAGGGGTAGTAAGGAGTGGGTCCATGACTTGGACCAGCCTGGGGAGGGACCCTTCATCTTACCAACCTGGCCTCAAACAAAGACCTGACAGAAGAGATCTGTTGTATTTTGTTGTTGTTGTTTATTTTGTTTGTTTGTTTGTTCGTTTAAGTGTGTATATCTCCTGGACCCTGTCGGCTGGATATGAGCCCTCCAGGATGACCTCGTGAGGACCCTTGTGGCCACATTTCGGAGGAATTGCAATTTCCAGGTCAGGAATAACAGAAGGCTCATGTAGAGCAAGTAAAAAGAAGTCTAGTCTGGAAGTGGCCATTTCACAGATCACAGTGGCCAAGTATTCTGGGGACAGGCAGGGCGCTAGTCACCTCGCTTGACGTAGATGGTAAAGCACCACATTTTACAGGCCCTGCAGAACTGTGACAGCTCCGTCAGGGCCCTCAGCTCTCCACCAGGCTGGGGCCAGGACTGAAAAGCCCACATCAAGGCCAGGTGTGTTTCCCTCAGGCCAGGGATCTCCAAAGAACCCTGCAGGGGGCATAAGAAGATAAACGGTCCCTCAGAAAGTTGGGGCCCAGAACGCAGATGGCCTTAAAAGTCAATATCAAAACCTTGAAATTGATCTGGGCTGCAACAGTCAACCAATGCTACTGCCTCAGCACCGGCTGGGTATGGGCCCTCCAAGATGGGCCAGCAAGGACCCTAGCAGCTGCATTCTGTACCAGTTGCAACATGCCTTTGGTGCTTTATGGCCAGTGCCTGTGTGTTAGAGCTGGGCACATTTCCTTTCTCATCTCGGCTGAGACGTCATCCTCACCCTTTCTGCTGCTGAGAGATTCTCTTAGCTGCTGTCTGGTAATAGAGGCGACGTTGTGTTGAATGAGGGGAGGGGGCGGTGGGGGGGGACGCCACAACAACCGTCAATCACACTGTAAGCATTGCCAAATGGGATCGCAACCTTTCTCAAAGAGCTATAAACAAAACATCCAGCTGTAATTTATTTACACACAACGAGGGTGTATATGAACCCATGTATTAATCACCAGATGGAGGGACAAGCGCTGGAAAGAACCGGCTCGTTACTGCGACAGAGATGTGCCGTCATAAAGCTGTTCAGCCTCTGCCCCCTGCTTTTGGGGGAGGCAAAGTCGTTTTCGGCACCGCAGTCAAGAATGCAGGGATGGGCTATGGGTAAATGAGGAAACGACTGCCATTCAGCATCTTATTTATTCATTTGGATCCCACCTTTCCTCTGACTTTCACAAACCTAACTATGACAGGTTTACCCCTGCTGTTCTTCATGAAAAATAAAAGGTAAAGGTAAAGGTATCCCCTGTGCAAGCACCAAGTCATGTCTGACCCATGGGGTGACACCCTCTAGCGTTTTCATGGCAGACTCAATACGGGGTGGTTTGCCAGTGCCTTCCCCAGTCATTACCGTTTACCCCCCTGCAAGCTGGGTACTCATTTTACTGACCTTGGAAGGATGGAAGGCTGAGTCGACCTTGAGCCGGCTGCTGGGATTGAACTCCCAGCCTCATGGGCAAAGCTTTCAGATGGCTGCCTTACCATTCTGCGCCACAAGAGGCTCTTCATGAAAAATAGATCCCCGCTATTCAGTTGTGCGGTTTAAATTGCTTGGAGATATTTAAACCCCTGCTTCCTGCTCCCTGCAGCTGTTGTAGGGAGCAGAAAGCAGGGGCTTCAATGGCAAAAGGGTTTTAAGTTTAAAAGACCAGTGAACTGATACAAACTGGCTCAGTTCATTAACCGGCATATTGGTTTGTGGTTGCTGCAAAAATGTGGTCTGTGTGTGTTCCTAGCCATATCACACCAGTCTTGGCCCATCTATCCTGGCTCTCAATTGGTTTCTGGGCACTAATCAAAGTGCTGGTGTTGACCTTCAAAGCCCTATGTGGTTTGGTACCAATGTAGTTTGGTACCAATATCCTTTCCGGACTGCTTTCAGAGCCAGTTTGGTGTAGTGGTTAGGAATGTGGATTTCCAATCTGGCATGCCGGGTTCAATTCTGCGCTCCCCCACATGCAGCCAGCTGGGTGACTTTGGACTAGCCACAGCACTGATAAAGCTGTTCTGACCGAGCAGTGATATCAGGGCTCTCTCAGCCTCACCCGCCTTCTCAGTCAAACTCTCCCTCCAGAGAGATTAGTTCATCCTTTGCCATCTTCTGCCAGTGGATGAGGACTCTTTCATTTAGTTTGATATTTGGTTTCCTCAATAACATATGTAACATACTTAGCCATCCAGTGGCTAAGCCTGCCCTGGTTCCAGACTTAGCCACAAACAGAAGAAGAGTTATTTTTACACCCTGCTTTTCACTGCCTGAAGGATTCCCAAAGCAGCTTACAATTGCATTCCCTTCCTTTCCCCAAAACAGATGCCCGGTGAGGTAAGTGGGGCTGAGAGAGCTCTAACAGAACTGCTCTGTGAGAACAGCTCTGTGACTAGCCCAAGGTGACCCAGCTGGCTGCATGTGTAGGAATGGGGAATCAAACCCAGCCCTTCATATTTATTAAAAGTTCTTTTGATGTTATAGTCTGCATAATGTTTCATGTAAGTTATAATGTTCTATGTAAGCCACCCAGAGCTGCAAAGAAATGGGCAGTATAGAAATCTAAATAAATAAATAAATAAAATATTAGAGACCTCCACTCTTAAACTCTACATAAAGTTAACTCTACATAAAGTTAGAGCCTCTTGTGGCGCAGAGTGGTAAGGCAGCCATCTGAAAGCTTTGCCCATGAGGCTGGGAGTTCAATCCCAGCAGCCGGCTCAAGGTTGACTCAGCCTTCCATCCTTCCGAGGTCGGTAAAATGAGTACCCAGCTTGCTGGGGGGTAAACGGTAATGACTGGGGAAGGCACTGGCAAACCACCCCGTATTGAGTCTGCCATGAAAACGCTAGAGGGTGTCACCCCATGGGTCAGACATGACTTGGTGCTTGCACAGGGGATACCTTTACCTTTACCTTTTATTTTTCATGAAGAACAGCAGGGGTAAACCTGTCATAGTTAGGTTTGTGAAAGTCAGAGGAAAGGTGGGATCCAAATGAATAAATAAGATGCTGAATGGCAGTCGTTTCCTCATTTACCCATAGCCCATCCCTGCATTCTTGACTGGGGAAGGCACTGGTAAACGGTAATGACTGGGGAAGGCACTGGCAAACCACCCCGTATTGAGTCTGCCATGAAAACGCTAGAGGGCGTCACCCCAAGGGTCAGACATGACTCGGTGCTTGCACAGGGGATCCTTTACCTTTACCTAAAGTTAACAGCACTTGCCATCAGTTTCCCCCACCCCCTTTCTTCCCAGCTAACTGTTCAGAAACTTATTTCATGAATATGGGGCACTTATGTGCAGCTGCAAACATGAGGTTCCAGCTTCTAGAATTTTTTAAAGTTTTTATAAGTATAAAAAGGTGGGGGATATAAGAAAGCTCTGATCTGTATGGCCCAGGCTTGTCTAGCCCTCTCTGAAGTGAAGCAGGGCCAGGATTCAGAAGGGAGACCACCAAAGGAGGTCAGGGTTGTTAGGCAGACAATAAAACCTGTTCCTATCTTGGCTTGAAAACCTTGAAAACCCAATGGCATTGCCATGCATTTTGAGTTGCCAGCCCCCAGCTGGGATCCCCTGGAATTACAGCTTGTCTCCAGAACAAAAATTGAGTCCAATATCACCTTTAAGACCAACAAAGATTTATTCAAGGCAAGTGAGTTTTCAAGTACAGGCACTCTTCCTCAGACTAAATGGAACAAGGATCATAAGGGTACAGATATAAGGCTCATCTCCAGGAGAAAATGGCTGCTTCGGTGGGTGGACTCCACAGCATTCTAGCCCACTGACGTCCCTCCCTGTCCCAAATCCCACCCACTCCCAGCTCTACCCCCAAAGTCTCCAGGTATTTCCCAACCCAGCAGTGGCCATCCTATATAAATGGGTTGCAACATGATAGTACTTCTCACCACGGGTTTTGGAATCCACCAATCATGCCCCACAACAGTTGCGTACGATTCACGGTTGACCTTGCTGGCCAGTTGACAGAAGCTGTCTCCTGACAGTGGGGAGCACAACGCTTGACCATATCATGGACAAAGATACTCCCTTAGGTGCCCTGAAGGCTCCCTTCTCCTCTAGATTCCAGAACTATTTTGCTCACCTGGAAACAGGATTCTCAAGTAGGGCTGAGGTTCCTAAACACGCTTGTCAATAAATTCATGTTGCATGGAAATAAATCCGGAGAGATTAATCTCAGACAGTCTAATGAATGTTCTCAAGATGGCTTTCTAACCGGAATTTCAATGAGAGCCTGGCTAGATAGTGCAGAAAGCTCAGTCGTATAAACAGCAATTCTGGAAATAACTAACAGTGGGAACCGCTACGTTTGCAGGGCAACACCGCAGAGAGTTACTCCCGTTTAAGGCCATTGGTTTCAGCAGGCTTAGACTAGAGTAACTGTGCATAGAATTTCACTGTTGGCCACCCACATGCCGGTTTAATAAGCATGGAGCAGAAAATGTGCAGGGTTTATGAATGTCAGGCTATTCCAACCTGAAGATTCTCCTTGTGGTTCTAAAGCTATTATTTTTAGGCAATACATTTAAGAACATGCCACAGATTTTCCAAACATTTAACGCCAGTTTACATTAAAACCCAGAAGCTCACTGCCTTCTCTTCAGTAGAAGGGAAAGGAAATCAAAGGCCTATTTTATAACTAAGTGGTGTGGGGATGTTGGTGCCTGTGTAGGGAGGCGCGTAGTTGGTGATGTTGTGAAGGCCTCAATCACAAGCCCAGAGGAACAGCTTTGTTCTACAGGCCCTGCAGAACAGTTTTCAGACTCTCAGGGCCCTGATCTCACTCAGAAGAGCATTCCACTAGGCCGGCGTCAGGGCAGAGAAGGCCCTGGCTCTGGTTGAGGCCAGTTTCTCTCTCCTCACATTACAGTGGGAGAGTGTAGTGGTTAGAGCATCAGTCTGAGCTTTCAGAGATCTGGTTTTGATTTCCTCCTCTGTCATGGTTGACAGCTTTGGACCTGTCATTCCTAGGCTAACTTATCTCACAGGGTGATTATTATAAGGATAAAATAGAGGAGGGGAGATTGCCATAGTAAGCGTTCAGTCACTGCGGGAGGGGGGGGGTAGTGTAGTATAAATATCTAAACAGATACGAACCACCTTCCAGGGAAGTCTGTTTAACCTCATCCAAGCTGCCTTGGTCTCCTTCAAATTGTTGTTGTTAGGTGCGAAGTCGTGTCCGACCCATTGCGACCCCATGGACAATGATCCTCCAGGCCTTCCTGTCCTCTAACATTCCCCGGAGTCTGTTTAAGCTCACACCAACCTCCTTCAAATAAAAAGGTAAAGGTAAAGGTATCCCCTGTGCAAGCACCGAGTAATGTCTGACCCTTGGGGTGACGCCCTCTAGCGTTTTCTTGGCAGACTCAATGCGGGGTGGTTTGCCAGTGCCTTCCCCAGTCATGACCGTTTACCCCCCAGCAAGCTGGGTACTCATTTTACCGACCTCGGAAGGATGGAAGGTTGAGTCAACCTTGAGCCGGCTGCTGGGATTGAACTCCCAGCCTCATGGGCAAAGCTGTCAGACGGCTGCCTTACCACTCTGAGCCACAAGAGGCTCCTTCAAATATAACCTACAAATAACATCCCTCCCATTCAATTTAATTAGAATTTATGCAACCTTTATAATCCATCTAAGGAACTTGTGCATGGTTGTGCACAAGTGTCCTGTGAAGGAAGCAAGTTTTAAGATGCTACCATGAAGTTGCTTTCTACTGAATCAGATTCTTGGTCCATTAAGGTCGGTCTTGTCTCCTTTAACTGCCAGAAGGTCTCCGGGGCAGCAATGCACTTCATATCATCTACTATCTGATCCTTTTTAAGGGCACATGCCAGGGATTGAACCAAGGATCTTCTGCATACAAAGAAGATATTGTACCAAAGACCCTTGTTGACCCAAGGGGCACCAGATAGCTCCTTGGCTCAAGAAGAGATTCCCACTCCAGTTGCCAGCCTCCAGGTGGAGGACTTACAACTGATCTCCAGACTACACAGATCAGTTCTTTGGAGGGGGAGAGAGGCTGCTTTCGAGGGTGCATTCCAGAGCATTATGCTCCACTGAGGCCCCTCCTCTAACCCTCTTCTCCACCCCACTCCACTTCCAAATCTCCAGGAATGTCTCAACCCCGAGTTGGTGAGCCTATACCTCTGCAGTCTACCACAGAAAATCTGATGACTAAACCACACTGGTTCAGGTTTCATCACTGTTTCCATACTATTACGTTTTTATTTCAAAAAGGCATTCAGGAATTGTTTAAAAAGAAGGACTGTGAATTGGCATTCACTGGAATGGACCGAGAAGCCATTGCCATATTTTTCATAGCGATGGACATGTGTCTTGAATAAAACAACAGGCTTCTGAATATTTTGTCACACGCTCATGAGCAGGGAACAGTGCGTGCTGCGCAAGGTTACCTGGTCTTTTGAGCCGTGCCTGTCAAGTGTGCGACAAGAAGTCGGTCTGAACATTGTCGGGGAGCGAATGACGATCAAGCTCTGAATGGGAAACCATTTCCTTGTTTTCTGAACTCCTGTCTGCCCCACCTATCTGTACGTGACCTCAGAGAGGGGCTTGTGTACTGAAATGAAAAGCAGTGCAAACCGAAGGGAACCACACTGACAATGTCGTGTCACACACGCACCCAAATCAGTATTACAGTCTAGTGTGGTTCAGTGTAAAGCAACCCTCAAAGCCTCGAGAGAATCGGACAGTTTTTTCTGCATGGGCGTGATCTCGGAGCAATGTAGAAGTGCAAGTTTTTTAAAAATAAAGTTTTACTGTTGTGGCATATCCCCATATCAATGTGGGATTTTTTAATTAATTTCGGATAAGGGAGAAAGTTTGAGTCCCCAAAACAGCCGCTGTGGATTGGTGGCTTTCGTTGAGTTACAATATGAGAAACTGGGGGGGAAACTTCTGGTTGTCCATGCTTCCTGCTTCTCTGCCACCTCGTCAGGAGGCAAAAAGCAGTTACAAGATGGTGGGACAATGCGGGAGGGGTCTCCCATCAGGTTTCCTTTTGTACCTTTGCAAGCAGGAGGCGGCATGCATTTTACGCCTCTGTGCGGAATCAGTCCTGGGCCCATTCTGCACTTGTTGGATAATAGGCTTTCAATGCACTTTAGAAGTAGATTTTCCTGTTCCGCAAAGGAAAATCCAGCCGCAAAAGCACAGTGAAAGTACATTATCCAACGTGTGCAGAATGGGCCCTGGAATGTCCAACAAGGTCTGCATTGTCCACTCAGACCAGCCAGGGCACTCCAGGGTCTCAGGCAGAGGTCTTTCACCTCACCTCTTACCTGGTCCTTCTAACTAGACGTTCCTGAGTCTTGCAAAGCAGATATTCTTCCACTGAGCCACACCCCCTCCCCATAATCGTATAGGGAAGTTTTCATACCTACTCCAGCATAGCTCCCCTCCTTGGTAACAAAGTTCCTTCTGGGCATCCTCACGATCAGTTGAATGGGAAGGGGATGAGAATTATTGTTCAGCATTTGGATAGATGAGATATTGGTGGTGCTTTTTATTTTTTTTAATGGTCCCTTCAGAGATACGAACCGCTTTCTCAGTGAATTGGCATTTCCAAATTCCCACAATCCTTTAATGCCCCGGAGGAAGATAACCCACTACCTTCCCGCCACAAGGCACATTATTAATGGATTATGGTTGAGACAGGTAAAGGTCATTTCTTAATGCTTTTTAATGATTTAAACCTGAATTTTCTTTGGAGGATTTACTGTATTCAAGACGGGCCAGTGGTGAAAGTCACACTGAATAATTAATTTGCGTCCCTGGGGTGGGGGTGTCACCCGTTCTTGATTCGCAAGCGGAGCTGCCCGGAACAGATTGTGCAGAACAACCAACACATCGGCTTCCCAACAGAGATGCAAACAAATAAAAGCAAGGTCAAAAACGGGAGGGCCACTACACAGGGACTGCTTAGCATAGGGACAACCAATCTCTCAGTTTACAGCATGAGAGTTCTGTGATGGGCAAACTATGCACAATTACTCTCTTGTCATTGTTGCTTGCGCAATGATGCTAGACTGTAGACCTTATATGACTGGTGGCTACGTCCAAGCTCTGGAAACTGATGTTTCCTCTATCACCCCATGCTTTCAGAGAACATAGAATTATTCTTCAGCAATGCCAATGACCCCTCATTGGTTGGAGACATAAGTGACTGGGTGTAGTGGTTAGGGGCAGTGGCTTCTAATCTGGTGAGACGAGTTTGATTTTAACAAGAGTGGGAGGTTTAGGGGTGGTTTCATGTCAACAATACCTTGGCTGAGTGTAAGACAAAGACCAGAGGTTTGTGTGATGTGAAGCAATTTAGAGTTTCCTGCCCAGTGAACATGAGTCACGGCAGGAAGATTGGGGAGATCAAATGGTCATTGAATAGATTATTAAAACTGACAATACTCATGTTGGTCCGTGATTAGTGTCAGGATGGGAAATGGGAATGGGATAAGATTACCAAAAAGGGAAAGATTGCCCACTGCCTCAGTCGGAGACCTGGAACAGCAAGGATCTTGACACGATGAAGGGAGCGACTGAGTCCCATTGGCTTGTTAACATTGGCAACATCCATGGGAGGGGGGCAGAATGATTGGCCCAGGACCTGCTCTTTGCTACAGTCTCCTGGGCTGAATTTGCACAGAGCTTTTATTCCAATTCCAGGTCGATTCAGTCCCTGCCGTCTCCACTGAATGTGTTTTCCATTTTGATTTTGTCTGATTTAAATTTTCCCTCTGCAACAAGCAAGCATGATTGATCCAGAGTGACCCTATCTTTTCTCCGCAATATCCTAGAATGGATAAAGGTAAAGGTATCCCCTGTGCAAGCACCGAGTCATGTCTGACCCTTTGGGGTGATGCCTCTAGCGTTTTCATGGCAGACTCAATACAGGTTGGTTTGCCAGTGCCTTCCCCAGTCATGACCGTTTACCCCCCAGCAAGCTGGGTACTCATTTTACCGACCTCGGAAGGATGGAAGGCTGAGTCAACCTTGAGCCGGCTGCTGGGATTGAACTCCCAGCCTTATGGGCAAAGCTTTCAGACGGCTGCCTTACCACTCTGCGCCACAAGAGGCTCTTTTCCTAGAATGGATATAACCCTCAATATTTGAAAAATCGGCACGAGAAAGCATGCAGCTCTCCACTTGTTCCAAACTTGCTGCTGAGCCTCCATTGTAGAGAAGCCCTGATTGGCCAAGGCTTCCTCGTTCCCAGGCTGTAAGCTTGCCTTAAAGGGGAAGCCTTAACTTCTCTCGGCAGAAACTCCAGAAGCCCTAACTTCTCTCAGTAGAGATTTGTCTCTTGTTTTTTTCTCCCTCCTCTGCTGTCTCCAATCCTCTTCTTCTCCTCCCCCCCCATTCAAGAAAAGAAAGAAAAAGGTTCCTGCTGCACTTGGCCCCTCCTTCTGACCATGTGCAGAATATTTTTTCTGTTTCAATGGGGAGGGGGGGGGATAGAGGAAGATCCAAGTTCAAATAGATCTGAATTTAGCAGGATCCACAATGGAATAAACAAAGTAAGTGCAGAATCAGCCATGGTTTCCCCTGGAAGGGGTGGCATCAGGCCATGAGAAGAACAATTGCAGGGTTTGGCTGTGCGTGGCCATGCCTGGGCCAGATTCCTGGCGTGAACACTGACCTTCTGAGTACCTCCCTAGTCCTGATGCAGTTGCAGAGAGGAGCTGCTAGGCAGATGCTGTCTGGGAACTTTGGGGTGGAAAGGCACCTTTAATATGGAGGGGTCCTCTTGGCCTTACAGACTGAAGCTGGCAATGCTAATATCAAAGAGGGTTTCTGTTAGGTGTGTCACAAGCTTTATGGCAAAAAGGTTGGACTGTGTTTGACCGCCGTTGACACAAGTTGACATTTTGTGCTGGACACCTGTCTGAGATGGACCAGTGCATGCTGACCCCATCCCTGCACTCTATGTTAGAGCTACCTTCAGTTGGGATCACATGGAAGGACTCTTTCCTTTCCCCTCTGAAGGCAGTTCCTTTTGTGGGTGGCCGAAGAACTGTAGCTATTTATCCTGCCTCCTTTCCAACCTGTCAGCTTGATGGATTTGGGGCTGGTAAACAACTGTGCACGAACCTCTCCTTGTTTGAATATCTAACTTTTAAGTTCAGATGTGAAAACTACATATCCCCCCCCCACAAACACACACACACACTTGTTTCCAGCTCTTCTCTTCTCGACCCCCGCCCTCCCTTCTCCCTCCCCCATCTCCTTGTGCCCATCAACATGCCCCGAGTTTTCTACCATTAGCCAAGTCCCCATCCCAGCCAAGCATATTGCCTCCTTTATTAATAATAAAGATATAAGAAATTAAAGTAATACATCATTAGGGGCCCATAGCTCTGATGGAATACAGCTATGATGTGTCATCGGGGAAGCTGAGAGTCGGCATCAGAATCCCAGGGAGACAGACCCGTCCATTATGCAAAGATATAAATCTCCGCGCTGGGCCCCTGTGCGCGGTTGGGGTGTCGCTTGAAAAGCAAGGAGGAAACTCAAGGTACCAAGGGGGGAGTCACTCAGGCAGAAAAGAGAATGCTGCAGAATCAAGTCACTTCTGCAGCAACGCGGCCCTCTGGGTAAAGTGCGCGGCTGTACAGCTTGGAATTGTCTTGCTTCTCAAAGAACCTGAAGGCATGATTAAATGAAATGAAAGCCGACTCCGCTGCTATAAGAAGAGACGTGTTCTTCTGGCAAACCTGAGGATGACTCAAAGATCCCCAATTTCCCACTCCCTTCTTGGGGGAATCTTGATGATGTGGTTCCCTAAATAAGGAAAACCCTTTTGTGATTATGAGATCTGCTGGGGGGGGGGTGCTTATCATGGCAGGCTTGTCAGCTCTGTGCTGGGAAATTCCTGGAGATTTGGGGAAGGGGAACCTGGGAACAATGGAGTTTGGGGAAGGGAGGGACCTCAGATGGGTAATATGCCATAGAGTCTACCTATGGCCAATTTTCTCCAGGACAAATCTGGCGATGAGTCAGAATTCTGGGAGATCTCCAGGCTCCCCCTGGGGGTTAGCAACTCAAGGTGCCATCCTAAGCCAAGTTACACCCTTCAGAGAACTTTGAAGTCAATGCACAAATAGTTGTGCCATGAAGACAAATGTACAAGGAATGTGCTTGTTCGCAACAGTACTACTTTGGAAATGGGGAAACATGATGCGTAGCCGATTCCAATGGGTATGCAATGCAAAACTCATATGTGTAATTCTAAAAATCAAATAAACATGTATGTTTTTTAGAACAGGCATATGCCCTCTACAGCAAGAATTTGGGCTGCGTCATGTGATTTAGTTTTGTGGGTAAGTGTCTCACCTGTGTGATATCAATGGCAGAAAAGTGGAAATGTCCAGGTTTACATTGGGTTCACTTATTAATAGCTAGTGTGATGGTCTCAGAGTAACACCTGGGAATCCCAGATTCAAATCCCCAGTCTGCCATGAAAGCCTAACCTACCACACAGGGTTGTTGTATGGATAAAAGAGACAATATTGTAAGCAGATTTGAGTTTCCATGGGGGAGGAAACTGGGGTATAAACATCCTTATCCATTGTTGTCCCTCTATATATTTATGAAACAGCCTAGGGGGTGGAACGTGTCCAGCTGTCCAAGTTGGAATAGGGCCAATCAGAGTACAGCCAGCTTTGCCCTGATTGGCCCTGCCCCTGCAGCTCCCGCCCTCTGTCCCTGGACTCTAGCCTCTTTACTCTCAGATGCCTCAGTGCCTGGAGCCAGCAGCAGGTAAGGGGAGAGGCCCTGGGCAAAGGGTCTTGGTGGAGAGCTCTTGGCCTGCTAGGCTGGGCCTGCTGACAAGGGCCTCCAGGCCTGCTGATTGCTCGTTAAGGACTGCTAAGGAGCTCTGTCATGCCCCTGCTAACAAGCTGCCCAGCCCCCACCCACCCCACTTGATCTGGCTGCGAGCTGCCGCCCAAGGCCACCTTAAGTTGCCTGGATGGGAGCCAGGGGAGGGGACCCTTTCAAGGCCCGTTCTTAGGAACGGGCTTTGAAGCTAGTCTAAAATAAATAACCCTACACAAAAATGAATCCTGACATGAAAACCAGGGACAGAAGGCTTCTTTCCAGTAAGCAAAACTGAATCTGAATCTTAACCATCACTTTGCCACCTTGAATCCAAACTGGAACCAACAGTCTTGAAACCAAATCTGGTCTGAGCCCCACTCAGGAATCAAAAGGGTTGCAGAAGATAAGTCTTTGAAGGATCCTAGTGTACATTCTGGGGTTTGTTGAGAAGGCCTCTGGATACCAGGCAACCTTTCAAACATGTAATAATAAATATTTCATAATTATGATATTTATAAAGCATCTCGAAAGCTGGGCACTGTCCAATGGATTGAATAAAACAAACAAACTAGAACCTGTAGACAGGATTGCATTCTAACAAAAATGGTCAAAGTGCCCTGACATGCAGATTTACACCAGTCAAAACCTATTGAAATCAATGGACTTGAACTGATGTAACTCTGCATAAAATTGCACTGTTAACATGAGAATGATGATGTCAAGTCTGCATAAAAGTCTGCGACCCTGGCCCAGGAAAGGTCAAGTTTCTTTTATGGTGTCTCCACACTTTGGTTGAAATTGTGGTCCTCCTTTTTTTTCTTCCAAACGACATGAACAAAAGTCAGATGAAATTTTGCCAAAAGTTACAACCTCATCCATCTCTGAGCAGTGGAGGCATTTAAATGCTGCAAGACGAGCAAACAGTTAGAGGGGATTTGATCTCCCCCACACACACAAACACCAAAATAGCAGGTGTGATTAAAATGATTCTGAAAATGAGCATTGTAGATCCCTAAAGAGACTAAAAACAGCTCCAAGTGGACCAAGCAATGACCATACCACTCTTCTTAAGGTAATGCCTAGGGGTAGTCAACCTGTGATCCTCCAGACTACAAATCCCATGAGCCCCTGCCAGCGTTTTCTGGCAGGGGCTCATGGGAATTGTAGTCCATGAACATCTAGAGGGCCACAGGTTGAATACCCTGTACAAGTACTGAAGTCTCTGAATAGAGAAATGAGAGTGATTTTTTGTTATTTGGGGACTGTTTTTTTATTGTAAATAATTAATTTTAAATGTTGGAGTTTACTGTAAGAAACTGAGCCCTCAGAGAACGGCGGCATATAATCCAATAAACAAACAAACAAACAAATAATATAGAGGAATTTGGGAATCTGCTACTCAATCCAACAATGCAATCCTAAACTGAGTTAAAATGTTATGAGTCCATTACAGAACAATTCAGATCAATTTAACTGTGTTCAGGACTGGAACATAAATATGTAATGTTTTATTACTTAGGTGGGATAAGTTTTTGGCCCTTGCTCTTCTAAACTGCCCCACTCATCAGCTGTTTAGGGGGCATTCTATTGAAATGGGTCCCAGCCAGTCCAACTGGTTCAGGAATAAATGTTTAGGGTTGCCAACTCTGGCTTGGAAAATTCTTGGAGATTTGGGGGTGGAGCCTAGGAGGGGAAGAATTTAGAAAGTGGGGAGAGCTCAGGAGAGATGTGATGCTATAGTGGCCACCCTTAGAAGCTGACTTTTTCTCCAGGAAAACTGATCTCTATAGTCTGGAGAGGAGTTTTAATTCCAGGAGAACTCCAGGCCCTGCCTGGAGGGTTAATATACCAGCAAAAACAAAATGTGGTGCAGGGCTAAATGGATGAAAGTGTAATGTACATGTGGTTCGCAAATTAAGTGCCAACAATTTAATACTCTATATTTTCATTTTGCAGTTCTTCTGAGTGAATTAAAGTCCTCAAGTAAGCTGTGAGTCTGCAGATCAGTTTTAAATCCAGGAGAACTCCAGGCCCTTCCTAGAAGGTGGCAACACTATGTGTCAAGAGCCCTGACTGTTGTTGTCACAGTGAATACAGTTTAGCAGTTGCAGTTACCGTCATTCGATTATCCATTCTGCACCCCATGAAAAAGGAGCATTCTTTGAAAAATGAGGCAATTCTTTTCTATGATGCTGCTTTTGTTTTCCACTATCCTTGAGAATGGTATTATTTATTACTACTTATTAAAAACACTGCTGCCCCACGCATCCATCCTTAGGTAGATCCCCAGGGCATGTTACAACAGCCTTATACAATATAAATATATAACTCCCATAAAACTCAGAGCATATGATACAAAAGGCTACACTATATACAGAATGACAACTAGCTAACAAGCTGCGAAAGAGACCAAGACTTGACAAGTGAGGCAACCGCTCAAAATATAATTTCAATCCTCACAGTCACCAGGAAGGACAGAATTAGCCAACAGCAACTGCAGGGTTTATCAGGGCCAAGTTTATAAGAGGTCCAGAATCTCCAGCATGGGGAGAAAGGCAAGCATAGGTTTGATTGCCTTTCCTTTCAGGGCATCTGTGGATGTCTCATTTAATAGTTCAGTCAGCTGCCTGGACTAGACAGGGAATTCTGATGGAGAAACATCAGGACAAAGGAAGCTGCAAAATGAGTCTGGGGGCTAGGAGGAAATGGTGGATTTGGGGCACTAGGGGACGCTTGTAGCCCCATGTATTTCTTCACTCTGGACCCACCTGGGGGAGGAGATTGGGAAGGGATAGAGAAAAGCAGCAGCAAAAATAACTTCCATTTCTCTTTGGTATCTCCTAGCCTCAGGGGCTCAAAGCAGAAGATGGAAGCTACCATTTTCACCCATGGTCTGGACCAGTTGATATCCACTTATTTTCACCCCAGAAGCACAAAAGACCCCTTCTCTCCATCACAAGTGGTGGGCACATAGAGGTTAAAGCCAGTTTCTTCTTTTTTCACTTAAGTTGGTTTCTATAAGGTATCAAAGCTTTTCTCTGCCTTAAAGGTAAAGGTAAAGGTATCCCCTGTGCAAGCACCGAGTCATGTCTGACCCTTGGGGTGACGCCCTCTAGCGTTTTCATGGCAGACTCAATACGGCGTGGTTTGCCAGTGCCTTCCCCAGTCATTACCGTTTACCCCCCAGCAAGCTGGGTACTCATTTTACCGACCTCGGAAGGATGGAAGGCTGAGTCGACCTTGAGCCGGCTGCTGGGATTGAACTCCCAACCTCATGGGCAAAGCTTTCAGACAGCTGCCTTACCACTCTGCGCCACAAGAGGCTCATTCTCTGCCTTAAGGAGTGTGAAAACAGCTTACAGTCACCTTCCCATCTTCTCGCCACAAGAGACACCCTATGAGGGAGGTGAGGCTGAGAGAACCCTGAGAGAACTGAAACTGGCCCAAGGTCACAGACCAGGCTTCATGTAGAAGAGAAGTGGGGCATCAAACCCGGCTCTTCAGATTAGAGTCCACCACTCTTAACCACTCCACCAAGCTGGCTCCACGATCATTCACCCTGATCTGTCCTCCACTCCGCATCTTTGCTTTCTTTCTTCTATGGCCATTGCTTACAAGGGATCCAGCACTGGGGGAGGAGGATTGTGGGCCATAGCCATTGCCGAAGGCTATAGCCAGAGCACATGCTGTACTACTGTCCCCGCGTGAGACCTGGGGGACAATTTGTGCATCAACCTTGTCACCGAGATGACATCTGTTTGGTAACAGTCTGAAGAGAAAGTGCAGCTGGTTTGGAGGGCTGGCTGTACTGTTTTCAGGGAAGGGAGAAACCATTCGTCTCCAATATATGCAAATTTAAACTGGCCCATTCTTTACCAAGCTGTTCCTCTTCCTTAAAAAAAAAAAAAAAACTCATGCCAGAAATATGTTACACAAATCTAGTTGGGTCAGCTTAAACAGCTCCAGCGTGCATTTGTGCTTCTGAATTTTCTCCCCTCCCCCCAAGCTATTTTGTTTGTACATTTCAAACTGTGACAGATTACACTATGGGGGACGCCTGCAATTTTGTTAAACGCCCCTTGACATAAATAACAATTAACAGCCATGTTTGGGCTGGAAGGCGTTTGTTGCTAGTGGTTGTTTGGAAAACCTTATTTGAAGGGGGAGTGGAGCATTCCACACACACACAGGGAGAGCTTCTAGTTTGTTTCCACACTGGAATAAAAGGAGGAGGAGAACAACAAGAAGAAGAAGAGTTGGTTCTTATATGCCACTTTTCTATAACCAAAGGAGTCTCAAAGTGGCTTACAATCGCCTTCCCTTTCCTCTCCCCACAAGACCGTTTACACACAGGAGGTTTCATGCTGGGCTGCAGGCTGAAGTTTTAGTCGTGGCAGGTTGCCCCACCTCTTCCTGCACCCACATGGGGGAGCATTTGGCCTGGTGCACCTCATCCGCCCCTGATTTGTCCTCCTGCATGGGAGCTGGGGGGCAGTGAAGTTCCCAGTGCATAAATGGCCCAACAGACACCCAGTGAGGTAGGTGAGGCTGAGAGAGCCCTGATATTACTGCTCAGTCAGAATAGAAGAAGAAGAGTTGGTTCTTATATGCTGCTTTTCTCTACCCAGTCTCAAAAGCGGCTTACATTCGCCTTCCCTTTCCTCTCCCCACAACAGACACCCTGTGAGGTGGGTGAGGCTGAGAGTACCCAGATATTCCTGCATGACTCCGGGGAATGGTAAAGGACAGGAAGACCTGGAGGATCATTGTCCATGGGTTGCAATGGGTTAGACACGACTTCACACCTAACAACAACAACAGCATGTGACAACTTAGCTTGGAGCTAGACTACCTGAATGTGCTTTCCTTGAGGACAGCACTGAGTGTTCAGCGCCTACAATGGCTGCCTATTTCTTTCTGAGTTCTCTTTAGGGTACTGGTGGTGCTCTATGAACTGTGCCAGATTTGGGGGTCTGTTTCACCTCAGTAAAGAAAAGCCTTTGTGCTTTTCATCTCTGGGTAGCCAGTATAACCAACCGAGGAGTTGTCAGTCAGCTTGGATATTGCTGAAGTCTCTCTTCCAAGCAAGCTTGCAGCTTGAGAGTTCTGGGTTCTTCTGTATTGGATATTGTCCGACCTGGGTAGATTCTGCACACAATAGATAATGCTCTTTCAATGCACTTTAGGAGTAGATTTTCCTGTTCCGCATAGGAAAATATACATTGAAAGTGCAATATCCTATGTGTGCAGACTCTGCCCTTGGTTGGAGTGCCCATTGTGGTTTTTTGCTGAGAAGTCAGGTTTGAGCAGTTGCTGACACCCAGGGGGAATCTAGTGCAGTTGTGCTATTTGTGGGCTACTAAGATTGTTTGGAAACCTCAGTTGTTTCTGAATGTAAGAGAGAGGCAGAGGTAAAGTCACCAACACTGTCTCTGCAAATGCCAGAGAAGGGTGGAGTTTGGACAGGACCTGAAGTCACTCCCAGATGATGATCTAGGAAGTTCCTCTACTCTATGGTAAAAATTAGTGGGACATGGGGAAGTTCCTAGAGTGTCCCTCTGGGAGCCACTTTCTAGCCCTTTTTTCTTGAAGGTCAAGGACTAAGGTTGAAGGTGGGAGTTTACCAACCAAAGGCAGGCAAATGGCAAGCTTAGGCAAAGAGATTCTGCCCAACACTAGCCTGTAGGTTTAACAAAAGTGGTGTGAGACGTTTAATTCAAAACCTTCTCCTGGAGCTTTATTCCCGGTATTTAAAAGTAATCTGTATCTAATTTAGGAGGCCTTTTTGATTTATAATTCTGCTTCAATTGCAGTCTTGGGTTTATCGTAGAGGATGGAACTAGCAGCTGTGAGGGGGAAAAACAAAGATGGAGTCTGGATAAATTCAAATTAAGAATGACATTTTTAAAAAGCCGTCCCGCTTATGCATTGTCAGCATAGAGGGAATAAATTAGGACTCAGAGAAGGGAAAAGGTCTTGCCTGAAGTTCTGGCAAGACACAACCTGCTGAATGCAGAAGGCTAGCAGGACTCTGAGGCCCGTTTCTCCAAAGTCCTCAAGTGTTAGATCACAAACAGCACTGGGGCAGTTTTATAGAAGGCTAATGAAACATGCCCTCAGGCAAATCTCCCAGTGGCCGTGGATCTCTTTCTGTGGGTTGAGACCCCAAAGAAGGATTCAGTTCTCTCACAGGTGGGCTGTGAGTTGGGAGGTAGAAGGAAGAACGTGGTGAACTGATGAGAAAGGAGAGCATCAGTGACCAATCACACTTTAATGCATAAAATAAGGCTGAAATACAGCCTGTTGCACAGAAATGCTCTAGGTCAGGGGAGGGGCTCATTGCTCCCTTGCACTTAACACTGACCGGTCGAGCCTTCGTGGGCCCTTCTGAGACAGTGAGCATTGGCAGGAAACAGGATCTTTTGGATTGGTCAAACAAAATGGCCGAACGGCAGCAGCAAAATTTACATATCTGATGCACGACAGACTCCACGGCTGCAAGAAAAGCAAGGAGCAGAACTGAGGAAGGAACCAAGTGGAGCGAAAAGAATTTAATGTTTTTGTTTTGCTCTAGCCACAACCTTTCTCAACTTTTGTACTGTGGATAAACCCCTGAAACATTCTTTGGGCTTCAAGAAACCTCAGAATTGGGGCAATCGTGCATAATATGTTTGGGAAGCATAACTGTTTACACCCCCCTCCTCTTTCCAGCCCCTCCAAGCCCATCATTGGCCATTTTGGGGAGGGGGTTAGACATGACCATATATGGATAAACGTTTAACAAATTTTAAATATGTATTAAAATTAATTAACCCCCACCCATTCACAAAACCCTGGTTGAGAAAGCCTGACCTAGTATCTGCCAGGGTTGTGAACCTTCTGATTAGGTTTCCCTCCATGTCTGTTATTTTTGTCCCCAAATTCTCTTACTGTTCTTGTGTGCACCACTTAACAGGTTTTAAATGTATGTTGTCGATGCTTTCCATTTTTAAACTCAACTTTGCTAAATAAACATTGAAATCCTAAAAGCCCTGGGGAAAATGGGATTTCTTCCTGAGCAGCCCTGCTTAGAGTTGCTCCTTTAGTCACCAGAGCTTTAATTCCACCCCACATCTAATGCCACCCTCCTCTGTCTACTCATCATGGGCTGTCTGGGTCCTATAAGAAGCATGTAAGATTAGAAGCCAGTCCTCCTTTCCGGATGATTTTCCTGTATTCCAACATCTCAGTGCTTGTGTATGTGTGCGACTACAGAGGTTGAAGATCTTATTCATTATACTTTAGTCTGCCCACTTTACGTTGAACCATGAATAAGTTCTTGCTGAGAATAATTCCTAACATCCCTACTATGTCAGAATACAATAAATTGATTTCTCTGCTTTCTGATATTGATCCTTATGTTTTTAACAGAGCAGCTCTCTAAGCCCGGGCTCCTAAGAAGGCTAAAGCAAAAGCAGTTACAAGGAAAGTCCGTGGGTCTGAATTTGGGAAATACAGGCAGGGTTCTATTTGTGTATAAGATTATAAAGGAAAGTCTTTTCAGGAGCCAAGAGAAAAACCTATTTCTATCCAGGGGCAGCGGGGTCTTGCCTTTCATGCCCTTAATGGTGCAGCAGACCATCAGACATGGTGATATCAGTGGGATTTCCAAAAACAAGTGTTCAGTGGGGACTTCAGGTTGATTTCAATGGGGTGGGGGGAATTGAAATACAGAGCATGCTTCCCCCCATCAGATGGGCAGGTAGTTGTGAGTTCCCTACACTGACCTAGATGGGCCTAGAGGCCCCTTCCAACTCCATGATTCTATGATTCAATGACACCCATGCAAAAACTACCAGCATTCAGGCACTCAACCAAACTGGAGCACAAAAAGGACATGAAGGAGGAGAGGAGACCAGTAAAAGGATGACAAAGTGGGTGGTGGAGGGGGGGGGGCTGGAAGCCATGGGCTGGAGCCAGTGCCAGGGAACAAGGCAGAACTGGCAACCAGGGGAAGGGCAATGGGAGATTAGAAACTCATCCTGGCTTTAACATGACTGCCGTGGACCTTCTGAAGCACCAGGAAGGGGTGTGTGTTGGGGGGGGGGGGGCGGGGTGAGAGAAATACTCTTGATGTTTTATATCTAGGGTGGCCGATAATGCCATTTGCTTTTTAGCATCGTAAGAAGATTAAAGTGACTTGCTCGGGGAGATTTATGCCCCCACCAGCACCTTCATAATTCTTGTAAGTAAAGGCATGTCAGATGGAACAAAAACCTTCTATTATCCACTGGGCTCAGCTTGTGGGGCCAAATGGCATTTTAAACAGCTTGGAACATCAGCAAGGCACCGCTGTATTATTTGCAGCCGAGTACAATTTAATTGCTCACCTTCCAGGCCAGTAAAAGTTTGTAAGGCAGCACTTGGTTTACCCAGCTGCTCCGATAACGGGCACGCCAGTTGAGTCACTCGGGCATCTGGTTATCAACTGCAGGCTGGACAATTCCAGGAGATCTGGGGCAGAGTCTATGGAGAGCAGGGTTTGGGATGGGGAGGCATGTCAGGTGCCAGCTCAGTGACTCAGCAAAGGTGTTATACCCCACTTTTTCACTACCCGGAGAAGTAGAGAAGTATCCGCCTTCCCTCCCTCTCCCCAGAGAAGTCACAAAGTGGCTTACAATTGCCTTCCCTCCCTTTGCCCACAACAGACACCATGTGAGGCAGGCGGGGCTGAGAGAGCTCTAACTGAACTGCCTTGTGAGAACAGCCTTAACAGGACTGTGACTAGCCCAAGGTCACCCAGCTGGCTGCATATGAAGGAGTGGGGAAATCAAACTCGGCTTTCCAGATTGGAAGCTGAACCCCACATGAAAGCTGAAGTCTTACTGGTCTGTAACACTATTTTTTTAAGCTGTTTGATGCTGCCTGTAATTTCGGCCAGAAATTGCACCCATGGAGGGGGGGGGGATTTTTTTTTTTATACTTGAAGATATTTGTGGCTACTTGAAAATATTTGTGGCTACTGGTGTTTTCGGGTGTAAACAATTAAGCACCAGCTCCTATGCCAGCAAAGAAGGTCTTGAGACATCGAATGAACAAATATTCATGACAACTGGTGTTTTTGGGTTTTTAAAAAAACAGTTTTTAAAGGGAAAGGGGCTTTTCGTGAGCATGAGCAAAACATTTCATTGGCTGTTCTGTTTGATTGATGGCCGGGGGCAGGAAGAAGCACGGAAAAATATCGCCTCCTTTGTTGCAATTCCGGCGAGACCAGAAACTTGTGGGTAACAAAAACAGTGCTAGTGGGAGAGTCCTTTTTGTGGTAGGAACGGCTGTGTGCGTTATCAAGACCTGCCACTATTAATTCTAGTGCTTTACAATAGCGCTTACATTTGGCTACATAGGCGGTTGTGTGGAATGGACTGTTCATGATTGTATATAAATTGGTTATAAATGGTGTATAAATTGGCGGGCACCTTCAGGAGGAGCACAACACTGGCAGTGCCCCCTAACCCCCCCCCGCCAAGCTTCTCACCATGCTGTGACCCCTGTGAAAGGGTAATTCAACCCCCAAAGGGGTCCTGGAACCCCAGGCTGAGAACCACTGGTCTAAGAACTGGGAGAAGAAAGCTAGCCTGGGTTCTGATGGACTCAACGCCTGGCCTATGACCTGCCTCTAATGCAAAGGATGGCAACATAGAGAGTGCTTGAACTTTGACTGTGTGCTACCTAATGCAGATTTTGAGTGTGTTCGGTAGTTAAGAGAGATTTTTCTTATTTTCTTTGCTGTATGGGCTTAGAGTGGTGTGTTGCCTAGAGATGAAACTATTTCTGAATATTATTTGAATAAACTCTCTATATTTTACAAGGATTGTTTCCTTGTGCGCATTAGCTCTGGAACCCAAGGGGTTCAGGCAAGAAAGCCTCGGCACTATTGTATCAAGATTTGTTTTTCTAGGGTGTTTTATCATCATGCGGGAGTAGAGGGGCATACTGGTCAAGTGCTGCGCTCAAAGAATCTCCATGCAATCAGACGTACAATCACATGAAAGGTTATTGTTCCATGGGGGTTCTTTTATTGCCCACACATTTATCCGGAACATGAGGAAACAAGAGGAAGCAGGCAAATTGTCTGAAGCATAATTGCTGCTTTGGAGTGTAGACAATAGCTTCCTGAGATGCTTTCTCTCCCCAAATCCCACCTTCCACAGGCTCAACCCTCAAATATCCAGGGATTTCCCAGTTTTGAGTTGGCAACCCTGCCTTAATCTTTTTGTGCAACCCTTAAGGAAGAGGAAGAGAAGAGTTGGTTTTTGCGTCTTACTATTCACTACCCAAAGGAGTCTCAAAGTGGCTTACAATCACCTTCCCTTCCTTTCCCCACAGCAGACACTCTATGAGGTAGATGGGGCTGAGAGAGCTCTGAGAGAACTACTCTGCAAGAACAGCTCTACCAGGATTGTGACTGGCCCAAGGTCACCCAGCTGGCTGCATGTGGAAGAAGAGCAAAATCAAATCCAGCTCTCCAGATTAGAGGCTGCCATTCTTAACCACTATACCAAGCTGGCACCAATAGAGTTTCCAGAATGGTCTTCTGGAGGCGCGTGGTGAAAAGGAACCATGGATGTTTAATTTTCTTTGTTAGCCACTTCACATGTTCTCAGCCTAACTTATCAGTAAAAAGCGGGGCACACTGCAGTCCTTCAGGGGTCCTTTCAAAGGGCCATATCAGGCTGGGCAAATTGTGCTGGGGGGAAAGTTCAAGGTCCCTCCCCCCGTCCCATTGTTACAGGGAATTAAATTCCAAGCACGGAACCCCTTCAACACATCTGTCAATGGACCCCACAAGGAACCCAAGAGGGGCAGGAGGACCTTATGACCCAAGAACTCTCTCCTGGGGAAGATACAAGTTTATTGGAGAAGGGCAAAGAAAGAAAAGCCCTGATGTACAGACAGATAAATAGAGGATAAATCTGTACTTATCTGGGCATGTTGGTTCCCATCTGTTCTTTTTGTTCAGAATAAGCAACCAGCATGGGATATATTTTTAAAAAATTCTTCTGCAGGTACTTATCGAGATTGCTTCCTTTCTTTTGCATGCCCCAAGCTTTCTATGTTAATTTGCACCCCCACCACCACCCACGAGAGATGGGATAGCCATTGTCATTCTGTCCCCATCACTTGAATGCAACATGTCAGGTGCCGTGAAAGATTTGCCAGGGCCAATGGGGCAAAGCAGAGAGGACAAAAGCCAGGGCAGGGAATCAGTGGGAACCACCAAATGGAAATTACACCCTTCCTGATTGTTTTACTTGCTGTTCTAATTTATGTAAAAGCTCCAGCCTTATATTACGGACGCCAAATCTTTTCTACATCTTGGTTTTGTGTTCCGCTTAGAAAGCATTGGACGAGGGAGATCCATTATTAACAAGCCGGGTTTCCTATGCATTCTGCCATAATTTAGCAAAGTGGCCCTTTTTGGTGAAAGTACTCTTCTTTATGAGGCAACTCTGTAGGTGATTCATTACAAAATTGCCTGCCATGCACCTTCCGTGATTCGAAAGCTTTTTGGTAGCCACTGTGTACGAAGTCAGAAAGGAAGCAAAAAAAATCAGAATGGAAAGGAGCGGTGAAATAGAACCGGCATCCAATGGGAACGCAAAATGAGAAAGAAGGCAGCATCGTGGGAAATCTGTAACTGTCATGTTAAAAAGTGACATTTCACTGAGCCGTCGCCAGGCAGGATATTCTGAGCATCTCAATGAGACAAATTCGTTGTGGGCGAAAAGTGGAACTGCAGACTACGAGGTGCTGGGATGCAAAGCGGAAGGCAGCAGTGATGACTCTCAGGTGCGTGGGGGCGGGGGGGAAGGTGGGAAGGTGCTAAGCAAAATGATTGGCACCTGGGCCAGCAAATCAGCATGGACAGCCCATCTTTAGTGATGGGCTCACTTGGTGCCAGTTCTCAGTTTGGCAAGGTACTTTTTCCAACCCTATCTTGTAGCTAGCCCTAGGCAGGGCTTGGAATGTGAACCTCAGGTATGCAAATACTGAACTAGTGCTATTGCTTTTTAAAAGCTTTGGGCACCCCAGTTGAAGAGGGATGTAGACAAACTGCAGTATGTCCAGAGGAGGGCAACAAATATGGTGAGGGGTTTGGAGATCAAGACGTATGAAGAAAGGTTGGGGAAACTTGGTTAGCCGGGAGAGGAGACGACTGAGAGCGGATCTGATAACCATCTTCAGGTATTTAAAAGGGTGTCATATAGAGGGTGGAGCAGAATTGTTCTCTCTTGCCCCGGAGGGACAGACCAGAACCAACGGGATGAAATTAATTCAAAAGAAATTCCGTCTAAACATCCGGAAAAAGTTTCTGACAGTCAGTGTGGTTTCTCAGTGGAACAGTCTTCCTTGGGAAGTGGTGGGTTCTCCATCTTTGGAAATTTTTAAACAGAGGCAGGATTCTGTGAAGATTCAAGGGGGTGGCAGGTTGCAGTGGATAAGCAATAAGGTTGTGAGTGTCCTGCATAGTGCGGGGGGTTGGACTAGATGACCCAGGAAGTCCTTTCCAACTCTATGATTCTATGATTCTATGAAAATTATTATTATTGTTCCAGTCCTGCTATATCTGATGACTTCCAGGACTCATGGAGGATTCCAGGATCCACGGGGGATTCCTCCTCCTGAGGTGCCTTTTTCTCATCTGCCAGTGGGCTGCATAGTTCAAGGACTATATCGCAGCATGTCCTGGCCCCTCACTTTTATTTCTAGGTCCTTCCCAGCCTAGAACCCACATATCTAAAGGTCTACCATTGTGCATGCAGACTTGCTGAGAACCAAGCTTGGGGTCTGAGCCAGGATCGTAATTCCGAGCCACTGACTGGTTCGTGCCTAGCATCAAGGTTTGTTGGGATGCTATGGAGCAGTGCTGAGAAATTCCATTTCTCATTTTCGCAACAAGCCTGTCCCCAGCCAAACGTTCCCAATACATTTTTAAAAACCTGCTCCCCCCTGCCGCCTGAGAAAAAGCATTCGGAATGAACCATTCCCCCCTCCCTGACCAATATCCATGTCCAATAGCATCGTTAGGTTATCATTCCATAACCTTCCGCCCATAGGACCAAATATAACAATCGTCAGGGCTTGCTGGGAAGGCTTTTCAATGGGCCATGCAACTCTGCAGCGTGCTCCGGTCGTTATGTGCACTCAGTGCTGTGGCGCGCGTGTCTTGTCTGTAAATATTTGTCTCCTGCTGGATATTAAGTTCTGCAGCACTGGACTTCACTAAACATTCTCATCCAAAGAGCTTTCTGGTCCATAACTGGACTCTGTAGGTCAATCAGATACCAGGACCATAAAAGGGAATGGTTGACGAGGGATTTCCTCAGCGGCTGTTGCAATGCACAGAGGTCAATGTCAAAAAGGAAAGGAAATTTTCAGCCATAATCTATCGGTCCCGGGCAACATTGCAGCTTCTTTGGAAGTGCTAAACTGGATTACAGGCACTGCTGCCTGCTGTCTCCCAAGTCCCTAACAGCCCAACCCCCTGATCCACGACCTGCCTTCTAAAATTGGGAACATGGCCATGTTTCTGATTTTGCGGTGCATAGAATCATAGAGTTGGAAGGTGCTTCCAGGGTCATCTAGTCCAGCCCCCTTCAGAATGCAGGAAATTCACAACTAATAGGTGCAGATGCGTCTTAGTTTAAAACTGTAACCTTCTGGTTTCTACCTACTTCTGTCTGGTGACCCTTCTTGCAGCTGTTTATTTGCCTTGCACCTATTTATCCATCTTTTTCACTTACTAAGGCCAATGGTCACACCGGTTTTTAAAGTATGCTATAGAACAGTATAATGCAAAAAACCAACAAATCTAGGAAGAAGAGTTGGTTTTCATATGCCCCACCCCCCTGTCAGGAGCACAGATCGGGGGCGGATGAGGTGCACTGGGCCAAATGCTCCCCTGTGTGGGTGCAAGAATAGGTGGGGCAACCTGCCACGACTAAAACTCCAGTCTGCAGCCCTGCATGAAACCTCCAGTGCATAAACGGTCCAGGAGTCTCAAAGCGGCTTACAGTTGCCTTCCCTTTCCTCTCCCCACAACAGACACGTTGTGAGGGTGGGTGAGGCTGAGAGAGCCCTGAGATTACAACAGTCGAGAACAATGCCATGAAAACAGGATCATACATACAATAACAATGCCCCCTGTTGGACATTCTTCATATGCTTCTGAATCATACACAGTATAGGGCCCATTCCACACACACTGGATAATGCACTTTCAGTGTGCTTTTGCAGCTGGATTTTACTGTGCAGAACAGGAAAATCTACTTTGAAAGTGCATTGAAAGCACATTATCTAACATGTGCAGAATGGGCCTAGATCTTGCATATTCCAAGATGCTGGACTAGGTGAATCACTGGTCAGAGCAAGCAGGGTTCTTCTTAGGTTCTTAAGATTGTCACATCATGATTGGTACCCAAATGTATGAACTGACACTAGGGCGGCTGAGAGCCCCAAACCAAATATCCTATAAAACTGGACTTTCAGGTTCACCAGAAAAGCCATGAAATTATGTTGGGCAAGCCCATCCTGACAACATTCAAATAAGTTTTGCATTTTCAAATTGCCAGCACTTGATTTTCCATTCCTGTAGGGTGGCATATCTTTTCTTTCCTCTCTGTGCAACATGAGGTGTTGTGTATGTATCTCTTTAAGCTTATATTAAGAGACATTGTTTTCTGTTTGCTTGCTTGTTTCTGTAGGTCTTAGGAGCCAGCCAAGAGCCAGAGAGGAGAGGATGAAACTTTGTGTTTCATGAACTAGAACACTCATATCCACTTTGAGTCCCCAATGAGGAGGATGGTGAGGTACAAATAAATATCTTCAGGGACTGCAGTTGTGAATTCCTAGCTCTGTTTTCATGAGAGAGCCAGTATGTTACATCAGTGAGACTATTGCCCTGGGTCTTGGACTGTCTTGGGTTCAAATCCTGTCAGCTACAAAATTCACTGGTGGACTTTGGACCTATTTACTCTTCCTTGGCCTCACTTACCTCAAAAGGTTGTTGTGATGGGGAAATGATGGCGGGGAGAACAATGTGGCTCTGAATTCACTGAAGGAAGGACAAGACAAAAACTAGCTTTGCAAGGACTTGGTTAACAAGGATGAGGCGGGGAGAGAACTGTTCCAAACCATTCTTATTGCTGCTGAGGCTTATCATTGAAAACTGGCATTGCAACCAGGAGATCCTGAGTTCAAATTCAGCTCTGCTTTAGGGAAGACTAGAAGCCGCACTGAGAAAGCAAGAAGAATAATAAAGGCAGTGGTCCCCAACCTTTTTATCACCAGAGACCGGTCAACACTTGACAATTTTACTGAGGCCGGGGGGGGCGTAGTCTTTTGCTGAGGGAGGCTGCCACTGCCTGAGCCCCTGCTCCGCTTGCTTTTCCACCAGCGCCCCTGACTTCCCGCCACCCACTGGGGGGCGCTGCCAGCAGCAGCTGCGCAGTGCCATGCCAAGGGGGAGCCTCAGCCATGGCGGCCGCTGGAGAGCACCAAAGGTGAGCCGGCGGCAGAGTGGCAGGGCAGCCCCCGAGGCAGCAGCCAGGGAGGAGGACGAGGAGGAGCCGCGGCCCAGTACCGACTGATCAATGGACCGGTACTGGTCTCCGGACTGGGGATTGGGGTCAGCTGATGGAGGGGGCTGAGAAGTTGGTCAAACAATACATACACACCCAAAAATGTTGGGCAGGGGAAAAGCATGCAAAAGAGAAAATAGCAATGAGCGGATATTTAGGGATCACTCCCAGTGCCTAGGAGGTGTTTGGGCAACCCAAAAGCGACATCTTTGCTTTTATTCCTCCCTGAATATTGGTTACATGTTACTCATCTGCTTAAATTCTGCTTTTCTCTTTTTAACAGCTGGCTTCAGCCAGTTCTTTGTGGAAGCCATGCAGTCCCTCCCAAAATGGATCAATTGCTTTACTGAGCCATGCACTACACGGTTGGACAATTTAATTCATTTTTTTTCCAATGAGTTATCCTGAGATACCTCCTTGGTGTTGCAGGCAGCAGCTGACATGTTGTTCTCCGAGTACATGATAATGATACAAAACATCCTATTTTTACATTTGTTTCCAGCAGCTGCCAAAATCGGAGAGATCCTGATATTTATGAAAGCAACCCGAGGAGATGAAATAACTTTATCATCTGTCCTTTTGAAGAGCAAGGGTTTTTTTTTTTTTTTTGTAAGAAATATCTAGACAGTGCCTTCAGACGGCAAAAAGATCCGGCTGCTCCTGTCAAGTTTCGGACACACCAGTGTAGGAATGTTTTCCCCCTCCCCTTTTTTTCAGAAGCAATTCTCTTCCTCTCTTTTTTGATTTTATGGTGTTCACTGAAGGGAAAAGACGCATCATCAGTAATAGGGTCTGCCTGTGATGAAATCTGATTGATGGACTGTACTAAAAGATATTATAATTCAACCAGCGGCTGCAAAAAAAAAAAAGAGGCTGGATATATCAAAAAGGTGCAACAATAAAAAAAAGTAGAAAAGAACATGTGCAGAAAAATGATTATAGCATTTGGCTACATAACTAATCCTTCCATCCACCTTGTACAGAGAGCGGGGAAGACACCGGTGGGATGAAAGGATGCAGACGCTGGGTGCATAGGTGAGTCATGTACCCAAGTCAACCTTGCTTGTGAAAATGAAGTTGAGATTTTATTTTTATTTTTTTTAAGATGGCTATTGTCATCGGAATACAGAAATCCTCCCAGACTGGTGGGAGCCGGTCAAATAACAGTGTCCCACTTTATGCAGGCAGTAGAAGATGGATTACAAGGTCAGGAGAATCCATGAAGCCATCTCAGAATGTCTGGGGCAGGGGTAGTCAAACTGCGGCCCTCCAGATGTCCACGGACTACAATTCCCATGAGTGAATGCTGGCAGGGGCTCATGGGAATTGTAGTCCATTGACATCTGGAGGGCCACAGTCTTGGGCAATGGGGATTTGGAAAGTGAGACAGGGCAGGCTTGACCCCCGAGCCGAGTTGGGGGCCACATCCCCAATGACTCACTTAAGTCTTCCATCCTTCTAGGATGAGAAAATGGCCCAACAGTTCTGTTGACTGCTATTCTCATATCTTGATGAACTGATACCCTGCTGGTGACACAAACATCCTTCCCTGTGCCTTTGTTTCATCCTCATAACAATGCTGTGAGGTAGGCTAGAATTAGGGATGGATTGATTTACAGTTTGGTTTCTATGCCACCCCTATCAGACTCGCTGTATCAGGGCGGTGTACAACAATTGCCAGCAGCAGTTACAGAACAAAAACAATCAATAGTATAAAATTGATTGATTTTATCAATTTTATCAATAATCAGCACCGATTATAGATTGCTCTAGCTGCTTGATGTTACCAGATGAGGATTTAGGGGAGGGAAGGAATGATAACTCCATTGTAGGAAATTCCTGGATATTTAGGATTGGGGAGAGGAGGGAAGGAGAGGGATCAAGAAGGTGGCTGCTTCATTCATTCATTCATTCATTCATTCATTCATTCATTCATTCATTCATTCATTCATTTGACTTAAAGCTCACCACTCCCGTTGCTGGCTTGTGGCAGGTAACAAAATTTCAAACTCCACAATAAAAATAGAGAGTGGATTCTATGGGATTATACCTTGCTGAGGTCCCTCTGCTCGGTAAACCTTGATAAGCCTTGGGAAAGAACCAAATAAGCAGGCCATGAAGATTTCCCTCCAAAGCTGCCATTTCCTCCAGGGGAACTGATCTCTGTGGCCTGGAGATGAGTTGAGATTCTGGGAGTACTGCAGCCTTCACCTGGCTGCAAGTGAGAGCAAGTGATTATCCCATGGTCACCCACTAAGATGCCATGGCTGAGTGGGGATTTGAACCTGATGCTAGTTCAACACAATACTGGACCAGACCAAGCCAGTCCAGGGTTACAGTCTCTGCTCAACTCAGAAGTAATCAGAATGTCCTTGAGCAAATTAATACAGGGTGGCCTGTGTATGCTAGGCAGGACCCCTTGGAGGGAAAATGCAGGGTTCAAATGTGATCTGGCAGGCAGCTTAGACTGCCTTCATTTCTCATTCAGTCGACTTTCTTCTTCCTGCTCTCAGCACAGCCACATGTAGGGGCTGGCAACCAGCAGAAGCCTGGGAGGGGGCGAAGGCACAGTGCCACCAGTGAACAGTCACTCCTGGATAAAACAATATTGTTCCCAGCAATCCCTAGAGCAGAGATGTTGTTTTAGTTTTTTCCCCAGAAATGATTTAACAGTGTCACCCCAATGGTGACTGGAAAAGCCAGTTAGCGCAGTAGACGTTCTCCTGCTCTCAGCAGGAACCTGGCATCCCTACTCCAATTCTGCCCTCTGTTAGTCTTCTACTTCCAGGTCATGCCCCATTCAGTATCGTCCTTCGGCATCTTCTGCTCAGGTTGCTAAACTCCAAGTGAGAATCACCCAAAATTCCAACCGATCTCCAGACTACAGAGATCCTTCCCCTGGAGAAGATGGCTTCTTTGGAGGGTGGACTCTGTGGCTTCCCTCCCCTCCCCTCCCCTCCCCTCCCCAAACCCATCCTCCCCAGAGCTCCACCCTCAAATCTCCAGAAATTTCCCAAACGGAAGTTGGCAACCCTGATAAAGTCCCCTCAGATATCTTCTGTTTATTTATAGGGATTATTAAAAGGTAGCTTTCCCACCAGCTGCTGGACTACAGGCTAGGGTTACCAACTCCGGATTGAGACATTCCTGGAGATTATGGGTGTGGAACCCAGGGAGGACAGGGTTTAGGAGGGGAGAGGCTTTGGCTCATAATGCCAGACATTCTACCATCCAAAGCATCCTTGTTTCCCTGGGGAATTTGATAGTAGTTTGGAAATCAGTAGTAAATCCAGGAAATCTCCACCTGGAGGTTGGCAACCCTACGTTATGGTAGGGTACATCTGGAAGGAGGATCTGGAAGACAACAGACAAAACATGACTCTCCCTCAACAGAATGAAGGCCTTCAGGGAGCAAGGCAGGGGGCGTCTGCCAGACTCCTCCCTGGTATGATGATGGTCCTGCAGCAGCCTATATGTATTCCAATCAAGAGTACGGCTCCAGACTATTTGTTGCACTGAGAATGGCAGCAACCAGTCTAACTTCTGCTCTGCTCTGCTCTCTCTCTCCATGGAGGCTCCTTAGGAGGGCTTGGGTGGCTCTCCCCATGCCTAGTGTAATGGCCTTCCTAGGGTTGCCAGTGCCCCCTGTCCACTGCTGAGGGATGGGGGGAGCGTTGCCAGATCCAGGTTGGGAAACGCCTACAGATCTGGGAATGGAGCCTGGGGAGGACAAGGACCTCCCTTTTCTCCAGGGGAACTGACCTCTGGAGTCTGGAAATGAGCTGTCATTCCAGGGATCCCCAGGTGCCACCTGGAGGCTGGCATCCCCAGGCCTTGCAACTTTGACTCCCTTGTTCTTTTAATGTGACATAAAAAAAAACAGGAACCAGCTATTCATCTCAGAGTCTCTTGTTTCACAGAGACAACTAACACACACACATATACACACACTTTGTCCCATCTGCTTGGCTTGGCAAGGTTATTATTAACTTCATTACTCTCCCTCAACAGGGAACCTCCTTGTAAAATGCTGCAGAAATGGAGAGGCCTATAAAAAAAATATCCAATCCAATGTTTGCCATTTTGGCAAGCAGGCAACCAGCATGGATGAGAGCTATATAGACACCTCTCCTGATTATTTTGCTCTTTTAACCATTTGCCTTGCTTGGCTAGTCAACGACTGATCCATTTTCCCCACATGCTTGTGGAATGGCCTGCTCGGGGAGGTGAGAGGGGCTCTCATACCCCTGTCATTCCACAGCATTTGCAAAACGCCAACGTTCAGGGGGACATTTTGATAAAGGGAATGCGCCCGCAGTCAACCGGAATTGTTCAGGAGAAGACTTAATAAAAGAACAAGGACTGAAGTTTATCGCATGCACTACCTTGTTTTTACTGCCTTGTCTTCTAAGTTTTGTAATCTAGTTTTTGCATTTCTCAGGTGTCGGGTCTTGTACCGGTTTTATTGCATTATTTTCTAACTTGGTAACCCAGCCATCTCTCATTGTTTACTCTATGCCTTGCCCTGTTCCGATGGCATTGTTATTTAATGTTGCAATCTGCCTGGAGTCTTAGCGATAAATAAATAAATACATCTGTGTCATTCCCTCTCCAGTTGCATGTATTGCTTGCTTACATTATTTACACCGTGCCAATCAATGCAGGCTTTCAGATAAGCAATGCAATAGGATTAGGACTGTGGCGATCTAAAAGAGCAGAAATCAGAAAGGCAGAGCTGAAATAAAGCATGACTAATATCATGCTCAATCCCATTATTCTCTTTATGCAGATATTTGCATTTCTTATTATCGTGGCCAAGTGATTCCGATGCAATTCAATCTCAGGTGAATGCAGACAAATCTTAATTGCTGTTCTTTTCCTATCTATCTCTGGAACCTGGGCAATTTCATTATGCTGTATGTTAATTTTTTTCATTCCATGACATTGTATCTGAGGAAGTGTGTGTGCACACAAAAGCTCACACCTTGATTAAAACTTTGTTGGTCTTAAAGGTGCCACTGGACACTAAATTTGTTATGGTCAACCCCCCCGCCCCCCAATCTAGCGCTCATTGTATTCCTGAATGCAATGGGCTTGGCCCCTAGTATAAGAATAACACTCAGAACTTCCATAGCTGTGCTGGAACCCTGAAATCAGGTCATTGTTTTGGAAGAGAGAATGATGCTCTAGCACAGCTAACCCTGCTTTGCATACAGCGTAGTATAAAGGCTCAGGAACAACAAACAAGGTATCAGTGTGGAAACCTCCTGCCTGCATTTGCGGGCGTCATGTGTACTTGCATAACCCTAGCACCAGCTTGCGATCCCCACAGCTGCTCTGAGAGACTTGCTAAAACCAAGGGATCAATCTATCAGAGCAGCTACATCTGCGATGGCTGCAGAGTCACATGGCAAAAGCCACTCAAATAGACCAAGCCCGATGAGAAAAGGCTGAGGGACTTGGGAATGATCAGCCTGGAAAAGAGGAGGTTGAGAGGGGACACAATTGCAGTCTGTACGTATTTGGAAGGTTGTCAGTTGGAGGAAAGCAGGGAGCCTGTCAGAAGCAGAGGTCCCACTTTATGTGTAGAAGAGTACCAGCTAGATATCAGGGAGACTAAATTTCACAGACTAGTTCAGCAGTGAAGTCAGCTGCCTAAGGAGGTGGGGAGCTCCCCCTCACTGATGGCCTTTAAGCTGGACAGATACTTATCACGGATGCTTGAGTCTGATCCTGCGTTGAGCAGGGGGTTGGACTAGATGGCCTGTATGGCCCCTTCCAATTCTAGGGGCCTTTTCGCATGGGGATCTTTGTTGCAAATTGTTTGCGGAATGAAAAATCGCCATTTAAAATAGTGGAATTTGTCGTTATGCATACCTGCCTTTGTAGTGGAATCAGTTGCGTTTTTTAGCGTTTCCCACAGGCTTCCGGTCTCGGCAGAAATCGCTAGAAAGGAAGCGCTATTGCCAAGCTCGTCCCGCCCCTGGCCGTCAAGCAGCCAATGGGCAGCCGTTAGCATGCTCCCAAACAGCCCCTTTCCCTTTAAGAAAGGTTTTTTTTAAAAAAAACAGACCCATAGCAACGAATCTAGGTAGATTCGTTGCAATGGAGAGACCCATCCAGCTGCCTAATGTGAGCTGTCGTTTGATTGTATGATCGTTGGCACGCTGCCTCGAGTGAAAAAAAAAAATCCCCCCCCCCCTCTCACGGGCCCGATTTTCGGCTGAATTAATGTGTAAAAAATAAAAAGACTTTATTTCAGCAAACGGGCTTTTATGTGGTTTGTGCTTAGTGACTAAAGGTGAAGGACTGAAGCCAGGGAAGCCTCTAAACAGAAAGAGGCTCGCTGGTGCGTTTATCCCCGCTCGCTCGGAGAAAAAAAAATGGCGATCGCTTCGCCGGAAGTTTGGAGGACAGGCTCAGGAGGAGGGACTTTGAAGAACCCGCAACAATGGTAACGCACAGGTCTTTAGCGCTAGTGTTGCAGATTGGTTGCAGGAGTGTATCGCTATCCGGAGGGTGAATCCACTTTTCTGGATTCCCCTAAAAGCGCTACAACGAAGCGCTTTTTGCTGATTGGTTTCAGGAGTGTTGCAGATTGTCTGCGACGTCGTGCGTTAAGGCAAATTAGTAGCGTTTTCAATTAGCAACCATTGTGCTATTTTAAAGCCGTGCGAAATGGCCCTAGGTTTCAGTGATTCAAACATGCCATGTTGCTTCCACAATGTGATTTCCTTGTTAGTGTCCCCCCCCCTCTATTTTTTTCAGACCCCTGTGCCTTTCCCAATTTTTTGGCCTTTGCAACACTTTTATATATTAAAAAAACAAAATAAAGCCCAATGATCCAGATGCAGCATTTAAGAGAGAAAATAACCACAGTTGTGATGAACAGGGAGAGCTGCTTGAGAGGCATCTGTTTTTCCAATATAAAAATAAGACATCCTTATCCCAGTTTTTAATGTGCCCATAAAACCTTTAGGATCCGAGAGCTGCTAAGATAAATGCAGTCAGCTTTGCAACAGCAGTGGCCGGGAGTATTCTTTTTTTTTTTTTAAAGAGTGCCTTTTTAATTATTAAAACCAAGAGAGCACCATATTTATCATGGCGGCAGGCTGGTCGCCATCCCAAAAGCCAGCAATGTTTCTTTGCGAGGAGAGCAAGGGTAAATTTCATGCACCACCTTATTGTTCCCAGTGGTTTTGCTGATGGATCACATTCATATCCCACTCTTTCTCACAGGGTTTCAGGGCAGTGCACACAAAGCGATGGTCATTTGTTGCCCCTGAGAGCCCTGCAGTGTAGGTTAGGCTGATTCACATGTTACAAACTCCACGTGGCAAATATGCAGACTGTGCTTCCGAGATTCACAGCTGGGAACTTAAATCCCGGGCTCACATTGGCCCTATGCGAATCAGGGTCGTGGCATGTGGGGTTGGGGCTTCAGCTCCCTGCCCTTATCACACACCATTTCTGCAATCTGAAGCTGTCCTGAGGGGCAGCTGTGGGCTCCACTGGGGAAATTTACACATAGCCCTTCCTAACATGCTCCCAGTGGGGCATATAGCAGCCCTCCTGTACCCCTTCAGGTTTGAAAATTGGCAGGGAAGAGAAAGTGTAAGCCTCTCTCCCTGTGGACAATGGTCCCAATATAAAATAAGGTCCACACATGCCTGGGAATCAGATTCCCTGTACAGAATGCCCCATGTACATCTAATCCTCCACATGTCCACCATGTGTGAATCAACCTCCAGTCTGAACGAAAAGGCTTGACCAAGGTCATCCATTGCCCTGTGTGGTTTAGCAGGGGGTTGAGCCAACTTGTCATTGGTTCAAACTCAACCGTTAATTATTTATTTATTTTATTTAGATTCCAGCTTCCCCCCCCCCCCCCGGTAAGGACCAAAGGGGCTCACATCATTCTCTTCTCCATATTATCCTTGCAACAACCCTGTGAAGGAGGTGTGATGGCCCGAGGGGATGCTGGAGGGGCACAAGCAATGAATTATTCTCTTGTGCTTGAAGTGAGGAAGCCCGGCCTTAGTTTCAGGGCCCTCATTCTCTGTATGTTCACATGCAAACAAACACCACACTTCACCCACCACCTACCCCAAGTCCGGCTGACACCAAAATGGCTAAGGACTTTGTTTACTGGCCTGTCAGCCCTTGGAACTATTTAAAATAAAACCAACCTGAGGTAATTTGTGGTGGTGTTTTTGCCTCGGTAGACGCCCCTTCAGATCTTGTGTGCTCTTTTATAAACCAAGGAGGAATGTGGAGAATTAAAACTCAAAGCCAATACGTTTGTTTTACTGGGAAGGGGAATAAATAGCAGATGCTTGAAACTTTAAAGAGTCATAGCTTTCTGTAATGGCTGACTGTCAAGGCTGCTGCTTCTTACAGCAATCGGTAATTTGTGACAAAGCAGGCAAAGCACTAGCAAACATCAGCTGTTTCTGGAGGAAAGTGAAAGGGACCTTTCCCTTAGGGCAGTGGTTCTCAACCTTCCTAATGCCGCGACCCTTTAATACAGTTCCTCATGTTGTGGTGACCCCCAAGCATGAAATTATGCAAGTTTTCTTTCACAGAAATTAAACCAAAATTGACCAATGGCGTGAAGATCCATTGTTCAGGATGGTATATACAATGTTTTTTTTTCCTAGGGTTTCAGATAGCATTACTTAAAAGAAATTAACTGTTCCTTACTGAATAAACACCGACTGGCTGGTGTGAACTTTTCAGTTATTGCTTTACTATTTAATGGTTTGCTTACCTACCTATCCCCCAACTTTCTTTGCATTCTAACCAAGGCAGCCTATGAAGACTCCTGTGAGTAAGGGACCACTCGGAAACAGAGGTTTGAGTCCCATGGAACATTTCTGTGTAGGCAAAGACGTTTGCCCACTCATTTCTGAAAGCTATTGACTTTTAATTTGTTTTAAATAGTAATATTTCATTACTGCGGATGGGGACTGCAGCAAAGAAATTAAAAGACGCTTGCTCCCGGGGAGGAAAGCTTTGGCAAATCTAGACATCCTAAAAAGCAGAGACATCACCCTGCCAACAAAAGTGCATCTAGTCAAGGCTATGATCTTCCCAGTTGCAATATATGGCTGGGAAAGTTGAACCATAAGGAAGGCCAAGCATCAAAGAATTGAGGCTTTTGAACTCTGGTGTTGGAGAAGATTCTTGCGAGTCCCTTGGACTGCAAGGTAAACAAACCAGCCGGTCCTAGAGGAGATCAGCCCTGCCTGCTCCTTAGAAGACCAGATCCTGAAGATGAAACTCAAATACATTGGCCACCCCATGAGAAGGAAGGACTCCCTGGAGAAGAGCCTAATGCTGGGAGCGATTGAGGGCCAAAGAAGAAGGGGACGACAGAGAATGAGGTGGCTGGATGGAGTCACTGAAGCAGTGTGTGTGAACTTAAATGGACTCCAGGGAATGGTAAAAGGTAAAGGTATCCCCTGTGCAAGCACTGAGTCATGTCTGACCCTTGAGGTGACACCCTCCAGCGTTTTCATGGCAGAATCAATACGGGGTGGTTTGCCAGTGCCTTCCCCAGTCATTACTGTTTACCCCCAGCAAGCTGGGTACTCATTTTACCGAACTCGGAAGGATGGAAGGCTGAGTCAACCTTTAGCTGGCTGCTGGGATTGAACTCCCAACCTCATGGGCAGACAGCTTCAAACAGCATTTCTGCTGCCTTACCACTCTGCGCCACAAGAGGCTCATTCAGGGAATGGTAGAAGACAGAAAGGCCTGGAGGATCATTGTCCATGGGGCCGCGATGGGTCGGACACGACTTCGCACCTAACAACAACATTTCATTTCATTGCTCTTGGGCTTCCCCATCACACCAGCCAAACAGAAGCTGTGGGAACACAGAGCATGAAGCTTCACGGCTGTTTTCTCCACATAAGGATCCAAAATTTTATTTGCTTGTTTGTTTTATTGTGAGTTTTTTAAAGCTTTGGGGCCGAACTTGGTTTATCGAGAAGGCACACGGCAGCCTTCCAAATGAATTCGGCATTAATATTTTACGCCGTGCTACAATTGGCTTTCTGCAGCGAGGGAGACTGGAAGATGAGAAGGACCGCTCACCATTATTGGAGGTGGGGGAAGTAAGTCGTAACTGATCGCCTGCTACTAATTCCATTTGGGTCTCTGTGACATGTTAATTTGACGGAGGGTTTTGGAAGAAATAGTTTAGATGTTCAGCTCTGGAAACAGAAATAAAGCTTTGCTGCTGCCCCCCCCCACCCCCGAATGAGGACACGTGTGATCAAAATACATGGCTTAAATTCCTTTTTTAAGTGGCTGGTCCACATCGTAAAGATATATGGAATACGTGCTTGGCAGCCCAGTGGCAAGTCTGTCCTGGGCCAAGGGCTACCAATTCTGCTTCCCCTAATTGGCTGATGCTGTTTAGCTCCAAGGACTTTCCCTATCAGTCAGTACTCCCCACAGAAACAAATGGTGAGCTGTTACAAGAATGAATCATAGAATCATAGACTCATAGAGTTGGAAGGGTTTTCCAGGGTCATCTAGTCTAACTCCTTGCAGAATGAAGGAAATTCACAACTACCTGCCCACCCACCATGACCTGAATTTCATGCCCATGTGATCCCCCAAAACTCCAGACTCCCTGGCCAGTTTGACTGGGAGGGAATTTGCCTCCTGACCCCCAAAGTAGCTATTGGCATTTCCCAGGGCATGCAAGAAAGGTACACAAGAGCCAAGCACAAAAAAGACGCAATCTTTTTTTGCCCACCCAGTTACAATCTGCCTAAATTCACAGAATCGGCATTTCTCTCAGATGGCTATCTAGCCTCTGCTTAAAAACTTTGGAGAATCCACCACCTCTTGAGGAAGCCTGTTTCACTGAGGAACTGCTCTAAGTATCAGGAACTTCTTCTGGATGTTTAGCTGAAAATTCTTTTGAATTAATTTCAACCCATTGGTTCCGATCATGCCCTCTGGGGCAATGGAAAACCACTCTGCTCTATCCTCTATGTGACAGCCCATCAAGTACTTGAAGACATCTATCATATCACCTCTTAGTCATCTTTTCTCCAGGCTAAGCAGACTAAGCTCTCATATGTCTTGATCTCCAAACCCCTCACCATTTTCATTGCCCTCCTCTGGACATGCTCCAGTTTGTCTACATCCTTCTTCAGTTGTGTTGCCCAAAAGTGAACACAGTACTCCAAGTGAGGTCTAACCAGAGCACAGTAAAGTGGTGCCATCACCTCCCTTGGACACTGTACTTCTTTTGATACAGTCCAAAATCCCATTTGCCTTTTTAGCCACCGAGTCACACTGCTGAGTCATGTTCAGTGTATTGTCTACTGAGACTCCTTGATCCCATTCATACATGCTCCTGCCAAGACAGGTCTCCCGCATCCTATAATGATGCATTTGATTTTTCCTATCTAAATGCAGAACTTTACATCTATCACTATTGAAACTTATTTTATTCATTTTAGCCCAGTTTTCCAGTCTGTGAAGATCATCCTGATTCTGTCTTCTGTTCTGTTTGCTACTCTTCCCAGTTTAGTATCATCTGCAGATTTAATAAGCACCCCCTCTATTCCTTCATCCAAATCACTTATGGATATGTTGAACACTACAGGGCCCAGGACAGATTCATGCAGCACTCCACATTAGTCCTCTTCAAGAGGATGATGAACCATTTACAAGCACCCTTTGGATATGATCTGTCAACCAGTTATCAATCCACCTAACAGTACTAGGATCCATACCATATTTTACCAATTTGTCAACAAGAATATCATGTGGAACCTTATCAAAAGCTTTAGTGAAATCAATTCCCTTGATCCATCAATGTAGTAACTTTCTCAAAAAAAAAAAAAAGAGAGATAAGGTTAATCTGACATGACTTGTTCTTGAGAAAGGTGTGCTGACTCTTAGTAATCACAGCCATCTGTTCTAGCTTCTCAAGGACCGACCATTTGATAATTTGTTCTAAAATTTTGCCAGCTATAGATATCAAGCTAACGAGTCATTAGTTACATAGATACTCCTTTTTCTCCTTCTTGAAGATGGGGACAACATTTGCCCATCTCCAGTCTTCTGGCACTTCACCTGTTCTCCAGGAATTGTCAACAAAAATGAACAGAGGCTCAGAAAGTACATCCACAAGTTATTTTAGTACCATTGGATACAATTCATCTGGCCCAGAGGACTTAGTTTCATTGAAAAAAACTAGGTGTTTATGGACTACCCCCACAGTGATCCTAGGCTGCAGCTCCCACCCCTCATCATGTGATATGTTTCTGCCGCAATGAACATGATTTCCCTTGCAAGAGAAATCTGAGGAAAAGTAGGAATTGGGCTGTTCAGCCCTCTCTTCATCACCTGTTAGAATTTCACTTTGTTTTCCCCACAATGGTCCTACCATGTCCTTATTCTTTTTTTTTACTATGAATATAACTAAAGAACCCATTTTTGTTATGTTTAGCATTTTTCACTAGCCAACGCTTATACTGAGATTTAGTTTTTCTAATACTCTCCCTACAAGCATTGGTTATTTGCTTATATTTATCCTTGGTTATAAGGCCCTCCTTCCATTTCCTAAATTAGTCTTTTTTATTACTCAAACCTTCTGAAAGCTGTTTATGGAGCCACCCTGGAAGCCACCCTGCAAGTTTGGTGTCTCAGTCTTGCACAGGATCCATTCTATATAATCACAAACCTTCTGAACGTGTGCCTGTCAAAATGGCAATGAACAGGAGGTCATTTTGACAGGCCCAGGTTCATGAATATATAGAATTGATTCTGTGCAAACCTGAAGCATTAAAGTCACAAAGGATCTCACCCAGATGTTCCTTCCAAGCCTTCCAAGTTGTTGCTTTGAGCTTATATAAACATTTAAATTTTATGAAGACAGTCTATCTGGAAATGTCTCTGCTGACAAACTGGCATAAACATCCACAAACAGTAGTCTAAAGGTTCATAGAAAGTTCATGCCAGTTGAACTGCCATGAACTTGACTCTGAACTATGAACCAGCCAGAATCCATCATGAACTTTAGTTTTAAAACTAGTTTGTGCTCATTGTTATGATTAATTTGCTGTCATTTGGTTTCCAAGCTCAATTAAAGATTTTGGTTTTGACTTATAAATCCTTCAGTATGGGGCCCATGTAGGGATCCTAACATTCCTTTGGTAAATGATGGGAGATGTGGGGGGAGGTGCTTGGGGACAGCAAAGGAGGAGGATATGATGTCACTTCTGGGTGATGCTCCAAGCTGCCAACCGTGGTATTTGTGGTCTCTACCATAGACTCTGGAGGAAATTCCTAGAGCTTTGCTAGGTAGAAACAATTTTTCCACTCCTTGATTTCCCAGGGGCAGGAAATTGACTGGCAGGGTGGCATATGGGCCAATCAGGAGGCCGGTTAAATGGTTGCCGGGCATCTACCTCATCCAACCATCCCTTCCTCCTGGCTCTGAGCCCCTGACCTTCCCAGCCATGTAAGGCCGTGCTTGGTGTTAGCTGGTCTCTTACTGAGACCCCCACTCCAGGGCCCCAGTACACAGACTGATCCCTGATCAAAATACTCCACCTTGTGCCCCTATTCCACAGCTGTGATGAATAGAATTAACAAACCCAAACCATTACAACAGGGTGGGAGGGTGCGTAGCTGTCTCTTGGCTCGCTGCAGCAGAAAAAGGGTGAGCTCTAGAATGTTGTCTTAAATAAGCACACTGGGGACTGCCCCCTACACTGCTGCCTGAGTGTGCCTCCCAGACTTGCCCACACTCCCCCATGAGGACCCAGGAAGTGGTGTGGCTAATATCCCCATTGCAAGGAACAAGCAAGGAACCAGTGTAGAAAAGGTCCAAGCCTAACTTGGCTAAATCCAAAGCTCTAACTTCCACACAGCTTCACATAACTGTCTGCCACCTGTCTCTGTTAAATTCTTCGTTTCTTATTTACCATTATGTTTTGCATGTTCACACTTTCAGTTTTACTTCCTGTCAATTAATGTCTGGGTTTTTAAATTTTTTAAAAAAAGAAATCTGGATTAATTACCATTCTGGTGCTGTTTTCAGTTTGTGAGTCATTTGGAAAAGTATTTTTTTCCCCTGTAGATAAGTGGCATATAGATATTTAGAGAAATAAAGAAGCAAAGTGCAAACAGCCTCATCTTGACAAACGAAGTGAAGTCCAAGATTTTGTTCTATAAGTTGCAGCTGCTATGTAAAGAGAAGTGTATGTGTGTGTGTGTGTGTGTTAAGGGAGGTTATTTGGGAGATTATCCCAAAAAGGGAAGTGTCATTGGCATCTAACACTTTTCGCTCTGTGACTGCTCCAAGAACCACCAGTCCCAAAACCCATCAGAAACTCAACTAATTTCCCATGTTTCATTTGATAATTTTTTGTTAAAAAAATTGATTGTCTGAGCATTTTGAAATGTCTCAGCCAATACAGAAACAAAGAAACAAAAAAGCACCATACCCCTGAACTCAGCATTTGGTGCTGTTTATTTTACCCAAAATGGCATATGTGCACAGTGCCCACCACAGACACGACCAGGAATCAGCCCCCAAGCCGGAACAGAGATGCTTACCTTATGTGCAGAAAATAGCAGATAGGCATCAAACTAATGAGCACGGAGGGCTTTGACTCAAAGCGTGTGGGATGCAGTTTGTCATTTGAAAATGAAATTGTTTTCCAGCATGATTAATACAATGATTCAGACAATTGCAAGCATGCGTGTTTTCAAAATCAAGATAAGAGAGGGGAATTGTTCGTGGATGGCATTTTGAAAGGCTGCTCCATTCAAAATACCATATAGGTCAAAGGACGAGCTGTTTGCACAGTGAAGTCGCGGAACTTCTGCCTACAGAAAAATTCAAACCGGCCAGGAAGGTCTTCTTCAAGCAAAACGACAAAGGAATTCTGAGGAAAGGGTATTGGTAAGACAGGCCACACTCTTTTAGGTCTTCCGGAAATCCCAACATCTTTCAGTGCATTTCACCTGCAGTAAATCTTTAAGATGAACTGCGAAGCCTCTACATGAATGGGTTTTAATAAAACTATCCAAACTTCTCCGAGGGAGGTGTGCGATCGATGTCAATATCAACCACACATGATGCAGGAGATTTCTGAGCAGAAAATCCTAGGGGGAGTCTGCATTACGGAAAAGTTGCAAAAAGACTGCGAAAAACAGTGTCTTACATCTCAGCTTCGTGTGTGTAAGTGGTTTTGTGCCATGTTTGATTTTTGGTACTGCATTGCAAACACAGGCCAGCGTGCTTTCAGCGTGTTATCACCGAAGCTTCTGAAACTTGGTAAACACCGATTTTTCCAGTGTCACAAGGCTGAAGATACTTCTTTTAAGAAACAAATTTCCTGCAGAACGCAGAACCACAAATGTTTTTTTAAAAACGACCGCATAAATCAGGTTGCAATTTAAAACGGTTTTTATTGGGGAATGCAGAATATGCCCTGGGCTTAAAAAACAAAAAAGAGGAGAAAGCAACCACAGGAGAGAAGTGACCTCTATTTAGGGCTATGGCAGGAGAGAATGGGTTATAGCCCTTGGATCCAGTTTGGTGTAGTGGTTAGGAGTGCGGACTTCTACTCTAGCAAGCCGGGTTCGATTCTGCACTCCTCCACATGCAGCCAGCTGGGGGACCTTGGGCTCGCCACAGCACTGATAAAACTGTTCTGACTGAGCAGTGATATCAGGGCTTTTTCAGCCTCACCTCCTTCACAGGGTGTTTGTTGTGGGGAGAGGAAAGGGAAGGAGATTGTAAGCTGCTTTGAGACTCCTTTGGATAGAGAAAGCAGCATATAAGAACCAGCTCTTCTTCTTCTTCCATTAAAGGGAAACAGACAAATAGAGAGGGAGGGAGGGAGGGAAAGTGGTGGGTGGGTGAGTGGTTAAATAGATAATAGGTAGGTAGGTAGATAGGATAGATTCCTGATAGATTCCTCTCAGAGACTGCAATTAGGAGCTGCAGAAGGAGCATTTGACTGAAGAAAGCTGGTCTTTTGTAAAGGAAGATGGCTTCTTTGCATATCATGTATGATTTCCAAATGGCTGTCCAGTTTTATTGTTTTGTTTTCGTTGTAAACTACCTTCAGCGGGTCGATAGAGGGGGCACGCACATTTTCCTGAATAAACAAATGAAGCCTCTTGTGCCCTCCATATCATAATGCCTCTCCCCCACCCCCAACTTTGCTGTCTTCAGAACTTATGGTGAAAGTTCTGCAAGTCTTTTTTTTTGGGGGGGGGGGAACCACATTACTAAATCCTGGAGAAGAGTGAAAATTCTGCTTTTCTCATTTTACGAATGAAAGCAAGGTCATTGAGACCATGCCTCTGAGCTTCTAAACAGATTGCATTGCCGTCACGGTTCTATTAATTTGAACCCCTCCCTTTAATATCAGTTAAAGCAACTAAAAGAAATAAATTGAGAACGAGAGACAGAATCCTCCCCAGTGACCAGACAAGAAACCTGCCTCCCTTCCAGTTTATTAAAACAGCCATTTTTTTTTTACTGTAACGATGAAGAATGAAAGGAAAACACATTCCATATCGCTTCCTGCTTTCGTGGCAGCCTCTGGGATCAGCATAAATGGGCACGTATCATTTGCTTACAATAGATACGCAGAGAGAGAGCCTTTGTGGTCCTCGTTCGCTGGGGCTCGCAACATGAAAGAATACATTTCCAAAACAACATAAGAGGCAATTATTCATCCAGTGCATGAAATGTATATTCAGACTCAGATTCTATGTCTGAGTAGATAGGTACTCTCTCTCTATCGTGGCTGCATAGCCACCTCATTGAGCTTTCTGGCCCTGTTCCTCTGAGGTGTCCCCTGGTCAGTTAACTTATGAAACTGGACCTTTCTCTTCTCCTTTCTCATTGTGCTAAAAGGGAGGCCCAGTAGCCAGCATGGGATAATGTTAGACTCGGACATCCTTTTACAACCTTGTGCCTATGAAAGACCCCCCCCCCATTATTTATCAGGCTTCGAGTAGCTCCAGAAGTGATGTCAGCTAGCCTCATCTCCTGCCGCACACCACAGAAGAGACATGTCAACAGAAGTGACATCACCACTCGTGTTGACAGGCAGGCTTGAGGAGGAATGGGGAGAGAGAGAGGAGGCAGTTTAAGGCAGGACTAGATATGCAGGCACTGCCCCCTCCAAGACTAGAAAACACAAGAGAACTGAGTCTTGTCAGAAGGGGAAAGGCTGTGGACCCCCTCTGGAGCTCCCATGGACCACCAGGGGTCTGCAGACCCCTAGTCGGGGATCCCTGAACTAGGATCTAGGAGGACGAGGTTGGAACTTCCATCCTGCCATGGAAGTTTGCTGTTTTACCTTGGACCTGCCACATACTCTCAGCCTCACCTACCTCTCAGGGTTGTTGTGGGCCTACCATACACTCTCAGCCTCACTTATCTCACAGGGGATAATTGACTTCTATTTAGAGTCATGGCAGGAGACAATTTTCCACAAGGTTACTGAATTTGACACACTTCGGATTTGATTTGAAATTTCAAATTTCTTTCTGGTTTTGCATCCCTGAAGATGAAACTGCTCTCATTTCTTTCCCTGATAGAAATATTGCTATTCAAGTCAATTGCCATGTTATCTCCATTGTAATAATAGTATCGAAATTGTACACAATGTCAAAATCATGTGCAATCCACATAAAACTAATGAACAAACTTGGGAAATGTGCCAAAGGTAATAAATGGGTTGAAAATATTCCAGCATTGAACAAAAGACAAATAAAAATATACATATTTGTATATCCCTCATCCTACTTGCAGAGGTCTCCACGTCAGACCATTCAATGTGGAAAGAGTGTACATGTACATTTTGGGGAAAAAAACAATTTTGTAGGTGATCACTGTTGAATACTCCATGGAGAAGTTTCATAACTCTTTCATAACTATTTTGGCTCTTTCAGGATTGCACAGATGTGTTGCCTGAAGTGAAATCTTCAGATTTGTTTCTCAGGTTCCTCTTTCTCTTTTATTTCTTATCCTACCTTGACTGCGGTCTCAGTTAACAGTCACTGGAGCTTAGCTTATCATATCAAGATAGTCAAAGTCATTGAACACCCACCTCTTGGGAGACCTAAACAAGAAAGCTCTTTGATCTTACCATGTACCTTGCACCCCAGTGAACTACTTCTGTGACGGGATCTCAGTTAAAGGGTCATGAAAGCTTTGGCAGTCCAAATAGCCCAGCTTGGAAGCTAAGCAAGGTTGGCTACAGGCAGTACTTGCACGGCAAAGCACTCTGTTCTTCTCTTCCCTAGAACACCCTGCGGATGAGAGTCGCTGTGAGTTGGTTGCAACTTGACAGCACACTCTTCTTCTTCACACAAGCCTGCTTCCTGGAATACTGTGTGCGGTTCTGGCTGCCTTATTAGGAATGCAGAGCTGAAAAAGGTACAAAAGAGGAGAACTAAGGTGATTAAGCACTTTTCTATGAGGAAGGACTGGAAAGTTCTGGAACAAAGGGTGTGCCTACCTTGTGAGAGTTGCCTACCTTCCCCCTCTCTCTTGTTAAAGGTAAAGGTAAAGGTATCCCCTGTGCAAGCACCGGGTCATGTCTGACCCTTGGGGTGACGCCCTCTAGCGTTTTCTTGGCAGACTCAATACAGGGTGGTTTGCCAGTGCCTTCCCCAGTCATTACCGTTTTACCCCCAGCAAACTGGGTACTCGTTTTACCGACCTCGGAAGGATGGAAGGCTGAGTCAACCTTGAGCCGGCTGCTGGGATTGAACTCCCAGCCTCATGGGCAGAGCTTTCAGACAACATTTCTGCTGCCTTACCACTTTGCACCACAAGAGGCTCTTCTCCCTCTTGTTACCTGGGAAATCTACAAAAAGGTAGCAAGGAAGCAGGGAGGGAGGATGGATGGATGGAGGGAGGGAGGGAGGGAGGGAGGTTTGTAGCTTTAAACTGTCATACCAGGATATTCCTGAATATTTCCATATGTACTGTTGGCCACAATAATCAATAGCTTTAAGAGAGCTAGACAGATACACGAGGAAAGGTCTAGCATTGGCTACTAGTCATAAAGACTAAAAGGAACTTCCAAATGCAGAGGCTGCCTACCTCTGAATACCAGTACTAGGAGGCAGGATAGGGCAAGGTCTTGGCCTCTATGTTTGTTTGGCCCTCCAGGCCAACTGGTTGGCCACTCTGTGAAATAGGATGCAAGGCTAGAGAGATCACTGGTCTGATCCAGCAGGGCTCTTGTGAGATTCAAAACATGCCAACCTTATTCCATTTGGTCTGAGGAAAAGTGCTTGCACTCGAAAGCTAACACCTTGAATAAATCTTTGTTGGCCTTAAAGGTGCTATTGGACTCAATTTTTGTTTTGCTGCGTCAGACCAACACGGCTGCCCAATTGAATCATGCCAACCGATGTCACTGATTGTTTGTGGCAGGGTTCTAGTTCATTTTATTTCATGTTATCATCTGCCTTTCTATTTTATAGGACCTTGAGACAGCTTTTAGTGTTGTAAATAATAATTAGATACATAAAAACCCATTAAAATCTATGATTTAAAAGCCTGGGTAGTCCACAATCTTTGAGAATGGCCAGTGTGGTTCTCCATTCAGAAAATAGACGGGATACTTCCAGTGTTAGTATACATGCTGCCGAAGCAAGATACTGATTTGTCCCTCTGTTTTGGCTACCCAGCTAATCATGGATTAAGTTGCCAGCAGGATGATATCATGGTACTGCGTAGCCAATCACATTTGACTACATAGAAACATGATAAAAACAAACCAGGGTAAGAGCAATATGTCCTGTCTACCTTCTGAATAGGGAAACATGCTGTTTATTTTGGAACACATTATTTGGAGAAGACTCCAGGCTCCTCAAAACATCATCCTCCCCCCCACTTAAAAATATTCCCCAACAAAATTTGGCACATATCTACACAGTATATCATTTTGCCTCCTTCTACTCAAAAGTTTAGCCAAGGTTTTTCCCCTTCCTTTTTACATTTCTTCATCTCCAAGTTAATCAACCCTTTACTCAGAAAGAAATTGTTCCAGATTGTACACCATCTGCTAGTATGCAAAGTTCCTCCAGTCTCCTACTGTGCCAATAGCCCACCTACTTCAACGTTAACAAATCATGCTTTTAATGGATTCTCACCACAAATTTCTTCCTACTTTCCCCAATTATACTATTGGGCATAGCATATTATCCTAGTAAAACCTATTCGATTTCAAGTTTAGTTGGAGAATGCAGGGGGTGGAGACATAACAAACTTACAAATGTGGCAGTTCAAACACTGAGTGATCGCCCATCTGAATTTTACGATCTTAATTTAACTTATATTATCATGCAGGATCTTACATAAATTGATGTTGTTGGGGGTTATTTTTTTGCAAAAGATCATAAAGAAACTCCCTCGAGTGTAACAACCAGGATAATTTCTCAGCCTTGCCACAAGCCTGGTACAACACTATCTTCACCACAACATCATAAATAGGGTTTATTGGTAACAAATTGGGTTACAGAAAATAAAAGAGGGCAGACGTGGAGAGAAAATTTATCAGCAATCCCCCGCCCCCCATTTTTTCCCCAAGAGCAGTTGAAATTGCTGGCTAAAAACAAAAATAAAAATTATTTTGAACAACATTTGCAGGGGCTCAGGCTTAGCTGTCCCCGAGGTAATAAACTGGTATGTGGTCTGGTCTGCATCATTTCAGAATGCATGATGGAAAAGGTGCTGATAATAAAACACTCAATATTGTAATGCTCCTATATAGATCTAGGCAGCAGCCTCATTTGGAATACCGTACGAGGTTCTGGTTGCTATATCTCAAAAAGGATACTGCAGAGCTGGGAAAATTTCAGAGGAGGGCAGTAGGCAATCAAATAAACAAGGAGTTGGAATATCTTTCCAATGAGGAAAGGCTGACCTGTCCAGGACTTTTAGAAGAAAAGACCCAGCAGTAAATCTCTATATTGCCATGGAACTTGACGGATGACCCTAGACCAGCTGCTGTCTCTCAGTCTCACCTACTTCTCAGGGATGTTGTGAAAAAGAAGAAGGCGAGGAGGAGGAGGAGGAGTTAGGATAACTTGGAGGGGAGCACCATGTACACTGACATGAGGTTGATGGCAGAAGAGTGAGGTAAAATATGATGATAAATAGATGGTGAACTCAAGAAAAGACAACACTAAGTGGTAGAAGAAGGCTGTGCAGCTGCCGTAATACTATCTTCTGGCAATGTATCAGTACAGATTTAGTACTCACAGATATACACAAGCCTTAACTATCCGTAGTGACCCAGAGTGAGGAGGATAATATAATCCTCCATAATATTCTCCATCAGCATAGAAACAGAATTAACTAAATCTTGTGCTGGGAAAGAGAAGTAGAATGAGGGGAACTAAAATATTAGAGGACCCACTAATGCTATTTAAAAAATAGGGGGGATATGTTTCCCAAATTCCAAATCATTCCACTGAAATCCAAAAGAAAAAAAGTATAAACTAAAAACTTTGACTGAAAATGACTCCAGGGCAAGGAATGAAGCCCCTCTGATAAAAAAATCTCTTGCTTTTAACACAGCAGTTTTTGAGAAGAGCAAATTCCCTCAATTTTGTTTCTCTGTGTACTTTGTATATTTTATTCTGATTGTTTATGACTGTAACCGGGGTTGCTAGCTCTGGATTGAGAAATACCTGGAGATTTTGCGGGTGGAACCAGATGTGGGCAGGATTTGGGGCATGGTGGGACCTCAATGGAGTAAAATGCTTGGATTCCACTCTTCAAAGCAGCCATTTCCTCCAGGGAAACCTGGAGATGAGCTGTAAAACTATGGGATCCCCCAGTCTCGTTATAACAAAACCTCTAAACATACAATCATTTATTACAGTCATAGATGCTGGTTCCCAGGGACCTCAGGATCTCCCGGTTGTACAGCTCAGTTCTTCATTGTTCACTAGATGGATTTGTCTGTATTATGTATGCACGTTGTATATGGTTTAACATGCAATTTATGCAGTATTTACAATGTGCACAATATGTGATTTCTTCATATAGCAAATGTAAATATTTGAACAGAGAGTGGAAACACATCCACGAGCTCTCATTGTACAAACATGGTCATTATTTATAAATCAAGATCCTAGGCTGTGTATGAAAAGTTATACATTTTTGATATGGTAATATTTTTTTATATCTTTCTGTTTGAGAGGCACAGCAAATGAAGTGAACAGGGCTGACACAAATGTTTTTAGATAGCCTGATATTTTGTTAAGTTTAGAAACAATGGATTATTTATACAACATGAAATATGTTTAAAAAACTGATGTTTTGTTAATATATACTTAAAAAAAAATGTTGCATGCTGTGTTACTGATAAGTAGAAAACATTGAAAAATGCATACATTGTTATGGGAAAACTCAGGGCAAAGAAATAAAAGGAAACAATGCAAAACAACAACAACAACAAACATTTGGTCCTACAAATCTGTTCCACTCACGCAGGTGCTTTCCCCCACCCCAAGGATCTCTCCCTGAATACAAGATGCCAAGTATCTTGCATCAACGGAATGCTCCTTCCACCGGACGGTAATTCCTTGGTTGTTGAAACAGATGAGCAGAATCCTACCAAAGAACTTCTTCCACTATCACAAGAAGTAAAATGGGAACACAGGAATTTTCAAATTGGGAGAGTCCAGCAGGAGTTAAGAACTTTAAAACCATGCCTAAGTGGTCCTTGTTGACGTGGAACACATCTACTGGCACATTCCCTCAAATGGAAATGATGATGGACGTGACTTCAGTTGTCCTGCCTTAGGGAGCACAGAAGTAGATGGCAGCCACCGCCAGCAGAGCTCTGAGTCCCAGGGCTGGCCCTCGGAGCTCTGCTGGTGGCAGAGCCCCGCTTCTCAGGCTGGTTCTGCCCTCCACAGAGTGGGGCAGCCCCAGGAAGCAGGGAGATGCATGGCCAGTGCCAGCAGAGCTCCAAGGCCCAACCCTGGCCCTCGGAGCTCGGAGGGCCCAACCCTGGCCCTCGGAGCTCTGCTGGTGGTGGTGTCCCCCTTCCCAGGCTGGCCTCGCCCTCCACAGAGTGGGACAGGCCTGGGAAGTGGGGAGACATGCGGCCGGCATCAGCAGAGCTCCAAGGCCCTGGGCCTTAGAGCTCTGCTGGTGGTGGCAACCCACTTCCCAGCCCAGTCCCACCCTTAGTGAATCCCAGGCAGCGGCAGAGGTGGCAAAATCTGGCCAAGCCCAGCAAGTGCCTGGCAGTAGTGGAGGCGGTACAGGAGCCCCAAAGGTAAGGAGGGGGAAAGGAGGAAGAAGTTGTGTGAGTCTGGTGGTGTATATGTGTTTCCGTGAGTGAGGAGGGACCAGGGACAAGGTTGGGGAAATGACAGGTAAGGGGGGAGAGGGCAGAGGGGAGTGGGGATAAAGGCGTCTGTGTCTAGATGGGGGGTGTCTGAGAGAGGGGGAGGGGGAGGCACCAGGAAGAACATTGGGGAAGTGCTTGGTAAGGGGAGAAGCAAGGGAGGAGTCAGGGGAAGGAATCTCTTTCTCCATGGGTGTGCGTGTGTGCGGTGCCATCCTCCCTCCCTTATGTGGGTGTGTTCCATATAAGGGGCAAGAATTCTTGTCAGAAGATTTTTTTTTCTGTTACTCTTTCATTGGCAGATCATCTGTGACTCCAGCGCTAGCTCCAGTTCTCAGCTCCAACTCAGCCCTACAGCCTGAAGCCAGGTTCAGCCTCATTAGATAGAATTCCAGGCAAGTAGGAGGAGGACCGAAGGAGCATCACCTGTTCCTATCCGTTGGCATGGGGGAGTAGGGCTCTGGGTCAGGACTTCAGGTATCTCATGGTAGCCTGTAGAATGTAGCAAAAAGAAGCCTTTGGTAGGCCAGGTGAAAAATAGGGTCGCCAGGTTTGGCTAGGGAAATACCTGGAGACTTTGAGGGTCGAGCTGGGGGTTGGATTTGGGGCAGGGAGGAGCCTCAGGGGAGTATAATGCTAGGGAGCCCACCCTCCAAAGCAGCTATTATCCCCAGGGGAACTGATCTCTTTAATTTGAAGATAACCTTGAATTCTGGGAGATCCCCAGTTTCCACCGGGGAACTGGCATCCCAAGGTAGAAACAAAGCATTATTCCTTGGGAATGCTCAGGAGAACCTGTCGAGAGAGTCTAACTGACAGGAAACCATAATTAGTCTGGAGCCATAGCCACAGGAGACATTTTAAGTTTTTTGTAATTTCCTCATCTTTTCCCCTGCCCAGGCCAAGAAGGCATAAATGAGTAATTACCCTGCCTCTCAGTGGTATTTACCAAACCATTAAATAATCAATAGTTACCTTGTATTAGAATGCTTTTTTTCTATGTATCAGCATTCAAGGGGAGTCTTTCTCCACAAATATCAGAGGATGCACCTTTTTTCCACTGAGAGTAGTTCGTGGCTTTCTCAAAGGTGGCCCTTAGGATGTTTGGCACACCATCCAAAGTCTTTTCATTCTAACTTGTAGGGGCACCAACGTCTGGACCCCATTTCATGATGAGAAGCATGGAGGGTATGATATGAGGAGAGGGGAGGGAAGAGTTACATCATGAGAATGTATACAGTTGTTGCTGTTGGAAAGCATCATCAAATTGCAGGTGCCCCCATAGGACTTTCAATGCAAGAGACATAGAGAAGGATGGCCATTGCCCACCTCTGCTTATCAACCCGAGACAGCCTTGGTGATCCCCAAGTGCTAACCAAGACTGAACTTGCTTAGCTTCTCAAGATCTCACAAAAGATGCCCTGCAGGGAGCACTTGAGGACATGTATGTTTCCCATAGACAAAATAGGCTCTTCCTGATGATTTTCAAATCTCCTCCAGTATCCTGAATGGCTCAACAGGAAACGTCCTGCTTTTGGAGCACACTCCTACCTGCTTGCCTCCAGAACAGCAGTTTAACAGAAGAATCGCTGCAGACAACAGCTAGCTAGATAGGTAGGTCTCTATCTTTCTCTTTTTATTCTTTAAGCAGCCTGTTGCTCAGCTCTGTCTGCATATTCAAACTCTGCCAACAGGGTTCTGACCTCAAAATGAGCATTCAGGCTGCAAAATAAAGTAGATAGTTTGAATGGGAAAGAGAAGAAAGCACTGGACAGACTCACAGAAGGCAATGTCCTGGTCTGGAGAAAGAGAATGAAGAGCCACCTACTAGAGATGGGACTGTGGCATGCTGTTAGAGACCCCAGACTGGGAGATAACCACCAGCAGAACAAAAGCAAACTAGGGAACTGACTGCAACTGGCAGTGTGCATCAGGGCATATAGAATGCAGAGTGCAAACTTGAATAGCATTGCAATCATATTATCTCTATGTCCAAGAGGTCTGTGCCGCAGACAAGAATTATTATACTATTGGTCAACTTGAGAGCCAGAACCTGACCAAGGGCATACAGATAGGCAAATGAAACACTGAAAGAGTCTGTATTCAGTGCATTCACAGAAAGGAAATGAAGCCTCAGTTCGGTAAAATTCATGAGTGTAGCCAGACAAAGAGTTAATTCATTGTGATGTATGTGGCCCAATAAAGACAGAGACCCCTAGTAGGAACAAATATATTCTAACGTTTATTGATGATTTTTCAAAATATACAGTCACCTACTTAATCAAGAAGAAAAGCCAAGTCCTGGAGAAGTTCAAGGCACATCTTGCGATGGTAAGCAACAGGTTCCAGAGAAAACTGATTCTGTGAAGGTAAAGGGGTGGCAAGTTACAGTAGATGAGCGATTGGGATGTGAGTGTCCTGCATAGTGCAGAGGGTTGGACTAGATGACCCATGAGGTCCCTTCCAACTCTACGATTCTATGATTCTATGAAATTAATTCAAAAGAAATTCCATCTAAACATCCGGAAGAAGTTCCTGACAGTTAGAGCGGTTTCTCAGTGGAACAGGCTTCCTTGGGAGGTGGTGGGTTCTCCATCTTTGGAAATTTTAAACAAAGCCTAGATAGCCATCTGACGGAGAGGATGATTCTGTGACGGTAAAGGAGAGACAGGTTACAGTAAATGAGAGAATGGGATGTGAGTGTCCTGCATAGTGCAGGGGGTTGGACTAGATGACCCATGAGGTCCCTTCCAACTCTATGATTCTATGATTTTATGATTCTAAAAACATTGGCCATTTGCACGTACAACGGAGGAGAATATGTGAGTCATAACTATTTGACTAAACAAGGAATAAAACATCAGCTTACTGTTCCATATATTCTAGAATAGAATACATAGCAGAAGGAATACATAGCCTAGAAGCACAGCTACTTGAAAAAATACCAGGGAGAAATGATTACCATTGCTACCTACAGAACAGGTTACCCACCAAAGGTGCCAGAAGAAAGCCATACATATCCAGTATGAAGCATTTGAGGGTGTTCATGTCAAGGCAAAATGAAGTAAAACGGGCACAACAGGAAACAAAATGGACATGAGACCTGTGCAAGGCATTTCTGTAGAATATGACTTAGGAAATAAAGGATACAGGATCTTTAATATGAGAACTCAACTATAAAGATCTGTAACACAGTCTATATTGACTGGGGAGGGATAATCTGCAAAGACAGAAAAGGTCAACCTCAGAGAATACACTCCAATGAAATAAACAGTACAGTAGCCATAAGTACTGCAACTGAGTACTATGAGGTTTGCAGATGAAGCTACAACAGAACCCCCCAAAGCAGAAGGGGATGTAGAAGCTGAGGTCAGAAGAGAAACTAGAACAAATAAGGAAGTGCCACTGAGAAGACACCCTTATTTAACTAAATTAGAGACTGTGGCAGAACTTTCTACATGGAAAGACATAGAGAAGATGCCCGATAGCCAAGCAGAAAAGTGGAAGAAAGCTGCAGAAGAGGAAATTGAAGCTCTTTCAATGAAACATGTACAATCACAGACTTGCCTCTAGAAAAAAGAACAGGAGGGTGCAAATGGGTTCTTAAAATATGATGCAGAAAGACAAGTGCAGAGGTATAAAGTCAGGCTAGTTGCAAAACGGTATACAGAGAAGAGTATGATGAGACCTTTTCACCTGTAGTAAGACATTCATTCATTCATTCATTCATTCATTCATTCATTCATTCATTTGGATTTCTATACCTCCTATTCCTTACAGCTCTGGGCAGTTTACATTGAACATTGAATAACTCTTACATGGAACATTACATTGTCTGCAACATTGAGCAACCTTCAATAAAGCATTATAACAGTTCAACAGTAATACAATATATAATAACATTGGGAGGTCAGTTATTTTGGTCATGGGAGGGTGTCTGGGGGGATGGGGACCAGTAGATGTTCTGAGTCAGTCGGCCTCAACTGAATGCCTGGTGGAGGAGCTCCCTTTTGCAGGCCCTGCAGAACTAAGTATGCTCCTAAATATAGCAGCAGGAATGAAAAATGGATAAAAAACATCTAGATATAAATGAGTAGCCGTGTTGGTCTGAAGCAGCACAATAGAATCAGAGTCCAGTAGCACCTTTAAGACCAACAAAGATGTATTCAAGGCGTGAGCTTTCGAGTGCAAGCACCCTTCGTCAGACTATGATCTTACATGACAGGGAATATATAGCAAAAATCAGTTCTGTTACATCTGTGTCACAACCAAATACAGCCAATGATAATCCTTTGTCAAAACAGCCAATCAATCCCCTAGAATTCAGTGGACTTTACAAAGAGAAACCTAAATGCTGCTATTAGAGATCAAAGGCTATCACTTCTCCATTTGTTGCTAGCTCCATACAACTGTGAGACATTCCTCCCACGGTTATTGCTGGTCAATCCCCAAGGCCAGGGAGTCAAACTCAAAATTCCATTACAATGCCATATCTTACAGTCATATTATCACAAATAAAATACATAGTGAGGAATATGGATACACAAGTTGAACAAGGTTAGCATGAATAGTGAGATAAAAAGCCTTTGTCTCTATTGAGTCCTGGGTATGTCATAGTATTGAGTTTTGTAATAACAGTCACATAATCCCAATTAAAATAAATTGTGAGGAATGTGGATACACAAGTTACATAAGGTTAGCTTGCATAGTGAGATAAAAAACCTTTGTCCTTGTTGAGTCCAGGGTCTGTCAAAGTATTGAGTGTTGTAATAACTTGCATTTCTGCAATCTCCCTTTCTAGCCTGTTCTTGACGTTTCTTTGTAATACAACAGCTACTTTTAGGTCCTTTATAGAATGTCCTGGAAGGTTGAAGTGTTCTCCTACAGGTTTTTCAGTCTATAAAAGGCTTATACACCTGCTCATCTTCAAACTTGGTATATGCCATCAAGTGCCAACAATGTCCCTCTGTTCTCTACATAGGGCAAACAGGTCAAACCCTCCGCCAAATAATTAATGGACACAAGTCTGACATCAAAAGCCACAAGACTGAAAAACCTATTTTATTCTTTTAAGCATCCTGATGCTCTGCCTCTGTTTGCATATTTAAACTCTGCCAACAAGACCCACTGAATAGGCCAAAGGAAGATGCTAAACAGACATGTTTAGGATTTCTCTCTGCAATCCTATGCAGACTTTCTCTCATCCAAATGTACTGAAATCATTGTAAATATCTCTCAGAAATGGGAAAGGGGGGACATTTTTTTTAAAGCATTATTTATAATTAGATGCACAGGTCACTTCCCAACTATAGGCCCTTCAAAGCAGCTTACCCCAATAATTCATGCTACACTATAATTATTGCAAAGATACAGCACAATTAAAAGAAAGCAAAATGCACATTTAAATCTAAATGTCACTGCCCAGTTTGATGTTGATACCCAGGAGAAGGGGAGAAGGCTGTCACAAATCATCAGCTCTCAGATCTCCAAAATGAGTTTTTATCCTACTTCCCAGCCAGAAGTCCAATTGGAATACATCTAGATAATAATATCAAGAGCTAATACGCCACTGTCCACTTGATCGGCTTTGCTAGGATTGGAAAATGTGGATGATAACTCCACAAAGCAAGGCAGATAAAGGAAATGTTTTTTTAATGATCTCTCAAATTGCTCTCCTGAAGGTGAATTGAAAAACAAAAGCCATGTAATAATAGCTTTTATTAGGAGTATCCAAAATAACATTTTTTTGTTGCTTTTAATAAAAAGCATTGCATGGCTTTTGCTAAGGCCAGCATGGTTTCTTTCTTTCTTTCTTTCTTTCTTTCTTTCTTTCTTTCTTTCTTTCTTTCTTTCTTTCTTTCTTTCTTTCTTTCTTTCTTTCTTTCTTTCTTTCTCCCAGAAATTATCTTCTTAGGGGACTGGAGGGGATGCCAGAATGGAGAGGAATGCAGTAAAAGTTCTGTGCTCAAATAGCTGGATATTGTCCATTAAGATTTGTAGTTGCCTGTAGAAAACCCACTGAGTTTACAGGTCCAGTGTAACATCTTCCACGCACCACTGCATTACCTTATTGTCCCCTTCCAATGACATCATCATCCATGGTCAGGTTGCTGTCTGATGAGTGTTAGCCAGTATACTGGGAGGGACATGTTTCTTTTTCCAGCCTAGGCAATATGTATTCCAAATGCTGTCCATTGTTGACATTTTCCTCCTGGCAGAGTAAAAGTCAAACTCCATACAGGCTGATGTGAAACAGCTGGCTAAAACACAAGCACTTGCAAAGAGCTGGCAGGATCCCTTCCATCTTGTAACACATGATAGGCAAAGGAAACATCCAAACTGATGGAGTTGCCAGAGGGTTAAGATAATACCCAGACACTTTCTAGAAACACTTTGAGGAGTTTATTAACCTCTCCGGTAATGATGCATTTTCTATTGTTGGCATTTTCAGCCCAGCAGAAGTTATAACAGCTGTCAGGCACTGAAATAATACCAAATCTTGATCGATGCCATCCCGTCTCCTATTGTATGCAGGAGTGATGTTCTGACATGGTGCTGGAGGATAATGCCAAGGTGTCAGAGGCACTATAAACCCCGCAGAGTTAACACAACGATAGGCACCATCATCAGGATTAAAAAAGAATGCAATTACTATGGTGTGTGTGTGTTTTAAGAAACAGTGTTGGACCCAATCAGCCTTTCCACTCAGTCTTGCCCAGTTTCCCTTCATACTGCAGCCCCATCCCACACGCATGATGCTCCCAGCGTAGCCCTTCTTGGTGTGATTTCTTTCTTTTCTGAAGCAGAAAAGCTTGCTGGAGCCAACTCACAGACTGGCCTCACAAATCTGTGCAAAATGAGAGCAAGTTCCATGTTTCCCAGTTCATAATTTTGTGCCAGATTTAGAGTCAAGTGAAATGCTAACCCAGGATGAGCGTTAAGAGTTGTTGCTGAGTTTTCATCTAAAGCGAAATTCAAAGCAAGCACAGGGATTCCAACTCAAGGAGAACATCTGAGGGTTCTCCAAAGGAAGTTGCTTAGCGCATTTTGAACGGAAAGGCAGGATATCCATGTTCTAAATGAGGTGAGTGGAGTTTCTCAAGGAGCTTCTTCCATCCTCAGGCGTGTGCTGAACAGTCATCGGAACTGGGCCTGATTGTTGTTGTTATGTGCGAAGTCGTGTCCGGCCATTGCGACCCTATGGACAATGATCCTCCAGGCCTTCCTGTCCTCTACCATTCCCCGGAGTCCATTTAAGTTTGCACCTACTGCTTCAGTGACTCCATCCATCCACCTCATTCTCTGTCGTCCCCTTCTTCTTTTGCCCTCAATCGCTCCCAGCATTAGGCTCTTCTCCAGGGAGTCCTTCCTCCTCATGAGGTGGCCAAAGTATTTGAGTTTCATCTTCAGGATCTGGCCTTCTAAGGAGCAGTCCGGGCTGATCTCCTCTAGGACTAACCGGTTTGTTCGCCTTGCAGTCCAAGGGACTCGCAAGAGTCTTCTCCATCACCAGAGTTCAAAAGCCTCAATTCTTTGACACTCGGCCTTCCTTATGGTCCAACTTTCGCAGCCATACATTGCAACTGGGAAGACCATAGCCTTGACTAAACGCACTTTAGCCTGATAGAAGAGTTAATATCACAGTGGAAGAGACACTGTCCCCTCATTCTCTGATAATGGTAACAAGCTTAGGGAACTCTTAAGACCTGTCAAGTGCTCCTGTGTTACCACAGAGCCAGCAATTACTTCTCATTCTCCTCACATTTTTCTGGGAATGGATCATTATGATGGGAATTCTACCTTGTATTAGCGTGGTGTAGTGGTTAAGAGAGGCGGCTTCTGATCTGGTGAGCCAGGTTTGATTCCCCACTCCTCCACATGCAATCAGCTGAGTGACCTTGTGCTAGTCACAGTCCCAAGAGTACTGTTCTCCCAGAATTCTTTCAGCCCCACCTACCTCACAGGATATCTGTTGTGGGGATAGGAAGGTGAGGTGATTATAGGATGCTTTGAGACTCCCTCAAGTAGTGGAAAGTGAGGTATAAAACCCAACTCCAGAGCAACCTCCAATCTCCAGGAGCCTTCTGAATGTTCAGAGTGCTGGGAGAAGTTCCCCACCCCCTGCAGGGTGCACAGCCAAGCTGCTCTGTGCCCCGTGGGGGTGGCACCGGGGCCAAGGAGCCGGGCAGCATCTCTCTTGCTGCCCAGAAGCCTTCACAGGAGCACCACCCCCTCCACTAGCTGCAACGTGAAAGAGGGATCTGGCAGCCTTCAAAGGAGCCCCCTGCCTTCATGTTAGAGTCCAACTCTTTAAGTGCCCCACCCCCGCTAGATGCAGAGGGACTTCCCTCTACACCCTGTAGGGGTGACACGGGGACCAGGGAGCTGGGCAGCATCTCTTCTGATGGGGGAGGGGCTCTTTAATTGCCCCGCCCCACAGAGGCACTGTGAAGGCCAGGGAGCCAGCCAGCCCCTCTCCCAATGGGGAAAAACTCTGCTCGGGTCTTTAACAGCCCCATCCCCCCCCCCCCCAGGGTGCAGAGAGAAGCCTCCCTGCTCCTTTTAAATCCTCTCTCCTCAAACCCTTATCTAGTGCCCAGTGCATTCCTGACCTCACCAGACTTTACTTCTAGTATATATATAAATTAATTAACTCCTTCCCAATTTGGGAACCCTTCCGGGATTGTCAAGAAACCCCAGGTTTCACAAAACACCTGTTGAGAAAGCCTACTCTAACCACTATGTTACAGTGGCTCTCCCTTTGTTTACTTCATTTGTCAGGCTGAAATTGGGTAGGTGCAGGGTAGAATTCCTGAACATTTCAGTCCAGTCCGGGGGAGAAAAATGGTTACATCTGGAAATTCAGACTGGGACCAAGAGGAATTGATCGAATGATGAAGTATCCAGAGCAATAAATCAATACTATTTCTTCTTCACACGCCTAGTCTGTGGTGAGTCAAACATCCCCAAACCATAATTACAAATCCTTTATCATTCTGGAAGTTAACAGTTTCTGTGAAAATATTTCCATGTAACTGAATCCACAAAAAGGCCACCCCCTAAATACAAAATTGAAGCAGTGGGTCTGGTGTGTTCATTGACAACCCCCCTCCCCCCACAACCAAGACCTTTCTCTTCTGAAAAACCTTTAATCTAGCCATTCCAGGACAAGCAGTCTTAGGCTGTAATCCCAATAATCCCAAGAATCCCTGGGAGTAAATCCCATTGAATAAAATGGATCTTATTTCTAAATAGAATTGTTTAGGATTGCTCACTTAATAGCCAATATTATTTCACCTTCACCTGTGGACTAACAATTGAACTGTTGCTGGATTTTACCTGAGAAAAAAAACTGTTAAGGCAAATATAGGGTTTCCATTTTAGTAGGCTTGCCGTAATCCTGTTGGGTATGGGAGATTGCCTGCTTCCTGAACTGACTGCTTGCCAGCATTCTCCTTTGTATTTTCCTTGCCATGATCTCCTTTGCACCTGTGTCCATCTTGCCCCCTGTCTCTCACTTTCTGTCTGAAACTACATATCACTGTGGCACCAGTTTCCCAGAGGGGGCCTTCTGTCAAGTCCTGGGTCCCAAAGCCTGAACCAAAGTTTTTTTGAAGGGCAAGAAACAGCTAGGAAAGGCCTGTTTCTTGCCAAGATGCACATGCAGCTTCTATGGATGAAAAAGCAAGTTTGTTGCAATGGTTAAGAGTGGCAGCTTCTACTCTGGCAAGCTGGGTGTGATTCCCTGCTCCTCCACCTGCAGCCAGCTGGGTGACCTTGGGCTAGTCACAGTCCTGTTAGAGCTGTTCTAGCCAAGCAGTAATATCAGGGCTCTCTCAGCCCCACCTACCTCACAGGATGTCTGTTGTGGGAAGAGGAAAGGGAAGCCGCTTTGAGAATCCTTCAAATAGTGAAAAGCGGGGTACAAATAAGCCAATTCTTCTTCTTCATCGCCATCACTTAACACTCTCCCTGCAGTTCCCTCCCCCATTGCTCACCCAAGAACTTCTGACGAGCTACCAAGGAATTCCACAGTTACCTTTAGACTCAGATCGGAAAAGCATCTTTCAAAATTATTTCCAATTAACTTTGCAATTAACGTTCACCGCACAGGTGAAGCCAGACTGAGTTACGAGGGCAACGGAATGAACCTGTAACGGAGAGGCTTGAACGAACACCTTTTCTCCCTGTCGCATCTTTTGTTTCCTTTTCCTGTGCCATTTCTTTTAATTATTTAAATGCGCTATTCAGACTTGGGGACGGGGGACGGGGGACGGAGGAGTCAGTGGAGTACTTAACAACAGAATGAAAAAGAGAGGGGGGAAAACAGTGAGCGATTCACCCAGGTTGCTTTCCAGCCAACCCAAAACGCACTGCCCCTGATGGCTCTCAGCCTCCCTGTTAGCAAATAATAGTAATCGGTATAATTTTTTAATTTCCACTAACTATTGGCAAGGGAGCGTCTCGAGGCTAGGAGAAGGGGGAACAATGAGACAGCAGAGGGATTACTGCCTGACATTGGGTGCAGCCAAGCTTAGAAGGCAAACCATGCGGCTTATTAAAGAGCTTGCTCGCAATTCTCCTCTGCCGAATTTTAGTCAATAATGCCCTAACGATAACAAATGGCAACATGACATGTGTGTGGGACTTTCGCGGCTAAGGACGTGCTACGGAGACGGTGACTAACTCCATCAATGTCCCCCTTTCGGAACTGCAATGTACCTGGCTCCCAGGAATGCGCACAAAAAATCTTCCCAGTCGCTTCCAGACTTTTGCAGCTCAACAAAAATTAATGTCACATGTCCAGTCCATTGGCATGCAAACCCTGATCCGCAGTTGTCCCAAGGGTGAGTTTTTTCTGAACAGCCCATCTGAGAGTTTGCTTGCTTCGTAGCTTTCTGCAGAGCACCAATTCAGATTGGAGGCGGTTGCTTCTGGTTTTTACACTTATCAGACCCAATGAGCGGAAAGCCCATGACAAGAACTATGGGGACAGAGTTAGGATAGAGATGCCAGACCCCAAGTGGGATTGGGGGATCTCATGGAAATACAGGTCAACTCCAGACAACAGAGATCAGTTCCCCAGGATGAAATACTCAAGATATACCGAAGTAATAGCATTGACATGATTTACAAGATCATAGGATGTTTTATATGTTTCCATGATAGCTGCTTTGAAGAGTGGACTCTATGCCACTGTACCCTGCTGACCTCCCTGTCATCCACTGGCTCCATCCCCAAATCTCCAGGGGTTTCCCAACCTGGATCTGGCAACCCTACCCCTATCCCCTCCAGTGGCCAGGGGAACTCTTGAAATTCTAGGTTAGGACTCCACCAGTATCATGACTGGGACCATGGAAAGCAGGCCAAGAAAGGCAAATCCAGGAAACACAAACGTAGCACCAGGAGATGTTTCATTGGGAGGAACAAGCCGACAGCCATGGGGTGCTCCACATGCAGTACCACCACACCGTGAACTTCTGTCCTCATACTGCTGTCTTTTGAGCATGTGCAGAAGGTCAAAGAGATAGGAGGCAAGAAGCTGGGAAAAGAGACATGAAGGGGAAGATTTGGCACTGCAAATGTCTTTGCATTCGTCGAGATCTGCACTTTGTGGAAGCAGCCATAGGATCTGCGTCTTTATAGAAATTTCTGTTAATTGATACTGTGTAAATGGCTGCTTCCCCATTCATTGGTTTGAAGCCCCTCCTTGAAGGAATGCTGGGTACATCCCTGAATGAAAAATGAGGCCTATATTCTGTAGAGCTGGATAGGCTGCAAACCGCAATGAAGTCGCAATATGATTCCGGATCATGGCAACTCTTTAGGATGAGATGGATATTGCTGTGCAATCTAATCAGAGGAAATGGAAACTTAGATGTCCCCATTACCAAGCTGAATCTTTGTAGTTGATGATGATGTTGTTTCGTTCTTGGAAGCCAGCCAGCTGTTTCCATCATCTCGCGGAATTACCATAAATGCTATTGAAAAAAATTAGATTCATTCATTGCTTTGATAACTGATCTCCTAGTCTGTCTCAGAGAGTTAGCAGCTGTTGAAAAACATAAAATGTAATTTACCGGGGGTGGGTGGGTTTAATTTGACATTTAAAAAAAATATATTCAAACGGTTTTAGAAAATGAACGCCGAGAAATAGGGACTATTAATATTATTAAGTAAATTAGAGGCACTCTTTATTCAAAGGGATAAAAGAAGTGCTTTGCAGGATCCATCTGTTCCACTATCCTGTTTCACACAGTGGACAACCAGTGTCCCTGCAGGACCAATAACAGGCAAATAGGCTACAGTCTTCCCCAGATGTTGCCTCCTGGTACTGGTACTCAGGCCTCTACAGCTTCCAGATGCAAAAGTTCCCCTTAATTACCATGGCTAGCTGCTGTTGTTGGACTTCTTTGCCATTAATCTATCTAAAACCTCTTTGTGATGAACTGCTGGGTCTTCAGGTAGACTTAAAAGCATCCAAGCTGGGAGTGAGTGGCTGTTGCCAATGCAGGAAGGGGGAATCCAACCGGTTAGGCAGGCTTTTTAAAGAGATCAGCTACAACCTGTAGGAGGAAAGGAGGAGATAGATAGGACGAAGAGAAGGGCCCACAAGAATGTCAAAAGTGACCGATGCAGGAAGAAGGAGAACAGCGGCATTAGAGCCAGCATCAGTAGAGGAGCAGGTTGCTCTTGCAGTCAAAGATGTGGGCAAGGGAGTCAAATGTCCTTAAAAATGCTGTTGGGGACAGGAGAACTTTACCAGCAGAGGCCACGGAGGAGCAACTCCCTGGTAATGCTGGGGCCCAGAAGGAACCAAGCAAGCTTCTAGGACACTGGAACTCCCAGGAGGATGGGTCCATGGGTGGTAGCCAGGAGTCTTGGAGCCTGTTGTCATGGAAACTGAGTCTGTGGTACTAGGGGAAACCTGCTTAAAGAAGCTAAGGATGTGAAGTGGGAGAGAACTCTCTGGAGACTCAAAGTACTGAGCAACAAAGGGGAAAGGGAAATTGAGGGAGCAGTAGAAAGCCAACATTGTTTAAGGTGTTGAGCAGATAAGGTGGAGGAACTAAGAAAGTTGTGTGCAACTGGTTGAGGAGGAACAAGGGATGGTGCTTCCAGGGTATGCCCAGGGATTCCTGCTTGAGGTCACTGGGGACATTTGAAACTCTTTAAAACCATCTACACTGCTGGCGCCCTTACATGGATGGCTCAAGCAATCCTGATCTCATCAGTTGTCAGGAACTAAGCAGGGTCAGTCCTGTTTAGTAGAAAGCCCAACATCATTACACAGAGGTAGGCAATGGCAAACAATCTCTGAATGTTTCTGGCCTTGAAAACTCTACATGTTTGCCATATGTTGACTGCGACTTGATGGCACTTGACACCCACAGGCACTTGTAGCCATCACTACATCCACTGGCAGTGACCATGCAATTACTCATTGAGTAAAGAGGCTCCTCCTCTTCATGTTGGAGTTTCCCAGCTTCTCCTGCCTCCCGGATATGCCGGGGAACAAGTAGTGTGACTCTGTGGTCGATACTGAGCAATGCAAATTGAAGAGGAAAAAAAAGAGCAGCAGCAAAGTGGAAATCAAGATCAGGGGCAGATTTTGTTTTTTTAACCAAGCTTCAAAAGCCCAATGCAGATAAGACCCTGGTTTTGTTGTTGTTTCTGTGTAAGCTCTCCAAACTGGACCTAATCCATGTGGGCTGTAGAGTCTGAGGCGGGGCCACTCTTCGCTGTAGTGTCTGGTTGAGTCTTCACATTTGCTGCAGGCACCAACACCAGTGGACAGAGCAGTGGACGTCTAGTGGTCCAACTGGGAGGGGTAGGCAAATGGGGATTGGGACGCCTCATCACACATGGAATGCCACTTCCTCCCATTCCGCACGTCAGGTAATGTCCTGCCCTTGGCCATATTCTCAACGGCTCCTCCAATCTTGTGGCGTCAGATGTGGAATAGGAGGGAGGTTGAACCATTCTTTCTCTCCTTCTTTCAGGCTCACTCTCTACCCTTCATTTCTCTCTCTCTCTCTCTCTCTCTCTCTCTCTCTCTCTCTCTCTCTCTCTCTCTCTCTCTGCATCCACAGTGAGCAATGCTTGTGTATCCTGCATGGCCACTTGTGGAAGGATCTTTTTTCTAACAAGCCACCTCTTCCCTGCCACCTCCTGAGGACACAAAAGCTGCCATCCATCCAACTTCTTCTGGATTCATCTTTCCATCATCGCCCACAACCAACTTGCTAATTCGCAACCATTATCTAACCCTGCAGAAAGCCAGACCCTTCTTTTGTCCTTTTCTGAAAGTATCCGATCCCACCAGACCTCTTCAGAACATGTCAGGTGGAATTCCTGGCCATGCAAATATGAAGATGGGGTCCAAATAGTGTTGTCCTTAACAGGTTCAGTTTCTTGAGAATCACCACTTGCATTGTTGCTTGCATTTTAAAACCCACAAATGATTAGCTCCTATGTTTGCAAAGATGTGCTCCTGAGGATATGTGAACATAAGTAGGATCCTGCAGGATTAGAACATCTAGTCCAGCACCTTGCTTTCCATAGAGAACCAACAAGTGCCTCCAGTGACCTCATGAGTGGGACATAAAAGCAACTTCATCCCCCCCCCTCCCCATCCCCCATCAACACCTAGTAATCAAGAACACTTCCTCCTAGAATGGATTTTTCATTGAGTTATCATAGCTAATAGTAGCCAAGGATCCATCATCTCCATGAATTTGTCTAATCCATTTTTAGAGCCTTTGAAACTTGTGATTGTCCTGACCTGGAAGGCCCAGGCTAGCCTGTTTTCATCAGATATTGGAAGCTAAGGGGGTGGGTGGGCCTTGGTAAGTATTTAGATGGAAGATCACCAAGCAAATCTGAGGTTACTATACAGAGATCACCACTAAATTCTCTGTGAAAACTCTACCTATGATTTGGTGTGCATGCGTGAGCAGTGCAGCAGTGCATCTTATAAATTATTTTTACTGTCCTGAATCTGTGGCTCTTCCATTTTAACCAGATGACCCCAAGTTCTGGTATTAAGGAGGAAGGAGAAAATGTTCTCTTTATCCACTTTCTCCATGAATAATTTCTCTCCCTCACTATACTTCTCCCCCCCCCCAAAAAAAATTAATGGTTCTTGGGAAACCATTCCAACCCTCTGTTCGTTGTGGTTGCTCCTTTCTGTGCTTTTTCAAAATCTACAGCATCTTGTATGGGAGTTGTTGAAAGTGGCCACAACTTGCACGGAATTCCCAGTGGGGCTGTAATGCAGATTTATATCACAGCCTTCTGACACTGCCCAGTTCATCTTCCCTCTTTTTCATAATAATCCCTAGCATGGAATTCTCCCTCTTTACTGCTCCTGCTGCTCTCTCAGTGTTTTTACTCATCCACTATGACCCCAAGAAGGTAGAGAGGTTGCTCAAAGACATTTCCACTATTCATGGGTTGGGTCTAACTTTCCCTAGACTCTTAGAAGTAGGGCAGATTATTAAAGATACTAATAACTGTAGAAGTATGTAAAACAAAGGAAACAGTCCTCAGACTGTCACCTAATGGGTAATATGGTGGTCTGTCGAGCATCAACCAGAATACAAGGAAATACCTGTATAAAAGACTAGTAATAATATACTAAACATCTGCGGTAGTAATAAGAATGTAAACATTCCAAGCTCCTGTGATCCAGCCCTGGACCAAGCTTGAGAACAAATTCTTCAGAAGATAACCAGGATGGAGTGTTGCAAGTTCTGGGTTGAGAAATTCCTGGAGATTTTGGGGGGAGGGCAGTTTTTAAGAATTGAAGGGACCTCAGCAGGGTATAAAAGGTAAAGGTAAAGGTATCCCCTGTGCAAGCACCGAGTCATGTCTGACCCTTGGGGTGACGCCCTCTAGCGTTTTCATGGCAGACTCAATACGAGGTGGTTTGCCAGTGCCTTCCCCAGTCATTACCGTTTACCCCCCAGCAAGCTGGGTACTCATTTTACCGACCTCGGAAGGATGGAAGGCTGAGTCAACCTTGAGCTGGCTGCTGGGATTGAACTCCCAGCCTCATGGGCAAAGCTTTCAGGCGGCTGCCTTACCACTCTGCGCCACAAGAGGCTCCAGCAGGGTATAGTGTTTATCAATTCTAGTATATATGTTTCCATGCCCTCCCAATCTTTATCCAGTTGGGCATTGGTCTTACCGGGAGGCATATAGACATTGACAACCAGGAATGAAGTCTGCTGGCAGCAAATGCTAATTGCCATAGCCATTTGTGAATAAGAGGGAAGTTGGCTAACTACTGCGTTCAATGATGTAGCAATCAAAATTCCCAGCCCGCCTTTGGTTCTGCCATGAGTAGAGGCTAGAGCCGCTAATGTGTATGTGGCATAACCATTCATGGTAATTGGGTTTAAAAGCCATGATTCCTGCACCATGATTATATCAAAACTGGAAAGAAATTTATAAGTGGATTGGTCCCTTAACTTGCAGGGTATAGTGCTATAAAGCCCACCATCTAAAGCAGCCATTTTCTTCAGGGGAACTGTTCTTGGTCATCTGGAGGTCAATTGTAATAGCTGAAGATTTCCAGGTGCTACCTAAAGGTTGGCAACTCTACCGGATGAGCCTGATACTGTCCTTGGGGAAGACAGAGAGGTTCAAAGGAACACCTGACACCATTGGGCCACCTCCAGACCCAGAACCTCTTCCATACCTAGGGTCCCTGAATCCCAATGTCTCAGTTGAAGGACCACCCTTAAAGTAGAGTTGGCAATCTCCAGGAATAGTCAATTCTCTGTAATTGCAAGTGATCACCAGATGATAGAGATCAGTTCACCAGGAAGAAATAGCTCCTTTAAATAGTATACACTGCAGGAGTCACCAAACTGTGGCTCTCCAGATGTTCATGGACTAGAATTCCCGTAAGCATCTGCCAGCACTGGGGCTCATGGGAATTATAGTCCATAGACATCTGGAATCCACAAAACTGGATTCCCCCAGCTTTGTTGCGAGTATGGGAGGAGAGCAACCAGCAACCACCAGCAAGATAGCAGCACATAACAACATGGCCAGAAATAGCGTGATCTCCGTCTCCAGCACCCGCCCTCGTACCCACCTCCCTTTCCCTTCTCTCTGGAATGGGGCTTTTGGAGGGTGACAATCTGGTCCATAGAGGCAGAACAAAAAAAATTCCCGCCTACTGGTTGGCACACAACGCATGCCTGTCAAAAAAAAAAAACCCACTCCCCCAAAAAATCTGAAAAAAACCACTTCGGTCCATCTTCAAGTGTCAAATTACTAAAACGGGCTGCTAAATTATGCACTATGCATCTATGATTATGTGCACAGGCATGGCAATGGAGAAGTTTTGCTTAAAAAAAAAAGATCGCTTTCCCTTTAAAACTAGGAGAAAGCTGATTGGCTGGCTGCCTGCCATGATTAACAGGCATGGGGAGACTCTCTGGTATTGCGAGTCCCTCTCTGCAGCCATTTTAATCAGCCGTGCGGAATGCCAGGAAGCGGGAGAAGAAAGTGAGAGCAGAAGGAGGTGAGAAATGGCGGGGGGAGGCGTGTTTTTTTTTATAGCATTAATTGCAGTTGCTTACTGCTATGTTTTTAGGAGTGCAGAATGGCCCTGGGTATAAATATTTCCATAGAGACTGAGAGAAACAAAGATTTCTCTCAGTTGGAGCTACCAGAGTTCCCAAGGGTCTGCCAAACTGGTTTATGGCTGAGGCCAACATAAGCACATAGAAACACCGAAATAGGCCTCCTTCCTCCCCACCACCACAGTTCAGAGACTAGAGCCGAAACCAAAGCATGAAGCTAAAAACAGACAAAAAACCCCGTAGTGTTATAGTCGGAGCATTTTATATTTTTATATGAAACTGAAGTTTTTAAACTGTTGTTAAATTGTCTATTGCAGGGGTAGGCAAACTGTGGCCGTCCAGATGTCCATGGACTACAATTCCCATGAGCCCCTGCCAGCAAATGCTGTCAGGGGCTCATGGGAATTGTAGTCCATGGACATCTGGACGGCCACAGTTTGCCTACCCCTGGTCTATTGCATTTTTACCCCATGTATGTATGGTGTTTTGCTATGGTAAAGCACCCTGAGATTGTGTCAGAGAGGGCGGTCTACAAGCCCAATAATAAAATAAATAAAAATAAAGATTTCTTTCCACTCAGCCCTGCCCAAATCCCCACTGGGTATGCCGGCTCTGGCTGAGTGATTCCTCAGAGTTCTCCCTCCACTTGCACCAAGGTATAAACCCCTGTTAAAACAGGAGCAATCCTTCTGTTCCACCTTGTCCTCATGTCTCTTCCCCCTCCTCTTTATATTCCTGTCTCTGGTAAATATCGAATATTATTATCATGTCTCTGTTGAGAATCCAATACATCACTGAACAAATTATTAGCTGTAAGTTGTCTGGTGCCGTGATTATACCAATAAATAATGCCTCGTAAATTAAACAAAAGAAATTAGGGAGGGGGAGGAAAACACACCAATCTTCCCAGTGGAGCCATTACAATTAAGCTATTTTGACAGCACAATTAGGGTTAATCGGTCTCCCAAAAAAAAAAAAATTCTCTGTGCATCTGTTCTCAAACCGCATGCACGCACTCCAAGCAGACAACAACATCACCAAGCATACAGTTTCTCAAGGATGCTGGAGACACGCAAAATGTAAACGCTGAGTTTGAATCACAAGGCGCAAATGTCACAAATATCAGGCACCACTGCAAACAGCAGTTTTGGGCACCTCCATGCGCGAAAGTCTTCTTACAAAGCTTCTTACAAATACCCTCAACATCTATGATCAAAGCTGAGCTGGAAGACAGAAACTCCAATCTGCCTCTTGAGGGGCATTCCAGAGCCCTTCCATTTGAGTTGAGCTGCAAGCAAGGAGGCTTACCATTCATAGCAATGTATGCTTCTCCCTGAGTGAATTCACGTTTCCATTGTACTTCTCTCCCCCTGATTCCCAGAAATCCCCCTAATTCCCAGAGATTGCCACCTCCCCCATGTAAGCAATAATTTCCACATTGTTACTCCATTCGATTAGATTCCTGCAACTATTTCTTGAATCCGGCTGTGAAGCTTCCATTTCCAGATCACAGTTCGAGATCTGGGAACCTCCGTCTGGTATTTAACCACACCTACCTCACAGGGTTGTTGTGCTGATAAAAATGGAGGACAGTAGAATGATATACGCCACTTTGCGACCTCGTTGGGGAGAAAGACGGGGTAGAAAAGGAGTGAATAAATACATTCAAAGCACTCCTGCCACGAGCAAAGTTTCCCCAAGTCTTTATTTATCTCTTTCTTTTCAAGCGGTAAGTGGATGTAGCAAAGAGCTGAAGGTAATTATTCCTCAAGGTCGTTACAACCATGTCAGATAGTCAGTTATTTTTCATTCTGCTCTTGGTACAGTGCCACTAAAGCAAATAACTGATGAAGGATTCCCTCTTTCATAAAAGCATATATACTCAGCGCACACCTGACAACACATCCTGATGTTCACGGTGCCCTTGTGAATCCTTCATCCTCCTTTCCCCCTCAAACGTCATTATCTGGCAATCACACATCAATGAAATCATACAAACGGATTCAAAATGTGAGATCTCTCAGTATTTCTGGCAAGTTGCCATGTTGTGGGAATGGAAACGTTGTGAGAAAAGGAAGCGGGAAGAGTTACGGCCTAAATGTTGGAGTCAAAGCCTCTGGAAGAACAGGAAGGTTCTTTATGCCATCTTATACCTCATGGGAAGAGCCTCTTGTGGTGCAGAGTGGTAAGGCAGCAGTCATGCAGTCTGAAAGCTTTGCCCATGAGGCTGGGAGTTAGATCCCAGCAGCCGGCTCAAGGTCGACAGCCTTCTATCTTTCTGAGGTCGGTAAAATGAGTACCCAGCTTGCTTGCTGGGGGGTAAACGGTAATGACTGGGGAAGGCACTGGCAAACCACCCCGTATGGAGTCTGCCATGAAAACGCTAGAGGGCGTCAACCCAAGGGTCAGACATGACCCAGTGCTTGCACAGGGGATACCTTACTATACCTCATGGGAAAACTAGGGAAGGGCTTCAGCATGAAGGAAGAAACAAGAGAGCCCTATTCCACCCCACAAGCAGATATCATTGATTACAAGCCAATGTATCCGTGAAAATACTAGCATCGATAGGCACAAGGCCAGTGTTGCTAGCATGTGAAAGTCAAGGGACTTGGGGCTTTTGTCTAGGAGCAAAGTTGTGATGCCATTGAGTCGACTCTCAGATGTTGTCACTTCTTCCAGGGTAGACTTTCTCAAGCAGGGTTTCATAATAACCTGGGGTTTCTTGACTGCCCTGGAAGGGCTTCCTTAATGGGTGGGAGGAGAGAGAGAGAGAGAAAGAGAGAAAATTTGTTAAACATTTATTGGATTATATTGATTGATTTGATTTGATTTATTGCCTGTCACCCCCTTACTGCTCGTGGCAGGTTACAACAGCTGGGTAAAAAACCCATAAAACCCCAATTAAAACCCCAATTAAAAATCCTAGCATAAACTCACACTCAATTAAACAAATCACAAAAGATACATGGCAGAAAAAAATAATACCCTCAAAATCTATGATCATAGATGACAATGTCAACCTGCCCCCCCCCTGCCCCAAATGGCCACAGCTCTGTTTCCCAACCATATTCTGTACTTTCCCATTACTTCTGGGGTTTCTTGAAGCCTGAAGAATGTTTGAGGGAGTTTCTCAACAGTAAAAAAGTTAAGAAAGGCTGCTCCAGGGGAACAGATATCTGCAATCTAGAAATCCATTGTAATCCCCGGAGAACCAGTCTTAACTCAGTTCATGGGTGTTAGATTGGAATGTCCTGTCATTCTAAACTGTTCTCGGCCACATATCCGTTTGCTGCAATATCGCCAGGTAAAAAGAAAACTGTTCAGTGAAAGCTATAAATAATCAAGCAACCTACAGTTCTGGGAAAATAATAGGAAAACAGAGATCAGTTAGAGAGGAATCTGAGATTGCCCTTTGAGAAATCCTGCTGGGCGGGACATGTGATCTTATAACCGCAGAAATGCCTAGGGTTCTGTATTTGAATAATCATTGGGATAAGAATATAATTAAGACAGTTAATAGAACTAATCTGAATGCAAACATTCACATTTGGATTTGGACAAGTGACTTGGGAAATCCATCTTTTGATGTCTTTTGAGGGATTTTCAGTCCCCCCTTGTATCACCCTCAGGCACTTTAAAGAGCTAGAAATCTGCTCTCAGTGGGGGAACTCTGGAGCATCTTAATCAAGATTCTTTGGTGTGGCTCTCCAAGGCTTCTCACAGCCTGTGTACAAGTATCCAGCCTTGCTTGAAGGACAATTAGGATTGCCAGATGCTCCATAGAGGTGGAGGTCCCTCTCTGCCAGACCCTGCCCCGAGACACCAATCAGCTGGCCAGCACGAAGAAAGCCCAGTCCACATTGCTCAAATTGCATAGGACATGACATCATGCCAATGACTTCCAAGTAACACTCTGGTGTTTGGGCAGAGCTGTTTTTAACAGGGTTTGCACACCAGAAGTCACTGGTGTGATGATGTCACTTCCTGTGCAACATTGGCAACTGGGCTTTTCTTTTTTCCCAGGTAAGCCACTCATCTCCTGCCAGTTGCCAGGAGGCACCTGTAGGGACATGGCAGCCCTTAGGACAATAATTTGGCCTTTCAGGTGACTAGGGGAAAAATCACAGTTAAAATGCTATGAAGGTACCCACCTGGCCAGAATGCACCAGGATCCTGATGCATCCAGACATCTCTAGCCCCCGTTTACAAAAAGGAAAAAAATTCAAACTCTTCAATAGTGGCATAAATCCTATAAATGTTCCAGGAACATGGAGGATCCTCAGATTCCCCTAAAGGCAAAAGACATCCAGAAACCACAAGGCAGTGTGGCTCCCAGTAATTGTACCAATCACAAGAGACTTCTTCCAGGTAAAACAAGGCATATATAATGCGTCTGTCAAGCTTACCAAAGAGAATATGGCATGGCATAGCCTGATTTCACCTCATCTCAGAAGCTAAGCAGGCTAAGTCCTTGGGTGGGGGACCACCGAGGAAGACTGCTGAAGAAGACAATGACAAACTGCCTCAGCTTCTCTCTTGCCTTGAAAGCTCCTTGCAACTTGATGGGAAAGTACCTATCACCGCTTTGTAGATGGTTCTGTTCCCAAACCTTATTCCACTGTTGACGTAGAACTACTAGATCCCCTCTTCAAGCCATGCAGAGTATGACTTCACCTTTCCCATTTTTCTTTCCATCTTCTTTGTTTGTTTATGTGATTTATATCCCGCCACTCCCATACGATGGCTCGTGCTGGGTCACAAGGTCCTCATTAAAAATCCCATTAAAACCCCCATTAAAAGGGCATACTAATATAAAAACATACAGAGAACAGGCGATAAATAATACAAGCCCCGCACCCAAGACTAATACTCACTATCGAGGAGAGAGGGGGGGCCTAGCTGGTAACAGTCAGGTGCTAACACCAGCCCTGGGAGGGGGGTGAGGAGGCATAATCTTCCAATGATCTTCCTCCAGTGATCTTCCACCCTCTGCATCCTTCTCTCTGCCTTTGCTTCTTAACTTCATCCATCTCCAGCTTCCATTTGGCTAGCCCTATACTAGTTCCCAAAGGATTCCCCATCCTTTAAATTTCTGACCCCTTTAACGGCAACCCCACCCCTTCTGGGTCGGCTTGCTCTGCGAATGAGCCATAGGGGAAGAACACAGTATTTACTGTGCGGTTAAAATTACTACCGTAGGACACCAGGATTATTGCAACGTGCACGGCCGATTGGCTTGCCAATAAGGAATGGCTTGCTGTATTTAACATTGAGAGGTTCCATTCCGCTGCATTATATCGCTGCTATTTTACTTTTCTTTGCTATTCTGCATCTTGGTCAGGGCAATGGCGTTATTAAATGCTTAAGCACCTGTCTCTTTTGCCGCTCATTTTCCTCCAGGGACCTCAGTCTAAATCTACATGTGCAGGGGGTTCTCTGTGACACGGGGACCCTCTTGAGTAATGCACTGAGCAAGTTTTGTCCTTCAAACTAAAGAAACATTAACAAGGCCAAAGGTGTATACCGGGGTGGTCAAACTGTGGCCCTCCAGATGTCCACGGACTACAATTTCCATGAGCCCCAGCCATGGACATCTGGAGGGCCACAGTTTGACCACCCCTGGTGTATACAGTATTTACTCAAATGCAAGATTTGGGGGGTTTCCCCCACAGGTATACTGTCTTAAAAGAAAAAGAAGTTACGAGATACTAGTTACGCTCTATCCAATAATCCATTTTCTTTTGTACATCGCATTCTTTGAGGGGGTTGCCTTACACTCCGAGTCATCTTCCTTCCGAGTAAATTTGGTACGTTTTTTAAACGAGAACAGATTGGGCAGGATAAAACGAAGGCGTGTGTGGGCAGAATTGCCACAAACAAGTTGAATCTGAAATCCCTGCCGTGTCAGCAAGGGGGGATTAGGGAAGATCTGCCATGTCCCTGAAAGCTGACAGGGGCCTCAGATGAGATGCCAGTACTGTTTTAAGTGACGGGAGAGGGAGGAGGAGGGGAGGGTTCTGCATCCACTTACAAAATATGCTTTAAGAATTCTGAGGCTTTCTTGTAAAAGAGCAAGCCGACGCTCGGCAGAAAGCCTCACAAGGAATCCCCGTGGAAACTATTGTCTCAGGGACATCAGATTGCTCTATCCGCATGTGGCTGGTGAAGGAGAAATCAATGCCTCCAGCAGAACCCTCTAATCGCAATCGACACTTCCTACAATGTTTTCTACTCCAGAATCCCAAACGCTAAACAAATATTATATCCCGATTTCCTTCTGGTCCACTGGAGGGAGTTATGCCTGCAAGAGGAGGTACATTCTTGGCAGTAGTTTCAAAGCGTGTGGTTGCAGCCCAGAATCACAGAATCATAGAGTTGAAAGGGGCCATACAGGCCATCTAGTCCAACCCCCTGCTCAACGCAGGATCAGCCCTAAGCATCCTAAAGAAGAAATCTTCACCAATAGTTTGAAGGTAGGGGTTGCAGCCAACTTCCAGGCAAGTATTCATTACCCTCCCTGGGCTGCAAAAGGGAGCAGGGAAGACCCGGCTACTCTATCGCCTGCAACCTGCCATCGCTTCTCCCACACCTGGACAGGCCTGCCTGCTGTGGAACCGTCTCCGACATTTAACCCAAATCATTTCAGGTTTGTTTGTTCAATTTAGGCATGGGCGGTTCGGCTCGGATACGCCCAAAAGTACCCGAATCAGTACTGATATGGGTTATTTTGGCTCATCCAAGCCAAACCTCCCATTCCCTGCATTCAAACAGTTCAAATAACGGTGACTGAATCATGATCCGGCAATTCAGTCACAATTTGGCCATTTAAATGTATCTCTTTCTAACCCCCTACTTTCTTAGGTAGTACCTGAGAAGGCAGGAAGAGAGAGAGTGATGCTCCAGCTTCTGGCTGTCAATGGAGAGAATGAGTTCGGGGTGGACTTGTCCACCTGCACCAGCAATCCCAGAGGCTTCTGCACCTGCCCTCCTTGAGCTGCCTGCAGCCTGCTACCAGCTTGCATCAGGGAAGGGAGGCACAGGGAATTCTGCCCCCTGCCTCTCCCCCCCCCCGCCACCCCGCCGCTACCTTCCCAGGTAGCTCCTGAGAAGACAGGGGGGAAAAGCACTCTGGCAGCTGATCTGTCATAATCAGCTGACTGACGGGCACTTTAAATTCCTCCTTCCTTTCTCATGCAGAAGTGATGTTCTTTGCTGCCTGGGAAGGCAGATTGGTGACAGAAAAAATCCGGGCTGTTTCGGATTTGGCCAAATCGATCCTGGCCGAATCCGAAATGGTCTGCGCACATGCCTGTTGTTCAATACACCAGCGTGGTGTAGTGATTATGAGCAACAGATTGCAATCTAGAGAACCAGGTTTGATTTTCCACTCCTCCGCATGCAGCCAGCTGGGTGACCTTGAGCCGGTCACAGTCCTGTTAGAGCTGTTCTCACAGAGCAGTTCTCTTAAAGCTTTCTCAGCCCCACCTACCTCACAGGGTATCTGTTGTGGGAAAGGAAGGAAGTATGTAAGCCATTTGGGACCCCTTTATAAAGTGAAAAGCAAGTTATAAAAAACCAATTCCTCTTCTTCATTAGACCAGGACTGTTCCTCAGCTTTTATTCAATTCTACTCGGAAATGTGACCATCCAGAAGACCTCTGAATATTCAGAATTTTTTAGCAAACTTGCCTCAAACATGAATATCAGATAAATCTAAGCAAGCTAGGGAAATATTTTTGAAGTGTCCACCCTCACTGCAAATCACTTTGAGACAGTGATTCAGAAGTTTCCCTTTGAAGATCGGGAATCACCAGATCAAACCACAAAACTACCTGAAGATTTCTTGATCCTTGGCAGAGTAAAGGTCTCCAGATAAGCAGTTTAAGGTAGACTTTAAAGAAGAAGCAACTTGACTTCCCAAATGATTTTGCTTTTTCACATCCTACCATTTCTTGTTTTCCGAATTCTCCTTGCTTCCTTTCTGTAATGCATTTGGGCTACCTTCCCTCCCCAATTCAAACTCCTGAATTTCATAGCGAGCATCTATGAAATCCCTTGCAGGTAGAGAAATGGGTTAGCAATGTTAGAAACAATAGAAATAGATATAAAACTCCTTTCTTTCCACGTGTGCAAGAGGACTGGAAGCCAATCTAAATAGGGAGGGGGGGGAGGTTTCTGTGAACTTGCAGAAGTGCTGACGGGGCTGCTAAGTAGCGCATTAATGCAAGCAGCCATAAATGAGCTCTCCTGAGACAAACAGCTGGACTCCCTGAATACAGAGGCAAAACGATTACCCCAAACCACCAGCAAGCCTCAGATGAGCCACTGTAAAGTCAATAACTTATTAAAGCTACTTTCTGGATTATCCCATTTCCTAAACAGATTTCATTTTTCTCCCCACTGCTGCTCGGCTTAACCGCCATTTCTGTTATCCGAAACGACGACGACAACCACAATCATGATTCTTCTTCCATACCCCGTATTGTGAGTCCATTTCCAAGCTGGCTGAAAAAAGGTTAGAAATACTGAAATCAGCATGCAGTGAATAACCTTTTACGACCACCTCAAACCAGACATGATGCTAAATCTGTCCAGATGCCACTGTCAAATCTGATAGAACTTACACTGTGACTCAGCATTGCATTCCACATTCCCTCACTCCCTGCTAGCAGCAGTCAATGATGACAACGGGACAGAGAAACCTAGAAGATGCTATTTCAGGACTTGGGGAAGATGCAGAAGTTGTAGAAGGAGTAGGGGGAACTTGTAGCCTGCCCAGTTTTGCCTGTAGAGTGGGCCACCCTGGGACACATCTAGTGGTTCCTCCAGCTGGCTTCAACCTTTTCTTGGAACAGGCCTTAGGACTACTAGCACGGAGTGAATACTTAGGGTTGGCTCCAGACAATATTGCCCACTAATAGAAAAAAGGACGGTTCGAAATGAATATGATAACAGAAAAAAGAACCTACCCTAGGCAATTTAACAATAAATACAAATAGAAATGTCTTATCTCTTCTTTTAATCGTCATAAAACAACCAAAATGGCCTCCAGATTGGCATGCAGAAGGTCCCAGGTTCAGTCCCTGACATCTCCAGCAAGCATCAGGTCACAGGTCATGTAAATCAGGGGTAGTCAACTTGTGGTCCTCCAGATGTCCATAGACCACAATCCCCATGAGCCCCTGCCAGCATTTGCTGACAGGGGCTCATGGGAATTGTAGTCCATGGACATCTGGAGGACCACAGGTTGACTACCCCTGATGTAAATGACCTCTGCCTGAGACCCCAGAGAGCCACTGCCAACTAGGAGCAGTTGGATTACTAGCATCCCTACAGTATAGAGCCAAAGGCCGGGGTATATTTGAGATATCTGGAACCCGGGGAGATATCTGGAACCCGTTCTGGTTGGATGCTACAATAAACCTACATAATAAGAAGAGACATTTTACTTTTCTTTATCCTGTATTAGTTTTGTTAACGCTGTTAGTAGCCTTGGGACAGGTTTTTTTCTCTTTTTATGATTCAGTATAAGGCAACTTCATGTGTTCCTGTGTGTTCATGTCCACCAAGTCCCCCTTCCTGCTGCAAAGCCCCAATCTGCTGTTTATACCGTCCCCAAGGGCTAGCAAATACTTTGGGCTAAATTTGCCTCTTTTCTGCTGCACTTTGGCTCAAAACCTAAAACAACATGGGCCATGTCGTTCTTTAGCAAGATGTGCTGGTGCCCCTCCTAACTGACTAGGCTACCACTAAGGGAAGTTTGGGAATCCTGAATATAAGAGTGGGCATAGAGAGAGAAATACTAGGACCAGTCTTGTCTGCCTCTTCTTTAATAACAGCTACTTGCTGAGTTAACAAAAGATATCCCCAGCACGTTACCAAGTTTTGGTCTTGTCAAAGAAACAGAGAAATAAAGCTATCAGCTGAGCAGAACAGAGAAAACCCTTATGAAATAAAAGCTTTTCATGGGAAATGAAGATGCCTAGAGCAGATCTTATCACAATCTCCTCCTGGGTTTTCTAAGGGATTCATAAGCAACTCTGCAGCAGTCAGTGAGCGACTGGTAGTTCGATCAACCTGTTGGAAATCCCTGGAACATCCACCAGTTTCTGTCTGACCAACCTCCTGTGTAGGGCTGACCATACGTTCAACATGAGTCTCACTCAATTGCCCAATGCAGGGGGCAACCTCCTGCTCCTGCTGGTTCTTCCCCTCTCTGTCCACTGGCACAATGCTAGAAAATGACATCACAGATGGGGCAAACCATTTCTGGTGCCTCTGTTGATAACGGTCTCAGAATTGCCCCAGTCTTGATAGCCTTTACCTTAGAGGTAAGGGAAATACCTAGAACGTTGCATGGTGTTTCCCTTCCCTGTGCCCTGCCCCCCAAGCTCCCATTAATTAAAAAAATGTTGCATAACTTGATGGGGGGCATACCTGGAAAGACACAAAGTCAACTTGATAATGCGCCCTCATAACTTCAGGTCTCTCGTGTGTCACGGCGGCAGCAACAAGGACGGCAGGGGGCACTGGGGTACTGCCGCAGGATGGTGGGATAGCAGCATGCCATTATCCTCCCATCATGGGGGTGTACAAACACCCCGTTTGGATCCGCAGCGCCGTAAAGCCGAACGGGGCATTTTGTGTCCCTGCAGGGACACCGTAGGTGGTGGGGAGGAGCCAGGGCATGAAGGCCCAGTTCTTCCCACGTGCACAGACCTGGCCTGGCCTCTGATGGCCACTGTGGCAACACAGGGAACGCAGAAGAATCCAGGTTCCCTTGCTGCCAGCCATCAGGGGCCCTAACACAGGCCAGGGCCAGGAGGGAACCCAGATAGCGTCGCCATAGTGAATAAGCAGGGATTAGCCCTGCTGTCCTGCCGGCAGCAGCCCGCCTTTCCCTGCCCATGCATAATCAGTCAATGAGACTAGCAAAGTGACTCCTTTGGAGGTGTTATTCTCGTTCTCTTTCCTACAGTGGGAGTTGGAAGCTAGTAAAGCTACTAAAGACTGGAGTGGCCACCCCCCCTTGTCCTAGACCAGAATTCCAAGGCCAATGTGGCCCAAGAGTCTGCTGGTTCTGGAGCAGAAACATTTGGGGGAAGTTGCAGGAAGTAAAATTTCAGTCTTCTTTCCTCCCTGTCTGTACTGTATAAAATTCAGACACTGTTTCTATTTCTCTGAGAGAAGTTCCAATAACACATCAACAAAAATAAAATACATTGCAATTGAAAATGCTGTTATAAATGTTCTGCTTTCTAAGATATATCGTTGATTAATATTCCAAGATCCCCTGATGCTACTAGTCATGAATATCTGGCTGCGAGCATGACTTACCACGACAATTAACTGAGAGATGCATAACAGCTACGTTTGCAGTGGTTCTCGGTCCTCTGCGATTAATGAACAGCAAATTAAATTAATTTATCAATCATGATGGAGCTCAGAAGGAATGCATTTTCTTCCTATGGTTGTGTCTTCCTTGGCGGAAGAATTATGCTTCATAAGGAATTCTTTGGTATCGTTATTATGGAAATAAGCTGTTGAGAATCAAAGCTCCCTTTGCATCCTTTACAACCATTCTTTAGTAATACCCCTCCCACCTTCGGACTGGGATAAAAGGACTCCGTTATCCAATCCAACTCATGTCTGATTCTCAAAAGCTTATACCTTGAAAATCTTCTTAGTCTCTACTGGACTTGAATCTAACCCTTCTACTGCACTTGAGCACGGCTACCCTCTGAAACGTCTATGTATGGAAGTATTTTGTTTCATGAAAACAGATTTCTGGAGGTATTTTCGGATGCCATGGCTGGGGGAGGAAAGGATGAGGCTGGCAAATCACACTCTGTGAAAGGAAATCCTTTAATCTGTGGAAATGTTTATCAGGATCCAACCCATCATTTGAACTAATGTCCAGTCTAGGGATGGTCATACTGGTCCCAGAAGATTCCACCTTGCTTATATGGTGATAAAACGTCATTTGGCCATTTTAGAAGTCAAGGAAACAGCTTGCAGAGATTTCTTCCATTCTATTCTTCCTCTCCTCTTCCCCAGCCTCTCTCTCTATACATCTATCTATATGAAATCAATTCTCTTACTCGATGGACCATAATACTGCTATCACCCGTAAAACAGAATGTATACAACTTTATATATACATTTCTTGCCCCATTAAACCATTCTCTCAATGACAAGAGGCTATGAATAAGTTATAAGGTGGTTAAAGCAAAGACAGTTTCGGGATGGAGTTCCTTGTAATGTAATAAAGCTAAAAGAATATACAATATATCTGAACGCTTCGCATCCCTCTAATCGTGAGACCCAATAAAAATATATGCAAACCAATTACTATTTAGATAATAAGAGGAAAGCAAATCCAACTGGGAGCCTGCCACTAAAAGCTACAGGAACAAGCAGGGAGACAGGGAAGGCAGAGAAACTTTCCGCTCTCAGTAAAAAGTTTCTGTAGCTGCCAGGAATTCAGCAGATACCAGCTCTCCTACTTGGCTCAGCTAGAAGGATTTCTAATGAAACTCAAATACTTTGACCACCTCATGAGAAGGAAGGACTCCCTGGAGAAGAGCCTAATGCTGGGAGCGATTGAGAGCAAAAGAAGAAGGGGACGACAGAGAATGAGGTGGCTGGATGGAGTAACTGAAGCAGTCGGTGTGAGCTTAAATGGACTCCAGGGAATGGTAGAGGACAGGAAGGCCTGGAGGATCATTGTCCATGGGGTCGTGATGGGCTGGACACAACTCTGCACTTAACAACAACAACAGAAGGATTTAGAAATTTGAACCACAACATGGAAAGAGAACAGATCTGAGATACAGCAAGGGTGCAATATGCATGGAATTGCTCACAGAAACCACATTTCATGCAATCTCAAGCTTTCCTGAACACAGGCAGTCTTGTTCATATGTTACAGTGAACACACAAACATCCTGCATGCATCTATTTGTAAGAAAAAACTAACACATGTTCACTTTGGAAATGAAACCAGGGGCCAGTACCTGGACTAAGGTGAGGTTTAAATTATACATTAATCTGTATAGGCACTGAACGTATCAAGAGAATCACCTAACATATGTATAAAGTGAAACTTGGGAGTTCTTTTGAGAAGAGGTTCCAGTAGCTTTGCTGCAAATTTGGTGCCTGTGCCTCAAGCCCCACCTCCATCAGACCACATAATAGACTCAGGCTAGGTTTGCCATACGAGCCTCTTGTGGCGCAGAGTGGTAAGGCAGCCGTCTGAAAGCTTTGCCCATGAGGCTGGGAGTTCAATCCCAGCAGCCGGCTCAAGGTTGACTCAGCCTTCCATCCTTCCGAGGTCGGTAAAATGAGTACCCAGCTTGCTGGGGGGTAAACGGTCATGACTGGGGAAGGCACTGGCAAACCACCCTGTATTGAGTCTGCCATGAAAACGCTGGAGGGCGTCACCCCAAGGGTCAGACATGACTCGGTGCTTGCACAGGGGACACCTTTACCTTTAAGGTTTGCCATTGACTTTAATGGCCACATAGGAGCCATTAATGGAGCTAGAAATATTCGATATTCCCAAATATTGCCCATCTTGAATACCAGTACCAGCATTGGTGGCAGATACCAATATTTTTCGGGCCCAATATACCTGAACCTGAAAAATACATCTCCCCCCCCCATATGCCCAGTTGTAAGCTATTTGGGAAGAATAGTGGGGAATAAATATTTAGGTCGGTATGTAGCATTTATTTATTTGTTTGTTTGTTTATTCGATTTGTTACCCACCACTCTCAGCACAGCGGCTCATGGCGGGCTACATACCAATCCCAAAACAATAAAATACAATCCCCAATTAAAACACCCATTAAAAAACCCATAAAAGTTTTACAGAAAAAGTACAAAACAATATGGCGGAAATTACTATAAGCCTACCCTAACAAAACAGCTACCAGCCAGGGCAACTAGGGGGTATGACAACCGGCCATGCCAATGACGGTGCCGGTACGGAATCATGTCTTCCTGGGAGGACAAGTGTGGCACCTACTTGTCATGAATGAGGCTGCAACTTGTTAGTTTAATCTGAAAGTATATTAGATTTACAGGACACTTCACGCTGAGCTGGTTGGCCCAGGCTAACCTGATCTCATCAGATCTCGGAAGCGAAGGAGAGTTAGTCTGAGTTAGGACTTGGATGGAAGTCCACCAAGGAAATCCATGGTTGCTGCCTAAAGGCAGGCAATGGCAAACCACCTCGGTCTCTCTCTTGGGTCACCATGAATTGACTGCAATGTGAGAGCACTGAGACTGAACACTTCTGGCTGTAAACAATTACTACAGTTTCAGGAAATATGGTACTCCTGATCTTTTTTTTAATTATCATAATTATTTCTGCTTCTGGTCTTTATGCATTTCCTCCCAGTTTATTGCAAGCAGGGCAGCAATTCGGTTTGCAAACTCTGGCTAGGCAAACTCCTGGAGATTTGAAGGGTTGGTACCAGAAGAAAGAGGAGGAGGAGGAGTTGGTTCTTATATGCCGCTTTTCTCTACCCGAAGGAGTCTCAAAGTGGCTTACAGTCGCCTTCCCTTTCCTCTCCCCACAACAGACACCCTGTGAGGGAGGTGAAGCTGAGAGAGCCCTGATATCACTGAAGTAAAAGAAGAGTTGGTTCTCATATGCTGCTTTTCTCTACCCGAAGTAGTCTCAAAGCGGCTTACATTCGCCTTCCCTTTCCTCTCCCTACAACAGACACCCTGTGAGGGAGGTGAGGCTGAGAGATCCCTGATATTCCTGCTCCGTCAGAACAGCTTTCTCAGCGCTGTGGTGAGCCCAGGGTCACCCAGCTGGTTGCATGTGGGGGAGCGGGGAATCAAACCCGGCTCAGCAGATTAGAAGTGTGCACTCCTAACCTCTGGCTCTCTGAAGAGGGTGGAATCTGGGGAGGGAGCCGGGCGGGGATGTGATCCATTCAGTCCACCCTCTGAAGCAGCCATTTCCCTCAAGAGAACTGATCTTTGCATTCTGGAAACCAATTGTAATTCCAGAACTCCAGAAGCCACTTGCAGGTTGTCAACCTAACGGCAATATATCCAGGCTACGTAAGATGATGAGGGGGGTTGTTTCAGGGGCGCCATACGGACTATGTCGGGTGCCCCAAAGGGAAGCAGAAAAGACCTTGGGATAGGTAAGAAAAATACCCCCAGAATCACTCAGATGTTGCTTTCCTGTCCAGGGATTATTCTGCTGGAGTTCGGCATTCCTTCAGGATGCCTGTCAGGAATTCTCTTGCGGGCATCATTCACAGGATGAATCTGCAAGTGACTCCTGTCGTAGGAATTGTTAAGCAGGAATGAAAAGCGTATCGGATGAACAGGCCTGCAAACCGATGGGGGACAGGACTGTTAAAGGCAGGCAGTGGGCATCTGAAGGCCGTGGAAGGGGAGGCAAGACCGTGATGGAAGAGATGCCCCAATTCCTCCTGTTTATCTGAAATAAAGGGCTGCAGCCTCAGCTTTGGTTCAATTTACATTCCCACCGCTTTCTTTCCCCGCTCTCCTCTCTGAGATATGACAAGGGGTAATTTCAGTCGGCAAATGCCAATCTGTTTGAATTAATGAAGCACAAATGCATCATTCCCGATCATAATAACAGAAGACAAGATGCTGATGGGAGTGGAAAGAGAAGCAAATACCTTTACATTCCGGTTTATCTGCTGAGTAATTACCTAATCATTTCTTTAGAGAAATAGAAAATGCTTTGGGTTATTCCCCCCACCCCATATCCATGTGCTACACAACAAGTAGCACTTTGATGCTGTCATGTTAAACAAGGGCCACAAATAACACATGGTGACAGGTTCCCTTTCCTTTTTCCGTCCGAGTGAGATTCACAATTCCCTAGATAACTGTGGTTAAACAAACATTGTTTCCTTTTGAAATGAGAGGCTTCCAAAAGGCTTACACCGTGATCCTAGTAGTCCTACTGGATCAAATCATGGTCCATCTAGTTCAGGGTTCACCAACATGATGCGCTTTGTTACCCCGTCTCAGTCCAGTTAGCTTCTGATCTCCAGAGCCAGTGTGGTGGAGTGGTCAAGAGTGGTGGGTTCAACTCTGGAGAACCAGGATGGATTCCCGGCTCCTCCACATGCAGCCAGCTGGGTGACCTTGGACTTTGGATCGGGTGCAGTTCTCTCAGAGCTCTCTCAGCCTCACCTGCCTCACAGAGTGTCTGCTGTGGGAAGAGGACAGGATTGCAAGCCACTTTGAGACTCCTTTGGGTAGTAAAAAGCAAGGTACAAAAAATTAGTTCTCCTTCGTGCTTGGGAAGATGGGTGACAGTCTGCTTCCAGAGAATGTTTTCTTTCACACTGTTCTGAGTTCTTACCTAGAAAGATGACATTTCCCTCCACCGCTGAGTATCAGGTGCATGGTCTCTCAATGTCTAGCCCAGGAGTGGCTCTCCAGATATCCATGGACTACAATTCTCATGAGCCCTTGTCAGGGCAAAGGGGAGGGGGAAGAGCACTGTGGATCAATCATCTGCAATGCATTTGCAGCTGCTTCCAGAAAAAAAAAAACCCAGAAAGGTAGGTGGAAGGGAGGAATGCTTGGGTGGGAAGTTAGCCAATAGGGAGGCAGGTTTTTATGGGGAAGACATCTCTTGGCCACTCAGAGAAGGTTTTACATTTTTGAAAATCTTTTCTTTGTGGCCATGAGACTACGTAAGGCTAGGGGGGCTCTTTGCAGCTCTGTTCTATTCCTGGCTTGCTGCTGAGCTGACCTGGTCCTGCCCTCTTGTAGATACAGATTCTTTCAATCTGACTCCCAGTCAACTGGTCCTTGGTGGTTGTCTTGGCTGCCTTCCTGCGCTGAACTCTGGAGGATCATCGCTGGAAAAGACATCTCAAAGTTTGACTGAGGGACTCCTCTCCTATATCCTCTATATTTCTCTGTTTTTCTCCTTCTTCTACCTCTTCTGACTTTACTTCTTGTTTTCCCCAAAAAGTTTTGTCTTTGGGTTTCTGTGGGTGGGATTTTGGGGGTCATTTGTTGCTTTTGCTGTTTTTTTTGGGGGGGGGTTTGCCTAGTTGTGGTGGTGGGAGGTGTTTCTGGTGTTAAAGTGCACTGTTATTTTTATTGTTCTTGGCTTGCATTGGCTAATTGTTGATTGAAATTGTTGGAGTGGAATTGTTGCTGCTGCTGCTGTTTTTTTTTAAGGGGGGGGGAGTAGGGGCACAGGGAATTCCTTGTCTTTTTGCGGTGCTGGTTAGAGTTAAAGGAAGGCTTTCTGATGTTTTTCTCTTCCTTGTAGGTTTGCAACTTTATATTTGTGTGATTTTTGTGGGGGCAGGGCAGAGTTTGTTTGTCTACTTGCGAGGGGGGGTTCTGGTGTTCTTAAAGTGGGCTGTTAAGTCCATTTTTATTGTTCTAGGCCTGAGTTGTGGTTTGGGTTGCACTGATTTTTTTGGCTGTTAGCCTGGTGTTTAGGCGTTCCTTGCAGGTCTTGGTTTTGTTGATTGCCATATTTGGGGACAATATCCTGGGTTGCTGGCGTTTGTTGTCGATTTTCTGATTGTGTCTTGGGGGACTGTTTGGTTCTTCTTGGGATGCCCAATTAGGACTGTCCCTTTAAATAGGTAGTTAAAAGATATTGTTTTAGGAAACATTTTAAAGTCCTACTCATTTTTTTTTTTTAGAATAGACAGTTCCTTTCCTAATTAGCCAGCCCAGGATTGGATTGGATTGGATAAAAGAAAAGGCAAGTGGAAACTCTTAATAATAATAGCTTAATAGTTTAAAACCACCTGCAGGGGCTGTACCTCTTCTCCTATGAAGGCCAGCTTTCCTGGTAGAGACAGGACTTGATTTAAAGGCCACCAGTTTCAGGGGTTCTTAGTGGAACAGGTGGGGGGGTCTGCTGCACATCTCTATGGCCTTCCTCCTAGACTTCTTGTAGCTAGTCCTCACAGGTAGCTTTTACAAAACTTACAACTTCTCAAAGGGTTTTTCCTCATTCTTTCCTGCTCTCGGTTATCTAGGGTCATTTAAAGCTAGCCAGGCTTAGAATCAGGAGCCTGTAGTTTAAAATCCCAAAGAGAAACAGGAGCAGAAAACCTCCATAGAAGTCAGGTCAGCTTAGGGTCTAAGAAAGCAAAAAAGTAGGTGTGTGTGTGTGGGGGGGGGGGGTAATAGGTTTCCAGGGTTTACTTAGAAACAGGTGTCAGTGCAGTTAGTGCAGGGCCTCTAATTTCCCTGTCTCCAAAGGTAGACACTGAGGTTGGCCAAGGGTAGCAGAGATGAGTGGAAGGAAAGAAAGTCCAGCTAGGACCCCTGGGGCAAGGCCACCAAGAAAACTAGAGGGGTAGAGGGGAGTGAGAGGGGGGTGGGAGCACCCTTCCCCCCACCTGTGAAGAGGCCTGTCTTGGGTCGACCTTCAGCAGGGAAGACTTTCAGCAGGGAAGCAGGGATCATGACAATCGCAATTTAAAGGGAACACATGCAATTTCTGCTTCCCCGCCTTTCCCAAGGACTGTGTGTGTGTGTTTAAGTTACATCCCTTCAGGGTACCTCAGGGAGGATCTTCCCTGACTCCCCTCCAGGTTTCAAGAAGATTAGGGGGTCCAATCCTAGGGGCTTCCAAAGAGGGTCCCCACATCTGCCCCATTATATCCAATGGAGATTCGGACCCTAGAGCACTCCAACCATGTGAATGAAACATTAAGAGGAACCCTATTGGATCAGACTAGTGGTCCATCTGGTCCAGTAAAGTTTTGAGTGTAAGCATCAAAGGGCGTGCATAAGTACAGAGTCAACAGCAGTGGACTCTACCAGAAACCAAGGGCCCTGGCAGCTGCTCTACTTATGGGGCACATCACCATTCATCCAGCATTTCCTTGGTTGATTATTTTTAAAAAATGAAACTTCAGCTTCTTCCTTCTGCAGCACCAAAGGAGATGGGGAACCTAGGAAAGCATACATGCTCCATATAGGGATTTACAGAGACCCACCAAAACGAGATCAAATTGAGGCCATCACCTTCTTGGAACTTTAATTTTAAACCGCTCTCATTTCTCATGCCCTTAAGAATCCACCTTTCTGGTATGTGTGCTGCTACAGTGTCTGCAGACATCAGATAAAGAGGCCAAGAGTCAAGTATTGATTTAGAATGAATTAAATATGAAACATTTGAATAAGCTAGCCTGGTGGGAGGGGTGCCATGCTGCTTGTGTAACAGCATTAATCAGAGAGACAATTTCAAGAATTTATCCCAAGGTCGAACTGCAGCCTGTCTGGATGGCTGCAGTTCTGCAGCTCCTGTTGAGTTTGGTGCCTGAAAGGGACCATGAGTTCACATGGCCTTAGGAAGCAAATTAGGATAAGTTCCAAACTGAGGCATCCAAATAATGCCCAGAGATGTTAAGCAGAACACCTAATAGCATACTCTTGGCTTCCACTGGGAATTTAAACTTTAATATATTCTGCATTTCTTGTTATTTCTTTCGGATATCTCTTTTCCCTTTTTACAACTCCACCATATATGAAAATTCCTTCTATGTCTTGACATTTCCAACACTTTCTTTTGTAGTGTTTATGTACTATCTCATCCTTTGTAGTCATATAACATCTGAAAAACATTTTGTACCAATTTTCTCTTAGTGTCTGACTGATTGTAAAGTTGATCCCCCCATAGTAGTTTCCATTGTGGCATAGATATCTGTTCTTTATGGTTTTGCATCTACTTAATCATACATTTTTCATTTATTCAACTTCTGTTTCTAGCTGAAATGAAATCTTATATATCCATCATAGTTTTATAATAAGTGGCTCATAATCATTCACATCTCTTAGAACTCCACCTTCAATATAATCTCTTTTAGTCTTGAGACTAATTGATAATATATCAGCCATTGAAAGGTTACACATTCAATTTTAATATTTGTCAAGACTTGACTTTCCTGAGTTTATCATTATACCATGTTAAAAGTATTTATTTCTTGTGTTCTTGTCATAATGAGCTTCTATTGGGGAAGGGCTTAATAAATTCCAGAGTTTAAGACATATTCTTAAATGTTTACCCTGGTTATGTGACTTCTGCCTGGTAGCATGATCTTTTTTGTCGATTTCTTAATCCATAAATAATTGTTTAGACCTTCATCCAGATCTTCTGATTTTAATTAACTATTCTTTGTCTTAACCCAAGGCAAAGAATAGTAAATGTGATTGGGCAAAGCAGGTCTGGTCTACAATCGAGTCTACAATTTAGACCAGACCTGCTGTTTGGGGATATAATTTTATATTTTTCTCATCTTGTAATATTTTGAAGTGTATTCTTTTTTTTTTGCCATTCCTTATACATTCATTTAGCTGTCTTTGCCACTATTTCAGTATTCTTTCTTCTATGTAACATTTTAAACAGAAAGTTTAGTTTTGGTATTTATTTTGATTGCAGTGAATCTTCCCAGCCATGATATTTTAAGGATTTTTTTCCATTTTAATCTGCTTGAATTCACTTTCACGTTTGGGGTGGGGTTTTTTTAAAGACTACAGCTTTGCCCAGTCACATTTATTCCCAAATATTTAACAGGACTGGTAACTGTTGAGCACTTTGTGCTCTTTATAATCTCTTTTTCTTGTGCTTAAAAATATCATGTTCATGTTTGTCCTTTAAATTCATAGTCTGATAGAAATCCAAATTCTTCAGTATGTTCAATTACATATTGCAACTATTTCTGGGGATTTAAGACTGTTAGAACCATGTTGCCTGAGTAACTTTTCATTTTGAATTCTACATCATCCACTTTTATTCCTTTAATTCTGTCATTTTGTCTAATCTTTATAGCTAAAATCTCTATTGCTAATATAAATAATAAAGGGGAGAAAGGACATTCCTGATGTATTCCTTTTTCAATTGAAATTGCTTTTGTTAGTTGCCCATTACTTAAAATCTTTGCTTGTTGGTTTTGAGCATATTCCAGCTTTAAAATGCAGAGCCACAGCCCACATTTCATAAAACATTCAGTAAGAAAGATCATATTAAATTGTCAAATGCTTTCTATGCGTCTAGAAATAGAAACGGTGCTCTCTCTTCTCATTCACAAATTCGGTTGCATCTATTATAAATCACATATTATCTTTCATGTACCTCTTTAGTATAAAACCTGTTTGATCTGAGCATATTAAATTCGATATGCTTTTTCTCAATCTAACTGCCATTATTGTGGTAAAGAAATTGTGGTCTGCATTCAGCAGAGAAATAGGTCTATAAGACTGTGGTAGCAATGCTTCAGTACCCTCTTTATGTATTAGCATTGTACTCGCCTCTTGCCATGTCAAGTACATTATCTTTTTATCCTTTATTTCATTCATAACTTTTTCTAATGGTATTATTAATCCTTCTTGAAGATTCCTGTAATACATTGCTGTCAACCCATCAGGTCCTAGTGCTTTATTGTACTTCAGTTTCTTTATTGCTCGAGAGATTTCTTGAATTGTTATTATTTGATTTAATATTTTTTCTGTGTTCTGAGGTAAACTTTGCAATCACAATGTCTTTTCAATATTCTCTTATTCTCCCTTCTGAAACAAACTTCTTTTTGTATAATCCTGAGAGAACACGGATAAATTGTTCCTGTAGTTCTTTTTCCGCGTATGTAATCTGATCTCATTTCTTTACACCTGGTCTTGCTCTTTTTTCCTCTTTCCTTTCTGAGACAATATAACAGATATCTGCCAGGTTTATTTGCATGTTTAAAATGTCTTTGCTTTCAAAATTTGGTTTTCTTTCTGTACCTCTTCTACTTCTAAAATATCTAATTGGTTTTTTAATTATTTAACCTCTGCTAGTATTTTTATTGTGTTGGTTTTATGTTCTTGTTCCAATCTGTGAAGTGTTACTATTATCTTAGTTTGTTCTAATCTTTCTTGCTTTTTTTTAAGTAGCAGCTGCTCGTATTATTCCTCTGATAAAAGCTGTATCGGCTTCCCAAACTGTAGCTGGAGACATTCCTTCAATGTTGTTTACTTTTTAAAAACAAACTCTTCCAAATCTTTTTTACACTTATTTACTACATCCTCTTGTAGTAAAAGAGTATAATCTCAATCTTCTCGATTCTCGATTCCATTGCATGACTACTGCTATGAGATTGTGATTGGCAAATACCTTCAGTTGAATTTCTATGATAGACAGGCACTTTTGCCATTGCCTTCAGCCATAAGAGCAATATTTTCTTCCATCCTACGCATGAGGCCTACATTGCATGGAGCTGAATATTTTACCTGTTCCTCCAGCAATGGCTGTTTCAAGGTAGGAACAACCTGCCAACCACAAGCCCTATTTATATGTGGCAGGTGCCACGTCAGAACATAGTATTCAGAAAAGCTATGGGTAGCATGCAAAAAACAAACAAACAAGCAAACAAAAACCATATATGACTTTATGTTCAGTAGGACCTTAGGGCCCAAAAAGGTTAATTCTGGGTATAAGCTTTTGTGTGCAGGCACAATATTAAATTTTTGTGTTTAAAAAAAAGTTTTACCATTTGATGTTCTTTTAGGTTGTGTTAGCAGTGCTATCTCACACATGCTTATTTATGCAATGCTGCTCTCGGTTTTCCCAGAACCAAAAAATGGTTTATGCAAAGACATATGGGAGGCACAGTATTCCTCTTGTATAATTTATTTACCTGACTCGAAGGCTTGACTGTTCTAGGTTGGGACATCCTTAGAGTTTTCGGGGTGGAGTTTCCAGATGAGAGAGACCCCACCAGGGTATAACACCATAAAGTTCACCCTTAAAAACATCCATTTTCTCCAAGGATCTTGGTTGGAGATTACTTGTAATTTTGTGAGATCCCCAGGCCCCACCTGGAGGCTGGCAGTCCTATTTCTCCATGACACCCGGGGGGGGGGGGGGATCAGTTTGAACCATCTTTCTTTTTCCTACGCATAAATAAACCCCCTTTTGTCGAACCTCTGAGGTGATCTCTTGATCTCTTGATCATTTTACTTACCCCCTCAACTGAAAATACAGTCTCTTTCTGAATCAGTGGTAGCTTCTTTCTCCTCTGGATGTCGAGAGCAAGATAGAAGATCAATAAGGTGTGCTTATACTCATTTCAACTCAGCAGTTCTGGGAGGTTACACACACATTGGATACCCAATGGGAGGAAAGTCCGTTATGGGAAGGACAAACAAAATGGTAATCAAGAGAAAGGATAAGGACCCTTTTCCTTTCCTCTATTGCTTCTCCTCACCAAAACAGCCCTTTCGTGAAGAGGTTCTGCAGCAGAGAAGTAGGGGCAAGCAGCATTCTCTTGAGACGTTCATCTTACACCCAAGTACAACTAGAAGAAGAAGAAGAGTTGGTTCTTATATGCTGCTCTTCCCTACCCGAAGGAGGCTCAAAGCGGCTTACAGTCGCCTTCCCATTCCTCTCCCCACAACAGACACTCTGTGGGGTGGGTGAGGCTGAGAGAGCCCTGATATCACTGCCTGGTCAAAACAGTTTTATCAGTGCCGTGGCGAGCCCAAGGTCACCCAGCTGGTTGTATGTGGAGGAGTGCAGAATCGAACCTGGCATGCCAGATTAGAAGTCCACACTCCTAACCACTACACCAAACTGGCTCTCTACTGCTGGCAGTTACTTGTTCATCTCCAATGGACATGTTTCTTTGTGGACATCTGCTCCACCCTCCCCATGCCACAATGTCTGCCTTGCTACAACAATTAGGATCCATTCAAAATTTTGGAAGCGTCTCTAGCCAAGCAAGAATTGGGGATCTATAGAAATATTTCTAAATATAATTGGATAAGCAAATCTTAGTGTTAAGGATTTGCTTTACTTTTTAAAAATACAGTTTGATTTTTTTTAATTTTATTTACATAATTTACACCCCCACCTTTCTCCCCAATGGAGACTCAAAACAGCTGTCATTATATCCTCACAACAGCACTGTGAGGTGGATTAGGCTGTGAGTATGTGACTGCACCAAGTTCACAAAGCAAGTTTCTATGACGGAGAAAGGATTTGACTCTGGATCTTCCAGATCCTACTCTAACCCTTCTGTCACACTGGATGTCATGTTGATACATCCTTAGAATAATGTTTCTACATGAGAAAGCCAGCTTGGTGTAGTGGTTAGGAGTGTGGACTTCTAATCTGCTGAGCTGGGTTTGATTCTGCACTCCCCTACATGCAGCCAGCTGGGTGACCTTGGGCTCGCCACAGCTCTGAGAAAGCTGTTCTGACCGAACAGGAATATCAGGGCCGCTTTGAGACTCCTCTGGGTAGAGAAAAGCGGCATATAACAACCAACTCTTCTTCTTCTTCTACATTTCAAGGGCGAGCACCAACTCATCTCATGGAGTGGAGAAATGAGAAATAGCCGGTGAAGTGATGATTCTGCCTTCACGCCAGTACAGTAGACAGAATGAAAATTGGTGTGGATGTTCAGGACATGATTCTAAGTTTCATGTTCAGATATCAGCTGGACTCACAGACCTGTTATCAACTGGGCAATTTAGGAACTGCCACACCCCAGTTTGGGCCTTGGAGATCCCCTACCACTCCCCAGATTACAGAGATCAGCTGTCTCTTTGGACGGTAGACTTTATGGCATCATGCCCTACAAAGCTCCATCCCATCTCTTTACTTCCCTAAACCCTATTTTCACCAGGCTCCACCCCTCAGATCTCCAGAAATTTCCCAGCCCACTTTTGGCAATCCTAGAAAGGAGGACTATAAAATGTAGTGTAATACAATAATCATTCAGATATCTCAAATGACTGATATTGTCGAGGCATCATTTCCCATTTAAACTCCAAACAGTCTGCCAACCCTTTCAGATTTCAGAGCAGGGGAAGCGTAATTTTTTTTTTTAATCGAATGCAATGGCTGAATTGAAAGGTTTGGGTTTTGTTTTGCGTTTTACTGGCCTTATTGCAAAGGGGTATGTAGAATCCTGCATCCCAAATTACAGCTGTCATCTGATTATTAGTTCTTCTAATTAACCATCTGGCAACTAGAGCTGTCACTGTATTTTGGCTTAAGTGAAACTTGGAGGCAAAGCCGGCGATTGAATCCACATTTTAATGAAAGCACTTTCATTACACTGTTTGATATTGTAACCTACTCCGTGGGAGCCTCAGGCAGAAATAGGAGCAGAAACTCGGAGGGAAGAAGGAATAGCCACCAGTTAGGTTTTCTCTCCCAGCCTCATCTCTAAAAGGCACAGTTGGTGGTTTCCATCATCAGCAAGCCAACAGCCAAGTGGTCTAAGATGAACGTTGGTTTCCTTTTCCAAGCTGACTCCTCTTGGCTGGAAAAATGTTTGCTAGCTCAGGGCAACTGTTCCATAAGTTGCTGCAACAGCTAATATGCAAAATTTGGAACCTCAAGGACTGAAGTGTTGGAAGCACTGCCCGCATTAGACACACAATGCTAGACAGCAGTCACACAGCCCCTAGGTCCTTGCAACTCTAGGAAGGTCATTTTCTATCCGGGCTAAACGATGGTGTACTTGGCTTCCATACAACCAAACAGATTCTTCTTACTTCAGCTCATTTCCCCACCCCCTCTAAAATGTGCTGTGACTTTTAAATATGTGGAGTTGATACCATATTGAATTTTACTTGAAGTGAACATTCATAGCAAATGTAGATGTTCCCATTTGAGTGGAGGAGCCCAGGTATTTCAGACAAAGTTGTAGGGGAGGGAATTAAACCAATTTCTCCAGGTTCTACACACCCCTGCTTGGAAGCTGTATGGAGATACAGTCTTTTGACAACAGCTTTAGATGTCCAAGATCACATGAGGAGGAGCCATAGCTTGGTGGTCAGAGCATTTGCTTTGTATGTGGAAGGTCATAGATTCATACCTGGCATTTCCAGTTAGTAGGATCAGATAGCAGCTGGTGTCAGAAACCTCTGCTTGAGACCCTGGAAAGCTGCTGCTAGTCAGAGTGGACAATACTGACCTAGACAAACCAAAGGTCTGATTTGATATAAACCAGTTTCATGTGTTGACTGGAGAAGAAGCTCTCTGCAATATGAGAAACATTGCATACATTTGGGGACCCGGGTGGGACGGAAGTTCCCAAAAACATTGCTGTGAAGGGATTGGTGGGTTGAGTTGATTGACAACCCAAGGAGCTGGGGGAAAACTTTTGGTTATCAATGCTTTGGTTATCAATGCCAAAGCGGCCGATTAGCTCGCGGCCCGGCAAGCTTCTCGCTTCGGGAGGGGAGGTAAGAGAAGCTTGCCGAGCCGCAAGTTAATCGGCCGCTTTAGCGGCTGATTTGCTTGTGGCCCGGAGCAGCCGGGAGGGGAAGCCGCGGCCGCCAGTATGGCGGCAGCGCAAACGCGCATGCGTGGAGTGCCGCGCATGCACGTTTGCGCTGGGGCTGCCGCGCGGGCCCCCGGGCCGCCCTCTCCCCCCACTACGCTGCAGCGGTCTGCAGCAAGCGGAAGCTTGCGGACCGCTGGTATAGACCATCGAACACCACCAGGCATGCACTTTCCCCTCCTAGTCCAGGTTTTCGGTCCAGCATTCTACTTTCCTTTTTACTGAGATCCTGGAAGATGGCTTTGGGGTCCCAACACTACCTCTATAAATGCTAGGAGTTTTGCTAGGCAGTGCCTGGGACCAGTGGAGTTTGGATATGATTTGATGTCACTCCCAGATGATGTTCTAGGCTGCTTCCACTAGTCTCTGTGGTCTTCATCGTACAGATGCAGGAAAGTTCCTTCTAGACTGACACTATAAGGGCATTTTTCCCCCTCCCACTCTTGAGTTCCTCAGGGATGAGAAAGTGGCACTCGGGAATAGTATCTCCCCTTCCTAGGCAGGTAAACAGGAGGCCGAGGTGATTATGGGATGACAAGAGGTAAAAAGGATCATTCAGGAGGCTTCTGAGCCACGCTTGAGTGGCGGTGGGCAAGAGGTCTCCCCGTGGAGATCACAGAATGCAAGGAATCTTGGGTGTAACAGAAATTATAGCGAACTCTTCCCACAAGGAATCTTTTTTTTCTTCTAAGGAGTCTTCTGGCATCAAGGATGGGTTGGGGCAGATCCTTTCTGACATTCTGGCTATTTTGAGACTCCTTCCACTGGGCACCAGAAAGCTCCTTCATTGTCTATACCCCCCCCCCCCTCTTTTAAGTGTGTTAATAAAATAAAAATACTACAGAGAAAGTGCCAGCTATACGGTAATTGGAGCCTGTTGTGGCTATGATTCAAACAAGCGACTTGTACGTAGCAATTACTGTCAGGTTTTTATTCTGAACCAGCCATTCATCTAAACCAGAAACTAGACAAAGGTGTGTTAAGAGTCTGCTGGGGGAAATGGAAACAGTCAGTGCATAAAAGCTACAACAAAACCTGACCCTGGCAGGAGCTGCAAGTGAAGCAGTTTATTGCGGCGTAACTGGGGTGAACAGAAAACAAACAGACAGCACCCAGCTCCTTCAGCCTAATTAAATTCCCACTGGTCTTAATATCAGAAGGAAGAGACCATTTTTCGTTGGCTAAAACACTGAAGAAACTTGTGGAGATAGCACTGGTCTTAATATCAGAAGGAAGAGACCATTTTTCCACCACTTTTGAAAAGCAGAAGAACAGAGTGTTGGGGAAATGGCTGAACTTCAAGTTGCTGCGGAAATTTCATCCAAAATGCATCTCAAACACAATCCGATGGGCAGGGCTCCTTAGGCAGAACATCTGGGGAATTTCGAGGAAAGCCAAAGAGTTATGAGGAGTGTAACAACATTTTTAGGGGGGTGAGGTTGGGTGAGTTTGTTAGTTCTGTGAGGTAGAGGAGCTCGAACACATTCTGAAGCAAAAATTCAAGTAAATATGAAGGTGGGTTTGCACGTAACGGTCTAACATTGGAAAGACCTTCCACAGAGTGGGTACCCAAAACAAAATCATCTCTAGGTATCACAGGCCCATTATGCACGGCTGCCGAAACGGCGATTTTGGGTCACGTGGAAAACGCGGAGGGGGAAGAAGCGAAGCAAACCGCTTATGCACAGGATGGGACGCGACAGCGGCAAAACCCAGAGTAACCGATTATGCACGTGGCTACCCTGGTGCCGCTTCTGGTTGCTCCCTGGTCACCCGGAAGCTGCACTTTCTTCCGTGTTTCGCCAACGCGGCTTTTTCAGCGGCATGCACCGAATCTGTGGCCAGTTGCAGCCGGCTCTGTGCGTTATAGGTGATTTTAGTCGCCGCCATTCCACCCCAAATGCATGCTATCCCCCCGTGCATAATGAGCCATAGAAGCAGCCACATCCAGACTTTCCTGGTCGGTTAATGGAGAAGAACAACCCTTCCTAGAAGTCCTAGGCAGAGGTGCAAGGTATTATCAAAAGCATAAACTCCACAATAATACAAAAAGTGAAATATAAATCCACGTTTGACTCTGTGGCTCTGCGTTTAAAGTATAACACAGAAGCACTGCGTTAAATCCGTTTATGGCTCTGTGGCTTCCACATTTTGTTCTGTGGCTTGACAGATACCCCAGGTAATTCAGTCTGTTTTGAATCCCTTTTTCAATTAGTCACAGGAGAGCCAAATAGGCTTCATGCTGATTCTGCTGAAATTAAGCCTTGCACAAGAGTGATATTACAGCATGCTCACGAGTCTGAGTTCATGTTTCTGATAATACATTGCACCTTTGAGCATCATGCCTGAATTTGTATCCTCAGTACCGTTTTGGTGTTGCCGTTATCTCTTCCAAGAGTTCCCTCTGTGTTGTGTTCGCCCCCTAGGCCAGCCTTTCTCAACTTTTTTACTGTTGAGAAGCCCCTGAAACATTCCTCAAGCTTCGAGAACCCTGAGAAAGTGGTATGATTGTGTAGAATATGGTTGGGAAGAAAAGCTTTGTACATGCCCACCTGGTGTCTCTCCACTTTCCACCCCCTCCAGACCCATCATTATTCATTTTGGGAGGGGATGGCAGGTCAACATGACCATATATGGTCATATCATTATAAATATTTAACTTTTTAAAACACACACACACATTTATATACATATATTAACTTCTACCCATTCAGGAGACCCTTTCAGGACTATCAAGAAACCCCAGGGCTTCATGAAACCCTGGTTGAGAAATCCTGCCCTAGCTATAGCCTGGAGACCTCCCAGAACCATAATTGATCTCTAGAATACAGAAATCAGTTCTCCTGGACAAAACAGCTGCTTTGGACAGTAGATTTTATGGAATCATAACCTGATGATCTCTCTCCCTTCCCCAAACTCTACTGTCCCCATCCACCCCTCAAATCTCCAGGAATTTCTCAACCTAGACCTGGCAATCCTAATTCAATATGAGATTGGGTCTGGCAACAAAGCATCCCATATGGTGACCCATCACCATTGTTCTGTCATGGTGAATTCTTCTTGCAAAAGCACCTCCACTGACCAGATGTCTCTTTTAGCTGCACTCTGTGGCAAGAGAACAAAGTCTGAGCCTAGTCTTTAAATGTTTGAAAGGTTGTCATGTGCGGAGGGCAGGGAAACAGAGCACCTGCAGTAATGAGTTTAAACAACATGTAGTATGATACTGGCTAGATAAAGGTAAAGGTATCCCCTGGGCAAGCACCGAGTCATGTCTGACCCTTGGGGTGATGCCCTCTAGCGTTTTAATTGCAGACTCAATACGGGGTGGTTTGCCAGTGCCTTCCCCAGTCATTACCGTTTACCCCCCAGCAAGCTGGGTACTTATTTTACCGACCTCGGAAGGATGGCTGAGTCAACCTTGAGCCAGCTGCTGGGATTGAACTCCCAGCCTCAAGGGCAGAGCTTCAGACAGCATTTCTGCTGCTTTACTACTCTGCGCCACAAGAGGCTCCACTGGCTAGGTATCAGGGGGGAAATGTTTAATAGTTTAATAGTGGAATTGACTGCCTAAGGAGGTGGTGAGCTCCCCCTCATCGGTGGTCTTCAAGTACCAGCTGGACATATACGAATCATGGATGCTCCTGCGTTGAGCAAGGGTTTGGACCACATGGCCGGGATGTCCCCTTCCAACCCTGATTCTTCTATGATTCAGTGGCATCTTTAAGAGCAATTAAGTTTTATTCAAGGTATAAGCTTTTGTATGCAGACACACGCGCGAAAGATTATACCTTGAATAAAACTTTGCTGGTCTTAAAGATGCCACTGGACTCCAATTCTGAGGGCTAGTCACAGTTCTCACTCTCAGTCCCACCTACCTTACAGGGTATGTGTTGTGGGGAGAGGAAGGGAAGGCGATAGTAAGCCATCTTGAGACTTCTTTGGGTACTGAAAAGTGTTGTATAAAAACAATTCTTTTTTTTCTTCTGCTGCTCCTTTAGACCAATATAGCTAGCCAGGACATAGGCTATTGCAAACCAATATGCAATACATGCAATAATAAGGAAACACACTATTGAAAATTTTGGGCAGCCTTTGGAAGAGAGCCAATGACTGATAAATAGGCATCTTCACTCATTAAGTGACTCTGGTTCTTTACAGCTTCTACTTCTGAGCTTTTATTGGCTGCTATACATATTTCATATGTGTAATGAATGGCTGTGTGTTAAAAGCAGACCTTTGAAGAAGGCCCCACAAAAGCCAAAACGCATTTGTCTCTTGGTTCACATATTGCATAGCACACTGTTATGCAATAGCCTATGGGTTGGATATGTGTTTTTAATTCCTAAAGATTTTTTAAAATTGTGAACAATAAAAGTAATTAATTTTAACAATAATACAGACATTCAAACCTTTGAAGGTCCCAACTGTCACTAGTTGGGCTTTTATGGTTCCAGTTTTTTTTGTTTTTGTCAATACAGCTACACACCTGAATCTATCCTTATAAAGAAAGGTAGCTTTAAAAAATCTTATTTAAGAGCTCTAGTGTGTGTGTGTGTGTGTGGGGGGTGTCTCATAAGAAACAGTGAGAAATGGAGGAGCTTATGAGGTGCCTACATGAGAAAACCAAACCAAGACTATTTTGCTGGGCAAGACTTGGGCTCTCCATGAGAAAAGCCCATTTTTATTTTCAAGGAGTTTTATTTACTTACTTATAGACATGATTCTTTCAACCCAGGATGAATCCCATGAGTGGAGTTACAGGGAATTTGAATATTTTAGCAAGAGGCTAGGTAACTGCAGGTTCTTTTAACCCATGTTTATGGGATCCTTTTGCCAGGGAGAAACCCTTTTTGAATAAAGATGGCAACTTGGCTTACACAAGGGGATTTACTAGGGGGGAATATCGGGGTACATTCAAAAATCACACACACAGGAATAAAACATGCAAATTCACAAAAAAGGAGGAAAATGGGGGAGATCTGAGTATATTTAGAAGAGCAGAGGATTAATGGGGGGAGGTGGCATCTGGAGCCATGAAGCAGCCCACTGAACACAGCCAGATGGGTCTGGAAGCTGATTTTTGTAGCAAAAACGTAGCTTTTAGCCATGAGCTACATGTGAGAAACCAAAACAATAGGCTGATGGCTTCTTTCCTGAGAACTGGAAATTTCTCAGGAGGGGACAATACCTGTTAAATAGTTCTGAAAGTTCTAAATATTTGCACATGCTAATAGACCCAAGGTGTTTGGATAAGGGGCCGAGAGACTATTAGCAGGAAGGAAGGAATGATTGACTGCCCACTAATGCAGGTGTGTTGGGAGCAGGAGTACATGACAGCCTTGCGTCTTCCTGGTATAATTTCTATGGGTCGATGAGGGATGCCTCTGGGGGCCAATCTAGGCTTTCCTTCCAACCATTACAAGGAAGGACTTTCTCAGGCTGGTATCGATTTGCCCTGCCCTAGTAAGGACCCAAAACAGCTTACAAGACTCTCTATTTTGTCTTCACAACAATCCGTAAGAGAGTGCGACTGGTCCAAGGTCACCTGATGAGTTGCCATGGCAGAGTTAGGATTCGAATCCAGGTCTCCCAGATCCCTGCATGATGCTTCAGCCACCGTACTATGCAGGCACATTGGGTCACATTTGATCAGTTGCAATGTAGCTTCACCACCCCGATGCAGTCACCCCACATCAGTTTCACCTTCTTTCCCATTCAGCTGTGGATATTTTTTCCCCTCTAAACCCCCGCAACATAATGTGTCACTAAAAAAAGCTAACAGTCACTTCACTTTCCCTTGTCAGCAGGTTGCAGTAAACTGTCTAATTCAAACTTGTTCAGCTGGAAAGGGAGGTAATTGATGCGACATTGGAAAATATATGTTGCAGCCCCCAGGCACAGCTGAGAAACCCCCCTCCCTTTTCTGTCCATATTGCATGTGCCACAGTCAATCATATAAGGCTGGCCAAATCGACAGATCTATTAAATCCCTTCCAATTGACCCACTTACCTGCACTGATCTCCCGTCTAAAGAAAGATGCTGTGCAAATTGGGTGGGAAAGCACCTAGAATATAGCTTCTTCTTTTCCTCCACAGATTGCCACAACAGCCTAAATTGTTAAATGGCAAAGGGGTAGGAAACAAACCCGGAGGAGGACTCATTTGTAAGATTCTTGCTTGGTTGGTCCCAGCTTGGTGGTAATGCTGAAGATATCTTTCTTTTAAGCTTATTGGCAGTTTTCCTTTCATTCATTGACTCATTTCCATCAGACAGCCAGAGCTGCAAGATATGGGAATGGGCTGAAGCAACACCCCAAGGCAGAATGCATGCTGGGACAAAGCAAGGATGCTCATGTCTAATTGGGTCTCCTGTTGTGACTGATAACCCTTCTGAACCTTTGAAGATCAAGAGGTCACACCCAGAAGAGGGGAGGAGCACCTTATTTGGTGCAAGGGTGTGCATATATACTGAACTCTTAAAGAGGTCTCACCACTAGAAGGAGACAAAGCCACATTTTGAAAAATACAGGGTTATTGTTATTTGGAATTTAGAGTTTTGATAACAGGAGCTGGAGTGTTCTGGGGAAAGTTTCCACAGTTGGGGGGGGGGGGGGAGTTGGGCCACCAGCGTCCCAGAAGCAAACCAGCAGCTACATCCTCCATTTTAAAGCGCTAGCTGTAGCGTGAGCGAGAGGAGAGCAACCAGCAAACTCACGCTAAGGAAAGGTGTGGAGGTGAAGTAGCGCTATCTCCACCTCCAGCGCTCGCCCTCGCACCCACCTCTCTCTCCCATCTCCTGGGGATGGGGATTTTTTTTTTGAAGCAAACTGCCTGGAGTTACGAATACATGTTAAATCATCCAGGCAGAGCAAAAAAAAAAAAAAACCCACCAGTTAACACACAAAGCATGCCTCTCTAACCCCCCCAAAAAAATTGGGAACAAGGTTACTTTTTTAAAGTTTCAAGGCTCATAATTCCAAAAGGGATGGCAGTTAAGTAAGCATTATGCATCTGTGATTAGATGCATAGGTATAGCAACAGAAGTTTTACTTAAAAAAAATTAGCTTGCATCGCGGTACCTTTAAAACAGGGAGAAAGCTGATTGGTTGCCTGGCTTGAGTGACAGGTGGAGGAGAATCGCGTATATAGCGCATTCCTCTCCTCCACCATTTCAAGCAGGCGTGAAAAATGCCAAGAAGCACAAGAAGGCAGCAGAGGCGAGTGAGAGAGCCAGGAGGTGAGGAATGGCCAGAGGTGTGATTTTTTATAATGTTATGCCATTGCGCTAGTGTAACACTGTTTTAATGTACGGAATGGCGCTGACTGTCACACTCGCTGGTAAATGTATTCAGGAAGATGGTCCCTCAGATATCTGGGGCCCAGGCTGTGTGTGGCCTTAAAGGTTATTATCAGAACCTTAAACTGGATCTGTAATTTGACTGGAAGCCAGTGCAGCTGCAGTAATGTGTTTGTCTGAGAACCCAACCAGCAGCATTCCAACTGCACATTTACCCTTTTGTTAAGATGAGGCCTGAGAATTGGTGGCTTCTTTTTAGTTAACTGCTGCATACTAGGAAAGAGATAAGGACTCCCGTGTACATGCGAGTTTTCAATTGCTTAAAGGAAAGCACTTTGCATTCAGTTTGAGATGTTCTCATATCCCCCTTTTTCCTCTAAAGGATTTCATCATTCATTCTGCAAGAGTTGGTACCATTTACAGATCAGGAGACATTACAATCCAGTGAGGAAAATGTTTTAACCATAAAAATTATGGGCATAACACAAGCATGAGCTGTTTACTGAAATCTGACAGAACAGCCAAATGCGTTTGGTGGAAAATACCAAAGGGAGACAACGTCATGTTCTCCTAAGGTATTAAAGAACCCCCAAAAGGACAAGTTCATTCACTGCTATGAAAATTCCAGATGTGCTCTTTTTTTGGAGTGGATTAGGAATCATGTGGGCTTTGCCTATTTGAGTCAGGAAAGTGCTACCCTGGTTTGCAATAAGGGCAGAAAGGTATAAGCTCCAAAATACTCAAAAGAAACAACAAATCAATAGCAGAGTGGAAAGCTCTCAAGAACTAGACAAATTTAGTGTCAGTCCAATGCTGACACCCTCATGAATTAATCCCATGGGCTTTCATTCCCAAGCCAGTGTTGAAATGCAGAGATATTTGTATGTTCTAAGTGTCATAATCTCTTCAAAGCTCCATGATTGAAGGTTTCTGTAATCCGAGTATCTACATTGCTTTTTACATTCTAAATGGTGCAGAAAACAGACTCTTGGTTATCAGCCTCCTCTAATAAAAATCCTTTCCTGATGGACAGGATAGATAGTGTCATGCCCACACCAATGGTGCACGATGCCCTGAATGTGGAGGGTACATCAGCCTCTGGCTCCAACTCAGAGCCCAGCAAGACCCTGCTACGGTCGTCAGAGTTGGGGGCCAATAATTGCGGGGAGGATTTGCCCATGCCCATGGATGATGATGAGGATGCTATCCGTTCAGTTGTGTCTGACCCTCGGCGATTGTATAGGAAAGTCTCCGCCATGCGCCCCTGTCTCTAATTGCTTCTTTTAGTTGGTTCATGGTCATCCCTGTAGCGGCTTTGATCATGTCGAGCCAGTGGTTCCTTTGGCGACCACGTTTCCTTTTGCTACTGACCATGCTGAGCATTAATGATTTTCCTAATGAGTTTGATCGCATGATGTGTCCCAAGTAAGTGAGCTTTAGACGTAATATCTTCCCTTCATAGTTAGTTTGCTCCTCTCTAAAACTATCTTGTTGGTAACTTTAGCTGTCCATGGTATTCGCAGCATTCATCTCCAACACCATAATTCGAAAGCATCTATTTTCCTCCTGTCTTCCTTCTTCAGGTTCCAGCTTTCACATCCATAGGTTCTTATGGGGAAGACAATAGCGTTGACTAGCCAGCACTTTGTATTAAGGCACCTTACTCTTCCATATTCGGTTCATACCTAACATTGTGTTCTGGCCCAGTGTTATTCACCATTTGATTTCACGGCTGCATCCACCACATTGATTGATCCAAGAAAGATGAAATCATCAATACATTCAATGTTCTCATTGTCAATCATAACTTTGGTGCTACTCCCGGTAGTTGTCATGATCTTGGTCGTTTTGATATCTGTGCCCACAGAACTTAGGGGCAAAGATCAGCGGGGCTCAGATGCTGGGAGTGAGGAGTTAACCTGGTCCAAGGAAAGTGCTGTCCTGGGTTTTCAGCCCAACCCCACAGGTCTCAATTTAGAAGGTGCTAGCCAGCTCGGACAGTTCACCAGAGCAGCACAGGCAGGCTAGGCAAGTTGGTTTGACAGGTCATTGGTGGAGCATGAGGTTGGCGATGCACTATCAAGACAGCAGGAGTGGAGCAGAGGCTTCCTGGGAGGAGGAAAATTGAGGTCAGCTGTAGCCACTTTAGGCCAGGTGTGTGGAGTTGCTATTTAGGGAGGAGCTGTGGCCAGGCTCCTCCATGGGTGCAACATGTGGCAACCAGGTCCGGTTGCTCTGGCACTCTGGTACCTGCCTCAGTCGTGAAACACTAAGGGACTGCTGCTCAGTACTTAACCTCAACTTTGCTTCTGAACCCAGCTTCACCTTGACCTGGTAACCTCACCTAACCTTCTGACTTGTTCCCTCTGCCTAGTTCCTGAGTTTCCTGGTTGCGCTCCTGACTCCCCCCAGTCTCCTCCCGACTACCAGCTGGATGGCCTCAACAGTATACAAATCTGGACTGAACCCAGATGCTCCCCTTGTTGCCTACCCAATTTTGGATGGCTCTCCTGGTATGCTTGGCGTGTTCTCGAGCTGAGTTTGGAAGACAGTTTGGTCTCAGCATGAGGCCAAGATTGTTGGTAATTGGCTTCTGCGTGCATATGCACCAGTAGGGCAGCACAAACAGAAAGATAGATAGATGATACAACTAGTGCAAGCCAGTATGGTTTAGAAGTTAGAGTGTTGGACTAGGACCCAGGAGACTCAGGTTTGAATTATACTCTGCCAGTGAAATTTGGGCTGCATGACCTTGGGCCAGTCAAATACTTTTAGGTTAAGCTAACCCACAGGCTTGTTGGGAGTATCAAAATAAGAAAAAGTGTATGAAGGACAGAGAGAGAGAAAGATAATTTGAAACTTGAAAACATCCCCTACAGTATGGAGTCCATACAACAAGCATGTCAGGCAGGTCAGAATTTTTATCTCTACCTACCTCATGCTTCTTCAGAAAGAAGTTCAGAGTGTGTGTCCTTTGCTGAAGCAAAGGAGCAGCAGCCATTAAGACTCTCAGCTTTCCATCTGCGTGTGGCATGTAGTCTGCTTGAGTCAGCCATAGGGGCTTGCAGTGTTTTCTAACTATCATTTAAATTTTTGTACTCTGCTTCAGTAAGGAGACTGAAGCAGATTAATATATTTTGTAAACCATCTTTCGTAGTAAAGATTCTCTCTTTTAAGCCTTAACGCACGATGAGTCTGGATCTGTGCCTCATCCACAAAGGTAACTAATAACTGCATATTTTCAAATGCTCTGTTGCTTTGCAGTTCTGTTTCTCTGGAGAGACTCGGGACGAAGCCAAGTCCAAAAGTCCCAACAAAAAGGCCCATCTCCAGAAGGCCATATGGGTGGCAGGTGGTTCCCAACTTGCAATAGCATCCAGAGACCCTCCTTGAATAGTAGGACTCCTATGGAGAATGGAAGCAAATGTAGCTGTTTTGGTTGAAGGTAACTGTAAATGTGGCTCCCTGTAAGCTCCCTCTGGTTGAAGCTACGACATTCCATAATGCAAGATGTGTATTACCAATGCAGAACGTAATGTGGTAAAAGGAAAATGATACATACAATAAACTTTGCAATAGACAACAGACAGCTCCTGTATAAAAGCAACTCCTGAACTGCTGCCTTGTAATACAGTTGTAATCCCTTGATAAAAATGGCCTCCCGAACATGCATCCTTAAGGTCCTTTCCTGACCTCCACCAAAAGAAATCATTCCAACCAAGGACTTCTAGGTCATGCTGTCAGTCGGTAAACTTTACCAACTCTCTGTCTAATCCAGTTCTCTGCCCTGAAGTCAACCGTCCATCTGTGTCACCCAGCAGTCTGTCTTCTGTCTCTTGGCCGATGTGTGAACATTCAGAAGTCAACATCAAGGATGCAGTCAGAGCTGGATCCAATCAAAACTCAAGTGGCAAACTGTTGATACTCTTCTTTTTCTTCCTTCATTATAGCTTCAGTCTGCCCATCTATCGATCTCCCTATCCAACACATTTTTGTCTCCACATTTCTCCATGGAACTCAGGGCAACATCCACAGTTCTCAAATCCCAAATGAATCCCCAGATTGGGCTGGGAGAGAGTCACAGGCCCAGGGTCATCCACCAAGATTCATACTAGACTGAGGATCTGAAATCAGGTCTCCCAGATGCTTGCTGGACATTTGAACCCAGTGATGCCCAACATGACACATGACAATGGGTATTTCTGTACTCATTTGTTTCTTCAGAAAAATGTTTCTTCCTCAGAGCAAACAGGACAGGGATTTTCCTTCGCTTCATTGGGGCAGAAGGTGCTTCAGAAGAGCCAAGGAAGCATCACCTTTTTATCTGCATGGAGCAACCATGTGGAAACAGCTGCCTTCACCGAAAAATGATGCATAGTTGGAACCTCTCTAAATTGTGTGACAGGCTCCAGTATCTTATAGCAGCCATTTTACCATCAGTCTCAATCCTTATGGCAGCCATTTTGTGATTGGTCCCATAATCTAGTGGTATCCATAGCGGTATCCATTTTGTGGTGGTGATCACTCCACATTCCCAAAATTCCAAAAGGGAAAACCAGGACAACAAAATTGTGACCTTCCAACCCCCACCCCGCTCTTACCACTAAACCACATTGGCTCTTCTCTGGATCAGCCCTTGCCCCGTACTCATCTATAGGCTTAGATAAGCAGTTTCTTGTTTCTTCTGTTATATTCCCTTGATAACAAAGATTAGTGTTTCCCAGCCTCTTTCTTCCACCCTTTTTGATTAAAAAAAACAAGAACGGGAAAATGGGGAGGGGAATAAAATGAAACATGGGGGAAGGGTTCAAAGAAGAAAGAAACGATGTGCAACAGATGCCTCCTGTCAGATTTGCTCCTCATCTCTGATCTTCCCCTCTCCCAACCTTGACGAAAAGTGACAAGGAAAAATATATTGGATTTGACATCCAGTGGTTTTGAAAAAGAGAAGCCTTGTCAAGCAGCCTTCCAGTGTCTGGAGGTTGGAGACAAAAACAAAGGGTGAGTACAGGAGAAGGAGACTCTTCTCATGGACTGCACGTTATTTTTGCAGCCTTGGCAATGAAGAGATTTGGTGACAAATGTTTGCAGCTGGTAGATCTGGCATTAAGGGTGCAAACTACACAGAGCTTTTATTCCAATCCCAGGTCGATTCAGTCCCTGCCGTCTACACAGAATGCGATTTCCGTTTTGATTTTGGGTGATTTAAATTTTCCTTCTGCAACAAGAAGGATTGATCCGGAGTGACCCTACCTTTATTGTGCGATATCTTAGAGTGCTTATAATGGTCAATATTTTAAAAATCGAATTGAGAAAGCAGGCTGTTTTGAATCTGGGCTTTGCTCTGTGGTAGAGAACTCCTGATTGACCAAAGCTGGTCATGTGACAAGCTTGCCTTAAAGGAGAAGCCCCTAATTTCTCTCAACTTCTGTCAGTCTTGGATTTTTTTCTCCCTCCTCGGCCTTCTTCAATCTTCTCCCCCCCCCTCCAAGAAAAGAAAGAGGCTCCATGGTGTGGTTCCTCTACCCCCACTCCAAGAAAAGAAAGAAAGAGTCTTGGCTCCCCCCCCCCTTCTGCACTACCCTAACCATGTGCAGAACACTTTTCTGTTTCAATGGGGAGGGGGGGAAGAGGAAGACCCAAGTTCAAATCGATCTGAATTCAACAGGATTGACAATGGAATAAACAAAGTAAGTGCAGACTTTGCCAAGGCCTTGCTAGGAATTTCAGGCATTGCAGCTTGGTTCAGATTTAATCTGATATGCCACCCGTTCAGAAGTCCCTTTCTGATGCTGCATCCATGTGTACTGGGAACACTCATCTGTAGACAAACTAGAGCATGTCCAGAGGAGGGCAACAAAGACGGTGAGGGGTTTGGAAACCAAGACGTATGAGGAAAGATTGGGGAAGCTTGGTCTATTTAGCCCGGAGAGGAGACAACTGAGAGGGGATCTGATAACCATCTTCAAGTATTTAAAAGGCTGCCATGTAGAGGATGGAGCAGAGTTGTTCTCTCTTGCCCCGGGAGGGACAGACCAGAACCAATGGGATTAAATTAATTCAAAAGAAATTCCATCTAAACATCAGGAAGAAGTGCCTGACAGTTAGAGTGGCTTCTCAGTGGAACAGGCTTCCTCGGGAATTGGTGGGTTCGCCTTCTTTGGAATTTTTTTAACAGAGGCTGGATAGCCATCTAACGGAGAGGCTGATTCTGTGAAGGCTCAAGGAGGTGGCAGGTTTCAGTGGATGAGTGATAGGGATGTGAGTGTCCTGCATACTGCAGGGGGTTGGACTAGATGACCCAGGAGGTCCCTTCCAACTCTATTATTCTATGACTCTCAGCCCACAATGCTTCTGATACTTGCAGTTGGCATGTGGTATGAACACGGAACCAGTATGGTGTAATTGATATGGAGTATCAAACCAGGATCGTACAATACCTGAGTTCAAGGCTCTACTTCGACCATGGAAGGTTGCTGGATCACCTTGAGCCCATCACAAACTCTCTGCCTGGCTTACTTCACAGGGCGATGGCTGTGAGGAAAATGAGGAGGGGAGAACAAGGTGCTAAGCCACTTACAGTGTCCCAACTGGGGAGGAAAGAGGTAAGTAAGTAAATAAATGGAACGGGGTGACATGTTTTTTACATGCATGTTGCTCCTATTCTGATAACAAGAAGATGACATTTATTGCAAGTAACACATGCTCCCAATATGCTTCGTTCCAATTCACATGGGTGTAGCAGCTGGAAAGATATGTACTATTTTCTGAGATCTGGAACTTTCCTCTTCACTACAATTCACAAAAAAAAAATTATTTGGGGTGCTTTTTAGAGGGGGCGGACCTCTTAGAAATCTGAAAGCCAAGTGAAAAGTGTTTGGAGCAACATCCAAAATCTGTTAAAATTCTACTTCTCAAAGCTTTCAAAGTCACAAAACAGCAGAATGGAACAACACTGAACTTTAAAAAGACTCTGTGGAAATGGCTCCTCAGAGGTGGCCAAGATGGGAATTTTCCTCATCACCTTCAAGTGTGCAATATTTTTATTGGTTTTCTTGGAAACGTATACTGACAATTGTTGTGTCGTACACCACCCCGAGCCTGATTTGTAGAGTGGTATGGTTTATAAATTTAATAATAATAATAATAATAATAATAATAATAATAATAATAATAATAATAATAATAATAATAATAATAAAGTCAAGTTGCTGGCTGTCAGACAGAACTGCTGACCTCCAGGAATTCTCTCAGAACTACAACTGATCTCCAGACGGTAGGGAACAATTCCCCGGAGGAAAATGACCTCTTCAGAAGCTGAACTCTATGATATACTATAGATTCCAGGTGAAATCCCTCCCCAGAGTTTCCCTTCCCCCACAAGCACCAGCCCCAGATATCCAGGCACTTTCCAGACTGGAGTTGGCAACCCTATAGAATCATAGAATCATAGAGTTGGAAGTGGCAATACAGGCCATCTAGTCCAACCCCCTGCTCAACGCAGGATCAGCCCTAAGCATCCTATATAGCAGTGGTCCCCAACCTTTCTGAGGTTGGGGACCAGCAGGGTATCGGGGCACGGCCCGCGGGCCACGGCCACGCATCAGCCGCGCCCGCGCATCGGGCCGCGCCTGCGGGCCGCGCCCACGCATCGGGCCGCGTCCACACGGGCGCGGCCGGCCCTGCTTCCCTCTCCCCGCCCTCCCGCGGTAAGAAGCTTCCCGGGCCGCAAGCTTGCGGCCTGGGAAGTTTTTCACTGCGGGGGGGGGGGGCGGGGAGAGGGAGCCACGGCCCAGCGCCATGGCCTTCGCGGCCCGGCACCGGGCCGCAGCCCGCAGGTTGGGGACCACTGCTATATAGTGTCAGAGCACCATGTGTGGACTAAAGGGAGTCAATGTGCAACTTAGCATTTAAAGAGAACGAGGGGGGAAATCCCCCATCTCTTCCCACCATGATTTAGTAAACCTCTGTAATGTCTCCCTCTTGTCCGGTCCGGCAAGAAGTCCCTGCCGATTATCATAATCACCTTTCCCATCCTCTCCTCCCTCTGAACTGCTTGCAGTCTTATTGAGTAGCTCGGCTTTTATTCCAGAGCAATTGTTGCTTTTTTTTTTTTTTTGCAATAATCCAATTGAGGAGTAAATAAATAAATTACCCAAGGTGCAAGAACCTCTTTTTAAATAAGGTTACAAAAGTTGAACGCAAAGCAATTTGCAGTTCCTGTTGTACTCAAGTGATATTTGATTATATCGCCAATAGCTGAATGGGCAACGAAACCACAAAGCAATTTTGCCGAGCTAAAAAGCTGTACAACTTGTTTGCCATGATGGCTCGACCTGCAAACAGGAGGACGGTCTTATGCTTCATAAGAAAAAAAAAAAAATATATATATATATATATATATATATATATATATATATATATATATATATGTCAGCAGCCAGCCATGCCTTGGAATGCTGAAAGCCAAACCAGCTGGAGCAAAGCCGAATATTGCTTATTCACAAGCCCGTCAAACAGCCAGCTGTACTTAGAAAGACATAAGGGACTCTGGAATGGCTATACTGTCTTTCATGGGTCACTGGGGAATTTGTACAGTGGAGAAACTTCCATTCGGGTGTCGTTTGGTCAGTGGAACAACCTCCACCAATACCAAAAGATGCAATGGGAATATGTCAGTGTTGCAGTGCCTGAACCAGTCAGAGTTCACGGCCTCCAGGTGAAGCCTGAAGATCTGGCAGAATTTCAACTGATCTCCAGGTGAAAGAAATAAGTCCTTAAAGTGGGGTGTTAGGACTGAAAAGGCCCAGCTGAGGGATGCCAGCCTCCAGGTGGGACCCGGGGATCCTCTGGAATTACAGTTCATCTCAAGACTACAAACATCAGTTCTCCTGGAGAAAATGGATATTTTGGAGGGTGGACTCTCGGGCACTGTATCCTACGGAGGTTCCTGTCCTCCCCAGGCTGCATCCCCAAATCTCCAGGAGTTTCCGAACTTGGATCTGACAACCTTATCCCCCAATCCTCCACCAGTGGCTGGGGGGAACCTGGCAACCCTAGCCCTAGACCACCTTGTTCTTGCTAAGGTTGGTCAATTAAGAAGTCTCAATGACAAATCAGATGACAAATGACAGCAGACAGTCCCCCAGTTATCCTGACCTCAAGCCGAGTAAAGTTTTAGAAGTCAAAAACAGCACCTTGAATTGGGACAAGAAAAAACCTGGAAGATAATTTTATTTATTTGTTTGTTTGTTTGTTTGTTTGTTTGTTTGTTTATTTATTTATTTATTTATTTATTTATTTGTTTGTTTGTTTGTTTGTTTGTTTATTTATTTATTTATTTATTTATTTATTTATTTATATATATGCCGCCCTCCCCGGAGGCTCAGGGTGGTTTACATGCCGATGTTTCAAGGTAGGTGTAACGGCATATGTCCAGTCCTCTGGGGTCTTTGCGTAGTGGGATATTCTTGCTTCCCCCTCCTGCAGAAACAGCATAGGAATCAAATTGGATAGTATAAGCGGGGAGATAGCTGGAAGTTGTCGTTCTCTGTTTCACAAATGGAAAAGACATTCTGTCTGAGGAACTGTGTGGTTAAGTACATACCAATATGTCCCCTAAAGAAGACACCAGTCAGTAATTTATTTATTGATTGATTGATTTGATTTCTATACCGCCCTTCCATGTGGCTCAGGGCAGTTTACATACAGCATCATGGAGGATACATGGAACGAGTCAACATACAACATAGTCAATATACAACAATAACAACCCAACTTCAGTGGTCCCAACAATAACAACATACAAGCTAAACTCCCTAGAGAGGTCAGGCTGCTTCAGGCCATGGAGAGGATGTCAGGGGTGGGGGGGACGACCTGTGGTTGGTCTCGGCCAAATGCCTGGTGGAGGAGCTCCCTTTTGCCAGCCCTGCGGAACTGTGGGAGTTCAGGCAGGGCCCTGTTCTCTTCAGGCTAATCTGGCTGCTCCATACCCTTCCAATAGCAGCTTCCTTCCAACTCATCTTCAGTTTATGGCCCACCTTCCTTTAACAGCCTTTATATCACAATAGGAACATGTCATCATAAAACCACGTGGTTGCTCCCTGCACGTGTGTTTGTGTGCGTATAAATTGTTTTAACATTTATCTGACCTCAGCTACCATGTACATTTTCTGAAGTTTACAGACCCGGGCACAAAATATGACCATTTGACATGTCATCTGATGGGTTCCCACAGTCAGTTTCTGCTTCTCAAGCTAATCAACAATCCAGTCACACAAGAGCCACATTCCACACTGCTCCATTATGGAACCTATGTGGGTTTTCTAGTGTACATTTGCTTTTCCAACAAAGCATCTCTTCCCCAAAGCAAAGAGCGATTCCTGAACTCCCTCCACCTCACTTAAGGAGAAAGTGCTTCAGAAAGCATCTCCAACAGAGGATATTTGGCTTAGAACTTCCCAGTCTTTTGTGACTGTCCCAGATACATCTTAGCAGCCATTGTTTGATGGACCCACTTCCAATTCCCAGAATTTCAAAACTGCCGACAGTCTCAAAATAATTAGAGGCTGCTGGATGAAACTGAAAGAACTATGATCAAAAAGGCTTGGGCATGAATATCTGTGGCGTTCTCTGTGAAGGCACAGTCCACAGATTTTGATGGGATTCATTCATTCATTTTGTACATTTTTACCCTATACTCCCTTCAAGGTGTTCACACAGCATGGCAACCATGCATATTGGGATGGTCATGGATTGTCCATGCACTCATTACAGATGGCTGGTAATGAGTTAGGGATTGACATGAACCACATTTTTATGGTTTGTTTTGTGGCAGCTCTTCAGTTCACAAGCTTCAGTTCATAAACTTGAACTGGCCAAAATTCATCACAAACTTACATTTTTCAGCTGGTTTGTGCCCATGCCTATTCCTGGTATGCATTATAGTAATATTGGAAAAGCCCAACTGAATGTGTAGATCAGAGATTCCCAACCAGGGATCTACAGACCCCCAGCCGTCCGCAGGAGATCTGGTGGGAGCCAACGGCCTTTCCCCTCCTGTCTTAATGACCTCATCTACAAGCCAGGAAATTAGCCACTTCCACTGTTCCCCCTTTCCCTGTCCTGAGCATGAGTAAGTTATCTTGTGGTTCCTGCACCTGGGAGGGATATGAAGCCCTTACATTTACTCACAGCTTATACCATCTACTGTCTCTCCCTTCCTCAATCCTCCACAATCCTGCCTGTTAACATGGGTAGTGATGTCACTTCCTGGGACATGCCACTTCTGGGAGTGTGGCAGGAAGGTGTGGCCGGCTGACATCACTTCCCAGGCTCCTCGAAGCCCGAAAAATTACTCCAGGAGCTCCTCCATGGCCAAAAGGCTGAAAAAAGCTGGTGTAGACCCTGATCTTCTGGTTCCAGTAGAGGGAAAGTGGGGAGGGTGAGGGTGGAAGAATATCACACTTCCTACAAATACCTGGAAGTGACATCACATCACTGCTGAGACACATCTATAACCCTCTAGGATTCTGAGAAAACTTAATTTAAAACTATAGAGTTTTGCCCAAACTCTACAGTAACACTGGTGACATGACATCACTTTCAGGTGTATATTGAAAGTGACATCATGCTGTTGGCACGTGGCCAGCTTTGTGGAATTTTTTTCTTCCAAAGAGAGAGCCATTCTCCCTAGGCTCCACCCCCACAGTGCTATTCACTTAGTACATTGCTTACAGGAACAGACGGATAAAACCTGGCAGTCAGGCGTCAATGGCCTACCCTACCTCAACCACTTGGATAAAGTATGCAATGTGAAGTTAACTTTCACAATGGAGTTTAAAAAGACATAGCCAAATGCACCTGACTAGAGCCCCTAAATTGTATTTCAGAACCCAACGGCATCAGACCTTTGCAGAAAAACAAAACAAAACAAAAAAGCCCACCCAGCTGGTGTCAGTCTCCCAGTTGCTTGTGTCCCAGCAGTAAATGGGGTGTGTGCGTGTTTCATGTCATGTTTCCAGATTACCTGCAGAATCTTTCATAGCAGTCCCCAGCTTTCCGGCTGTCACTCCTGTCATTTTTTAGCACCTTTGGACTTTTCGATGATATGCCCTTTTCTGACAAGGCAGCGGAATGGCTGTCAACCTCATACATCAAATTGGCTTCCCTGGAAATTATTCAAAAATTGAGGTGTCTCTCCAAAAATAACAATACCAGAAAGACAAGTTGGAAGAGCAGCCTCGTTCTCATCTCTTTTTAATTTCATGGTAATGGGGACCAATTAGCGGACGGAAACGTTCATCTTTTAAACACTCCCTGGACAGCTATAAAAAAAGGCTTCAGTTCACAATGTCCATTTATTTTCAGCTCAAAAAACTGAAGAAAAGGGGGATTATAAATGATCCCTTTGTGTTTTTTAAGGGTGGTTTTTTAAAAAGAGATTGGAGGCTGGCATTACTGTACTGAATGAACTTCTCCGTTTCCCCTGCAGTCTGCTTTGCTTCTTAGAGTTGTACCTAAGTCAGAAGGTTACAGGATATTGTTTTTAAATAGCGGAGTTGACTTTGAACTGCTTGTCTTTAGGCCTGGGCAGGTAATGCCTGGATTTCTCAGTGTTTGTTCTCTGTCTCTTCTGCTTTCAAACACTTGGTGGATAGCACTGTCCTTCTGGTCTGTTTCACACTTTTAGAAGTTTTCTAAACTGGCTCTAAAGGATCTGTCTGTGTTACATTCGGGGCCAGGTAGCCATTATGTCCCCTCTCTGCTGCTGCCAGCTTGAGGCTCCAGGTGGGTTTCTAAGGTGACCAGATTGTCCCACTTTTGGAGGGATATCTGGGGGTCCCAGGCAAATTGTACTTATGTTGAAATTAAAATATATATATTACAGTACTATTTTTGCATTCTATGAAACTTTTTGTTGCTCCATATAGACCAAATCTTTAATCAAGAACCCCCCCCCCCGGTCAATGGTGTCCCGCTTTACCAGTGTTAAAATCTGGTCACCTTAGTGTTTCACAACATCAGGTCTTTTACTGATGCTAATTTCTTGACCACGGAGCTGATCAAGACAGGGTTTAAAATACAAAAGGCTGCAGTGTCACATTTTGTTTACCCCGTGAGAGGCTGGCACCTCTGACTTTTTGCATTATCCCTTATGTGCAAAACCAGATCCACTCCAGACCCTCATATCAATATTTGCTCTTAAAAGATCTGGTACATGTTTCACAACCAAGTCTCTCTCCACCCTCAACTCTTCCCCTTTTCACTTTCTCCAGTTCTGTTATCTTGCTTATAAAAATTTGGAACGTGATTCCGTCTTCAAAGTACCTGAAGAAATGAGCACTAATTCACGAAAGCTCAGGCTGGAATTAGTGTTGTAAGGGTTGTCACGGGACTTTGTTTTTCATTTTGCTACAATAAACCAGAATGGCTGATGATGTTAGTCATTCCGATGCATCTGACTCTTGGAGATTCAATGGCTCGGCTGTCACCTCGTTTTTCGATCTTGCACCACTGCTCTTAGTTGAATAATGCTCTAGCCCAGAGATGGACAAACTGTGGCCCTCCAGATGTCCATGGACTACAATTCCCATGAGCCCCTGCCAGCATTTGCTGGCAGGGGCTCATGGGAATTTATTTATTTATTTATTTATTTAGATTTATATACCGCCCTCCCCGAAGGCTCAATTGTCCAATTGTAGTCCATGGACATCTGGAGGGCCACAGTTTGCCCAGCCCTGCTCTATCCAGTGCCCATTTTGTACGTGTCTAACCAACCATGTTCTTTGTCGGCCTGGTTTCTTTTTAACACCGAACAGTCCTAGCATAATTGCTCTCTGTTTAGTTGGATCGAATGATACGGCCAAAGTAAGTGAGCTGAAGTTTTGTGATTTTGTCTTCCAGTGATATATCAGGCTTTATGCACTCTAAAAATTCCTTCTTTGTGACTTCTGCTGTCCACGGAATCCGCAGAAGCTCTTCTCCATCACCAGAGTTCAAGCGAATCAACTCTCCTGTTGTCTGATTTTCCATCGTCTAACTTTCACAACTATAAGTGGCTATTGGAAATACGTATTGGATTACATTTGGCAATCAGGCTGTTCTTGCTTTTCCAGGCTCGGTTCAAGCTGAGAGACCCAAAGCAATTCTACCTTTAATGTCCATACCGCAACCACCACTCTGATGCATTTGTGATCCAAGAAAAATGAATTCTTGAATGCATTCTATCTCTTTGCTATCAATTGTGTTTGTGACATGTCTGTTTTTTGCAGTGGCCGTTATTTTTGGCTCTTTAATGTTTAAGAAGAGCCTCTTGTGGCACAGGGTGGTAAGGCAGCCAACATGCTGTCTGTAGCTCTGACCATGAGGCTGGGAGTTCGATCCCAGCAGCCGCCTCAAAGTCAACTCAGCCTTCCATCCTTCCAAGGTCGGTAAAATGAGTACCCAGCTTGCTGGGGGGTAAAACGATAATGGCTGGGGAAGGGAATGGCAAACCACCCTGCATTGTGTCTGCCAAGAAAACGCTAGAGTCCGTCACCCCAAGGATCAGACATGACTCGGTGCTTGCACAGGGGATACCTTTACCTTTAATGTTTAAGAAAAGACCAAACTTCTTACTTGCTTCACTGATTTTTGTAATCAGCTTTTCTAGGCCTTCCTTAGTTTCTGATAGGAATTATGTTAACCAGGCAAAAAAAAGTGCCAGACCTAAATAGATGTGGGCTTTGAGAAACCCCAGTGGCACGATCATGCAGAATATGGTTGGGAAGCAGAACTGTGTACAAGCTTACCCAGGGTCTCTCCTCTTCCCAACCCTCTCCAAGCCTATCATTGGTGAGTTTGGGAGGGCTGGAGGTGGATCAACAAGACCATATATGGTCGTATCACCTGAGAAATGTTTAATAAATAAAAAAATATATTAAAAATTAATTAACTCATATCTATATGGGAAACTCTTCCAGGGCCTTCAAAAAAAACAAAAAAAAAACAGGGTTTCAAGAAACCCTGGTTTTGGAAGCCTGGACAAGAGACATTTGTTCTCCTGGAGAAAATGGATGCTTTAGAGGGTGTACTCTATAGCAGTGGTCCCCAACCCCTGGTCCGGAGACCGGGACTGGTCCGTAGATCAGTCAGTACCGGGCTGTAGCTCCTCCTTGTCCTCCTCCCTGGCTGCTGCCTTGGGGGCTGTCCTGCCACTCTGCCGCTTGCTCACCTTTGGTGCTCGCCAGCGGCTGTCATGGTTGGGGCTCCTCCTTGACGTGGCACTGTGCTGCTGCTGCTGGCAGCACCCAGCAGGAGGCAGGAAGTCAGGGGTGCCGGCGGGAGAGCAAGTGGAGCAGGGGCTCAGACGGCAATGTCCCTCGGCAAAAGACTACCTCCCCCCTGGGCCTCAGTAAAATTGTCAAGTGTTGACCGGTCCCCGGTGATAAAAAGGTTGGGGACCACTGCTCTATGGCACTGTACCCCACTGAGGTCACTGTCACCCCCTGGCTCCATCCCCAAATCTCCAGGAATTTCCGAAATTGGATATGGCTCTGTTAGTGGTTGGGAGTACTTGATAACCCTGGTTTCATTCAGAAGTCAACTTCAGCATTCAACAATCCATAGGCATTTAGCGCAGAACCAAAATGTCCATTCAAGTTCATGGGCTATGTTTGCAATGACGAGAAGAGAACCATAAACAAGGCATTTAATTCAGCTTAGTTCCAACTAACAAATCAAGACAGCATGGATTGAAATGTCATGGACTGGAGCAACACAAATCCAGATGTCACCCAAATGAAAATGTTTGGCTCTGGGGTGGCTAGTGTGTCGATCACTGAGGGTTAGGCTGGAGACATATTGTGAGCTAGAGGCCATGCTAATTTGCATGTTTTAATTGCATGTAATTAACATAATTGGACTGTCATTTTCATGAACTCGGTGAAGGTGTCATGTTCCTATTTCCAGTGAACCTGCACCCTGTTCCATTTGGAAAGACCACTTCAACCTTGCAGTCCAGGAAAATAAACATGGAGTGTTTCATCCTTATGTAGAATTGCAAGGATTTGACGTAAAAAAAAAAAATCAGAGGAGCTGTCTATATTAGGGAAGTCAATTAAACTTTTTTTTTAAAGAAAGTGGCTAAACATCTGCCTTATAACCCATTTATTAACACAGGAACTATATTTACATCAGTTTGTATATTAGCAAAACCTAAGTACATATTGAAAGAAGTATGAATAACTTGAAACGAAAAGCTATCAATCATTGTGATGACACGCTACATTTAATGTCTTCTGGGTTTTGTTCCCAATTACACCAACACACAAGGGAAGCTTGCAAGGGTTTGGGGGCGAAGGAAAGTCCCTTTCCTTTGTTGGTCCTCCAGTTCCACCCTTCATGAGTGTATCCATTTCCTTTCTTGCCCTAGCTCCACTTTTCCCCTCACCTTTCTCTCCTTCTGGTACCGCCTTCTCCCTCCCCTCACTATTGTTTCCTCTCACTTCCTCTGGTCAGTGTTCCCACTGACAAGCTCAGCCTCTGGTAATGAGGCCTCTGCCTCACCTCGTGTTTTGTGAAATCTGCAGCTGTCAAGCACTGAGCAAACTGCCTGGTACCTGTTATTTGGGAAATGGCGTGAAGCTCTTCTGCAGATTTCCAGAAATGTAACACAAGCAGATGCCTCAGCATTGTAAGGGGTTGCTTTGGCGACCCAGAATTGGCCACCAAGGTGGTGTGAGGCAGAGTTATCAATCCAAAGTTTGGGAAATGCCTGGTATTTCGAGGAGGTGCTGTGGAGGACAAGATTTGGGGTGGGGAATGTAATAACCATAGAGTCATCTCTCCAAAGCTGCCATCTCCTCTAGACTGGAGAACAGTTATAGTTCTTGCAGAACCCCAAGCCCAAGAGTTTGTTAACCCAATCTTGAGGTTTTCCACAATATCTCAAGCAATGAGGAACTCCAAAATTTCTTTTCACGATGTCTGTTTTCTTAACATTTTGAGGAGTCTTCCCCCCCCCCCGCCGTTTATTTTTGGGTTACATTAATATTTTTCTGCAAACCCAGATATTCTCTCAAGATTGCAGAATTTTAAAACATCTAGGGTGGATATCTTTTTTTTTAAATCCCACTCTAGCCAGCCTTAGGCTATAAGATATAAAGATGTCAGAACAAAAGCAGCATGCATTAATAATAAATAAATGCACCCTTAACATACGGACCCACCAGTTGCAATTATAGCTGCTGATTTACCAACTGAAGCTTTTTAATCTACTGATTAAGTCAACTGAAGCTTGGCACTCGGGTCTATATGCAATCAAACCTACACAAGAAATTGAAATCTTCTAATAATCCTTTTTTGAAAAAAAAATCTACTGACAGTCTGACTCTCAGAGGGTATGTGGGACACATACTTGCTCTGGGTATACTTGGTCAGGGCCCCCTCCCCCCTTGCAAACACACATACAAATACAGACATACACAGACTCCCATCCAGCCTCTGTTTCCCCCCTTACGTGTTGGTTTTACAACTTCCTCCCTCTTCCCTCACTCACAAACACACACACACACACACACACACACAAACTCCCTTCCCATCCCTCACACAGTTCCCCTTTTACCTGTTGGTTCACCAGCTACCCTCCCTTCCAAGCAAATCACCAAACACATACACACTCCCTTCCCCCTCCCTCTTCCTACATACCTGCTCCTCCACCGCTACCCCAGCCCCTGTGGGTTGAGCAGTGGCTGCCTAGGCCCCTGGGGCTGGTGCAGCCACTGCCAAGGCCTTGGGGTTGAGGCAGCCACTGCCTCGGCCCCCGTGGGTCATGCAGCATTTGCCTAGGTCCCTGGGGCTGGCATGGCCACAGACTGAGCCCTCCTCATCTTCTGACATGCTCTGTGGGCAGGACTACGGACGTCATGTTCGTATTCATTTCCATTTCACAAGGTACGCCAGAATATGTTTCCCACATCAAAAAAGATCCTTCTTATTTGGAGTGCGCATCCCAAAGAACAGTGACAAACTAAAGTATGTCAGGGGTCCCAAAAGCCCATCAGGACTCCCAAATGAATTGGATCACTGGGCAGGGTTGCCAGGCAACTGGCAGGAAGGTTGGTGTTAGGGACATGGTGGAAGGTGGAGTCACAAGTGTGATGATGTCACTTCCATGAAAATCCTGAAAGTTACAGTGGATAGCTCTAGAAATTCTCAAAGCCTTATGTCACTGATTCCTAACCAGGGCTCTCGGGATCCCTGAGTTATGCAAGAGCTCCCAGAAGTTCAGATGGCCACTGACATCACTAGACATCACTGGAGCCCACTCTTCCTGTTGCTCTACAGGCCAAGTCCCTTTCTCCACAATGGAAACAGTAAATGATCGATCAATTGACTGTCTGGCTCCCGCATCTTATTTCCACATCTACTTCTCTGAAGGGGCAGGTCACCACTTCTGGGGTTCCCCAAAACCTGAAAAATACTTCAGGTGTTCCTCCACAAGCAAAAGATTTTTAAAAGGCACTAAGGTAACCCTAGCGTTTCCACTGATTTCTAGAGCTACCTTCCATCACTTCTGGGTATTTTCTCCTAACTGATGTCATCACACTGTCAATGCTGCTATTCTCCCCCCCCCCCCCAAAAAAAAAAGAAAGAAAGAAAGAAAGAAACTTTTCCCTTGTGATTGCTTGGAGCGATGGCAAGCAACAGGAACTTGAGGTGGGGGATATCTTGCCCCACTAGGGGCTTGGCAGCCCTAATCACAGCACAAGATATTTGCAATGAGGTTAGCTGCCTATTTGCAGAAGGTGAGGATTCTCTCTCATTGATCTTTTTGCAGGTTAAGTACTGGCAGAGGACCTGAGACTAAAAGCCTATTGCTCTGTTTGGAGAGATTTCCCCCACCCCAGCAGAACCCTATCAAGAAGATACCTCGGTTGCAAGGCTGCCATTAGCCGCGACAGCTGCACCTCTTAAGCGTGCCTGATTGGCAATTATGAGACATGCCAGTCATCTCCCCAGCTCAGATTTGACTAACTCCCACGCAAATCTGGTTTGCTGTTTACAACTGCGACTTAGCTAATCAGGAGATGTCGGTTGATTCCTGCCAAAATACCAGTGGCACATGCCACGGGCCTCCATCCCACCCCTGTCAACACATGGATCTCATTTTTGTGATACTTCATCCGTGTTTCAGCTCTAAGGTGCAGGAACTGGCAGGGACCATGGGGCTCAAAACAGGGGCCTTAGAGGGGGCTACAATTACTCCACTAAGACAGTGGGTCAGACAGGGGAACTGAACACACGAGGCTGCCTTAGACTGAGTCAGAGCATTGGCCTATCAAGGTCAGTAAGGTGTACTCTGACTGCCGCTCTCCAGCATCTTGAGTAGAGGTTTTGCACACCATCTTTCTAACTGGTCATATCAGGGGTTGACGCAGGGATGAGACCATTGTGATGCCAAGATGCTGACAGTTCTGCCACTGTGCGTTCACGACATTTCATTCATGTTTTCATCTCAAAGGCAACAGAAGCCAGGAGGCACTTTGGAGCTTAGACCAAGAGCCCTGGGAGAAATGCACTGACTCCAACAAGAAAGCCGGCCAGAAGAAGGCGGCACTGCAGGCCAAAGGGCTGGCATCACAGGAAGAGAGATAAGGCAAAATCAACCGGCCAGAGTCAGGCAGACTGAAGTATGCAGTCCTGGTGGGAGAGGGGGGAAAATGAATACCTTTTCTTAGTGCCAAGTTGTCCAGCCTGAGGGAATATACTTGACTTGGTTGCTGTACATCAGTCTTTCTCAACTTTTTTTTTACCATTGAGAAACCCCTGAAACATTCTTCAGGCTCTGAGGAACTCCAGGGCAGAGTCTGCACTTACTTTGTTTATTCCATTGTCAATCTTGTTGAATTCAGATCACTTTGAACTCGGATCTTCCCCCCCCCCATTGAAACAGGATAGGATTCTGCATGTGGTTAGGGTAGTTCAGAAGGGGGGTGGGGGAGCCAAGCCTCTTTCTTTCCTTTCTTGAAGGGTGGGGGGAGAGGAGCCAAGCAGGGAGCCTCTTTCTTTTCTTAGATGGGGGGGGGAGATGATCGAAAAAGGCAGAGAAGGGAGAAAAAATCCAGGACTGACAGAAATTGAGAGAAATTAGGGTCTTCTCCTTTAAGGCAAGTTTGTCACATGACCACCTGTGGCCAATCATGGGTCCTCTACCAGGAGGAGAGCCCAGATTCAAAACAGCCTTTAAATATTGAGGCTTAAAAGCACTCTAAGACATCGCACAATAAAGGTAGGGTCACTCCGGATCAATCCTTCTTGCTGCAGTAGGGACTGAATCAATCTGGGGTTGGAATAAAAGCTCCATGCAGTTTACACCCAGAAGTATTGCATGATCATGCAAAATGTGGTTGAGAAGCACAGCTGTGTACATGCCCGCCTGGGGCCCCCTCCCTTTCCCTCTCCCTTCGGGCCCATCTTTTGCCATTTTGGGAGGAGTGGGTAGGTCAACATGACCATATAGGATCTTATCATCCAATAAATGCTTAACAAATTTTTAAAATACATACAAAACTAATTAACTCCCGCCCATTCAGGAAACCCTTCGAGGGCCATCTAGAAACCCCAGGGCTTCACAAAACCCTGGTTGAAAAAGCCTGCAATAAATGAACAGTCTGGTTTCAGTGGGTAGGGCTGGCAGTCCCCATGGCACTACCCCATGCTAAGTCCCCTTCATTCTCCAAAGCAGGCTTCACCACCAACATCTCCAGGAATCTCCCAACCCAGAGCTGGGAATATACTACAGCAAAAACTGGTTTCTGGGTTCTGATCTGCCCCGTTCCCAGTGCAAGCCTATCCAGTCCTGTCTTATATTCTTCTAAAGATCCTATTTTGGCTCTTGAAAAACCAAGCAACAGCAGATTGGCATGGGGGCCAGAATTTAAATTTGGCGCTGTGATAGAGAACATTCCCTTGTAATTAAGAGTAGATTTGAGAGACGGAGAGTAATTAGGGAGGAAAATTAACTGGGCTGATCAGATGGCAAAGAGGAGACCGTGAAAATGAACAAGTGCCTGCAATCTGGTGCCAGCAAGCAAGAAAGCGAGGGAGGGAGATAAAAGATGACGGGGGGGGGGTAGGGTGGACACAAAGGCGATCCAAGGAGATGGCCACATTCCACATTGGCCTGCCATTAAGAAAAAGTTGGTTGTCAATGGAGAGCTGATTGTCAATGAAGCTATTTTTGATTCATGCTAACTGCACATGTGGCCTTCGGTGGAGAACAGCTGGTCTAATTTCACTAAGAACACAAACCAAAACATTCTACTGGCCCAGATTGAGGTGCCTAATAAAAGGAAGCCGCTCTCTTCTTCAGACAGTTTCCAAGATCTGAAAATATATTAACAGTGCAACCCTATAGAGAATTAAACCCTTCCGTTCGCACTAAAATAAATGGGCTTCGAAGAGTGTAAACTCTCTGGCGGATCGTACTGGCCACACAAGTTGTTCCTTCCTCCATCAATCTGACTAGGGTTATCAGATTCTCTCTGGCCACTGGTGGCAGATGGAGGGGCAGGGGTAGGGTTGACAGATCCAGGTTGGTATGCTTCTAGAGCAGTGTTTCTCAACCTGGTGGTCAGGACCACCTTGGGGGTTGAACAAGCCTTTCACAGGGGTTGCAGCAGAGCAAGCAGCGTGGCTGGGGGGGGGGGCATCCACACAACAGCCTTGCGGGGTAGATCGAGATAGAGCGTTCATCTATCTGGAACAGCAGAAAAGAGTCAGATCGGCATGGTAGGGCAAGAGGCAGAACTGAACTGAGAACCGGGGGGAAAAACAATGTATATACAATCATGAACAATGGATCTTCATGCCATTGGTCAGTTCCGGTTTAATTTCTGTGAAAGAACACTTGCATAATTTTATGGTTGGGGGTCACCAAAACATGAGGAACTGTATTAAAGGGTCGCACCATTAGGAAGGTTGTGAACCATTGTTCTAGAGCAGGGGTAGTCAAACTGCGGCTTTCCAGATGTCCATGGACTACAATTCCCATGAGCCCCTGCCAGTGAGATTTAAGGATGGAGTCTGGGGAGGCCAAGAACCTCAGTGGGGTACAATGCCATCAAGTCCACCTTCCAGAGCATCTGTTTCCTCCAGGTAAACTGATCTCCATAGTCTGGAGAAGAGGTGTGATTCTGAGGGATCCCCTGGTCCCACCTGGAGACTTGCACCCCTAATCTGATTGAAATTATGAAAAATGAGATTAGCTTTAGAGCAGAGGCGTCAAACATGAGGCCCTGGTGCTGGAACCAGCCCTTCCAAGGCTCTGACCTGACCTGCGAGCAACTGATGTGAGGGACATAATGCAGGAGGCTGCTGGGGGGAGGGTGAGCAGTCAATCAGGTGCTTGTGGTGAGGGGGTGTCTGTGCTCTAAATCAGGGGTCATTGGGGGTACCATAGTACTGGGCCGCTGGCAGCCGCGCCTGCCTCCCCCCCCCCCACAGCAAGAAGGAAGGGAAGAGGTAGGCGCGGCCGCCGCCGGCACAAATGCGCATGCGCGCAGTTGCCGCGCGTGCGTGTTTGCGCCCCCTGGTGGCGAAAACGTGCATGCACTGCGACTGCTCGTGCACGTTTGCGCAGCACCCGGGCCGTCGGCTCTCCCCTCACCCCCGGAGGCGGCCCCTGACCTCAGAAAGGTTGGGGACCGCTACTCTTAAGTTGTCAAGAAACAGAAAGGAAATGGCAAGGGGGCAGGGCCAAGAACCTGAGGTAAAATAATGTGGAGGGGAATGGCAGCGCAGGCAGAGAAGGAGGAGGTGTGATATTTCCCCCCCTCCCGCCTCCTCTCAACACAGCTCAACGAGGATGGGAGAAGCCACTACATGGCGTCCAGAGCCAAGGAGAGTGATCCAGCCTTGTGTTCCCCCCCCCAAAATAGTGTCTGTGAGGGGGGGTTGGCGAGAGCAAGCATGTGGAGTGGCAGTTAGCCAGTGAAGGGGCAGGGAAAGCAAGGAAAGGAGGAGGAGGGCCGGCATGTGGTGGATTTGGAGGCAACCGGGCTGTCTCATGCATGCCACTCCGAGGGAAAAGGTCTCCTCGCCTTGGAAGTGAGTGGAAGAGCAACAGGGAAAGGGGCCTCTGAGGTGGCTGTCTCCACACGTCTGAGACAAAGAGGGCTGGTTGGGGACGATGACTTTTTGGAAACAGCCTCGCCCTCAGGCCTTCCTTCAGCCTCACCACTTTTGTGGGAGACTCAGGAGGGATGAGAACTGGGGATGGGGAACCAGGGGTCCTCCAAGGTATGGTGGGGGAAGAGAGGAAACAAACAAAATGAGAGATAGATTGTAACCATGGTCAGCTGCTGAGGCTAGGTGCATGGGGCAGGGAGGTGCTGAAAAACTACCTACTACTTACTTACGACCTAACTACTTACAAGGACAAAGACTTATCTCCTAAAAGTGCTATATATATATATATATATATATATATATATATATATATATATATACTAGATTTTAAGCCCATTTTATGCCATTAATAAAATGGGCGCTAGAAGTCCCCCCCCCCACGGCGAGAGGGAAAGTCTGCAGAGTGGGTGGGGACGGCTTGGAGCGGCTGTGAGAGGCAGGCGAGGGCGTGGATGGGGCTGCAGAAGAATGTTGGGCTCCCGATGCCGGTAGGCTTCAGTGGGGCGTGGCTTGAGTGGGTCTTACCTCGCGGCTGCGGAGGGCGCGGTGGGGGCGGGGCCGGCGTCGGCCGGCCATCTTCGTGGGCGGGCGTCGTCGTCGGGAAGATGGAGGCCGCAGCGGAGGGCGCCGGGGCAGGCTCTGAGCTGGGGGCGGAGGCGCTTGACGGCGGCGTTTCGGTTGGCGGCCGCATCGCAAAATGCCAGGACAGCAGGATTGCGAGCGGCAAGTCGGGTGCTGGAGCGGCAAGTCGGGCGCTGGGGCTTGGGGGCGGGCTGGGAAGGGGACGGCCGGCGGCGGAGCAGCGTGGTCGTGGTGGGGGTGGGAAGGTCGCGGAAGGGCCTCGTCAGCACCGCGGCAGCAGGGCCGGGAAAGGAGCAGGGCCGCCGCGTCTTTGACACAGCCAGGCCCACCCACGGCCCGGGGCACTTCCAAGCCTTGTCTCGGCCGGCGGAAGCCGCTCCGCCGGCCGAGAGAAGGCGGCCAGTCCCACCTGCCCTCCGAGGCTCTCCCAAGCCTTCTCCCGGCCGCCGGAGCGGCCTTGCGGCGTCTATGACGCCGCGTGGCCGCTCCGGCGGCCGGGAGAAGGCAGCGCGGCCGCCCGCTGACCTGTGGCTGTGCGGGTGAAGCAGGCAATAGGGAGCCGCGCTTTGTGCGGCTCCCCATTGCCTGCTTCGGGCGGGATGGACACTTGGAAGTGCCCCGGGCCGTGGGTGGGCCTGGCTGTGTCAAAGACGCTTCGCGGCTCCTGATTGGCCCCTCCGAGTTTTTATCCCGGACCGGTCCCGCCCTAACTCCTCCCCACTACCCCTTACTCTTTTATACAGTCCGTGGCGCCCATGGCGCCACGGGCTGTGTACAGATATATATATATATATATATATACACACACATACACACACATACACACACATACACACACACATACACACACACACACACCCCTTGAGGTGGCAACAAATATATATATATATATATATATATATATATATATATATATATATATATATATATATATATATAAAGGTAAAGGTATCCCCTGTGCAAGCACCGGGTCATGTCTGACCCTTGGGGTGACGCCCTCCAGCGTTTTCATGGCAGACTCAATACGGGGTGGTTTGCCAGTGCCTTCCCCAGTCATGACCGTTTACCCCCCAGCAAGCTGGGTACTCATTTTACCGACCTCGAAGGATGGAAGGCTGAGTCAACCTTGAGCCGGCTGCTGGGATTGAACTCCCAGCCTTATGGGCAAAGCTGTTAGACGGCTGCCTTACCACTCTGCGCCACAAGAGGCTCTCTCTCTCTCTCTCTCTCTCTCTCTCTCTCTCTCTCTCTCTCTCTCTCTCTCTCTCTCTATCTATCTATCTATCTATATATATATATATATATATATATATATATAAAAACCGGCTGCTTTGTATGGAAGTATAAGATACCCTTCTTTTTATGGCTTCCCTTGGGGTGGGGAGATTAGTCTTTCATACGATTAAACACATTTATTGGGGCTTTCTCCAGTAACAATTGCTTTCCCTGCTAGGAATCAATTGCTTTTGTTTGTATTTTGAGTAAGAAATAATATTGTCCATTGGGTTTGCCTGTGTCCTTTTATAAAAATTTCTCTGTCTGACACCTGGCATTACATTTTATGGCCCAGCCTCATAAAGTAACAGTCATAACACCTACTTGAGAGGAGCTGGTGGCTTATTCCTTATTCCAACAAGTAGCCAACTCCAGTCTCCTCTGCTTTAGAGGCTTCAGACGTCTGGAGTGTGTGTATCCAGGCATAACCGTCCAGTGTGTGTGTTGACAATTACATAAAGAGCTAGAGAGAAGAAGAGCTTTCTTTTCTACAGACCCAAAACGTTCTAATTGAAACTATGACTCAACGCATTTTACCGTTCCGGGATTTAAAACTAGCAGGGCCAACAGGCCAGCCCAGCGATGCCTATCAGTGGTCCCCACATCGAATTACTTCCGCTCTCATGAAACTGAAGCACTTACAAGGTTGCTGTGGAATGAGAAGATGCAAAGGGCCAAGCTGTGGGACACCCCTCTAGGCTAGAGGTGCTACCATTAAGGTCACCAACCTCCGGGTGTGGCCTCCCAGAATTACAAGTGATCTCCAGACGATTGAGATTCCCCACAACAGATACCCTATTAGGTAGATAGGGCTGAGCGAGCTCTGACAGAACTGCTCTGTGAGAGCAACTCAGAACTGTGATTAGCCCAAGGTCACCCAGCTGGCTGCATGTGGAGGAGCAGGGAATCAAATCCAGCGCTCCACTACACAGTCTTCACATATAAATGCAGGATGTGCCCACATTCACTTTTGTGAGCAGGGCTCCCGAATGCCGATCAGGGAACGCAATACTCTCTTTCCTTTGCACTGCTAAGCTGGGCACTCGGGAAATGCTCTGCTTGAGAAGATTATAGGCTCGTTAGCATGCATGCACCGCCGCACCCTCTCTAAACAATGACCCTGAGAATTAATATGCAAAGTAAACAGAGAAAAGTTCCACATGGAGCATCTGGGATGCTCAATAACCAGGAACTTCCAGAGTCAATATTTGCCATCAGAACAATCTGCCAATGAGACTGTCCACTGTTTTCGGGCCAAATTAGCAAACAGGTGAGGCTGCAGTTTGCCTAATGACAAAAAATGGCATTGGGCTGCTTTTGGATGCAGTCTTCAGATTGCAAATTGCTGCTTAATTATTGCTTCATTTATCACATACGTATCCCACTTTTCCTCCCAAAAGCCTACGACTTGCACAGAGGGTTTTTTTTCTCTTACTGACAACCCTAAGAGGCAGGTCAAGCCCAAGGTCACCCAGCAAAATTCATGCTGGAGCCGGGGATTTGAAACAGGCCTTGTAATCAATATATTCCTCAAAGTGGGACCCCGAAATGAAATGGTCTGTTAAGATTTTCAGGAATGTAGTGAGCGTCGCTGTACTTTAATAAACTTCCACACTCATTTTGATATCTTTGTCAGAGGGGAATCGGAAGAATGCACACCCGCGTACTATTAAAAATCCTCCCAAATCAATCATCAATAATAAAACGGAGAGATACAAATTCTGAGATAATATAATTATGACAGTGCCACTCCTAAAACAAACTTTTAAAAAATCATTACAGGCAAAAGCAGCTCATTTTCCTGAATAAAATATAAAATCAATGAAATGAAAGTAATATTAATAAAAAACAATAAATGTGTTTATTTCATTGGTTTTATATTTTATTCAACGAAATGGGCTTCCTTTGCCCTTGATGAATTGGTTCCTGTGTTATTTTAATTGTTTCTTTTAGGAGTGCGCTGTCAGAACTCCATCTTAAGGCTTTGCTTTTGGTGATTGATGCTGGAACTGTTTGCATAGTGCACTTGTTATTACACATTTCGCAATTCTTCACGATGGATGTCAAAATCCTGTTGCATGCTGGAGTCGCAGAGAGCTAGTCAAGGCAGCCTCTGGGCCAACACAGCCATCCTCAATTCTTACACCATTGAGAAACCCCTGAAACATTCTTCAGGCTTCAAGAAACCCCAGAAGTGGTGCAATCCTGCAGAATACGGTTGGGACGCATAGCTGTGTATATTGCCCACCTAGGATCCCTCCCCACCCCCTTCAGGCCCATCACTAGTCATTGGAGGGGGGCTGCTCAACCATATACAGTCATATCACCCAATAGATGTTTAACAAATATAAAAAATATATTAAAAATTAACTCCCATCCATTTGGGAAATCCTTCCAGGACTGTCAAGAAACCCTGGGGTTTCCCAAAATCCTGGGCCAATGTGAAGTGATTCAACCCAAGCCAGAAGTGACCTAATGTTATCACATGCAAGCAGATAATAGTAGAGATGAATGAAGGGAGGCACAAGAGGACCTTGGAGGTAGGTGGACTTCAGCAAGTCAGCCAGACAGTGCTCCTGACTCCTGGGAAAGGTAACAAGAAGCAAACTAATGATTTATTGTTGACATGGGTCATGTCAAGATCCCCCCAGCCTTGTGAGGGTACCGACCTCCAGGTGGGAAATATAAGAGCAAAACCATTTCGAGTCGAATAGAAAATCAAAACGTTGTTTAATATGGTCACTATTGAATCACCGGACTGCCAGGTGTGGTCTGAAAATCTCCCAGAAGTACAAGTAATCTCTCAACTACAGATATCCGTTTCCCTGAAAGAAATGGCTGCTTTGGAGGGTGGAATCTAAGGCATTATACCCACCAATGCCCCTCTCTTCAAAATCTGCCCTCCCCAGGTGCCCTCTCCACATCTCCAGGAATTTCATAACCTTGAGGGGGCAGCTTTCTGCAGGCCACAGGGGAACTGTTTCAAGCACTGCAAATGGGGTTGGATGCAAACTGGATTGGAAATCTCCACCCATTCCCCTTTCTGCCCCTCATGTCATTCTTCAGGTTCCCATATCTCCCTGTAGCCATATGTATGTATTTATGTATGTATGTATGGTGAGCCAGTTTGGTGTAGTGGTTAGGAGTGCGGACTTCTAATCTGGCATGCCGGGTTCGATTCTTCATTCCCCCACATGCAGCCAGCTGGGTGACCTTGGGCTCGCCACGGCACTGATAAAACTGTTCTGACTGAGCAGTAATATCAGGGCTCTCTCAGCCTCACCCACCTCACAGGATATCTGTTGTGGGGAGGAAAGGGAAGGCAAGGCAAGCGTCAGCCGCTTTGAGATTCCTTCGGGAGGAGAAAAGTGGCATATAAGAACCAACTATTCTTTTAACTGGTAATAAAAGTATGTTTAACATCTAGTTAACTTGCTAACTATGCAACGATGATTCCATGGATAGACCGTGCAGGATTCAGTATATGGATAGGGGTTTTCTGGGGGCCCAGTAGATGCCGTTGTTTCGGTTGGCCTCAACCAATTGTCTGGCAGAAGATCTCCATTTTGCATTAGTGGAGATCACTGGAATAGATCAGAAAAGAGGGAAGGCAGGGAAGTTCCATTCCATTACTAGACAGTTCAGTTCAAATCCAAATCATGGTGATAAGGTAAGCATGTTCTCCTTGTCGGGTGTGGGGATTGGACGCTTGGGGACTTTAGAACCCAGGACCATTGTCTGTAGCACTGTGACAAAACCACATGGAATTATGTATCCTGTTATTGTAGAAATGATATACTTAGCCTGCTGCTTCCCCACCCCCTGCCTTTGCTGGAGCTTTGTGGAACAAGCTTAATTGGATCAGAGTCCAGGAGCACCTTTAAGACCAACAAAGATTTATTTGAGGCGTGAGCTTTCGAGTGCAAGCACCCTTCGTCAGACTCGAAAGCTCACGCCTTGAATAAATCTTTGTTGGTCTTAAAGGTGCTACTGGACTCTGAATTTATTGTGCTATTTCAGACCAACCTGGCTATTCATTTGAATCTGAGCTTAATTGGGTATGGTATCTTGCATATGATCAGGGGGCTTGAAATTCTACTAATCCAGTATGACCAGATATATAGGTCTGTTTTCTTTGAGCAAGTTTGGCTTCCACTGCTGTCTCCTGGAGTAGAAATAATTCCCTTCAGTACTATGGACCTTGGCAGGAGATATGTCCACCATAGGTAGGAATTAGGGCTGCCATCTTCCAGGTGAGTCCTGAGAATCCCCTGAAATTACATCTCATCTCCAGACCACAAAGATCAAAAAGGGTGTTTTGGAGGGTGAACTTTGTGGCTTTATACCCCACTGAAAGTCCTGTTCCCCAGGTTCTATCCCCCAATCTCCAGGAGTTTCCCAGGCTGGATCTGGTAACCCTACTGGGAATGTTCATGCCTAATTTACCAGATTCCTTTAAGCAGAAACCTGGAGCTTTCTGACCTGCAGCAATTCAGAAGAATGTATCTCCCCCCCTCCCAATTATTTAGCATATTTATAATTATTATGTTTGCTATGTGTTAGTTTGCGTATTTATTTGAGGCCTTTCTGTGCAGCTTCTTCAGGGGAAAAATCTGTTTGAAGCAAAAAAGAAAAATCCAATACAGCTGAAAATAAACAGTAAAATGAAACAAGGTCCCAGCATGATAGAAACAGAGGAGGAAACCCAGAATCCTCTTTTGTGCCACCATTAATCAAAAGAGGGGAAGACCTGAAAACATTCTCAGATATACTTGTAATGCGACTTGTGGGTTAGATTCCAACTACATTTTCTGCTAACAGAAGGCACTTCTGTCCCAGGGACAGAACTTTCCTACCTGGTCCTGGGACAAGAGGAGACCCTCAAGAATGGAATGAGGGGCAAATGAGGGTCTGCCACAAGAAAAGACAATTGGTGGAAATGTCCCCTTCTCTTCCATTAACAGAAAACTTGTCTGGATTTAACTTTGGATCTGTTCCCCATTCATAATTTCTCACACAAACCCACCTACGCAACTTGCATACCACACTACTTCTTTCTCTCTCATGCACACACACCCTTCACATGATCCTTCTAAAGTTCTGAAGGAATTGTTCTTCCTCTCCTTCCTGCCAATTGCCTCACCTGTCCTAAGGCCCTATATTTTTTTAAGAACTTAAATGAGCAATTAGAATGTTTATAAATATCCCATAATGCTTCAGCAGCTTGCCTAATGGCTATGATGGGCTCATTTCAATCCACTAAAACCAGAGCTAACACTCATTAGAAATATCTCTAAGAACGCAGCTTGTGTTTAACTTTTTGTGTGTTGGTCAAATGTATCCAATGGAGGGAATGATATTGGCAAAATTATAGTGTTGGGGCAAATATCTGCTCTCTGTGCTTTGTTTTGATCTCTTTTTCTCTCCCCCCGCCCAGAATATTATCTGAAAGATTATCCAAATGTGGTGTTGACTTCACAAATAGTTATATCAATATTAAGGCCAACAGAAATGACCTGATTTCAAAAAAGCATCTGTTATGCTTTAGAAAACATCAACAATACAGATTCTTCTTGGCCATTTGCCACAAAGAATGGTTGATGAAGCTAGACACAACAGTGCATAGACTTCCCAGTCTCCACAGGTTAACATGATGCTTCTTGGACAATAGCATCACATGATCAGGTCACACGCTGGTGCATCAGCATGCACTTGGATAATAAGCAAGAAACAAAGAATTCAAGAGCTGGTTTCTAAAGATGGAGAGAGAGTGCAAGGTTCCTCAAATTATTTACTTGATTGAATGACTGTTGAACTGCCAGTGAACATGGCTCGGTCGTCACTAAATGAGAGTCTTTTCTATCTTAAAAAAGTGGATTGTAAAAATTTAACTTGGAAAAGAAATGAATCAGACAGCTCTCAGTTCAGCTCACGCTTTAATAAAACATAGTACCAAATATGGAGGGCATCAGAAGGATGGGGAAATTATTGGTATTTGTTTCTCACATAGAATTGCAGTTGATTTGGCCTTTTGCTAGGCTGTAGACCTCAGTATATAGACCTCAGTGACATCCATCATTTTGTTACCCAGCACCCACCAGCATCTCCCCAAAAGATCTCTTCCCCCAAAGCAAAAATTCCTCTATTTTATTGGAGCTGGGGGTGCTAATAGTTTCAGCTGGTAGCTGAGTCAATCTTCAGTAGAACAGCTAGAATTGAGCCCAGGAGCACCTTAGAGGTCAACAAGGTTTTTAGGGAATGACCGTTCGAGAGCCGAAGCTCCTCTCTGATGAAGGGAACTTTGACTTTTGAAAGTGTATACCTTAAAATTCGTGGTGCCTGAGGTGTTATTGAGCTAGAATCTTACTATCAGTATGGTGTAGTGGTTAGGAGTGCGGACTTCTAATCTGGCATGCCAGGTTCGATTCTGCACTCCCCCACATGCAGCCAGCTTCCCCTTACAGGCTTAGTTGGAGCTGAAATTTCTGTTTCACTTAGCATTAGTATATTGTTGACGTATTGTTCTGTTGTCTTTGTTTGGATAATCTTGAGCTTAATGTGTATTTATTTTATCTGATAGGCATCCCTCCTTAACATCACCTTTTTCTCTAACTAAGATGAGATGTTTTGTCTGTATTCCAAAACCCCTTGTTAGAAGTAGTTTTTATATAGCCTGCTTTTCACTCTCTGAAGTAGTAAAGCAATAGTAAAGCATTACTAAAGGATTAGTGAAACAATAGTAAAGTGTTAGTAAAATAGTAGTAAAGCAGTAGTGAAGCAATAGTAAAATATTAGTAAAATAACAGTGAAGTAGTAGTGAAGCAATAGTAAAGTGTTAGTAAAGCATTAGTAAAGCAGTAATAAAGCAGTAGTAAAGCAATGGTAAAGCAGTAGTAAAGCATTTACTTTACTAACACTTTAGCATTAGTAAAGCATTAGTAAAGTGGTGGTAAAGCAGTAGTAAAGCAGTACTAAACCATTAGCAAAGTAGTAGTGAACCATAAGTAAAGGGGTAGTGGAAATGCTCTGTGCTCGTCCCTTACAAGGATCTGAATAGTAAAGCAGTAGTGAAGTAGTAAAGTATTAGTAAAGTAGTGGTAAAGCAGTAGTGAAGCATTAGTAAAGTAGTAGTACAACATTAGCAAATCAGTAGTAAAGCAGTAGTGAAGCAGTAGTGAAGTAATAGTGGTAGTAGTGGTAGTAGTGGTAGTAGCAGCAGCAGCAGCAGCAGTAGTAGTAGTAGTAGTAGTAGTAGTAGTAGTAAAATGAAGCTGTGTGGCTTTAACAGAAAAGTGCCATCTGCCCATCTCTTTCAATTTTGCACTAATGGAGCAAGCTGTATGAATGTAGCTAAAGCTTGCATAGGGCAGGCAGTAGGGGATAGATTTGGAACAATATCAGCTTTTTGTAGCAGCCCACTTGTACTACATGTTGGGAGGTCCCCCTATTCTTAAACAGTAACTTTTCCATTGGGTGCATGATTTGCTGTTGAAACTGGTTGCCACGATCTTGTTCCATTCACAACCCACTGAAAATAAATTTAGAAACTAATTATTGTAGGTCACTTAAAAGTTACCATTAATACCTTCTCTGTTCAGACAATTCAGAATCTACAAGTTATTTGTATTCATGACAGGCATACATTTATGTCTAGTTGTGATGCTGGGAATATTTATCTATTAATACTGTGTAATTTCCATGGTGATAGTTTATTTCTTGACAGGTATTGTATGCAGGACTGGAATTTTGCAGTTGGCTAATCACGTGTGCTGAATTCAGTTTGCTGAGTACAGCTTTCCCCCAAAAGTTCTTTCCACCTTGAAAGGACAATATTGTTTCAGAAAATAACACTGAATCATAGCAGACTATGAAATAATTATCACTCTCTAGACCAGTGGTCCCCAACCCCCGGGCCGGGGACCGGTACTGGTCCATGTATCAGTCGGTACCGGGCCGCAACTCCTCCTTATCCTCCTCCCTGGCTGCTGCCTCGGAGGCTGCACTGCCACTCTGCCACCGGCTCACCTTTGGTGCTCTCCAGTGGCCGCCATGGCTGGGGCTCCCCCTTGGCGTGGCAGCTGCTGCTGGAAGCGCCCCCCAGCGGGTGGTGGGAAGTCAGGGGCGCTGGCAGGAAAGCAAGTGGAGCAAAGGCGGCGGCGCCGTCCCTCGGCAAAAGACTACCCCCCCCGCCGGGTCTCAGTAAAATTGTCAAGCGTAGCCTGGTCCCCGGTGATAAAGGAGCTTTAAAGGAGCCAGCAATCTGGGGTCCCGAAGAAGCACAAATTTGGAAACAGCTGCCACCACCAAAGGAAGATACTTGGCTTGGAACCTCCCAGCACTTTTGGTTGGTCCCACCCCCACCCCACCATGGCAGCCATTCTGTCATTTGTTCCACCAGCTACCAGTTTCTACAGGCTGCTATCCTCAGACCCTATACATTAATATCAATGGAAACCCAGGGGCAAATCGGAAGGTGCAAAGCGCCTTCTGATTGGCCCATTACCCGAATGGCTGGAGTTCAGCAGGGAGCAGTCCGGGTGGCAGAGACTTCCCTGCGGGCCTCTGAGCGTGGGGGGGGGTCCCTGGGGGTTGCGGGGCCGCTGCAGCTCCCTTACGAGCGGACTGAAGCCTAGTAGAGGAATAAATGTATATGAATATACCCTGAGAACCTCAACTGGGCACTTTTTGCATCTTCTCAAAGGTACATAAACCTGGCAACGTTAGACATCCCATTGTCTTGAACCCAGGAGTATCAGAATATATGGACTCTGTTAAATCCGTGGGTTCATTAAGACAGGGACACAGCACCAACAACCAACAACTTTACTAGCACAAGAACATACTGATCAATTTATATATACTTTTGAAACTTCAGTCCAGACATGCGATTGGCCCTTAACAGAGGCCTGTGATTGGCCCATAGGACTTGCGCCACAAAGAAGGGAGGGACAGAGAACTGCAGCTCTCTATGATTTGTCTCCAAATATGATCAGCTGGAAATGCTCTGCGCTCGTCCCTTACAAGGATCTGATTAGACAGGAGAAATGTCATTGTTCAGGAAATCAGTAGAATCAAGGAAAAACATGAACACACACAGTAGCCTTCTAATAGTTCCCAAAGAGGAAAAACAACATTGATTGTTCTAGGAAGGGGTTTTCTTTATGCCTAAGAACCTCAAATTTGTGTTACCATTCCAGAAAATCATTGTAATAACCCAAACCAGCAATTTCTATGTAAATAAATAAAAATATCCCTGATTCGGGTATTTCATTATACACACCACTAGACATTATGACAGTAGAAATGATTTATGTGGGTCAGTGTAAATATGTTTCCTTAGATACATTTTTGTACCATTGGGTTGGCTCTAACCAGCTTTTCTGTTTGTGAAAAAGGAAGGAGAGCTCTCCTTGGAGCACCCCTAAAGGCTATACAGTGGTTCAAGAGATCTGCAAATACAAATAACTGTTTTATATGGGGGGGCTGTAATAAGCATGGGATTTAGGCAAGAATGAGTGAAAAAGCTGGCTGGATCCAACCAACAGAGTTGGACTTTGGAGGTAATCTTATCCAACGTGCTGCTTGGTGCTGGGATATGAACCTGCAGCATCCTCAGGAAATGAATGCTTCTGCTTAAAACCTTGAGAAGAAATGTGTACCACCTCGCCAAAGCAGCCTGTTCTATTGTTGATCATCTCTTACCATTAGAAAGCAACATTCCTAACATTCAGCTGGGAATGTTAAGGAGGATTGTCTTTATTCATGCTGTACGAATGCATGAGGCATTAAGCATCCACTAGGCACTCAGAAACAGCTGTCTGTCACTCAGAAGCAGGGCTTGGGCCAGCAGCGAGGTGGCTTATTGGGAGAATCCTCTGGAGCTGTCTTATGATTGTTATGGCAACAGAGGATGTTGCTGGCAGAAAGGGTATATTGCCCACCTTGTGCTCTTCCTGCTAGATGGGTTTCGAGAAAAACTTCTGTCGATCTGCACAGTTTGGGTCCTCACTGCTTGCTTCAAAGCTGCTTTTCTTCCTAGGCAAGCCCTGGATAAACTAAACTAGACTCAACATGTGCCCTGTGAAGTCAGCAGACAAAGAGGTCTTCAGACTAGGGCCTGAAAGATGTTTGCCCCTACCCTTCTAGCTTTTGTTCAGTTAATGATACCAGATACATCTATGTCGGGTTTTATTCCACTTTCATCATGACTCTCCTTCAAATGAACAGGTCTTGAGATCTCACAAGCTTACACCTTGTGTTGTTTTGGATAGTCCCTTTTTTTTATTGTGATGGATGGTGTTGTCACATTGCAGACAATGGATGGTGACCCCGTGGGGATTTCAAGGCATGAGTCATACAGAAATGGTTTGCCATTCCCTGGCTCTACATAACAACCCAGGTCTTCCTTGGTGATCTATCCACAATTCTGACCACAGCCAAACCTGCTTAGCTTTGGAGGCCTGACAAGTTTGGGCTAGCCTTCGTAACTCAGGTCAGGGCAAAAAAGCTACTATATGGAATCTTTTTAACAGAAAAAGAAACAGCTTGTTCACCACTTTGTCAAGGCTTGAGAAATGGCATGCTGAAATTTGGATGTTGGTGCCTTTCACAGTATCTTTCCACATACCGTGGTGAGACAGAAAGCTGGCTTCCACCCACAACACTGGGGAAAGGAGGACAGCCTTACTTTGTCTCTTGTTTATTTTGAAGGGCAGATATGGTTATGTGTCCTTTCCCTGACAGTTCAGATAGCCGCTAACATCAATAGACATCACTGGAGCCCACTTCCCCTGTTGCTTTACAGGTCTCATCTCTTTCTTCATGATGGAAATGATTGGTTGGTTGTTTGGTTGTTTGTTTAGTTGGCTGGCTGGCTGGCTGGCTGCCAGCCACATATTACTTTTGCATTGACATCTCTGAAGGGGCATGTCACCATTTCTGGGGTTCCCTGAAAGTCAAAAGGTTGAAAAAGGCTGCTTTATAACATAGTCTTAGAATCATAGAATCATAGAGTTGGAAGGGACCTCTTGGGTCATCTAGACCAACCCCCTGCACTATGCAGGACACTCACATCCCTATCACTCATCTACTGTAACCTGCTACCCCCTTGAGCCTTCACAGAATCAGCCTCTCCGTCAGATGGCTATCCAGCCTCTGTTTGAAAATTTCCAAAGATGGAGAACCCACAACCTCCCAAGGAAGTCTGTTCCACTGAGAAACCGCTCTACCTGTCAGGAACTTCTTCCTGATGTTTAGATGGAATTTCTTTTGAATTAATTTAATCCCATTGGTTCTGGTCCATCCCGCTGGGGCAAGAGAGAACAATTCTGCTCCATCCTCCATATGCCACCCTTTTAAATACTTGGAAATGGTTATCAGATCCCCTCTCAGTCGTCTCCTCTCTAGGCTAAAGAGACCAAGCTCTCTCTCATCTTGACATGACTTTCCCCCAAGGAATCCTGGGAACTGCAGTTCGGTATGAATGCTGTATAGAGCCTCTTGTGGCACAGAGTGGTAAGGCAGCAGAAATGCAGTCTGCAAACTCTGCCCTTGAGGCTGGGAGTTCAATCCCAGCAGCTGGCTCAAGGTTGACTCAGCCTTCCATCCTTCCGAGGTCGGTGCTGGGGGGTAAACGGTAATGACTGGGGAAGGGAATGGCAAATCACCGTGTATTGAGTCTGCCATGAAAACGCTAGAGGGCGTCACCCCAAGGGTCAGACATGACTCAGTGTTTGCACAGGGGATACCTTTACCTTTTATGGATGCTGAGAAGTGATGATCAGAAAGCCCCTCCATATAGAACTGCCGCTCCCCAGACACAGGGAATTCTTGTTAAACCAGGTTGGATCTATAGTTCAAATATGCCAAATCTCTATCTCAAGGAAAATACATTCCTGAAAACTGACACAAGAGAGAAAGATAATGCTTTCCTTGGGGGATGAAAGGAAAGAAGGAGATTGTGTGTGGTTGATTATTCCCTTGACAGATCTGGTCGGCTTGGGTTTTGAGTTCTTTGCCACCGATACAATGATGCTTTCAGATTAGAGTTTCTCCGCTCCCAAATTTCTCAGCTACAAAATGAGTAAAGGGCTTCTGGGATACTTATAAATGCTTTATTCTCAAATATTATGCTGCTTAAATGGCTGTTTTATGTGACCGGACACGCAGAATGGGCTGCAGAAATTTAATCTTGAAGCTGTTACCCCATACTAGTGACACGGCTGAAGTCTGGAATGGTAGATAAAAGGGTGTTATGAAAAGGTGCAGGGTGCAGGGTGCAGCCTCCTTTTATAGCTATAGCCCAATGCATACTCTCTGCTCCTTGGCTACACCTCTTGATCCTTTCAGGCTCTGCCCACAGCCCCCACTCCCACCCCTAGTTCTGAGATTCTATCATTCAGGAATTGGCACCCTTAGCTGGATCAAGATCTAGAAGGATATTTTGTGTGCCAGTATATGCCCTGGGCAGGATGTTCACATGCTCAGCGCCATCAGCAGCACCTAAAACATCCACCGAGTGTCATGGGACAGGGTGAGAATCCATGATTCAATTGAGATTTCTTGCTGGTTTAGAAGAGGGGAGCACCTATGGGAAGCTGTGCGGAAGTGTATCTGTCTACAATTCTTGTTGACAAGTTGGTAAAATGCGGTATGGATCCTAATTCTGTCACGTGGATCGTACCCAAAGGGCACTAGTTAATGGTTCAGCATCCTCTTGGAGAAGAGTGACAAGTGGAGTTCCCCAGGGATCTATCCTGGGGGCTGTGTTGTTCAGCATATTGATAAATGATTTGGATGAGGGTTTAGATGGGATACTTATTAAACTTGCAGATGATACTAAACTGGGAGGGGTAGCAAACACAACCAAAGACAGAATCAGAATACAGGATGATCTTGATAGGCTCGAGAAGTGGGCTAAACTGAATAAAATGAAGTTCAATAGGAACACATGTAAAGTTCTGCATTTAGGTAGGAAAAACCAAATACACCAATATGGGGTGGGGAAGACTTGTCTTGGCAGTAGCACGTGCAAAAAGGATCTAGGAGTTTTAGTAGACCATACATTGAACATGCGTCAACAGTGTGACTTAGTGGCTAAAAAGGCAAATGGGATTTTGGGCTGTATCAGAGTATCGTGTCCAGATCACAGGAGGTGATGGTACCGCTTTACTCTGCTCTGGTTCGGCCACACTTGGAGTACTGTGTTCAGTTTGGGGCACCCCAGTTGAAGAGGGATGTAGACAAACTGGAGCGTGTCCAGAGGAGGGCAACAAAGATGGTGAGGAGTTTGGAGACCAAAATGTATGAAGAAAGGTTGGGGGAGCTTGGTCTGTTTAGCCTGGAGAGGAGATGTGACTGTGAGGGGATTTGATAACCATCTTCAAGTGTTTAAAAGGCTGCCATGTAGAGGATGGTGCAGAGTTGTTCTCTCTTGCCCCGGAGGGACGGACCAGAACCAATGGGATGAAATTAATTCAAAAGAAATTCCGTCTAAACATCAGGAAGAAGTTCCTGCCATTAGAGCGGTTTCTCAATGGAACAGCCTTCCTCAGGAGGTGGTGGATTCTCCATCTTTGGAAATTTTTAAACAAAGGCTGGATAGCCATCTGGCAGAGAGGCTGATTATGTGAAGGCTCAAGGGGGTAGCAGGTTACAGCAGACAAGCGATAGGGTTGTGAGTGTCCTGCATAGTGCAGGGGGTTGGATAAGATGATCTATGAGGTACCTTCCAACTCTATGATTCTACGATTCTAAGCAGGAATGCTGAAAATGCATAGGTTCAGCTCATGTCCTTCTCGCCCATCATGGAGCTGATGTTTCAATGAGCCGCTTGAGGGTTGTTGACCCATTAATCACTGTTCGGCATGTTACTTCACTGGATACCTCCCTAACCATGCAGTGTCGAGGCGACCCACCTTTCAGCTTCCGCTTCCTCCCACATGGTTGGGCTACAGTCCCTGAAAAAGAAAAGGAAGAAAGACAGAATGCATCTCTCACCCTCGACTACAGCCACTCTTCCACCTAAGCATGATTCAAGCAATGCATAAATTAAGTTGACTGGGTGAAATTTTATTACACTGGAATGGCGTAGCAAGACAGTTTGAACCTTTTATTTTAAAACTAGCAAGAAAGCCCATTGCAACCAGGAATACAATGGGCACTAGGACCCAGGGGACACCAGCAGGCACAGATCTCTCTCTCTCTCTTTCTTCTCTCCCTCCCTCTCACCAGGAGCCATAGCAGGTAATCAGGGCTGATTGTAGCAGGGAATGAGGGCTCCTTTGGGCGGCTCTCTGTCTCTCCCTTGCAGCAGGAGCCATAGCAGGTAATCAGGGCTGGTTTGCGGTTTGGCAGGGCTCTCTGTGTCTCTCTCCCAGGCACTGGCTCCTGCAGCATCTGTGGCTAGCATCCAGAGAGGGAGGGTGGGAGCTGTAGGTGCAGGGCCAATCAGGGTGCGGCCACCTTTGCTGGCCGCACCCTGTTTGGCTCTATTCCAACTTGGACAGCCAGGACACTCTCCACCCCCAGGATGTTTCACAAATATTAAGAGGAACAATGGATAAAGATAATATATCAAGATTTCCTCTGCAGCACAGCTCCAGGGAGCAGGCTACCTTGCCGACCATTGCCTGCCTCTGTCTAGCAACCCTGGAATTACTTGGTGGTCTCTCATTCAAATACTAACCAGGGCTGGCCCAGCTTAGTTTCTGAGAACTGAAAGATTGTGTTAGCCTGGGCCCAAGCAGAAGTGCTCCGTTCCTTGCTGAAGGAGCTAGCCTATGTGGTTGATCTCCTCAAGAACTGGATCCCCAAGAGCTTTCTTCCCAGTTCCAATATTTAACTCTCCTCTCAAAAAGAGACTGCTTGCTATCCCTCTACCCATCCCAAGATTTGCCCAAATAGTTTAAAGAGGTTCTTCCTTCTCTCAGCAACTACTCTCCACCTTTTCCCTGACAGATAGGAAAAATAAAACAATCTGTTTGCGTCTCCACCAGGAAGCAAGAGTGCATTTGGGGAATGGATGGGTAAATTTTGCTTTCAGATGCAGGCAAAAGGCAGGCGGCTTGTTGAAAATGATGCTGTTCTTGAGATATTTACCATACATAACAGGAAGCTGAATTGCCCTAGCCATTTTCATCAAAACAAATTTACAGAGAGAAGGAAACAGCATGCAGAGCCTTAATTTTATTATTCTGTGAGTTTGCAGTATGTTCTTGTGAGACGCAGAGGAAGGGTGATTGTGCTGTTATTGAAACTGCCCTGGATTTATCTGTGTTGGCTGAGAGGAGTCCACAGAGACAAACATTGCTTGTGGGATGATGTGAAACTAAAGGGGGCTTTTGAACCACCTCTCGTTCTAGGAGGCACTTTTAGCAATCCAGGCAAGACTCAAAACAAGATTGCTTTAGGGCAACTTTGTGGTCTTATGTGGAGGTGGAAAGTACCATCAAGTCATAGCCAATTTAGGGCAATCCTGTAGGGTTTTCAAAGCAAGAGGCTAATAGAGGTGGTTTTCCATTGTCCGTCTTTGTGTAGCAAGCCTAGACTCCTTGGTGATCTCCTATGCAGTACTTACCAGGACCAACCCTGCTTAGCTTACATGATCTGACGAGATCCAGCTAGCCTGAGCCATCCTGGTTTGTGATCCTACAGAAGAAGGGATATCAGGAAAAATGTTGGCAATTCTAGCACAATTGATTGATCCCAGATAACTGCATGTAGTGGCAGTGCCTTGAGAGGCAGCTCATCAGGGACAGGATATCATTCTAAAAGTTCCCTCTTTTATACTCTATGGCAGCTGTCCCCAACCCCCGGTCCGGAGACCGGTCCCGGTCCGTGGATCAGTCGGTACCGGGCCGGGGCTCCTCCTCGTCCTCCTCCCTGGCTGCTGCCTTGGGGGCTGCCCTGCCACTCTGCCACCGGCTCATCTTTGCTGCTCTCTGGCAGCCACCATGGCTGGGGCTCCCCCGAGGCAGCAGCTGGGGAGGAGGACGAGGAGGAGCCACGGCCCGGTACCGCCTGATCCACGGACCGGTACCGGCTGAGCAACAGATCCAAGGTGACCCAGACAACTGGGCCCTGGCTCAGAAGGACAGGGGTCTGAACCTCTCCTCACCCCCCAGGCCTTCTGCTGCATCTCCCACAGAAGTGGCAGGGCTGAGGGGAAGGCCTGACAGGGAGGCTGTTTACAAAACCTCCAAGGGGTACTTTTTGTTCTCCCACAACTCCTTTTCCTTCATGGGCTGAGAACAGATGGGGAGAAGGGAGGTCACTATCCCTGAAACAGTCACTCTTTCTCCTGGCTCCACTGCTGCCAATTAGTGTTGCACCAACAGCCCTGGCTTCTGCCCTCCCCATCCAACATGTACTGACTTTACTAATCCTCACTGAACTGAGGCCAGAGGAAGCAGAAGGGAGAGAAAAAACATGTCTCCTCTTTCTCTGCCTTCATGGCCATTCCCCTCCCCCCATTATTTTACCTCAGCCTCTTAGCCCCATCCCCTATCCATTTCTTGACAGCTTTGACCACATTCACCCCTCACTGCATACGCCCACTTGTTTGTCTGCCCCCAGCAGCACCCTGCTTTCCCTCCCTCACACCAGCTGATCATGTGCTGAATAAAAGCCTTGGACTGTATGTTTGACACCCTTGCTTTAGACTGTGAATTCCTTGGAGCAGGGAGCTTTCTATTTTGGCTTTATTTTGTAAGGGACCATGCCCATTTGTGAGATGAGTGATGATAGACATTGAATTTCAAGAGCTCTGTGCATCACACAACACAAACAAATCCATTCACCCCTTTGTTAAAAAAATACTATGACATCAAAAATTGTTGTATGCAAGTAATACAAGCATAAACACACACACACACAACTTCCCTTTTTCAGAAGCAAGATTTTCCCTCCAGTTCTTTCCCTTTCTGACTGAGCAGCACTCGTGATCTGTTTTTCTTTCTTTCCTGAAGAACTTTGACTGTCCCATCCTGTATCAGTATATTTTACTGTTGTTTCAACCCAGGAACCTGAGGGATGGATCAGGAGCCTGCTTTAACTTAAGCAACTTAAACAGCAGTTGAGGCATTTTTAAATTCAAAAATAACAAATTATTTTATTTAACATAGAGGGGAAATGTCAAGTGTAATCAGGGGTTGAAATGTCTGAAGTAAATCTAATACAAGCACAGACTTTAGTCCTTTTGCTTTTTACAGTGACTTAAAAATCTTCTTGTCCCAGTGTCTTGCCCAAACACTTTGGTTAATGTTCTTTGAGTATTCTCTAGCTCTTTTGGTTTCCAGAAGGCTGGTGCATTCTTTTCAGTGTCTAACCCCCTTCTCTTGAAACACCAGGTCCTAACTTTTTAACTAAGTTTTAAAGTCCCTAAAGACAGATTCTAACCACACTAGACCAGGGTTCTCTGCACTCTTATTTATTTATACATACATACATTCATACATACATACATGCCGTATTTGCCGGCATAGAAGACGACTGGGCGTATAAGACGACCCCCCAACATTTCCACTCAAAATACAGTACTATGGGCCACTATGGGCAGCTATGTCTATCCCAACTGAAGTGCACCCGGCGTATAGGACGACCCCCCCACTTGGAGGCACGTTTTTCAGGGGGGGGGAAAGTAGTCTTATACGCCAGCAAATACTGTACATGTATTTATTAACCACACTCCCAGACCAAGCTGGCTCATGGCGGTTTACAATAAAATCTTAAAAGCTCACATAAAACATAGAATCTTAACACCGCCCGTGGCGCCACGGGCGCCATGGACTAAATAAAACGGTAAGGCGTTCTGAGGCGGGATGTGTCCGGGATGAGGAAGGGTCCGGATTGGACCCTTCCTCCGGACAGACAATCGGATGGACGCGCCTGCCGATTGGTCCCTCCGATTCCCAGCCCCGAGCAACTACACGCGGCTCGCAGTTGCTTCTTTGCTGCCGGCCTGACGTGCCAAGAGGCACGAAGCACCTCTTGCCACGTCAAGCCGCTGGCCTGAGAGCCCCCGATAGCCGCGTGCAGGGCGGCTGCCGGGGGCTCCCTGACCTCATGGCCGCAGAACACAAACCTCTGAGGAGCCAACGAAAGAAAAAAACAAACAAACAACAAGCGCCAACGAGCCGCGTCAGGAGCTGCCGAGGAGCACCCGTCAGGAGCCGCGGAGCTGCCGGCAGCCTCCTCTTTCAGGTAGCCTTCCGCCCCTCGCTCTGCCCCCGTCTGCTAGCGCCCATTGTCTTCTTTATACAATGGGCTTTTTTACTAGTCATAGAATAATAGAGTTGGAAGGGACCTTCTGGGTCATCTAGTCCAAGCCCCTCCTCTATGCAGGACACTCACATCCCTATCGCTCATTCACTGTAACCTGCCACCCCCTAGAACCTTCACAAAATCAGCTTCTCCATCTGATGTCTATCCAGCCTCTGTTTAAAACTTTCTGAAGATGGAGAACCCACCAGGCATTTCATCTTTTAAAATGTAGCTCTTTGGGAAGGTATTGTTTCTAGAGGCAGCAAAGAGCATCTTTTTAATTTTTCCCAAACAAATTTCCTCATATGTCATATGGTGGAAGCTGTCATATGGTGGAAATCTGACTCTCTTCAGTCAAGGTAGAAATCTGACAGTCAAACCACCTTGAGCCTTATGGGAGGGCGGTTTAAAAATTCAAGAAAACAAACAAGCAAACAAACTCAGCTCTCAAGTCTTTCTCTGCTCAGCTGATGCTAACCAATCAGATTGCCTGGAGCAGCCTATCACTCAAGGATCTCTGTCTCAGTGAAGAATTAACCCTTCACTGTCTTTTACTCTGTACAGCACTCCTGAGCTTTTAAAAAGTGCAGTCTGTCACACACACATGAAATCCCCAGTCATTTCATCTTTTAAAATGTAGCTGTTTGGGAAGGTATTGTTTCTAGAGGCAGCAAAGAGCATCTTTTTCATGTTTTCCAAACAAGAGAATTAATAATAAGAAAATGGTTTGCAGGAATATAATGTAGAAATAGCGTTGTTATTTTGTTTGCAATGTTCGCTCTGAGCACAGAAATTGCTGGATAGGATAATAAGGGCCTCTAATGGCTGTTACTTCTCATTTATCCAGAGATTTCCTGCCTTTGCAGGTTAGGTCCAAATAGTTCTTGTAAGGAGGGGGAAATATAAACATTAACAATGATTAGAAAATAACTATTTCCAACCACTTGGCCTTTGTGACCCATTTTCCAACTGTGCATTCAATAATTAAAATAATTTCAGCTACACAACTATACTTGATCATACTGTGATTAGCAAAACAGTTGCCATTATAGCTGGTGAAGTGATACATGCATATACACATCCATATCTATGAAAGCACCATCAAGTCACATCCTGCAATGTTTTCAAGATATGATATAAACAGAGATGGTTTTGCCTTTGCCTGACTCTGCATAGCAACAGGGTCCCTACAGCATGAGTTAGACAAGTGGGATCTGACAAGAGATCTATGCTGACAATAGGAAGGAGCTCCATTACAGCAGGCATCCAGCTTAGGGTCAGGAATCCTAAAACGGCCACTATGAGGGCTCTCTCTGCAGTTCAGCATCACAAGAACCAAGCAACTTCCTCCAACCCCACCACCCTTCTGAAACCACACATGCTTTTTGTTTGTGGTCTCATCAAACAAAGATGTTCAGTGGTCAATGAGGAGCATTCAGTGGTATTTTCCCACAAAGTACACTGGTGTGGGGATTCCACACCTAAGGACAGAGAAATAATTGCAATTCTCCTCTTTCCCCAAACCTTCATTTCCCCAAAATCCCAGGCTTAACTTTCCAAACAAGGAGGGGGGTGGCTCTTCAAAAGAACAAAAGGTCCCACCACAACCTGCCTTTCCCACGAGAAACTCTTTTCAGGAAGCCTTCTGAATGACTTCCTTGATGGGGACTGTCATTTTTGTAGCATTCCACCTCCAGTGGAAGGAGGACCTGTGATCACACACACCTGCTTCTCTGCATAACCTGTGAGGCCTGAAATGGGGCTGCCAGTTCTCAGTTGGGAAGTTCCTGGAACAGTGGGGGTGGAGCCTTGGGAGTTTATGGAGGGCAGGGATCTCAGAAGGTTTGATGCCAAGGAAACTATCCTTTAGAGTGGCGATCCCCAACCTATGGGCTACGGACCACATGTGGTCCTTCGACTAATTGGAGGTGGGCCCCAAAGGATGCCTTCTCCCCCCCCCCCCGGCCCTTTACTTCATCCCCCCCCCCCAGCCCTTTACAACACACTTCATTGTCGTGGCGTGTCTGTATCTTATTTTGAAGGGATGTTTAAACATTACCATAGCGATCAGAGAGCGTTAGAGCAGTGGTTGAGAGTAGAGGAGTAAACTACACCCCTCCACACCGGGCCTCAGTAAAAGATGTTGAGTGGGCCCCGGTGATAAAAAGGTTGGGGACCACTGCTTTAGAGCAGCCATTCTCAGTGGGGGCCATATGGCCCCGACAGGCCCTGGCACATTGGAGGAAGACGACAAATTGGAAAATGTGAGAAGGGGAACTCAAAGAGTTGGGGGGGGGGCTGGTAACTGAACTGATGAAATACCCTTTTCTGTTACATACAAAGTCATTAATTGCTAGAAAGTTTGACCTTTGTCAAGAGAAAGAAAAGGAAATCATGTAATGCAGGGGTAGTCAACCTGTGGTCCTCCAGATGTTCATGGACTACAATTCGCATGAGCTCCTGCCAGCATTTGGACCACAGGTTGACTACCCCTGATGTAATGCATTGCTCTGTGTGTGCTTGAATTAAGGCATTCAAGGAAACAAATGAACATACATGCTTCTTTTGGTGGAACATTATAGAAATCTGTCTCACATATATATAAGACAAGGGATGTCAAGTATCGGTCAATCTTAGCTTTAGGCCTTTTTTAGCCTAGCTCATTGTTCCAGCTGACTGCAGGGGGGCCTGGAACCTGAGAAAAGCTCCTAAAAGGGTGGTGGCCCAAAAAAGGTTGAGAATGGCTGCTCTGAAGCAGCAGTTTTCTCCAAGGGAACATATTTCTGTCATCTAGAGATCAGTTGAAATTTCAGGAGATCTCCAGCCCCCACCTGAAGGTTAGCAGCCCTTGCCTAAAATCAGTGCACAGATGGTATCGTTAAGGATTCTCTAAGATTGCCAGCTCTGGGTTGGGAAACCGAGATTTAAGAGGTGGAGCCTGGTGAAGATAGGATTTGAGGAGGAGAGAGACCTCAGCAGGATATAATGCCACAGAGTCCACCTTCCAAAGCAGCCATTTTCTCCAACAAAATTGATTTCTGTAATCTTGAGTTCTGAAGCTCAAATACTTTGGCCACCTCATGAGAAGGAAGGACTCCCTGGAGAAGAGCCTAATGCTGGGAGCGATTGAGGGCAAAAGAACAAGGGGGTGACAGAGAATGAGGTGGCTGGATGGAGACACTGAAGCAGTCGGTGCAAACTTAAATAGGCTTCAAGAAATGATAGAGGACAGGAAGGCCTGGAGGATCATTGTCCATGGGGTCCCGATGGGTCAGACACAACTTCTCACCTAACAACAACAAATCTTGAGATCAGCTTTAAAAGCAGATTTCCAGGCCCCAGCTGGAGGTTGGCAACCCTACAGGGAGTTGTCCTTGAATCTCCAGAATGTGACAAACTGCCCTTTGGCTCCTAGCTTATTCTGGTGGTGCCTAAGGAGATACTGAGGCAAAGAATCATTCGGCTGCTTACTCAGACTCAGCAGATCCACTTGCTAGTAAGCACAACCTCCTCCCCTTCATTGTTCCTCCTCCCCAGCCAGGCTCCAGCTGCAAGAAACAAATTGCTGTCTTGATGGGGATATTGTATCCTGCAAAACCAATTAATAACAACCACTGTAAATGCTCTTAAGGTCAGAAACGCTGACAAGGCCTCATGGAGGGCAACCAGGGTGCTGGAAGTTGGGGCTTAATTAATTTCATTTTGGAATGCCAGCAATCTTTGGGCTTTCAATGGGTTCACATAATCACAGCATGATTGTTATGAGTGGCATTGCTTAAGCACTGTGTATTCTGTTCATGGCACCAAAGCCAGTACTGAGTGAACGAGAGTACCTCTTAAAAATACAGGCAGATGGATACGCGTAACCTGGACTATGGGGCAACTTCAGGGCTTGCTTGCAGCAGGAAAGCTCTGGTCACCTGTGGAAGCAATAAAGCACAGCTGAAGACCCATATGTGGATTTTACAAATGGAGGCAGAGTTTAAAGGGGTTAGACCAATCATGGTAATACTCCTTGACCAGGATATCACGATTTCCTGGTCTCTGTTTTGTCCTCCTTTTTCATTGGTGATAACTTTTAAAAAGAGGGTGTTACTGCAAGTTGCCAAACTGATACACTTCAAATTGAAATAGAAGTGAAAATGTGGGACTACGAGCTAGGAGGCTTGGGTTCAAATCCATGCTCTGTCATGAAGCGTGCTGGGATAGTAAGTTTTTAAGTCAAGCCTACCTCACAGGGTTGTTGCAATGCTAAAACAAAGGAGAAGAGATCATTGTATGCCTCCCTGATCTTTTGGAGAAATGGCAGAATGAATTAAAAGTGTCTGAAGACAATACATTATAAACTCTCCTCTTCTTCAGCAAGACTTTTGAAGTTAAACCTCAGTGGCTTTAATTCTAGAAGCACATTCCTGGGAGCAAGTCCCATAGAAGAAATGAGGACCTCCTTCTGAGTAGACCTGCATAGGACTGCTCCCAAAGTAAGAAGAGGTGCTGATGCATCTTATCCCTTCAATATGTGCACATTTCAGGGCATGTGCTTAAAACTGAGACACCCTTGACACACTGTGGCCAGTTCATTATGAAATGATGGCAGAATTGAATGAATGAATGAATGAATGAATGAATGAATGAATGAATGAATGAGCAACTGCAGTGACCCCATCGACAAGCTGTTTAGGGCAAGAGATGAACAGAAGCTTGTTATTGACTTCCTCCACATAGGAATACCAGGGGGCTTTCCGCACTCCTTCAGAATCGCACAATGGTTGCCAATTGAAAACGCTACTGATTTGCCATTATGCACAACGTTGTTGACAATCTGCCACACACCTGAAACCGATCCGCAAAAATCGCTTCGTTGTAGCGCTTTCAGGGAAATCCCCAAAAGTGGATTCACCCTCCGGAAAGCGCTACACTCCTGCAACCAATCTGCAACACTAGCGGGAAAGTTCTGTGCATTACCATTGTTGTGGTTTCTACAAAGTCCCTCCCCCTGGCTCTCTCCTCTGATCTTCCGGCGAAGCGATCGCCATTTTTTTTTCTCCGAGCGAGCGGGGATCAACGCACCGGCGAGCCTCCGTTTAGAGGCTTCCCCGGCTTCAGTCCCTCCCCAGAGCTGTTTAGTCACTAAGCACAAACAACAGAGAAGCCCGTTTGCTGATGTATTTTCCCTTTATTTTTCACATTGTTTTCGGCCGATAATCGCGCCCGTGGGGGGGGATTTTTTTTTTCACTTGGGGGGAGCGTGGCAACGATGAAACGGCAGCTCAAACACACTCGCTAGCTGGATGGGTCTCTCCGTTGCAATGAATCAACGCATATTCGTTGCAACGGGTGTATTTTTTTTAAGCCTTTCTTAAAGGGAAAGGGGCTGTTTGGGAGCATGCTAACGGCCGCCCATTGGCTGCTTGACAGCCAGAGGCGGGACGAGCTTGGCAATAGCACTTCCTTTCTAGCGATTTTTGCCGAGAATGGAAGCCTGTGGGAAACGATACAAAACGCAACTGGATTCCACTACAAAGGCAGGTATGCATAATGACGAATTCCACTATTTTAAATGGCGATTTTTCGTTCAGCAAACAAGTTGCTACAAGGATCCCAGTGTGGAAAGCCCCCAGGTTTTTCTTGATGGTCTCCCATCCCAGTACTGCCTGTGGCTGATCAGTTTAGCCTCTGAGCTCGGATAAGCTTGGGCTAAACTTGGCTGTTCAGGCAGCTAATGTATTACAAGACAATTGTCTGCTATTGCAGCATGAAAAGTATAGCATATGGTAAGCCAAGGGGAGCATTCAGCAGTATTGGATGGGTGGGCCTTCTCTCACTAGGGTCTTCAGTACCAAGCATTCTGACTTAGATCCTAGCAGGCAACTGAGATGATCTTGTTTTTCATCTGGGAAACACTGGTTTGTATGTAAGAAAAGAGGGCATAAGGAATAACAATAGGGAAAGGGGCTCTAATTCTCAGAACCATTTAGAATTGCAGAACCATTTAGAGGTCTCCATCATCATCATCATTTTTTAAAGAGCAGGATTTAAGGTGGAAGGTATTACCCAGTGCAGCGATCCGTGATGTAGCACTTGTGGCCACTGTGACTCCCACTGGTGGGTTTCCTGGCACAACCCCCCCTGATCCTTCCTCAGAGCATCTCTCCTTCAAAGATTCTTCCCTGGTCCCAGCTTTCATCCAACACTGAGATAGGAGGTGCTTCAGAAGTAGGGTAGCCAGCCATGAGGCGGGGCCTGGAGAACTTCTAGAATTATAAGAAATCCCTACAAAAATACCAATACCCTTGGAGAAAGAGCTGCTTCAGAGGGCAGTCTCCATGGTATTACACCCCATTGAATTTCCTCCCCTTCCCAGACTCTGCCCTCCCCAGGTTCCACCCTGCCAAATCTCCAGAAATTTCCCCATCCTGAACTTGGCAACCCCAAGTATCATTCCTTGGCCCAGCTCTCTGTCTCTCAAACACACACACACACACACACACACACAAAGACTAGCAGAAATCCTGAATCTGAAACAGAAGACTGGGGTAGCTGCCTTATTATTTTGAAATCAGTTTTTGAAGTCAGTTTTTGCAGCTTCCTTATGGCTCCTTGCTCCAGGTTCCTTATGGCTCCTTCTGCATGGGGAGAAGAACTTTGGTTCTTCTCCCCATGCAGAATTTAGGTGGGGTGGGAGCCTGCTGCTTTTTCCCATTCATGGAGAGAAAAGAACAGTGCCACCCTCCCAGAGTCTGGTCCCCACCACGACACTGCTCCCCCGCAGCTTGTCTTCGAAGAACCCGTCGTGAAGAATCAAACACTCTCCAGAGGAATCAGCCTCACTCCTGGACTGCGTCGTAGAAATGTGGAAGAGACCCAGAGTCCCATCTTTCTTCTCCATGCCTGTGCACAGACTAGTCCTGCTCAAAGCTGGCTCTCTCTGTGCTTAACCTCTTGCCTCTCCAGTCATGCCTAAACAGGAAAATGCCCCAAGCAGAGGCAGGTGACAGGACCAAATCTCTCCAAGTTCTCTTGCTCTGAAAGAAGGGGACTGGTGGGAGCATATGGCTCTTCCATGCCTGGATTAGCCCAGCCTGCTGTTTTGTGTTTAATCGTTCATCTGTCTGACAAGAGTTTCGGTTCAGATGTAAGGAAAAGGGCCTGTTGGGAAAAGTACGGCGGCTCCCCGGTTCCCGGTCCAGCCACATCCTTCTTCTATCTCTGTCCTAATTATGCTGAATGTTCAAGACATTGTTTTGCTTTTTTGAAATGTTATGCATGAGACATTGATACAACCTTGGGAAATTTGCAGGAGGTTTCAGGAGCTATCTCAGCAGAGCGTGAGACTCAGAGCAGCAGGGCTGGAAATGAGGTGTACCTTTTTCAAAACTTAAGAAATGACCAGTCACTACTTCTTTATGGCTGGCTGGCCAACAGGAGGTACCAGTACAAGAGAAACATGAATAAATTGTACTATACATTCTCAGTGTAGTAAGTAAAGTTGAAGAGCTCCACCAAGGGTAATGACCAAGTCATGGAAGTCACCAAAGCTTCTTCTAGCCCTCATGGTTCTAGCCACATCTGCCAGGGACACCACTTTTGTTTTCAAGTCTTCTAACTCTTACTGTTTGACTCCAGCTTGACTTGCAGGTGACTCCTGCCATTTAATGATTACCACCAGCAGCACCAGAATTTTCACCATGAAAGGGAGAAGGGAGCAGACCAGATATGAACAGCCAAGATTTACAGCCACAGTGATTAAGGATTATTTTAATGGTTTTCAATTAAATAACTTTTGGTTTGAATGTTTTATTGTTATTGAAAACTGGCTATGCCAGGAGGGGCAATAATAGAAATCAAGTTGATTGATAGATTAATTGATCAATCAACTGGCACGTTTACCAACCAGTGTCTGCAGCTCAATCAGCTGTTAAATCCCCAGAGCCGGTCAAATTGGAGCATTTTGATCAGTTGGCAGATCTGGAAATACAGCCACCCACTTTTGTTTCTATTCCAGAGAAAACTTTCCAGTTTGGTTGGAAGCTCAACAGATGGTTACAAGCCAAAAGGATGATTTAATCCAATTATGTGTTGGCATGGAGTGAGGGACAATATCAAGGTGCTTCTGTGGCCTGAGCTGATATTGCACATGCCCAAGAGACCGAGCTTCCTTTAGAAGTCCTAAGGTCAAATCTCTTTTCCTGCCACTGAGTAATTTTAAATGAAGCCACACACAGTACACACCCTTGCAGGATACTGAATTGTCTTACAGAGATGATGTCTAGGTTACAACATGGGTGAAATGCTACCTACAAGCTAAGTTTCATTTTATTATTGACAAGTCAGGGTTGCAGAGCAGGGGGATAAAGAAATATGCAGTGACAGAAATCTGGTGCACTCTGACTTCCTTGCCACTGAAGATGCATGCCAAAACAGATCTACTCAGAAGTACGCTCCATTTTCTTCAGTGAGGCTTACTCCCAGGAAAGTGTCTTACTTCCCGAACCTCACCCACTAGCACTAAAGGAACGTGCCTTAAAACACTCAGGGTGGGAGATGGTAATTTAGCCACACAATAAGGGAATATTTTGAAACATGCACAGCCCTCCTTATTCAGTATGAGAGACAGTAGAGGAACTGGGGGCAAGGAATGTGTGCCATGTGGTATATATCCCCACCACCACCTTATTTTCATCCCCTGGTTCTAGATATTGGGGGAAATTAGAGGATTTGCTTACTTTTCAGCTGAAAGTGTTGGGAAGGGAGAATTAATAAGACTCAGAGGGCATTGAACATGCTCAGGTTTTTTTGTTTGGAGAGTCCCACAAGTATGGAGGAACCACTGCCTTTGTCTGTGGATGGTCCCATTTCACTTGCCTCCTGACAGATATGGCATCCACATTTCACGGGGAGAAGGAATGATGGATAACTGTAAAGCTGGCTTCCTCTGCCATGCCACATCACCCACCGCCTGATCCTTCTGACTGGAAATGCCAAGGATTGGAGCTGGGACCATCCGTGTGCCAAACAAGTGCCCTACCACTGAGACGTAAGCCCTCCCCAGCTCAGCAAACACTGTGTGAGATCTTAACTAGAAATAGAAGCTCTAGTCACAGTGGGCCACTGGATTGATTACACAGGCCGTTAAAATGAATTGATCTCACTACCACGGCAGGTTGAACACATGACTATCATTCTCGAGAAGAGGATACAATAGCCAAGATGGGAATCATATTTCTTTTCAGTTGTTTAAAAGCATAACAGATGTCCTGGCATTCAGGAAATAGGTACAGAGTCAGAGGCTTTGGGAAAAGAGCAAGGGAACCATTGATAGCTTAACTCTGACAAAAATATGAAAAGCCTTCTTCAACACATTTGGTTGACTCCAGGCTTTTCCCGGCCGATTTTGACAGGCTCTGCCAAGTTCTCAGCACAAGTTCAGCTGCTGGTGTCTCCAAGTTCAGCAGATCTTTAAACAAGCCCAGGATTAGACTTTCTGATTTTTCCCCTTCTCGCTCAGGAGAGGCTAAGAGATCTGAGTTAGGTTATGAATCCTGATAGACGAGCTATTCGGCTCGGCTTCGTGCTGCATTTCAACAAAAGAAAAAGAGGGGAGGGGGAGAAACGGCACATACTTTACAACCTCCGTAAGGATTAAAACGGTATGAGTTTGAAATGAATTCAGTGCGGCTCAGTAACCCTAGCAGTCACACATTGTTAACCGCAGGAGTTTTCTGCAGCAGCCGTTATCCGTCTGAACTACATGGATATTAATTTGTATAGGCTGATAACGTTATCATTGTCACCCCACATAATTTGCTTTGGCTCTTCCACTGCAACGCACCAGTCGGTACAGCATGTCCCGGCACACGGGTTTTGAAACACAATGATAAGGCGTGCCGATTGCCATCTTGTCCCAAATGTATTTTTAAAAAGGAATCCCTGTTTTCAGGACATGGAAATCAGTTCGACAGACCCAAGTAGTCAGCCTTGAAAGAAAGGTGATAAAGGGGGAGTTGTGGACCAACGGAAGGCCAGGTTCCAATTTGCCTTTTGGAGGGAAAATAATTGAGCGTGCGGAGAGTTTTCCAAAAGCCTTTGACCCTTTTCAGTCAGGCTTCGGACCTGATGATGGGGAGAGGATGGCTTTGGTTGCACCAGTAAATGATCTCTGGCCACAGGTTGACAAAAGGAAGGTCTCCTTTCTTATGCTATCAGATCTGCCGGCTGCTTTTCATGTAATCGACCATAAAATTTGTCTGAAACATGGAGCAGGACTGAAGGGCATAGTCTTTTAAAGGACTCCAGTCTTTTTAAAAATCTTGCCAGGTGCTGAAGGTTGCTATTGAAGGCTTTGAGTTGAAGAAGACAAAGAATTGGTTATTTTACCTCACTTTTCTCTACCCAAAGGACTCTCAAAGCACCTTGCAATTACCTTTCCCTTCCTCTTCCCACAACAGACACCCTGTGAGGGAGGTGGGGCTGAGAGAGTTCTGCGCGAATTGTGACTGGCCCCAGGTCCCCCAGCTGGCTGCATGTGGAGGAGGACTAAGGAATCAATCATGGTTCTCCAGATTAGCCACTATACCAGCTGGGTGTCAACAATGTGAGGATTCACAGCATTTGGTAATATCACCTATGCTACACTACACTATGTTCTTTATTTATAGAATTGTTATGGCACCTCTCCAGGAAACGTATCCAAGATGGCCAAAGAAATTTTAAAATGCAAAGATGTTATTAATTGATTTATATCCTGCCTTTCTCTATTGAGTAGACTATCATACCTTTTTTTCATGGATCTGCTCTTAAAGACTGTGCAGATGCTTTAGCTGGCCTGAAGAGCAGCATCCTAATTCAAAGTGCTGGCTTGAAAGCCCTTCACAGCCTGGGACCTTCCTATCTAAAGGACTCTCTCTCTCTTTTTTCTCTCCATACAAACCTTTGAGGCAAATCTGCCCATCATTATGTGTTCCCTCATGTAGATCAATGAAATCTGCCACAGACAGGGCACGGAGTTCTCTTCAGCTGCCCGAGTACTGTGGAAAAACCTGCCATGTGAGGACATGGAATATGTCATGAAAATAACGGATTGTGGTTTCAATTGGCATAAGAGGAGAGTTGAAATAGGGAGTTTGGGCTGAAGCTGCAGGGGTTGGAGTTTCCAAATCTAGTTGGCTGATGTCAGGTATGAAATGGCATCGTGACTATGGTCTAATGCTTAATAACTCAGCACACCGCCTATTTCGGGATGCTTCTGAAATCCCCCTCATCAAATTTTTCTTGCCCCGGGCTTTAGAGCTCCAGACTGGCTCGTCTTGTTCACCACACTGGAACTGATGCCCGAGGATTCATCCACTCTTTCTGCCATTTAATTCTGAGTTTTGTACAGAGCACTGGGTGTGCAGAGTTTGCTGGAAGCTTTCAGTTGCCTTGGGACCACTTCCCACCTCTGTATCTGTGACATGATATGCACAACGATAAAACAGAGATAGCAATCTGGATGCGACTAGATATATTCAGCTAGAATCAAGAAGCTGTATTGCATTTTGCTAATTCTGACCACAGCTAGCCTAATCTCATAAAATCTTGGGAGCCCTGGTTAGTATTTGCGTGAGGGAATGCGAAGAAATTCCAGGGTTGTTAGGCATAAGTAGGTCTGTTTTATGGATCCTTTCATGCTGTTTTGCTGCCCTTCCTGGTTTGTTGGGGGTGTTTTGTTTTTATATGGATAATTTATTCTGATTGGATGTTTCGTTTTGTTTTTTTCACTTGCAAACCACTTCAAGTAGGACTCTGGTGAGGTGACATAAAAATTTCCTCAATAAATGAACAAATAGGAACAGCCATTAAGACTCCCTCAAAATACCTCAGGAGGACTTCAGAAAAGACTGTAGTATTTTACTGTTGTTCTTATTTGGCGCCCACTATGCCGTGTTTTATGTTGTTGAGGTTGTCCCTGATTGTCCTCCAAAAACAGAGTTTTTGTCCCTTGTTTTGGAGTCCAGGGGTTGAGTGCCATGTCCATATGGACTCTAATTTCTGGCAGGCTTCATCAAGATCACCAGCTGAGTAGCTCCACAGCCAATAGTAAATGTTGGGGGGGGGGAGTTCTTGCCAGATTCACCTTCCAAGAGTCTTGCTCCAAAACGTGACAGTTCAGCATGAAAGAGTCCTTAATTTTCATGGGCGTTCTTGTGCTCCACCATAAATCATTTTGAAAAATGTACTAGGAAACACATACACACACACCAGAGAAATTGACTCAGCAACTGAAAATCCCATTTTACAAGAGCTCTCTTTTTTCTGTATGTGGGTTGGAGGCAAACAAACTTGACTGGGGACATCTGATCAAATTCTATTTCTGTTTTTAAAAGTTCTACAGGAAGTTCCTGCACTGGGATTTCAGGGATTCGAAAGAGTCCTGAGGTTTCCCAGCGGATTAGTCCCAGTGCCCTGTAAAACTCGGATCAGGACAGCAGAACTCTGGGATGCCACTAATTGTAGGAAGTGACAATTCCAAGAGCAACTCTCCCTCGGTGTCAATTCTGGAGCAGCTACCACCATATAAGTAATTTGGAGGAAGGGGAGGGAACAACGAGAGAGGGGGAGAAGTGTTGTGACTAAGACCCCTTCAAGAATGACTTCTCTGATAATGCTCTCTGCTCAGGGAGTCTGGCAACCAACAAACTTGCAGTTCAATTCTAAACAGAGTTCCCATCTTCTTCAGTGGTGGAAGTCCTCCAAAACTGGTTAGATCACATCTCCACTTGCTCCAAGCAGGGCTATGCAAATTAGTATGTCTCTTCAGGACAAGAGTGGGCTGCTGCTTCAACAGGATGTTCAGAGCACAGATCCTCAACCTGCCTGTCATGGCTATGGACTAACCTGAAGGTTTCTTCTCTTCAGTGGGACCGTTCAGTCCTCCAAAACTGGCTAGGTCACACCTCTGCTAGCTCCAGGCAGGGCTTATGCAAATTAGTATGCCTTTCCAGGACCTAGTCTGCACACAATAGATAATGCACTTTCAATGCACTTTAGAAGTCGATTTTCCTGTTCTGCATAGGAAAAGCCAGCTGCCAAAGCACATTGAAAGTGCATTATCCTATGTGTGCGGAATGGGCCCAGGATGAGAGTGGGCTGTCTCTTCTAGGCCTAATATAGCTAAGCTCCCCAGTACAACACACATTTAATAACAGTACAACATACTTTTAATAATAGTAAGTATAAAAGCAACCACATTTTAAACATCCACCACATAAACATCAGCTGATGAAAAAAACACCCTTCCAGAATACATAGAAAAACAATGCGGTGGGATAATTAGAGGTTTTCATCCCACTGAAGAGAAGAAACTTTCAGGTAATTCTAATGTTTCGTTCTCCTTCAGCGGGGGAAATCCTCCAAAACTGGTTATATAACCAAGCTAAGACAGGGGGGACACAGAAATGACCTCAGCATCTCAACCCCTGTTGGAGAAATGCATCATCCAGTCAGCCATACAGTCATGGGTTACTATGGAAGACAGGAGTTGGAATCTGAGGCTTTTGATGGCATCCCAGTGCATGCATGGCTTCTAGTCAGAGGTTTGCTTTTTTCCTAATCCCCACATCAGGCACCCTGTGATGTAGATGTGGTTGAGAGAGCTCTAAGAGAACAGCTCTGTGAGAACAGCTCTAAGAGAACTGTGACTGGCCCAGGGTCACCCAGCTGGCTGCATGTGGGGAATCAAGCCCAGTTCTCCAGATTAGTGGTTGCCACTCTTAACCACTACACCTCACAGGCTCTGTATATGCTATCACTGACCATTCTGTATGGGATCACTGACCGTAGCTGTTTATTTTTACCACTAGACCTATATCTCAGTTTGTGGATACTGTACAGCTGTGTCTGGAATAAACAGTCAAACTAAGACTCCTGTCCAAGATCTCTTACTTGATTAGTCCTGGATTCCTCTTCCCATCTGAGCAAGGAGCTAAAGCACATTTCCTCCCTGTTTTTCTGGGCCTCTCACCTTCCTAGGCTGAGCCTCCACTTGTCAGGTACAGTGACAACACACTCCATTGCTGTGTTTGAAATAGCTCAACGGCAAAATACCCTCTTGGAAAACACACAGAAACCCTTCGAAGGGAGCTGCCCCAACCACATCGATCACGGAAAATAACTTTGTGACAAGCTGGCGAGGCAGAAGCGCCTGCAGTTCCAATGCTCTGTATTTTATACTCGCCTAAAAATAATAATCAGAAGAAAATGTTCTAAAGAACTGAGCACTTTTGTCTTCAGGGACTCTGAAACTATCAGTGAAGGAATTTGCTCGTGTCTTAACTCCCTTGGAGCGCTTTGGGAAGCTTTCAGATGTGAGATTGTTTTCTGCTAAGAAAACCAAACACTTCCCCAATTCAGCTAACACAACTGTCCTTTTCAAACATTACAACTGTTTAGCAAGAGCCTAACAGCCACGCACGACGGCAGCCTCACAATCCTGATGTGCACAATCACCGTTTTCTGCAAATGGGACAATGCACATGTTTCCCATGTGCATATCATCCTGTACACCCCAGTTTGATCACTGGATTCTTCAGAGTTCATCTTCACATGGCGCTATATGTATACCACATGCCTAGTATTGCTGTTGTACATAAGCATGGTGACTATTCATACTAAGAGGACTAAGAGGAGGATGCACCCTCATCATGCGTGGTTGGCAGGCTTTTGTAACATCTAGCAAAGGGCAGTCAAATCAGGAAAGCCCTCAAAAAGAGTCACAGAGAATGAAAACAGGAAAAACCTCAACGAGGTGTAATGCCTCCTTCCAAGTGGCCTTCATCTCCAAGTAAACTGATTTCTTCACCTAGGGATCATTTGTAATCCCAGGCGCTCTCTAGCTACCCTAGTGGCTGGACATCTCCCATGGTTACAATGGATCTCCTGGCGACAGAAATCAGTTCACCTGGAGAAAATGGCCAATTCTGAAGTGGAGGTAAACTCTATGGCATCATGCCCCATTGAAGACCCTTCCCAAACCCCACCCTCCTCAGGCACCACACACAATCTCCAAATATTTTCCAGCCTAAAGCTGGGAACCCTATCCAGTGCCCCCATGGGAGGCACAGCTCCCAGCAGTCCCATCCCCACCCACAGGTAGCCTGGCTGTCTCCCGGGCAACAGCACAAGGCCTTGACCTGTTTCCATGATTTCAAACACAGGCTGAAGAAGCAGCTGGGGTCTGACACTGGAGCAGCCCAGGGGAAAGGGCAGTCTCTGCAGTTAAGGCAAGAAGCCAGGGCAGGGCCGCAAGGGCAAGTGAGCCCGACAGCAGCTTGGCAGGGCCACAGGGAAGCAGGGGTGGGGACTGAAAGCCATCAGCCAACCCCAGCATAGCCAGTGGGGCAGGAAGGAGGGCAGCAGGTGGAGGAGTGGAAGAGACAGGGAAGAAGAGAGAGGATGGGGACATCCAGGGAAAGGGTGAGGCTACCTGGACATTTTAAAGCAGCTTCTTGAGGAAATGGAACAGGGAGCAACTCTGGGCCAGAGAGAGCCATTGACCCATGGTGCAAACAAAGTACAGCAAGCCTAGAGTTGCCAACCCCAGGTTGGAAAATACCTGGAGGTTTTGGGGGTGGCGCCTGGGGAAGGGTTGTTTGGGGAGGGAAGGGACTTCAGCGTGGTATGCTGCCATAGAGTCCATCTCTCAAAGCGGCCATTTTTTCCAGGGGAACTGGTCTCTGTCACCTGTAGATCAGTTATCATCCCACGAGATCTTCAGCTGCCACCTGGAGGTTGGCAAGCCTAAGCAATCCCATTTTCTGAGGCTTAGGAAGACTTGCCCACATCCAAGGGCCAGCCTGTGGAATTGGAAAGGGGAAAGACTCATAACAAATGATCACATTTGCATAGAAGACAGGAAGCTGCCTCGTTCTGAGTCACGCCATTGGTCCATCACAGTCCCGCTGTCCATTCAGACCGGCAGAGCACTCCATTGGAGGTCTTTCACATCACCTGCTATCTGATCCTTTAAGCTGATGATTGAACCTGGGACCTTCTGCATACCAAGCAGGTGCCCTGCCACTGAGCCACGACCCCTCTCCTAGAAATCCAGAGTGACCAAAATAACAGTGTTATCTGTGTGAGTGCTGCTGGACTCTGAATTTGATCTATGTGAGTGTTTCACTCATGGAGAAGACGCTGAAAAATCCAGGGTGAAACCCAATGCTTAAATAAACTCAATGGAACATTTCTTACAGAGAAGACCAAAGGTGTATTTATGTTTTTTAAATAATATGCCTACTAGTAACAACATTTCTGGTGAATGACACAAGTTATCTCCTTGATTTCCCCCCTCCATTTTCCCCTTTATTTTTTTATTAACCTTAAATGGTTGAGTCTAAGGGAACTGAAGAACTTCCTTTAGAATGAAAATGCTCCATCAAGAAATGTCCACCAAAAGGGAATTTGGACTCACTCACACACTCATTTAATTTTCAGATCAACAACACTTTTTGTTGTGGAGCTCCGTCAAGTCCTTTCCAACTCATAGTGACTTTATGAACAAAGGTCCCCAATCTCTGTCTGCAGTTCTTTCTTTAATTTTGTAAGGTCAGTTCACTAATGCCTTTGATTCTATCCATTCATTGTGTTGTCTGCCTCTTCATCTGCTTCTTTCAGTCTTACCAAGCATAGTCATGTTATTCCACCATCTGCACACATTGTGTCACCAAAGTATGAGAGTTTTTGTTTACAGATTTTTGCCTCAAGGGAGCACTTGGATTTGCTTTGGTCCAGAACGGATCGATTTGTTCTTGCAACACTACAGTGTACTAAATCCCCATTGAAGCCAGAAGTTCCCATCCCTTGAGAACCTTCAGGTGTGAAGTCACCTGTGCCTCAGTATCCTAGAAATGCTAGAAGGGGGGGGGAGCAGCTGGAATTGGATTCCAATCTGTGCAATACCCTTCCCAAAGAGGCTTACCTGACACCTCCTTTCCTCTCCTTTAGGCGCCAAGCCAAAATCATTCTTTTCAGCCAAGTTTTTTTACTAGGCATTTGATCTTTGTAATTGTTTTTACAATCTGTTTGTAGCCTGAAGACTGGTATGAGAATCATTTAGGCAGCAATTTCTTTTTTTTTATGTTTGGGGGTTTCATGCTGTTTTATGCTTTGGGGTTTTGTGGCCTTTTATAGTCAGATTTTTATTACCTGGGTTTTTTTAAGGGTTTGTTTCATTTAAATGATTTTATTATTTTAATCTTGTTCTACGTTCCAAGCTGCTTTAAGCAGGTCTCTGGAGAGGTATATAAATTTTACTGAGTAAATGAGCAATATGAGTAGGGCCAATTATGTTGTTCCTTTACTGTGGTATCAATTTTGGCCAATGGTTTCTTTACACACAAAATCCCAGATCAATTAACCCTTTGGATTAGGACACTAATTTTCCCTGGAGGGATCAATCAACTAATAATTACGGTAGAGTGGATCACAGAACCATAATGTTGGAAAGGTCCATACAGGCCATCTAGACAGTTTCTGCACTGGAGGTTTCATGCCGGACTGCAGGCTGGAGTTTTAGTCCTGGCAGGTGCCCCACCTCTTCCTGCACCCACATGGGGGAGCATTTGGCCTGGTGCACCTCATCTGCCCCCGATCCGTGCTCCTACACAGGAGCTGGGGCAGTGAAGTTCCCAGTGCATAAACGGTCCTAGTTCATCCCACTGCTCAATGCAGGATCAGCCTAAACAGCATCCAGGATAAATATCTGTCCAACCACTGCTTAAATAACTACAATAAGGGAGAGCTTATCCACTGCTTAAGATATTGCCATTTTTGTTTCTTTTTTACCTTGGATATTTTTACGGTAATTGGTTTCATTATACCTCATTAGCTGTTTTGCTGCTTCTACAGCATTTACATGTCATTTGTATATTATGTGCTATTTATATGCAATAGATACAAAAATAACATCAGAAACAATGCTAGTGGTAAAATTGTGGCTTGACGGAGAAATTAGTGTGCAAATAAAAACTAACAGGTTCGTTTTTTAGCAAGTGATGAGTGAAACCAGAACAGCAATATTTGAGTTGGTTCAAATATACAAAGGAGATTGAAGAACTAAGCTGCTTAAAATAATAAAATAGTTTTATTGTGAAGAGAAAAAACTTTGTATAGAAAGAAGAGAGAGAGAGACCTAGCTAACAGCCTAACTGTTGTGTTCTGTATTCATTCAGTCTATACTGGAGGCAAGGAAGGAGGAAGTGTGCTCAAAGAACAGGAAGTCCCCAAATCAGCCAATCAGGACACAGGAGGAGACTATTTGAAAAATATCAGGAAGTTCCTAATCTCAATATGCTAAATATACATCTCCTCTGATGCCCCCTGTAGGATATTCTTCATATCCTTTTGAATCATGCACACTAGATCTTGCATATTCCAACAATACGTAGAGCTTCTAGGTCTATGTTGTATATCAGTTCCTGTTGGGAAAAGGCAATATCTGCTGTACAAAAAAGACAAGAGGACTGTGAAGGGGTCAGCAAAAAGACAATTAGATAGTATAGTGAGGACAGAACCTTCTTTCTCCCATTAAGTGTCATTCCTTGTCTGTCTTCAGATAGCTACTCATAGTGCAATTTCCTCCTTCTCAAAAGTTCCCTACTTAGCCTATTCTCTCTCTCTCAGCCACAGATGTAGTTAGGACCCTCTCACTGTCTCTCCTCTTTCCTACCCAGTATGTTAGTTCCAAAATAAACCTGTTTCTGCTCTTGAATCTGGTGGTGCACCATTGCTACGTTAATTACTCTGCCAACGGTTCTTTCACAATCAGCTAAGATCAGTCCTTTTGGGAACACAGAGGATCTTCCTCAGTTCCCATTACAACACCTCCATCCTTTACCATCAGTCTGCAAGTCAAAGGAGGGAAACGTCAGCAACTCTGTTTAGATTAGTAGTACCACAGACCAGAATCCTCTCGGTTTGAAGAATCTGGTGATCTCAGAGAGCTGATCCCACGCCACTACATGGTACGTACAGCCCCAAGGTCTTCTGCTTTCCCTCAAGCTTGTCATCTTGTCATGGAGGGCAACCATTAGACAGTTCCTCTGGCTGGCTGGTCTGCTGGCTGAAAGACAGCCAATTTTTTTTTTCTAAATGCTGTCCCCTCTACCTAGACCCATCATTAATAGTAGAGACTGGACCTTGCTAGAATTCTCAATCTCTGAGGTAGCACATTGTGGAAAACTGGGATCACAGGATGCCTTAATCAAAGCTTTGAGTGGGATCGTATTTATTTCTTGTTTTTTTTTTCTGTGCATCTGGTTTGTTTTTTCCCCCTGTACATCTGCCGTAGGCAGACACTTTCATTACCAAAGGCAAGGATCAAGCACCCTACCTTCTTGGCAAAGAGAGATGAGATGCTGTTTCTAAGTTATTTATTTTATGTGCTTTTACAAATTCTTCTTCCCCGTGCAGGTGTTTGGCATGTAACACTGCCAGTGTGTGTGTGTGTGTGTGTGTGTGTGTGTGTGTGTGTCGGGGGGGGGTCCTTAAAACTGTGTCTGTGGCAGGCAGGCAGGGAACTAATAGAGATGCTAACAGATATATTTAGAAGTCATTTAAGCTTCATCAGCTAAAGGGGTTTCATGATTATTCATCCCCACCAGCTCTCTTCCATCCCTGTCTGGGGGAAAACCCATATGCCTCTTTCCTAATCACTCCCTCTTCCTTCTTGAACCCGGATTCTGAGCTCAGAATACATTGCAGGGAACTGATGCAAAGCATGCACAGCTTCTGGCTGTTCCTTGAAGCATTCCCCATTGTGCAATAGTAATCCAGGCATTAAATTTACATGCATGAGCTCTGTCAAGTGGCAACAAACCTTCGGTCACTAGAACAAGGGGCTTTCAAGGAAAGTGAGAAGCAGAGGTGGCCTACAATTGCCTTCCTCTATAGACGCCCCCTTGGGGGCCTTCCATCCAAGTACTTCCCATTGGTCAGGCCGCACCTGGAGTTCTTGACCTCGCTTCAAAAAGGATGGGGACAAAGCTGAGGGGGTTCAGAGGGAAGTGACGAGGATGATCCATGAGGGCCCCGCAACCGTCATTTGTTCCTCGCGTTTTGAAGTCATCCTTTCATGGTGCCGTAATGCCACCACGACTTTTCAGGCCCCCACAAAGGATAAACTTCAATGTCACACTTGGTAGGATTGTAAGGATAATCCTATTACCAGATAACATTGGCAGGATAGCTGGGAGTACGTATTGACGACAATTTTTAAAATAGTTTTCATACGGAGAAGACCTGTAGAGATCAATAATGCCTTCACAGGCAGAGAGGCAGATCCAAGGCGGACATTTGGGGTGGGGGGTCCAGATTCTAGAACAGAAATCCTTGCTCCATCGTGCTGAAAAAATGTATTCACCTCTCAGCAACAAAAGGCAGAATTCAGGTTGGATAATAGGAAAGAAAGAGCATTGGAAAGACGGTGAAGTTAATGAGGCAGCCCAGGGTACTTGAATTGGTTACTCAGGAGCAAGCTATATGCATGGTATTGTATGGGTGTTTTCTCTCGCTTTCACAGTGCGTATCCTTTGGGCTTTCTTTTTCATCCTGCATTTTCCTTAGTGTTCATTGTGCATGTTCCTTTTCATTCAGCATTGATTTCCCTCTCTTCGATGCTCAGTTCGCTTCCCATTGGCTCTTTCCCTGTGTGTTCTGAGAGTAGTTTTGTGACAGTTTTCTGCCTTACTTCACATCCAAGCTGCAGAGAATTCAAAAGCATTGAGTTTCCTTTGGATTTTTCTTCCCTTCCCTTTTCTCGCCTCTCATAGGCCACCTTTTCCCTGCCCACGTGGAGGATGTTCCTCCCAGTCTGCACCTTCCGTCATCTTCCTCCTCTCTCCATTGATGTACAAGCTCCACTATTACTTTTTCCATCATGTCAATGTCTGTTTGTTGGGTGACCTTGAGCCAGTCACAGTTCTGGGAGAGAGGAAGGGTACATGATTACAAGCTGCTTTGAGATTCCTTTGAGTAGTAAAATGCAGGGTACACAAAAACAGCTCTTATTTTTTCTTCTTCTTGAGTGCCTTGGCTCTCAGATGTGAGAACTAAGTTTGGGTCCAGTGGCACCGACAAGACCAGCAAATTTCAATTCTGCTTATAAGCAAGAATTAAGAGTCTCAGCATGTGTAGATGCTCAGTCAGTCCGTAACCTTTTATTGGCATAAAATATGTATAAGACATATAAAAATAGGGTTTAAAATTTCAACAAAATAATAAAATAGGGTTACATAACCAAACAGATCTTAAAATGATTAAATAAACTATAAAAGATAAAATACAAGGTAGGCAGCATATTATAAAAGCATCTTAGTTAAAACTCTGGCAACTAAAATGGTTACCTCTGGGTCTTTGTCAGAGAGCAGAAATTGCAAGGTCAGTCACTTATGCATCTTGACTCTAACTATCCATTCATGGCAACTAACCTCCCTTTTTCTCTACCTATAGTTATGGTTGAGGAAATCTTGTTTTAGTGGATCTGACAACATATGAATACACACAAAATCTTATGCCCAGAATTAAACTATTGGATTGTGCATTCTCTTGACATTCAACTTGACCCATGAGGATTTTAATGGAAGGGTGAAGGGAAGGGAGGGAGGGGGTCAGGACTAGCACTGGGCATTGTGCCACCAACTAAGGTCAGCAGAGAGCCAAAGAAAATCTTCACGAAACTGACAAAATGTGTACTGAGTCTGACTACAGCAGCTGCAAAACTCTATGGTGTTTATTTTTAAGGCTGATTGCCATATGGAGGATGGAGCAGAGTTGTTCTCTCTTGCCCCAGAGGGACAGACCAGAACCAATGGGATGAAATTTATCCAAAAGAAATTCCATCTAAACATCCGGAAGGAGTTCCTGACAGTTAGAGCGGTTTCTCAGTGGAACAGGCTTCCTCGGGAGGTGGTGGGTTCTCCATCTTTGGAAATTTTCAAACAGAGGCTGGATAGTCATCTGACAGAGAGGCTGATTCTGTGAAGGCAAAGGGGTGGCAGGTTACAGTGGATGAGCAATAGGGATGTGAGTGTCCTGCATAGTGCAGGGGGTTGGACTAAATGACCCATGAAGTCCCTTCCAACTATATTATGCTATGATTCTCCACCACCAACCCACCCTTCATTGTCATGCAACTACCGTCTTCTTTTCCCTCATTATTTTTCATTTTTAAATTTTATCAGCAGCATAAGTTGAGTGATGATCTGGGATAAAAAGTGACCAGGGGAAATGTGCCTCTTCAGCAGCTCTTCAAGAAGCCTCTTTGCCACTTCCAAAAGGGGGTGGGAGGGGGAGGGAAAGACCGGCAACGAAACAGGGGGATGGTGCAGGGTGGTGATTCCAGTTTTCACAAAGGCCAATAACAAAACAGAGAATCCACCAGGAAAGCAATAACCGAACAGTCTGGCCAATGACAAAACAGAATGCGCCACTTTGGCTTTGCAACAGCTCTAATCAGTTTCAGAAATGGTTTGGTCAATTTCAGGAGGTTTTTGTTTAACTTTGCCTGGGTTCCTTTGTGTTCCCTTTCATTAAAAAAAACACAAGGATTTAAAGGCTTACTGACGCTACTGTGCAGCTGCAATGGAGCAATTGCATAACACACACATGAAACATGTCACAAGTGATGTTCCCACTCCAACTAAGAGTTGGGACTCCAATTGGGAGTTGCAGCTGCAGTATAAATATACTGGAGAAAAAAGAACAGTGTATATGGCTGACGCAGAACTCCAAAGTTAAATTTAAAGGCTTGACTGCTTGTGTTCTCTTCAGTAAGCTGTGTGGACATAACAGGCATGTATCATCATCAAAAAGGATGGAGAAACAGTGACTTTCTCCCATATTTAGGCATGTGAGGATGTTCCCTAGGCATGTACCTATGTGCCACCAAGCGGCAATTGATTTACAGCAGCCACAAAAATGGGCTATCAAGGCAAGTGAGATGATTTGCCAATGTCTTCTTCTGCAGGTCTTCTTTGGTAGTCACCCGTCCAAGTACCAACCCTACTTCTAAGATTTGAGTAACTTAGGCTGTACCATGCCATCTTCCTTCCCAGAGCATCTCCCAATCCCAAGAAATTTTGTTTGCCTTATTACTGAATATTCTCAGACGTCATAATTACTTACATTTTATATGACAAGAACAGCCCAGCCTCATATTTCCAGCTAGCCAGATGTCCCTGAAAAGTCTGCAAAAAGTGAGAGATAGACTGCTTCTAAACATGGAGGTTCCATAGTCCTATCATCCAGTGATTTGGCCTACACACTTTTAAACTCATGTGAGCTGCTGGAAGTCATGTGGAAAGTTAATTCTGAAGATGTACAAGTATTTTCTCTCAACCAGTCTATTCCAGTGTTCCTCACAAAGATCAGCGACAGTGTCAGAAAACAGCTGCCTTTTAATATTTAGTTGCATTTCCAACTTGCCCTCACTCTCAGTTGACTTTGTCCACCCTTGGTGATGTGATCACATGGCCAGCTCTAGCCTGATTGAAACACTCTGTCCACAACGGGATCCCCGATTGGCTGTAATAATTCAAGCAACTGATTCAGGGGGGAAAAGAAAGCTGCAGGAACTGGGGGGTAGAGGGGTGACAGCACCACACAAAGCATTTGAAAAAGTGAACATCCGCACTAGCACAAGGGAAAGTATATCTATTTCACCGAAGCCCCTTTCTGACTCCAAAAATCAGAAATCGAGACTATTCTGCACTGCCTTCTCTGTTTCAGAAAGGACCCTTAAATGAGCAGGCCCTGTTTGGAGATGGAGGTCTCATGCTTCTTCCAGCACCTGTAGTGGAAGGCTGATCCCCACAACCAGCAGCCCTTTCCCCTTTTTTCTTAGTTTGGGTACACAAACACTGTTGATTAACAACAGTTGGTAATTAACAGCGTTGAGACAAGGTCGGGCCTGCGGACGTTCCCCATCAAAAGTCCCGCTTCCCAAAGTCATCGCTGCCGGGGAGAGGGCTTTTAACTCAGTGGGGGTCGGGGGGGGGGAGAGGATAACAAGGCAACTGGTGATGAGCTGTTTGAATTATGGAAATGCTCAGGTATCTGTAGACTTTGACCCTTTTTTTTTTGGCAGCTTCAATTTAAAATTCAAAGCATCACTCTGTCTTAACAGCTGCCAAAGTCAAATTAGGAGCTTGCTACTCTTAATTGAAGGCTGTATATCCAATCTGGGTGGAGGGGACGATGCTGGCATTTGCTAAGTGCGTATCAGGGACCAAAGCTGAGCACATTTCGGGAGCGGGAGGATTAATTGCCGAACATTTTGTGAAAACGTGGCTGCATTGAATAAGATTGACTCCTGGAACTTGTGCTTTTTATTTATTTTTTAACATATAGCCGTTGATTCCTCTTATTCTCGTTTTTCCCGCTTTCATTTCTCCGTTTCCCCTTTTGCAACTTTATCCATTCCAGAGGGTTTTTTTTGTTTGTCATTACACACCACGAGGTGCACTACTAGGTGGATAGGAAGGTTCGGGAAGACATTGCCTGCCTCTGAGCGCCTGCAGAGTGGAATTCTGAAATGTTGCAGATGCTCCCTTCCCGCCCCTCCTCTCTTTGAAGTTCTATTTTGATCAAAACTGAACCCATTTGAAACAGACTTCAAATTACTAAAAAGGGGAAAGAAATAGATGGTTGTATTCAGGGAGAAACTGGGTAAAGAGGAATTAAGGGAGTTCCTCTTAACAATACCTCTTAAAGATACAGCAAATTTTACAATGAACATGTCCATAGTTGTTGTTCTAGTTGTTATTTCATTTATATGCTGCTTTTCCCAATGGCTCAGGGCAGCTTACAACATTAAAATGCACAGTGTACAAGCAGTAATAATAATATAGAACTCAACACTTCATTTAAATTAAGTGGTGCCTCTTAGACATCCCCTGTGTCTAAGACAGGGGTAGTCAAAACTGCGGCCCTCCAGATGTCCATGGACTACAATTCCCATGAACTCATGGGAATTGTAGTCCATGGACATATGGAGGGCCACAGTTTGACTACCCCTGGTCTAAGAGGTGGGGAACATCAATGTAGGTGTTAGTAGCTGGGCTGGGGCAAAGAGGCCAGCAGATATTCCAGCAATCCTCTGCTTCAACTGCAGGCCCAGCGGAACAGTCCTGTCTTGCAAGCCCTGCAGAACATTTTAGTTGAAATTCCTAAGACAATCAGACGAGCTGATGTCCTTGTCTGTTGTTGGTACTGGACAAGACTAGTGGTCTTCAAGCAGCAGCTGGACAGATCCTTATCCTGCATGCTTTAGGCTGATCCTGCATTGAGCAGGCGGTTGGACTAGGTGGCCTATTTGGCCCTTTCCAACACTATAATGGCATGATTCCCACTCAGCCACCTGCTGAACAGGTTTGTGCAAAATATACATGTGCTAGAATGCTGCTCAGCCAAGCCGATCGACATCCATTAATTTTGCTAGGGCTTACTTTCTTTTTAAACACGACATTTATTTATGACCTATTCATTTGATTTGTGACTGGTATGACTCTTTAGCGGAAAGTGATAAAGCAGGGTTACCGCTGAACATCAAGAAGACCACAGTAATGACTACAGGAGAATTACATGGCTTTACGGCTGGAAGGAGAAAAGTGGATTCCTTTAAGATGTGCTACTGGGGGAGCATGTTACAGATACTCTGGACCACCAGAAACAGATGTTTTTAGACCAAATCAAGCCTGAACTCTCCCTAGAAGCTAAAATGGTTAAACCGGGACTCTCATACTGTGGTCACTGTATGAGAAGACTATTCACTGGAAAAAAAACACAAATAATACTAGGAAAGGAAGCAAGAAAGGAGGAAGATCCAACCCAACATTTTGGAGGCCATAAGTTGGAAGCGGCTTGATGGCACTTAACACACATGCACACATGTACACACATGACTCTTTAAACAGTTTCCTACTCAGGGCAGCAGTGCATCAAGGGAGGGAGTCGGAGGGAATACAGTTCCCGTGGGGATTCATGGGGATGATACAGCTGAAGAGCCACAGTGTGGCCACCCATGGCCTAGGCAAATAATCAGTATTTCTGTTTCTCTGTGTGTCTCCCCAACTTTCATCTCAGCTGCCTATTCACCTTCTCATCTCCCTGTTTACCTGCTCCCTTCCCATTCTCCCAGCTTCCCTGTCCACGATCTTTCTGCCTGCCTGTGTTCTTATTCCCAGTTTCTCGTGGGACACAGCACTTGAGCCACCCCCTGCTCTACATTCAATTCTGCCTCTAAATAAAATAATCTAGAGAGGAACTATGGATCACCAGTTAAACAATCAGGCAGTAGATGACTTGAAAGACCTCAGCCTTGAAGAGCTGCTACCAGCCTGAGCAGACAATTCTGATTGTGACCAAATGCAAGGTCTCATTTGATATAAGGCAGTTTCACAGGTTCATGTGTAGTGTTGAACCAGGATCCTGGGTGACCTGGGTTCAAATCCCCACATCTGCCAAGGAAACTCCCTGGGTGACCTCGGATCCATCACAAACTCTCAGCCTGGTCCTTGTGAGAAAATGGAGGAGGGATGAGGATGTTTGAAAATCTGACTGGGGAGTGGGGAGATGAGAATAAATTAAGTAAATGCAAATGCAGGTTCCTAACTGGGGAAGGCACTGGCAAACCACCCCGTATTGAGTCTGCCATGAAAACGCTGGAGGGCATCACCCCAAGGGTCAGACATGACTCGGTGCTTGCACAGGGGATACCTTTACCTTTAAATGCAGGTTCCTCTGTTCATCAGGCTCACTACCATGTGGTTGGTGGACCTCTTACCTAGAATTCATCCTTCCCAGTGTTCCAGATCCACCGTTCATTGCTATCACTAGTGGGCCTAGTCTCTTTCTCCACGATGGAAATGATCAGCTGGCTCCTGCATCTTACTTCCCACACCTGCTTCTCTGAAGGGGCTTGTCACCACTTCCAGGATTCCTCAAAACCTGAAAAAAATATTTCAGGGGCTCCTCCATGGTCAAAAGATTGGCTGCCATGTACACTGAGAGACAGCATCAGCCCCTGTGTCTTGAGGTTGGCATCACTGCTTGGTCACTGTGTGAGACAGGATGTTGGACGAGATGGACCACGGGTCTGGTCCGGCAGAGCTCCTCTTCTGTTTTTATGAACAGCCAAGCTTCCAAATCTGAGTGGAGGGCATAATTTGGGAGGAGGAGTGGCAGCTGGGGGGGGGGAAGGTGCAGGATCCTTCTCCTGCTTCCATTCTGTGATCTGTGGTGATAACCTAAATCTAGGAACGCCACTGGGGGAATGCAACTATGCAGGGGGGGGGGCAAACTGTGGCTCTCCATATGTCCATGGACTAGTGTTATCAGGAGCACCTGCCAGAACCATGCTGGCAGGGGCTCAGGGGAATTGTAGTCCATGGACATCAGGAGAGCCACAGTTTGGCTGTCCCTGTTTGAGAGGGTCAAAAATAAATGAATAGGCAAATACACCTCCAGCTGGTCTTTCTCTCCTCCTTTCATTTAGGTGTTCTGAAAGTCTTTCCATTGGCAGCTTCTAATATGGAGAGCTGGGTTTGATTCCCCACTCCCCCACCTGCAGAAAGCTGCATGATCTTGGGCTCACCACAGTCCTGTCAGAACTGTTCCCACAGAGGAGTTCTGTCAGAGCTCTCTCAGCCTGGCCTACCTCACAGGATGGCTGTTGGGGGGAGAGGAAGGGAAGGCCAATTGTAAGCTGCTTTGAGACTCCTTTGGGTAGTGAAGAGCAACGTATAAGAAACATCTGGATGATGGCACCAGCTTCAGACCAAGAAAATGTGGAAAATATATAAAGAATTAGAATCCTGCCGGTTCTTCCACAATAGTCCCCAATTTTTCTCCCTCTCCTTTCCCCTCCAATTGACAAATAAAATGCTTTCATGTACTCTGAATCCAGTTAACAGCACTTGAAGGACATCCTGCTGCGATACGCTCTGCTGTTTAATGGCTCCATTCAAACACAACTTACACTATTTTACATTTCAGAAAGGCTTTCTCCCCCTTTTCCCCGTCCCCTTTGTGTGGCCACTGCCAGACAGGAGGTGAGCCGCACTGCCATACAATATCATCTCCCCTGACCTGGCAGAAATAGGACAAAACATGGCAGGGTGGTTTCTCAATAACGCTGTACTTTTCCTTGGGAAGACACGTGCTTTGCTGGTTTATGTTAGAGCTGCATTAAAAAAAAAAAAAAACATAGAGATTCAAGAACTGCTTTGGGTTGCCAGCTCCAGGAGGGAGAATACTTGTAGATTTGCTACCTTAGAGTTAAGAAATACCTGGAGATTAGGGGGGAGAGCCTGAGGGAAATGGGGTTTGGAAAGAGGAGGGGAGGGAATTAGGTGAGGTACAATACCTTCCAGGTTCACCTTCCAAAGGGGCCATTTTTCCCCCTGAGTGAATGGATTTCTGGGAGATCTCCAACCATCACCTGGAGTTCGGCAACCCTATAATTGTTGCTACATTCGAATCCTGGAACTTCCCTCTTATGCAGATTTGTCCAAGTTCTGCCTGAACAGAGGTGCATGACTGCTATGTACAGGCTTCTTGTCATGCTTGCATCCACCAGTCCGGCACCAGAGGGCGCTCCAGAGGCCACGGATCTCCAGAGCTACCAGGAGACGTGGCGGTCACAGAACCAGATCTGCCGGTTGCCCCCGGGGACGAACAGCCTGGTGTCAGCCAGGCAGACACCCAGACCTATTACATAAAGCTGATGGACAAGGTGGTGACTAGCCCCAAGGACTCCTCGGAGGGTGTTAGCAAAGCAGTAATAATAATATGGTGACAGCCATCCATAGAATGGCATGCCTGTCAGCACGCTGTCAGGGTAGATGGGGGCCAGGTGTGCCAGCCTCCTCCGACAATGATTGAATCCAGCTGCAAGACCTCAGGCTGAGGGTGATCCCACCCCGCCTGAGCTGTATTTCAGCAGAGCCTTGAGACAAGAGGCCTTTACGCACGGGGATCTTTGTTGCAAATTGTTTGCGGAATGAAAAATCGCCATTTAAAATAGTGGAATTCGTCGTTATGCATACCTGCCTTTGTAGTGGAATCAGTTGCGTTTTTTAGCGTTTCCCACAGGCTTCCGGTCTCGGCAGAAATCGCTAGAAAGGAAGCGCTATTGCCAAGCTCGTCCCGCCCCTGGCCGTCAAGCAGCCAATGGGCAGCCGTTAGCATGCTCCCAAACAGCCCCTTTCCCTTTAAGAAAGGTTAAAAAAAAAAAAAACAGACCCATAGCAACGAATCTAGGTAGATTCGTTGCAACGGAGAGACCCATCCAGCTGCCTAATGTGAGCTGTCGTTTGATCGTATGATCGTTGCCACGCTGCCTCGAGTGATAAAAAAAAAATCCCTCCCCTCTCACGGGCCCGATTTTCGGCTGAATTAATGTGTAAAAAATAAAGGGACTTTATTTCAGCAAACGGGCTTTTATGTGGTTTGTGCTTAGTAACTAAAGGTAAAGGACTGAAGCCAGGGAAGCCTCTAAACAGAAAGAGGCTCGCTGGTGCGTTTATCCCCGCTCGCTCGGAGAAAAAAAAATGGCGATCGCTTCGCCGGAAGTTTGGAGGACAGGCTCAGGAGGAGGGACTTTGAAGAAACCGCAACAATGGTAACGCAAAGTTCTTTAACGCTAGTGTTACAGATTGTTTGCAAGAGTGTAGCGCTTTCCGGAGGGTGAATCCACTTTTTGGGATTCCCCTGAAAGCACTACAACGAAGCGCTTTTTGCTGATCGGTTTCAGGAGTGTTGCAGATTGTCTACGACGTCGTGCGTTAAGGCAAATCAATAGCGTTTCCAATTAGCAACCATTGTGCGATTTTGAAGCCGTGCAAAAAGCCCCAAGTTTTTTGTGGAGTCAATGCATGCTTTACCCTGCCCAGTTCCTGAGACTCCTGTTCCCATGTAGTGAAACTCTGTTCCTGCGACCCTCCGTTACTCAACCCCGGTTTGACTGACTTCCCTTCTGGCTCCTCGACCCCGTACAAATGACATTCCTTTCTGGCACCTGGACCCCGGTTTGACTGATGTTCCTTTCTGGGTCTTTGACCTTCATTGCCTGCCTTTGACTCTGCCTCTGGTTGATGTTTGGACTCTGACTCTCTCACCTCCCAGCGACCCACACTGGACTCTGACTGGCTCTCTGCTCTACCCCAACCACCCGGTTGTGTCAGCAGGGCAGCACACCTGTCAACCTCCAGGTAGTAGCTAGAAATCTCCTGGGATTACAACTGATCCCCCAGGAGCCACTGGCAGATCTTCAAGCAGTTAGGCCTTCAGGTTCTACCTGTGTATTTATTAACATAGACATTTCTAGAAAGACGAGCTTCAAAGTTTCTCTCATATTCATCTGTAGCTTGGTGAAGTGGTTAGGCCACTGGGCTAGGGCTTGGCTGACCTTGGTTCAAAATCCCCACTCTGAAGGGATGACCTTGGACTAGTTACTTTCTCTCTCAGCCTAAGCTCCTTCACAAGGTGTTTCTGAGGGTTAATGGAGGAGAAGGAGATGAACATACACCTCCAGACAGGATAAAATTGTGCTAATAAATAAGGGAAACTGTACCTGGTAAGGACAGATTTCCTGAAATGGCTCAGCGCTCACAGAAGTGCGGCGACCGTATCGATCAATATTCAAATACCCTCGAAATTTAGTCCTTGAAGAAAAGGTAGTCTCTCTGCCTCATATGGAAAGCAGTTTGGACCGTCCTCCGTCTTCATGCACAACGCTTTTTTCACCTCACATTCAATTTTCTCCGCTCACTGTCTGTTACTCGCTCAAATCTTGATTTTTTTTCTTCCCCGGAGATTTATTTCAGGCAAAAAAGAAAGAAAGAAAAGTATTTGGGGGAGGGATTCAACTACACTGAATAATGAATATTATATATCATTTAAAGTGAAAATGAAATTCAATCTAAATGAGATTCGGTATTTCAAAGTAAAATATTTCTGAGTCCACAAAAGAATCAATTGTTTGGGTATCCATAAATATTAATTTATTCCGTTAGTAATGCAGTGCATGGCACTTACATTGTGGGCTATGAATATGAAGTTTTTGGGATCCCCCCTCCCCCCCAGGGAAAGAAGATGGTATATCCAGTGGATTAGGGTCACTGGATGCTCCCCGGGCCACATCTTCTTCCAAATTTATTTCACTGGCTACAAATATAATTTATTCTGAAATATTCTTAACAATTGAGTTGCATCCAGACCTGACCTCTTTCTCATATGCAAACATAATGTCATCTTTAAAAGACAGTTAAATAAATTCACCCTTAATTGGCAGTTCCATTTTATAGCTATATTTGCTTCATATTCTGACTTCATGGCATTGATCAAAGTGGGACCTTCCACTTTTGGCAGGAGGGATCCAACCCAAAGAGCAAACCTAAGGTCTATTCACAAGTAAGCCCCATTTCGCTCAATGGAGCTTAATCCCAGAAAGGAGTATTTAGGATTAGAGCCCTAGAGAGTGAACTAATTGGGACTGAGAGCCCCAGAACATAAGAACAATGCTGCTAAATCATCCCAATGATCTAGTCCAGCATCCTGTTTCATACAGTGACCAACCAGTTGCTCTGGAGGGCCAATTAATAAGGGTATACAGCCTCCCCATCCTTCCAGCTGTTACTTTGAGATTTAGGTACTTCCTTTGAATGCAAAAGTTCCCTTGAAACACCTTGACTGGCAACTATTGATGGACCTCACCTCCACGAATCTACCCCGTGTCTCTCTAAAAATGTCTATGCTGTGTCCTCTGGCCTCGAATTTCACAATTTAATTAGTCAAGCAACTGTCTACCCAGAATCATTTGCCTGTCAGCTCAGAGGACTCTTCAAATGCAGAAGAACCTAGGGCAGTTGTTCTCAACCTGGGGGTCAAATGACCCTTTCAGAGGGTTTGCGGCAGAGTGAGCAGCTGGGCCAGGGGGACGCCGCCAGTGTTGCCGCTCCTCCTGCAGGTGGAAAAGAGCAAGATCGGCATGTTGGGACAAGAGGCAGAACTGAACTGAGAAACCCCAGAAAAAAAACAGTTCATGAACAGTGGATCTTCACGTCATTGCTCAGTTTCGGTTTAATTTCTGTGAAGGAACACTTGCATAATTTTATGGTTGGGGGTCACCACAACATGAGGAACTGTATTAAAGGGTCGCGGCATTAGGAAGGTTGAGAACTACTGACCTAGGGGCATGTACAGAAGTGGCCTCTGTGCATGGCCAGCAGTACAAGGCCCAGTCTGAAATAAATACTAATAGCTAGCCCTTCTAGCTCTTCCTGGTTTCAGCAGCAGATAGCAGGGGCCCTGGCCTGGGGAACCATCTCATTTCATGCCGAGTTCCTCATAGGACCTCAGTTAGGACTACGTCAGTGCTCCCGACCCTCTTTCTGGATTTTTCCCGTGGTTCATCTAAAGATGCAGACTAATACGTCTTCCCATCTCCTCTGTTGCCACCGTTGAATATCCGAGTATTCTGAAAAGAAGCAATTGTTTTCAATAGACTCTGTCTGGAATGGCATTCTTGGTGCTGAGACAAATGTTCTAATTTGTTTCCCTCCCTGACAAACAAAAAAAGCTATTAACTATACGGGCAAGACTTTCCTCCATCGTCACCTGCGGGCTTTTGTCCACAGAGCCGAGAAGGGAGCGAAATGTTTCCCCCTTCTTAAGGGAAAAAAATGGGTGTTGTTTCTGTGATATGCACATTCAGGCAAACACACGTTTTTCCAGCAGAAATTTTTACAGTGCGAAGGTAAATAAACAATGCTTCTAAGTGGGGTGGGCTGAATGAATAAACAGCGAGGGGCTTCCTCCCCCCCTTTTTTTTGCCTTGCGTCTCTCATCAGTTGCTTGATTTCCATGCTACGCATGTTCTCCTGCCATAGCAACATTCATTCCGTTCCTTGGATGAGTAAGCCCTTATTCACAGTTTAAAATATTGTACGGCATTTGTTGTAGCAAAATTGCTGGTAATCATGACCAGCCAACCATTACCCAATCATGCCACTGTTTCTGCACAGGCTAGTGATCGCTTCATGCAGATGTTTGTGATTTGAACTGGGTGCCATGGGGTTGGACTGCCAACTCCCACTTAGGGAATTCCTGAAGACTTCAGGGAAGTGCCCAGAGACAGGCAGAGTTAGGGAAGAGAGGGAGCTCAGTGGGGATGTCATACCATAGAGCAGGTGTGGCCAACCTGAGGTTCTCCAGACATCCATGAACTACAATTCCCATGAGCCCCAGGGGCTCATGGGAATTGTAGTCCATGGATGTCTGGAGAGCCTCAGGTTGGCCACCCTTGCCGTAGAGGCTGCCCTCCAAAGCTGCTATTTCCTTCCGGGCAACTGGTCTCTATAGTCTGGAGGTCAGTTTCAATCCCAGGAGATCTCTAGGCTGTACCTGGACATTATCAGGGAAGCTGCAGACTTCTTGTTGACCTCATCTTGTTCAATGCTCATGGCCAGACTGTGAGCCATATATTCATACACTGGCCATCAAAGGTCAATGTTGTCTTCTTCTTGGTAAGAAGGAACCAAACTCTGGATTGTCCAAAGTTCATTTAAACTTGTAACTGATGGAAGGCTTTACTTTGTTAGTCCCAGGATCCCTACAAGCATCATTGGAATTCAGAAACAGCATGATGGGAGCAGCCTAGGTGACTGGAGATCTCATCAGGAGAAAATTGCTGATCTGGAAGGTGGATTCTATGGCTTTCTACTCAGTTGAAATCTCTCTGCTCCTCAACCCCACCCCTCCTCCTCAGGGTCCACCCCCAAAATATCCAGGTATTTCCCAGCCTTGAGCTGGCAATCTAAGTCCAGCCCTTCCTATGCCTATGTTCACAGCCATCTGCACAGTCCTCTCCCTCATGGTACTGGACAGTGTATGCAGCTGGGAGCAGGATTGCACCTGAGTAAGCAAGGTATAGGTGTTGGGATATCCAAGCTCTGCAGTGTGCATAATGGAGCCCAATATAGAGGATGCCCTGCAGGGGGCATTGGAGATGATGTCCATTTAGCATAGATAGGATAGGATCTTCCTGATGATTTTCAAATTATGTCCTCCAGTGTCTTCCTGCATTTTGAGCAGAGAGGTCTGGAGAACCTCAGGTTGGCCACACCTGCTCTATGGTATGACATCCCCACTGAGCTCCCTCTCTTCCCTAACTCTGCCTGTCTCTGGGCACTTCCCTGAAGTCTTCAGGAATTCCCTAAGTGGGAGTTGGCAGTCCAACCCCATGGCACCCAGTTCAAATCACAAACATCTGCATGAAGCGATCACTAGCCTGTGCAGAAACAGTGGCATGATTGGGTAATGGTTGGCTGGTCATGATTACCAGCAATTTTGCTACAACAAATGCCGTACAATATTTTAAACTGTGAATAAGGGCTTACTCATCCAAGGAACGGAATGAATGTTGCTATGGCAGGAGAACATGCGTAGCATGGAAATCAAGCAACTGATGAGAGACGCAAGGCAAAAAAAAGGGGGGGAGGAAGCCCCTCGCTGTTTATTCATTCAGCCCACCCCACTTAGAAGCATTGTTTATTTACCTTCGCACTGTAAAAATTTCTGCTGGAAAAACGTGTGTTTGCCTGAATGTGCATATCACAGAAACAACACCCATTTTTTTCCCTTAAGAAGGGGGAAACATTTCGCTCCCTTCTCGGCTCTGTGGACAAAAGCCCGCAGGTGACGATGGAGGAAAGTCTTGCCCGTATAGTTAATAGCTTTTTTTGTTTGTCAGGGGCTCATGGGAATTGTAGTCCATGGATGTCTGGAGAGCCTCAGGTTGGCCACCCTTGCCGTAGAGGCTGCCCTCCAAAGCTGCTATTTCCTTCCGGGCAACTGGTCTCTATAGTCTGGAGGTCAGTTTCAATCCCAGGAGATCTCTAGGCTGTACCTGGACATTATCAGGGAAGCTGCAGACTTCTTGTTGACCTCATCTTGTTCAATGCTCATGGCCAGACTGTGAGCCATATATTCATACACTGGCCATCAAAGGTCAATGTTGTCTTCTTCTTGGTAAGAAGGAACCAAACTCTGGATTGTCCAAAGTTCATTTAAACTTGTAACTGATGGAAGGCTTTACTTTGTTAGTCCCAGGATCCCTACAAGCATCATTGGAATTCAGAAACAGCATGATGGGAGCAGCCTAGGTGACTGGAGATCTCATCAGGAGAAAATTGCTGATCTGGAAGGTGGATTCTATGGCTTTCTACTCAGTTGAAATCTCTCTGCTCCTCAACCCCACCCCTCCTCCTCAGGGTCCACCCCCAAAATATCCAGGTATTTCCCAGCCTTGAGCTGGCAATCTAAGTCCAGCCCTTCCTATGCCTATGTTCACAGCCATCTGCACAGTCCTCTCCCTCATGGTACTGGACAGTGTATGCAGCTGGGAGCAGGATTGCACCTGAGTAAGCAAGGTATAGGTGTTGGGATATCCAAGCTCTGCAGTGTGCATAATGGAGCCCAATATAGAGGATGCCCTGCAGGGGGCATTGGAGATGATGTCCATTTAGCATAGATAGGATAGGATCTTCCTGATGATTTTCAAATTATGTCCTCCAGTGTCTTCCTGCATTTTGAGCACCCTTCCTCCCAGCTTGCCTCCAGAACAGCAATTGAACAGAAGAATGACTGCAGACAACAGTTATAATAGCTAATTAGCTCTCTCTCTCTCTCTCTCTCTCTCTCTCTCTCTCTGTACACAGTTGATTCTCTTCTGAATCAAAACTAATTTATTCTTCTTTTTAAAATTTAAATTCCATTCTCTAAGCAGTCTGATGTTCCACCTTCTCTGCATATTCCAATTCTGCCAATAATGGCCTGGTGGAGCTTTCACAGTTCCACAGGGCATGTAAGACAGAGCTCTTCCGCCAGGTCTTCAATTGAGGCTAGGGTTAATAACAACAGGGCCCCTCCTCAGGCTATGCACTAGAACCTTGTGCACCCCACCTCGGGGTAGACTGCTGTGAGGTTAGGGGGGATTTATGACGCCAACCTTGTTTTACTGGGGGAAGGAGTTAGGGGGTCTGGTTGTTATTGTTGTTTTATGGAGTTTTATGGGGTTTTATATACTGTAGCGTGCCACAAGGCTCTGAAAAGTGGCAAGCTAGAAATGAAACAATAAAGAAGTAATAAAGTAGGTAAGAAGAAGAGTTGGTTCTTATATGCCGCTTTTCTCTACCCGAAGGAGGCTCAAAGCGGCTTACAATTGCCTTCCCTTTCCTCTCCCCACAACAGACACCCTATGGGGTGGGTGAGGCTGAGAGAGCCCTGATATTATTGCTCACTCAGAACAGCTTTATCAGTCCTGTGGCGAGCCCAAGGTCACCCAGCTGGCTGCATTTGGGAGAGTGCAGAATCAAACCCAGCATGCCAGATTAGAAGTCCACACTCCTAACCACTACACCAAACTGGCTCTCGTAAGTAAGTAAGTAAGTAAGTAAGTAAGTAAGTAAGTAAGTAAGCAAGTAAGTAAGCAAGCAAGCAAGCAAGCAAGCAAGCAAGCAAGCAAGCAAGCAAGCAAGCAAGCAAGCAAGCAAGCAAGCAAGCAAGCAAGCAAGCAAGCAAGCAAGCAGGTAAGTAAGTAATGGACCCAGACAGAAGCCCTGGGCCCCAGCAGCTGCCCCACCAAAGAGTATGCCGACATCAACCCTGCCTGGGAGAATCAAATAACTAATCCCAAATAACTAATCCCCAATGCCATATCTACAATGTAGTTTTCCAGCTGGGAGGATAGTAGTACTTACTGAACAGCTGTCAGTATTTATTTCCGACGAGTGCTGGTAGGGAACCAACCCTGTTTGGAAATATGTAATGTTCAGATCTCTTTTTTCCCGGCCTCTCCCAACTGCATCCTTGTATAGCGTGAGAAAGACTGACAATTTCCCTCATTCTTAATTTTAGCCTTTGTTTAAGCATTTATCAGTACAAATGAACAGTGGCTATCTGAAGAAAATCGATTGCTTCATTTAAGACTGGGGTCTGTCTGGGGGTTGCAGAGAATGGTGAGTGATTGAAGTCTTAGTGTGTTCACGAAAGGATATGACAAGTTATTAAACTGGAAGGATTGGAATGGCGAGAGCAAAAAAGATGGAAACAAGACAGATTCTGAATTGCACTCCCGAAAGTGGACATGAACAGCCATTTTCTCCTGGGTTTAGGGGATGCATCTAACGTTTTAGCTATTTGAAACTAATTTTAATTTTTATACCTTCCTCTCCACTGTCCCAAGACGCCTGGTAATCAAGGTGCAGGGAGGTGCTTTGTAAGATGTTTTATTATTTCTGTTTATTAAAACCTTTTCTGCCACGGACACCAGCCACACCACCGCCCAGCTGTCTCCTCTCCCAGCACACTGGAAACAGCTGGGGTGAAGCATCTCTTTCCTATGAATTATTCTCCATTGAGTGAGTTTAGCAAATGAGGGAAGGGGACAAATGGTGCCAGAAAGTGTGGTACAGTTTAGAACAATTTAGAAAAGCTGATGTGTGTGTGTGTGTGTGTGGGGGGGGGGTTGAGTGGGTGCTAGCTGAGGAGAATTTGCATATCACCAGCATTTTGACCTGGGCCCAGAAACTACATGGAGGAGGAAGGTGGCCATGTGACACTTCCCCCTTGCTTTCTGATGCTATGAATGGCAGTGAAGACAGTGCTTTGTATGAGAACACAGAAGTGATGGTGATGACTACAAACCCAGTCTATGCTGATCAACCTCATACCAGCTACAGCTGAAACTCTGTTTGGGCACACAGATGATGATGATGAATCCAGTTTGGTGTAGTGGAGAGTCAGTTTGGTGTAGTGGTTAGGAGTGCGGACTTCTAATCTGGCATGCCGGGTTCGATTCTGCGCTCCCCCACATGCAGCCAGCTGGGTGACCTTGGGCTCCCCATGGCACTGATAAAACTGTTCTGACCAAGCAGTAATATCAGGGCTCTCTCAGCCTCACGTATCTCACAGGGTGTCTATTGTGGGGAGAGGAATGGGGAGGCGACTGTAAGCCGCTTTGAGCCTCCTTCAAGTAGGGAAAAGTGGCATATAAGAACCAACTCTTCTTCTTCTTTTGAAGGATTTTAACTCTTGGGTTTTAGCTTGGTTGCTGATTGAGCTAAGGTTTTTGCACTTTTAAAGTTATTGTTGATACCATGTTGTTCTTGTTGACCCTCTCTTGTACTTACACAGTTAGTTTACTGTTTTTCTTTGAAATAAATATTCAGAAACATTTAGCCTACTGATGCTTCAATTAATGTAAATTTACCAGTAGCTGCTGCATTTCCAACCCTAAGTCAATACATTTTCCCAGTTTTTTGTGGTAAAATTAGGTGCCTCGGCTTATACTCAGGTCAGCTTATCCTCAAGTATATACGGTACTCATCCCCAATGCTAGTGTCAGGATCCAAGCTCTCAGCCTCTGTTGCACCATACACACAACATGGAGAAAGAGGAACGAGCCAGAACAAAACTCAGATTCCGATTCAGATACCTTTATTGGCATAAAATGTGATATGCATAAAACAAAATTTAAACCAGAAACAAATTCCAGGCATAGACATATGGACAACAGTAATAAAGCCTTATGTCGTACAGCCAATCTGCAGCAGAGGTAGGTTGGTTCTCGAGACAGAATTTTTGCAAGGTCCACTATCTGAGAACAAAACTGCTGGATCAGGGGCTGCAAACTCCCCCCAAAATAATTAAACAAAAATTAACAATAAAGAGCTGATGTTTGGGCACACCAGCAACTCCGTGCCTTGTTGAACCCACTGTTCAATACTCCATGTTTATTTTAGTGACTCCTCTAGTCCCCTGCCGTGTTTTGTGTGAGTATGGGTGTGGTTGGCTCCGCCTCCTATGGCAACCATTCCATGTTTTCACCCTTCGTTTTGTGTCAAAATTCCAAGGCTCCCACAGGCTCAAAAAGGTTGGGGACTCCTGCTCTATGGTATTTACCAACGAGAAATTTTGACAGAAACATTTTGTCATTTTTTTCTCCCACTCCTCAGTTCTTTCAGGAATAGGAACCCGGCGCTGGGGAGAATTCCCCACCATGGGCAAGTAAATGTGAGGCCTAATCTTTGAAACCGTCATGCTAATCTAGTCTGGAAGTTACTAAACCAACCAGCAAAAGTTCTCTACTTGCTGGGCATCAAGCCAGTTAGATAAGCTTGAAACTGGGTTAAATCTGCAACCCAGACCCCGGAATATGTGTGTCCATTTGCATTGGAAAACATTTTTCTTGCTTCTATGTTCAAGCTGGAAGCTTTTTTGTTGCAGGCCCCTGGCTGGGCATTTTACAGCCCTTTCGTCCAAACACATTTGCATCAGTTTAGGCCCATAAAGCTTTACCTGTTGGTTTTTGCCAATCAGAGGGCCCTTAAATACCTAGGAGCAGGCCAGGGTATGTTTTTGTTGCTGCTGTTGTTGTTGTTGTTATTGAGGCGATGCATTTCCTATTTCAAACAACCTTTTCTTCCAGGCAACCCTCCTGTCACATTTGAAAGGGGTCGCTCAAAGGGGAAGAGGAGATAAAAGAAGGCCCAAGCGCCTGATGCCAAACAGGTTTATAGCTCTTCTCAATCAGATCCGTGCTCCATGAGCTGATAACTGACAACCTCTCAAGAGGAAGGCCTGCCATGGTAACAGGCCAGGAGGGGGAAAAAATAGCTCGCTCATAGGGGAGTGCTATTTATAGAGCCCGGCTACCGGAGTTAATAGAGCCATTCGTAAAATCAGACAATAAAAACGGTTGGTATCTGTGTCTGTGTCAAAGTGACATTGAAACACGTATGGGCAACGCAAGACACAAAATATACTGCGGGACATTAATAAAATCTCTTCTTCCTATAGCTCACTTGAGAGGAAACCACACGCAGGATGGGCTCTGGCACTTCAAGTGTCCTCATTTTGTTTGGGGAAGAAGATTTGAGAATGTAGAGGGGAGGGGTAGTAAACAGGTTGTAGTCATGAATATCGCCTTCCTTTTAGGCTTCCTGTTGCATACCGTAGTAAATCTCCCCAAAATAGGCAAGTTCAGAGCTTTGGCAAAATACTCAGTAAGGTAAAGGTATCCCCTGTGCAAGCACCGGGTCATGTCTGACCCTTGGGATGACGCCCTCCAGCGTTTTCATGGCAGACTCAATACGGGGTGGTGTGCCAGTGCCTTCCCCAAAAACACTCAGTAGTTTATTTCAAAAGAGAACTAATGGCATCATAGGACTCTTGCCATGCTAAAGACAAAGGCAACAGAGATCAAAAGGGAATTATAGTGGCAAATTTCCCTACCACCACTACCATCACCTATACACATTTCAGGTTCACACAGAACTGTTCTTATTTTCAAAGGATAATACTGTTTACAGATAGCTCCTCGATAGCTCCATCATGGCTCACAGCATGGGAACAGAAAGCCACAGTGATGAGTGGAGCAAGTCTCCACTGAGAATTCTACGACTCTGGTCAAGCAATTCACTCTGTCAGGATCTGGTGGCTACCTGGCAGTTGCCCCCTGACCAGAAAAGCAATCTGTTCTGCTCCTGGGTCTTAAAGAGCAATGTGCTAGGCAGAAATCACCCGGTGCAGCTTGAAGGAAGTAAACTTTTAACACCTGTTACCATCCGAGGAAGTTGCTAGGGAAGGCACAGCAGTTGGGGGGCCTGTAAAAACGGGGGAGGTGTATCAATATTATTTCCCTTTGATCTTCCATTCCCCTTAGCCTCTCTTGGACAAGTGTATTTGAAAGGACCCCAAAAGTCAAAAAAGTCAACAATTTAAAAAGCTTTGAAGTCCAGATGGGCAGCTGTGTTAGTTTGTTCTAGCAAAACTGAACAGGTCATCTGTGGCTTAAAAGGGGAGGGGGGACACGTTTCATACGTCCATTAACGTGGATGAAACTGAATATTGCAAGTTTTAAAATTCTTCAAGTTCAAAAAAAATTGTTTCCCTTTTATTACGGTTTGTAAAAGATAGCATTGCGGTGAGAATGATCTCCTTGACAGCTGGTTATTTGGAAATAGCGGTTCACATACCAAGCCCAGTCTTTAGGGTTGCCAGCAGCCTGGAGGGGGAAATGTCTTGTTCCTTTTTCAAGATCTGGAGGTGACCAACATCTGGAGGTGACCAACATCACCTGGTAAAGAATATCCTATTGAGCCTTTCCTAAAGGAAGAGGACATCTCCCCCCCCCCCCTCCAGATCCTTGGTAACCCTGACCATGGTCCAAACCGTCCTTCTGATGCACCTGAGGTCTTGGGGGCATAGAACTGCTCCATGTGGATGTGGGGGGGGGGGCAGCACAGCTGCTCTGCCAGCCTCGCCCATTGCAGCAGCACTAAAGTGCCAAGGGCAGGCACCCAAATGGAAGACACATATCACTACTGGAAGCACCCAGCAGAACAAGGATCACGGAGGAGGAGAAATACTATATCTGCATGTAGGAGTGGTTTAAGGATTTGTGGGGCTTGTAGCACCAGTGCCGGTTTAAGGATTTGTGGGGCCCGGGCAGACTACTATTGTGGCAGAAGCTCGTCAATAGCTTCACCTTGCAGGCAGACTGCCTGTAGCTCTCATCACTAACAGCAATAACTAACACCTTAGTTTTGAATACTCTGCTACGATGCAGAGCGGCTCGCTTTCTCTGCACGGACGTTTGGTTCTCCCTAAGTGCTTGCTGCTTATCCCTGGAATTCTTTCCTTTGCAGATTGCAGAAGGATTTAGCCCTCTGTCTATAGGTAGCAGTCTATGGACTGGATCTGGATTTCCTAGACAATTAGGGATGCAAACTATGTATTTCTTACTCTCTTTTCATTTCCATGCATGGATGGGAAGATAATTTTCACACAGCTTATTTTCTTTTTTAGCCCATTTCCATTTTTTTCATTTCTTCCTTCAGCGGCATTTTAATGCCGTCGATGCAAAAATGGGCATTGGTTTCCACACTACTACTTCTATCTCATTTCATTAACGGGGTCCGAAAAGAAGAAGAAGACACCCGCCATTGTGTCCCCAGTGCGGAGAACCCATAAAAGAAAGCTAAACTTTTGAATTGCATCAGACTTGTCAGAAGGCCTGATCATATCCCTATTGGTTGCTTTGGCATGATGGCTCTCCAGGCTTGCAGCTGTTGTTTAGAATCATAGAATCATAGAGTTTGAAGGGGCCATACAGGCCATCTAGTCCAACCCCCTGCTCAACGCAGGATCAGCCGAAAGCATCTTAAAGCATCCAAGAAAAGTGTGTATCCAACCTTTGCTTGAAGACTGCCAGTTTCTTCCCCAGTCTTCACCAGCCAGGTTCCTTCATCCCCTTTGACCAGCCCAGGATCTCTCTCTCCTTTCCTTCTTACCTGCAAGCCAGAAGAGGTGAAACAAAAGGCATTATCTGCTTTTAGCTGAGATCCTTGGTCCTAGTTTAGTTGTTGGAGATCTTGTCCTCCTAGGATCAGTTTCGGTGTTTTTTTCTGGGCACGAGCCAAGGCTGGATCCTGCCAGTTACCTCAATAATCACTCAGCAAGTGTTAAATAAGTCCACTGTTTTCATGAGGGTACCTGCATCTGAGGTCACTGCCGGAGAAAGCCTGGCTGCCACTGTACCTGGCCGTTCAAAGTCCATTACATTCATCTGGAGGCCATTTTCAGGCGATTTTCCCCCTCCAATTTCTTCCAACACGGGACTGGGGCTAAGAGCAGGTGTTTGTCTGCTGTTTGTCAGCTTGACCAATGTCAAGCATACCACAACCCTCCAAAGAGGTACTGACCCATGGGCTGAAGTCCTGACCCACAGGCTTTGCCACTTGTCTTGCAAAGCCACTTTGCCTCCAGTTCTTCCTGTTTCTAAAAGATTTGGCTGAAGGCAACAATAGCAAACTAATGTATTCAAGTCCTAGGTGGCCACGATCCTACCTCTCAGCCTCCCATATGGGGAGGGGGAGGAGTCTTTCACGCTTATCAATCCACACCGCTTGTCTCCCGTCACAGCAATTGCCAGGACTTTGACAGCAAATCACTGGAATTCATCTCTCCCAGTCTAGGAGAATGCTGATGGGTCGGAAGGCTTGCCGCTGGACTCCTATCGGCATGTGACAGTGATGGATGATCTGGAGGCATTGATGGAATGGAGGATATCAAATTGCAACCATTTCTAATCAAACCAAGGGGTCAGCCATCTCTCCTGCCACTGAGCTGCCTCCCATGCAGAGATGCTTTTCTACAGGTCGGTTATTTTGGGTCAAGGCACTCTGCCTCCTTCCAAACCGAGAAATCACCCTGGGCAAGTCAGGCTTGCCAAACCAGCTCACAAAAGATTATCCCATAGGTTTGTTTGTCCCCCCCCCCCCCCAATGCTTACTTGAATTTCTTGGTCTGTGAGTCCCTTGTGGGTTACCGCAGGGGGCAGTTTGTGAAGCTAGTCTGTCAGAAAATTCTGACTCAGCACAGGTGACTTGGCCACCAGGTTCTAAGTGCCCAAGCTGGACTCCTTTGGAATTTCCTCCACTGGGCTGTAAGACTCTGGCATACCTAGCAACATTTGAAAACAACAACAACACCTCTTGGGCAGGTCTCAAAGAAACCCCGACACACTGAGCCTTTGTTTCGTATCCGACTCAGAGAGCTTTATTCCAGTGATTTTCTGTATACAAAATCTATTGTCGGTGTTTGTAATTATGGGAAATTATTTTATTTCAGGTTGCTGCGGATTAATCCAGAAACTTAAAAACAAACCTGCCATTTAAGAGGGTCTGGTTCCTTTCCAGCTGGGAGATGCAGCTTACTGCAAAGGAATGATCATTCATGACTCTGAGCTAATGTTGTAATTAAGGTGGCATGTGGTTCAAATTCCCAATCAGTCATGAAGTTTTTTTCTTTTCTTTTCTTTTCTGTTTTTTTTTTGCCAGTCACTCGCTCTCAGACCAACCTGCCTCAAAGAGCTGTTGGGAGATGAAAATGGGATTTAGTATTATTTTTTATCCATTATATTGAAGGGGGCTACGGAATACCCTCCTCTCCAAAACTTTTTAAATGGCAGGTTATTGTATTATATTGTTCAAAACCCAAAGGACAATTTTTAATTTACATATCTCCTCCATACGCCTCTTTCTCTCACACACCCACACAGACACACCAAGAGAAGGGTAGGGGAGCTAAAAAACAGTCTGTTTCCTGATTCGGAGGCTGAAATACCCTTCATTGCAGAGTAGGGAAGCTTGAACCAGATTGGAATCCAATCTCATTGGGTCATCCTGAGCCAAACTGAAACAAATGCCGATTTGACTTCCTGATCTGAATCCAGTATTTTGCAAAATACTTGAGATCTGCTCCTAGCTTATCTCCATTCAATGCTCCCCCCCCCATGATGCCCCCCCTTCCATGCTCGGGAGGTGAGTGTTGAGCACCAATTCAATAAGACACTTAATTTCTGATGAGGCCTCTTTGCATAAGCACCCTGGGAAGATTAACTCACAGGCATGTTCATTTTAGGAGGGGGGAGGGAGTGAATATGCAGATGGAATTAGATTTCCATTTCAACTCATCAGGTGGCATTCCAGAGCATCCTTTGCTCTTCTCTAACCACTTGCATTCCCTAATGACAGACCCTCTCCTTTGCTTCCATCAGAAAGATGGATTTAGCCGCTCAGACCCCTTGACAGCCCCTCTTCCTCCTCCCCAAGAAGAGCAATTACACACACAGATTGATAAATACCTCCTTGGCATGTATAGCGTTTTGGTCCCCGAGGCCTGCTAACAGTGCAATACGCTCATTACCTGTGTCTATCACGGCACGATCCAGTGTGAAGAGGTTAATCTGCAAAGTGCCTCCAACAGCCAGAAAGAATCCAGGGCAAGAAACTTAGCGTCTGATTAAGCAACCCTATAGAAGGGGGTTTCTCTCAGTCTTGGAAGAGTGGTGTGAATGAGAGGTTGTTCCCAGCTTGGGAAATCAGGGGGAAGTAAACACACATGAAACCTCCTTTCACCGAATCTGAATATCAGTCCATCGAGGTCAGTATTCTCTACTCAGATTGGCAGGGACATCTTCAAGGTCTTTCACATCACCTACTGCTTGGTTTTGCTAACTGGAGATATCAGGGATTGAATCAGGGACATTCGACATGTTGAGCAGATGCTCGTCCTTTGAGCAAGCAAGAGAAGGCAGAGTTGGGGAAGGGGAAAGAACTCATTGTGGATGTATCACTCTAAGACTTCCATTTCTCCTAGAGTGTATGGCAGAATAAGATTTAAAATTCATGGGGATTGGGGATGGACCTTAGAGAGGGACAGATTTGAAGAGTGAAGGGACCTCCACTGGGTATAATGCTATAAAGACCGCTGTCTGTAGTGACCATTTCCTTCAGGATCTCTGTTCTTTTGCAATCAGGTTTCATTCCAGGAGTTCTTCAAAAACACACACAAATAAATTGGTCACATGGTATGGGTAGCTAAGCATGAAGACCATGAGAGGCACATGGAAGTTGGCAACACTTCTCCCTTTAAACTTGCCATTTCCTTCGGGGTAAATGATCTGTATAGTTGGGAAATGACTATTTTGGGTCCACTTTGAAGATGGGAATCTTATCCCAATGGAAAACCAGTTGGGCTTCAAGGGACGCAGCACGTAGGCAAATGCAGCACCCAGCTTCCCTCCACCACTGGCTTCAGCCCTGCTTTCATTACTCTTCCTTTTCAGCTTTCCAAGGCCCATAGCAATGCGCCTCATAGCCAGTGAAAAGTACCCTGGCTAGACTTCTGTAAGTCACTCTACATGGGGCTGCCCTTATCCTTGACCCAGAAATTGTAGCTAGCCCAGCGCACAGCTGCCCGAATCCTCCCAGGAACTCTCTGGAAGGCCCAGATTTGACCTATCCTTTGGTAGCTGCACTGCCTTCCAGTTGAATTCCAGAACATTTTAAAGGTATTGGTTCTTACATTTAAGGCCATCCGTGGTCTGGGCCCAGCGTATCTAAGAAACCGCCTCTCTGCCTATGTCCCTCATAGATTGTTACACTTGGCCAATGCCAACAGGAAATACGGAACTGGCGCAGTTCCACAGGACCTTCAAGATATTGCTCTTCCACCAGGCTTTTGGTTGGGGCCAGTGATAACAACATCAAATTGCCTCCCCAACAGAAAACCTCCCTTGAAAACTGCAATTATGTTTCTATACTAGAAACAGTAAGGGCTGCACTGATGACATGGCTGAACAGAATTTGAATGGAAGATGTGATTTTAAAGGTTTTTAAGTTTGTTTTTATTGTTGTGCACCACCCTGAGCCTGTGCAGCAGAGCAGTATGATAAAATAAATAGATAAATGTATGAATGAAAAAATTAATTAATTGAAAGAATGAAGTCCTCAACCTTTCTGAGTCTGTGGCCACTTTTGGAATTTTGACACAGCAAAGTTGGGTGCAGTCACAAAATGACTTCCACAAATTGCCTGCTACAGGAAGCATAGAAGGTCTGACCGATGACAAAAGTTCACCCTAGAATATGTCCCAGAATTGAACTTTCTGAGTCTGCAGCCAGCTTTGACAGTCTGGTAGGTGCAGCCACAAAATGGCTTCCCCAAAAATGGCTGCTGCAGGAGTTGGAGCCAGTTACAAAATGGTTGCCCCGGCTTCGCTTCGCTCACACAGTGAAGATCATTATGCTGGAGGCGACACCTGCTGCTGAAGAAATGTTTTTTAAAATCTGCACTGCCCATCAAATCTTCAGTAGCCAATCAGAAGCTTTGCCGGGCAAAAGCCCCATTTGTCTCTGCCCATTTTATAAAAATACTGGGCAGCCACGAGAAAAGGCATTGGCAGGTGCCATGGGATCACGTTGGGGACCCCTGTGATAAAGGCACAGGAGTTTGTTGGCCAATGTAAGAGAGTGAAAAGGTTGAAGCTTTGAATGTCACTGCTTTAAGACAAAAGCTTATATGTAGTAATAAATGAGATTCTAAAAGAGGAGTGAGCGAGCTGGAAGACCGTCTCCAGCTATTAGACTCTGCCTCATTCATTCTAACTTTTCCTCTAAAATGCAATTTTTATGCAGCCTGTTACCTTTCCCCCCTCCCCCTAATTCTACCCATTCCACTTTATGTAAAGAAATTTACCAGATAGGCAGAAATGGCTTATTAAAGCTATCTATTTTTCCTGGCGTCGCAGTAATTTAATGAACGGCTCGGGTTTCAGCCGTGGCATCTCGTGACATCACAGGAATAATAAGCCTCTTGGCTGATTAATAGCAAGTTCAATCAAGCCCACCCCCTCCTCCCTCCTTTCTCCACCGTGTGTTAGCCAAAGTGGAATGGATTGTCGAGGAACATTGCTAGATAATTGCTAGAACAGCTGGCTTGCCCCTAGAGGGTTAAATGATGTTGTTGCAAAAAAATCACAAGTCTGGGAAACTTACACCTTTGGGAGGGAGATCTGGAAGGCTGTATCCCGGAACAGAAGAATGATCGCGATGGACAAGGTCTCTAAAACCAGGTCAGCAACCTTAAGAGTCACATTGAGCTTTCCAAGGCCCATAGCAATGCACCTCATAGCCAGTGAAAAGTACCCTGGACTTTCTTAGTGGTCGCACATCCGAGGACTCACCAGGGTACCTCATAGCCACTTCACAGAAATTTTTGTTTGATCACCATCATGAACATTGATATCACTCTTCTGTTTCATGGGGTCATAGCTGGCTTTCATTTGCTCTCATTTGCATGCTTTCTATTGGCCTGTATTGCCATCTGACTCTCCCTCCCTCCCAGGAGCTTGCCCTGCTGAAACTGGGAAAGAATTAGACCGTTTCTGCATGAGAAATTTGTAATCCAGTTTTTATATTGTTTATGGTATGTCTTATTTTATACAGTTTTTTGTTTTTTGTTTTGCATGATTTTGTATTTTGGAATCTACCTTGAGTAGCCATGAGGAAAGTGGACTACAAATAAAGTAAATCTTTGGTGTCAAATCAGGCACTTTACATAATTGCCACAATCATTTTGAGCGTTCAAGGCATTCAAAGTGAAGCTGGCCAAATAGCTACCTGGCGAAGCCCACTCACCATTTACTGACTTGCTTGCATAATGCACGACACAGGGCTATCAACCTCTTCAGAATATATGTTCTGCTTTTCTGCTTTTGAAGTTGATGGCATTCGTTGTGATCAAAACCAATCTGATTGAACTGTCTCTCCCAGGTGGCAGTGTGAGAACACATCAATCCAGTGAGTATAGAAGTAGGATTGCCAGACAACCAGTAGGTTTGGGGCAGGGAGGAGAGGGGCATGATGTCCTATGCATTGCTGCATCATGTTTGAGAAGAAACAGGCAAGTGACATAGAAGAAGAAGAGCTGGTTTTATACCCTGCTTTTCTCTAAGGAGTCTTAAAGCAACTTAGAAGGTTCTTTCCTTCCTCACTCCACAACAGGCACCTTTGTGAGGTGGGTGAGGCTGAGAGAGTTCAAAGAAAACTGTGACTGGCCCAAGGTCACCCAGCAGGCTTGTGGAGGAGTAGGAAATCAACAAGTAACATGAAGGGAAACAAAAACCCAGCTGGAAATACAGGTGAGAACCAAAAAGGTTAGGGATAAAATCAATTTTAGAAAAATATAAGCAGGTTATTACAAGTGCTTAAATGTTTATAAACCATAAAAGAATATCTGTTTGGCACACATGAAACATCTTAGAGTGCATGCCAGTAATGCCAAAAAGTTTAGGCCTTGACATAACGCATTTCAATCAACAGATCTTCATCAGAGGTCAATTATACAGATGCAGACATATGTAAATCACAAGTTTTTATATAATTTTCAACGGGGGTAGAGAAAACTTTTTTGGTCTGTTCTGGCTAATTCTGGACTGATTCTGCACTTACTTTATTCGGTGTGGATCCTGCTGAATTCAGGTCAATTTGAACTCGAGTCTTCCTCTCCCCCCCCCCCCCCCATTGAAACAGAAAGTGCTCTTCACCAAAATGGGGAAGCTCAGAGCGGGGAAGGAAGGCAAGTGCAGCAGGAGGCTCTTTCTTTCTTTTCTTGAATTGGGGGGGGGGGAGATAGAGCATTGGAGACAGCAGAGGAGGGGGAATAAATCCAAGAGGAAAATCTCTGCTGAGAGAAGTTTGAGCTTCTGGAGTGCAGTCACTTTAAGGGAAGCCTTGCAACCAGGAACCAGGAAGTCTTTGAACTGACACCCTGGCCAATCAGGGAAGACTGCTTTGCTCCCAAGCTTGGAACAGTAAATTAATTAGCAAAAAGGAGCCGTCTACACATTTACTCATGGCAGTCTTTCAAATATCGAGGTTTATATCTACTCCAAGATATCGTGGGGGGGAAAGGTAGGGTCACCATGAATCAATCATGCATGTTGCAGAAAGAAAATTTAAAGCACCCAAAATCAAAGTGGAAATCAAATTCAGTGAAGATGGCAGGGATTCACTGAAACTGGGAGTGGGTAAAAAGCCCCGTGCAGACTACATCCTGGTCCTGCAAGGTGTTCATATTAGCAGAATCCTCAGCCAGCAAATATTTTTATTCCTCCCCTGGAAAATCCGACTGTGCTCATCCCTCCCCCCATTGAAAACTGTAAAAACTTGTTATTTACATCTGTGTGCATTTGTATAAATGACCTTTGATGAAGATCTGTTAGGTCAAGGTCTAAACTTTTTGGCATTACTGGTGTAAAATGTTTTATGTGTGCCAAATAGATATTCTTTTATGGTTTTTAAACATTTGGGCTCTTATAATAAATGGAGTAGGGAATCAACCTATTTCTCCAGATTACGGTCTGCCATTTAATCACTATACCAAGCTGGCGACATAGGGTAGTTTTTAGGATTGTTGGAAACAGTGACTGTTTCCACACCAGCAAGATCAGTTGGATTTGCATTGTTAAAGGGTCGACTTTTTTGTCTGTTTCTGCACTAAATCTCACTTATTCAGGTACAGTCCCGAATTGCCCCCCCACACACACACACAGAGTTGCCCCAAAGCAAAGGAATTTCCAGAAAACCGGATTTCATCTTTTCAAATAGTCTAATAGTCTAAACTCTATAGGGTCAGGACAATGCAGTCAGCTAGTTTTCACAGATACATTTCCTAATGCGTTTCTTCAGCACCCTTCACAAACGGGGTGCGATCTGAAAGATGGCTTTGACTATTTGTTTGTTACATGTACGTATTAATTCTTTGCATTACATTTATAACCCAACAGCCCCTCAGGGCAGCTCACGCAGCACTCAGGAAAAACGCTATATCTTCTTTTAAAAGCCTCCATAAATAACTCCAATGTTAAAAACTCTCATGATAAAATATCACAAGAGCTCCATAAAACACAGCGATGCATTTCTTTTTAACGAAAACAAGGTCTTAACCTCTCTCCCAGATGCTGTGAAGGTTTTCGCTTCTTCTTATTAGGCGTACAAGTCATAGGCCTACTGAGATACACCCGTAAAACAAAGCATCTTAAAACAGAGTCTGTTCAAGACGGACATTGCGTTGCTTTTAAAGTATTTGTGTTAGTGTTGCTGAGTTGAAGTATGAATCTGGTCACAATGATTGCCTCCCTGAACATGTATTAAAATACGGCCGTTCAATCTAAGGCCTGTCACTCACCTTACTTCATGTTCACTTTACTTGTGGAAGAGCCTAAAGTCACATGACTTCTCACCCAAAAATCATGTGATCACAGAAGAGAACTTTTCAAAAAGAGCAGCATTCCCCCCCCCCCTCTGAGTGCTTTTTCCGTCTGCCCTGCCGATTGACAGATGAGAGTTTTTATTGGATACTCTAACTTAATGAACTCCTTTGTGGTAAAAGTAATTCAATAACGAATCAGGCTCCTACTTTGTCAACAGCCCTTTGCGAAAGGAGGGGAGGGGGAGGGGGGGAAATGTAATTTGACTTGATGATTGTGTTATCTCATTACCTTAATTGTGTTAAGAATCCATGAGCAACATGGTTAGCAGGGTGGCTTTTCCCCAGTACTGGAAAGCAAAAAAATCCACCAGCTATCCATCGTAATCTCCGCAACTCAATGGGCTGTTCGAACGTCAATATTATTGAGCTATGCCACTGGTTTTCACACCATGACCTAAGAACCTTTGGGGTCTCTCAGAAGCTCAACCAAGGAATTCTCAACAAGTAGATCCTTAATAAGCCAAAGTGACCCAGAAACCTTTATAGTAGGGGTGGCCAAACTGGTTCTCCAGAAGTCCATGGACTACAATTGCCATGAGCCCCTGCCAGCACATGGACCTCTGGAGAACCACAGTTTGGCCATACCTGCTTTATAGGGATCAGGGAGCATCACCTGGTCTATCAGGGGAAGGAGGAATCCGTGGCTGATGCAACTGATTTCCCTACATTTCATTCTAAACCGAGAGACTGAACCTGCTTCCATAGTGTTTTTACCCTCAACAAAAAGCAACATGTTCTTTACTTTTTGGTGGGAGCTGCCATACAACCTTGTCCTAATTCCAAGCATGATTTGTAGGACTCTTGGGGTTTCCCTGTTTAAGAAAGAATGTGGGGGATCAAAGAATGATTTCCTTTGATCCAGCTTAAACAAGGCAATGCCAGGTGGCTGTGCAGAAGTTCTGGCCACTGCCAAGATGAGGCAGGGACAGTGTTAAGTTCTGTCTACAAAATGGCAGTGTAGCTTTGCACTGTGAGAAGGGGGAAAGGAGGGTTCTGTGGCCAGGGGGTCCTGGACAAGTATCATATGTATTTGAAGGAGGAAATTCGTAGCATCAGAAGCAAGTGGCCCAGAAATGGGGCATCCGCAACCCATCTCTCTGCTGACTTCCACACCACTTCCTGCTGCTTCCAAAGCAGGGGCACCCCTTCACAAACCCCATGTGGACGTAGCCTGAATCTGACACAGCCCATTCTCAGTTGGAAACATGCTCATCTGCAGTGCTGCCAGGAATTTGGGATGCAATGCATGGTGAAAAGCACAAAGACTATTTCCCCCCCTCTATGCACGCCTGCCTATGCATGGTGATTTTTTTTCCTACCAAAGATGAGGGATGGGTTTCAAAGATACGGCGTATCAACCTCCACAGCATGTCAGCCAGCCACTGAATTAATCTCACTTTGGAATACCAGCTTCTGAATACCCAACAAGAGTTATCACCTCCAGAAATTTCCAACTGTGAACTTTCTCTATCAAGCCGTCTTTATTACAGCAAAATTCAGTTTTATGCAGCACAGGTATTGGTCATAAATAAAGTTTTAACATGTCTCTTTCTCTCTCTCTCTATCCTAAAAAGAAAAAAAAAACAGATAACTTTTTAAATGGGTATTTCATACATCCCAAGTAAACAAAATTCTGCTCTGTTGGAAGAACTGACAATGCATTGATCCTCCTTGCTCTGAAATTATGTGGACTCGCTTGGAGAATGATTCTTTAACTTCAGGGCAATTTTTTTCAAATACATGTCCTTGCAAAATTCCAAGCATTTCTCATTGTCCTCACAAGATCCATATCTTCAAAAAAAGTAACCAAAAAGAGTTAAAAACTGTTGCCGCCTCCATTGGAAGAGAAATAAGGGTTCGTTCTTACAGGTCCAGCAGTGGTGGTCGTAAACCTGGACATAAAATAAACAGATTGTCTTATTAAATAATGAACAAAATGCCAGCCGGGAAGGCACAAATCCACTCTGGAGTAGGCTCTGAATATTTATGCACATCAACTTGTTCATAAACAATATAGGGGTCAGCGGTGAGTATTAAAGTGTCCAACATTACAGATCACACCAGCAGAATCACACCAGGGCTAAGCAAAATTACAGAGTCAACTGGCTACAGTCAAAGTTGGCCACAAGGGAGAAAAATCGGACCTGTTTCACTTCTTTGGGTGTCTTAAAGGAGCAGATGGAATCCCTGACACACTTATTAAAAAGATATAGAGAGCCTGTTTTTGGCAAACTCAGCACAGAAGAAAGGAAAGCAAAAAAAGTTTCACAAAATAATTCTTTCTTTTAACCAATCAATCTTTTAATGGCACATAAAACATATAAAAATATTCATTAAGTACAATATAGAAAGTATAAATATAACAAGCCACTTTGCTAGCTGTTATCAGGCATTGGTAACAATAGAATTAGCTGCACATCCATCCATTTGCCATTTGTGGCAGGCATAATGCGTCAGAAAATAAAAGTAGAAAGAAATCCCAACACTGGCCATCAGCTTCAGGATGTTCATAGGAGTTCCGAGGTCAGAAATGAAGGGAATATCCTACTCTAGGTTATCTCCAAACCCAACCCCTCGCCCTCCATCCTATTTGCCATGGAAGCTAAACTTGTGTAACAGTTAAAGTGTTAGTTCAAGATCTGGGAAATCCAGGTTCAAATCCTCACTCTGCCATAGAAACGTCATGGGGAACCTTGGGCCCCTAACACAGTCCAGCCTAACCTAACTTGCTGGGTTGTTGTGAGGGTATAACAGGGGAGATGAAAACTATGTATGCTGCTTTGGGTCTCCCTTGGAGGGAAAGGCAAGATATAAATAAAGCAAATAAATAAATGTTCTAATTTCTGTTCCTCATTTATTGCCACTAAAGCAGATTGACATCCTATTATCACACATGCAAAGGGTGGAGTGGGGAGCATCCTTTTGCTACTTTGATTATGGGTATATATTAATTCTCCCCCCCCCCACACACACACTCATAATATGAACAAAAGCTTGGTGCTATACTATCATTAAACATGTGCTACCAGGATGTATGAACCAATTGTATTAGGCTTGTAATTTGTCTGCCTCTGTTAGGCAACCCCTCCCTCTACCCCAGTCTCAGCCTCAGCCCCTGCCCTTGAGAAATTAAGCAGTGGACTAAAAAAATGGCCAGAAAATGGCCTCAATGATGGTACTCTAGGAGTTCCCTCGTGTCTCTATGGTCTTTACCACAGAGATAAGGGGAAATTCCTAGAGAATCAACTGGAAGTGATATTGCTATCTCCGCAAACTCCGATCTCCCTATTCAGTGCCCTCAAAATCTCCCATCATTTATTGAGGCAGTATGAACAACCCTAAACCTTATGGATAATGTCAGATTGCCCTGAAGTTGGTCAGCTTTCACAATGTCACAAAGCCAAACCAAACTGAAGGCTACTCTTCCTACTCATATTGAATCGGGGAACATTTGTCAATGGGTTTTGTAAGCCCCCTGAATGACCAATGGAAATCAGGGATGTTTCAGAGATTTGATACCATTAGCATATACCTCTGTAAGTAGTCATACAGTATTTTAGAGTACCTTTAGCATTAAAAAACTATTAGTCCCATATGGGTTGCTTTATCACCATCTGCAAACTGAAACAGCTTCCCAGCTGTGACCTGAATATCATGTACACATCGTCACTATTGAGCATACTCACCCATAGGAAGGAGAAAAGGGGTATTGTGGTCCATCGCCTGCCATGGCCGGGGGATCACGGACAGTGTTGGCTGGTTTAGCCGGAGTCCTCTGCTGGTAAGAATAACCAGGCTGAACCAGTGGAATGTAGCTAAGCACAGGTGTGTAAGGTGAGCGGAAGATTTGCTGGGGGTTGTAAGGAGTTACCTATTGAAGAGGGAAAACATATAATTTGATGAAGAATCTCTTAACATCAGGATTGTCAGGGAGTGTGGCTGAACAAAACAACACATGAAGATAAGCAGTTGCCTTATACTCAATCAGACCATTGGTTCACCAAGGTCAGGATTGTCTTTTCAGGCTGTCAGGAATTCCCTAAGGCCTCAAGCAGAGGTCTCTCCCATCATCTGCTGGCTAATTACTGCAACTGGAGATGCCAGGAATTGTTCCTGGGACCTTCTGCCTGCCAAACAGATGTTCCATGTCTGAGCCACAACCCTTTCCCAGACATCTGCTTCTTATACAGGAAGTTCCAGAGCCAGCTCCCAACATCTCCAGGTCAAAGGATCTTAGGTAGAAGGGTTGGGAAAGACCAGGGACTGGACCAGGACTTTCTGTACTTAAAGGTATACCACCAAGCTGCCTGCCACCCCTCACTCAAAGCACAGATCCTTATGACACTGGGTATGAAGCTGTCTTACACCGAATCACGCTGCTGGTCCATCTAGGCTAGCCCAGTAGTCTCTACTCTATCTGGCAGGGTCTTGGTTGAAGTTTTCTCCCAGCATCTGCGACCAAAGCTCCTCTAGTGGAAGATGCCAGGGACTGCACCAAGGGATAGCACTTTTTAAGTTGGTGAAACCACTTTTTGGGATTCACCAACTCATGCTTTCAAATGGCAGATATAGCGAGCAGTTTGCTGGCTGGATGCAGGAGGTTGGTAAGCATGACGCCAAATTTATGGCGTGCAGAAAAGCCCTGAGGAATGTTTCAGGGAGTTCTCAATGGAAAAAAAAAAGGTGAGAAAGGCTGTTCCAGGAGATCTCCACACGGTGGATGCCAATCCCAGTAGACTACCTGTGATTCTCCTCTAGGGCCTGAGGCAGGGAGATGTATCCAGAGCAATGAGAGCCGAAGCAGGGACATACATTTCCTCTGCCCAACTCTAACTCTCTCCGTGCCATAGAAGAGCTGCTGAAGCATAAAATACCTGTCTGGAGTAGCATCCCAGCTGAGGGTGTAACGTCTGCTGGTACGGGATCCGTCCTCGTTGCTGATACAAATTCTGCTTAAAAAAAAAAAAGATTGCACAAGGCAGGAGATGAAGACAGAGGATTACTACCCATGTATTCAAACCCTACCCCCAAAAGCCCACACAGGAAGAGATAAGATACAAGCTGTTGTTTTGACAACTTTGACTTCCCGTCTCAACTTGATGGGTAATTCAGCCTTTCCCTTCAACTGACTGATCGATTAATGGATGAATCACATTTGTACTAACTGGCGTTCTTACTAAATGCTCAGGATGTGCTTTTTCAGAGATCACTAAATGAAAAACAAGGACAGGAGCTCCCGGTTGCTTGAAGGCCTTCCCCGAAGGGTTATCTTCTAGGGCAGTGGTCCCCAACCCCCGGGCCGCTTTCCTCTCCTCTGTTTTATCCACACAGCAACCCTGTGAGTTAGACTGGGTTGAGAGTACTTGACTGGCCCAAGGTCACCCAGCAAGCTTCCCTGGCAGAACGAGGATCTGAACCTGGTTCTCTCAGACTCTAGTCCAGCCTTTTTCAACCTTTTGACCAATGAGGAGTTCCTGAAATAATTTTTCAGGCTTCAAGGAGCCCAGGAAGTGATGTCTAACTCACAGGGTTTCTGTGTGGATAAAACAGAGGAGGGGCCGGTGAATCTGCTTTGGCCCAAAGACATCTAAGCAGTTTCCTGGACCAAGGTGGATTCAAACCCACCGCGAGCCAGTTCTAGGGAGTGGCGGTAATATAAATCTCATAATGGATGGATGGATGGATGGATGGATGGATGGATGGATGGATGGATGGATGGATGGACAGACGGAAGGACAGACAGAAGTCTTCCCTGCCCTAATATGTGTTGGGAACTGCCCTGCCTCATCCTTGATTGGGGAAGAAGACTCTCCAAAGGAGAAGTTCTCGCCAAAGGCTGAAGAGCCCCCCCCCCATGATCCCCCTATGCCCAATGCTTCCTGCACAACAGCTCTCCAATCTAGTTTGGGATGTTTCTGTATGGCCCCTTGTGACCCAGCTTCTTCTCCTATGCTAAGGATCAGCTACAGTTTCACCAAATCACAACTCCCCAAGTGGACACCTCTTTCCCTTAGTTGACCTTGTGTAGAATGGGACAGTATGACACTCTCGATATCACACTATACTGGCTCTCCATACAAGTGGCAATCCCCCATCTGCCTTGTTTTGCCTCCTCTCCAATGGGGGCTGATCCTTGCAGCAGGAAGTGAATTGTGTTTCTAAATATGGAGTCACTACAACCTCATAGTGATCTCTACCTCCTAGTTTGGTGCCAAGACCCTGCCTTGAGGTTGGAGATCCCTTCTCAGCTTTTGATCAGTTTGGTAACTTTACCTGGTACTGTGGGAAGCTTGAGTGATTTGGGAAAATGGGAGGCGGGGGATAATTCAGGCTCAGCCACAGTGGCTGCTTCAGTGCGGTGGTTGCTGAGGTTGTCGGGAATCGCGGAGTGAAGATGTTCCCATTGTACTTCAGATTGTTCTTATCCATGGCTGCTGAAGGTGCTGTGGGAAGTTCAAACTGTTGTTAAATGAGTTATCGCAGATGCTGGGCTCTGTGTATGGTGACAGAAGGTTAGAACTTGACGAATCAAGGAATGAAGCCTGGTAAGATATATAGGAGTTTCCTGATGGGGAAACAGTTGTATACCATCAGCTTCTGGGCCTGTACTGCCACTAACTGGGTCCAAGACAAGGCTGCCCAGGAGAGGACACTAGCTGTCTTCCATGCCACTGATGGCTAAGAATGAACTGAGCCCCTATGGCATATCATTATAGGCTGCCCAAACACACTGCTTGACCCAAGAACCAGCCCTGGCTTGGACTTTGGACAGCCCCTTTGTGAATGACTTCTCAAATCTCATGTCACTGGCCATAAGAACTCCCTGGCAATGTGTTCTACAACTCAAGTTTAACTATCTGTAGCCTAGCCATGACCCCCCCCCCTTTCATAGTAACCCTTCTGGGAATCCTTACCATTGTTTTGACAGAGTCCATCAGCAATCAGTTCAGGTTCCGTTTTTGAGCAGATCTTGGCAAACACTGGAAGCTGCTTCTTCTGCCCGGTTCCTTGACTTTCGGCTACCGTCGTTAGTGGGGCCGGCCTTGTGCAACTGTCTTTTTGGGCAGCAGGCCCAATCATGTTGTTCTGCAAGAGGTCTTTGATCAACTTGGTTTCTTCAGCCACCATCTTATTGTCCAGAGCTTTGGCTGCCTCCATGCGTTTCAGCGGGAACTGTGCCAAGAGCTTGGCGATCTGAGTGTTGGAACCCATTGTGTTACTGTTACCGCCATCTGCATTTTTGGCACTCTTGTAGATGTATTTTGCAGGCAGCAGGATGCCTGTGACGGTGGACTTGGTGGACAGCTGGACATCACAGATGGACTTCAGTTTCATCTCCTTTTTGTTTCCAGTGAGTGCTCTGCAGACATTTTGAACCACTTCCCTCTCCTCTAATGTCTGGTCTCCATCTGAAAATGTGATCAGATTGTTATTAGATGAAGCTTGAACTGAAGGAGCAGGGGTGGTCTTGTCATCTTCCAACCTCTGTAGCTCTAATCCAGTTGTGTTCTCCTGGGTGAGATTCAAATATTCTTGCTCAACCAGCAAGGAAATTTCATCTTTGCCAATGCTGGTTTCCAAAGATCTGCAGGAAAGAGAGAAATAATCCATCAAATCGACATATATGCCCAAACCAAAAGGAGCTTGGGAAGGGGGACACATTACAACATTGGTCTTCAGCCTTTTCAGATCTGGGAGCCACCTTTCAAACTCAGGAGATAGCATGGAACCTCCTGAGAAGCAAGTGCATGACATCAGAGTCATGTGACAAGAAGAAGGAATCTCACTAGGGTCAAGGGCTGAATCATGGGCAGCCAAGCAAAAGGAGACAGGAAGCCCAAACCAAGCAGTCATAGGTATGCCTTACTTAGGAACAGGCCACAGGTGAGAACCATGGAGGGATTCTCTTCTTTGCTGCTGTTCCATCCTGCTCTCTTTCTCAGGAGGCAAGCACAGTGAAGCTGAAGGCATGACACCCTTACTTTTTTAGGTATATGCACTAACAGCAGGTCCTTCCAAAAAGCAGCCCTCCTCCTACTCCAACACAACTCTAGAGAGAATCAGGACCACCAGAAAGGGGATCTGTAACCCAGTTTTCGGTCATGGATGGTCAATGGTTCAAGAGGGGTTGATAAATTATTTATAACTAATGTATTCCCAATTCTTATTCTCCACTCCCCTTAGAATTAGCCCTGGGGTTAGTAGAGAACAGCAGAGGGCATTGCTACTGAGAAATTCCAAGGCCTCACTGCTTGAAAAGTACTATGGACAACATCTGGTTGGATTCCCACTTCCCAATGCCTCCTCCCTCCCCACCTTCCTAGCATTTTTCAACAACCACATGAGTTGTGTTGTGCTGTGTAGACTTGCCAATTTGAGGCCAAGGAGAAGGGGCCACTCTGAAGGGTTTCCCAAATGGGTGGGTGTTAATTCATTTTTAATATATTTTTTAAATTTGTCACACTTTGTTAAACAGGTGATCTGACTAGATGTGGTCATGTCAACCTCCCACCCCCTCCCAAAATGGCCAGTGATGGACCTGGAGGGGGTGGGAAGGCATGTACACAGTGATGCTTCCCAATCATATTGTGCATGATCCCACCACTTCTAGGGTTTCTCATTGCCTGCAGAATGTTTCAGGGTAAAAAGTTTCTCAAGGGTAAAGAAATTGAGAATGGCTAGACTAGGCTCTGGGAGACCTGGATTCAAATCTCCACTCTGTCAAGAGGGTCAAGCTACAAACAAATAACATAACAAAATAAATATTCATTATAGAGTGTGCACATATAAAATTCAAAACATTAGGGGTCTGAATATGCACAAATTACAAGCATCCCTAGTGGATGAGTATCTAATAGGGAAATTTTGGGTTGAGTCTGTTCCCCTCTCCTGTTGTTTGCTTAAGGCTCCACTCTGCCATGGAAGTGCTCTCAGTGACCTTGGCCAGCCACACCTCTCAGCCCAGCCAACTTCACAGGGTTGTTGTGTGGATAATACGGCAGGAGGAGAGAAGAATGTCCTAAAGCTGCTTTGGGTCCCCGCTGGGGCGAAAGGCGGGATACAAATGAAGTTAATCCATAGATAATTGGCCACTTCGGCCATCAGGAGGATGGGGCAGTAGCGTGGACTCAGTCACAACCTCTGAAAAGGGCTAATACCTTGCATATTTTTGGACAGTCACTTTGCACCCCCATCCCAAATTGTGACCAGGACGGGGGCCTCAACCCTGGTATCCACTTTCAGGAAGGAAGGAAGATGTGGCAGTGGGAAGTGTTCGTCGCCACGGAGCCCACAGAATGACACCTGAGAAAGGGGCAAGCTGCGTGCCCCAAGAGAGGGGCTAACTGGGGGCTCCTCATCAAGGCTTGGGACTTGCTTGCGTGGCTTGTGGGAATCGCTGGGAAATGTTATTTCAAGACTGTGAAGGCTCAAGGGGGTGGCAGGTTACAGTGGATGAGCGATAGGGTTGTGAGTGTCCTGCATAATGCAGGGGGTTGGACTAGATGACCCATGAGGTCCCTTCCAACTCTATGATTCTATATTTTACAGCACAGGGCCAGCTGGAGTCCCCCAGAACTTTCTCAACTTTCCTCACTTATTACCAGGCGCCGCAAAGAGCTGACAGGCGGTTTTCCTCTCCCCTTTGTTTGTCATAAGCACCAAGGACAGAGAACAGCTGGCGTGATAAACATGCGCTACATATGTACTGATCTATACATATAAATATCGTGCCAAATTCCTTAGTAAACTGCATATTACTTAATTATCTCCAATTATGGTATCGCTGTGTAATTAGAGCCGTCTTTATTATCCTGCAAATTGAACAAATCTCGCAATCCTTTTCATTCCAACCGCCCCTGAAACTTTGGTGCTTCTCGAGACAAACAGACAATCCAAATACGCACTGCATATGGATCGAGAATTTAAGATGTATTTTAGGAACATCAGTGGGAAGGGCTGGGGGAGGGGGTCAAGGCCTTATGTTACACACCCGAAAATGTCTCGGTAAAATTGTCGAAGATCGCAAGGTCACCAACCTCCAGACGGGGCCTGGAGATCTAGACACTGTCTGGTCTCCAGAGTTACAATGTACAGTCCCCTTAGACAAAATGGCTGCATTGGAGATCAGAGTCTACGGCATGGTATCCCACTGATGCCCAACGTCTCCCCAGGCTCTGCCCCCAAATCTCCAGGAATGTCCCAATTCAGAGTTGGCAGCCTTAAGCTCAGCCATACATGAGAAGGCAATACTGAGAGGCCAGATCTGGCCCAAGGAATGCCAGCTGCTGACCAGCCCAACTGTGTCTGTCACTCTGAGATCCAGAACTGATCACAGAGATAGGGTTGGATTCAGATGAAACTGGGCTTTTCCACTGTTTCCCCCTTTCTGCTGTAGAGACCCTTCCTGTTGTTCCTCGGGGTCCCTCTGACCTCCAGGAGCAGCATATCAGAGAGATCATTGGGCTGCATTCCGACAGGCACCAAACTGCTTAAAGAATAAAATAGTTTTTTTTCATTCAGAAAAAAACCCCCAACTTTGTGTAGAAAGAGAAAGAAACCTAGTTGTTGTCTGTAGTTATTCTGGAGGCAATCAGAGAGGAAGTATGCTTAAAGGAGCAGGAAGTCTCCCACTGAGCCAATTAGGAAACTGGAAAAATATCAAGAAGCTGCTGATCTGTTAAATATACATCTCCTCCGATGCCCCCTGCAGGACACTCTTTATATTCTGCTCAGTCATGTATACTGAAGATCTTGCATATTCCAAAGTAAACATCTCTTGCCTTGAAACCCTATAGGGTCCTCATAAGTCAGCTGCCCTCCAGTTTAGTGTAGTGGTTAGGAGTGCGGATTTCTAATCTGGCAAGCTGGGTTTGATTACCCGCTCCCCCACATGCAACCAGCAGGGATACCTTGGGCTCGCCACAGCACTGAGAAAGCTGTCCTGACTGACCAGTAATATCAGGGCTCTCTCAGCCTCACCCACCTCCCAGGATGTCTGTTGTGGGGACAGGAAAGGGAGGGCGAATGTAAGCCGCTTTGAGACTCCTTCGGGTAGAGAAAAGCAACATATAAGAACCAACTCTTCTTCTTTTTCTTCTTCTCTTCTCTTCTCTTCTCTTCTCTTCTCTTCTCTTCTCTTCTCTTCTCTTCTTCTCCTCTTCTCTTCTCTTCTTCCCCTTCTTCTCCTTCTCCTCCTTCACCATCACCCATCTCAAAGAAGCAACAACTGAAGCGATCTTTGAAGCAGTGAGCTCCCCTCTAAATAATTCAAAGAGAATTCAGAGGCTCCTGTTTGAGAGAATTCCAGGGGAAACTGATGTTATGCTGACTATCATCCTGCTGAGTCATGAGACCATTAGGAGGCAGGTTAACTCCTATGTCTCACAGAACTTGGGGTCATTGGATATGGGACTTCCCCATTCTGACGCATCCCCGATTCTTGATCATGCACTTGGCCTTAGGAAGCTCTAGTATGAGAGAGGTACTTGAGACAAGCCTGTTGCTACACCTTGAGAGAGATTCTGCAAGCTAGTGAATTCTTTTTCTCAAAACTGCAAAACAAATCTTGAGATATTTCACGTTCTTTCTCAGGTACCACTCTCCATGCGGGGTCGAGAATTCTCCTGGCATCTCAGCTGACCTCCAGACTGTGGAGATCAGATTCCCCAGAGGAAGCAGCAACTCTGGAGGGCAGAGTTGAAGGGAAACACCCCACTGAGCTTCTTCAAGCTCCCCAAACTCCATCCTCTCCCAGCAGCCCTCCTAAACCTCCAGAATCCTCCCAAGCCAGCAAGGGTCGCCAATTCTAGAAGGGGAAATAGCTGAAAATGTGAGGATGGCACCTGGAGCGGACGATGTTTGGGGAAGGACCTCAGCAGAGTACGAGGCTGTCAAGCCCATCCTCCAAAGCAGCCATTTCCTCCAGGGGAGCTGATTTCAATAGTCTGGAGAGTTCCAGGCCCCATCTGGAGGCTGGCAACCACAGGCAACCCTAAGCTCAGACACTCAGTCCCATGTGGGAGAGGAAATGGGGGATGTCAGGAGGCATCGGATTTAAATGGATTTCTCTCGGCATTTGATAGTCTTCTGACCTTGGCAGCCAAAGCATCCCTTGCAGACCCCTTTGTTGTCTAACTCCCCCTCCCTCCAAGAGCAGGTTTTCTGGGAGTGCCCCTCCCCATTTAGATCTCAGCCCACGCTCACCTGCCAAGGATAGAAAGTGCCTGTTCAATTTGTCAGCTGCAGTAGCATTTGGGACCAAGATTATACCTCGTGCCCTTTCGCTTGATCCGGCGGCCTTTAATTATTTTAACATATTGACTTATGCAAATCAGATCCACCAAGTGCAATCTGAAAGGGCTTTGGAATCATTTAAACAAACACCAAAGAATCCCTTTTCTGGTCTGGCTTTCTGTTTTGTTTTGTTTTGAAACCCCAGCGGGACGAGAATTAGAAATATGCTAGCACTTCTTCATATTCCGTGTCAACATTATTTTTCATTATGCTAAAGGCTGAGAGGCGCCACTCAACACCAGGTGTCCCTTCTGGCCCCCAGTCATTATCCTCCCCTTAGTCTGACTGTCGAAGTCTGTTTCCCAAATGTTCGATACCAGCAGTGCAGATCAATGGGTGCTGGTCTAATAGCATCCCAAGCTACAAGCTCACCTTTTCTAAAACAAGTTGAGTCTTGGTCTTTTGCCAATTAGCATGTTTTGCCAAATCCTCACAAAATGATCCTACACGTTATGGGGTGGAAGGATCAGCATGGGACAGCAGATCTGTGTTTCCCTGTATGGTCACCAACAACCTAGAGGGAGGTCCCAACCATTTAACAAAGGAAGAGGAAAACCTGGGTTTTATACCCCGTTTTTCATCACCCAAAGGAGTCTCAAAGCAGCTCACAAACACCTTTCCCTTCCTCTCCTCACCACAGACACCCTATGAGGTGGGTAGGGATGAGAGAGCTCTGAGAGAACTGCTCTGGGAGAACAGCTCTAACAGGACTGTGACTGACCCAAGAGCACCCAGCTGTGTGCTTGTGGAGGAGTGGGAGAATCAAACCCAGCTTGCCAGATTTGAGGCCACCCACTACACCAAGCTCATTGGGATATTTTTTACCAGGTGATGCTACTGAACTTCTGCACCAGGAAAACTGTCACACACTGTTTTTTAAAGTGGCAAGATATTCTTCTCCAGGCCTGTTGGCAACCCTTATTCACATTACTCTTCGCTTCCCTTCCAGAGTCATGTCTCCCTCTGTCATAAAGATAGAGGTACATCTGGAAACTTCATGATAGAAAGTCTGTTGCTAAGAAAGACTGGCTTGACCAGTCTTAGGATGCATAGAGACACCCCCCTGCCGCCACCAAAGCATCACTTTCCCACCATTTGCCATTCCCATGGCAGAAAGGATCTTATCTTCAAAGGGCAAACAGTCCAAGCAAACCAAGATCTCCATTTTACACCAAAAAGGTGGCCAGAACTACTCACTAGAGCCAGAACGTGCAGAATAAGAGATAGCACTGTGAAGGACCCTTCCTACTTCCTGGGAACAGGCACTGCACAGTGTGTGTGTGTGTGTCTATTCAGAACCATACAAGAGGAAGATGGGAGGGAAAACAAGAGTTCAGCCCAAAGGCTCCTGGTACTTCAGCTTATTTTGTTCTTGGATCCATGGCATGTCGTAAGGGACAACATGACATGTACATTTTCAAAATACATGTGTAGCAATTAAAGGTTCACAGTGACCAACCTCTCTGGACTACAGGAGATGGCTGTAGCTCCCTGGCAGAGCATCTGCTTGGCATGCAGACGGTCTCAGGTTCAATCCCCAGCATCTCCAGTTAAAAGGATCAGGTAGGAGGTGATGTGAAAGACCTCAGTCTGAGACCCTGGAGAGCCAGTGCTGACTTCGATGGACCAAGGGACTGAGTCAGTACATGAGAGGACGTGTGTTGTGGTAGTTAGGCCTGGGAGACCCAGATCTGGATCCCCGCTCTGCCATGGAAGCTTCTCCGGGTGGCCTTGAGCCAGTTGCATCCTCTCTCAGGTTTACCTACTTCATTGACTTGCTCTGGGGATAAAACGGAAGGGAGGAGAACAATCTAAGGCCCAGCATTTCTCAACCAGAGTTTCATGAAACCCTGTGGTTTCTTGACAGCCCTGGAAGGGTTTCCTGAATGGGAGAGGGTGTGTGTGTGTGTGGGGTGTGTGTGTGTGTGCGTGCGTGCGTGTGTGTGTATGAGAGAGAGAGAGAGATCTATTGGGTGATATGACCATATATGGTCATGTTGGCCCATCCCTCTCTCCCAAAACTGCCAATGCTGGGCCTGGAGGGGGTTGGGAGGGGAGGGGCCCCAGGTGGGCATGTACACAGCTATGCTTCCCAACCACATTGTGCACAATCCTGCCACTTCTGGGGTTTCTCAAAGCCTGAAGAATGTTTCAGGGGGTTCTCAATGGTAAAAAAAAGTTGAGAAAGGCTGATCGAAGCTGTTGTGGGTACTCCTTGAAGAGAAAGGCACAGTACAAGTGAAGTAAAATAAAATGAGAAAAACATGGACTAAATTTGTGTTGAAACATCAACATTTTCTACTCGGTTCCATTTTAAAAAAACAACAACACCTGGATAGCGAGTTGCCCCTAACCAATGACTGCATTTGGGAAATTTCCCATAAACTACCAACTTCAGGGGCATTTAGAAAATGCTGCCTGCCTTTATTTTCTCTCTCCTTTCTCTACCCTATCCTCCCCAACATTTTTTTCATCAGATTTTGTTACAGCTTCTTCCTGCCAAATCCAGGATTTCTGAAGAGCAGATGTTTCCAGCCACCACCTTTTGTGTTGTGATTTTCTCCTTTTGAATGCTCTTTTCCTCCCCCCTTTTCTCCTGTAAATATTTTGATTGGTTTAAACACAGACGCTGCGGAGGGGACTTGCTGCTGGCTGGGAGCGGCTTCCGAAATCGCAGATGAAGGTGAATACCGCAGGGAGATGATTTTCACCCGGAAAAACAAACCATTGCTTCATTACCCTCCTCTTCCCTGAAGGTGTTATTGAAGCTTCTTGGTTGGAGGGCCAAAGCAGATTGAAGGCTGAACTTGGAAACATCCTCAGCCCCATCAGTCCTTTCTGTTTGCCTGTTAGGTACGTTTGGAGGGTGAAAGTTCAACCATTGGGGAGTAGCCACTTTTAGAATGCTGTTTTTGCTCTCGGCCATGACCAGGATGGGCCAGGCTAGTCTGAGCTCATTAGATCTCGGACTGGTCCTTAGATGGCAGGCCACCAAAGAAATCCAGCATTGCTTTGCAAACGCCACAACAAAACCACCCCAAATTTGTCTTTTGCTTTGGAATATTCAAGATCTGTAGCATGCATGATTCAGCATTATATGAAGAATATCCTGTAGGGAGCATTGGAGGGGAGGTGTAGTTAGTACAGCCTTTTCCAACCTTTTGACGGTGGAGGAGCCCTTGAAATAATTTTTCAGGCTTCGAGGAGTCCAAGGAGTGGTGTCAGCTGGCCACACCTCCCTTCCACAGCCACTAGAAGTGACGTGTCACCAGAAGTGACATCATCACCCACATTAACAAGCGGGCTTAAGGAGGACTGAAGGGAGAGAGACGGGAGGTGGTTTACAGTGGAAGTAGCCATGCAGGCTCCATTCCCTCCCAAGTGCAGACACCACTAGAGAACTCATGCTCAGGAGGATGGGAGGGGGGACAATGAAAATGGCTGGGTCTCTAGCATATGGCTACGTTCATTAGGGCAGGAGGGGGAAAGCCATGGACCATTCAACTCCTGAGATCCCTGGAGCCTTGGTTGGGAATCCCCGAGTTAGTATATTTAGATTAGGAACTTCCTAGTACTTTGTAAATAATCTCCTCCTGTGCTTTGAATGGTTCATTTGGAGACCCTCCTGCTCCTTTGAGCACACTTTCTCTCTGAATTCCACCAACAACAGTTAGTCAGTTAGGACTATCTCTCCCTTTCCTTCTTTGCAAAGTTGTTTCTCTTCTCAGTAAAACTATTCTTTATGTAGCCAGTGCTTTATTTCCCCTTTGCATATTTAAACTCTGACATTTGGGTTCTGGGCCCAGCATCTGCCTTCATAGATGAGTGAATTAAAACATAGATGAGGCTTTCTCGGCCAAGGTTTCGTGAAACCCTGGGGTTTTTTTGACAGCCTGGGAAGGGGTTTACCGAATGGGTGTGAGTTAATTAATTTTGTATATATATTTTTTCAAAATTGGTTAAGCATTTATCAGGTGATGTGAACATATATGCTGATGTCGACCTGCCTTCTCCTCCCAAAATGGCCAATGGAGGGGGTGGGAAGGGGAGGGGCCCTGGGTGGCAGCTATGCATCCCAACCGTGTTCTGCACGATCTTTTCACTTCCATCATCAGTAACAGGGAAGAGCCCGGTGGAACTGTTAATGGGCTGGAGACTCCACACCCTTCTAGACTAATTGCACTCCAACCATGATGCTACAGCGATGGCCCCAACTGGGTCCAGGCCACCATCACACAGGCAACCAGAGCCGTTTCCTATAGCATCCAAGCCTCTGACGGCCACAACCTCCACCGGCACGTGGACCAGGTACACGAATATGGACCAGCCACCCAAGACGCACCACCAACAAGCCCAGCAGCCTCAGCCACTGTCTCAGATGCACGATAGCCCTTCCTGCCTGTCAACAGCCAGAACTCATCAGCACAGACACCAGCCGAAGCAAAGGCCATCGTCCCTGGGGTTCCTGTATCTACGCAAGGCGTCATCCAGCCAGCTCCCACACCAGAGCTATGCTGATCTACACGGACTTGCAGGGCACCCTGGTACCTTCAGAACTTTGTCCACCACTTCTTAAGTGACTATCTAAGGGGAGGATGTTGTGTATTCACACAGGACTGAGCTTGAGGTCTGAGGTAGGATTCTAGTAGCCTCAAAAGCAGCCAATGCGCTTCAAGGCTCCCAGTCGCAGGAGCCAATCCTTTTAAACGAATGAAGCGCCTCTGAGCCTATCGGGCTCAGCCACGGGAGATTCTATTGTTGCTTCAACGTTTATAATTTGGGGTTTGTTCTCGGGGGTTTGTCATGTTGCTTCCTTCAACATGCACTCTCCGCGGAGATCAATACAGAGCTGTTTGTTTGCCTAGTCGTCTGGCGTTCATCCTTGCAAATCCACATATTTTACAGATAGGATACATGGAAGCAGACCGGGCAGAGAATACCAACGAGAGGAAATCAACTGGCAGACATTTATTTTTGTATGGAGATGGAGATGGGGTTGTCAGCTGGACAGGTAGAAAACAAGAGACTGTGGCCATATCCTCCACAAAAGCAGAATTTGTGTTGCTGGCAGAGGCAGGCCAGCGACAGAAGTGGATATTTCAGTTGATGCAGGACTTTGGAACTGAAGAACCCAGACCCGTACAACTTTTGAAAGTAATCAGGGATATATAAGGCTTGCACTGACCCAAGGAGATAATTCAAGGACTGAACATATAGTTGTAAACATTACCTTGTAAGGGACTTGCAGAAGGAAGGGCTTATTGAGATGCAGGATTGCCCCATGGAGGGCATGGTTGCGGTTTTTCCTTTTGGTGCCTCTGAAGATCTTTGCTGGTGTAATTTGATGTAAATCTTCAAGGGGGAGTACATTACTGGAAACATTCTCTTTCTCCTCTCTCAGGAGAGGGATAGGCCCCTAATTTCTGCAATAGGCTGCCTGGGGAGGTGAGAAAGGCTCCCCCTCCCCCCACATTTCTTTCATCCCACAGAATGAGTAAAAGAGAAATGTTCAGGAGGACATTTGGGGAAAGGGACTAGGAATGCAGTATAAAGGACAGGCTCAGGAGGGAGGCTTGTATGAAGGCAACAGGATTGTAGCTTATCTCACTGTTCAAGGTAAGTATTATCTTGTTCTTATTGCATGGGGTTCTGCTTTGATAATCCGTTCTCTGCACTGTTTATGGTAGGTCACTGTCATACCTTAAGAGTGGTTTATAATTTGCATTGTTTCCTAAGAGAGCCAGTGTGGCGTAGTCATGAAACTAGGACTAGGATCTGGGAAATCCAGGTTCCGGTCCCCACTCTGCCATGGAAGAAGACGAAGAAGAAGAGTTGGTTCTTATATGCCGCTTTTCCCTACCCGAAGGAGGCTCAAAGCGGCTTACAATTGCCTTCCCATTCCTCTCCCCACAACAGACACCCTGTGAGGTGGGTGAGGCTGAGAGAGCACTGATATCACTGCCCGGTCAGAACAGTTTTATCAGTGCCGTGGCGAGCCCAAGGTCACCCAGCTGGATGCATGTGGGGGAGCGCAGAATCGAACCCGGATTGCCAGATTAGAAGTCCACACTCCTAACCACTACACCAAACTGGCTCTCACTAGGTGGCTTGGGGCAAGTCCCAAACGCTAAGCCTAGTCTACCTGATTGTGAGGGTAGAACCAAGGACGGGAGAAAGATGTTAGCTCCCTTGGACCCCTTGGGGAGAAAGGCGTGATATCAATAAAATAAATCATGTGTAATCAAACCCATTGAATGGATGTCTCATTGGGGGTTGAAGGCCTTATCTTTGTTTTGTCATCCATCTTGAGTCTCAACGAGAATGGCAGAAAGTTAGAACACAAAATAATTTTTAAATGACTCACTCCTTTTGAGAACTGCTACCGGCACCACCGTTGTCCTCCACGAGGGTCTCTGAAGATGGGATAGCCTGGCAGCTAAGCTGAAGAAGTGGCGAAGACGATCTTGGCTGGAGCTCCTCGGGAAGGCCTTGGACCCTTTTCCAGATATCATGACAGGCTTTATCTAAGCTGTCAAGGGGAGTGTTGTGATGGATCCAGATGTGTCTCGGGAAAGGGCCCAAGGGGAAAGGGCCTTTGGGGCCGACGGCCGGACACGGAAGCCCACTTCGGCCCGTCAGCATCCTGCCTGATGCGTTGGCAAGGAACTGGACAAGAATGCCAGAAAAGACAAAAGAAAAACAACAGGAGAACGGTTCACCCTCCTTTGTGTGGGTATATTGCAGTTTACTGCCTAGGCAGCCAAGAATGGAATGTATGGCAACGAACCCTGGTAGCCAAGTAACCATAGAACCCTCGTGGCTCGGCAATTCAGAAGAAAGATAACGGCGGGATGGAGTTACAGCGAGTCCCAAAAATCCAGGATTAGTGGAAGGAAGGGATGACGACTGAAAAGCATAGGAATTGCCCCTGAAGGATATCATTTTTCTGTTTTCTGAGGAAGTGGGCTTTTACAGGGTTGCCAGCCCCCAGGTGAGGCCTGGAGTTACCCAGGAATTACAAGTCAGCACCAGACAGCAGAGATCTATTTTCCGGGGGGGGGGGGGGGGGCAGGAATGGCAGCTTTCAAATAAAGACTCTAAAAAAAAAAACACAAAAAAACCCAGTGGGATGCATTCAAGGCACTCCAGAAATATTGTGCATAGATTAACCCTTTTCAGGTCAAAATGTCTCCAGAATGGAGGAAAGGGGAGAAAATATTCCAAAGTTAAGTAGCTGCGTTCCAAACTGAGCAGAGGTTTGCAGGGAGGTGCTGGGTAGTTGTTGCTCATGGGTTCAGGAAGGGGCAGAATCGACCCAGGACCAACTAGGGGCTTCAAATTCACAGTGCCTCTCCCAAGAATGTGAAGCTTCACAAAACTTGCTGGGCAAGTAGGGGGGCATCCCAGGAAGAGGAGCTGCAAGTCAGAGTATGCTATGTCTACATTTAGAATGCTAAAATATTGTTCTGGAGTGCCTTTAACACTTCTTACTGCGGTACCATTGTGCAATAGATCACTTCAATGTGATGAAAGTCATAGGACATACTCAGAAATAACATAGTAATTATTTTTGCATTTCATAGCATAGCATCAGAGCTTTCTAACTCCTAAAAGAGTCTTTTCATTTTCAATATATGTTCATCAAAGGATTTGCCTTCTTGGATTCTCCTTCTGTACAGTTTCCTAATTAGTCTGGAGGAGTAAGTCCATCCCTTTTTAATGAGAGCTGACTCCAAAACCTTTAGCATATCATGGGCGGACTTTTGTCTTAATAAATCAGGGTATTCAGCTATACTCACACATGAGATGATAACTGTAGAGGATTTTGCATCTTTCTCTGTCCAGTTTTCATATTCCTGCTTGAGCTCCTGCGAACCACTTACATCTGGAGCTACAGAAGGTTCTTCTTCCACAATCTTGATTAAATTCTCTGCTCTCAGCATCAGTTTCAGGCCTCCAACCCTGTCTGTAAGTTGTCCTTTTTCAAGCAGGTGAGTCCTACTCTCAAATCTGACCTGCCAGTTTCACTCATGGCTGCACAACTATAGATGTCAATCTGTGCTCTTCAAAAAGGGAGAAAGCAAGTTGATTTCTCTGTCTAATGACTTCTACCAAGCAAGCCTCTTGTTACTAGACTGTAAGGAGATCACCGTATGTCAGAAACTTCAGCTGCTTTTTTGCAAAAAAATCATAAATTCATTAAAAATATGGTATAGGCTGAGCCCATAACCTGAAGGATATTAATTGGCATGGAACACTTCGTGAATTTAAGGATGAAGAAGATTGGATTTAAAAGCTCTTTATCAGAGATAACACCCCCACCACCTTCCAAGTTGCAAAATACTGTGCAATTTTAATTAAGATCACAGCAGACAACTAAGTATAGCTGTTGTATAGGGGTTTTTTTTCCCTTTGGGATGATCTGTTTTATTAACCATTAATTTTATTCTAATTTTCAGTTTTATAATTTTTGTTATGCAGGTGCGAGGGCGGGACATTGGAGGCACAATGAGCATTGAGCTGTCTCAAACGTTTCTGGAGTGCTGGTGAGTTGCCATTATTTCTCGCACATTGCCATGCACGCGATAATGCCCAATGTTTGGGAAATCCCTTACACGTCTTCATTTCTCAAATATTGTTCCTGGGTGTCTACAATGCATCTCACTGTTCTTTGTGGCTCTCTTGTTTGTTTAATGCCTGTTCCAAGTAGTTCCAGAGGCATTTTGGCCCCATAACAGGTTAATAAAGAGTTGAGAGTTACACTTCTTCATTTCTAAAATATTGTTCTCGAGTGTCTGTAATGCATCCCTTTGTTTGTTTGTTTTTGAGGCACTCTTGTTTATTTAATGCCTGTTCCGGGCTGGTCTTGGCCATTCCGGCTTTTACCCTGGCAAGAATCCTGCAACAATACATCTCCAATTCCGAAGAACTTGGGTAGATCATGAGTAGCAGAACATCATCTACCAGTCAAATATCTGGCTGTGACAATTAATAATAGTAAGAATTCATTTTCATTTGACAATAGCTACAACAAATAATTATAACTATTCACTTACATTTGACTAAGTGCAGAGGTTTATTTGGAACCAAACTAAATGGATTATTCCTTATGGGGCCACAAGATATGGTTTTTAATGCGGAACCTGTGAAAGGTGGGGAGCATATGAGCCGCAATTCCTATTTCATGCCAACTTCGGTTCTCTGACACTCCCCCCCCCCCATCACCAGGCTTCCTGATTGCTCAGTGAATTCACTTATTCGTTGTTGTTTTGACTTTTGACTGTAGGTGGCAGTGCAGAGTACATGTTTCTTTGGCAATTTTTGAATAGGATAAGGGAGCCAGGGTTAAAGAAGTTCTCTTTGCAAGAAAGGGAAGCCCTTGCCAATGTGTTAACCTCCAAACTATTATCAAAAACATTATTTGGAACATAAGCCAGCAAGAGATGTACAGACCTGTCCTGTACCTCTTGCTTTTCTTAATCTTCATGGCTATTTCCGAAGACTATTTTCAGCCTGCTGATTTCTTTGGTAAATTTCCTGCTTTAATTCGCTTCTGTCACACGTTTTTACATCATTTATGCACAACACACATGAAAGCATTGCTGACTGTGTTATTTCTAGAAAATTTCATTGGTATGTTTTCTGTGTGTGCGTGGGGGGGGAGCATAAGGCCATAAGTGTAAAGCCATAAAGGGTCTTTAATTTTCCTCCCAAGGAAGCCAATTGCACCACTGTTTTTAAAGGACATTGTTTATTTCATTTTCTTCATAGCCCCTCTTTCTCCCGCAGGGAGGCCCATTACAAAATATATATTTTAAAAAAAAGTGTTTGGGTGGCAGAAAACATCCTGTAAATGATATAATGCAGGATCACAGCAACAGAGAACAATGCAAACAAAAAACTGCCTAAGGAAGGATTTCTTATAAACAGTGTCGAAGATGGATTACAAACACAGAGGAAAATGCAGTAAATACCAGGCTTAAAATGAACACTGCAACAGACTACGGTGCTATTCCATTATACAAGTGCCCTTGTGAACGGTTCCGTTATGCTAGAGTTCTAATCCCTTTATTTGAAAGAATGCTTCCCCTTAACATTACTGTTCGGCTCATGCAGCAGAGTGACCGGAGGCCTCCCTGAGGCAAGCCATTCCACCAGCGTGGGAGCCGCGACAGAATCAGGCACAGGTGTGGCCCTTGGCAGGGTGGTGCCTTCAAGTTGTGCTCAGACGAGAGCCACTGTTGCAGCTGAGCAACCAAGAGGGGGGAGGGGGGTCTTGAAGTGCTGTAGGTCCAAGCAAGCAGAAGACGAGGGATGCACCAATCCCGAGGCCAGAAACTGAAGGGAAAAGGTGCCATGGGAAATTGCACGTAAATCAGTGATGGATCCCTCCATGTTTTGCATGCTGCTCCAGCAGGGGATTTGTGGAGTAGCAATTTCTCTGTTAATTCTCCCTGTGATTAAGGACATGAACATGTCTGTCCAAGGTCATGAATGGCTATATATTAAGAACTAGTATTTTGAGCTGAAGTCCGCAGCCGGTGGAGCGACTGCGGAATGAGAGTGTTATACCCATCCTCCACAGATCTCCTGATACTAACTGAGCTGTAGCATTCTGTATTTATTTGCTGACAACATTTAGCCACTGCCTTTCTCCCCATTCATAGAGGCGGAGGTAGTGGGGAGGGGGGATCTGTGCATCTCACTCTGGCCCTCCTCCTAGACATTGGGATGAGATAATTGCCAGCAGATGAGATAATTGCCTTACAGGATTGTTTCACACTTGCATGGTGACAGACGGGGCAAACAGCAAATGGTGGGGTGTGAGTCTTTGATCGCAGAGTTTTATTTCTGTTTTTTTTTGTGAACCACAAATGAATTCCAGGGGATTGATTGGCTGTTTTGGCAAAGAATTATCCTATGGCTGTATTTGGATGTGTGACACAGTTTACTCATTTAACAGAATTAATTTTTGCTGTATATTCCCACTGTCATATAGGGAGCTCTTAGTCTGAGAAAGAGTGCTTGCACTCGAAAGCTCACACGTTGTGGGTCTTAAAGGTGCCACTGGACTCTGATTTTATTGTGCTTTTTCAGACCAACACGGCTACCCATTTGAATGGTATTCAGATGTCACAGTTAGTCCTCTGAAACCTTGACCTAACTCCCTGAACAGGTTGATTGTTTCCTATTCAAGGTTAGCCAGGGTCATTTAAACATATAGCCAGCAGGTTTCAGTGTGGGGGTTCTCTAGTTGCTTAATACCACCCAATAGAAGACAGACAGCAGCAGAGAAGTCTTGTCAGGTTAAGTTAGGGTTTTCTAAACAAGGTGAGGGATTAACTGGGGGAAGGTGCCATAATAAGGTTCCATGGTTCTCTTAGAGACAAGTTCCAGTGGAGTTAGTTCAGGGCATCTAATTTATTTTGAAAGTGAAAACTGGGGTATATAAACCAGCCAGTCATCGTCTTGTCTTTTTTAGGTGGGGGGAAGGCTGGAAGGGAGTGCCTGTGATGATGGAAGGAAGCACGGATTCAGCGCTTAAGCCCCCTAGAGCTCCTCCACTGGGGCAATGAAGTTGTGCACATGCTGATCCTGCTGAGGAGGAGGAAGGTGTCCACATGACATGACCCCCACTTGCTTTCTGAGGCTTGTTTTTCTGTGTGCCACACACCATGATGGGTTGGTCAGGCAGTATTCTTCTGCTGCGTTGTTGGCATAATATAGTCAGTTACACGGATAGGCCTTGCTAGGGTGATGATGCATCTGTCCGGTTTCTTCTGCATTGTAGTTCTGAGGTGTGGCAGCTGTCTGAGGTTATAACAGCACAGATACATGGGACCAGATCAGTTGAATCAAGATCGGGAGACAGTTTATGGGTCACATGAAGACAGAAAGGCCTTCAAGAAACCAGGACGTCACTGACCTGGTGTCCTCTGCCAAATTCCATCAGGAAAAATAACAAGCTATTCAGGCATGTGCAGAGTGCCTTTCCCTGACCCCTGAGTAAACCCAACCTTCCCAACTTCCATTCACTCTGTGATCAGAGCAAGAAGCCACCAGCCATGGGTCACCAATGTTGTTTCCAGCCCTGTTCTTATGCCTTTAACGGCAGTCTGGCTCACAGAAATGCAGCTGGTGACGTTTTTTTCATACTATTTGACTCCACCAGGAAAACCTTTCCACACAGATGTCTATGGACCTAGCTGTTTCTAAAGGCTCAGGATCAGGACCAGGAGAATGACTACTCTTGAGAGCAGAAAAGCCCATCCTGATTTGTTATCACGTGGTTCATAGCAGGATTCACTGCAGAGGACAACTGGGGAAGCTTCATGTTACACAGAGGTAAACTCATTGAATCTCTGAAAGCGTCTCTAGGAATTATGGAACATCCCAAGCTCCGGAGAAAGATTTGTGGGCTCGACACACACACAAAACTAGTGAATGTTCATTCCCACCCCCAATTGTCACTGCTCAGCAGGTAAATACGATTCTGCTTCCACAAGCCACAAATTCAGCCCAAGCAGCGCATTAGATCATTCAGATGGATTTCGCCTTTTGCAAAATGCATTTTCAAGGCAGAGACTCCCTTTCTTCTGGGATCGCTAGGAGGACGGATGTGTTTGTACAGTCAGCAAGAAACCCAATCTTTCTCCTATCCTACGTTGGGTTCTCTTTGTTTATGGAGGGGGGAGGCTGCACTTTGAGCAATATAACTGGTATGAAGGATAGCCTGGTGGACTCCAGCTTTCCCAGACTCACTGAGCAGCGCCCATCAAGTGACCAAGAGAGGAGACCCAGGTTTTTATCTCCTCCTTCTCTTCTCTCTGGCCCCTGCACTGGCATCCCTCCTCTGTAGCGATTGCTTCCTCTGCATACAGAAGGGCTCCTTGAGAAACATTGATCTTGCACAAGGGCAGAGGAAGCCAGCAGCACTGCAAAGGAAACCCTCTGCAGTGGCCGAGAAGCCCAAGGTGAATGGTGTCATAGGATCCAGGTCACAAAGGCACGCGGTCCCTTCGGGGCCAAATCCAGGGCAGTGGACGTGTAGGCCAAGAGAATTGGGGACAGAAGCACAAGCTGAGCTCCAGGTGGTGTCCCCCAGTGCTGTGCAAGCCAAGAGTCATGGAGGAATCCTCTGGATTGGGTGACCTCGCCAATTAGCTGCTCCTCTTAGTATGTGTGCAAATACTGGCAGGAGGTATGGTGCCCTTCCCAGCCACTTCCCCTCTACAATTGAGATCTTACCCAGTATAGCAGGATGTCTCCTGCTGCCTCCTTCTGGACCCTTCCATGGGCGGATGACAGGAGGAGAATGGGGCAGGGAGCAAGGTTAGTTGATGCTGCAATTCTCTTGGAAGTCCCTGGAACTTTTATGTTTCTGCCCCCCCCCCCCATATGGTCTTAATAAACTGATGTCTCTGAAGGGCCTCTTTCTTGGAGTGATTTCACCACTTCATCCTCTCTAAGGACTTTCCATAGTTCCCTCACATTATCCTGAGCTGTTTTTCTACTGCATTTAACAATGGATTGATCACCAGAAGAGGCAGATAGAACAATAGACCAAAAATCTAATTGAAGGTAATATAGAAAACATGGTTCTGTTCAGCTGAGGAATACTGTCAAATGTAACCTGGGTGTGCTGTTATTTTCCTCGGGGAAAACTGTATATGTATTGGTATGAGCTACATAGGAGTCTCCCCCATCAAACACACACACGGACCGAAAGGTGGCTCCCCAGCAGCATTTCAGGTTTGGGAAAGTGTGTATGGAACAGACTGACCTAACCCTCCCTGTATGGCATGAACCAAATGTGAACTGGACTTCCACATGCCTGAGAGTGAAGTTTTGACGTGGAATTCCCAGCACACCTTTGGTTGGGCTGGACATGTGACAGACCCACAGTGCCATAAGGACTGACTAGGGTTGCCAACAGGACAGGGTTTTAAAAAGTCTTGACCTTGATCTGGTGATGTGATTTACCTTCATACCAGGAAATACTTAAAGATAAAGGTATCCCCTGTTCAACCACCGGGTCATGTCTGACCCTTGGGGTGATGGCCTCTAGCGTTTTCATGGCAGACTCAATACAGGGTGGTTTGCCAGTGCCTTCCCCAGTCATTACCGTTTTACCCCCCAGCAAGCTGGGTACTCATTTTACCGACCTCGGAAGGATGGAAGGCTGAGTCAACCTTGAGCCGGCTGCTGGGATTGAACTCCCAGCCTCATAGGCAGAGCTTTCAGACTGCATGCCTGCTGCCTTACCACTCTGTGCCACAAGAGGCTCTAGGAAATACTTAGGGGAGACCTTATAGCAAGGGTGGCCAGACTATGTCTCTCCAGATATCCATGGACTACAATGGACTCATGGTAACTGTAGCCCATGGATATCTGGAGAGACATAGTTTGGTTACCCCCACCTTATTTTTCTTGCCTGTTGGCAACCCCATTTCTCTGCCTCTGTCCACTGCCCCCACAAACTCTGGCTCTGTGCACTTCCTATCTAGACAGAGGGAGGAAGTCCCAGGCTGTGCCTCTGCATTTTTAATAGTCATTAATGTGAGAAATGCATAATGAGCGGGAGACGAGTTACTCAATTGCACGCTCTCCCTCCATACATTTTTAAATTTGCATGTTGACATGTTTTATGAAGTTGCCCTAAGTAACTCCAGTCTCTGGCAGACACAGGCCTCTTCAGAAGGAAATCCAGGGAGGCTGACTCTGGTGTAAATGTGCACAGGACGGAATGCAGCCTGAATAATGGAAGTCAGGACAATAATTACAAATTTTCACTATGGATCGAGTGCTATTTGGGGTTCTGAGGATTTGAAACATATGATTTTGGCATCCTCACAAAAGCCCTGTAAGGCCAACCAGTATCTTCGCCCCTTTATTGCTGATGGCTGGGAAGACAGAGCTTTGATGAAAGCTGCTGAATTTGGGGGATTGGGACCTGGTGGTTGTGGAAAGCATTGTCGATTGACCGATTTACGGCAATCCCCCGTAAGCTTTCCAAGGCTAGGAGATGTTCAGAGGCGGCTTGCCGATGCCCAGCTCTGTGGTGTGACCTTGGACTTTCTTGGAGGTCTTCCACCCTAGCAGCATCCCGGGACAACACACATTAGCTTCCAGGATCTGATGAGATCAGCCAACCCTGAGCTATCCAGGTCAGCACTGGAACAGAGTACCTCCTGGATGAAAAAAGAACAGCTGTTTTTTTGGACCCTGATTTCAATACCTGAAGGAATCTCAAAGAGGTCTACCTTCCTCTCCCCACAACAGCACCCTGCAAAGTAGCAGGGGTTGAGAGAACTCTGAGAGAACTGTGACTAGCCCAAGGTCACCCAGCTGGCTGCATGCGGAGGAACAGGGGGGGACTCAAACTCGGTTCTCCAGATTAGAGGCTGCCACTTTTATCCCCTACACGTTTGCTGGCAGGTCCTCCTGGGAATTGTAGTCCATGGACATCTGGAGGACCACAGGTTGACTACCCCTGCCCTACACCAGTCAAACTGCAGCCCTCCAGATGTCCATGCGTTCGCTGGCAGGGGCTCCTGGGAACTGTAGTCCATGGACATCTGGAGGGCCGCAGTTTGACTAACCCTGCCCTACACCATGCTAGTTCTCAAGACACATTCTCTGAGCCTCTGCGTTGGGTCAGAAGAACAGTGGATCCCGTGCTGTTTGCCTTTCAGAGCATTCGTCTTCCAATGATTTTCGACATTTGTCCAAATATTACCCTTCACGAAGAACACAGGCTCCCGATTGCTGCTGCTCACAGGCCGTGATGTTACATTCCACAGCCTTGTAGGAATCTTGGCACCAAGACAGCTGCCCATTCCTCATGCAGCCGTTTCAAGAGTTTCAGCAGTTTACCTGTGTTTTCAGTCGAAGCGCCTGTGGGCAGTACCTTTTTCTGCAGCAGCCAGCTCTGCACGCAACACCTGCCCCAAGACACCTGAGGAGGACCACTACCCTTGGCCCAGTGTCTATAGAAACCTGCTCAGATGATTTTAAGACAAACAAAACAGCAATAGCCTTAAGACATGACTGCATAGACAGAGATAGCTGGTAGCCATGTACATCCACAGGGTAAAAAGGAGGTGTTGGTTCTTATATACCGCTTTCTTCTACCCGAAGGAGTCTCAAAGTGGCTTACAGTCGCCTTCCCTTTCCTCTCCCCACAACAGACACCCTGTGAGGTGGGTGAGGCTGAGAGCCCTGATATCACTGCTCGGTTAGAACAGTTTTATCAGTGCTGTGGTGAGCCCAAGGTCACCCAGCTGGTTACATGTGGAGGAGTGCAGAATCGAACCCGGCATGCCAGATTAGAAGTCCACACTCCTAACCACTACACCAAACTGGCTCTCCTCATAGCAAAGAGCCCTCATTGCAAAGAATTGTGTAATAACCACTGTCTTGGGACAGATTCATCAAGGATGCCTGGTATCGTGTAGTTGTCAGAGTCGGATCTAAGGCGGGGGAGACCCAAGTTCAAATCCCACCCTGCCATGAAGCTGACCTTTGCCCATTCTCAAACGGCCAGCCTACTCTATCTCACAACATGCGAGGGTTAAGTCAAAAAAGCCTTGCCACAAAATCATAGACACCTCTATTCAGCCAAAAACTAATCTAAATGTAAAGTGATTGTTTCTTGACACATCTTCCATCTATGTCTCTGCACCGCTGAAGGTGGTGTTCCCACCGACCCTTCCATGAAGCATTCTGCACTTCCATTTACACTACGACAAAACGGCATTTTGACATCTTCAAGGGACACAAACTGTTCCTGTTTAATGTTCTGGGAACAAAAAGAAGGCGCAAGATCAGGGCTGCAGGGTGGATCTTCAGGTAAGGTTTCCCAACGAAATTCTTGTACCTTGCTGCCCTTGCAGAATGAGCTGGGGCATTGATGTGATGGGGGAGGGGGGATCCTTGGCACAACTTCCTTGGCTGTTTCCTCACCAATGCAGATTTCCATTTTCTCAAAACTTCTTCCTGATAAGCCCCCGTGATCATCCTGTGTCCTTTTAGAAAATAAACATGCATGTATGATCTGGAACCTTAGTAGCAATAGGTTTTTGACTTAGCCGCATATATCAGAGGAGTGGAAAAACAGCAAAGGGTAAGAGTGTCAGGATCTGGGAGGTTCTCTGTTCAAATTTTCCATGGAGGCTTGCTGGGTGATCCTGGGCCAAGCACACTCTCTCTGCCTACTCTACCTCACAGGGCTGTTGTTGTGAGGAAAAAATGGACGAGGGAATGATGTCGTGTGCTGCTTCAGATCCCCACTGGGAAGAAAAACAGGGTATAAATATCTAAGCAAATAATGAAATCACGTGTGCTCCTTGAAGGGAGAGGACACAACAATTAGCTATGATAACTAACTGGGACCTCCAAGGTTGGTGGAATTTTAGACCAGGGGTAGTCAACCTGTGGTCCTTCAGATGTTCATGGACTACAATTCCCACGAGCCCCTGCCAGCATTTGCTCATGGGAATTGTAGTTCATGAACATCTGGAGGACCACAGGTTGACTAACCCTGTTTTAGACTACTTAGAAGGGGAGAGAGGCCCACTGCTGTCTTGTCCAGTTTTCTACTACATTGGGTTAGCCAAACATAGACTACAATTATCACGAATCCCCAGGGGCTTATGGTAATTGTAGTCTATGGACATCTGGAGAGCCACTGTTTGGCCACCCCTGTACTAGACGGATGTTGCTTCTGATCCAGTGGGGCTCTTCTCATGTTCTAAACCTGCAGCCAGCAGTGGAAGAGAACAGAAAGAGAACCCTGTCATACTGCAAGAAAGGTAACTGGCATGGTGAGCGTGTCCTGTGGGGGTGGAAAAGCCTGACACATATTTTAGCAACTGCAAAATAAGGATGCAGGGGAAGGGGTCCAAGAAATGGCATGTGGTCTCAGTATAAGACTAAAGATTAGGGAGTCCTGGGTTCAAATCCCCAGTCTGTGGTGTAGTGAAAGGGTGACGCAAGACGATGGTCTGGGAGACCCAGGTTCAAATTTGCACTAGGCCATCGAAGCTTGTTGAGTGATCTTGGGTCAGGCATTGGCCCCACAGAGTTGGTTGCAAATTTTAAGGTACTTAAAAGAAAGAGTGCGGGTGGTGAATGTGCCTGGGTCAAGGCTGTGCTCCATACAGCACCTGGAAAGGAGAAGCCAGCCACTCCTTGAGAAGCACCTTTTCCCTGCAGAAAAGGTTGTATATAGGGAAAAGCGGGGGGTGGGGGGTGGGGAGGAGAGCTTCAAGCATGCACCTGCGTTGGCAGCCCTGCCAAAGACCCAGCCTGAGCGCATGCACTTTACACTGCTCTTCATTTCTTTGTGCTTTACGCTTTACTTCCTCCAGGGCCAAAGGACTGCAGCCCCCCCCCCGCCCCCTTCTCCAGCAAGCCTGCGGCCCTCGTCTGGCATAGGTGCATCGTCTGGATGCCGGGGAGGGGGGGGGGGTGAGGATGATTCAGGCTCAGGAGTTTCCCGCTGTCTGACTTCTGCCTGCTGGCTTTTCCCTCGTGCATTCATTCATTCATTCATTCCTCCGGCTTCCCTCCCTCCCCTTAAAATCGCGGCACTCTTGCGATCTCCTCTTGGCCCCCCCAAAGAACGACATTATTTCCGTGGTGACCCTTCCTCGCTTTGCAAGCAGCGATCGATGTTCTAGAAGGGGGGTGTTAGAGGGGGTTCCCCCCCCCCGCGCCATTCATTTGGGGGGGGGGGGCGGCGGCACAAGACTCAGCGCAAAAGCGGAGAGTCTGGGAGAGATCCTTGTTGGAACGTACCCAAAATCCAACGCCGGGGGGGAGGGGAGGTTGCAATCCCCCCCGGCCTGCATCTCGTTGCCAAACCTAATGAAGCCTCCCGATTTGGCGCGGTTGTTTAAACGGTATTGCAAAATAAAATAAATTTTTAAAAAAATCCCTCCTTTTTTTGTTGCATCGCGTGCAATTCTAAGGGCCCCTCCGAGGGAGGCTTGCAAGGAAACATTGCCGCCGCCGCCCCCTTCCTCCTCCCGCAAAAGCTCTCTCGCTCTTCTCTTCTTGGGCCAAAGGCCGGCAGCAGTCAGCCCCGCAAGGTGCATGGGGGGGGGGGGGATTTCCGCTGGGAAGAGTGCTGGGGAAGGGTCACCAGCCGTGTCTCCCCCACCCCCGAGGCTTGTCCCACCCTTCGACCGAATCGTCCAAAAAGCCTTCGGAGCATTTGCTCGGCCGGATTGTGCGCCGGGGGAGAACTACCTGGCCCGTGGCGGGCGGGCGGGCGAGCTCTGGAGGGGACTGGCTTGGCTATATCCTGCAGATTGCTCACAATTGCAGGCAAGCCCCTCACCCCCGCCCCTCTCCCCGGCTCGTGCCTTTCCCTTCCAGAAGGGGGGGGGGGAGATAGGGGGACGGGATGAGTCTTGCCGCTTTCTCCATCTATATGGATCGAGGCTTGTCAATTTCACTCCAAGATCTGTGAATTGTTCATCAGAAGAGACATGTTTTAAAGAGAGAGAGATACCCCCCCCCCCCTTAAGGTGGGGCCTTGTGCGTGAGAAAGATCTTTGCGAAGGGTATTGGAATGGATGGGGGAGATGTTGCAGGATGGGGAAGCGGGGGGGGCGAATTAGCGTAGCATGAAACAGCCATCCAATCCCCCCTCCAGTATTTAGTAAAGAAGAGGGAGAAAAAAAAAAAGAGAAAGGTACCATTAAAAAAAAATCCCTAAGGAGTGCAGCAATGATTAATCACCTGGAATTTAAACGTATAACACCCCTGGGAGTCCTCTCCTGTTAATCCTGGAAAAGGCTTGGTCCAAAACAGGCGACGTTATTTAAAAAATGCTAGAAGAGAAGCGAAAGGGGAGACGAAACCGGTCCTCCTTTCTCCCAAGCTCCTGCGCGACTTGGTTTAGTCGGCTGCAGCAGCTGAAAGGGGGGGGGAATCTTTGGATTTCTTGTTCCCTGAGCAATGATAATAATAATACAAATAATATACAGACGATATTAAATGAGAGCTATCCTTCCCCCCCACACGCACACACTCATTTATTTTTAAAAGGTAACCTGGTTTTCCTCCCGTCGTAGATTATTCCACTAAGCAAAAGGAGGGGGGATTTTTTTTTAGTTAAAAAAAAAAATCCAAACCAATCATCCACCGCTCCTTCCCGGCCCCCCTCCTCTCCCTCCCGCCCTCCCTCCTCCTTCTCCTCCAAGCAAATCAACCCCCCAGCCCCTCTTTGACATGCAACCCTCTTTTGGCTGGGACAAGCCGGCATGCCGCTGCAGCTTTAAACGGAACTGGGGGAAATTGGGGATTTTTGCTCTCATGACGGTGGAGGTGAGCTACTGGAGCCGGATTCTTCTGCTGTCGGTGGGGGTTCTGGCAACATCGGCCGCCGGTAAGTGGAACTAGCGGAAGGAAGGTTAAGTTTCGGGGAGCTTTCTGCTGGGGATGGGTGCCCGGTGCATGGCTCCTGTTTGCGCCTTGGATGCGGGGGGGGGGGGGAATCCCCACCCCATGGGAGAACCTCCAGTTATTCTTCACCCCCCCCCCCAACTTGGGTATACATATGTGTGTGGGGGGGTGGGGGGTTAGGTCTGTTTAGGTCTCCTCTGGATAGAGAGCTTTTTCCTGGCAACCCCCCCCCCCCCCATGCATGATGTTAAAGTTTCCAGGGACTGTGGAGTAAGATCAACAAATATGAACAGGAAGGGTTGTTTGTTTGTTTGCTGAAGGACGGGAAAAGATTGGGGGGGGGGGGAGGGTGTCTGCCTCTTAACAAGAGTATCCTTTTGGCTGACTTTCCGGGAGCGGGGAGTGTGAAGCCATCAAGTTGGGGGAAATAATGTTCTAATAGCTGGCCCTCCCCTATTCACTAGGTACCTTGGACCAATGTTTCGGGCTGTAGAGGTTGCATTCCTATAGAAACACTGTCTGAGTGATGTCCACACCTTCCCTTGTCTGTGGTAAAGAGAGCAGGGTTGGGGATTGGCCCCCGGAGGTCCTGATGCTAACAGAGCACACCTGCTTTTGGAAAAGGGACCTGCCAAGTGAAACAGGAAGGCGATTTCCTAAGTGAAGCCTCCACTATGCCCTTGCAGGGGAGCCCAAGCAAAGAACTAATCTATTGCTGAAGTTTCACGTCTTGATGGAGTGGCATTTGGGCAAGGGGGAGGGGGTTATGGGTCTTCCTTTCCCCGTTTTGGTAGAAGGTTTCTTCCTCTTTCATTTTTTTTTTTTTTGCAGATTCCCTGCAAGAATTGGGGTGGGTGGGTGGTTTCTTCCTTTCCGTTTTCCTTTCCTCTCTGTGTTTCTTTTAAAAGAAGTGAATTGGTACATGTATATAATCTGTCAACTTTGGGATTCCAATTGAAATGCAAGCCTGTTGTCTCTCGTCACGGGGAGATTCTCTCCAAGAGGTCTTTGGCTGACAATTGCCTGTTTGTTCAAGGGCGTCTCTTGGAAACCCTTCCAAGGATGGAGGTTGGAGGGGGGGGGGGAGGTGGAGAGAGAGAGAGAGAGAAGGAGAGTCAATGAACTGATTAAGGATAAAATATTTGCTTTTTTGACTCACTGCATCCCATTTTCTGCTTCGGGGAACCTTTGGGACTTTAGACATGGTAATCTTACAAGTGGGACGCTGGGCCAGAGTTGAAAGTGGGCAAAGGGTTATCTGCTTTCCTTGACTACCGACTGGGTACTAAACAATGATCTTGGGATTGAAGTCAGCAGAAATTTCAGATGATGGGTGGTTCCTGATGGATGCTCCATATACGTTGGTTCTCTCCCCAATCCAGTTTTCATTTTGATGGGCTTCAGGATTGGCTGGGCGTCTTTTCTTCTTCCCCGCAAACCTTTTCCCTTCTTGGGTATCAGCTGTATTCCTCTGTGGCGTGGCCACTGGCTTCCTGAACCCAATTGTCTGTTATCCCCCTTCACCTTACTCTAAAACAAGAAGTTAAATTCTCCAACCATCCTTTCCAGGGGCATGTAACTAATGCTAAATTACCAATAACACTGGGATCATTGTATGCCCCATTGACTGCATGAATGCTGTCGTTTCCAGTTTGTAAGCTTTGGCAAAAATAGTTTCGGGTAGAACGATGAACCGTTAATGAAAGATTGCTGTTTTGTGGTGGATCGAAAAATGGCTCTTTGGAGGTAGGTTCCACGTTGTCGTACGGTATCTGCTCCAACCCATTTCTTTGCTTGGGGAAAAAAAGGTGCAGTACTGGAAGCAATAACCCTCAGCGCCCAAAGAGTGGCAGTACAGCTGTGCAGAAAAAATTGCTGGGGAGTCGCTATAGCCTGCATTAAATATATGCGTCCAGATGTATACCTAAATCCATCTACCTTTACTGGTTGTCTTTGCATCCGATTACTGAAACTTGCTTGTAAGTCTTGTTGCTTGACAGAATACTTTAAACGAGGAGGATTTGGGGGGGGGGAGGGCTTAACAGATTGCTACCAACATCTGTACAGATGCTGTTATCTTGGAGGAAATCATGAGCAACAATGAGGTCCCTCAGCGCATCGGCAGTTCAGGCTGCGTTAGCAACCGAAATCCGCTATCGCTTAAAAGGGCTTTTCTACCAAAGAAAGAAGATTGCAGGCAGTTTCCCGTGAAATTTTAGACTTCTGTTGTGCTGGAGTGTTTCCAAAATAAAGGGCATTAAAATAAAAGCTGTAGGAAAAAGTATTCTCAAAGCAGAATGGCCAGAGTGGCTTGGCTACTGAGCCCTGTTTTGCGTCCTAAGACAGATATTTACGCTCCCCCTATCTCTCTAGTCTCTTTTCTCCCTAAGGTTTAAGCATTGTGTTCCATTGTTGAGTTGCTTCCGATGGCGCCCTGTCCGAAGAAAACGAAGTGGCTTTTAATCCCCTTGAAATCAATAAGTGTTAAGAGAATTCCTAGTATCAAACTTAAAACTTACTTCCCTGTGTTTTAAACTGAGGATAACACCTTGCACATTCCGAGAGATTTGTGTAGCCTTGACAATGCTCTTTTTTTTTGTTTGTTTCCCTCCATATTCTTCAGACATATTCCCTCTCCTCAAGGCACTTCTAAGGCTGCCCACTACCCTTCATGGCCGGGGGTGGGTGGGTGGGATTTGGTTCTCCCTGATCAATTTCCCATTCATGTCACCCTGCTGGTTCTCTTGTTTAAACCTGGAATGACTATAGGCTGCATGTATCATGTAACTGTGTGGACCTACCACAAGGTGAGCAGCGCTTCCGTATCACCTTTTTGACTCTCTTTGGAAACATTTTATGAACCATCAACTGATTCACCGTCTCTCTGGGATAACGACAGCAGGAGTCTCTCTGTAGAAGTCAGCTGTGACTCATGAACGCTCATATTGATACAAATGTTGGTTTAAGCTGCCACTGGACTTTTGTTATAAACACAACTAAACACCTCTTGCAGGCAGAAAATAAACTAGGCTTTAAGGATTGGCGTTCTGTTCATCTTGTGCACCTTTAGTGTTCACCCTTCTTCTGAGGAGCTTAGAGTGGCATATGCCTGTCCTTCTGTTTATCCTCACAACATCCCTTTGAGGTGGTAGGCTTGACTCAGATGATTAACTAGCCAAAGTGAACTTCATGGCAAAAGGGGCATCTGAACCCAGGGCTGATTCTGTACTTACTTCCTTCATTCTGTTGTCGATCCTGATGAATTCAGATCGATTTGAACTCGGGTCTTCCTCTACATCCCCTCACAGTGTTGTGCATGTGATTAGGGAAGCTCAGAAGGGGGGGAGCCAAGTGCATCAGGAGCCTCTTTTCTTGAAGGGGGGGGGGAGAGGATTGGAGATGGCAGAGAAGGGGGAATAAATCCAGGAGGAAAACCGCTGCCGAGAGAAGATAGGGCTTCTGGAGCTTCTGCTGAGAGAAGTTAGGGTTTCCCCTTTAAGGGAAGCCTTGCAGCCTGGCAACGAGGAAGCCTTTGAACTGATGTCCTGGCCAATCAGGGCTTTTCTACAGCTTTGGAGGCTCCGCAGCAAATTATTTCGGAGAAAGCAGGCAGCTGCATGCTTACTCATGCCAATTTTTCAAATATCAAGGGTTATATTCAGTCCAGGATATCACAGGGGAAAGTTAGGATCACTGCGGATCAATCATGCTTGTTGCAGATGAAAAATTTCAATCACCCAAAATCAAAATGGAGATGACATTCAGTGTAGACGGCAGGGATTGAATAGATTTGGGATTGGAATAAAAGCTCTGTGCAGATTCAGCCCAGGTCTGGTGGCTTTGGGCAGTTTCCCCCACCTTGAGGTTCTGGGAGAATTAAAGCATCTCTCTTCTAAGCCAATGGCACAGGATCTGGGCTCATGCTGTAAATCTTTGCTTATGACAGGGGTGCCAAACTTTGTGAAGTCCTTAAGCACTTCTGGCCTTTTGAGAACATTTGTTGGAGAAATAAAGGGGCCAGGAAGCCCCTCAGCAGGGACCATGATAGAGGGCACACCAAATGGAATTGCTGGGCTATATAAATGCCAGTTCCTAGGATTCTGTTTTGCTCCCGTGAGCAACAAATTGGTGTTGCCACTCAAGTGGTGGAGCAGATGCTGTGGGTCCGTGTCATCGTGCAGGGACCTTCTGATGTGTTGCACCTCAGAGGATTCTTTGCCTTGCATACATCTTCAATATATTTTTCAAAGATACGCTGTACTTTTGGCCTTTGGGAAGAATTATACTCATGAAAACATTTAAAACTCCATGCTCTCCCTCTATGCAGGTATTTTGCTACCTACAGCTAAAGGTCATTTTTTTGAAATTCTTATCGCTTAGTTTTCCCGGAAACTGTATCATACAAATAGATGGGCTCTGGTTTCATAATACGATACAGCCTGTTAAGAGGAACACACTCATACACACACACACACACACACACACACACACACACACACTTTGGATAACCACTCTAGAAGTTCTAGGCAAGAACCCCTGTTTCGCATAAAGATAAGTAGCACAACAAAATTCGAGTCCAATGGCACCTTTAAAGCCAACATGGTCTAAAAGGTGTCATTGGACTCAAATTTTGTTGCCCTGTTTCACATGCTACAGTGAGTGTGTATGCACCTGGAGGCCTCCCACTATCACCATTGATCTCCAGATAACCAAAGGCCCGTTCCTTAGAAGAAAATGGCTATTTTGGGAAGTGGACTCTATGGTGTTATGCTCTGCTGAGGTCCCTCCCCAATTCCTGCCCTCTCCAGGCTCCACTCCCCAAATTCCCAAGTATTTCCAAACCCAGAGCTGGCAACCCTAAAAATGGTGCTTTTGTTGTGCACATGATGGACATAAAAATGGACGGTCATGATCTTCGTTGACTGGCACGTGTGTTGTTTAAGCAAATTATATACACGCTTGATAGTTTAATCTGAAGTAATAGAAGAGAAGTGAGGAAGAGACCCTGATGTTTCAGGGATTTTTTCTCCTGCCACCTTTTTGGCATCAAATCTTTATAAAGTATTGATTATGTCCCCACATTGATGAAGGCCCTCTTGATAGGTCTTCATTGTGCCAGATAATGAGCAGTTAATATGTTTTATGAATTACGGTGTTTTTTTTCCCTCACTATGCAGCTATATGGACAAAAGCAAAGTCAATAGTTATGTTGGAAAGAACATGGGATCCTTGAATAAAGTGTTCACGTTTTATGGTGAGAAACATGTAGGACGATCTAGAGAAAGTGTCTTGGTGGATCACCATCTTGTATTAGGAGACCTATTTTTTTATTTGATTTATATACTGCTCTATGCATTGAACCAATGAGCCTCTTGTGGCGCAGAGTGGTAAGGCAGCTGTCTGAAAGCTTTGCCCATGAGGCTGGGAGTTCAATCCCAGCAGCCGGCTCAAGGTTGACTCAGCCTTCCATCCTTCCGAGGTCGGTAAAATGAGTACCCAGCTTGCTTGCTGGGGGGTAAACGGTCATGACTGGGGAAGGCACTGGCAAACCACCCCGTATTGAGTCTGCCATGAAAACGCTAGAGGGCGTCACCCCAAGGGTCAGACATGACTCGGTGCTTGCACAGGGGATACCTTTACCTTTACCTTTATGCATTGAACCGGCTCAGGGTTCGGGAGACTCTTAAGGAATCTCCTAAGGTGTTGAATTGAGGAACAAGCAGGAATACGATATATTCCTAGTAGAGGCCTATAAATCAAACAACACCCCTCTTGTATTCAAAAAATTATTTTCGTTCTCATTTGATATTCTAATTGTGCATTTGAACTTTGGTCTGAATGACCATAAATAAAACTTCTTGAATTAAATAAATAAATACCAGCTTGTCTGCACACCTGTCTTAAACTTTTCTTCATGGCAACAGAACTACAGCCTACAAGTGAGGAAGGGTTACTTTGCTATATAAAACAGCTAAGGTGTCAGTTGAAAAAGCTCAGGGGAAGAGTAATAGATCTCCAGTATTGCTGTTTCTGTGGGTTTGTGTGTACGTCTGTCTGCATTCATTCTGGCAAAATTTGTTGGTTCTTGGACAGAAATAACATCCCTTTTATGCTAGACCCCCCCCCACCCCCACAAGACCTTGAAGTAGGGTATATATAGTCTTTTCTTGTTATCAACACAACAGCCATAGGATGTAGGTAATAAACTCAGAGTACGTCAGCCATTCTCAACTTGTTTACTATTGAGAATCCCCCCAAACATTCTTCAGGCCATGAGAAAATCCAGAAGTGATATCAGTAGGCCCCACCTTCCTGTCAAGCCCCCAGAAGTCACATGTCACCAGAAGAGCCATCACCCAGACACTCCCATCGCACAGGAAGTGACAGCACAAAAATATTTTCAAATTTTTGTACTCTGGGCTGGCTACCAGTTTGCTTTTTTTCACCAGAGAGAGCCTGAAGTAGGAGCCTACAGAAACAGGGCTGGAGCAGGCCTATGTTGCACTTTCCCCACCCCATGCCTGGAGCATGGATGGGGCAGGCCTATGCTGCTCCTTCCCTCCCCTCCAGTTATGTTCAAATGAGAAAAAAATACCTCATCGGACTCCATTCACTACCATGTACCAGCAAGGGTTTGTATGGCCAGGGTATCACTGGCCATTTTCAGAGGGGGGGGGGGGGGCAAGTTGACATGACTATATATAGTCCTATCTCCTGATTTTAATTAAAAATATTAAAAATTAACTCCCCCCAAATTAACTGCCACCCAACTGTGAAACCCTGGTTGGGAAAGCCTGAAATAGGCCCATTGAGCTTTCTGGGTGAAAGGGAATTTGAATCTATCTAATATTTTATGGGTTCTTTTTGATTGTTGTTGTTGTTATGTGCGAAGTCTTGTCCGACCCATCGCGACCCCATGGACAATGATCCTCCAGGCCTTCCTGTCCTCTACCATTCCCTGGAGTCCATTTAAGTTTGCACCAACTGCTTCAGTGACTCCATCCATCCACCTCATTCTCTGTCGTCCCCTTCTTCTTTTGCCCTCGATCGCTCCCAGCATTAGGCTCTTCTCCAGGGAGTCCTTCCTTCTCATGAGGTGGCCAAAGTATTTGAGTTTGAGTATTTGAGTCTTTTTGATATAGAGAGTAATATCATTGGCCAATGTAGCCTACTCTGTTCTTGTTGTGGATCTTATATCTAGGGATCCCTGAAGCCAAGTGATCAATCAGACCATGAGAAAGCTGGTGATATTCGCTCTCCTGTATTTATATCTTTAACTTGCTTTTCCCCCTCTGTGGGGATCCCAAATGGCTTACAACATAGTTCTCCCTTCTTCTGTTGTATTTTCACAACAACCCTGTGAGGTCAGCTAGACAGAGTAGTGATTCAAACCTGGTGCTTGCAGATTGTAGTCTGATGTTCTAATCACTACAGTATGCTGGGTCTCAAGCCTGTCAAGTGACCATCGTTTATGTACTCTAGCCCAGGCTAGCCTCATCTTGTCAGATCTCAGAAGCTAAGCAGGGTCAGCCCTGGCTAATACTTACATGGGAGACCACCAAGGCAGTCCAGAGTTGCAGCATGGAGACAGGCAATGGCAAACTACCCCTGAATGTCTCTTGCCTTGAAAACTTTGCAGGGTCAGCATAAGTCAGCTGTGACTTACAGCAAGAATATAACAAAGAGATAGCCTGAAGATGCATGAATGCACTCTTTCTGCATTGCTTTTGGCTTTGCACATTGCTTTTGCGAGGGTTGGGGTTCATTTCTCTCTTTTCTCGCAATTAAGACAGAGAAAAGAAAATGCATTGAACTTGAGGGGAATAGGATTTCCCATCCTTGTATATGATGGGTAGTTTGCCTGCACATGAGGAAACTATCAGGATGGATGCCTACTCAACTGGGACCAGTTATGCCAGTCTTTGAAGCCTTAAGAAAGGGGCCCTGAACATGGTACCCATATTTGTGGCACCAGCTGGCACCTTTCCTGAAGCCTGACAAGTGTTTTCATAAAGTGGGTGGGGACCAATGGGACTTTTGCTTAGCAAGATGTCTGACTGGTCACTGGAGATTTGTTTGGTTGTGCAGATTTTTAAAAATGCTGCCTTGGCAGGTGACGCTGCAACACAGGGGTCTTCACTGTCTGACTGAAGATAAGATGAGGCACCCATTTTGTAGCTGACTCCACCTTCTATGGCAGCCATTTTGTGGCTGCACTCACCATGCTGTGTCCGAATTCCAAAAGTGTCCTCCGGTTCAGAAAGATTGGGAATCGCTGCCCTAAAGTAATCTTAGAGAATTATATCTAGAACAGGCCGAGGTTCATACCTTCCTCCTTCAAAATACCACAAACTTTATCCCTTTGGCCTCTGAATTGGTAACAGCTAGCTTGATGGTAATGCTTACTCATTGCTCCCAAAACTTACTGTGTTCTAAATTAAAAGAGAACTTTTTATGTATGTGAGGGGATATTATATGCTAAAAATGGGTGAATCAGAAGGCTGGCTATTGGGGGCAAATGACCTGCTTAATCTGCTGAGGCCCAATAATATGGGCCTTCTACTTCCTAGGGTAAGGTGGGTGCATTATCAGGGGCACAGCCTTCCCTGCAATGGCCCCTTAACTCCAAAATTCCCTTCCCACAAGCATTTGCTCAGCACACAGTTTGTTAAAATTCAACTTCATTTCCCCCTCCAGTAAGAATGTTAAGTATTTTCTAACTGTTCTATCTGAATCCTGTTAGGGATAATATGTTAATGAGGGAATGGGATCCAAGTATTCTAAGTAAAATTAAAATGCTTCTTTTCACACAGCTTGATTGTTGCGTTGTCTTCCCCCGTCTCCATTTTTTAAACTTTGATTTTACTTTTAATGGCGGTCAAATAACCTGTTGCTGCACAGCTTTTAATGTTGATTTTATAGTTATTTTATATATCAATGTTAGCATAATCTATTATATGAGCACTATTATATGAACAGTATTGAATTTCTCAGCCCAGTTTGTTCAGCTCAAAAATACTCATTTCAATTTTGCTTCTCCCTTGTGCAAATTGAACCCATGAATCTTTATTTTCAACCCATGATGTTCTCTCATGCTGAATTTTTCCAATCCAGTGTATGCATTTCTCAATATTATTGGTGTGTCAGTGGAATAGAAAGGATGAAAAAATTGCAGCGCTAGTTGATCATAAGGTGGACATGAGCCAGCAGTATGATGCAGCTCCTAAAACAGTGGATGCCATATTGGGCTGTGTTAAGGGATGCATCAGTGTCCAGACTGCAGGAAGTAATGGTTCCATTGTGTTCTGTGCTGGCCAGAGCTCAACTGGAGTACTGTGTCCAGTTCTGGGCTCCACCTGGAGTACTGTGTCCAGTTCTGGGGCCACTTGAAGTGCTGTGTCCTGGGTCCTGCATTTCAACAAGAATGTTGACAGAATAGAGTGTCTTCAGTCAAAGTGACCAGGGTGGTAAGGGGTCTGGAAACCAGTGGAAAATTGGAAAGAGATGGACATATTTAGTATGGAAGAGTAAGAAGACACACAATTGCTGTCTTCATATATCTAAAGAGCTGTTGCACAGAAGAAGACACAGAATTAGTCTATCTTGCTACAAAGAACAATGCATGGAAACTATAGAGCCGTTTTCTGGCTAAATGTTAGGAGAAGCTTCCTAATGATAAGAGCTGTTCTTTAATGGAACACCCTGCCTTGGGAGATGGTGGGTTCTGTTTCAGTGGAAGTCTGTAAGCAGAGAATAGATGGCCATCTGCTGAGCAATGCACATAAAATACTCCTGCGGCAAACAGTTGGATATATTTATGTCTCCAAACAAATTGATATCTTCATGTTAAGGTCACACAGTCCTTGTTCCCCAGCCAGGATTTGGTACGGATGGTCAAGCCAGTAATGCGTGTCTTGATTATTATTTTTAATTTGGGGTGAAAAGACCAATTACCTTCTTGACAGATAAAGCTGTCAAAATTTCAGATTTTGGCCATTGTTTCTTCCAGGAGTCCGCTTCTTTCCTGAGCGCTTCCGATCCAGTCCTTTGTTGGGTTACCCATGCAAACCCGGAGCGACTGACAGTCTCTCTGCTAGCTGAACTATTCTGCAGAACTGCTGCTGGAGGGAAGGGAGGAGGGAAGCCCTGGCAGCCTTCCAGTTGTCTTGGAGTTCTGTCAGAAGGAAACATGCATCAAAAACGGGTGCATGGAGCATGATACAGGCAGTCTGCCACGGGTCTCGGTCCTGCACGCTCACTGCCAAGTTGGTTTGATGTGGAGAGCATCACTAAGCAATTTGCCAGAGTTTGTTTTTTCTCTGGGTGTGTGTTTTGCAGTAAGCGCTCCTCCATTAAGGCTGCTTGAAGCAGTGCGGAGAGTGATCAGGTCCTCTCTGCCGCTGGTTGTTGGGTTAGTTGGGAAAACAAATCTGTTATTTAGGCACAGTTATGATAACTTCAGATGTGTTCCCTGGTATATGGCACCCTTTGGGGAAGAATAGGAAGGCGGGGGGCATTCCGCATGACTTTAATATAGCACTAGTCTTACATTTTGTTTTTGCCACTAAAACTACGTTCCGCATGACGTCGTGAGCAATCTGCCACACTCTAGCGCCAAAATCACTTTGTTGTAGCGATTTCCGGGGAATCGGGAAAAGTGGATTCACCCTCAGAAAATCGCTACACTCTTGCCAACAACCTGCAACACTTGCGAAAAAGACCTGTGCGTTCTCAATGTAGCAGTTGCAATAAAGTCCCTCCCCCTGGCTCTCTCCTCCAAACTTCCGGCGAAGCGATCACCATTTTTTTTTCCCTCGGAGCGGGGAAAGCAACGGACCAGCGAGGCTTCATTCACCCAGCCAGGCTTCTCCGGCTACAGTCCCTACACAGAAGTGCTTTAAAGCTCCCCCTAAGTCCCCAAGCACAACACAGCCCCCTGTTCACCAGTTCCCTTTAATTTCGGCCAAAAATTACGTTGTACGGGGGGGGGGGGATGTTTTTTCCACTGGGGGTGTGTGGTAACAATGAATCGCCAGCTCACATGCCAGCTAGGGTCTCTCCATTGCAACGAATAAACACATATTCGTTGCAACTGTGTGCTTTTTTTTAACTGTGCTTAAAGGGAAAGGGGTTTTTCGGGAGTATGATAACAACCGCCTATTGGCTGTTCCGTTTGATTGACGGCCAGGGGCGAGAACAAGCACAGAAAAAAATTGCTTCCTTTCTAGCGATTCCTGCGAGACTGGAAACCTGTGGGGAACGAATGAAATGCTACTGGATTCCACTACAAATGAAGGTATGTGGAACGCCGAGATTCCACTATTTAAAATAGCGTTTCCGCTTTGTGAAAGCAATTGGCAACATTGGTCCTTGTGCGGAATGGCCCCGAGAGTCCCTAACTAAAAGTGGAATTCTCAGCGTGGATTTGTAGATGAAGGGCGTGGAGCTCTGCAAATCACATGGGCTCAGTTCTGAGGTTCTTAGTCGAATCTTAAGTGATGTTGGGGCTTTTCTTGAAAACCTCCGAAGGCGGTGATTCCATGCCATCTGTCCTAGAGGCTCATTTTGTTTCCATGCTGCTTGGAATACATTTTGATAATGTTTTATCCAGAGTTTATATATTCGTTTCAAGTGTTTTTAAGCCCAAGTTACTCCCCCCCACCCCACACACACATCAAACTTGAATTGGTGGAGGATGACAGATTTAAAACGGTAGAACGGCATCTAAATCTAAACAGAAGACAAATGAGATAATTGAAGTTGATGTACAGGTATATATAGGGAGGCGGATCGTGTGTAGTTACCAGGTTGTGAGAGGCTTTAAAGACAGGCACGGACAGCTTAAATTGACCATAGAAACTGGTAGGCAGCTAGCATAAGGATCTCAGATTTGTAATATTAGCATAACAGCTTACTCCTGATGGCAAATGGGCTGCAGCATTTTGAACCAACTGCAGTTTCCAGGATACCTTCAAGAGCAGTCCCATGTACAGTAGTCAAACTTAAGGACCATCTGACTTTGCCTGAAGCACAACATCAAGGCCTGCCATAGTCCAACCTGCAGTTGGGGAAAAGATGCCTCAGAAGAAGAGGAGCTTTCTGCTATGCCTGTGGTTTCATGCACCCTAGGAGCTCTATTTTTCTCATTTTAACCAGCAGGCTCCTGTTTAAGCCCCCTTGAAACCAGGAGGCCAGGACTCACCTCCTGCACAATAGACCTGTCCGCCTCCTGCACCTCCAGAGTTTTTTTCAGGAGTAGAGAAAGGTGGAGTGCCAGAGATAGAGCAGCTGAAAGCCTCCCTTATCTTTCCATTGTCTCTTGACATGATCAAGGTCCTAGATCTTAACAGGATGAAACTGTGGTCTGGCTACAGAAAATGGTGGGACTCTCCCTTCTCTACTTGTCTAAACCTTTGCTTGCTCAGCATCGCCATACAACCATCTTGTGCTTTGTAAGGCCAGCCGGTTATTAGTAAACTTCTGCTTTCCCTATTTCTTATGGAAGTTGCCAACCTCCAGCTCCTGCCTTGTCTGCTGGATTCTGCCCTGCCTTTTCTTAGCTGCCTGCTTACCCTTGAGCCTTGCTGCAAACTTGCCGGGTAAAGAAAGGGACACGTTAAGTTGATGCAAACCTGGAGGTTTCTTCTTGGGTAAAACATTGGAAGGAAACTGAAAGAGTGCTTTGACAACCCATGGTCTTACTCATTTCCATGTCTCCACCAAAGACCTGGCAGTCCTGCAACCAATCTGCAACACTCCTGCAACCAATCTGCAACACTAGCGGGAAAGTTCTGTGCTTTACCATTGTTGCGGTTTCTGCAAAGTCCCTCCTCTGATCTTCCAGCGAAGCGATCGCCATTTTTTTTCTCCGAGCGAGCGGAGATTAACACACCGGCAAGCCTTCGTTTACCTAGCGAGGCTTCCCCGGCTGCAGTCCCTCTGTTTAAAGTCACCAAGCACAAGCAACACAGAGGCCCGTTAGCTGGTTTATTTTCCCTTTATTTTTCACACTGTTTTCGGCCGAAAATCGCGCCTGTGAGGGGGTATTTTTTTTTCATTTGGGGGGGTGCGTGGCAATGATGAAACGGCAGCTCAAACACCACCTGCTAGCTGGATGGGTCTCTCCGTTGCAACGAATCAACGTAGATTCGTTGCAATGTGTTTTTTTTTTTTAACCTTCCTTAAAGGGAAAGGGGCTGTTTGGGAGCATGATAACGGCCGCCCATTGGCTGCTTGACGGCCAGGGGCAGGGCACAGCTCAACAATAGCGCTTCCTGGCTAGCGATTTTTGCAGAGACCGGAAACCTGTGGGAAACGATAGAAACGCAACTGGATTCCATTACAAAGGCAGGTATGCATAACAACGAATTCCACTATTTAAAATTGCGATTTTTCGTTCCGCAAACAATTTGCAACATGGATCCCGGTGCGGAATGGCCCTTCTTCTTCTATTAAACCATTTACGTCATCCGAAGTCAGTAAGATTTAATGTTCATGCAACTGTGCAGGATTGTACCCAAATTCAAGGAATGGTAGTGGTCAGCCAGAATGGTGTATCTTTGGAAGATGGAAAATCAGTGGTAATGGTATTTTGTCAATAGCCACCATAAATATTCATAGCTTGCAGGAGTTATTCATGCTCCATGGTTTCCTTTTAAAATGCTTGACCTCAAAAGTCAGGTCTTTTTTTTTTCCTCCATGGTTCTTTCATACAGAAAAGCAGGTTTTATTGTAATGTGTTTAATAGAGGGTCAGCAAAGATTGTAAGCATAGGCTTCAATATGCTTGTATTAAATTCAGATTAAATTGTAAACTGGGCTGTTTAAACACTTGAAAGTCACAATTCCAGCTAGGTAAGAGTTAGTAGCAGCAAAATACAGCTTCAGGTCTTAACAGAATTGATTCCAACCTAAGCATTTGTAAGTCAGCTTGTACTTCAACAGATATGTTGGGATGTATATCTGTTAGCTGGACATGCCTAATGACCCCTACCTTTCTTTTGTTTATGTAGAAACATTGATTTAATGGATATATGCTACAGTGGATCTGGTTGAAGGTTGTGACTTTGAAAAAAAGCTTATGCTGAAATAAATGTTAGTTCTTTGTATAGAGATGGGGAGTAGGAACCCCCCCCCCTTCCACATTGATCTGCTCTACAGGGCACTCTGGCAAGAGATGGTCTTACTCAAACATCTCTGAGGCAGGCAGCTCAATCAGAAGCTCTAGGGAAAGGATCAAGGGTCAGAAATGTGCCAGCGGCAGCCTCAAGCCTTGGCAGGCCCAGCGCATGCTAAGAAGGGAAGTGGGCGGCAGTGTGCACCTGGAAACAAGCCAGAAAAGGGACCTGGCAGCAGCTGGGGACCCTGAAGCCTCTTAAAGCCAGGGCAGGAGGATGGAGAGCACAGCCATGGAGGCCAGTGGCCCAGATTCCCTTCACTCACTAGGGACTTTGCCTCTGAAGAGAGGGCACTGGGGGAGTCCAGGGTCAGCCAGCCTCCAAGCGATCTTTTATTAAGCCCAGTCAGCTTGGTGCAGTGGTTAGGAGTGTGGACTTCTAATCTGGCATGCCGGGTTCAATTTTGCACTCCCCCACATGCACTCTTCCTCTTACTCTTCCTCCTCTTCGTCCTCCTCCTCTTCTTCTTCTTCTTCCTCTTCTTCCTCTTCTTCCCCCCCAAAGACCAGACTGATCCCATGATGCTCAGGGAGAGGTGGGTGGCTGAAGAGAGAGAGGGTCAATGGTGAACGAAAACCCCTGCCCTTCCATAACTGAGGCTTAACTAAGGTCAGGCCAGGGGAAAGGGATGCTGGGGGAGTAGGGTTGCTAACCCCCAGGGGGCACCTGGAGATCTTCCACTATTACAATTGATCTCTGGATGACCGTCAGTTCCCTTGGAGGAAATGGCTGCTTTGGAGGTTCTATCCTTCTGGGGTCCCTCCCCAAGCTCTGCTTTCCCCAGACTCCCCTCTCCCTCCCCACATCTCCAGGTTTTTCCCAACCCGGAGCTGGCCTTCCTATTGGAGGGAGCTGTGTCCCTGAATGACAACATGCCCCTGAGGGTCTCTGACAACATGGTGGTGCTATAGGACCTCTGTTTTATGTTGTGGAATGTGTTGATCTTTTTGAAATTGTTTTTTAAAAGTTAAAAAATAAGCTGTTTTTGGATTTTTACATGACACTTTTTAACAGTGGGGCATTCTTACTGGCGTGCACTTATAGATGCGTGCCCTACTGTTATTCAGGCAAGATTGTTCTTACTAGCTGCCCCCTCCTTTTGCTAAGCATACAGAGTGGCTTATATGAGCAGTGATGGAGCCATGGGGAGTAGGGTTGTCACCTCTGAGTTGGGAAAAACTTGGAGATTTGGGGGAGAGAGTGAGGAATTGCCATATCAGTCTCTGGTGCATCGTCAGAGATTAGCCCTGTAATAGGGAGCCCCTTGTTGTCTCCTTGCTTGAACAGCAGTCCTGTCATGTTTGAAATCACCTGGAAGCGGTCAAGTGTGTGTGAGGACAATGCCTAGCAACAGCACTGTGCTGGTTCCTTGGTCTCCTCCTCAACTTCCCAGGGACAGCCGTTTATTCAGCAATAGAGGTGAAAGAGAAGGTGGGGGTGTGCTGGAGGGGGGAAGTGGTAAGCACATTTCCATTTCTCTTGACACTTAAATATTTTACTTTGCTATCACATTCATAGCAGTCTGTCCACCAGGTGCTCTGAGTTCCTAGCTTCTGCATTTCTTGCAGAAGAGTGTGGAGATGATGATGATTTATTTATTCACTTATTTATTCGACTTTTATCCCACCGCTCCTGGCACAACTGGCTTGTGGCAGCTCAAAACCATAAAAACCAGTACAATCAATAAACTAATTATCAATAAGAACAATTTCAATAAAGCATTGATTTACAGTAAGCAATATGGCATCAATTGTTTATACTAATAAATATATGTCTTAGTCCCTAGCATCGTATATTATTTTTGTAATGGGGGCTACTGTTATATAGAGGAGGGCCATTGAATGGTAACTGCATCCTGGCCTCAATTGAATGCCCGGTGGAAGAGCTCTGTCTTGCATGTCCTGCGGAACTAAGATAGTTCCGTGAGGACCATTAGCTCTTCCGGGAGCTCATTCCAGCAGGTAGGAACCAGAACCAAAAAGCCCTGGTTGAGGCCGGGCACCACCAACCTGTTGATCTTAGACAAGTAAAGAGCTCTCTGGGGAGCATAGGCAGACAGACAGTCCCTCAGATTCACTGGGCCCAGACCACATATGGCCTTAAAGGTGAAAAGTAAGACTTTGAACTGAGAAGAAGCCTGATTTGCTGCATACAAAGGTAAGAGGTAATGTTTCTGGGTCTATTTTTACTGAAAAGAAATATTGAAGAGAAAGCTTAATTGCTCAACAGGTGCTGAGGCTTTTTTTTTTTTAAGCTTCCTTCGCTGCAACTCTAGCAATAAAAGCAGAGATGACCTTATTAATCCTGCATATTCAACTGGATTCTTTTCTTTATTCTACTTCAGTGGTTTTAATGAACTCCCATATATAGGTATGAATAGTTACAGGGCACTTAGGAACCTTGATTTGTTCACCTTCCTCTTTTGCAGGCTTGTTGGAATTCACTTACATTTCTCCCCCTCAACAAATTGATGTTATAGTCTATGACCTGCTGACTCCCAATAAATGAGATGATGATTGAGTTGAGCTCTGAATGGCGTAACGTTTCAATCAAGGGGATATGCAGATTTGTCAAATGTAATAATTCCTGCCATTTTCACACGCCTGTATTGTTTATTGACAAGCATTGGATATAAATTACCTTGTGTCATGACCCTGGGCCTACGGCTAGGGTTGCCGGCTCTGAGTTGGGAGCTACCTGAAGGTTTTGGGGACTGGAGGCTGAAGATGAGGGACTCTGAGGAGTGATTTCCATGTGGTATAATGCCACTTTGGAAGGTGGCCATTTCCACCTGGGGAACTGATGTCTGTCACCTGGAGATCAATTGTAATAGATCTCCAGCCACCACCTGACAACCCTATATAAGGCTGAAAGAAGAGACCTGTAGGCCTGCAGAAAGCCTCTGAGGCTTCGTATAAATTCTGCAACAGGGCTGCATTTCCTAAGCACCTTATAAGTTTTACGTAGATTTGGGAAACACCATCAAGTTTTGGGGATGGACTCTGAGAAAGGTGGGGCTTGAAGGGACTTCAGTGGAGTATAATGCCACACAGTGCACCTTCCAAAGTGGCCATTTTCTCTCGGTTTATCTTGAAAAAACACTTGCAAGGTCACCAGAAGCCAACTGTGACTTGATGGTGCTTTCCACCTCCCATGTTTGGAAGAGAAATTGCGGGATTTAAAAGGATGCATCTTTAAGGCTAATAGCCATTGAAAGGAGCCAGTTTGGAAAAACAAAGCTCACCAGAATTGTAGGAGTAACTCCCCCCCCCTTCCTGCGGCAGCCACAAACTAAATCATGCCTCCACATGCAGTATGGTTTTTGTCCCTTGCACCTTATAACTGGGGTACTTGTGGAAAGCCATGTTCATAATTACTGTCATAAGAAGGAGAAGAAAAAGAGTTGGTTCTTATATGCCGATTTTCTCTACCCAAAGGAGTCTCTAAGTGGCTTACAATTGCCTTCCTTTTCCTCTCCCCACAACAGAAACCCTGTGAGGGAGGTGGGGCTCAGAGCCCTGATTTCACTGCTCGATCAGAACAGCTTTATCAGTGCCGTGGCAAGGCCAAGGTCACCCAGCTGGTTGCATGTGGGGGAGCGCAGAGTTGAACTGGATTCACCAGATTAGCACTCCACACTCCTAACCACTACATGAAACTGGCTCTCAACCAAAAGAGCCACATTTGCTGCCATCCCTGGCAGGAGGCCTATACCTCAAGGAAACTCCAAGTTTCCCTGTTCATCTGGCTGTGGCTGTTTCAAGATGTGAACTTCTCTGGAATCTCCAGCTTTGCGAGGATCAGAGAGTAGATGTTGTGAGAACTTTGGTCCAAGACTCTGGAGAGCCACTGCCAGTCTGGCCTTGATACAGTGATGTGACTAGGGTGTAGTCTGCATGGGGCTTTTTACCCACTCCCAGCTCGAATAAATCCCTCCCATCTGCACTGAATGTGATTTTCATTTTGGGCACTTTAAATTATCCCTCTGCAACATGCAAGATTAATTCGAAGTGACTCACCTTTCCTCTCCCATATACAGAAGTGGGTATAAACCTTTGATATTTGAAAAATCGGCATCAGTAAGTGTGCAGATTCCTGCATTTTGCGAATTAACTTCCTTCTCCATGCCTCGTAGCAAAGCAGTCTTCCCTGATTGGCCAGGGCATCAGTTCAAGGACTTCCTGGTTCCCGGTTGCAAGGCTTGTCTTAAAATGACTGCGCTCCAGAAGAGACTCCTGCTGTGCTTGGCTCCCCTCCCCACTCTGAGTTTCCCCAGTCGTGTGCAGAATACCTTCTGTTTCGGGGGGGGGGGGGGTAGAGGAAGACCTGAGTTCAAATCGATCTGAATTCAGCGGGATCCACAATGGAAAAAAATTAAGTGCAGAATCAGCTTTGTTACAAGGTTGCTCCACTATTGCCGTAGAAGGCAATAGTAATTAGTACTGAATGTCTACAGTCCTTGTTAAGTCTTCAGAGACTTTTGGGTCAGTAGACTGGCTGAGTTCAGGCATTGCTCCAAGTCATTTGGTACACAAGCTTTATTATTCATCAATTAAGATACAATGAGAAAATTCAAGTGTCTTTAGACACATCATAGGGTTGCCATACCCAGACGTTGACATTTCTAGAGATTTAGAAGCCTAGTTAGAAGGGGCCATGCAAACCATTTTGTTCCACCACTTGCTTAATGCAGGATCAGACTAAAGCATCCAGGATCATTATCTGGCCAAATGTTGCTTAAAGACCACCAGTGAGGGGGAGATCACTACGGGGAGGAGGGTAGAGCCTGTGGAGGGCAGGGTTTGGAGAGGGGAGTGACCTCAGTGTGCTATAAATCTCCTCTCACCCTCCTGAAAGTGCCTTTTCCTCCAGGGGAACTGATCTCCGTTGTCTGGAGATAACTGGAATGCTTGGAGATCCTCTACCCGTCCTTGAGATTGGCAGTCCTAGTAACATGTCCTCTCACCGATATTTCCAGTAGAAGGAATGTATGGTTTGTGAAATGGGATGCTGAGCGAATTGGGCCATTAGTGTGAGCTGGAAGAGCTGTTTTTACTGTCTTATGCAGCCTTTAACTTTCCATTCTTCGACCCAGATTCTGTCAGTATAAATAAATGAATTTACTGCTGTGCCAGGATGGCATGCCACTGTTCTGCTGGGGATGAAAGCGCATGTTTGAATGTGTGGCTCTCCATGTTAAAAGCCTTGGTTGAAAAAGAGCATCCCTCTTGGAGCTGATCTAATGAGACTAGCAACTGCAACCCAAAGAAACCTGCTGCGTTTCACTTTGTTCCCTCTGAACTCTCTCTGTCCTCTCCCGGGGTGAACTGCTGTGCAATGGACCCTGTGTTTTTGTGATATCTGCTTTGGTGTTTGGACAGAGGTTATGTGTGTGGGGGGGGAGGGTTGCTGGGGAAATAGCTGTTAATCGGTGCAAGATATCACGAAAGGTCTTGTGGGTATAATGTGGGGATCTGAAACCTGCCTGGATCTGAAACTTTGGACAGTTGAAAGAAACGAGGAAGGAGGGGTATGTGTTGTTCTTTCAAGGGTGTGTTGCTTTTGTGGCATATTTGTGTGTATGTTTGTGTGTTTTAACAAAGGGAGAAAAATGAAGCAAATGTGGTTTAAAAAGAGCAGAACTGCCTATTTATGATCTACTTTAAACAAGCAAATAAACAAGACTCCACCGTGTGTGTGCGTGTGTGCGTGTGTGCGCGTGGAACTGAAACATGGTTATGGGGATCAATGACTTCCACTTGTGGTAACCATGGTGCAATGTGAGGCTGGGGTGCATGCTGCAGTGGGCAAATTCAGTGGGATTTAATGTGAAATGGAGAAAATCTCATTGATTAAAAGAATCTCATTAGCAGGCCTTAACTGCCTTTTTTGCCACTACTGTGAGTGTGCCGGTCGATTGGGCAGAGATGCTCTACTGCTGTTCAAGGTACATGGAAGTTTTTTTTTTGCTCCTCAGCATGTGAAAAGATGCAGACTGAAATGGGACATTCGGTTGATGAGTCTGCTGTCGAGGGTGGAGACAAGAGTATGCCCATTCCTGAATTCTCTGTTTCTGCATGCTCTGCAAGGAGCTACCAGCACAAGGAGAGGTAGTTACCCTGCAATGCCCTTCTTCCTGCCCCATGGCTTGCTGGGGCTGGGGGTGGGGTGCAAAGCCGTGGAAATCATATTGCCCTCTGTTTTGCAGACACAGCCTCTGTGCTTACGAGACAAAATTCACCTCGATATTTAGCCTGTTTGCAAGGAGATGATTTCCGCCTGTCAGGTGTTTGTGAAATCAATGCTTCTGTCCGTGAATCGGAGGGAAATCCTGAGTGGAAAAGCTGGCTTCTCCTTTCAGAACAGTTTTTGACAGATGTCTTCTTCCAAGATAATTGCAACCCTGTTCATATATTTTGAGAATTCTTTGTGCGTTATACCATCGTACGTGTGTTTATGGACACTTGCGGAACGTAAGCTGCTGCTTCCTGCTCACTGCAGAAGGAATCAAGCCGGCTCCAACTTTGGCTATATGCAGTGGTACCAAGCGGAAAGGAACTGTCATCTAAAGGGGTAGTCAACCTGTGGTCCTCCAGATGTTCATGGACTCCAATTCCCATGAGCCCCTGCCAGCATTTGCTGGCAGGGGCTCATGGGAATTGGAGTCCATGAACATCTGGAGGACCACAGGTTGACCACCCCTGATCTAAATGGTCCAGGATTACAATCTGAGGAACTTCTGGGAATGCAGACTTTACATACGGAAACCTGTGCTGTATGCATGTGTGGTTTTTTGCGGGGCGAGGATCTTGCACTCAATAACCAGATTTCTACTTATCACAGGTGAATTCAGAACTGTGAATGTATATTGTTTGGCATAATTCTGCATTTGTAAAATATGGCGGAAGAGCAAAGGGCTCTTATTTCCTCTCTTGACTGTTATCCCTCTGGCTTCTGAGATTTCTTGGAGAATCACACACTTCTGTTCAACCATAAGGGATAGAAACGTGCTTGCAAAAAAGTAAGACAAAAGTAAAACTGAGATTCTTGGGAAGCTGGAAACCAGAGAGCCGGCTTGGTGCAGTGGTTAGGTGTGCGGACTTCTAATCTCGTCAGCCAGGTTCGATTCTGCGCTCCCCCATATGCAGCCAGCTGGGTGACCTTGGGCTCGCCACAGCACTGAGAAAGCTGTTCTTTGGAAGTTTTTAAGCTGAGGCTAGATAGTTATCTCACAGAAATGCTGATTTTATGAACATGGGCAGATTGTGAGTTGGGTGGGCAGGAAGAAATGTGTGAGTGTTTGTCTCTTGCGGCCCTTCTTTTCATACCCAGGGAATTGCTAATTTCTGCTGTGGGATGGTAGGTGAGTTCCCTCAAGTCCAGGCTGGATTCTGGAGATTTTTGATGGAAGGATCACTTGGGCATGAAATTGGGGTCATCATGGGTGGACAGGTAGCTGTGAGTGTCCTGCATTGTGCAGGGGGTTGGACTAGGTGACCCTGGAGGTCCCTTCCAACTCTAGGATTTGATGATTCTATAGTGCAGTGCATGCAGTCCTGCCTTATAGTATCGTATTGGAGAGGAAGATTTATCATAATAATAATAATGTTACTCTTATATCCCATCCTAATCCGACTAGGGAACACCAGAAAAGAAAAACATTTAGTTGCAATGAATTCCACAGTTTCCTGAGCCATATGGAAGGGCGGTATAGAAATCAATCAATCAATCAAATAAATAAATAAAATGAATAAAATACAAAAAAACATTAATCACATAAATTTAGTTTTGGTTTTAAAATTAAATTAAGTTAAAAATCACCTCCTCATTCTAACTAGAATCTTATTTGGTTATAGTTTGGGCTTTTTCTTTCTTTCTTGCAGATAGTCTCAGGTTCTCAAATTCTTATACCTTTGAATGCAGTCTTAGAACTCTGTGATGTTTCCCTCTTCTAAAAACATCTGATTTTTAAGAAGAAGAAGAGTTGGTTCTTATATGCCACTTTTATCTACCCAAAGGAGGCTCTAAACAGCTTACAGTCACCTTCCCTTTCCTCTCCCGTTGTTCCTGAACTTACTAAAGTTAGTGTAAACAGTACTGCTACTGCTTCTTTGTGTGGTATTCAATGATAACAGAGCTCCTCTAGTTTGGGGTCATTTAAAAATTATTATTAATATTAATTTAATTTATATACCACCCCTCCCTATGACACAAATGATTAACCCATTTTTGGCCATCATGCTATTATGCATCAATTCATGTTATCTTCAGAGCGGTTCATTTCTTGCAGAAGAATGCTGTAGATGGAGATTGGGGTGAAGTCTATGAGATCTGACCCATTTTCTACAAGAACAGAAGATGACCTGGAAAACGTGTCCCAGGATATCACACCATCACACTGGGCTCCTGTGACACATGTTCAAGAATCCCTTTATCAGACGAATCAGAATAGAAAAGATTTCCTGAAACTAGAAAGAATCACTGCCCATTCCAAAGCCTCCAGATGGGGCAGATTAGATATGAAATGAGAAGGACCATAAAAACAACCAGAGCAAGATACAAATCCAGTAGCACCTTAAAGACCAACAAGATATCCAGGGTGTAAGTTTTGGGGATTTAAATCTCCCTTTGTCAGATACCAGTAGCACTGTGACAAAGGAAGCTTTGACATTCAAAGGCTTATACCCTGGAAATCTTGTTGGTCTTTCAGGTGCTACTGGACTTGAATCCTACTTTTTTTCCATAGACCAATGTGGCCGAACTGTGGCTCTCTGGATGTCCATGGACTACAATTCCCACGAACCCCTGCCGATTGGCCATGCTGGCAGGGGCTCATGGTAATTGTAGTCCATGGACTTTTGGAGACCCACAGTTTGGCCATCCCAATCTATATTGATTATTGACATGGTGCTTGCCATTGAGCTTGGCGCCCCTTTCCTTTTTTGACACAGTGATGTCTTCCTCAAAGAAAAGAGCCAAGTTTGGATTTCCTCCACCTCATGGGAGCAGGAGTCACCTCAGAAGAATTCAGGAGATTTCACATTTGTGTCTACGGGGAACTCAGATTCAGGTTGAAATAGCTTCCTTTGTTGCTTGACTTGCAATATTCCTGCTTGTTGTGATTGGGTCCAGCATCCCATGGCAGCCATTTTGTAGGGTCACTCACTCACTCACTCACTCACTCACTCACTCACTCACTCACTCACTCACTCACTCACTCACTCACTTACTTATTTACTTATTTACTTATTTACTTATTTACTTATTTACTTATTTACTTATTTACTTATTTACTTATTTACTTATTTACTTATTTACTTATTTACTTATTACATTTATATACTGCTGCTCGCAGCAAGCAGGCTCATGGCGGTTCACATCCTCATTCCTCATTCTCAATGTTCTGAAAGTGTCCACATTGTGACAAGATTGGGTGTCTTGCTCCACATACTGTCTCACAGGAACTTTATTTCCTGCAAAGGAAAATTTCAGAAAATGGGCAATTTCTCAGGATGCGGTGCATCCTCCTGCCAAGGGCCCTTCCCTCCCATTGGCTTTTGCAGCGCTGCAGCTGCTGGGCGTATGATAGCAAAGCACAGCAAGGGCAGTTTGTGTAAAAGTCAAGTACCGTTTTGCAGAACGGTGACAATAAAGCGGCATCACTTAGAGGGACCCAGGGAGAGTCTTCACGAAGCTGCCCCTTAAATGTTAAAGGCTGTTAAAAAGGATCTGGTGTTCAGCAAAGCTGAAATGACTTTGCAGCCTAACGTTTGAATTCCCTCATGCCGAAGCCAAATGTCAGGGAATTCTTGGGTTGCTTGGAAAGGCTGCATTTGAGAAGCTCAATGTATTTTGTTCCAGTTAGGCACGGGGAGACTTCTTCCTTCAGGTGGAAAGCTAAAGAGACAGGCAACATGGAGCTGGCCATCCTCGATTCAACCCAGGTTGCTTTCACCCCATTGTAGAATAGTCCTCATTCCTTCCCTCACTTTTAGTGGAGAATGCAGACTACAGCATTGCAAATCTTTTATTTGAGCGTTTCCCAATTGGCTTCCTTTATTTTGGTCATATGTGATTTGTGGTAATCCCCCCACCAAGTCTAAACATGAGCAGGCTGTTTGGTGTGCACAGTTGTACTGAGGTTTCTCAGGGCTAATATCTGTTCTACTAGACCAGGGGTGGTCAAACTGTGACTCTCCAGATGTCCATGGACTACAGTTCCCATGAGCCCCTGCAGCTACTGGCAGGGGGCTTATCGGAACTGTAGGCCATGGACATCTAGAAAGCCATTGTTTGGCCACCCCTGTACTAGACTGTACTCTTAAGACTAAATGTAATCCAGTCTTCCCTCTTTGCTCTTTCTGTTCTTCATCTTCAGTCATTAATACTTTTTTCATTTTCAGCCATTAATCCTTTATTAGCTATTCTCATATTTAAGTGGGTGCTATTTCCTGCCCTCTGCCTTTTGAGCAAGTGTCTTAAGCAAAAGGCCAATTAGGCCAAAGGGAAAATGGTACAGCCGTTAGCAGCTCTAAAACAAGCAGCAATGTACAAGGGAGTGATGCCTTTTCTTCATTTTGGACCAGAGAAGCTGTGGATGATTTGTAATCTAGTCTTTTCTGATTGGTTGGGCTCTCCAAGAACTCACGGGGAAGAGAGTTCTTGTTCAGCCCTGCATCCTTTCATCTCCTGAATCAAGGATGGATTGATAAGGACATAAGATGCTCTTATATTGTGTCAAAATCAACATAGTGTCAACCCATTTTGGGAAGGCCCTCTCTACAAATGAGCTGATATACACACAGCATCATTGGTAGCTTAGGGATATTCCTGTTAATGAATGCTAAACTTTATAAATTCGTTTGGTGGTGGTGGTGATCAAAAGTACTCTCAAGTTGCTGCTGATTTTTCCTGGCAGGGGCTCCATAGAGCTACCCCTGCTGGTAGGGTTTTCAAGGCAAGAGGCAAACAGAAGTGGTTTGCATTGTCCTGCCTCCGTGTAGCAGCCCTGGTATCCCATCCAAGGCCAAACTAGTGCCTTTATGCAATCCGTCAAGGTCACGCTAGCCTAGCTGTTCAGATCCCAGCAGGAATTCATTTCCGGTTCTATTTATGTTGCTGTGAACATTTGATGGTTGTCCAAAGCTTAGGAGATTGTCAATTGCTATCGTGTGTTGCAGGATTGGCTCTGCTTGCGGAACGTGTGTTTTCCAATATGGGCCTTCTAGGTCATCATCTGCTAGGCCAAGCTGCCACAAGAGCATGTTAATATGTTAATCTGCTGTAATTGGAAATCAGTTGAAGAGCTGATAAAGTGTACAGGGGTTGGGGGGGGGGAGAGAACTAGATGGATTGTGAGCTTGTTAATGTTCCAACAACAAAAAAAAGGGTCTGTTTAAACAGTTGCTTTATTCACCGAAATGGATATCCCTGCTATTGTTATGCTACAGCCATTGTTCCAGCTGGGCTGTCCTTTGTGGAGAAGCCAATCCAGGAGGTGAAAGAATGCTCTAATGCCGTACCCAGTGTGGCCGCCGCTATAGAAACAGGCAGTTTGTGTGGCTTATGAAATGAAAAGATTTCAAGGTGATATCAGGTCCTGTGCATATTTTTTTTTCCTCTTTGATTTGTGCTTTCCAGGTTTTATTAAGGTTTCTGAAAGCATTTCCCTTTACACTTTTCCGTAAAAACATAATTGAGAAGAAATCTTTCGACGAATGGAAAGCCCCAACCTCCAAATATTTCAATTGCCACCAAAGTTCACCGTACAGCTGTGTGCTGGAGAAAAGAGAGATTTCCTCCCCCACCTCCCTAAAATAAGTCTAGAGCACCTTAATTATCCTGTGATGGAAACCACAGGGAGGGCGGGGGGAATGATGGATCAGCCCGAACCTGTTAAGTAAATGGGCAGTAAATAGAGTTTGTTTTTTTTTTTAAACTGAGGGTTGTGAAATGACAGTCATCATCCAAGTTCTTCCAACCGGCCTGTTTGAGGAAATGAGTTTGCTCGGCTTTGAAGATGAAGGATGGCACGGAGGAGACCTCCTCGCAGCCAGAGAGGCAGAACAGTTGCAAGGAAGATTATGTTGACAAAGGTTTAAGTAAGTGTGGTGGCTGTTACAAACCAGTCCAAGTCTGTCAGGGAAGTGATGAGTTCTATGGAATTATAAATGATGCAAAGCAAGACTGAGAGGAATTTTTCCTCCTCTGCCTCTCCCCACCGCAGCTCCTTCAGTACTAGAACCTGGGGTCAGATTTACAGCAAGTGTCGGGCAGGCGTGATGTGCGAAGACCTTGGCCTGGAAAATTGATCTGCAGACATAGCTGCTAGCTCTCAAATGCTTTTATTAACCCCCCCTCCCACCCATTTTCTTATTTTAGCGATATATTTATTTGTTGAGATATTTGCTTTCCTCCCCAGTGAGAACCTAAAGCACCTTACATTGTTCGCCTTGCTTCCGTTCTTTCCTTGCAACACCAGCCCTGTAAGGTTGGTTAGGCTGAGAGTGAGGGCCTAGCTCAGGCTTTCTGAGACAGGTTTTATCAGGTGATATGACCATATATGGCCATGTTGGCCTGCCCCCCTCCCCAACTGGCCAATGATGGGCCTAGAGGGGGTGGGAAGGGGAGGAGCCCCAGGTGGGCATGTAAACAGCTACACTTCCAAACTGTATTCTGCAAAATCACGCCACTTCTGGGGTTTCTCAGAACCCTTTCTTGGGTTTCTCAACAGTAAAAAAGTTGAGAAAAAGAGTTGGTTTTTATATGCCGCTTTTCTCTACCAGAAGGAGTCTCAAAATGGCTTACAATCGCCTTCCCTTTCCTCTAACCACAACAGACACCCTGTGAGGTAGGAGAGGCTGAGAGAGCCTTGATATTACTGCTTGGTCAGAACAGCTTTATCAGTGCTGTGGTGAGTCCAAGGCCACCCAGCTGGCTGCAGGAGGAGGGGCGGGGAATCAAACCCGGACTGCCAGATTAGAAATCCAGATTAGAAGTCCGTACTCCTAACCACTACACCAAGGCTGGCTTAACGAAAGGTCTCCCAGCAAGTTTCCACGACAGAAATGCAAACCTGGATCTCCTGCTGCCTAGTTGAGCACTCTTACCATTATACCAGTAAGCCACATTGAGCTCCACAGAGAGAAGTTCCCTGTTACCTTTGAGATTACGTGCGCTTCCTTACTTACCTAGCTGATCCTTCTTGCTTGCTGCTGTTTGCTGATAAAGTGAACGCACATGAACACATAAAGCTTCTTTATACTGAATCGGCAAGTCCAATAATCCTGTACCACTGGCAGTCGGCAAAATATTGTTGCCTGACTCTGTGGTATGTAATCCACGTCTTTAATTCAGGCAAAGTTTTCAGCACTTCCATGTTGCAAAAAACCGGTCTCTCCACTGTGAGTGATAGCAGAATAGCCACCGGTTTGGGGCTTATGACGTTCCAGAACTGAGCTGGGGAGACCGTTTCAGCCCTGTGTGGGCAGCATTGAGAACTCCTTTTTCCAGCCTTGAAAACCTTTTGGAAGAAGATTTTGTTTAGCCGTGACTATTGAAAATAAGCCTCAAACTGGTGGCTATTCTGCTATTACTCGCAGTGGCGAGATCAGTCTTGTGCAACATAGAAGAGCTGAAAGCACTGCCTGAATAAAGACTTGGATTACATATGAGAAACTTGGACAACAATATTTTGCTGATTGCCAGTGGTACAGGGTTATTGGACTTGTCATATACTGTATCCTTCTCATACATTTTTTAATTGTACTATGATACCGAATCAGATCATCGATTCCTCAAGGTCAGGATTCTCTATTCAGACTGGCAGTGACTCTCCAAGCTCTCAAGCAGAGGTCTTTCGTATCACCCCCTACCCAGCCTGTGAATTGAACCTGGGACCTTCGGCACGCCAAACGGAAGCTCTACCACTGAGCCACGGCCCCTGGGCCAATGAGAGGCTGCTTGCAGGCCTGTATTTGTGCAATGTATCATCACTTGGAGCTGTGAACCCTGCTAACATAAGCCCGATTTACTAGGGAGCAGAATGAGAGGCTGAATCCTGAAGTAGACTGCACCAGGTCTACATGCATATAAGGAAAGCAGTTTTTTTAATGCCCCCCCTCTCCACTTAAAAAGACAAGCCTCTGTGTTGTTAAAACAGAACGCAACAGCGATTGTAGTCTAGCATTCTCCCCATTGTGCTAGTCATCTACTTGCAAGGAGGTTTTCCACCTAGGGGAACATTAAAAATGTGGCCCTCCCATGCAGCTTTCAGTTTGCTTGGTGACTGTTAGCCATGGTATATCAATGGAACCTCTGTGCAGTGCATACCTGAAACACAGGTAAGAGCCACCTTGCTGAATCAGCGGGTTTATGGGAATCTGTTCCAACAGCAATTAGCCTGATGCCTCCAGGAAGCTTCCAGATAGGTTAGCTGGCCTGTTTGGAAAGCCTCAGGAAGAATCTGGCTGCTTGCCGATGGAATAGAACACATTTATTGTTCATTCATTTAGAATATTTATATGTTGCCTTTCTACCTCTTAACCCAGCATTGCAAATATAACATTCCACCCTGGATGGGTACATAAAAATGCAATCCACAAAAATATTTTATTTTTAAGAACAGCATCTTAAAGAAATAAACTATCACAACCACTCAAGATATTCCCAAAGAGCATTGTCGACTGGGAAGGCAGAGCCTCTGCTTCACAGGCAGAAGGTTCAATTCCTAGCGTCTCCAATTAAAGGGGCCAGGTAGTGTCAAGATCCTACTCACATGTTCTTACCATGAAAGATTGACTTATTATGTTTCTTTGGTTCTGTCATGTGATGTTCTTTTGACCTTGCTTAATGGTGTAGTGAATTTCCACAGATCTCTCTCTCTCATAATATCTCTTGTTTAGGATGCTTTGGGCAGATCCTGTGTTGAGCAAGGGGTTGGACTAGATGGCCTGTATGGCCCCTTCCAACTCTATGATTCTATGATTGTGCCTTGACATTGGCAGGCTGATATAGTGGTTTAAGAATGTGCATTGTCTAGTGAAGCTTTCGTTGGCTTTGTATGGAAACACAGCTTGGGAAAAGTCTTGCATCTGACACCGTATTTTAGGTGCCAAGAGTTGAATTGGGAGGAAGGCTGTGCAAGGCCATAAATGTGTACTAGCTTGTTAGCTAGTCAGTTTCAGCAAGGAATTACTTGCTACAGCACATCATTTCCTTTGAATAAAGAGATTTATTTGCACCAAAGAGTCTGCTTATTGGAAATCTGATGGGATTCTGACAGGTAGTAGGAGGTGGGGAAGACCTTTGGCTGATACCCTGGAGCTCCATTGCCAGCTAGACTAGTCTGTGAGCCTTGATGGACCATGAGTCCAAGTCAGTGTAGGACAGATTTTTATGGTGAAAGGTCATGGATTAATGGTACAGCATCTGCTTCATGTGTAGAAGGTCACAGGTTCAATTGCTGGGATTTTCACTGAAAAGTATCAGGCAGTAGGTGATGTGGAAGACCTCTGCCTGTGACCCAGAAGAGCCACTGACAGAGGACAAGACTGAGACTTTTTTTTAACGTTCATTGGGGTCTGATAGCCAAAGGAATTGATGCATGGGCTGAGAATCATGACACTTATCCACCACTCTTGTCTCTCATCTTCCAGAGTACATATTTGCCACATATGAATAATCCAGCCCTTATACCACACGGAGATAGCCACTGACAAATACTTTTGGATGCCTTCGAAAAGTGGTGAGATATTGCTGAAGAAGGTATTCGTCTGATGGGTTGTGTGCAACATGGTGGTAGAAGAACTTACAGCCTGAGAAAAGCTTGGTTTTGAAGATATATTAGCCTAGTTCCATGAGGAAGGACACTTTCCTCTGATGTAATTTACCTGCTGATGGAATAGATCTATGGGACCTCACCCAACTGAGTGGGAAGCACTGATTTAAAAAGTGGTTTTGCTCTCTAAGCTTCTGTATTGGTTAACAACAAGCAAGGTTTTGCAGTGATGATGGTATCAGTTACCCATAAAAACAGCAGTATTAACCATCAGTAACCAGACAGAAACATGTCAGGATAAAACATTTCAACAGTCAAGAACAGTGCAAGTGTGGCGAAGGCTGTGACTCCAAGCTTGGATTGTGAGGTTGCCTCTCTTCTAGTACCTTCACCCAATTACCCATGAAGCTTCCTTACACCAAATCCGATGGAATGTTATTTTTGCCTCCTCTGACTGCCAGCAGTTCTCCAGGCTCACAGGCTGAGGTCTTTCACATCACTTCCTACCAGATCCTTTAAACTGGAGATGCCGGGGATTGAACCTGGGGCCCTCTGCATGCCAAGCACATGCTCTGCTTCTGAGCTGCTACCCCTCCACAACCCACGTGAAAACCTTGGGTGGGGTTTTTAGGGGAACCACAGGAGTTCCATCAGACAGTACAGTGAGAACCAGCATGTGGATAATAGTTGGCAGGTCAGAATAGGATCTGGAAGAGCCAGGCTTGGGTCCCGCTATGGCCATGGAAGTCTGCTGGGTGATCTCGAGTCAGTCACACATGCTTAGCATAACTTACCTCTCAGGATTGTTGTGAGAAGAGGAGAAGAGGAGAGCAATGTCATTTGCTTTGGGGATGAAAATGGGCTATAAATATCTCAATAAGTAAAGATCTGCAGGTCTTATCCCTGCCCCAATTCATTAGACAACTACAGGAAGCAGAGATATTTTTTTCCTGCTCCCTGTTGAGGTCATTAGCTGCTGTTCTCAGAAAATGAGGAAGACCCAGCTACTGGGATTTTGTGAAGTAAAGCGGTGGTGGCAGAGGGGCTGTATGGCTCCATGTTACCGTGCAAATGGGGACCTCTGTGGAATATGGAAGCCTATTTAAAGACTGCAGTTACCCATCTTCCAGAATTGTACTGGCCCACCTGGGTTCTATTTTCCTTCTCCAGATGCCAGCATTGGAGGATATGACACTACAGAAAACAGTTCCATCAGAGATCACTTGCGCAGTGAGGCATTTATGTGTATGCGCAGATGAGGGTAATTGTTTGCATGTGGCATAACTGTTCGGCAAATGCATATTAGTTAATCTTAAAATAGAGACGTTTTCTGGTGTCATTATGCTGTGTTGACGCAACTGGACAGAATTGTGACGCTAAGGGACCCAAGTGAGATGATGGATAGAGGCAGTTTTGGGCGGGAAATCTTTTTGAAAAGATAAAACTGTATCCTCAGTGAAGCATCTGTTGGACAAGCAGGGATAGATCTCTGATAGTTGCTGCTCCTTTGGTGGAAGGGGAGTATCCTTGACCCAATTCGTCCATCCACCAGAGGGCCATGATCCTTTCAATATGGCAGTGGTTCCATGTCACGGCAGGGATGGTCTGTTGTTGTACAGAGTGCCTGGCTGCTTTCTGTTCCAGCGATTCCCCAAATAGCACTACAACCCCACTGGGAGTGACTGCCTGACTGGGGCATTTTGTGCAATTTACACTTGCTGAGTGTCGTGCCTCGACTGTGAGATGACGGGTTTGATTTTAGTGCTTGCATTGGGGGCGGTGGGATGTCTGGAGTAACTGAGGTTCAGAACGGGAGGATCTGTGTGTTGCTGAATGTCCGAGCCATTCCGAAGGACTTGTACTAAACTTCCCGGCTTCAGTTCAGCTCTGTCTACTCTGGATGTCTGTGGACTGCCTTCGGGATAAACGTGCCTGGATCAGGTCTGGAAACAGCTGCCATGTTGCTTTCGAGGTGCTACCCAAGAACCTCTCCCTTAGTTTAGCTCCCCTTTGTCCATCTGCAGTCTGCAATCTACTGCGAGAGCTTCGGTTTCAATATTTCCCTCTGAGACGACTCTGCTGGGACTCAAACTGCTGGTATCCTTGTGCCACTGTCCGCTCATTTCAGACCACATGAGGTTGCTTTGCCTGCAGGAAAACTTTGATGTAATTTCAAAGAAAGCTCCCGGCGTTCCAGCAAACTGGACTGCCAGATAGATTTGTAAAGATTAGATACTGGGTTAAACCGGTGAAGTGGACTCTTAACCTCTGCCCACATTGGGTAGTTTTTTGTTTTGTCACTCTTCTGAAACATTTGTCTCTCTAGGGCAGGGGTAGTCAAACTGCGGCCCTCCAGATGTCCATGAACTACAATTCCCAGAAGCCCCTGCCAGCGAATGCTGGCAGGGGCTTCTGGGAATTGTAGTTCATGGACATCTGGAGGGCCGCAGTTTGACTACCCCTGCTGTAGGGTATTTCTTCTTGGGGTTCGGTTTTATCCAGTTGGGGTGGCAAAGTTGAGGTACTTTGTCCCAGAATGCTGCAGCTCGATAGGTTCCCATTTTAAGGCATGCAGGCAAAAATATATAGCATAAGGGCAATAAAAAAGAGCTTTGGATAATTTCTAGAGGAGTTTCTTTACAGGGCTTTGGGAAATAGAGGTGCTTTCCCTTGCTTGTTTCCCCCCCCCCGCCTCATTTGATATTGTCCTGACTGTGAAACTATCAAGTATTAGCCCCCCCCCCGGGTGAATGTTATTCATGGCTCCTGGGAAGTTTCAGGATCATATCCACCCCCTCCTCTAAGTGCTCTTTAGGAAGGTGGTAGCAAATTAAGTCACAGCCAGTTTATGGTAACCCCATAAGATTTTCAATGCAAGAGGCTATCAGAGGTGTCACCAGTCACCATGTGGCTATGGTGTCATGCCCCCGCTGCCACCTCCTGTCTCCCAAGAGTTGCTACAGCAACCTGGGCCTGCAGCTGAGCCAGTTCTGGCAGAAGAGAGAGCGGCCTCTGAATGTGCAGCAGATGAAAGCAGCACAAGTCAGCCAGAGGCATCTTTGGTGCAGCCACAGATGCATTCCAGCCCTGACTGTTTGCCTGAACGACGTAGATGAAGCAGAAGGGTGGTGTTTGCTGAACGCCGAAGGAGCCAGAGACTGCAGGCACACTGTCAAAGTAGATGGGGCCCAGCTGGGATAGCTCCTGGGGAGGATGAGTGAGTCCTCCCCAGGTGCAGCCAATTAGCTGGGCTGCTTTTAGGTGAGACAACAGCAGCTCTTTGGCCTGAGTGCAATCTATGCAGAAACCCTCCTGTCCGGCTTGGATTCCTTGGTCTGCAAACTTCTGACTCCCATCAACTTCCCTGACTCCTGGCAAACGGCTTTTGACTACACACCTGGTAATTGGACTGGCTTTGTTGAATATATAATCTGGACTCTAACCTTGGCCTTCCCTCGACTACTCTTTGCCTTGCCCTTAACTCTGCTTGCTTTGATTCCTAACGACTTGGACTGGACTTTGACTTTGCTCTGGTGTGGACTCCGGCTAGACTCTGCATCCCAGGCACCTCCTGCCACTGGGTGTGGCCAGCTAGGGCAGCATAAATGGTCAACTTCCTTGTGGGTATCCCATCCAAGAACTAACTACTGCCATCCCTGCTTAGTTTCCAAGAACTGATGAATTCAGGCTGCCTTAAGCCATTCAGATCAGGGCTTCCTTAGTATAAGCTGTGGTATTTACCTATTTGTCTCCTCTGTAAAGTGTTATTACAGGGTGCTCTGCTACTGACTTATCTTGAGCCCTTTGACTTCAGTTGGTTTAAGAGTGTAACCCTGCAAATCTAATTTAGGTTTTAACCTTAAATCTACTTAAGCCTACAGTGAGCCTTGAATTGGTAGCCTTAGTCAAGGATTCATTGGACTGTACCTTATCATTTTGCCTGAGCAATATTTGTTTGTTTACATTGCTTTATTTTATGACATTTATATACCGCCCTCCTTTGCGGCTTGGGGCAGTTTAGAAAGAAGGTTCGGCATAAAATACAGTGAATATCATGATTATGAACTTATAACATTTTTAGCATTGAAAGGACTTACATGTATTTCCAATATCTCTAACAGTAAGCTGTATAACTTTAAAACAACTGTTGATAGCACAACTGTAGATCATTTTTTCTGCAGCATTGCCTGATCAGGAGGTGTCATGTGACTCTGCTGGGTACACTTGGTGATTTATTTATTTATTTTAAAATTTATATCCCCTCACTCCCAGCAAGCTGGCTCACAGCAGGTCTCACTAAAACCCCCAATAATATATACAATATAGTCCCCTTAAAATACTCATTTGAGGGCTCTAGTTGGTGGAGTTGTTTCACTGGCTTTGTCCAAAAGCTTAGTGGAAGAGCTCTATTTTGCAAGCCCTGCAGAATTTTTTTTAACTCTGCCAGGGCCCTTATCACTTCTGGGAGCTTGTTCCATCAAGAGGGGGCCAAGTCAGGAACGGCCCTGGTAGAGGCCAGATGAGCCTCCCTGGGCCCAGGGGCTTGTGAGAGCTTGTAGAGTATAGTCCTCTCTGGAGGGCATAGGTAGAGACACGGTCCCACAGGGCTCAGACCACATATGATCTGGAAGGTCATTACAAAAACCTTGTCTCATTTAAATAGTTATGTCCCAACTTTTCCTTTGGCTCACATTTGATGTCTTCCTCTAATCTAATGAGACTTCATTGAAATTAAGCAGCCCCTTCTCTTGAAGAAGAATCATAGAATCATAGAGTTGGGCCATACAGGCCATCTAGTCCAACCCCATGGTCTACGCAGGATCAGCCCTAAGCATCCTAAAGCAGAAAGAGCCAGTTATGTTGAAAGAAATCTTCTTAACCTGGAGGAAGGCTTCTTGGGGGATGGCTGGACCCACCCCAATGTGCATACTGTCACATGCCTCTCAAAGGGGTAGTATGATCACTTCCTGCTTTTGCATGGGTTTCTATGTGGCTTCAAGGAGTCAACTGGATCTGTGCTTCCTCACGATCAGCCATGCTGTAATCTCAAGTGTCCCAAGACCATTCACAGGATCACGGAAAGCCCTTATCAACAAAGTGGGCACTTTCTGGGATATTGGGACCAATGGTGTGTCTTGAGCTATGCACATTACACTCATTTCTCATGTGACCTGCCAAGAGCAAATTCTTCTGCTGAGCTCAAAATCACTTTACATCTCTTGCCTGGGACCTCTGTTTGACTCACTCTGTTCCTCTGCCACTTTAGACTACCTTTTTATACCTTGTTCCCTTTTTCTAGCTGCTTGCCCTGTGACTACGTAAAGCAGGGGTGGCTTTCCAGATGTCCATGGACTGCAAGTCCCATGTGCCCCTACCAGCAGGTTCATGGTGATTGTAGTCCACGGAGAACCACAGTTTGGCTTCCCCTGACATAGAGCCTGCCAGCCCAGCTGCCCTCCCTTCCCTTTCATGTCCCGTGGTGTATCTGACCACAGATTGTGTTTTCTGAATACTAATGGATTTTGGTGCCGCAGAGGCAAGAAGGCCACAGGCTTGAGCAGCAACCTCCTCGAACACAAGGCAGGAATTTGCCAAGAGTCTTTTGGTGACTGGTTGTTGGTTAGTCCAGTCTTGTTCTCCCCCCCCCCCATTCTTTCTCCCTCGAAATTTTGCCGCTAACCACCCAAAACTTGTTATTTATTTATTTGCTTGCTTCCAAAGCTGCGAGGGAACGACGGCTCAGCAATTTCCTGTGTGCATTTTGCCTAGCAACTGTGCCTAGCAACGTCAGGGCGTCACGGCCAGGAATCCAAGGGTAGGGGGCTGAGCCGGGCTGGCTGTCAAGGAGCTGGTTAGAATGGTAATTTGCAGCTAAAGATACTTCAGTCTCCTTCATGAGGTGCTCAAAGGCTTGCTTCTCATGCCTTGATCTCCAGTCTTCCTTGCAGAAGAAAGCTTTCTGATGCTCCCCCCCCCCCGCCGCCAAAAGGGTGGGGGAGGGGTGCCAGCCTGCCGATAAAGTCCTCCTGATCAAAAAAAAGAAAAGACTTTAGTTGCTTAATAGCAAAACAGTTAGTGCTCTTCAGTGTGGCTATATTGTCACTTGGGAGAAAAGAGTTTTGGTAGAAAATGGAAGACTTTTACAATAGAAGTGTGTGTTAGTGTTTTGGCTGCAATCAAATGGCATGCAAAAGCTTGGCTTGGTTAACTTCAGAGTAGTTGTGATGCCCAATTGCAGGCAGCTGGCGGACACTGAATCAGACCATCGGCCCAATGAAGTCCGTATTGTCCACTCAGACGCACAGCGTCTCTTTGGGATCCTCAGGGAGAGGTCTTTCACATCCTGGGGTGATGAGGGACCGTCTCTCTCAATATGCCCCCCCTGAGGGGCACGGCATTCATCAAGGGCCAATTTGTTGGTAATCCCTGGCCCCAAAGAGATCCCCTGGCCCCAACTTGGTAGAATGAGATTCAGGCCCTGATGGAACTATCACAGTTCTGCAGAGCCTGTAAGGTGGAACTCCTCCGCCAGGCCTGGGGCTGAGACCAGGGGGGCTTAGCATCATGTGGGTCTCCCACCTCTCCTCTCCAGCCCCTCCCCCTCTTTCTTCCTGGCTGGACATATGTTTCCAGCCAATAGCCAATCTGTAGACCAGATGGAAGATGGTTGAGGTGGGTAAGGCAGGGATTTGGGTTGGGGAGTTTTAATTGCAGGATGTTTTAAATGTTGATTGTGAATGTTTTAAAAATGTTGTGAACCGCCTTGAGCCTTGCACCATGGTTCCAACCCAACGTGGGACATCATGTGCTTGGGAAGTGACTTTCAAAATACATATGCTGGGAGCTCCTGATATGGATGTCAAAACCAATGAGGAGCTTATGGGCCAGCTAGTCCAGCCTGGTCTCTCGAAAAGTTTCCCGGTTGGTCGGCCTATCAGCGGGAAGCTTGTAGAAGTCGACTGTTAATTCTGCACAGAAAGGACTCGGATTCTGAATTTAAGTATTTCATCCATGCTAATTAAATGCATGAAAGATTCATTTTGCATATGTTTGTTCAATTTGCATGATGTATTTATCAACTTTATTTACCACCCTCTCCTCTGATGTTCCCAGTGGCAAGAGAAATTTAAAAGTGTGAGGGAGGAATGTTACACAAACAGTGAGGAATGAAATGAGACGGTACATAAACAGGGCTTAATTCCAGTTGATACATAATCTGCAAAGTTAATAATAGTAAAAACATGGGTATTTTACCCTGCCCCTTCAGAACTCCACTGTAATTAATTCACAACTTAATCGTTCAATTCTTTTCCAGTACTGTGAATGGGAGATGACGGAATACAGGTATCAGGGGGCAATGGGCATTACAGAAGAACAAGGGGAGCCCTGCAAAACCTTTGAGGGGGAATGGGATTGTTGAGCCGGGAAACTCTGACCCAAACTTTGCTGTGATTGTGTCTGGGAGTCGTTCTGAGCCCTGAATGGCTCCTTGCATCTCAGGTGAAGGTGATGACCAGGCCCCGAGCAGTTTCAGAGTCAACTGCTGCAGAAGTCAGGCCCTAAGAAGAAGGGTTGGTTCTTATAAGCCACTTTTCTCTCCCCTAAGGAGTCTCAGAGAGGCTTAAAATCGCCTTCCCTTTCCTCTCCCCACAACAGACACCCTGTGGGGTAGGTGAGGCTGAGAGAACCCTGATATCACTGCTCGGTCAGAACAGCTTTATCAGTGCTGTGGCGAGCCCAAGGTCACCCAGCTGGTTGCATGTGGGGGAGGAGCAGGGAATCAAACCTGGCTCACCAGATTAGAAGTCCGCACTCCTAACTACTATACCAACCTGGCCAATTTGCCACCACAATGGCTGAGTTCCAGGTGATGCCACTGTGGCTCCAGGGTGACTCCGGGACTACATTGCAGCTGCTGCCAGGATCCACAGAAGCAAAGTCAATACGTTGCTCATGTGCAGACAATGCTTTTAAATTTTTTAACTTTAGTTTTGGGGAAATTTAAACATTTCAGATCTTTCTGTACACCTGGTGAGTTCCCCAAATGTGCAGTAAAATCTCTTTAGTCTCCATGTGGCCCTGATCTATGGATGGGATCCACAGGTGGCTAATAGTATGTAGACATGGAGTCTACGTACTGTCAGCATTTATTCCAGCACGAGCTTCTAGGAGACTTCACTCACTTCTTCAGATGCAATAAAAAGAAAGGAAATCATTGGAAAGAAAGGAGGTAATTTGCTTCATTTTCAGAAAGTTGCAGGATGTTGGGGGAAGGGGGAGGCGCTGTGCAAAGAGATGACTAATATCGTAACTCAGGTAAGATTCTCTTGTTATGCACAAGGGATCCGTCATGTAAAACTAAAGAATCACATTTAATTTGTCACATTGATCAGTGTGCAGGATTGTGATTCTGTGCTGCAGCCCTGTTGAGCTGGCATTTGCCCCAGAGGGGCACTGTGCTCTGCTGCTGAGCATTAGTAGGTTAGCTCTGGTTTCTGATGGACAGTCCTTGGGTGGCACAGGGTTCTGCTGCTGGGCTCTAGTACATTGCACTGGTTCTGCTGTTCCTGCAGAAACACCCCCTCCCCCCCTCATTTCCCAGTCCAGAGATTCTCAGGTGTGAACTTGGTCCTGCTGGGTTTGGCACAGGCACAGTGGCGCTGGTTCTGCCAGGCAGTATTGCACTGGTCCTCCTTCTGGGCTAGCCTTGCAAAAATGGCTCACCCCACCCCTTCACTTTCACTGCAGAGATTCTCCAGGACATTTTGCTTGGCTAGTATTGCCTTTCCCCTTTTCCAACCATAGGAAACAATGGAGGGTGAGGACACCATATTCAGGTACCCCTAGAATTGGACCCCCTGGCCCAGTCTTTTTGAAACTCGGGGGGTTCTTTTGAGGAGAGGCTCCAACAGCGATGCTGCGAATTCAATGCCTCTACCTCAAACCCCATCCCTCCCAGAGCACTGAATAGACAGGCTATATTTCCCATAGACTTTAATGGCTCCTTAGGTTATAATGGAGCCAAATTGATTTTGGAATATAGCATCTTGTCGAATCCCTATGCTAAAACTGGGATTCGGGTGATTCGGTAGATATCAAATTAATTCGGGCCAATTTTTGAACCTATCCAAGCCAACTTGCCCATCCCTGTACTTTAAACCAGCTGAATCACTGGAAAGTGCACAGAAACTTCCCAAAACAAAGCTCTGTTGCCAGCACTGATGCCTTTTCCCATGGAAAGTGCCCGAGAATTCTTGCTGGATGGGGGGACCATTGTGGTGTATAGAATTTGCTGGGAGAGGGGGTCTTTTCTGCAGGATTTCAGTTTGCACCTCAGGAGGTGAGATGGACCTTAACTCTTGCAAAGATTTGGGCATTGCTGGGTGCCTAGAATCTAGTGGGGTGATTTCAACTAGCCGAAGGAGAAGAGCTGGTCTTTATACCCTACTTTTCATTATCTGAAGGAGTCTCAGAGTGGCTGACTATCTTCTTCCCTTCCTCTTCCCAAGTAGGTGGGGCTGGGAAAGCCCTGATAGGATTGTTCTCCAAGAACAGTTCTGACAGGACTGTGACTGGCCCAAGGTCACCCAACTGGCTGGACGTGGAGGGGCGGGGAATGAAAGCCGGCCCTCCAGATTAGAGGTCACCGTTCCTAACCACGACACCAAGCTGGCTCTAAGGACCAAACAACATGTTTGGGTCTCTGATGAGTTGGGTCCCTTACAGCTGCACAGCAACGTCAGGGAATATTGTTTAAAAAAATAAAGGGGAGCCCAAACAGGCTCTGAACACTGTCATGAGGAGAAGGAAGGATTCCTGCCTCCCCCCCCCCCAGCTGTTTTTTCATGTGGAAACAGAACTGGGGAGGGAGTTATTTCCCCATTTGTGCTGCTCCGCATGGGCCATTCTATGCAAATGGAGAGCAAAAATGGGGACATAGTCCCCCCACACACTGGTGTTGTATTTGGGTAGGGAAGAGGCTTCAGGGAGGGGAGGCAAGTAGCTCTCCTCCCCCCTGCTGCAGCATTCCAAGTCCTTTGGGGCTCTGTATTGTTTCTCAAAAGCTGCTATGTGGTTGTGAGGAATTTGTTGAAGACTCCAAATGCATCGTCCAGTCCTAAGCCCCAATAACAACTAGGGCATGTCTCTTGGTGGGAGCTGGGAACTCCAGTCTTGCTGGGTCGGCTTCTAGGTTGTCCTCTGCTGGGTTGAGTGAGCTGTGGAGTTAGGGGGTATGGTGCCTCATCCTTATGTTTTTGAAGATCAGTAGATTATTTTCCCTCCACTGTCTTGGGGTGTTGGGAATCCTAAGATGAACACTAAAGGGCCTGCAGTTGAAGATTCTCTGGCTTGATTCTCTGTTGCCTAAGGCTCTTAATTAAGGAGTGGGATTTGGCAACTGCACACTCAGCATAAGGAAAACAGGAATGCATGTTTACAGCAGGATGTGCACCGACCTGAGCCTGACTGGAGAGGGCGGTCTATACATCATCAAGTAAATAATAATAATAATAATAATAATAATAATAATAATAATAATATTGCATGCAACACTGTCTCTCTACGTGGCTTTACAACTTCCAAGACTTTGTTCCTAAGAGGATGCCTAGTGTCCGGTGAGGAAGAAATGAAATAATCAGAGGCCCAGATTGTTTCCATACAGAGGAGGTTGCCTGCTACATCTCTGCATGAGTTTCTAGCTTGATCTTTCCCGTTAACTTTTGTATGCAGTGGGGGATTCTGCTGCCTCTCTACGGTTTCATCTTGTAACCTCTCACAGTGCCCGAGTATGGAAGAGGTTGCCTGTTGTGTCTCTGTATGCATTATTGAGCTCGTCTGGATTCCTGATTGACTTGGGGGGAAACACCAGGCATGAGCTGCTATCCAGGTAAACAATTCTCACTCTTCAAACGGACTATATGAGAAGATATGGCATTCCAGGTTTTGTTACTTCCCTCTCCCCCTAAACCACGCGCTGGGGAATGGAAGCGCTGGCTTACATTAGCTCCCCTGTCCATTTCTAAACTGAACAGGGAGGGAGAAGAAGAGAGAGATGTCTGTGTGCCAGCAGGTGCTACAGTTCAGCAGCCCGGTGGCCCACGGTGATGGCTACTGTCCTTTGAGTCCTCTTGGCATCTCGAGACCCCTTGTTTCTCTTGCCGGAGGAAGTGGAAATCTGGACAGTTTGAAATAGCAACATAGCAATGACACACACAAAAAAATGCATAGCTATTAAAAGCCTCTATTGGAGAGCCTTCTTTTGGGAAATGCTGCTTCTTTTGTCTGGCGACGTTTGGGTCAATTTATGCGCTTGTTTGTGCGCCTGAGAATAGACCAGCTTAATAGAAGGGGGGAAAACTCAATAGGGTAATGAAATTACCGATGAGTTTCTGGCTGCTTCTGAGTAACTCAGTTAAATTTTGTAGCAAGCAGCCTTGGCTGAGGAATTGGCTTCCTGGCAAAGAAGTGCCCAAGCTTACTGGTTGGAGTGACTGAAAACCCCGAGCACCTGAATTCTTTGTAGAACTCTTGACTGTGAAAACATTACAAGCTCAGTCAATTATTTGTTGTTGTAAAAGCGTGAGCCGACATGCCAAACCTAGAGATGGCCAATTGTGAAATGATTGTACAATAGTGTGGATGATGCCATTGAAACCCAAGAGAATCATTTCCTGACTCTAGAGTTCTTGAGAGCTTTTATTTTAGGGTTTGAAGGTTTTTTGTTTGTTTGATTTAATAGCAAACCAGGTGAGTTTTCAAGGGCACGTGGAACTCAAGAGATTTGGCTATGCTTTGCGGTTTCTAGGTCAACTTTCAACATGGGCCAACGGGGAAGAGTTTGTTCTTGATTGACATGGATACGATGCATTTTCATGGTGGGGATCCTGGGCTGCAAACTTGGATTTGCTGTGCTTCTCTTGACCCTTTGTGTGAATGGTGACTACTTCACTGGGGAGGTGCCGTGGCTCAATGATAGAACATTAGCTTGATACTCAAAAAGTCTCAGGTTCAATCCCTTGCACCTTCAGTTAAAAAGGATCAAATAGTAGGCAGTAATGAAAGATCTGAGACCCTGGAAAGCTGCTTCCTGTGTCGGTAGACAAGAGTGACCTTGATGGACCAAGAGTCTGAATCAGTATATGGTGGCGTCATATATGTGCGTGGACAACTGAATTGCTTTATAGCATGGTTACCTTGATCTTGGCTCTAATGGGACCATTCCAATCCTTTTCACAACATGAAAGCCTTTTTATGGCATGTTGGACAAGAAGAACAATCCTTTTTTTCAGCTGGAGCCCAAACTGACTGAGACTTTGATACTGCAGTATCTCATGGCCACGAGTTGAGATGGCTTTAAGAAGTAACGCAAGGTAGACTGATTAATAGCAGCAATAGAGCCAGTGCTGTATAGTGGTTAGAGTTATCAGACTAGGTTGTGGAAGAAACATGAAAGGATCATGTTCAAATCCCCACTTTGCTGTGGAAGCCTGCTGGGCCAGTTATACACTTTCTAACTCAGCCTTTTTCAACCTTTTCACTGTGGAGGAACCCCTGAAATATTTCTCTGGCCTCAAGGAACCCTGGAGGTGGTGACATGCCCCTTCAGAGAAGAGGGTGCAGAAGACAGATACAAGAACCAGCCAATCGATGGATCAATTGATCATTGACCATTTCCATTGTGGAGGAAGTGCAACAGGGGAATTGGGCTCCAGTGATATCTACTGATGTCAGCATCCATCCAAACATCTGGGAAAGGCTGTATAACCCCTGGGGAGCTCTTGTGTAGCACCAGGGTTCCCTGAAACCCTGGTTGGGAATCCTTGTTCTAACCCATCTCACAGGATTGATACAAGGATACAATGGAGGAGAAAAGAATGGTGTAAGCTGCATTGGGCTTCCATTGAGGTGTAAGTGAAGTAAATAAGTATGGTGTGATATTGGTCTGATTCAAACATTGGTCTGATTCAAACCGCATTGAGAACTGCTGTGGTCAACCTCAGTCCAGACATCTGGCTAGCTTCTGAAGGGAGGAGAGGAGTCTTTGGTGAGATCCCAGAAGTTACATTTGGACCATAAAACAGAAGAGTTGATTTCAAAAACTTCTTGGCTTATCTGATGGTTGCAAGGACAAGGCTGTAAGCTTCAATCCCTTCTGTAATGAATGGCTGCGGTTTTGCCATCTCCTGTAACTAGTTCCAAACTGCCAGGAAGTTCAGCTCTTTATCACTGGGTGTTCAGTCATATAACTTGCAAGTTATTGTGTGAATAGACTATACCTGGACCATGGAAGGTGCTTTTAAGCTAATGTAGGACCAGGTTAATGTCTTTGACTTCCTCCTAAGAATCGGGAGAATAGTAGCAGTCAGAGGAATCAAGTTCTTTGTTACAACAACTTTTCTCAGGGTTCTCTCAAGAGGAGGGAATGGGCGATAACCGGTTTATGTCTGTGATAGCTACATCTGGAATACTAAATGTCCCTTGGGTAGGTGGCCCTGTTATCCAAAGGCCAAAGTTTCTATACAGATTGCCTTGGGTGGTGGGACAAGAAGTTCCTGGCTTAGGGCTCAATTATGCAGTTGGACATTTTACATGTGTTTCCTTTAAAAATACAAGCAAGCATTGAATAGTTGAAATGACATCTGCTTCCCCCTTGGTGTGCTCTTCTCTGTACTGGTGTATTTTGATTAAAAGTTATAGCAAATGGATTTGCCCTGCATTATTCATTACCCAGAAGACTTCGGCTATGAGGCGGCAAGCTAAATAGAGAGAGCAGCAGAAAGCTGAAAGGTTTGGTACAAAGAGGCCGGGAAAGAGCTTCCACTTGAAGGGTCATCCTTGACTGTAGGAGGTGTTGGGAGACTAGTCTAGGCATAACACAAAGTCATAGATATTGCTGATACCTCAGAAACCAGATTTGCACTCCGAGTAACCCAGTTACTGAACCTTGATGCAAGCGGAACTGGGAACTCGGAATTTGTGGCTAAGATTGCAGAATCTTGGGATCTTTTATGTGGCAGTTCCCTTGGATGCATGAGGCTTATGTCTCAAGATCCTGCTGATACAAGTGTTCCAAATCTGGAACTTCTGAAGAACTCACAAGGTTTTCTATATTGTCTCATCACACGCCCATTCCGGATGCGGTGGTCAGTGCACTTTCGAAATAGATTTTCCTGTTCTGCACATCTGCAAAAGCACATTGAAAGTGCATCATCTGACGTGTGGAATGAGCCACAGTCACCTCACTCCTCTCTGTTAAGCTGATCAGGACGAGGAATGAGCTCTTCACTTCTCGCTGGTTAGGAGTTGGGGTGGGTGAAACTCATCCTTACAATTGCGCTGGCATTTGGAGGCTCTCCCAGCTCAGCAGTCCGGCAAAGAGGAAACGTTGCCCCTTCCCCCTCAGGGAGGAGAGGACAGGTGATAAGAACAAGAGTGGGCTGCCAACTGAGGCCAGCTAATATTTGTGGACCACCACGCTGTGCCCTGGAAGGACCATCCGTGGTCTGGAGAATCTTGGTTCTTGTTAATTTTGAATGCAATGGAATTATTTTAACAACAACAAAACCATTTGTCTCTATATTCTCCTGCAAAGTAATTTTTGTATTGTGCGAATGGAGCCCTCCTGTCTGGATGTGGTCAGAAATCTCCGTTTCTAAGCCCTGGCAGAGACAGTAGCTGTCACTGCTCTGAGCCTGGGCCAAAGGATTGCTGAATAGATTGATCTGGATCCAGCATGAATGAGAGTAGATGTTGACTAATTTGGAATCCAATAAAATCAGAGTCCAGTAGCACCTTTAAGACCAACAAAGATTTATTTAGGGTGTGAGCTTTCGAGTGCAAGCACTACTTCAGACCAACATGGCCACTCATTTGAATCTATCAATTTGGAATCCAGTCTCAGATGGATTCTTGGGTGGAGAGAGCTGCCCCTGTTCTAAAGTGCAGTTGTGAGAAATTTGGGTGGCATTCAGGCCTGCCCAGGTCATCCCAAAGAAGGTTTTGCTGGTGTTGATACAGGCTAGTGGCTGTTATGATGGAGGTGGCTGGGGGGGGGGGCTGTCCCATAGACTGCAGTTTACATCTTTGTGCATGGCTATGGATTGTGTAAATTAATGTGCAGGTCAGTAGTCTTGGGATCTGGGGCTTGCTAGACTATCAGTCCCTTCCTGACTCTCTGACCTGAGATCCAGACAAAGAAAGGAACCGTGTCTCTCTCCCCCTCTAGGGTCTGCTGCCTGCCCTGCCAGCCAAGCATCCGTGCTGCGCTAGGAAATTACATTTTGCAATCACATTGCTTCTGTCTGCCCTGGTGTTTTGCTGGCATCCGCTGTGACGATGATTTGGCTTGATCAGGCAGCTCTGAGACAGTTTGCAAGGCCGGTGTTGGGATAGGCCGGATTTCTGACGGCATTGGGTTCCGGCTAAATTGAAAATGCCTCCAATGAAGTCCTGCTTCATAGAATTTTGTACAAGGGCGCTCCCAGTCAGATTTAATTCTCTGTGGACATATTTAGGTGATACTTTTGTAAGGGTTGTTGGAGAGGGCAAGTGTTGCCGCTAGACCATTCACAGACACATGCTTCGTTTTCGGGAATGCTTGTGTAACTCATGTCCCTCCCGTTTAGGCACTGCTACTAAAAGGACTGCTTCACATAGTATTAGCAGAATATCTGAGGCTCCTTCTCTGCCTCAGCTCGAGGGGACTATGGAGTCTTCTTGACAGTGGGAAGAGGTTTTTTGGACCAGACCCTGCTCAGGAATCTGGTTGTGTTCCCATCTTGAAAAGGGGAACTCATGCACCTCCATTTGCCCCACCTTTACTTCTCTCATAGAATCATAGAATCACAAGAGTTGGAAGGGACCTCATGGGTCATCTAGTCCAACCCCCTGCACTATGCAGGACACTCACATCCCTACCACTCATCCACTGTAACCTGCCACCCCTTTGCCTTTACAGAATCAGCCTCTCTGTCAGATGGCTATCCAGCCTCTGTTTGAAAATTTCCAAAGATGGAGAACCCACCACCTCCCGAGGAAGCCTGTTCCACTGAGAAACCGCTCTGACTGTCAGGAACTTCTTCCTGATGTTTAGACGGAATTTCTTTTGAATTAATTTCATCCCATTCGTTCTGATCTGTCCCTCCGGGGCAAGAGAGAACAATTCTGCTCCATCCTCCATATGGCAGCCTTTTAAATACTTGAAGATGGTAATCAAATCCCCTCTCAGTCGTCTCCTCTCTAGGCTAAACAGACCAAGCTCCCCCAACCTTTCTTCATACATCTTGGTTTCCAAACCCCTCACCATCTTTGTTGCCTTCCATGTGCAGCTGCATTGACAATGCAGTGGGCTGGTGGGATCGTGCAGTTTGCTTGTGTGTACGATGCTGGTTTATTTCGCTAGCCTGACACAAAAGCAAGGGGAAGCAGCTTGTGTGAAGGAGACTTCAATGGAAAAAGAACAGTAGATTAAAAAAAAAAGGAGTTAAGGAATTGCTAAGCAACAGTAGCTGGGATTTTAGGTGGAGGTCACCGGTGGCTTTTTAATCCTGAGAATGAAACAAAGGAGGCAACTTGATGATAGCAGATGTCTCCTGCTACCTTCCCATCTTACAGGTGCTCTGTGTGGGCATTTCCTACAGTCCGGTATTCCAGGATAGCTTCCTGCCGTCATCAACTGAGGAGGCTTTTTGAGCATCAAGCCCTTACTTTGCATCTTTGGCTTGGTGTGGGACATTTCTTGAGGACTGTAGGCTTTCCCTCCCTGTGCAAGGTCTCAGCTAACTGCTGGCAGCTATTGACTATATATTTGCTCATTATTCTCCTACGCAGACACCTTTATTGAACCCAATATATTTCCCATGCAATTCGATCACAAGTGAATAGAAACAAATCCAAATTGCTGTTTTTTTTTCCTTTTTACCTCTGGAATCTGTTAAACATTTTCATTATCCCGTATGTATTTTCATTATCCCGTATGTTAATTTATTCTCACACTTCAGTATGAACTGATTACTTCCATTCCATGACATTGTATCTGAGGAAGTGTGCGCGCACATGAAAGCTCATCCTAACCATTGGTGGCTCTAATATTTGTGAACACCCCCCCCCCCCCCTAGGCGGAGCGCAGTCCAGGATACATCCAGGTGTCTGGCTTGTGCTTCCGCCTGCACGGACCAATCTGGGCATGCCCTGCAAAGCTGGGCACACCTGGATTCAGCTGGCCCCTGGAGCAGCTGCCTCAGAAGCTGGCTGCAAGGCATGCAGCCAGGCTCATGACCAGACGCTGCCTGCCACTAAGAAGGGCGCTCCCGCGGTGCCCTGCCTCTGCTACAGATCGACCCACCCACCAGCGGCTGCGCTGGGCCGACTGGATGTGGCGCCATCGCTGGGCTACCGGCTCAGCTGCCGCACGCCAGCCCCAGCCTGCAGCACGAGGGCCAGATCAACCGCCGCACGCCACACGGAACAGAAGGTAGCAAGCCGGAACAGAAGGTAGTGATGGCCAAAGAACCAAATTAGGGTTCTTTTGCCCATCCACAATGAATCACAAGGAGAGAAAAACATTTTAAAAAATATTTTTATTGCTGAAGAAATATAGACGCAGGAGGGGTTCCCAAATATGTGCGAAGAACAATGCAGTTACATGAGCCTTTATAACTTCCCTGTGGAGGCAGGGAAAGATGATGCCCTTTCAGGCCAAACCTTTGCACATCCCACAGGACCACCCTGATGCCATCATGCCATTTCTCTGAAATGGTCCCAATAAGGCATTTTCTGTTCCCCCCATTCCCCCCCCGCCCTAATGGTTAATATAAACAATTACAGCTTCTCCCTCTGGCCTTGAGAACAGGTCATCCTGAGATATCAGCATGGCAATATTTCCAAGACACAGCCAAGTACAAGCTGGGCCTTCTGATTAAGAAACAATTTGGGACTCCAAGTTTCTCTTTTCAGAACAAAAGTTAAAAAGATCTCACCCCTCATCCCATGAATAGGGCGGTGGCAGCCCTCTCTGGGGGCCTCCGCCAGCGCCTATTGCATTCCTGGATGCAGTGGGCTTTCAGGTTAGTACCTTGAATAAAACTGTGTGGTGTTAAATGTGTTATGTGTGCATGAGGTCAGTTTGGTGTTACTTTGATTTGAAGAATGTTTAAATCAGGTTTTTCCAATCAGGGTCTAGTGAAACCCTGGAGTTTCTTATGGCCCTGAGGTTTCTTGATAGTCCTGGAAGAGTTTCCCAAATGGGAAGGAGTTAACTAATTTTTAATATATTTTTTAAACCTGTCAAAGATGTATCGGTTGATATGGCCATATATGGTCATGTTGACCCACCCACCCCTTCCAAAATGGCCAATGATGGGCCTCGAGGGGGTGGGAAGGGGAGGGGCCTTGGCTGGACACATACACAGCTCTGCTTCCCAACCATATTCTGCACCATTGCGTCACTTCTGGAATTTCTCAGAGCCTGAAGAATGTTTCAGGGGTTTCTCAACATTGAGAAAGTGCCCTGGGGACAGTCTGTCAGTAGACGTTCCAGAGAAATTAGTGGTCTTTCTCACCCATTCCTCATTTCCCCTTTCCTCTTGTCTCCCTTCAGAGTTTTACCTTACAGTAGATGCTTATTTTGTGTCTGAGAAGGTGTTAATCCTTTCTAGGTGTTTTAAGGTTCAAACTAATGATGCACCTTGAACTTCAGCACTGACCAGAGCTAGCCATATGGGAATGCAACTTGTGTGCTGCCACCCTGCTCTGGTCAGAAGAGGGTGTTGCACACACAAACATGTAGACATCTTAGAGGGCTGTGTGGGATCTCACCCCAGGGAAAGAGTCTTGCTCAAACCTCTTTCAGAACAGTACTCATCCTTCCCGAGGCTCAAGGTGAACTGCACTGCCAAGATTCAAAACATCATAGAATCATAGAGTAGGAAGGGGCCATATAGACCCTCTAGTTCAACCTCCTGCTCAATGCAGGAATAGCCTAAAGCATCCAGGATAAGTATCTGTCCAGCCGCTGCTTAAAAACCGCCAGTGACGGGGAGCTCACCACCTCAGGCAGTCAATTCCACTGCTGAGCTACTCTGATGCCAAATCCCCCCCCCCCCGCTATCTAGCGGCTCCTTAGAAGGCCAGATCCTGAAGATGAAACTCAAATACTTTGAAGGAAGGACTTTGAAGGAAGGAAGGACTCCCTGGAGAAGAGCCTAATGCTGGGAGTGATTGAGGGCAAAAGAAGAAGGGGACGACAGAGAATGAGGTGGCTGGATGGAGTCACTGAAGCAGTGGGTGCAAACTTAAATGGACTCCGGGGAATGGTAGAGGACAGGAAGGCCTGGAGGGTCATTGTCCATGGGGTCCCGATGGGTCGGACATGACTTTGCACCTAACAACAACAACAACAATCTAGCTGGTACCATTCTACACGTCGTTTAAAACATGCAAAATACAGCCCTCCCCGCAAGAAATAAAGTGGGCTTCCAATGCCTCCTAAAAACTTTTGAAGATTGTACTTCCTTCTCCTTCTAGTAGCCGGAGACAAGAATACTATGTCCCAGATGTTCCAGCAATGGCTGAGGGAGGACTGAGGCCTTAAGAAATGCTATAGAGAAGTGGAGTTACTTGCCCCCACCCTTCCAGGTGCAGACTACTACTAAAGCTGCTGCTGGGTCTGGTTATGGCAGCAAGTCCTCTGATATGGTTGATTATGGGCTTTGTGAAGCTTGGGGAGAGGACTCAGGTGCTGCAGTGGGCTCTGGGGTAGAGAGTTTAGGGCCCGTGGCCAGGGCTGTAGCCCAGACGAAGAGAGCTGACTTGGGTTCCTCTACCATATCCAAAGCTTCCTGGAGGTGAACAGCCTTCTTCTGTGGTAGAGTCACGTGCTCAGCCCTTTCCTCATCTGAGTTTTTGACCACTTTGACTGACGAAGAAGAGCCCATATTCTGGTCTCTCACACCAGGCCATCTTAATTGGGGGAACAGTTAGCAGGTGGCAAGCAGAAGACCAGAAGTGGAGCAGCGGAGGGACACACTTTCACCTGTGTTGACCTCTTGCTTGCTCTGCCCTGCTTCATTCGGAGGGACAGAGGACGCACACTTTGCCATGTTGTTTGTACTGGACTCCCCAGCCTCTTGTGAGGAAGGTATTTTTCAGTTGCTAGGCAACTGGGTCACACTTCCTCCTTCCCTTTGCTCCCCTCAAGGTGTGCTGAAGTGTGCCTGCTGCTCCTCTAATCCCACAACTCCCAAAAAGAATGACTGGATTCTCCCCAAGGGCCCAAGTGTTTCTGTATCTTCTGATCTTAAAAAAAAAAGCAACATTTGCAGTCGGGAGGGAAATACACAAAGAGGCATGTGGAGGAACTGCAGGAGGGCGAGATCCACATTGCGAGCATGGGTCCGTAGGACTCTGAGATGCTGGCAGGGGATTTGCTGAAACATAAACTCCTTTCTGTATTTAACAAAGGCTGCTGGCAAGAGAAGCAGAGAGAATTGTGATCAACCTTTGCAGTGTCGCTGTCTCCTCCCCCCCCCCCTTCCCAAATGCAGAATTTTAAATCTAGGATGGATGATCAAGCGCAGGCTGAACAAGCGCCAACCCAAACTAGATTATTTAGTGTGAATGAAGCCTCCCGTGGCTCCTTCATCTTTTCCCTAAGCCTTCTGACGGGTCTCATCACCGTCCAATATAATCCAAGCTGCTGCCTATTATTGTTGATCAAGAATATATTGCCTTCTAGGTTGTCAGCTTTGGGGAAAATGTGATCCCTCCCCCCCCTTTCCCCACTTGCAGTAAGCAATTCTTCTTTTGGACATATCCATCTGCAAAGTGCTTCTTAGCCAGGATCATGATTGCGAAATTATTTTAGTAGATTGATTGGAAATGCATGTGGCTCTTTCTTTTATTCTCCCCCACCTCTTTTTCTTGTTCTGCACTGCAGCCGTCTGTCTTCCGTCTGGTTGTCCCCTTGTTTTTATGATGCCTGTAGGGCACTCCATCTCAGTCTGTGCGTAGGGGTAGGCAAGTGTGCCGCGAGCAATTTACTCGTCATTGTGGTACACAGAGCTGTGGGTGTACTTGGACTTTAGTGGTGGAAAGCGCCATCAAGTTGCAGCCGAATAATGGCGACCCTGTAGGATTTTCAAGGCAAGAGATGAACCCGCCTTTGCATAGTGACCCCAGGCTTCCTTAGTCAAAGTACTAAATAGGGCTGACCCTGCTTAGTTCCTGAGATTGGATGAGATTGGGCTAGTTTGGGTCATGCAGGCCAGGACTTGGGTTTTACATAATAGACCCATCCAGACAGGCCTTTGCCCCCAAGGAGTTCACAATCTACTTTTCTGCAGCAGGGAAAGCACCAAAGGAAGGGGAAGAGCAGGAGAAGTGTGAACAATTCAGTGACATGTGCTTAGTTTAGAAAAGGCTTTCTAGAACAGGGTTTCTTGATGGCCCTGAAAGGGTTTCCTGAATGGGCAGGAGTTAATTAATTAATTATATTTATATACCACCCTCCCTGAAGTTTCAGGGCGGTTCACATAAAACAGAACAATACAGGTAACTTAGATTAACAATAATGAAGTGAAACAACAAGCACGGAACAGTAGAAAAATGTGGGAAACATTAAATTAACTCATACTGATAGACCAGTGGGTAGGACAGAATTATGATGGGTGCCATAGGAGGGAGGTTCAGGAGGAGGGCCCTTGGGAAGTGATGGTACAGGTCGAGCTCAACCAAATGCCTGGTGGAAGGGCTTCCTTTTGCAGGCCCTGCGGAACTGGTCAAGTTCCGTCAGGGCCCTGATCTCCTCTGGGAGCTCATTCCACCAGGTGGGGGCCAGGATGGAGAAAGCGCCAGCCCTGGTTGAGACCAAGCAAGCTTCCCTTGGTCCAGGGATCACCAGGAAGTTGGAGGTGCTGGAGCATAAGGCTCTTTGGGGGTGTAAGCAGAGAGGCAATCGATCCCTCAAATACGCTGGGCACAGACTGCATTTGGCCTTAAAGGTGATAACCAAATATGTTAAATATTTATCAGTGATATGATCATATATGGTCATGTTGACTGTCCCCCTCCCAAAATGGCCAATGCAGAGCCTGGAGGGAGCAGGAAGGGGAGGGACCCCGGGTGGGTGTGTCCACATCTATGCTTCCCAACCATATTTTGCATATGCGTGCCGCTTCTCAGGCTTCTCAAAGCCTGAGGAATGTTTCAGGGGGTTCTCAATGGTAAAAAAAAAAGTCAAGAAAGGCTGGCCTAGAAATATATTTATTATAAAGGCTCCTGTGAGCCTAAAAATACTCATTTAGCAAGCAGGCTTTTCATTGCACATCTGCACAATTCATTCTCTGGCTTTGCCTCTTTCTAAATTGCTTCCACTGGGGACCTGACACACTTGTCTCATTTGTCAAAGAGATCAGGTCATCCACCCTCAAAGGAAGCTGCTTGCTCTAGGACTGCATGAGTGATCTGGGACAGGCCTCCTTTCAAGCATGCATGCAGGGCACGTTTCCATGGCTTTCGGTATAGAAGAGCTCGAGGTCAAGCGACGCATCGGGAGCTGAAGTGGTGTAGCAGCTTAAGCGTTGGGCTAGAGTCCTGGGAAACGTGGGTTTAAATGCCCACTTCTGTCACAGATGTTTGCTAGAAGGTGTTGGGCCAGTCACGTATCCTCAGCCTGACCTACCTCGCAGAGTGATGGTTGTGAGGAAGTGGAGAAGTGGCAAATAATGGTCTAAGCTGCTTGGGGTCCCACATGTGAAGAATCATGGGCTATGTATGCATGCATGCATCATCCAGTCTCTATCAGCAAAGTTGTGGGGCCAGAAGAATGAAGCCTGCTGGACTTTTCAGAAGCAACAAGGCAAGGTACAGAAGTTTTTGTGTGGTGTGCGGGATGGAGTTTTGCTGGTTTCCAACTGCATTATTTTGAGTGTCGGCCTAGAAGAAAGCTACATCCTCTGTGAATGACCCTGAGAAATGGTTCTCCAAGTCCATAGCCAACAGAATCCCATAGACATAAGGGACTTCTGTTGTATGTTGCCAACTCAACACAATCTATGCTTACAAACCCCTGCATTCTTCCCCCGCCAAGCCGAAATGGACCCCCAGAGTGCTTTTTGTTCTGTGGTGTTGCTGTTTTTAAAAATACCATGTATTTTGACTCTAAATTTGTCCCTAGCTTATTTGTATCCCACAGTGTGTGTGTCTGTGTGCCTGTCCTTTTAATCCTGAGGTAATTTGAACTGTAAGCTTCATGGTTGAACAGGGATCTAACATTACGTTTCTGCCATATTGCCTTTCATTCTATCCCTCCTGACAACCAGCAAAGAGAGCCTCAAGCCTTCAGTGATGTTGTGGAAAATCCAGGTTCACATCCTTGAGAAAACCTCGTTCCCTCTGGTGTGTGCAGGTGCTCAGTTATTTGTGATTTGGGGGGGGGGGGGGGTTGGGGTGTGTGTGCCTCAGCCCTGTGGCCTTGAAATGGTGCAGTTAGTGCAGTTTCCTGTGCCTGACAGACTTCTCAGGAGCTCCTCCGGCAATGTGGTCTTTCTAAATTGCTAGTTTCTTCACCTTGTCTTGACATTTCCTGATGACTGAAATTAAAAGTGTGCTGTAGAGTCAAATTGCTCCCTCCGTTTCCTCACCCCCAGCCCCTTCCCGTTTGTTCTCCTGTTGTGTGGCTGTATTTGTGATGTGGATGGGAATGCAGTTTGATGGGGAAAGAGGGGAATTGTAGGTTGAGGCTCGTGCCTGCGGGGTGTGAAGGCAAACACAGAGCTAGCCCACTCCTCAGGGCCTCTGTAGCACATTCATCACTTCTGTGCAGGAAAAGAGCCTGGCCTGCTATGTGTACACCGTTGTGACTGAAGAGCATACCCGTCTTTTTGCCTGAAGTAATACCTGAATAGGAAAAAATGTCTGTTGGTTGCCTGTGCATATCAGATATACCCTTCTGGACCAAATCAGTGGACCATCTAGTCCAGCATCCTGTCTAGGGGTTGTCAACCTGCGGCCCTCCAGATGTCCATGGATGACAGTTCCCATGAGCCCCTGCAGGGGCTCATGGGAATTGTAGTCCATGGACATCTGGAGGGCCGCAGGTTGACTATCCCTGACCGTCAACCATCAGGGCACAGAGATGGAGTTGCCTACTGGCACCAGAATTTGGGAGTTATACTGTCTTTGAACATGGAGATTCCCTTTAGTTACCTTGCAGGCTTTCTTTTGATGGCATCTGGACTCTCCTGTCCTCAGATTCCGTCACTGTTTTTGAAATTCTTCTGGCTTCCCTCAAAATGCTGCCAGAAAATGTGCCACCAGCAGGTGAAATCTGGCAGCAGATCTGCCTGCTGCGCCATTCTTTGCCTGACTTCTTGATTGCACCACATCGCCACAAAAACATTTGTCTTGGTGTGGCATTTGCATTGCTCTTTTAATTTAAATAGTAAGGGAAATGTCAGTATGGCCCAAAGCAGCAACAGGCGTGAATGAAAGCTCTGCTTTTATAGAGGCAGTCTTTCAGCGGTCGCTGGCCCCCGGGAGGCAGAAAGGAAAATATACCTCTAGCTACCAGTTGCTGAGATCTTATTTTCTTCTGTCAGAAAGAATCAATGCTTAATTGCCAAAATGAAAAGTACTCATGTAGCTCATGTCTGCCTGAGTTGGAAGTGTGCTACGTTCACCCCAGCGAGTAGGAGAGAGGGGGAAAGCTCTCTGTACATGATTAGGAGTCTCTGTCTTGATTTTCCCTCACAGTTTCCACACCTAGAAGCAGATTTTCAGGCTGGTGTGCTCTGAGTAAGAAACCGAAATTGTATGTTTTATTTATGTATTTATTTTCAATTGTCTATGCCCCCCGTCCCTAAGGGTTCAGGGTGCCTTACAGCATATATATTGTATAATAAAACAATAATTAAAACATTTAAAACATTTTAAAGTCAGGTTTACATTAAAGACAAGCAGAATTAATCACTTTCTCTCTGATAGGGAGGGAGGATGCTGGGTGGGCCTCTGAGCATTTCCACATGGAGGGGTAAAACACCTGTGGTCTCCTGCTAATAAACGTGGGATTGTAAACTTTGCATTTAGAGCCTTCCATAGGGAGACCCCTCCAACGTTCCTCTGCCATCGCGTTGTGCATTTTCCCCTTTGTACAAGGCGGCGGAAGAGGCTGAAGAGAGCACAACATGAACTTTATTTCCCGCTCCTCTGCTTGTCAATCATCGAAGGCAACCAATCCTCTCTCAGAGGTGGTTTGGGGGACTCAAAAATTTTTAAAGGAGACTTAACGTATTGCTATGTGTCAACAGCACAACATTGAAGCACTGATTTGGTTTATGACAGGGATTCACTTTCTCGTGTCAATTTGGCACTCGCTGTTGGTGCAAGCACACATCCATGGCCCGAACCCCCCCCCCCATGTGACCTCTATAAAACTGCCAAGCAACACACCTTTCCACCATTTTCCCTTGAACTGTGCCGGTGGACATTTCGGGAGTCTGTTGAGAATGGAGAATCTCATTGTTACGGCCAAGCTGGCTTGGGTGGCAGCCCTCATCCAACTTATCTCTACCACTCTTGCTCGCATCAGGGAGGACATGGCTCTTTTCTACAAGTGGATGATCCATCAAAGGCACCATGGGACCCCACACCAACCTATCTCCAGTTGTGCCCACCATTGTCAGTGCCTAAGAATCTCCCTAAGGTGAGGAGAGCCACCAGGCACTCTTTCACAGAGGTGAGCTTCCCAAAAGAAGAGTTGGTTCTTATATGCCGCTTTTCTCTACCCAAAGGAGAATCAAAGCGGCTTACAGTCACCTTCCCTTTCCTCTCCCCACAACAGACACCCTGGAGGCAAAAGAACCCCCACAGCAGTTTCATCTGCAGAACAACCCTGTGCAGTAGGCCTCACATGATTCGTGTCCACAGCAATCTTGCACAGTAGGCCTCAAATGTTCAGAGAGTTGCAGAGAAGAGACATGCATGGCCAGGCTGCATCTTCCCTCCAGCAGTGAGGCCGGCCACAGCAGTATCTTAAGTGAGAAGGGGCTTTTCTGTGGCAACCCTGTGAAACCAATGGTTAAGCAGAAGGGGAAAGTTTTCCCCTCTCAAAAGGATTGCACACCCATGCCCACAGATTCCCTTGTGTTGCTCTTGGGAATGCATCCCTTACCTCAGTCAGGGGCTGTTAGAGGTTTCCTTCACAGCAGGCCTGAAGGGAAAGGGTGTATGTCTAGAATCTTGAGCAAGAGCAGAAATTGGCCCTGGGGGATATTCCAACAATAGGCGGCTTTGGAACCTTCAGCATTTGGTCAGGGGTGAGACAGCCTACCCGATTGGCCATTCATAGTATAGATGGCAGCCAATCAGGTAGACTATGAGTTGTCCATATGCATCTTTGGAATAATAGAGTTATAGTTATGATGATGATTTATAAAATAGCTTACTTAAAAAACACAGACACACAAAATCCTGGGATTTATAGCATCTCACGCGCCTTTTAAAACTTGCTCCTATGATATTGTTATGGTTTTATGCTAATATGATGTTTGTTGAAAAGAGGGGCAGGCTGTACATTAAAATAACCGTATGTTGTTTCATCTGACACATAATGAATCTGCAGAACTGGCTTTGATGACTTGGAGCATTAGAAAATCCCGGGAAAGGCGGAGATGAATGACCAACATTGCTGCCATGGATAGAGACATGACATATGTCTGAAAAGGAAGTGATAAGTAATGTCATTGTGCTCTGATTGTGAACTTTTCATGGCATGTAGCCGGCCAGAGTTAGAAGGCAGAATACTGAGCAAAATAAAGATATTGTCTTACTGCAGTAGCATCTTGCAGGCTGTTTATGGACAGGTCACCTTGGTATTTTTCTGTTGCAAAGGCACTGCAATTTCCCTTTGCTAGTGTGAATTAACTGCATGACTCAGTTTTGTGCTGTCCCTCTGGTGCCACCCTAATACATATGGTAATTTTCATAATCCTACCACAGACAGGCTCTTGTCTTGGAATAAATATGGTAGCTGGAGATCTATAGAGGCATAAATGCCTGCAATCAGGCTTGGGGAAATCCAGCCAAACTCTTGCATGTTTTGCAAAGCAGAGCTGCTTTGAAGTTCTATGGGTTTCTTTTAAAGAAAAAAATAACTTAATTTTTTTTTCTTTGTGCCGGAGCAGGTCAATCAAATTATAACTGGCGCTAATGAATGCTCATGTTGAGTTTCGTTCCTTGGGATTTGTTTGTTTGTTTGTTTTTTTAAGAGTCCAGCTGTCTGGATTGCGTTTGGCTGTGTGCAATGCTGTTTGCAGTTTTTGGAGAAGAGACCTTGAGCAAAAGAAAATCAAAAGGCTGCTGCATTTTAAAATGACAGGCATTCAACAATTGGCATGTGCAAGGAACCAGAATTAGAATCTCAGTGAAGATCATCCATCTATGACTTATCATTTAAATAGTTATGGTTACTGTGATTATCTGACGTATGGGCTGCTCTACTAACTATGGTATATTAGGGCAGTGGTCCCCAACCTTTTTATCACCGGGGACCGGTCAACGCTTGACAATTTTACTGAGGCCCGGGGAGGGGGGGGGAGGTAGTCTTTTGCCAAGGGACATTGCCACCGCCACGTGCTCTGCTTGCTTTCCCACCGGCGCCCCTGACTTCCCACCGCCTGCTGGGGGGCACTGCCAGCAGCAGCTGCGCAGTGCCACGCCAAGGGGGAGCCCCAGCCATGGAGGCCACCGGAGAGGACCAAAGGTGAGCCGGTGGCAGAGTGGAAGGGCAGCAGCCGGGGAGGAGGACAAGGAGGAGCCGCAACCCGATACCAGCTGATCTACGGACCGGTCCTGGTCCCCGGACTGGGGGTTGGGGACCACTGCATTAGGGTACTTCAGTCTAGGAGCTGAATTCATGGATTGAAGTTAAATTTGCTAATCACAGGTAGTTGTAATTGATTGCAAGGAGACTGTGAGCTGGGACACGTGAGGCTGTCTTATATGGTATCTGGACATTAGCGTATCAAGGTCAGCAGCATTGCCTGCTCTAAATGCAGAGACTCTTCAGCCCCCCTGATGGAGGTCTTTCACATCAACTACTACCAGACAGTTTTTACTAGAGATGTCTCCCACCTCATGTGTCTCCCCCCCCCCCATTGTGCCAGCTACTCCCTGAACCTCAAGAGACTCTCTGAATAACAGGTTCTGAACAGAATGGCCACTAGAGCTAAGGTAGAAAGAGCGATGTGATTAGGTTTTACTGTGTTATATTTTTTAAGATGGTTTTAGCTGTTGTTCTGTGCTGCAAGCCGCCCTGAGCCTTCTTGTGCGGAAGGGCAACCTAGAAATATAAATATAATAATAATAATGAAGAACAACATGGGACCTTCTGCATGCAACACAGACTTTCTACTACTGAGCCACATTCCTTTTTTATTTAATCCCGGCATTGCTAGGGACTGAATTCATAGCTGTAGCATCCTTTCCCTGCCTCTGACTGGCTTGATTTGGTCAGGATGCAAAATAATGGTTCAGCTTCACTGTGGTTAACTAAAAGTACCAAGATTCATTTAGCTGTTATTGGTTTGCTTTGAGAAATCTCATCTTCTCCACAGGGACATGACTGGTATCCCATCCTGCTTTCTAATGGGGGCAGAATTGCGAAACAAAGCAGGATATTAAATACAGGATGCCTGCCGTGTTTCAGGAGACAATAGTTAAGATCAACAGTGGCTGGAGAACCAACTTAAACCATAGTTTCAGAAACAATGGGGGATGAGGGCACCTTCTTTGAGAGACTGCAACTTGGACCCAGTAAATCCAGTCTTGGAGGACAGGCAGGGGAGACTCAGCTGGAGATCCCCTGCAGTTTTGGTGTCTCTACCATGCTTTTGGGGATGGTGGTCTGTTATTCATTATTATTATTTATTAGACTTATATGACCGCCACTCTCTGAGAACAGGCTCGCGGCAGTTTACAACATTTCAAATACAAATCCATACATTAAGGCAGGGGTAGTCAAACTGTGGACCTCAAGATGTCCATGGACTACAATTCCCAGAAGCCCCTGCCAGCGAATGCTGGCAGGGGCTTCTGGGAATTGTAGTCCATGAACATCTGGAGGGCCGCAGTTTGACTACCCCTCCATTAAGGGGTAGTCAACCTGTGGTAGGGACTCATGGGAATTGTAGTTCATGAACATCTGGAGGACCACAGGTTGATTAAACCATTAAAATTCCCCATTAAAACACCCATAAAACAATACTCATTTTCAATGATGGTGATATAATAACTGTTCCCGCACAGGCTACTGCTCATGAGGGCTCACGGCTCATGAACCAGGCATGCTGTGAACTGAACTGAGCCACATTTTCTTGATTCATGCTCATCCCTATTCTTTACTCAGTGAGTGATTAAAATGTGGAATTAGCTGCCAGAGGATGTGGTGAAGGCATAGATGACTTGAAAAGATTCATGGAAGCAGTTGTTAGCCATGGTGATGAAGGGGAATCTCTGAATACCAGTGCCAGGAAGCAATATCTGGGAAGGGTCGCAGCCCCTGTGCCCCATTTATTGGATCTCTAGTGGAACTGGATGGGCACTGTATGAGACAACAGGCTGGACGAGATGGACCACTATTCTGATACAGCAGGGCTCTTTTTTTACTCTTATTTGTTTGTGGCATTGGGATGCAGTGGTCGGAAAAACTGGCAGTCTTCAAGCAAAGGTTGGATACATACTTTTCTTGGATGCTTTAGGATGCTTTGGGCTGATCCTGTGTTGAGCAGGGGGTTGGACTAGATGGCCTGTATGGCCCCTTCCAACAAATGTATTTGGTGCCGTTTCACTTCTACAAGCAGTAGCACTACAAGTGTTGCACTTTAATATTAATTCTTTATGAAAGCACATATAGTACACTTGGGGCAACGGAGTATATATCAGGTTGTTCACATGATTTAATTTAGCTTTGGAATAGTGTCTGAAGAAGTACCTCGTGCCACTTTTTGTGAATATGCAGAAGACAGCAGGAATATAATTGCTTTAACTTCGTTTTAAGTTATTTGTAACTAGATCCCTGAGGATGCCGAGGTGTAATGTTAGCGCTAGGACTATTTCACACGAGGAAATCTTCTGTGGGATTCACCCCAGTGAGTTTACTAATCTTCTGGCAAGACATTGGAATTCAGATCAGATTTGACCCTTTATACCCTAGCACAGTTCCAACAATTGTCGGTAGCTCTGGCTTTGGGGGACACTCAGGGGCTCCCTTTTCTTTTTATCGTTATAAATAAGCAATGTAGGAGTGGGTTGGTTTCTGTTGGCAAAAGCATTTATAGGTGACCAAATTTATTTACTCACTTCATTTGTGCCCAGCCTCTCTCCACTGTGGGGAACCAAAGAGACTTGGCATAATTTTCTTCTCCTCTGTTTTATCCCCACCGCCACCACCACCCATGAGAGTCAGGCTAGGTTGAAAGTATGTGACTGGCCCAAGGTATTGCAGTGAGCTTCCATGGCAGAGAGCAGGGACTCCAACCCAGGACTTCATCAAACTGGCTAAATCCTTATCTTCCAGACCTGGATGGCTGCTTTTTGACTTCTTAAAGTGTTGGGGTGATTATTAATGTTTTCCTGGGGCATCATCTAGTGATGTACACCCTAAGCCAGTGGTCCCCATGTTTTTATTACTGGGGACCAGTCAACGCTTGACAATTTTACTGAGGCCCGGGGGGGGGGTAGTCTTTTGCCGAGGGACGTTGCCACTGCCGCCTGAGCCCCTGCTCTACTTGCTTTCTCACCGGCGCCACTGACTTCCTGCCACCCGCTGGGGGGGCGCTGCCAGCAGCAGCTGCGCAGTGCCACGCTGAGGGGGAGCCCCGGCCATGGCGGCTGCTGGAGAGCACCAATGGTGAGCCAGTGGCAGAGTGGCAGGGCAGCCCCCAAGGCAGCAGCTGGGGAGGAGGACGAGGAGGAGCCGCTGCCCGGCACTGACTGATTCACAGACTGGTCCCGGTCTCCGAACTGGGGTTGGGGACAGCTGCACTAAGCCACCTACTTACAAGTAATTCGGATAGGATTGTAGTTGTCCGGCTGTGAACCTGCAGTGATAAAGATAATTTATATATTTTTTCCTTTTCTCTCCAGCCCAGAACTGCAGTTACATTTTACAAGGGCCAAACGGGACAGTGCAGAGTCCTGGCTTCCCGTACGGTTATCCAAATTATGCCAATTGTACATGGACAATCACCGCCGAGGAGCAGAACAGGGTGCAGCTTGTATTCCAGTCCTTCGCTTTAGAGGAAGATTTCGACGTTTTATCTGTCTACGATGGATTGCCGTTGCAGGGAAATCTAAGGACGAGGTATGAAATCGAGTCTCTCTGTGACTTTTTTGCTGTTCTATTTTTTTAGCATCCTTTCCCTGGATGGGGAAGTGTTTGCAATCATTCTGAGCTGTCTGTTGGTTGGATTAAAACATTTATGAAGGTTTTGTGTTGCAATAAGAGCGGGGCTATTTATTTTGGTGAAGTTATCTCAGCATTCTGGATGTCACATGCTTGATAAGGCTTCAGAAGTATTGCTTAAGAGTGTTTGACGGGCGCAGTGTTATCGGTTCTGAGTTGCCTCTTTGAAACATCTGGAGAAGTTGATTTTAGAAGTAGGCAGCAGAGGAGAAGGGTTTGGATAGAAGGCAAGACCTTCCCCTTTTGGGGGGGGATGGTAGATCACTACTTGCTGGAAATCCTAGAGATTGTTAAAACCACTCTTTTTCAACCCTTTGAAGATTTGCCATTACATTCTGTGACTTATGAAACCCAGAGGGCAAAGGGAAAAGTTGAAATTGTTTGCATGAAATTTGTTAGCTTTTGTTTTAACTATCTAAAGTGGGCTTTTTGTCATAAATGTTTAATTTAAGCATGACCAAATAGTCTGAATAGAGTTTCTACTGCTACACTTGGTTCCTTGTCCCTCCCCAGTTGCTTTGTAAAGCAGAACAGGGGTTATCAGATTGTATGTAAAGCTGCTCCAGTAACACAATGATCAAATTTACCCAGTGTGCTTGTTTTAAATGTTTTTGCCTGTGCATTATTTCCTTCATTTGTAGCCTACCTTTCTCGCAGAGACTCAAGGCAGGTTACCGAATTGGGAAACAGCACAGTAAAAATATAATGTGTGCAATGAATAATTAATAAATCGATGAATAATCAATAATAGCAAAATTATTTTTAAGATGCTGTAAAAACAATATACACATGCAATAAATAAATAAAATAATTATAAAACATGAATGATATATGTCAGTTTAGGATTAGTAAAGCAGAGTGAAGGTCTTCTTTGGCATGCAGAGAGTTTGGGGTTTCATGCCTGATACCCTCATTTTGGTCCCAGAAGTGGGAAGGAGTGCTTACTTGAGATTTTGGCAGGGTGCTAGTTGGAACTAGAATCATAGAATCATAGAGTTGGAAGGGACCTCATGGGTCATCTAGTCCAACCCCCTGCACTATGCAGGACACTCACATCCCAATCGCTCATCTACTATAACCTGCCACCCCTTGAGCCTTCACAGAATCAGCCTCTCCATCAGATGGCTATCTAGCCTATGTTTAATAATTTCCAAAGATGGAGAATCCACCACCTCCCGAGGAAGCCTGTTCCACCGAGAAACCGCTCTAACTGTCAGGAACTTCTTCCGGATGTTTAGATGGAATTTCTTTTGCATTAATTTTATCCCATGGGTTCTGGTCCGTCCCTCGGGGCAACTAGGGTTCTAACTTTGGATAAAGCTTCCTCTGTTCATCCGTGCAGCAGCATACTCAATATACGCTATCAGGTGCTAAGACTCAGGGTTTCTGTCTTTCCTTGAAAGACAGCCAGGCAATATACGAGACATGCCTTGAGTCAGGAGCCTCTGACCTGATCTGCACTCCCATGATACTCAAGGGGATTAATACTTCGCAGTGCTTTGGGGCCAGAATTGCCGGAGAGAACCGAGGGCAATGATCTCCCATCAGATTTGCAAGGCAGGAATTAAGTGGGCAGATTTCTTCTATGCCATTCCCCCCCCCCCCCCACACACACACACAGAGCTCAGATGTTCACCCCTCTAAATGGTCTCCTCTGGCCTTGAAGTACTCTGGAAATTCTCATGTGTAAAGGAAGGGATTTGCTCTCCAATGTGACTTCTGAGCAAGCCCCACAACCTTTGTCTCTCGTGGTGAGCTCAGCTGGAAGAATCTGGGTTAAAGAAGCAGAAAAGACAGGGAAAACTATCCGCTCTGGTGACGGGAGAGACGAGCAGCATTGTGATGGGTAAATAAATAATGTCCTGTATGTCTGAACAGCATTTGTTAACTGCATTACTACAGAGGCAGGGGATTGCGTGGCAGGTGAGAAAGCAGAAATGTTCTTGTCACTTATCTCAAGAGGTCCTGGGGTAGACTCTTTGACAAGCACAGCAACTTTGTGTTCTCTCGAGGGCCACAAATGTCTCTACCTCTTCATGGAAGAGGAGGGATTGTAGGTAAAGGTGAGATGAGAAAGACGGTACTTTGACTTTTCAGCATCCCCATATCACGCATACTTGCTTTGCAAGGGATTCCACTCCAGTTGTCCTTTCATTGTTCTGTTTAATCAGCTCTCCAGAAGAAGCCGGCAACAAGTTTGTTTTTTTACCCCACTTTTCACTACCCAAAGGAGTCTCAAAGGCGCTACCCTTCCTCTCCGCACAACAGACAGTCTGGGAGGCAGATGGGGCTGAGAGAGTTCTCAGAGAACTGTGACTGGCCCAAGGTAGATGCATGTGGAGGAGGAATAGGGAATCAAACCTGGCTCTCAAGATTAGATGCTACAGCTCTTAACACTGTGCTGGCTCTCTCTGCAGCTACAGTACTGTGCTCTGGGCTTTAGTTTCCTTGTCAACTCTGCCCCCTCCCTCCAAAAAAGCACCTAATTATGAACTTGACAACAACTGTTCCACAAGGAGACATTTTTCTGACATTGTGTAAAAAGAGAGGGTGGATGTGGGGATTCTTATGCAGTTCATGGGAGTGAATAGCCCATTGGTTCATGTTGCGGGTCAATGGGAAGAAGAGGGTTAGTTCCAGCCAGTGAATTATCCTGAGATGATTCACATGTTCTTTTAGCCAGTTAAAAAAAACCCAGTTTGGGTATAGCCATTAAGAAAGCTTGAATGAGGGAAGGGGTGTGGCTGAGTATCCGTCTTGCAATACAGAAGGTCTCAGATTCCATTCCAGTTTAAAAGAATCAGGTAGTGGTAGGTGCTGTGGAAGACTTCCTACCTGAGCTCTGTCTGTTCATGTGCATCTCTTCTCATAAATTCCAGGCACATGGGCAATAATTAAAAACTGACAGAAAAAAATTATAAAAATCACGGGGCTGAGAAGTTAAAATGGAGACACGGAGAAGTGGCTTTGCCTGTAAGCGTGTAAGCTGATGCAGAGAAAAGATGCTAAACAGCTGCTAAGAACGAGCTAGGATGCTCACATCTTAGATCAGCCATAAAGAAGGGTATGGCTCAGTTCATACAAGCCTTTGATGGATTGATAATGTATTTCAGGTGTTCCTTCTTGCATTCATGAATGTTTCTTGAGACATTTGAACCTGGTAACTATAGTTTAGTGCGAATCTCCAAATCAGGGATAACAAAAATTCATATTATAGTTGCAAATTCTGATTTCCTTGGGCTTAAAAAAGTATTTTTCTGTTGTTGTTGTTGTTGTTGTTGTTATTTGGATTTATAGCCCGCCACTCCCCTAAGGCTCATGGCGGGTAACAGCGTATAACCCCCCCCCCCGAAAAAACCATCCTAATACATAAACACATCAACCAACCCAACACAGCGACATTACCCAAGGAGGAGACCAGGGATAGCCTGAAAGGACTGCAGAAGAGGGGGGACCCGATCTCACCAGGTGGCGCCGGCCTCAGCCATAAGCCTGGTGGAAGAGCTCTGTTTTGCAGGCCCTGCGGAAAGCTGGTAAATCCCGCAGGGCCTGCAGCTCTTCCGGGAGCTCATTCCACCAGGTAGGGGCCAGGGCTGAAAAGGCCCTGGCCCTGGTCTAGGCCAGACGTGCCTCCCGGGGGCTGGGAACCGCCAACAAGTTAGTCCCCATGGAGCGTAATGCCCTGCGGGGGGCACCTTTTGCAGCTATTTTAAAAGTCAGAAGTCTTGCTAAGTTCAATGTGATTTAGTCCCTGGTAAGAAGATTTAGCGTTTTTTATGTAAACCGCCCTGAGCCCCAGGGGAGGGCGGTATATATGGTAAATGTAAAATAAATAAAAAATAAATACAATTCTCCCTCTATTTCCCCTTCAGCAGAAATATAATTTCTTCTTGCCCTGGGCCTAATCAGCCTTTCAATCTTGGTTCATTTAGTATTTTTCACAGCAGCCTTTCCCTCATTAAATTCTTTTTTTCAGCTGTAGGTCCCCCAAACAGAATTTTCATTTCTTTTCCTAAGCTATCAATTTTGTATCCCCCCTCTTTTTTTTTCTCTTCTCTCCAAATGTACTCCATTTATCATCTAAGTACTAGTCTTTGAGATGGATGACTGTACATCATTTATCAAAGCTTACGCCACCAGTCTCCTGGCCAGAAAACACTGAAGGAGGGAGGCTAGGGGGAATGTTCTGAGAAGCACACACACAGTAGGGCTTGTCTGCAGGACAATCAGGGGTCCCCAACCTTGCTGTGCCTGAGGACACTTTTGGAATTTTGAGGCAGGGCAGTAGACACTGCTACCCTTTCAGATGCCCTGAAGGAAATTCCAAAATGATGGAGACCCAAAGATGATGTGTCCGGGGTCTACTGGAACGCCTCCTGCTCCAGTGAGATGGAAGACGGCCACAATTTCTTCTGTGCTTAAGAAGCAAGTGGGCATCAGGAGATCAAGCACCGCGGAGCCCAAAAATGCTATACTGGGAATCGCTAACCTTGTACAGACAATACCCTACTCCCCCACATGGATCGAACCTGTAGTGAGGGAGATTGGACCCAAACATTCTCGCTGTACCCCCACCCTCCATGCAGTGTTCATGAGCTTGTGAGCACATTGGCTATTCTCAGCAAAAGCGTCCATGTACGCAAAATCTCCCTGTGGTGCATGATGTAGTTTTTGAAACACCGCTGATCACAGGCAGGGAGTATATGTGTAGATAATTCTTCCACGTGTTGTCACCATGCAATCAACCTGGGGGGGTTGTGCCTGGAGGGGGGGGGGAACGGACGGACAGTGTGGTTGTGCTACCTCTTTCCATTTTGTCTGTCCGTCCGTCTGTCCACCCACCCACCACCACCACCACCACCACCACTATCATCATCATGTAATGATGATGTGGTATGCTCATATGTATAATGAAACTCTTAAAAAAATGAAAAGGATCCTAGGAAGTCTATGATTTACACCCGAGGATCAAGGGAAGCAAGGGTCCTTCTTCCTTGAACTGCAAGCTGTTTTTTGATCAGAATGTGACCCCCAGGTTCTCTCCCCCCCCCCATTGGACTCCAGATGCATGTCTGCAAGCTCAATCCATATCTGGAAACATCAGGGAGGGTCAAACAGCTGGGGTGACTTTGAGTGATAGGCAAAAGATGCATCGAATTTTTGTGCGGTACTGCTCCTCCCCCCCCACCGTCCCCAAAGTTGCCATTTTGAGGGCCGTTAATAACTTTGACCTTCGGTTTTGCTTTTTCTGCACCTGTTTTCTCAATCCCGATTCCCTGGGTCTGCTGCTGCTTGGGGGGAGGGGAAGGAGGGAGAACTCTTTCCAGTTGCCAAGGCAACCCCGGCATGTTCTGTGAGTTAAACAATTCCCCAGTATTTTAAAAATGTGACTGTTGCTACTCCTTGCTGCATTAGTTTCAATGGGATGTTCTTCGGGGCAAGCATCTTTAGGCAAGGATGTCTGTCAGCCGGGGGGGGGGGGGCAGTTCAATGGCATTTCTTAAAGAGAACGAAAAACTGAAGGAAAACAAAGGGGTCGGGTTCACGGTCAGGGGCAAAAAGGTTTGAATTATATCCTTCTCTTTCTTCTCAGCATTTTTAAATCTCTCCTCGCCTTCCTTGTCTTCAAAACTGTATGTTTCTGATCCTGGTTTCATGTTAAAAATAACCATAATAAGTTGTGTTTTTGTTGCACGCAACAGAAATGCATCTTCCGCCCCCTTGTCTCTTTTGCCTGTTTTTTCTTGAATTTAGCTGCTGTTTCCCCCCCCCCCCCCGATGTAGCTTTCAAACTTAACACATTTCCCCTTTCCCTAGGCCACGTTCTTTACCCATTGGCTTGAATGCCCTCCCCAAGAGAGTTACTTGCAAGAACTCTGTGAGAGGAGTGCAAGGAATGTATTGGTCCAAAACACAATGTGTTGCTTGGCGTGGGGGTGGGGACGCTGTTTGGCCTTTCATCCCGTGTAATATTTGATGTGCGTTTTAGGTCTTTCCGGTGAATGCTCACTTGAAAGTAAATTGCAGTGGAGTCCAGCCATGTCTACTTTGATCTGTATAGCTTGGAGTAAGAGTGAATAGAGTAAAGATTCTTGGGCTATAGTCTCTTACGAATCTAGTGGAAGAATGGTCCCTTGTTCCTCATGGTCTTTCTGCATCACCCTGTTGAGATTTGAGCACGCACCTGAAAAGCACTAAACTGAAAAGCTCCTACAGCCGAAAGAGATTTTTTTTTCTTTTTGTCGGTTGTGCTGTTAATCACACATGAACTAGGGACTTCCCACTCACTTTTTGTTGACAGTGACACCAGGTGGGTTGGAAATTTTTCTTTAAATGTTTCCATGGGTTTTTGTGTTTTTTAGAAGAAATATAGAATTGAATTATTTTGGTCTGTTGTTGGGAGGAGGGTGGTTTCTATTTTCTCCTCCCGATATTTTGAGCCTGTAAGGACCTTTGGAATTTTGGCACAGGGTGGAGGGCACAGCTATAAAATGGCTGCTGCAGGAGGCGGAGCAAACCACACAGAAGAAGCCCAAGTGCAGGGGGAAGAGAGGGGGGATTTTTTTAAATTACACTGGAAAAGGGGAGTGAGAAAGAATAAATCCAACACTATGGTGGCAGCTGCTACAGAAAGTATCTTTTAGCCCATTGGCTCTCCAGAAGTCAATCAGAAGCCTGGCTGAGTAAAAGCCTCACCCACTTTCTAAACCGTGAAATCGCACATGGACTAGGGACTTCCCACTCACTTTTTGTTGACGGTGACACCAGGTGGGTTGGAAATTTTTCTTTAAATGTTTCCACGGGTTTTTGTGTTTTGTAGAAGAAATATAGAATTGAATTATTTTGGTCTGTTGTTGGGAGGAAGGTGGTTTCTATTTTCTCCTCCCGATATTTTGAGCCTGTAAGGACCTTTGGAATTTTGGCACAGGGTGGAGGGCACAGCTATAAAATGGCTGCTGCAGGAGGCGGAGCAAACCACACAGAAGAAGCCCAAGTGCAGGGGGAAGAGAGGGGGATTTTTAAAAATTACACTGGAAAAGGGGAGTGAGAAAGAATAAATCCAACACTATGGTGGCAGCTGCTACAGAAAGTATCTTTTAGCCCATTGGCTCTCCAGAAGTCAATCAGAAGCCTGGCTGAGTAAAAGCCTCACCCACTTTCTAAACCGTGAAGTGGGCACCAGGAAAGATGTTAGCGGGTGCCACAATACCCTCTGGCACATTTTGGGGAGCCCAGATATAGATAGAAAGATAAGTCTCTCGTTGTCCTTGTGTAACAAGCAACCTCTTTCCTTTTTATAGCGTTGTTGACTTGCATTATTAACCATACAGACCTTCTTTTAGACTTCGCAGTGCCTTTCCTAACCTGTGGAATGCATTTTATTTTGGGCTTCAATTATCATGGTTTTTAATAACTTCCAAGTGTCCCCTAGGGATTTTACTCTCTTGTGTTTGCACTCTAGCTTCCTTTCTACTAGTCCCCTCATTTTTGTAAAGTTCCCTCTTTTGAAATCAAATGTTACCATTTAGGACTTTAGCAGTAACCTTTAATTGATATGAAATCCTCCATTACGTCTGTATTTTCCTTAGAAAAGACAAGCAGCTTTGATGCCAGAGGAAGGAGTCAATACCATGCTATTTCTCTGTGTACAGCAGGCTTTCTCATGGGAGGTTACTTGACAGCTCTGAAAGGGTTGCTGGAATGGGTGGGAATTAATTGATTTTTAATATATTTTTAAAATTTGTTAAACATTAATTGGGTGATATGCCCAAATATGGTCATGTTGACTCACCCATGTCTCCCAAAAATGGTCAATGATGGGCTGGGAGGGAAGAAGCGGAAGAGGAGAGGCCCCGTGTGGGCATGTACACAGCTATGCTTCCCAACAATGTTCTGCACGACTGCAACACTTCTGGCGTTTCTCGAAGCTAGAAGAATATTTCAGGTTTTTCTCAATGATAAAGAAGTTGAGAAAGGCTGGTGCAGGAGGTGGATAGGTGGGTGGGAAAGGCTGCTGGTGTGGTCAGTTTTGCTTCCAGAGCAAAAGTGCAAATTAGTGTCTCCTTCTCTTTTGCACTAAAGAGAATGAGAAGTGAAATGGTTGTGGTCACTTTAAAGCAGTGGTCCCCAACCTTTTTATCACCAGGGACCAGTCAACGCTTGACAAGTTTACTGAGGCCCGGGGAGGGGGTAGTCTTTTGCTGAGGGACATCGCCGCTGCCTGAGCCCCTGCTCGCTTTCCCGCCGGCGCCCCTGACTACCCACCGCCTGTTGGGGGGCGCTGCCAGCAGCAGCTGCGCAGTGCCACGCTGAGGGGGACCCGCAGCCATGGCGGCCGCTGGACAGCACCAAAGGTGAGCCGGCGGCAGAGTGGCAGGGCAGCCCCCGAGGCAGCAGCTGGGGAGGAAGATGAGGAGGAGCCACGGCCCAGTACCGACTGATCTACAGACCGGTACCGGTCACCGGACTGGGGGTTGAGTTCCACTGCTTTAAAGAGAAGGGATTCAAAAGTGATAGCAGACGTAATGGAGAAGGGGCATTTTGATGCCTTGAAGAGAGACTGGTTACTCCCAAGTGACCTTCTGCTCACCTCTGGTCTGAAAGGCCGAAAAGATGTATCTTTCATTAAGTTTGCGAAGCTGCCTGGCTGACCTGGCAAGATTTTCACTCGCCTAAGGTGAACAGGGAGGCACAGCTCGACAAGCCGGGATTCCTTATCGTGACTTGCAGGACTTCCTTCCTTCTTGTTCCGGACCAGCTGCCGTTGCCCTCTCTTCCTCCTGTTCTTCAGGGTGGGCCAGGGGATGATCAAAATCATGTGCCTCTGGTCTACCAAAGAGAAGAGAAGCAGGTTGGAGCTCTGTGAGAAGCCAGGCTTGGGAGGCCCCGCTTGGGAGCCATATGTTGGCTGCTCGTAGTTCTTTGGAAGGGCTGTGAATGTGAACGATGGGCAAATAAATACGGCGCTGCATAAATCAGGATGGGGGAAGCAGAAGAGACTGTTTTGATATGGCTTCACCCTTGTTGTCCGTGTTCTGATTATGGAACCTAACATCGAGGAGAGAACATTTGCTTAACAGTGTTACTGTAAGATTAGGGGAAATGCTGGAGTCTCTTATACATTATTCAGTGAGCGTCTGTTGGCGCTCGCTGGCTGCTTAATGGCGGCCGCTGAGCCCGGTGCCAGAAACATACATCATTTGTTAATAGAGAAATGTCCTTCTCAGATCTGGGAATGAGCGCTGTTGGCACTGGGAGAACAAGCGTCTTGAAATCTCTCTGCCACTGTGGGTCTCAGCTTCTTTTGGCTCAGACTTTAGCTGATGAAAGAAATAATTTTTAATATTAGCTTTAAAAAAAAAAACAGAAGACTTTCATCATGAGATTGCAGGGCTTGGCTGATGAGGTGGCAATTCTGAAAGCAAGGGAGCCAATTTAAAGATCATCCCAAATTACCTGTTTGAGTGGCCTTGGAATGAGGTTATGGAGAGAATTGGACTAGAATGTTCTTCGGTCAGGTTTGACCAGCACCTGTACATTTAAAAGGGGGGTTGTCTTTATAAGGTTTAGCAGCAATATGCGGTCAAGGCCCAGCGTATCTGCAGAACCGCTTGGCTGACTATACCTCCTGAGGGGCATTGCTCTCTGCCAACTCTGACAGGCTGGTGATCCTTGGCCCAAGAGAGGCATGTCTGGCAGGGCCAGGGCCTTTTCAGTCCTGGCCCCTACCTAGTAGAATGAACTCCTGGAAAAGTTGAGGGCCCTGTCAGAGCTGACTTATTTCAGCAGGGGTTGGAAGACAGAGCTCTTCTGCTAGGCATGTGGTTGGGACCAATTAATAACCACAATAACATTAACAGCAAGAATACCATCTGTGCTCCCCTCTATACAAATACACCCTCCTGGAACCAAAAGTAACTACTGTGACAGCACTGAAAGAACACTATTTGACTAACAGCTGGTCTGATTGTTTTTTTACAGGTTTTAATTATTAAGTTTTAGTGTTTGAGGTTTGAAGTTTCAGAATTGTACGGTATGAACCAATTTTGTATTTTTTTATGGTAGAGTATGTTGGAAACCGCTTTGATCTGACTATGCTGGGAAGGGCAGTAAAGAAATCATGTTATCAATAAATAAAGCAAATAAATATTGTCTAGTCCAGTTAGCAAGTCTTGGGCAGATGTCTTTCATACCACTTCCAAGCTGAACCTTTTGACTGGAAATTCTGGGAATTGAACCTGGGATGAACTGCCTGCCAAGCAAATTGTTCCTTGCTATTCAGTTTTGAGGGAAAGGCTCAAATCAAATGTATTTGTGATCTTAGACCAAAGATAAAATATTTTAACAACAAGGTCAGCATACAAAAGATAAACAGTTCTGCAGGGCCTGCAAAAATAAAGTGACCAGAATTAAGGGAACCTAAGGCGGGATGCGCCTCTGCCGGCCCCCCCTCTCCACTCTCCCACGACTGGGCTCAAGAAGGGCGGTGGCAGCAGCAGCGGGGCCCCCTCCCTCCCCCCTCCCCGACTGGCCTCAAGAAGGGCAGCGGCGACAGCCCGGGAAGAGCCCTGTGGATGAATCCATGGAGGCAGGAAGCCGCGAGCAGGCGGTCGCAGGGTGGCGGGCCCTGGCGGGAATGGCAGCACCATGCAAACCCTGCTCCGGAGCCCAGCACCTGCGCGGGGGCCTCCTGAGCCCGGCCTGCCTGTTAGGCTGCTGCGCGGTGTGTGGCAAAAAAAAAAAAAAATTAAAAATTGGTGAACGCCGCGGGGCATCTGGAAAACGTGGTGGGACGCGGGGCCCTCAAATGCAGGACTGTCCTACCAAAGGCAGGATATCTGGCCACCTTATGCAAAAGGGAACTCCTCCTCTAGAAATTGGGGTTGAGATTGGCCAGAATTCAATAATTTCCCATTGCCCCTGAGCCCCCTCCCATGAAAACCAGCACCGATATGTCCATCCAACGGAGTCATCAGTATACTACAGTTAAATGGATGTTCTCACCATGTTTGTTCTATTATTTTATTGTTCTGTTATGATTGTATTGCTATTGTTCCATTTATCATGTTATCTGTACTGTTTTTCTCCAGTTCCATGTAAACTGCACTGAGCCTCGGAAGGGCAGTTTATAAATATGAGAAATAAGTAAATAACAGTGGAAAAGGCTCATTTAGCAATGAACCTTCTGGGTGGAACCTCATGAGTGGACCTGGTCCATGTAGAATTGGAATTACGTTATGATTTGTTGTAAACTGCCACGAACCAGCATTGGTGGGAGCAGCGGTATAAAAGTTAAGTAAATAAATAATAAATAACATTTCTGGGTTTCCTAGCTAAGCTCGTGTTTCCCTTGCCTCCTCAATTAAAGCCAAACCTTCCTGTGCCCTGGATCACCTTGTCACTTAACTCCCTCCCTTGCAGCCTCTGCAGAATAACCAAAATAGCTGTATTCAAGAAAACTATGAATCTCTGCATCAGCCTTTCTGAAAGACAAGACCTTGCTGTGCTGGGGAGACATAGGAAGTTTATTTTTTGTCATGTTGCATTAACTTGCCTGCCGCTGGAATGTAATAAACTGAGCACTGTTTTGCTTGCAGATATATTCACCTGAGAAAGGTCAGATTGTCAGAGGTCCTGTCATATCACTGTAGGAAGGTTCTGAATATTTATACATGACTCTTGCTCTACTGCATCAGGCAGGAGACAGGCAGGACAATCAAGGCCAGTCTGGGGGAAATCAATCTGGGAGATAAGAATACATCCAGCTGCAGTCAGATAGGTTTTGGTTGTGTTGCATTGGTCGTATATCACTGGGAAGCCAATCAACTCAGTTCATTGATTGGAAAGGATCTGGAGGAGAGGAAGAATATCTATACACACACATACTTTTAACTTATTAAGGCAGGTATGTGAAGTACTTAAGCTGCAAAATGCAGCTGCATTTGAGTTGAGGGTGCTGTCAGTCAAGGCAAAGGAAGAGTGGGAAGAAGTTGAAGGAACTGTATAGCCAACACGATAGTCTTTGAGGTATGCATATCAGCAAGCAAGCCTGACCTGCAACCTTTTACAAGAGCAGTTTAATCCTCTTCTGTCTATCTGTGCCTTCTCTTACGACACACTTACATTGTGTGCGGCCTGACTGTTAAGATCCACTTCCCAAGCCCTGCTTTCTGTTACCTCTCCTGCAAAAATAAGGGGAGACTGAACAGAGGCAGGGCTTTTAAAGTGGTGGCTCCTCACCTTTGGAATGCATTGCCCCTTGAGGCTCACCTGACCTCTAGCCCAGTGTCCTTTAGGTCAGGGGTAGTCAACCTGTGGTCCTCCAGATGTTCATGGACTACAATTCCCAGGAGCCCCTGCCAGCAGACTCCTCACCAAGCAAATGCTGGCAGGGGCTCCTGGGAATTGTAGTCCATGAACATCTGGAGGACCACAGGTTGACTACCCCTACTTTAGGTAACAAGCCGAAACATTCATCTAAGGCTGAGCTTTAAAAAAAATATATCAGACATCATATTTGTCACAAAATGTTGTTTTATGCTGATTTTATTCCCTAGTTTGTTTTTAGTGGCTTGCGGGATTCTGGAGCAGCCATATATAAATTCTCCAAATAAATATTGTATTTCGGGAACTCATGTTCTGAGTGGAATTCCACCTTTATTATTATTATTATTGCCCGCCCACTCTCATGTCTGTCTCGTGGTGGGTTACAGATTTGTCCGAAATTAAAAACCCATTAAAACCCCATTAAAAACCAAACCGGACATGTCAGTGTACACAATAGACTCCAACAATAAAAGCTATAGCGGACGAAACCCTTCTCACTCTCCACCTCAGCCCGGATGCTAACACAAGATTTTTAGAAAAAACAAATGCTCTATGGGCAGGTTGTAGACAGAATTTCCGTTCTCTAATACTGATTATCGTGTGGAAAAAAATTTCTTGGCAGGGCCTGTAAAACACCAGACAGATGGAAGCTCTAGTCATTCCTCTTAGGTGTGCAGATATCTGCTCTTCCTGAACTGTTCAGGTTTCTGGCTGATCATGTTCCAGTGATGCGTCTTGGAAGGGAGGCGTTTAGCCGCCCACAGCTCTATCCCCCTCCCCTCCATCTGTCAGTAGCAGCTCCTGCCCCCTCTCCCCTGCCTCTGGACTGGAAGCGTAACGGGGTGCTCTAAACTCTGCACCAATGACCGATGGTAAAAGTATTTTTAGCAGCAGCCGCCTCCGTTTCGCTAGGAAGCATCTTGCTATCACTGACCCCGAGTATTTGCCGCAAGGAGTTTTCACAAATTGTTATGACTGAGGATTAAAAAAAAAAAAACAACCATAAAGATATCCTGCTGCTTAAAATGAGATGCCATTCAGACCAGATTTTTCCCCCCCTTTAAAATGTCATTGCTCCCTCTGGATTCAGTCCTAAAAAATGATAGCTAAAAAAAAAATGTATTTACCTGGTAAGTTGGTTTTGACCTTCAATTAGCATGGCTAATGAGAAAGTGTGAAAGAGCTTGTTGAATGGGGGAAAATAATAATTCAGGATGAAAAATGAGAAGACAATGGTTATTATTTTATTTTTTATTTTTTTAAAAAGAGGGCTGGAAATGGACGCTTGTAATTTCCAGCCTGGATGACTCCAGGACTGGAATATTTAAATTCTTCACTCAGGCAGTCCAGACTCCTCACCAAGCAAAGGTGAGTTTGGAAACCCATATGAATTATACAAATGGAACTTATCTGCATAATGTCACTTATTTTGAGTTCCGTTGCGTATTTAGTTTTCTATCGTTTATTCTAGTCTCTCTAATAATGGCGAGGGGCAAGCAGAGTTGCTCCCAACTCCCTAATTTCCCAAGTCCTAGAAATCAGATCTAGTCATGCACAGGTCCTCTGAGGTTTTTGTTCAGCAGGCCTTAGCAATCGTAAGATTTGTCGGAAAACAGTGAGAGCTGAGGTTCTTAAGAAACTAGAGGTGCTGTGGCTTAACCATGACTCATAAGCTTGGCATGAAGAAGGTCGCTGGTTCGATCCCCAGCATCCTTTTGAGCAAGTAGTGTGAAAGACATCAACCCAAGACCCTGGAGAGGAGCTGCCAATTAGAGTAGAAAGCACCGACCCTGAGGGACTCCATAGGAGGCAGCTTCATATTTTTATGTGTTCCCAGTGGTACCCTACAGCCTTGGTAATGATTGGCTGTGGGGATGTTGCAAGGGCAAAAGCCATAGAAATTTAGTTTGCATACATTATATTTGTTTTACACACATACACACACATATATATAGTCTGTCTTTCTCACTGGGGCTCAAGGCAGATGGCACAATTCAGAACAACGCAAAGGAAGACAGTATTCACAGGATGTGCAGTGTCACTGGCTCATGTGGTTTACATGGTTAAAAGAAATATCACAGGCGATAACATAGCTGCTTACCGAACAGCTCTCCTAAAGAATTTTGCTTCATGCGGAATGATAAAAGCTTGATGGTCTTGCTGATTTCTCCAGGCAGGCCTTTCTGCAAGGTGGGTACCCCAACAAATCTGTTGATGTTACCCAGTTGCAGGACAGCACTTTCTGAAGGCTTTGCTCAGACGAGTGATCTGCCAAGTATGGGTTCTCTATCGAGAGCGTGGGCACAGTTGGGGGTACAGTTGCCGGCCCAGCAATGTCGACCAGGAGGTCGGGGTGGGGTGGGGGGCAGGAACATGCAAATAAGCACTGCATCAATGTTGCAGCATCACTTCTAGTGAGAATCTGGAAGTGACATCATGTTGGCGTAACAAGATGATGTCACTTCCAGGTTTGCACTGGAAGGGACTTTGAAGCAACTCCCCTACCCCTATCGGTGGGCCATTAGTGCTGCCAGACAAGAGACTTCCTGCTTTGGAAACCTGGCTACTCTCTTTGATGGTGAGGAGCAGTACCTTGAATTGAACCCGCTAAACCAGGGGTAGTCAACCTGTGGTCCTCTAGATGTCCATGGACTACAATTCCCATGAGCCCCTGCCAGCAAATGCTGGCAGGGGCTCATGGGAATTGTGGTCCATGGACATCTGGAGGAACACAGGTTGACTACCCCTGCGCTAAACAATGTAGGAAGGTAGGCCTTTGTATGCTTCTTAGGATACGGACATATTACTCTGGTGTGCCCTGGGATAAGTGGTGGTGGTCAAAGCTATTTAAGGAAATAAGAATGCACAACTGTACAGGGCCTGGGAGCTCAGGTATGGATAGTGAAGTTTCTTCTCTTCTTTCTCTTTCCCTCTCCCCCCCCCCCCTTCTCCTCATCAGAAAAATGAACCTGTTTGGAGCAAGGATCCCTGTAGAATTGCATTTCCAGTGGGTCGTTGAGGTTAGGATTGACATTTGCGAAAAGAACAGGGGAGATAAAGTAATGGAGAGGAGACCTCTCCACTACTGCTGTCTCCCAGGAGGTAAGATTGGGAAGAGAGGAAAGGAAGACTGGATAGTGGCATCCCTCCTGCCGCAAGTTCATTTGAACCTAGGCCCAAATTTGTGACTGAGCTGCAAAAGTCAATGTGAGTGTGGAACAGGGCAGAAAACTCTTTCTCCTGGGCCATTTTTCCCAATTGCAGATGTTCCCCTCTCCCTGGAATGCTTAAAGCTCAGTAGATAAAAGAGCCGGATAAGATGGGAACTTGTTTCTTTTATAATGCTGCAAGGGGACTCTAATGGCTAGAAGGAATCAATGTCCCTATTTGCCATCTCTTGGGACCACACACTGATATTGTAGAGCAGGGGTGGCCAAACTGGCTCTCAGGAGGTTAATGGACTACCATTACCATGAGCTCCTGCCAGCACCATGCTGACAGGGGCTCATGGTAATTGTATGCCATAGACATTTGGAGAGCCACAGTTTGGCCATCCGTGTTGTAGAGGGTGGTCTCATGCCTGCTTCAGGAGAGAATGAGAGTGTGTACAAAAAGGTGACAGTGCACGCCATGCATGCATGCTCATGTTGCAGTGGCACATAATGGAGGGAAGAGGAGAACTTGTAATGGAGAACAACAAAACAAAATCTGAGTCCAGTGGCACCTTTAAGACCAACAGCGATTTATTCAAGGTGTGAGCCAGGGGTAGTCAAACTGTGGCCCTCCAGATGTCCATGGACTACAATTCCCAGGAGCCCTTGCCAGCATTCGCCAGCATTCGAAAGCTCACACCTTGAATTAATCGTTGTTGGTCTTAAAGGTGCCACTGGACTCTGATTTTGTTCTGTTGTGCTGCTTCAGACCAGCACGGCTGCCCACTGGAATCTATTGTAATGAAGAGTTTGCAGTTCTGGTAGGGGGAAGTCCCAGCAACCCAAAAACTGTTCATGATAGATCAGCACATCAGTATGTTTGGGGTGGGGGCGGGGGGAGAGAGAGACTCTCAACTCCAGTTTAATAACAAATACTTCTCAGGCATGACCTTCAAAGTTTCCCCCTGGAGCAAGGCGCCTCCTTAGCGGTTATATTTCCGTTTTATCAAAATTAATGACTGCCGATGAGAGGAGATACAATCTGAGTAGATCATTGAAGATACAGTGAAATCATGGAGTGCAATTGCAAGAGATATCAAATGGAAAATTGACAAATCTCCTCCACCCATTGACTTTAATTCATTACTCCTGCTGTGTCCTCAGGGGAGGGGAGTGCTGCTGGGTGAAGCGTCTTCAGAACCGGAAATGCAGCATATGGGGAGGGCAGCTTCTCTATCCCCACTTTCTGCACAGAAAACAGTGGTTGAAGGAAATGCTTTTTGACCCTCATCCTGTTAGCCCGTGTGAAAAGGGTGGAGGCAAGTTGGAAGGAATGCAGCGCAGCTAATGAAAAGTAACATCTCTAGGGCCTAGTTTGCCTGCCCCCTTGTTGTGATGTATAGATATGTGCACACACATGCACATCTTTGCACTGTTTTGGATTCAGCTCCAAAACGATTCAGCTCAAATATGAATCGCAAAAATACCCCCTAACTTTTTTTGATTCGACCATATCCTAAAAAATTGGGTGTTTTTTTTTTTTTTGGGGTGTGTACACATGCTTTCCCTCCTTCCCAGGAAGTGGAGAGCATCTCTGCTGCCTAAGAGGGGGGGGGGGGGGGAGTGCCTAGCAAACAGCTGATAATGACAGGTGTGCTTCCTGCTCCCTTTAAATTCTTCCTTAAGGTGCACCTGTCACTATCAGCTGCTTGGCACTCCTCTCTCACTCCTCTCTCACTTTAAATGTTCCGCAAACCTTTGCAGGCAAAGCTGAGGGGGGCGGAATTTAAAGGGAATGGTGCGCATGTCATTGTCAGCTGTTTGGCAGGGGATTTAAATGAGCCCACTCTTGGCCGAATTGTAGCCACTGCTGAATTGGACTGTTTAAATGGAGGGGATGGGCTCAGATAGTTCCAAAAAGCACCCAACATTGATTTGGGTACTTTTTGCCTTATCTGAACCAATTCACCTAAGTCTAGTGATGCAGTTCTAATGTATGTTTCTCCACCACTGCTCTGTCATTATGACAGATGCTAGTGGGGTAGACTCATTATCAAATCAAACCTTCTTAAAGGGATGCCAGTATAAGAATGTCAACCCCCTTGATCCTGGCTTGGATCATTAGTTGTGCCTCCTTCAGATGTCCATCTTTTATTGCTAGATAGCAGCTATTGCCACAATCCTACCATACGTAGCTGGCATCCCTTAATTAGACATCCTCATATCTTCTGCTTTCTCCATGAGGTAATGCAGATCAACCTTACTATGGTCCTCAATTACCTTCATGGAGAGTATATGTGGTTCTTTGGCTCTCACAAATCTGGGTTTGATTCTGCGCTCCCCCAAATGCAGCCAGCTGGGTGACCTTGGGCTCGCCACAGCACTGATAAAGCTGTTCTGACCGAGCAGTGATATCAGGGCTCTCTCAGCCTCACCCACCTCACAGGGTGTCTGTTGTAGGGAGAGGAAAGGGAAGGCGACTGTAAGCCACTTTGAGCCTCCTTCGGGTAGAGAAAAGCGGCATATAAGAACCAACTCTTCTGCTTCTGCTTCCTCCACGTGCAGAAAGGAGCTTCTCCCACCTGAATCACATACCTTGGGAGCAAGCCTGGAATAGCCAGCATTTGCTGTGTAGATTTGCACTGTTGACCCATATTTATTTTTCCATCAGCTGCAATTCATCACCGCTCCATGGAATTCTGTTGTCTTAATCCTGTGTCTCTGGCTAATGGGCTGTGTATGTTTTTGTGTGTCCACCCTCCGAAATCAAGTCTAGAAAGTGACTAAACACATATCTCTCAATTTTGATTTCTAATCACTCTACTGCCTGTGAATCACAGGGACTCACCATATTGCAGGGAGGATGGTGTGGCTGGTAGTATTTTCATTTTTAATAACACCTGTCTTGGTGTAGCTTTTGGTGTAGCTTCGCTGACATGAACCTCGCTATGCAAACACCTTCTGTTTGCAGTCCCCATCTTCGTACAGTGGAGAGGCGACCTCAGAAGTTTCTGTAAGAGCTAATTGGCTGTGGCACGCACAGGGGGTGACTAAAGAGGGAAGATAATTTTTAAGTCCTTGAAAGAATGCAAGGGATCGGTGACCAGGGGTGGAAGGAGCTGTGTTATTCATAGTGAAGATGGGATATTGAGAACTGGGGAGATTTCAGCATGCACAACAGTCCTTATACGGGCTGAAGCACTGAAAATATTAATTGCAGGATTCTTGTGCTAAGCGAAAGTAATTGTATCCCCACTGTCTTTTCTGCATGCATAAAACATAGCACAGCATATTTCTTCTGATATAGTTTCAAAAGAGAATTAAATAAAATCATGTCAACAGTGTGTTGTGCTTTCTTTTTCTCCAGATGCATGTTATTTCATTAAAAATTATATTAAAGTGCTATTTGTTTCTTGCTGCAGCCTCTGCATCCTATTGTACATGCTAGAGGAAAATATTCCAAGGACATTTCCCTTGCTGCTTACACCTGGCTGGACCCCCAGCATCTGAGGAGACTTTTGTACGTCTTAAATGTTTCTGTTTTCATGTAGATACTTCCTGTTATTTGACCTGCACCAGGAAAGGATTTACCAATCAAAAAAGTCAGTAGTTCTGGCACATCTCCTTTCAGGCAAGCTATTGCTAGCGAACAGCTGCTAAACTGTAAATTAGGGGTGCCCTGACATCCACCTCCTGTCCATTTTCATGTTCTTCTAGCTTGGTGTGAAATCCTTCTGTTTGGAGCTGACCATTGCTGACAGCTCCCAAGAAACCAAAGCCCAGCCTTGCCACATCCCCTTGCCTTCCCCTGTACTTTGCTTTGCAGCCTTCTGATAAGTTTTTAAATACCTGCACTTTCCCCAGGCTTGTGCTTGAGGTACACCATAGAGCCCAACTAGATATTGTCTGTGACACATGTCCGGATATGAGCGTCCAACCGAACTCACTGTCACATGTAAGAACTGGGGCACTGGTTGGCTCCTGAGTGCTGTAATGGGGAGAAGAGGCCCCCAGCCTCCCTTCTGCGCTGTCTTTGCTAGTGGAAATGGCCACAAATGCCCTGTTCCCCCCTTTTTGGCCCATTTCCTTCCCGTGACTGTTACTGGTGGTGAAAATTACACCCTTGCAGCTCTCCAGAGCAGTACAGATAACGTTTTTTTTTTTTAAGTTGTGAAGAAATTTATTTTTTCTTTGGAGGTTGAAAGACCTTTATGTTTTAAAAAGTTTTATTTCTCTCGGCAGAGAACAGGCAGAGAGGAGGAAGTCAGTGGTTTCCCAAGCTCACCTCAGCTACCTCTTAAGAAATACTAATAGTCTATCTAGAGGCAATAGATGGGTTCATTCTCCCCCCCCCCCGCCTCTTCAAGCAGAGGACAGAGATTTGGAGGTGTTGAATATTAGAGATTTCAGGAAGGAACTCCTGAAGATCTCCAGGAAAAGCTTCATTGACCTAGCTTGATGTCAGTGGGCAGGGAATAGAGAGGTGATAAAACTTACTCTTTTATTTTGAATCCCTTGCTCAGTCTGCTGCTGTGCTAAAAGTATGCTTGTGAACATTTTCTCTTTAATAAATACTTCATAATTTTTGATACTGGTAAGTGATTCTCTGTATAGATCTCCACTACCTTAGCCATGCTATTTAAAAAGGAGTGCCAGGGGGAAGGCTGACAGTTGGCAAGTGGCAATTCCTCCAGAGGCACATGGCAGAAAACTGTCCTCTGGTTGAACAGGTGCTGGGCAGCAGAAGCCACAGAGGCAAGTACTCAGCATTTGGAAGGAAAGCTCACCTCTCTGCCTGTGCCCTAACCCAATGGTCCCCAACCTGCGGGCCGCGGCCCGGGAAGCTTCTTACTGCGGGAGGGCGGGGAGAGGGAATCAGGGCCGGGCCACGCAGCCCAATGCGCGGGCGTGGCCCGTGTGGGTGCGGCCAGCGGGCGCGGCCCGATGCGCGGGCATGGCACGCGGGCGCGGCCCGATGAGCGGGCGCGGTCCGATGCCCTATCGGTCCCCAGCCTCAGAAAGGTTGGGGACCACTGCCCTAACCCTCCCAGTGGTCAGTACCTTATAAAGGTCACTTGTTGGCAATGGTCTATCTGAAAGAGAAAGAAATCCTTCCCAGATATTGGGGGAAACCTTGGAGGGCAGAGTGGAAAAGCACCTGCAGAGCTTTTATTCCAATCCCAGGTCGATTCAGTCCCTGTCGTCTACACTGAATGCGATTTCCATTTTGATTTTGAGCAATTTAAATTTTTCATCTGCAACAAGCATGATTGATCCGGAGTGACCCTACCTTTCTCCCAAGATATCCTGGAGTGGATATAACCCTTGATATTTGAAAAATCGGCATGATTAAAGGTGCAGCTCTCTGCACTTCCTGAACTTACTTGCTGCCTGGAGCATCCAGCAATGTAGAAATGTTCTGCGATAACTGCCTTGGTCCCCCTTGTATTAAGCCAGCCGTGATGTAGTGGTTAAGAGTGGCAGCTTCTAACCTGGCGAGCTGAGTCTGATTCCCCATTCCTCCCCCACATGCAGCCAACTGGGTGACTTTGGGCTCGTCACAGTCTGAGCAGTAATGACAGGGTTCTCTCAGCCCCACCTACCTCATAGGGTACTTGTTGTGGGAAGAGGAAGGGAAAGTAATTGTAAGCCGCGTTGAGACTCTTTCAGGCAATGAAAAGTAGGGTATAAAAAAACAATTCTTCTTCTTCAGTTAAGCCTCCCTTCTCTGTCTCACACCCAGGCCGCCAATATCCTAAAGCAAGCCCATATTACTTAGGTTCTTTGGACAGTGGTATATAAATGTATGGAGCAATGGCTGGGTTAATATATGCCTTTTCTTGTTCGCATCAAGACAATTTATATGACACTCCCATAAATCGTGAGTGTTTTGTTACAAAGTACTTCATCGGTTGCCTTCATTTTATTTTATCATGGGTGACTCCCCCCGACTTTCAAAGCCAATCTTTCAAATACCCCACTGCCAGTTCATGTATTTTAGCATGCATTTGTACACCCACATATACAAATGCACATCCTTCAGAGAAATCAAAAAGCAAAGGTGTTTTGAAGAGTGGGAAATAAATGCAACGATTGCAAAGCGGGAGTGGGGGGCAAACAAGGAGGGCTGAAACTACCCTGACCTATGAGTCCTATGTTGTAAAGAAAAAAAAAAGATACCTTAAACTGTCATTTACCCCAAATGGCTTCAAATTGTTGATCAAAATGATTTAACAACAACAAAAATAACCCATCCATAAATAAAATAGTTTCATAAAGAAACGGAGAAAGAGCAAGATTGGGAGGAAAGTGAACCATTTGCAGGAATGGCCTGTAGGCAGTAATATTCTCTTTTGACATTATTGATTGCACAGTGCATATTCTTCTGGCTAGAAACATAATTAACCATTCTGTCAGGCTGACTAGATGGACCCGCTTGTCAAAATTTTGTTCAAATTGATGTTTTTGTTGCTGCGAGAAACAGACAGGAAAAGGGAAATAGCCCGGCGCACCCTTTTTAAAAAGCAAGCAAGAAAAGAGAAAACAAAGACCTTGTTGCAATGCTAGCCTGCATACATCCCTTAAATAAAGATGTCCATGGTAAAATTGAGTTTAAAATGGCACCCCTCCTTGCAGCTCACTGAGTCATTCACTTTCCCTCAGCCTTACTTCCATCACAGGGTTCTGATGAGTAGGGATGCCATGTCCTGGCTGGGAAATTCCTGTTGGTTTGGGGATGGAGCCTCAGGAAGGGAGGTATCTCCACAGGGGATAATTTCATAGAGCCCATAGGAGCCATTCGGTCCTGGCCCCTACCTGGTGGAATGAGATCCCGGAGAAGCTGCGGGCCCAGCGGGAGCTTTCGGCATTCCGCAGGGCCTGCAAAACAGAGCTCTTCCACCAGGTCTATGGTTGAGGCTGGCACGCCAAGGAAGATCTGGATGGCCCCCCTTTCAGAATAGAACCATGTGTATGGTGGCCATGGGTTCCATCTGCCCCCCTTCCCTCCTCCCTCTGCGAGATTGCTAATGGGGGGATGGGACTGATTGTTATAGAATTGTTTTTTTTTCTTTCCACCATATCTTATCTTTTCTTGGTTTACGATTATGGATTTCTGTGTTTTAGGTATGGGGTTTTAAGGGGAGTTTTATTGGGATTTTTTATCCAGACTATTGTAACCTGCCACGAGCCTCTTGGGAGTGGTAGGTAATAAATTGAAATAGTAACAACAACAACAACAACAACAACAACAACAACAAATTTTTATGGGAACTGATCTCTGTTGTTGGAAGACCAGTTGTTAATTCCCAAAGATCTCCAGTCCCCACCAGGACGTTGGCAACCCTAATGAAAATAGAGGATAGGAGCCTTGTATATATTACTCTGTTCATTGAAATTGGTCTCAAGAACATAGCCACTAATGCTCAGTGCAGACAACCCATCTGCGTGTTGACTCTCCATGTGGGGAGGGAGAGCAAGCAGAAGTGAGCTGACCCCATTCCCGGCTACCGTGACTGCCAAGTTCAGAGTAGTTCAGCAGTGGAATAGGCTGCCTAAGGAGGTGGTGAACTCCCCCTCACTGGCAATCTTCAAGCAAAGGTTGGATGCACACTTTTCTTGGATGCTTTAGGATGCTTTGGGCTGATCCTGCGTTGAGCAGGGGGTTGGACTAGATGGCCTGTGTGGCCCCTTCCAACTCTATGATTCTAAGTTGTCATACAATGTGAACACATAGAAGAAGTCTCTGCACATGGGTTCCTCCTCCCCATGCTCAGCAGAGTTCAAAAGAAAGTGTTCTTGTGTTTTATTTATTAAAGTACCTTCTTTGTCAGGACTCTATCAAGTTCCCAGTAAGCAAAATTGTGGATGAAAAGCTTATTAAGAGATAGCAAGGGGTTTTCCTTGCTGAAACTGAAAAGCAAACTTACAAGCATACCTGTATGTTTCCCTGCAACCCCTTGAATCTTGGTACATTACCCAGTGTACCAGGCCCGGTAGTTTCCTAAACCAAATTTCCCCTGCAAAAGTTTGAACAGAAGTGGTTTGCCATTGCCTGCCTCTGCATAGCAACCCTGGACCTCCTTGTCAGTCTCCTGTCCAAATAGTAGCCCAAGCCAATCCTGCTTAGCTTCCAAAATCAGATGAAATCAGACTGCCTGGTCTGTACTGGTCAGGGGAGCCTTTCTGTTCCCAATGGCCTAATTCATTAATGAAGAGTCTGTAGGTCAGAGTAGTTCAGCAGTGGAATAGGCTGCCTAAGGAGGTGGTGAACTTCCCCTCACTGGCAGTCTTCAAGCAAAGGTTGGATGCACACTTTTCTTGGATGCTTTAGGATGCTTAGGGATGATCCTGCATTGAGCAGGGGGTTGGACTAGATGGCCTGTATGGCCCCTTCCAACTCTATGATTCTATGATTCTAGGTAGGATTGTGCGCTTCAGTGGCCGTTCATGCCCGAAGCAGACAGCGCCGTGGTGCGGGGTGGTGGTGGCGCTGGAGCAGCCCCTTCCCCCTGCACTGCGGCGCTGGCCGCTTCAGGCATGAACGGCCACTTTGGCTGCCGAAGTGCACAACCCTAGAAGCTAGCGTTATGACGTGGGTAAGCGCTGCCTAGATTTCATCATGGGTAATTTCTTATTGACCCTTTTCTTTGCCATCTCTGCTGTCTACGCCCAACATGGCAAAGATTATGTAATTTACACAGAATCAGTGGGGATTAAAAAAAATTCCTCCTCTCTTTCAAGGCATTGACACTCTGTTTTAATTTTAATTTCTGTTTATTATGTGGTGATGAAAAGGAGAGCGTGTTCCTTAATTGCATTTCTCTGAGCATACCCATCCATTTAATTTAATTTCACTTGTAAATCTGACTCTTCATAAGCCTGAAAGTATGATGTGGATTTGCGTACTTGGACACCACAATCAGAGTTGTTCAGGTGTTGCAAAAGGCGTTGTTCCTGAAAGTTTGCAGAATGCAGATACATTGTCTGCTAAAAGGTCATTTAGAAAATAAGGCTTCCAAGAAATCTGCTTTGCAGCTAGTAATATGCAATAAATTTTCTGTCCTTTGCATGGTTAGCGCCCAAAAGTTTGAATGTCTAAAAACGTGTTTCCTCACTGTCTAAGTTGCATTCTGACCCAGTATATAATTAAGGCTTGGACAGCAATCCCCTGGGCGCGGGAGATGAGATCATTCACCCAGGACTTGCTTTGGAACTTTTGCAACATTTTCAAAGACCTTGGTTTGGTGTCTCTTCTGCTAAAATCTTTGTTTACATTTGCCTCTGACCTTTGAGAAGATGTGAGGCAAGTAATCAACCCAGTGTTAGTAGGAATGAAATAAACACCGGAGACCGTGCATGTTTTTCTATTACCTTGAATGTGCAATATGAAAATGTGATTTGTTGGGCTTTGTAATGTTTTGAGATAGCAGAGCTGTCCAGTCCTAGGGTTGGATCCCAGAATGACATATCCACTGATAGAAGGGGAGAAGCAACTTCCACCAGTTTCCCTGTCCTGCTACAGATTACACCCCCCCCCCCCTATTTGCCCCAGTACCATTCCTGAGGGTCCCCATCCAACCAGGAGTAGCATTTCAGGGCAATTAGTGCACTGTAGTGAGAGATGGGAAAGGTCTGCTTTGCTGACAGAAAGGCCTTCAGGAGCAGACTTAGTCTGATTCCACCCCATTGCCTGTGCAAGCTGTAGATGTTTGCTGTCAAGCGGTTTTTCCACCCTCTAGCGAGGATTCCCTTAAGATATACTTAAGTGGAATGCACAGATCCATCTGGTCTGAACCAAGAGTCCTTTGGTATGTGGCCAATGCAATGTTTATTGGGTCAGACTGGCAAGCAAGAAGGCATTTGGAGGCTGCAAAAGGGGGCTAATTTCAGTTGGGCACCCTCTCTTTGTTCTTCTTTTAACTCTGGATTCAAAAATGGATGTCTCTTTTCGTAAATGGAGCGTTAATGTTTTATGAGCAAGGAGGCCAACATTTCTTCAATGTTAATTTCCTGGCTTCAACCATTTGCCTGGAGGAACAGCTCTGTTTTACAGGCCCTCTGGAACTGTTGAAGGCTCTGCTTTCACCAAGAAGAACATTCCACCAAGCTGGGGCCAGGACCAAAAAGGCCCTGGCCCTGGTTGAGGCCAATTGTACTTCTTTTGGGGATCCTGAACAAGCGCTGGTCACTTGATCTTAATGTTCTTTGGAGGGTATGGTGGAGATGGTCCCATAAAGACAGGGGTCCCAGACTGCGTAGAACTTTGAAAGTAAAAATCGAAACTTTGAATTTGATTTGGTCTCCTGTCTGGAGCCTGTGCAGCTGGTAGGACGGGACAATGGGGCCAGGAGACATGGCAAGCCTGGTTTGAAGGTTTGAAGTTTAATTTTTTTGTCCTTGACTTTGCATCGCTGTTCTGTCCAGTAAGTAAAGTTAAGAACTGCATTTTAACTTCGCTTTATGTCTCAAAACAGATATGATGCGAAATCATGGAGATGGATCCGTGGATAATTTCTGCAGGTGGAAGGAACTTCCATCCACGGAATGTGACTTTCTCATCTCCCCCCAACCCTTGTAGCTTTTCATGGGAAGTTGTACAAGTGTATCCCCCCGGTCCTGCTATAACCACGTTCTTCTGTGTGCCTTCCTCCTCTGGGGTACCGATTCCAAAAGCACTCCAGTCGCAGTGATGTTTAGAAGGAAGGCCTTTGTTCCTGCTTTTGGGACATATGCTCAAGACAGATAGCAAAGTGGCCTGGGATGAAACACTAACGGTTTGGTAGAGACAAGAGAAGGTACAAGAACACGGCTGGTTGTATGCTTGTTTTTTCCTTTGCAGCACGGCGGCGACTGAAGGTGTTTGTTTGGAGATCTATTTGCAGCTTGACTTGAAAATAAAAGAGGCATGATTTTGGTCATAAATCATTCCAATGTGTTGAGTTGACCACCTTTCATTTTCACTGTGGGAGTGATGAGCGCGTTCTCTCCCCCTCACTGTCTGCTGCACTGGGTTTTAAAATAAATGATTAAAGGTGAGGATAAGTATACAGGAACTGGCGAACTGTTTAACAGGTAACAGAAGTCTTGACAACAGTTTGGTGAGCAGGCAGTAGGGATGGGCAAGCCCTGTTTGTATTCTGTAGCTGATCTCTGCTTTTCTACCTCTTGGATTTAGGTGGCATGGTGAGAGTTCTTTGGATTTTCTACCCTTCTAAGGACCATTGGTGTCTGTTGCTTTTGTATCATGTGGCTACTCATTTGGTCAAGTGTCCCTGTTTGTGAAACCTAGGTTAGCTTAGGGGTATAAAGCTAGCAAGATCATGCCCATCTTTTGAAGGATTGCTGGAACAGTCAGCATAGTGGACATTAAGTCCAAATCTGGACTTCGGAGGGATGCTGCCTCCCCCCCCCCCCCGTCATTTTTGAATCCACAGTTAAAAGAAGAATAATGAGTGGGTGGCATCGTAATAACAACTAGCCGATGGGCATGTTGTATGCATGTATTAGGAACTTTGGACTGCAAAGCAAACAAACCGGTCAGTCCTAGAGGAGATCAGCCCTGACTGCTCTTTAGAAGGCCAGATCCTGAAGATGAAACTCAAATACTTTGGCCACCTCATGAGAAGGAAGGACTCCCTGGAGAAGAGCCTAATGCTGGGAGCGATTGAGGGCAAAAGAAGAAGGGGACGACAGAGAATGAAGTGGCTGGATGGAGTCACTGAAGCAGTCGGTGCAAACTTAAATGGACTCCGGGGAATGGTAGAGGACAGGAAGGCCTGGAGGATCATTGTCCATGGGGTCGCGATGGGTCGGACATGACTTCGCAACTAACAACAACAACAATTAGGAACCTAAAGTATATAAGAATGTCTAATATGGAGCCCAAATTCTGAAATATTGCCCCAAAGCTACCACATTTAGTATTCCCGACTCTCACTTGAAATGCATTTTCGTGGGTTAAGCACAAAAAGAAAGAGCGCACGGGTGTGCTGTCTTCTCCTTCCCACTCCCGTTTCAAAATGTCCTTGGAAAGCTGGTTGCAGCCGTAGATTCCTGTGTTGTTAATGTGTCCCAACCATCGCCATGGCATTCTTAAATGTCTGGGTACTTTCCTCTAATTTGCTGTTGGGAGGGATTGGGGGACACACACACATAAACCGGAGGGATTAACCTAATCATGGGGACATGGAATGAATGCCATTAAGCAAAGACGAATGGGTTTCAAATCCTGCGTGGCGGCTTTGCCTTTGTTATGTCATAACAATATAATTTTAAGGCAGTGGAGTCTTCGGGTGGCCCAGAGCACTGCTTCTGCCTTGAGGGAACACAAACCAAAAGGACACCCATCAACATTGTGCCGCCAAGCACAGCTCGGCAGACAGCGCTGGCCTTTAAATGTTTCCGGAGAAGGCGACGTGGGGAAATTTCCCTTGCCTTCTGCGCTGTGCTAATTTTCTTTGCTGATTGATGAGGTTGTTTAAGATATCAATTATTATTATGCCAATATAAAATAATGTCACTCCAACAAATCTCATTGTAATGGCTTGTAGTATTAAAAATTTAAAGTACCATCTCAGGGAAGGGGAAAAAGGGGAATTGATGGCAGGAAAAAATAAAGAGCAAGTTCGAGGAACTTTTGGGCGTTCTGTTACGGCAGCCTTTCTCAACTTTTTTACCATTGATGAACCTCTGAAACATCCTTCAAGCTTCGATAAACCCCAGAAGAGGTGCAATTGTGTAGAATATGGTTGGGAAGGATAGCCGTATACATGCCAGAGCCATGAAGAATCCCCAGGCTTTTACAAAACCCAGATTTGAGAAAGCCTGTGTTAAGAGCTGCTTTGGACAGGAGGCATCCTTGAAAAGTTGAAGTCGGTAAGAAAAGATGAAACCCAACCTGAGTTAGTCTGACCCAATAAGGGAAGCCACAGCCTTCCGTAAAACATGGACAAGGCTAATCATTGATAGAATATTTTGGAGGTCATTTATTCATAGGGTCGAAGTAACTTGACAGCATGTAACAAATATTGTTTTATGGGGGACCCTCCTAAGCTCTCAGTGGCTGTCAGCTGTGTTGTCTTCACTTTCTATTACAGAAGAGGCAGAGGTATTGCTGCAGCCCTAGAAGAGCCACTGGGGAGTCGATAGGATAAGGTGGTATCACCTAAAATATCTGGGTTGGATCCAGTGGGAGAATTTGCAGAAGAAGCTGGCCAAGGAGAGCAGAGGTTTGCACCTTGCAAGGTTGTTAGTTTCAAATGGGAACTCCAACTAAGTAACTACCTTGCTGTCCACACCAGTTTCCCAGGGACCTTTCCCTTGTTTATTTATATTGAAGCTCCTCCAGAAGGTGGAAGAGCCTTGGAAGTGAAATGCAGGATAGGGCTCTTTAGCAGTGTCAGAAATAAGGGGAAACTGTTTCTCCTTTGGCTGCTGGTATCATCCTCAAATGGAAGAGACAAATGTACCAGATCCCACCTCCTCACTGCTATTTCCCCGCCTGTAGTGCCTTTTGCTTGTGTCCTGATTCTCAGAGAGAAGTTTGCTTGTTGAAGTAAGTAGGGACAGAGCCAGCTTGGTGTCGTGGTTAGGAGCGGTGGCCTCTAATCAGGAGGGCCAGGTTTGATTCTCTACTCCTTCTCCAGCCAGCTGGGTGACTGTGGGCCGGTCATAGTTCTCTCATTGCTCTCTCAGCTCCACCTACCTCACTGGGTGTCTGTTGCAGGTAGAGGACGATTGTAAGCTACCTGCAGAGCCCTTTGAGTAGTAAAAAGCAGGGTATAAAAACCCAGCTCTTCCTCTCTTCATCTGTGAGCTCTTCCCTTAGATCCAGTCCCGCGTGTAGTTGAGTAAGCACTGCCAAGACAGCAACTTAAGGTTTCATCAAATTTGGCAACAAGCCCTAACCACCTTCAAGGCCAGATTCCCCTCCCAGCAGATTCCTTAGATTTGCTTCTCCTTCCCCGTGAAAATTCCATCTGTATTTTATAAAAGGTAAAGGTATCCCCTATGCAAGCACTGAGTCATGTCTGACCCTTGGGGTGACGCCCTCTAGCGTTTTCATGGCAGACTCAATACAGGGTGGTTTGCAGTGCCTTCCCCAGTCATTACCGTTTTACCCCCAGCAGCAGAAGGATGGAAGGCTGAGTCAACCTTGAGCCGGCTGTTGGGATTGAACTCCCAGCCTCATGGGCAGAGCTTCAGACAGCATGTCGACTGCCTTACCACTCTGCGCCACAAGATCATTAACACTGTGAGGGAAATGGGGTGGGAAGATGCCAACGTCATTGAGGGCTCCTTGAGTTCTTACATTTGATGATCTAGCTCTGGATGAATCATTTGTAGCTTGTCTTTGGCACGACGGCTCAGGCAGTGAGCACTGGTAAACCCACCTGGACAGGAGCTACATATCTCATAGGAGCCTACCTGCATGGTCTAAATCCCGAGTGACACTGCTGCCTGCCACATGGCTCAGGAGACCGGAGTATTTTTGCTAACTTTGAGGGTTCACAGTTGTGGCTCTGTACTCTTTGCTATTCCTTTCTGGCTTTTAAAAGCCCCTGGGATGTTGGTCGGGGGAAGAAGTGCTACAAATGAAGTGGTGCTAAAGAACAGCTGTCAGCAGGTGAGAAATCCAAGGTGGACAGAAACCAGACTAATACGGTACCTTTCCAGTAGATTTCAGATGTTTCCTTTTGGATGTGTCATCTCGCTTCATTCTTGCGAATAACCAGCAAATCCTTGTATTCAGCCTGGGTTGGTGGGTGGCATTTCTTAACCTCCTGGTGGTTTTCTGATTAGATAGGTGGGCAAAGATACAAGTCTATGGAAGAACTGAAAGCGTTTGAAGCATACAACCAGGGGCTTTTCATTAACTTTATTCATGCCTACAGGGCTGATCACTGGGTGTGCAGGTTTTTTTCCCCCCTTCCAATTTTGCTAGTTTCATCAAATTTTAATTTTGGAGGAGGTTAGATGTTGTTTTGCATCAAATATAGACACGGTGACATGCTCATGATGCAAACTGAAGTGAATTAATAGCACTTCGGTGAAAGAGAGGCCCCAAATGGGGAATACTGTGGATGATTCTGTTGAACTGATCTGCAAAGACAGAGCACATGGACAATAGGTGAGCAAGATGATAGTTGCATTCCAGGAAAAATACAGAATTAACATACATGTACTTTCATTTTTCTCTCCTTTCTCATTACTAGGGGTGTGCTTTTTGGTATATCTCAGCCAACCCGCCCCTCCCCCCCCCGAAAAAAACAAAACCAAAGTAACCTACCAGTATTTGGGGGACAATTTTAAGCCAAATATGGATTAGAGAATCTGACTGGCTACCAGTATAGTTGATCCCTAATAAAGCTGTTTTTTTTAAAGGGGGGGGCATGGTTGCATATATTCAACAGTACTAAATAGCTGCTGATGGAAAGGTTTAAAGGACTACAAAGTTTCCTTTCAGTTCTCTCCTCTAAGGCTCTTTCCCACCTTTTGCTTTAGTTTTGAAGGGCAACTGGAGGGAGGAGGAAGAAGCATCTCTGCACCCCAAAGGCATAAGGAGATCTGTAGTGCCTTAGAGCCAATCATTGCAATACTTTTGGTAATGGTATTGCAGGGTTGCAACTTGCAAGGTTGTTGGCTTCAAATGTGAAGTCTAACTGAGTAACTACCTTGCTTTCCCCACCCATTTCCCAAAAAACAGGAGGGAGGGGTAAGAGATTCTCAGATTTGAACTTAGTCCTTTTGGGTTTTGGCACTGCCCCAGTGGCACTGGTTCGGCTGCTAGCCTTGCAGACATGCTCCCCCCCCCCCCCACACAAACGCACATTGTACTTGCTACTGCAAATATTCTCTGGGACATTCTCTTGGGCTTGTATTGCCTTGCTATTCCCCCCTTTACATTGAGAATAATGGAGGATTCAGGCACCTAGTTGGATCCCCTGGTCCAATCATTCTAAAACTTGCAGTATTTTTTGAGAAGGCAAATTTGGTGCCTCTACCTCCCCTTTTAGAGCCTCTTGTGGCGCAGAGTGGTAAGACAGCCGTCTGAAAGCTTTGCCCATAAGGCTGGGAGTTCAATCCCAGCAGCCGGCTCAAGGTTGACTCAGCCTTCCATCCTTCTGAGGTTGGTAAAATGAGTACCCAGCTTGCTGGGGGGTAAACGGTCATGACTGGGGAAGGCACTGGCAAACCACCCCGTATTGAGTCTGCCATGAAAACGCTGGAGGGCGTCACCCCAAGGGTCAGACATGACTCGGTGCTTGCACAGGGGATACCTTTACCTTTACCTTTACCTCCCCTTTCCCCAAAACCACTGAATATACCCCAGGATAGATTTGCCATTGACTTTAATTATTCCCATAGGGTATAATGGACTCCCAAAATATCAGTATCAGTAATCCTGAATATTTACCAAATCCAAATACCATACTGGGATTTTTATGAGAAATGTATTTATTACAAGTTTTCTGGACCACCCCTACCAGCACTGCCTACTCAGGGTGGTTTACAACATTGTTAAATACAGACAATTAAAATAATTAACCATTAAAATCATTTAACCAGTTCAATTAAATAAATAGTTAAATCCATCAACAGACAATTGGTGAAGTCCCCACAATTCTTCTAATTGGGGTAGGCAAGAGCTGTTGAATTGGACTTGTGAATATGGAGAAATACTGATATTTTTGGTATCTAATATACCCAAATCTGGAAAAAGAAATTCCTTGCGCACCCTCATTCCCTAATTTTGTGTGAAACTGAATGTTGGATTAAGGTGTATCATGTTGGGGAAGGAACTGGAGTCTATGTGCTTAGATTAACAAGAATTAACATTGCCTCATATAACCACTGAGGTCAAGGTTAAGATAGAAAGGATTAAGTCTTTAAGGCATTACATTGAAAAGACCCAGTTGAATGGGGGATAAGAAGGAATCAGGAGCCAGTGTCTGAGTAAACACCATGATTCTACTGGCCGTGTGCTGGTGTCTTATCTATTGTCCAGAATTCCAGGGTCTCAGCTATATGAATTTCTCAGCATTTTTGGAGGAAATGTTAGAGGCTCTTCATCAGCTGGGTTGGTATCTAGGGGATAAAGTTGAGTGCCTTTTGCTCCCTATTAGCTGCCCATGGGATAGGTAATTGCAAAGAAGTGGAAGTAAAGAAGCAACGGGTATTGAAATTAGAAGATAGCATTCGAGTCAGACCTCAAAAGTTCATTACAAGTATGTCAAAAGGATTTGGCAAATATGAACTCCGCTGATCACTGAGGGGGCCTCCTGCTGACTGATTGTCCAAACTGGGCAGGAAAACCTACATCTGGACCGCATCCGGATGTAGTCAGAGGAGACAAATTTATTGAGAAATTGATAATTCATTAGAATAAATACTGTCTCTCTGGGAGAGCCTTGACCAGTATGACTTTACCATTGATCACCAGTCCTGTTTCTGGAACCACCGCTTCCTTGTTCTACCACAAATAACTGACAAGTGATGTTGGTTGTTGTTGTTAGTTGTTAAGTCGTGTCTTGTTGCCTTCTGAGCACGAATTATGGCTTTGGTTTGGGGGGCCCAATATCAGCTATGCCTGAACAAGATCTCCAGCAGTAAAAAGAAGCCCCGCATACCTTTTATTCCTGTTCCAGCAGAGCAGAAGAAACTGAATGGATTTCCCCCTAGACAAGTGATCCCCAACCTTTTTATCACCAGGGGCCAGTCAATGCTTGACAATTTTACTGAGGACCGGAGGGGGGGGGCAGTAGTCTTTTGCCGAGGGACGTAGCCACCGCTTCCTGAGCCCCTAATCCGCTTGCTTTTCTGCCAGCGCCTCTGACTTCAATAAAAGGCTTTGTTGTTATGTGCGAAGTCATGTCCGACCCATCGCGACCCCATAGACAATGATCCTCCAGGCCTTCCTGTCCTCTACCATTCCCTGGAGTCCCCGGAGATGTTTGTATCAATCTCAAAAGCACACTTGGCACAGTTTTGGAGCACCTTTTAGAATTGCCTAAGCCACAGCAAATTCAGGTTGACAATGAGCTCAAGGGAATGCTTGTCCTATCCAAAGACTGAGTTAGATAACCTGACAGAGTTTAACCCAGCCAACAATAGGGCTTCTGTATTTACCACAGAAAAAGGGAATTTGGATACGCAGGGACACACACACACACACAAAAGATGGAAGAACTCAAGATTCATGTTCACTGAAATTGATGATAGCATCAGTCTCAGAGGATATGGGTCCTCGTTGGATATTAAGCAAATGTGGTGCAGACAGCAGTTGTCCAGGAGAAGAAGAGAGTTCACTGTGTTGTCTTTCTGCTCATCATATGAGGAGATACAAGCTGGGGTGGGGAACAGAACTTTCTTTATGCTGGCAAAAAAATGTGGGCTAGCCTTGCCCTTATGGTGACCCACCTGAGGCTGCAGAAGGAAGTGAAGAGCAGCATGTTACATCACTGCTCCCGATACAGCTCAGCCTTCAGGAAGCTCATTGGGTCTTCCTTTTCCCCCTTTCCTCACCAGCCTGGGGCTTTTGAATGGGCAACAGTTAACTTCTTCTCTAACTTGAGCAAGATTCTTCAGTCTTTCCTTCTGAGGTGTTTGCTCATCCACCCTACTGTTCTTTCTCCTTCTCCCTTTCTGCATGCTTCTCTTCCAGTCTTTCTGGGTCATTTTCTGCTTGTGTGCCCACATTTTTATTTCTACCATAAATACGCAAACACTCTTTCGATAGACCTCTTAGGTCATTATTATGCCTTATAATGGATCAACACTTGTGTCTTTGCCTCAGTAGTTTTGCACAGGGTGGCCTACTCCAGGTTGGGAAATTCTTGATTTGGGGGGTGGAGCTTGAGGAGAAGGGAGTTGGGTGGAGTGGGGACCTCAGCAGGGTATAATGCCATAGAGTCCATCCTCCAAAGCAGCCATTTTCAGACATCTGTTATCTGGAGATCAGGTAAAATTCAGAGATCTCCAAGCTTAATCTATAGATTGGCAACCCTGGTACCCAATCAGAGAGAGAGAGAGACTGTTATTGGCGTAGCACGCACAGTCAAGTCTAATATGCTGTTTAGAATTGCTTATTCTGTATGTGGTCCATTTGACCAGTGTGGTATAGTGGTTAAGAGCAGTGACTTCTAATCTGCTGAGCTGGATTTGATTCCCTGCTCCTCAAATTCAACCCGCTGGGTGACCTTGGGCTCACCACTGCACTGATAAAGCTGTCCTGACCGAGCAAAAAATCAGAGCTCTCTCAGCCTTACCCACCTCACAGGGTGTCTGTTGTGGGGAGAGGAAAGGGAAGGCGACTCCTTCAGGCAATGAAAAGCAGGGTATAAAAACCAATCCTTCTTGTTCTTCTTCTTCTGAAAGGAGAAGGATGACTCTGAAGCAACCATAAAAAGAGACTATGTGTGTAAACACCTCCCTTTTCCCATCTAGAGAAGGCCCAAGGTTGTTTCCAAATTGAGAATATGCAATACCTCTGAATCAACTTGAAAACAATGAAGAATTCCGCACCTGGCTAATTTCGTTCTACGCAGTTCGCTGATAGTAAAATGAGACCCACAAATTAATGAAGGCTGGAAATTCATTTTATTAATACTTGCTTACGAAGAACAGTTAATTCCTGAAAAGGCTCTCTGGTTAGCCTCGGTTATGGAGTGAACTTTAAGAGGTCGACTGCTTAATTAATAGTTGAATATTAAATGTTTCATAACATCCAGTCTTCTCCGTGCTGCCATCTCCCCCATGAATTTTACCTTACGGTCTTTGTTCCTGGAATAGGTACAATGCATGAGTCTTCGTGCCATTTTCCACCCACAAGTTACCATATCATGTTTAACTGCATATGGTTAAAAGCAAGAGGGCAACTAATTTGATGGGGAAATTCTCATTAATAGGTGGCTTTTAAATTGGGTGCGGGGAAAACTCACTGGACTATGAGGTAGAGTAATTTAATGCCAGGTTAAATGATCCGTTCTACTGGCTTTCCATTAGAGGAAGCCAGAGAAGTTTGGAGAGGCTTCCTCGGTTTTTTGTGCTTTAATGGGGGGTGGGTCAGTCACCAGTAGCTATAACACGTTGTGTTTTTGTTAATTGCTGTAGGAGATGGTGATGGGAAATGCATTCGGGGGGAAAAAGTGTCATGCACATTGTATTTAGTCTTCCCATCAGTGTTGAAGATATATTGCAGAAGTGGAGAGAATGTGCCATGTTTTGTAGGATGACAGAACCCTGTTCTCTATGAGGCTGTGTTAGTTCTCCTGAGCATGATTAAAAAAAAAAAAAAAGAAGGAAGATGGCACACAAAAAACTACAGCAGGGTGAAGGAGGCAGACTCCCACCCCTGCAGTAGTTCAAGTACCATCTTTATCTCCAGTCGTCCTAAGCAACCGCTGCCATCATGGCTGTCTTGCCGCCCAAGCTGCCAAATCACCATCCCTTCTGTTCCTCTTCTCCCCCCCCCCCTTGCTGGTTCATCCACCTGCCACTCAGCTTTCGCACTTGCCTTGGCCCTCTTCCTCCACAAGGACGTCTGAAAACGATACTCATGCTCCCAGCATTTTGTAAAAAGGATCATTATGCCCTGTCTGAAATTACAAAATAAAATTTAAAAGACCCCCTACCTGTTGTCAAAGAGATGTGTTTCTGACATTGTTTCAGATAGTTTGCAGCAGGAGACATGTTTTGGTCTGTAGTAGAAAAGCAAAAGGAGTCCAATAGCAATTTAAAGACCAATAAGGTTTCAAGTATATCATCTTTTGAGAGTCAGCGCTCCCTTCATCAGATACTGCAGGGGTGGCCAAACTGTGGCTGTCCATGGACTACAATTCCCACGAGCCCCTGTGCAGCTTGCTCGTGGGAATTGTAGTCCATGGACATCTGGAAAGCCACAGTTTGGCCACCCCTTAGTATTACTGAGACTCTGCTCAGTACAAAGATGAAAACTCCACTGCTGGCTTGTGCGATTTGATAGCCATCAAGCCAGCAACTGCTTCTGTCCCATGGCATTAGTGGCACCAAATGCAATGGACAGCCATCCAGAGACAACTCCTTCTAACCTCTCGTGGGGCCAAGGGAAAGCAATGTGCAGCAGGTTGTGCCTGCCGTATTCTCTGGTTTTAAAAAATAAAATGATCTCTTCGTAATGACCACAACGTTGCTGGCACCCCAGGATGTTCCCTGTTGGCGACATGGGACCAGCCATACGGCTTGTGTGGTTTCATGTACATGGAGTGTGGTTATTCTCCTGTGGAACGTACCAGGCTTAAGGGCAAGTGAATCTGCCGTTGGTAACCTCATTGCCTCTCCTTTGGCACATAATTCCGCTCCACGATGCTCTTCTTAGATGGAGCACAGCGTGTCTGCGTGGGCATGGAAGACTCTTTCCAGTGTGCCTGGGCATTGACATTACTAAGAAAACCATTTTATCAAGAAGAATATGTATCCTCCTTGAAGTGCAAGAAAGGTGTTCATGCGTCGTTTTCCATGTGGCTGTGATTAATTGGCTTTCCCCTTATTGCTGATCCTGTTATAACTATGCACCTATAGTATATATGAAACTGTGTAGGTGCCTTTTATTGAATCAGCTAGCAGAAAGTGAAGAGGAACTAAAGAGCCTGTTGATGCGGGTGAAGGAGGAGAGTGCAAAAGTTGGCTTGAAACTCAACATCAAGAAAACAAAGATCATGGCATCCGGCCCTCTCAATTCCTGGCAAATAGATGGGGAAGAAATGGAGATAGTGACAGATTTTATTTTCCTGGGCTCCAAGATCACTGCAGATGGGGACTGCAGCAAAGAAATTAAAAGACGCTTGCTCCTGGGGAGGAAAGCAATGGCAAATCTAGACAGCATCCTAAAAAGCAGAGACATCACCCTGCCAACAAAAGTGCGTTTAGTCAAGGCTATGGTATTCCCAGTTGCAATGTATGGCTGCGAAAGTTGGACCATAAGGAAGGCCGAACGTCAAAGAATTGAAGCTTTTGAACTCTGGTGCTGGAGAAGACTCTTGCGAGTCCCTTGGACTGCAAGGCGAACAAACCGGTCAGTCCTAGAGGAGATCAGCCCTGCTCTTTAGAAGGCCAGATCCTGAAGATGAAACTCAAATACTTTGGCCACCTCATGAGAAGGAAGGACTCCCTGGAGAAGAGCCTAATGCTGGGAGCGATTGAGGGCAAAAGAAGAAGGGGACGACAGAGAATGAGGTGGATGGATGGAGTCACTGAAGCAGTAGGTGCAAACTTAAATGGACTCCGGGGAATGGTAGAGGACAGGAAGGCCTGGAGGATCATTGTCCATGGGGTCGCAATGGGTCGGACACGACTTCGCACATAACAACAAAGCCTTTTATTGAAGTCAGAGGCGCTGGAAGACAAGCAAGCGGATTAGGGGCTCAGGAAGCGGTGGCTACGTCCCTCGGCAAAAGACTACTGCCCCCCCCTCCGATCCTCAGTAAAATTGTCAAGCATTGACTGGCCCCTGGTGATAAAAAGGTTGGGGATCACTTGTCTAGGGGGAAATCCATTCAGTTTCTTCTGCTCTGCTGGAACAGGAATAAAAGGTATGCGGGGCTTCTTTTTACTGCTGGAGATCTTGTTCAGGCATAGCTGATATTGGGCCCCCCAAACCAAAGCCATAATTCGTGCTCAGAAGGCAACAAAACCTAGTGTGATAGGTCTATACTTCAGGTTCTTTGTGGGCATCGCTTCAGGATTTCCACAGTCTCTTCGTAATCGGATGGGAAAGTTTGAAGTTATAGCCGGAAGTGACCTGGGCATAAGGAAAAGACCTGGCCAATCCAGAGGATTCAAAGTTCCTGCCAGCCCTTGGAGCTGACATTGCACATCTGTTTTCTTTTGTACTTGAAGCAGCCCAATGAGATCTATAAACACCCTGTCTAGTATAGGTCTTTGTGTACCATACTGACTTCAGGCCATGGGACTCTTGCTCCAAGGCTACCTGACCTTTTTGTCCTAGTCTGTCTTCCTTATACCCTTGATGGGCTTCTAGTGGAGATGCAGTCCTCTAAGCCCCCCCTGATACAGTCTCTGGATGACAGTGGCCTAGGGAATTAAGATGAGCATTACTACTTTTCATGGCCTGCTCTTGTGCCCTTCAGAGTGACCTGACACTCAGAAATTCGGCTGCTGAAGCATTCCTCTACTTCCTGCCTTAATGCCAGGAAAACTAAAAGCATTCCTTGCCAAATTTCTGCGCATCAGGCACACAAACAAGGTCAGGGAAAAGGAATGGCAGGCTGACTTGGGTTGCAATATTTAGTTGCAAACGCAGGAATGATCTCCCTATTAAGAGATTAGGTCTTGTTGGCAATTGCTGGCTCTTGGGTCTTGAAAAGAGATTGGGATTTTATGACTGAATTCATATTATATCTTCCCCACCTCTTTGGTGTAGTGGTTTGGTGTAGTGGTTAGAGGTGCGGACTTCTAATCTGGCATGCTGGGTTCGATTCTGCACTCCCCCGCATGCAGCCAGCTGGGTGACCTGGGGCTTGCCACGGCACTGATAAAACTGTTCTGATGGAGCAGTGATATCAGGGTTTTCGGAGCCTCACCCACCTCACAGGGTGTCTGTTGTGGGGAGAGGAAAGGGAAGGTGATCGTAAGCCGCTTTGAACCTCCTTCGGGTAGAGAAAAGCGACATATAAGAACCAACTCTTCTTCTTCTTCTTCTTCTTCATGTCATTAGTAGCTTTCCTCCTCTCTAAATATGGCACCCAGACACCATGAAACACACCAGATTGTTTTATGAGGCTAGACTTAGAGATTTGTATGTGGCCTTGTTCAGCTGATGGCCACTATTGTTGGGGTTGGGTGGAGGGATTTTGTTCCCTATTATTCCTGGAAGGCTGTTAACTAATGCATCCTCAGTTATTGTATTTAGATACTGTAAAAAATCTGCGGCTAATGACTCTAGAGGTTTTCTCTTAAAAGCTGCTGAAGCATGGAGCGTCAGATCTCTTTGTTCAGGCAGGGGTCCGCTGGCACATTATTTACACATTTCCGATGGGGTTTCAAAGAATGTACTTCTAATCGTTAGGTTTTAATTTTTCAAGAGCGGGGGGAAGAAGCAGGTTCCCTGGCGCTATTGTAAATCGGTGGGATCTGTGCTGTTTAACAACCTTTGACGTCTCTCTAATCTCAAGGTTGCCTTGTCATCATCTGGTTAAATATGTCATCCAGGTGAGCCCTAAAGGTCAGAGTGGGGCAAGACATGTTTTAAAGACCACAGAGACCTGCAGGGTTTCATTCCTGCTACTCTGAAGTGCTGTTACTGATTTGTTCATCAGCGTTGCTGACTTTTTGGTGTGTTTTCTGGTGCAACAGTGATGGTATGCAGGTCTTAAACAAAAGGAATTGCATGGCAGTTCTTGTGGGTCCAAAGAGAACCCCTCCCCCCCATAGCTTTCAATAATCTTGTATTAGGACCCCTAGGGACAAGACAGGAGGAGGGGGGTGTTGCAAAGCTGAAGATTAATTGATCTGGTGCCCTTGGTAAGGACTCAGCTTCCACTGCAAACTTTATGAAAGGCCTTGCGGACAGTCTGGACGTCCGTTCAGCTGTACGGAGAAGATAATTGAAAAGGCCCAGGAACATACAGAGACAGAACGAGCCAGTAAAGAAGAGAAACGGCTAACGGATATGCAGCTTGTATTAGGAGAGTTGTCCTCTGGAATTGTTTGGCCTCAGGTTGTGAAGAGCTTTAAGGGTAAGAAGCCACACTTGGAAGTGAACCTAGAAAAAATAGGTAACAAGTACAGGTTTGCAATTAATGAAATATGCTTGTAGTAGCTAAACCCTACAAGAAGGCAGTGAGAATCCACACTTGGAAGGGTCAGAGTTTTCTTCAAGGCCAGCCCCATGCAGATCTTTAACAAGGCACAAAAATTCAAGGATCAAACAAGGGTGACAGTCCTACTCCAATCGCTTAACTGGCTGCTAAGCCCTCTCTGCCTTCCTCATTCCGTGCTCCTACTTAGACGTTCCACCTCATTGAATATTTCAAGTGATCTGCCTTTCCATCCTGCTTTGCCTTGGGCAGTGTTTTTAGGCTTAGCTGCTGCCTAGAGTACTTTTATTTTTATTTTTTTTTAGGATTATCTGTCGCCTAGGGTTCATTTCCCTCTGGAGCGTTGTGTGTAGTCTTTCACCCAACAACATGCATTCTTGACTCCAGAAGAGACTTGACTTTGGTCCAAGAGGACGGAAATGACAGCCACTCGTTTAAAGGGAAATGACAGCTGGGCAGAAGCCCAGTTTGGACGAAGCCTCTACGGGAAGAGGAGAGGGGATTCAACCCTTCAATTCCCATGAAGTTTTACAGTTCAAAATGGCACCCGAATTACCATTATTGACGTGTGTTGGGCAGATTAGCTGACCCATTTCTTTTGTCCATCCGTTTGAAAATAACAGTGTACAACTGCACGGTGGGGACTTGTTTGAACTGCAGCTCACGGTTGAACTCCTCTCCTGCTTTTGATCATCCCTGCACTGTCATTGTGTGTGAAGTTAGGATTTTTTAAAACCAGAGTACATCACTTCACATTATGGATGATGCATTTGCCCTGCCAGGTTGGCTCCCACTCACCAGCATCGCTAAATAAGCCACAGCTGTTCCTTGCAGGCTCTGTGTAGTTGCAACATACAGGAGTATTCCACAGGGAGGACCTTCAAGAAAATTGAGAAACAAGGAATGCCTGTGAGCCCCTGCCCATATTCAGTCATACTGCATACATTTGGTAGGCCAGTGGTACCTAGCTTTGCACCAGGACACAATTGAGTGCTGTGAGCTGGACTGAAGTGTGTCTTGAAACAGAAGGTCAACAATCTGTGCGGAAGAATCCCAAATAGCATTGGTCTCTCCCTCTCCCTGTACTCTATCACTCTTACAATGCAAACCTTCAGTGATTAATTTGATTCATTCTACACAGGATTGCTGTGTTAGTCACCTAGTGTGAGAGATCATTCCAAGGGTGAGACATATCGGGCTTCTTCTCTGGTTCGGCCTCACTTGGAGTACTGTGTTCAGTTTTGGGCACCCCAGTTGAAGAAGGATGTAAACAAAATTGAGTTTGTCCAGAGGAGGGCAACAAAAATAGTGAGGGGCTTTGAGACCAAGATAAATGAAGAAATGTTGGGGGAGCTTGGTCTGTTTAGCCTGGAGAGGAGATGACTGAGAGGGAATGTGATTACCATCTTCAAGTATTTAAAAGGGTGCCATATTGAGGATGGAGCAGAGTTATTCTCTCTTGCCCCAGAGGGACGGACCAGAACCAATGGGATGAAATTAATTCAAAAGAAATTCCGTCTAAACATCCGGACAGAGCGGTTTCTCAGTGGAACGGGCTTCCTTGGGAGGTTGTGGGTTCTCGATCTTTGGAAATTTTTAAACAGAGGCTGGATAGCCATCTGACGGAGAGGCTGATTCTGTGAAGGCTTAAGGGGGTGGCAGGTTACAGTGGATGAGTGATTGGGATGTGAGTGTCCTGCATAGTGCAGGGGGTTGGACTAGATGACCCAGGAGGTTCCTTCCAACTCTATGATTCTATGATGATTGTATAGTTGGGCATTGGGCAAACAACCCATGATTGACTGAGTCAAATGCTGCTGTTAGAGCTAATAAGCAGCGCTCACCTGCCTAGATACATTTGTCTCCGGAGGTCATCTGGGGGGCAACTAGAGCCACCTCCACCCCGTGGCCAAGCCAGAAACTGGACCAGTATGGATCAAGAGCTCATATTTTATCCAGGAAGCTTTGAAGCCATTTTGCAACTGCATGTTCAACCCCCTTATTCAGAAATGGTTCCCTGTTTTATTGTTATCATTTGAAAAGTGGTCTATGTGGTTTTTTTAATGTAAAGGATGCCTTTTTCTTCTTAAAAATGCTGTTTGCAGAGTGGGGAGTGGCAACATCTGAAGTCCAACCCTTATACTGCATGACCTTGAGGGAAATCAAGGCGACATAACCCTGTACTTGGTATTTTATGGACAGAGCAAGCACCAAAATCTCCATTTCCTCTGGTTGTAACTTAAGGACAGGTCCTAGAAAGCAATAGTAGCCATACTTTGGTTGCAAGAACAGTGTGTTTCCATTGTAACAGAAGGGTGGTGGAAAATCTCTTTCTCTTTGCCTGTGAGAGTGATGTATACCTCACATTTTAATTCAGAAATAAGAGGGGAGGGGAAGAATCTGTGCCTAGGTAGGTGGAAAACAGGATTAAAGTTTTAGACTAGACAAGGAAGATAAAGGGGAATAAAGTTGTTTGAATTTGTAGAAAGGCTCAAGAAGTTGCACATCAGAACATAAGGCTGCCACTGGTTTGATTCTTCACAACCTGCTTTAAATCTGCTTGGCATCTTTGTGGCAGCTCTTAGGCTGATTGTGGAGTTCAAAAATGCAGGGTAGCAGTGGAGGGCTTTTAACATACTAGCATTTCATACATTTAGCTGATGGAAACCAAAAGGGGTGGGGGAAGATCCCCCCCCCCCGGCTTTCAAATTAAAATCCACATTTAAATCTATTTTGTGAATTGCCTCAGCCAGGTGAGAGGCAGTTGGATTAGATGATAAAACTGTAATTGTTCATCAGAAATGTACATTAGCCATTTCCCAGCTGTGTCAATAGAACTACCGGGAATTAATACCTGGGACTGTTAGTTGAGAAATTATTGCCGAACAAAAAAAGAAAGCTTGTTAATAAAAATTAACAATTGCTATCCAGCTAAGGAAGAAAGGTTGTTTTGAGCGAGAGGGGGGCTTCAAAATGTCACCAAGAATTATTCTTAATTCATGGAACAAAGTCAGCCTTTTGATGCTGAGCCCATGAGTAGCTGTGTTAGCATCCAGGATGCAAATGAAGGGTATTTTTAATCGGCGTGAAGTTGAATCAGACTCCTGGTCCATCCAGCTCAAAACTTCTTGATTGGCAACAGGTCTTGGAGAATCTTGCAGGATCTTAGCACCTTCCTCACTCTCAAACACTCTGTGGGTTTCAGCTCATCCCAAAGCAGACCAGCAACTCAGGAGCAAAGCTGGGTGTTAAAAAATCAAGTCCGGTTTCTCCACCTGGGTAACCAGACCGCTGTGCCAAGAGAAGCTGAATCCTGTAACCCAGGGGTAGTCAACCTGTGGTCCTCCAGATGTTCGTGAACTAGAAGAAGAAGAAGTTGGTTCTTATATGTCGCTTTCCCCTACCTGAAGGAGGCTCAAAGCAGCTTACAGTCGCCTTCCCATTCCTCTCCCTCCCGCATTTGCTGGCAGGGGCTCATGGAAATTGTAGTCCACGAACATCTGGAGGACCACAGGTTGACTACCCCTGCTGTAACCCACAAATTATAGCGATTCAAGCCAGAGTCTTAAATGGCACCTTTACGCCAGGAGGTGAGTCTTATTGCAGGCTTTGCCCTTGTGTGGACCACCAGCCTTTGCGAGTGTCACGTAGGTGGGACACGGGATTCTATATGACAACAGATCGCAGTGGTGCTGATGTGCCCCATAGTTTGCTCAACTGCTTGCTACATGACCGCAAAGTATGAATTTGTCCCGACATGAGAGTGACTTGATTAGTCCGCATTTGGATGCCTGATGTGAAACTCTTTTCTGGTTTTGACTGTTTTCCAGGTTGACCGGTTTCCAGTTGCCTCCTCCCATCGTGAGTACAGGCATGGTGCTGTCCTTGTGGCTGGTGAGCGATTATGCAGTCAGTGCTCAAGGTTTCCAGGCAAACTACGAAGGTAGGCTTGTTTCCCAAAGTGCTGTTCTATATTCTGAAAAAGTCCTTCTTTTGAAAAGGTCTCTGTACTTGAAATTAATATCCCTGTGCTTTTTGTTGTTGTTGTTGAAGGATCAGATTCTGTTTTGCCGCTCAGATCTTTATGCTCTGTAACCTCTGTGCACACCCAGATCTTTTGTCTGCACAGGTGGACAGATTATGGCATGGGTTTTCCTTGTGGCCCTTTGGATATTCTTAAGAAAATACTTTTTAAAGTCCTGGTGGCCTTGTTAGGAAGGCATTGGTGGGCCAGCCTGGTCTCGGTTTGAACCCAGTTGCTAAAGAAGGGGTTGACTCTGCTTCCAAATGAAGACACGCTTGGAATGAAAACACACTGTTTGTCTTTTCTCTTCCGTGTTCCCAGTGGCTTTGCTTGGGGTGGTAAGTTGATTGCTGTAGGGTAAAAAGAAGAAGCTCATTGGAGAGGAAACCGCAATGGCTTGGATCTTGCGGCAAATCTCCGCTGGCAAAAGGGATTCTCTTTAGTGGAGCCTTCCCGATTGAGAGCCAGTTTGGTGTAGTGGTTAGGAGTGTGGACATCTAATCTGGCATGCTGGGTTCGATTCTGTGCTCCACCACATGCAGCCAGCTGGGTGACCTTGGGCTTGCCACGGCACTGATAAAGCTGTTCTGACCGAGCAGTGATATCAGGGCTCTCTCAGCCTCAACCACCTCACAGGGTGTCTGTTGTGGGGAGAGGAAAGGGAAGGCGACTGTAAACCGTTTTGAGCCTCCTTCGGGTAGGGAAAATAGGCATATAAGAACCAACTCTTCTTCTTCTTCTTCTTCTTCTTCTTCTTCTTGAATTGCAGCCTAGAATGGTGTCATCTATGCCGCTGTTAAGGTTACTGTGCCGGCCTTGGAAACAGGTGGGAAGACTGTGTGCGGCTGTAACACCACCTGCAGTGCCATGGCATTTTGGTTAAAAATCTGGAAGCAATGTAGGGCAGCTCTACGAATCACCAGAAACACTATGAAGCTATAGAGTTTCTGGAGATTCCTAGAGCTACCCTGCATCACTTCCAGGTTTTTTACCAGAAGTGTTCCATGTGATGTTGTCACTACATTTTTCTCCTACGTACTCCTTGTTAGCGAAAATTCCCCACTGGATTCAACCCAGAGTTCGCCCTTTGTTTCTAACAGAGCTCAGAGCTCTTCCTTCCTGAAGACTTTCTCAGAATATGTAAGCCGATGTTCTCCTGTTTGCATGATAGGCTTCTGCCAGTACAATATTGAAAGCTGCTTTTATTGCTACATTTGGAAAAGCTCCTAAAAGAAGCCACTACACTTGGTGAAGGTCATGGGGGTCCCCTGAAAATTCTCTCCCTCTTTAATGTATAAGCGAACAAAAGCCTTGCTCTGTCATGTGCAGTCTCACACAGCAGTACAATGGATCTTAAATTGGCGCCATCATGCTCCGTGATACCCCAACGTGCAGTTTCATCTGTAGCCTCAGATGTTTTGGTGGGCGAGTTGAAAAATCTACATGAGACCCCTCGTTTTCTCGAGATTGCAATCCACAAGGAAGTTCTCCAGCACTAGCCTTTCTGAGCAAAATGAAAACGCCAATTTCTAAAAGGCCTGTCTAGGAAAATTGCCTGCTAAATTGAGCCCTGTGGCTCACTTTGGCCTTCCTCGCCTTCCACTGTCCTTAACTGCACCCCAGATTTACCCTGTTCCACTCTCCGTATTGTTTTTGGCTCCCAAAATTGCTTTTAGCCTCTTCCAGCTGATGGTAGACATCTCTTTAATCTGTTTTAAACAGGGCTCCTTTGAGTCTGTCCTCTCCACACTTTCAGTCACTGTACTTTATTGTTTTTGACTTGCTGTCTGTAAATCCCGGCCACCTGGGATAACTTTCTGAGATCTGGCGTAGAGTGTGAGTTTTCCGCAGGCCGTTTGCTTTTGGTCCAACTCTGCATTCTGTCAAAATGGCTATTGCTTTTTGTTCCTGCATGGAAACCCCCTCTCCTGAACAGTCCTCCTTCATTACGTATCCTGAGCAGGTAAAGAGCTATCCCTGCAGAGCTGGCCTAGCAATCTGCCTCCTAGTCACTCTGAGCACTAGATATAAACTGTTTATCATTTATAATAATAAGTAGAATTACAGTCAAGGGGTGTGTGTGTGTGTGTGTGTGTTTGGCAGCGGAAACAAAGACATTTTCTCTGTCGTGTCTGTATTTTTCTTGGATCATGATTCCACAATAAATTTTGCAGTGAGATAGGGGCCATGTACTTTTTAAAAAAATATAAATTTTACACCGAGGTAACCTAAATTTTTCACCAGCAGCAGAATTCAGGGACCTGTATACATTATGCAAGTTAATAATTTATACGGGTAGTAGCTTTTGCATGTTTTAGTCTGCAATTTAGATAATTTGCATAATTTATTCTGCTCCTGGTGGCTGTGCAGAGGCACCAAGTGTTATGCAGGGCAGCGAAGACTCATCCCCAATGAATGGAAATCTCATTCAGGCAGACTGTTGGCGCCTGAGATCTCCGTATACTTTGACACACATCTCCTCCGTTACAAGGGTGAAAGTTACAGAATTGCTTTTGAGTTTTAAATAAAAACTCATTCCGTGGGAAGATGAAATCTGAATCTTACGTTTTTGTGGCGCAGCAGTTCGTGGTCCTGGTTATATCCGTCAGAAATCGGGCAGACAGGAGGGGGCATGTCCCTTCCTATCCGGCTATTCTTGTGGGAAAACCTGACTGATGGCTTGACTTGACTGTTGCCCTGGCCAAGATTTTCAGCCTGTTTTTTGGGCCAACTTTATGGAGCATGTCAGGCTTTCCCTGGTAAAGGGAAACAGTTGTTCTGGAGCTGCTTGGTGTAGGCCTTCTCAATTGTGCATCCTGCACTTGTCAAAGAATCGGATGGCACGTAAGCACCTTCGAAATGGCTCCAAGTAATAGCCTCCTTACCTGTGAATGCAGATGCCAAGCACCTGGAACATTCAAAAGGCTTGATATAAATAGTAATAATATTAATATTTAAACACGGACCCAGTGCTTTGGACATGACAAGAGCCGTAGTGAAGCCATTGAACTCTTGTGGCAGAATAAAAGTCAGAACGCTCCTAAAACATTGCAAGTGTCAGACCGCTCCTAAAATAAAGCAACTACTAGCATCCCCTCCTCCAACAGCAAAAATTGTCTGCTGAACATATTTGAAAATAGTTTTTACTGTTTGATCCTTGCCTCCCTACATCTATGTACTTTTCCCTCACCACAAAGGCAATAAGGTGACATGGATGTATCGAAATATACAGAGCTTTTCAAAGGCAGTAAAACTGCTGGACTATCTATTTCAGTGCTGTCAGGCCAGATGGGCAGTGGTCCTCTAGGGCAGGGGTAGTCAACCTGTGGTCCTCCAGATGTTCATGGACTACAATTCCCATGAGGCCCTGCCAGCAAATGCTGGCAGGGGCTCATAGGAATTGTAGTCCGTGGACATCTGGAGGACCATAGGTTGACTATCCTTGCTCTAGAGCAGCCTTTTTCAACCTTTTGATCATGGAGGAGCCCCTGAAATAACTTTGAGGAGCCCCGGAAGTGATGTCAGCTGGCCACACCTCCTTAGCCATGCCCCCAGAAGTCTTATCTCACCAGAAGTGACATCACCACCCATGTTAGCAGGCAGGCTTGAGAAGGACTGGATGGAGGAGCCAGGAGGTAATTTTAAGATGGGAGAAGACATGCATGCTGTACACACTCCCAGGTGCAGAAATTACAAGAGAATTCACACATGCTCATGGGGAGGGGGCAGTCATGGCTGGTTCCTAGCTTTTGGCTGAGTCCATCAAGGCAGGAGGTGAAAGGCCGTGAATCCCCTCCAAAGTTCCTGCAGACCCCTGGGGGTCCACGGACTCCTGGTTGGGAATCCCTGCTCTAGAGTCTCTGATGTCTGTCTAGATTGGATGTGTGGGCAACAGCATGGCCGGTAAAGTCAAATACAGGTAAATATAAAGTGATGCAAGTTTTAGATATAGACTGATGGGGCCTAAAAGAGATCTTGGGGATGTGATGGGCAGCTTGATGAAAATGTTGACTTGGTCTGCGGTGACAGTGAAATGACAGACGCCATGCCAGGGATTATGAGGAAAGGAATTGAAAACAGAATAGAATCACAAAGTTGGAAGGACCATCCAGGCCATCTAGTCCAGCCTCCCACTCAATGCAGGATCAGCCTAAAACATCTTTGAAAAGGATCTGTCCAGCTGCTGCATGAAGACCGCCAGTGAGGTGGAGCTCACCACCTCCTTAGGCAGCCAATTCCACTGCTGAATTACTCTGACTGTGAATTTTCCTCACCAAGATACCTAGCTGGTACTATTCTATGTGTAGTTTGAACCCTTTCCTGTGGGCCCTATCCTCTGCTGCCATCAGGAACATCTCCCTGCCCTCCTCTAAGTGACAACCTTTCAAATACTTAAAGAAAGCAATCATGTCCCATCTCAACCTCCTCTTCTCCAGTATTGTAATACTCTTGTACGACGCTAGGGTAGGACCTCATTTGGAATATCGCACATAGTTCTGGCCACCATATCTCAAAAAAGGATATTGCTGCGCTGCAAGAAGTACAAAAGAAGGCACCCAAGATGATAAATGGGTAAGAGAAAAGAATCTGGCACTCTTCAATTTAAAGAGGGGGGGACAGTAAGGAGGGAACTTGTTAGAAGTTCACAAAATTATGTATGAAGTGGAGAATGCAGCACCTAGAAAGACCTCTGAAGCTGCCATTTCTTCCAGGGGAACTCAGCAGTGGCAGAAAGAGTTTGACAAATACATTTTGTCAAGCCAAAAGTCAGACGAGCCAAAACCAAGTCGCGTTCACATTTCCAAGGAGATGCTGGTATGTCGCCTGGAGTATTTTCCAGAATCCATTGCATGTGACTCAGCCTCCCAGACAGTTGTCTAAGGATTTCTTGACAAATGTGTTGAAAAGGTTTCCCTGATATTGGGGGGTGGCGTTGGGGAATCTAGCAGTAAATCCAAGATTTTTCTTAGTTGAATGAATTTGTTGAAATAGCGTAGTAATGCAGATGGTTTTGCCAGTTTTTGCCGGGTGCCTGTGCTGATAGTGCAAACACCCCCCCCTTTTTTAGGGGGGATTATGCATGCTGGTCGCATAGGTATGATGTGAAATTAATTACAGTCTCCACTACAGCATACCTGATGAATATATAGCGAGGTGACATTTAAAATAAATTGAGTGAGTGTTTTGCAGTAAGTGGGAAATCAGTATGAATTCCGCACTACATCCTGGTTAATACCAACAACAGTTCATCATGAGTGCTGGCTAGTTTCTTCTTTTTTCTCTTTGGTTTCAATAAGAGCATATTAATATTGCGTGCCTGACAGAATTGCATTATAATTTATACACTGCTGCCTCTTGGCTGTCTTGTTGTTATCGTGGAGGGCATGAGAAATACGTGCGTGTGCAAATGTGTATGTGCTGAGGGAGAGAAATGTAACTCCACGCTGGTCCAATTTGCTCTTTTTCATCATGCAAATGAAGACGCGGCAATCTATAAAACAATGCCTGGGCTTATTAAAACTTCCATTACGTTTCAGCCTTCTGCATGCCCACCTCTGTCTGGTTCCAGCTTTCAGATTCCTTTTGGGAAAAGAAAGCTGTCCGTCTTGGTTGCGTGGCGTCAGGGTTCCTGTGCAAATGTCCTGACGTTGGTGGGGAGCCGTTTGAAGAATTTAAGAGCAGTCCTGTATATTTGATGAACAAATTCACTTACCCTTCCTAACCACTCCGATCAGCTAAGCGCAGTGTGGTATTTGTAGAACATCAAGGGAAATGTAAAGTTCGGATCAGGGATGAGAAGTGAAAAGCAAATCTTTGTTCCGAGGTCCCCGTGCCCCACTTTAAGCGAGGGCCAGGGAGTCTTTAGTGTGAATTCCAGGGCTGCTTACAAAATCAAATGGGGTAATAAGGTGTGACGTAGCATGTTTCCCAGAAGCTTTGCCAGTGTGTCAAATCTCCGCAGCGGTTGGGGTAGGTTTGCTTTGGAATGCTGCAGAAAATGTTCCATGATGCTACGGCAGGTGAGTCCATTTAAAGTAACTCCCCCCCCCCAAGCAGATAAAGAAATTCTATCAGAACTTTATAGGAGTGCAGATAGCTTGGCAGTTTTTGCTGGGTGTTATAACAGAAGTAGTAAAAAAGCTACTGGTGAGCGGTGTCCTGAAGGGCTTTCAAGACAAGATACAGACAGAGGTAGTTTGCCCCTGCTTGCCTCTGCATAGCGACCCTGGACTTCTTGGTGGCCTCCCATCCACATACTGACCAGGGCTGACTCTGCTTAGCTGCTGAGATTTGACACAAATCAGGCTAGCCTAGACATTCCAGGTCAGGGCAGATAAGCTGCTCAATAGTAATAAAAAGCACTAAATGAGTCACTACTTTTTTCAAGACTCAAAAATGAAGTGTGATGGAGCGATGCTGGGGCAGCTCCCAGGGGGATTTTTTTAGTGGTTCCCCTTCTTCTGTCAGATAGAATCAGAGTGAAATGCTGACAAGGTGGGAATCTCTTTGAAGCTTCCACGGCATATTGAAGAGGCGCCGACCCTTTTCCAGCTCCAAATTTAAAGTTTCTACATACACACAAAGCTACATCAGCTAAGCAGTAGGTGTCCTCACTAACCATGCTGATCCAGTGGCCATTCTTGCTCCTCTGGCCCATTCTTCGGTCAGTTTATCTACACCAGGGGTAGTCAAACTGCGGCCCTCCAGATGTCCATGGACTACAATTCCCAGGAGCCCCTGCCAGCAAATGCTGGCAGGGGCTCCTGGGAATTGTAGTCCATGGACATCTGGAGGGCCGCAGTTTGACTACCCCTGATCTACACCATCAGTTGCAGGAAGGCTGTAGAACTGCACGAGAAGTGGGAGGTGAGTTTATGACAGCACAGTTACCAGCCAATCGGTCCTGCGCACTGCCAGCTTCTGCTACCAATAAGTAGAATTTCCTCCTTCCTCCAGTTTGGACTCTGAGCATGCCTCCAGAATTCAGCTTTGGGAGATGAACACTGCATGGAGCTTAAGCTATTGCCTTGAAAACCTTCACAGGCGGGGGTGGCTCTCTTGGAATTCTATAAGGATTGGCCATAGAATTCTTTGGTCCACAGCTGCTCTCAAATATGCAGAGCTTGTCTTTTCAGCTCGTGTTCCCAGAGGGGAACAGGTAGGTTTTGTGTCTGTCTCAGCAAGGGGACTTCTGAAGCAGTTCCCATTTCTTTTGAAAAAGTTCCCTTTCTCTCCCTCCAACTAGCCTTGGAGGATTCAAGCTCTTTCCCTGAGTGGATGGCGCTCTGTGCGTGTGGCAGGCGGAACGTGCCCTTCCTTGCATTGCAAAATATTACGGGGGTGCGTGTGTGCGCTTTCTGATCCCTTGAGGCATTGTTTTGACAGGAGGTGGAAATTCTTTCTCCAAGACACTGTGTTGCTGTTTCTCGCTGTGACACTTTTGATCGCCACAAAACGCCAACCGCCTATCTGAAAAAAAGCACCCATTACGCCTCAAAGCATACTGCTTATTTTAAGAAATTAGAAGCATTTAAATGCGGCGAGAAACTGCTTGAAGTAAACGCGATAGCTCCTTATTTAATAAATGCTCCCCCTTTCCCTTTCGTTCTTGAAAGGAGTTCACTCAATCCTTTTTGTGTTTTCGTAAAGGCTCGTATTTATTATTAAGCATTAATATTTTATGTCTGTTTCCTCTTGGCTCAAGGCAGCTTGTGCTCCAGAGATGTCGAAATGGCCTGTCTCCCACCACCATTTCTAGAGTTATGTCCTGCTTCTGATCTTCCGTATGCTCATCCTTTGAGTGAGGAAGCAGAAGTAGGGATCCAGCCGCTGGAATGTGTGGGCTGCTCAGTTTCAAGGAGAGACAAGGAAATGCATTCTATATAGATCCAAGCCTCACGCCCTTTAAGACTAGGTAACTGGTGGCAGGTGTGAGCCACTAGGCTGCCCTGCCGAACTTCTGCCTACTTCTTGCTGTTAGGTTGCTTTGTGCCCTTGCCTCTTTGTTCCCCGCCCTTTCCAAGGATATCTTATTCAGTGTACAGGACTGCTGCCTGTCTAGATCAGCCATTCTCAGTGGGGGCCATATGGCCCCTTGGGGACCCTGGCACATTTGGAGGGGGCCACAGACTGAAAAATAGGAGAAGGGGAGAACAAAGGGTGTATAGGGGACCCTGGTACCTGAACCAATGAAATACCCTTTTTGTCACATAGGACATCACGGATTGCTAGAAAGTTCAGCCTTTGTCAAGGGAAAGAAAAAGAAATTATGTAATCTATTCCTTCCTGTGTGCTTAAATTAATGTATTCAGGGGGGGGAAGAACGCACATTCTTCTCTTGGTCAGATGTTCTAGAAATGTGTCACATGTCTATATAAGACAAGATACTTTGCGTACAGCTAGCTCACTCTCCGTTTAGGACTTCTTTAGCCTAGCTCATTGTGCAAGGGGCCAGCCTACTGCAGGGGGCCCTGAAACCTGATAAGAGCTCCTAAAAGGGCAAAAAAAAAAAAAGGGTTAAGAATGGCTGGTCTAGATCAGGGGTAGTCAACCTGTGGTCCTCCAGATGTTCATGGACTTCAATTCCCATGAACCCCTGCCAGGACCATCTGGAGGACCACAGGTTGACTACTCCTGGTCTAGATTACACAAAGCATCCCACCCTTCTTTGGTGTTGGTCCTTGTGCAGCCTTATCAGCTGCTGGGACTGGCTACGTGCATCCTGTGCTTCTGGATGTCTGGTAGTTTAGGGAACAAGGAACCCCCTTGATGGCTGCTTAAACTGCCTTAAACTATGGCTGCTTAAACTATTTTGAATATGACATCCCTCCCTCCCCTACATGAGACCAAATTCCCATGTGGCCCTGGGCAACTTAACCTGAGCTACCTGCTGTCAATCATCCATCGTCTCCCCCCCCCCCCATTTGACTGTTGTGTTTATAGAGGACGTCTCTTTGTTTTATCAGAGCCCTGATGCCATTTTGTGGAATGGAGGAGCTGCCTAACAAGAAGCAGCTTAATGTACTCAAAAAACAAACTGGCCTGCCATCAGCTGCATCCCTCTTAATGCCTTAAATAATTGAACAGGCTCTAAAGAGCACCTGTCTTTCAAGTTGCCTTCTGAATGTCTTGAGGCTTTCTGGGTTGTGAAAGCGTGGTCTATGACCTTTCCCGTTCCTTTTTCTAAAGCTCAGAAGCCTAATCATCCAACGCTTTGGGGCACCAATATGAAGTCCTTACCGCTTGGTGGTTGCTACACCAAAGGGGCCTGTTGTCCTACCTTCCAGGCCAGAGGAACTCCAGTTTCTCAACAAGGATTACTGAGAAATGTATTTTGTTGACATAGGAAGATGGTGAGATGGGGGTAGGGAGGAGAAGCCTTGACAGTTATGGAGATGGAACATGGTCCAGGCTTCCTCGGGGCTGCAAAGAACGGGAGAAGGTTCTCTTTGCTGGAGTCAGAGCACCCTTTCAAGCTGGGAAGAACAACATACCAGCCTTTTCACGTGGTAATAACTCTTGTTTGGAGGTTGCAGGTTTGGCAGGCTGGAGCCCCAAGGCTTAGCACCCAGATGGGCTGAAGTCCCCAGGGTCCCTGTAACGTTGGGTCTGGCAAAGGAGTCTGTTCCTTTGTTTGAGGTTCCTTCTTGGTGTGGCGGTGATGGTGGTGGGTCCTTGCTTAGGAAGTGGATGCTTGCCAAGAAGGATGACAGAGGAGAATGGTGCTAAAGAGAGTTGCAGATGCATAAGGACAGGGGCGTTCTACAACTACTAAGATACAGCCTGGGTTGTAAGTACTTACCTTTAAAAAAATTATTTTCTTTAGTGTGCTTATGTCCAGTCTTTTGCAATATGCTGAGTTTCAGCCTTGTAGAAATTATATTTTAACCTAAGAGTGAAGTTAACTCATTTGCCTGGCTCCCCGTAAAGTTGGCTTCAAACAACCATGTGAGAGAGGTGTTGGTGACCCAAGTGGGGGCAAAACAATGGCTAGTCTTGACCCACAACGTGACAGAGTCCACAACAGGCACTCTCTCTCTCCTCTCTGTCTTTTTTTTTTTTTTTTGGCCATCAATTTGCAACTGATTTATCGTGACTCTGTAGGGCAGGGATGGCCAAACGTGGCTCTCCAGATGTCCTTGGACTACAATTCCCACGAGCCCCTGCAAGGAAGAGCAACTTGCATTGGTGTACATTTCCTTATGCTGGAGGAGGGCTTGAAACTTGGCTCAGTGCATTTTTGTAGGCTGCTTGCAGATGGTAACTCACAGTTGAGTTAGAACAGATTCAAGTGGGTAGCGTGCTGGTCTGAAGTAGCACAACAAAATCATAGTCCAGTAGCACCTTTAAGACCAACAAAGATTTATTCAAGGTGTGAGCTTTCAAGTACATGCATTTTGCTGAGTTAGAATTATTTATTTAGAAATTTTTTTTTTAAGTTTTAAAATAAATGGAACTTTTGGGGAAGAAATGTGATGGGCAGGAGAACCTGAAGAGTGCCTTGAGGCATCTATTGATGAAGAAAGTAAGCCAACCATTGGTCAGCAGTACAGCCCTGGGGGCATGCAGAGGGTGCTTCCTTGTTGCAAACTGAATCCCAGCTCCCGTGTGGCAGTGGGGTGGGGTGCTGGTAGAGCTTGTCACTTGGCACACATCTCTGCAGCGAAAAGAAAGATGCCCCAAATGTTCTTGCTGTTCTAATTTGCGAAATAAAAAGAAAATAAAAGTATCAGGCACATAACAAACCTCGTTAAATTAATGCACAACTAAATGGTCTTTTATGGGATGTGCATTGGCATCCTCGTCTCTTTGCTCAGTGTATTCAGGTCACCGATCCAACGTACAGAGCTGCTGTAAGGACTGCCGTGCAATAATGTACGCGGAGCATTCTGAACATTTCAAATTGTTATATAAATACGAGTTATTAGCATTGGTTTGTTGGAAGCATTGCTGTGGCGCCCTCCCTTACAGTTCAAAGCCCTTTCCAACGATAAACTCACACAGAATGCCGTAAAACCACACGCAATCTAAAAATGGCCATTTAAACAACCATCAGAGAGCTACTGTCCATAAAACTGGCAGGGGAAAAAAAGAATCCTTCCAGACAACTGTGGTTTACAAACCTTGCTAGAAGAAAAGAAAAAAGCAAAGACTGCTGCACTCATGCATTTCAGCAGAGAGGTCTGCCCATGCTGTAGCCGAACCAGTTTCCCTTAAAGAAGGGCTGGGAAGCAGACCTGGCTGGGAAGAATGGCAGGTTTACATAGGAAAGCCTTTTCACAGAATCACAGAATCATAGAGTTGGAAGGGGCCATACAGGCCATCTAGTCCAACCCCCTACAAGATCAGCCCTAAGCATCCAAGAAAAGTGTGTATCCAACCTTTGCTTGAAGACTGCCAGTGAGGGGGAGCTCACCACCTCCTTAGGCAGCCTATTCCACTGCTGAACTACTCTGACTGTGAAAAATGTTTTCCTGATATCTAGCCTATATCGTTGTACTTGTAGTTTAAACCCATTACTGCGTGTCCTCTCCTCTGCAGCCAACAGAAACAGCATCCTGCCCTCCTCCAAGTGACAACCTTTCAAATACTTAAAGAGAGCTATCATGTCCCCTCTCAACCTCCTTTTCCTACCTTTTAACAATGGAGGAACCCCTGAAATATTCTGATGATGCGCCTTAGTATGCATTCACAGCTCCCGTTCCTGGTAGTGTGATACAGAGAAAAATCTATAAAAATAGATGCTGGTCAGACTTTCTTTCCGGGAAGCTTGTTTGCCATAACTGATCTTTTCAGACAAGATTCTTTCATAAGCTGTTGGATCCCAGGGTTTGTTGAGCACCGTAGAGTTAACTATTGGCTGCTGGGAGTCTTCACTGAGTTCTAATTATATCCACAATGTGACTGTTGCCAGAATGGTCTCATTAATTGGATAAGAGCTTGGATTGGTTTTCTCTCCGTGCCCTGGAGGAAGATGGCCCCACCCTCAGTTTCTTTCTGGCTGTGAAATAAGAGCACCGGTTCGGCAGTCCCATGCAGTTAATAAAGCTCTTTGTAAATTCAAGACCACCCTAGAAGCGATAATGAAAATTTAATCCAGAGGCTACTTTGGGGGAGTTTCAGCCTAGGTGTTGAACTTACCCAGGAGTGGTGAATATGAATTAGTCCTTGGTCAATGACTCAAAAGCATAATGCTGTGTTGAAGTTTAGGGTCATTGGTGGGATGTTAGTTCTAGCAGGCCTCCATAGAATGCTGCTCTACCCCCACCCTCCCAAATACTTATTGGCTGGATGTCCTTTGCGTTTAAAACCCGCACAAAAACCAATCTTAAGATCCTGAACCACTGCAATAGAAATGCCTCACCAGGACACAGCATTTTCTCATTTCTGCCAGTGGAAGAAACGTGCGCCACTGAGTTTGCTTTGCACACTACGCACTCTGCAGTTTTTACTGTTCTCTACAACTTGTTCTGCTTGTGCTAAGCAAAGACCCCTGAAGACAGAAATGTTATTCTGCCACTTTCTCACTTCTGATGTTTCAGCAGGTTCTTAACGATGCATTTTGGAAGGTGTTTGCTTCAGAAGCAGAGAGGTGCTTTTGCCTCGGGTGGGGATCCTAGCTGCGGCACCTGTCCTGGGTGGCAGACAGAGTTGTACTCTTTTTACCCCCTGGGGTTGCCACCTCTAGACTGGAAGGGGAGGGAGCTTTGTAGGGATCTGATGGCATAGAGTCCACATTTTGAAGCTGCTGCCTGCTCCAAGAGAATTGATCTCTGTAGTCGGGAGATCTCCAGCCACCCCTTCGAGTATGACAATCTTATCTTACTGCTTAAGGCAGGGGTAGTCAAACTGCCGCCCTTCAGATGTCCATGGACTACAATTCCCATGAGACCCTGCCAGGGCTCATGGGAATGGTAAAGGTAAAGGTATCCCCTGTGCAAGCACCGAGTCATGTCTGACCCTTGGGGTGACGCCCTCTAGCGTTTTCATGGCAGACTCAATACGGGGTGGTTTGCCAGTGCCTTCCTGAGTCATGACCGTTTACCCCCCCAGCAGCAAGCTGGGTACTCATTTTACCGACCTCGGAAGGATGGAAGGCTGAGTCAACCTTGAGCCGGCTGCTGGGATCGAACTCCCAACCTCATGGGCAAAGCTTTCAGGCGGCTGCCTTACCACTCTGCGCCACAAGAGGCTCTTCATGGGAATGGTAGTTCATGGATATTTGGAGAGCCACAGTTTGGCCAGCTTGGGCTAGAGAATCTTAAAGAAAATGGCAAACTGATTACTAAGAACCAGGCTAGTGATGGTATGGGTAGTTGAGTTCACCTCATTCCTGTAGAGAAGAAGAGTTATTCACATGTGCCTTGTCTGGAAAGACTGTGGGAACTTATCCTGTTCCTTAGTGTGTCAACATTGGGGTTAACAGAATGAATTATGGTGGTGGAACCCACCAACATAGTTCATTAACCCATCATCATAGTTCATTCTGTTAACCGCAGTGTTGACCGCATTACCCAGCCCTCGGCTTGACTATGTCATACCACAAGAATTTTAAGCTGGAATTTGCTAGGCTGGTCTTCCAAGGTTTCCTGTGAGGATACCAGGACATTTTAATCCACTTTTAATATTATATTTATACAGGACACCTGGATGGTGGAGGGGATATATTATCCTGACTATACAGCTTTCTTTTAGAGTGCATCTAAAGGCTCTTTGGGCTGTCCTTGAGGAGGACAATCATGTCTGGTCTCTACAGCATTGACCATGATGATTGTGAAAAGATAATGGTACAAGATTTTGTTTTAGTAGTCAAGCTAACAATTGGGGTCTGATTCTATAATTTTATTCACGGTATATATGCAATCAACTTCACATAAATTGAATCATAAGAAAGCCTTTTTGGATGAAATATTAAATAAAAATAAAAGCAATTTCCCAAACAGCTCATTCCTCCTAGTGGTTGATTTTAGTGCAAGAGTAGAAGCTGATGTTCATTTAATCCTTAAAAGCCCAGGCAAGCCCAATCTCTTCAAATCTCAGAAGCTAAGCAGGGTTGAATCTGGCTAGTATTTGGATGGGAGATCATCAAGGAAAACTAGAGTCATAATATGGCCGGGAATCCTCAGTAGGTGTTGGCTACCTGAACTTAATGCCCTTTGGGACGTATAATGGCAGAAGCAGCACCAAAGGTATGAGGGACCCAGACCATTAAGGGTCTTAAAGGTAAGAACCAGAACCTCATTCAGTCTCAAATCTGGAGCCAGTGCAGCTGAGCAAGGACAGGTTGTATGTGGAGTCCCCATAAAGACTTATGCATCTGCATTCTGAACTAGCTGGAGTTTCCGTATCAATCTCAAGGGTGTCCCTGTGTAAAGTGAATTACACTCATCCAGTTTGGAGGTGACTGTTGCATAGATCACAATAGTTAGGTCAACTTTCAACAGGTAGAATAATAGAATCATAGAGTTGGAAGGAACCTCCAGGGTCAATTAGTTCAACCCTCTGCACAATGCAGGAAATGCCCACAAGAGTCAAGCACTTACACACAATCCCTTCTGTCTCTTAAGACGGTGGTCCCCAACCACCGGGCCTGCGCAGATCCCTCTCCTGGCACCGGGCCGCAGCTTCCTCTCCCCCCCCTCCGCAGTAAGAAACTTCCCAGGCCGCAAGCAAATTGGCCTCAAAAGCGGCTGATTAGCTTGCGGCCCGACAAGCTTCTTTTTGTGGGAGGGGAGGGAGAGGGAAGCAGGGATACGCATGCGAAGCAGGACCGCGCATGCGATCGCCCTCCCCACTGCCGCCGGTCCGCAGCCTTAAAATGGTTGCAGACCACTGTCTTAAGAGACACAATCCCTATTGTCTCTTAAGAGATACAGTAAAGAAGAGAGAGAACTTATGTAGGAACTGAGAATGTTTAATTTTGGCTGTAAAAACTGATGACAACTTGGCATTTTGGGAAAATGTTAAAATCAGCACTAGAACTTTGGGCAGTATTCCCTTCTGTATTCATCCAGAAGTCTGGGAGTCATATTTTAAAAACCTGTTTGCTATTCCAAATGAACTTCTAAGTTATTTGTACCCAGTGGCCCTCTTCTTGACTGGCATGAGGTGACTCTTTTTCAAATGGAAAGTTTGATTCATCATCTCCACTCAGGGAAGGCCCCTGGAGCAGTCCATATCTCATATGAATTACTTAAATCAAATCCATCTCAGTGGGCAGAGATGCTTGCTTTGCTGTTTCCACAAAACATGTTTGAGGTCATCCCAAAATTCTGGAGGAACACAATAATAGTTCCTGTTTTCAAGAAAGGTCAATATTCGGATCTAAGCTGTTATTGTCCTATCAGTTTATTATCTCACTTAACCAAATTATGCTCTTTGAATTTGACAGATGCATTAACTGTTTGGTTTGGATAGGGTGATATTCTAGACCAGGAATAGATAGGATTCGTGAGGTGTAATTCAACCTTGGATTATTGTTTAGTTCTGTAGCATCTGATATACACCAGGTTCCCAAATAGCAACCTTGGGATAGGATTTATTGATCTGAAAGGAGCTTTTGATACCATCCCTAGAACGAGGCTCTGGGAAAGGCTGCAGCATGCCTCACTTGATAAAAGACGACCAGGGCTCCTGCAGCAATTTCATGCAGATCTTACAGCACAGGTCCACTGTGGCTTTGGTGGTGAGCTGGCTGAGCCATTTATCCTTGTTAAAGGGGTTAGGCAAGGCTGCCTTTTGATCCCTGTTTTGTTCAAACTATAAATGAATGATCTCTTGACTTGCTTTAATGAGCTTTGTCATCCACCCCATTTAGCCAATTGCGTTATTCCAGTTGTGCTTTATGCTGATGACACTGCTCTGTTCTCTTGGACAAGAATTGGTCTGCAGAGATCATTATTTTTTTTTCTCAGAATATTGTGTTAAAGAAGGCCTGAAAATAAGCAACCCAAAAAACTAAGGCAGTTATTTTATCCAAAAAAAGGAATCATTCAGTGTTCAGAGGAACTCTGAATGGGGAAGAACTTCAGCAAGTGAAGGATTTTTTAAAAATATTTGGGTATCCTTTTCACACCTACCCAAATACTGTTCAAGTTATTAACCTAAATGTCATTCGTATTATCCTTTATGGAGTAGCCATAACTATTGTCTTGGTAAATGAAAACATTAACCACCTTTTATGCTTTCTATGATAAGAAAATTATTAAACATCCCTCTCTGTGTAGCCAGTGTGGCTCTCTGTTCAGAACACTGCTAACCTTCCCTTGAGGCAATGGCTTGGTTACAAGTATTTAGACTGTTCATGAAATTATACATATAGTAAGGGCTATCTGACACTCCTGAATGAAGACTCTTATAGGTTAAATTGGTTTAAGATTAAGACTGTATTTGAGAAACTATTGGCTCTTGATGTTAACCTGGACACTCTTGAGGCCCTGGGATTTCATGCAGCATTTACTTTAGTGAGAAATCAGGTAAAACCAATCAATTGATCACCAATGTTCTGCCTTTAGTGAATGCTGTACCTGGTTATTTCCATTTTGGAATTATTTCACCTCCAAAAATCTCTTATCTTCTATACCTAACAGTTGTATTCCCAAAACCTGTTAAGGGTGTTCATTCTGGCCAGATTAAATGCTCACTCCTCAGCAGTTATGAGATTCATGTGTTTGTCTTGTTCAGAAGAAATCTGCCTCTGCCCCTTGGTGTAATGGTATATACATATATATACAACACTATCCACTGATCAAGATTGATGCATTGTAGAGCTTTTTTTGGATAAAAGGAAAGGAATGAAATTTTACATTCTTAAGCTGATTTTCTCTTCTGTAATTTTTCTGTGGGTACTGAGGTATTAGAGCGTACCCCTGCTTTTGTCTTCTAGCTTTTTGTTCCATGCTGCTAACCCTTCAAGAAACATTTTTCTGCTTTGGGACCATTATCTGCAATTAAGGTCTACAGTACAGCTGACATCTATTCTGGAAATTCCTTGTAGTGTAAACTTGAGAAAAGTTTTTTTTGTCTTAGGTATATATAAGAAATTAAATAGGTTTCTAACTCTGGTTGTTTAAGAGGTGGCCATTTTTAACCCCAAGAATTCCCTTGCTGGTGGGCAATTTCAGTCTGTATCCATGCTTAAAGTAATTTAAATCCACATAAACAACATTCCAGTCCTCAGGGATATTTTAATCTGTTTTATTTAAATATAATTTTCATGTTCTAAATTTACCTCAGTGGAGCTAACCTCATTTACCCTTGTTTTATGTGTTTAGCCCCTCTGCAGATAAACCTTGCAAATTTTGATTGCATTTCTTTGCTGCTTATAGTTGAAATATTTCTGTTGATGGAAATTATGGATTTTGTTTCTTGTGCCTGTGTGTTTTGTCAACTGTCATCTTTTGAAGCCTCTTCTTCTAACACCTAAGATCAACCTAGACAGCCACTTAAAAAAAGGAATATACACTATTCTGCCCTATGCTATCCCTGCAACAGTTCCTGCAGGTCTAGTTAGTGGGGCTTGGGGATGCTGACAGTGCTGGCAGCCATGAGCTGGAAGTGAGGCAAGGTACAGGAACCAAAGGCCAGGACCTGGGAAGCTGGCATAGGCTTGTACTTAGTGGTGATCTAGCAAGGCATCCTCCTCCAGGGCATCTTACTGAAAAAAAATGCAGTGTTATCAAATTCCAATTGAAATATTTAACTATACTAGAAAAACTAAAACAAGACGTAAGGGAAGCCACAACATTAAAAAGAAGCTAAAAGTAAATTTAAAAAATGGCTTCAGCCATCTTTGGAATTACAATAAAATCAAATCTATCTAATGTTCTGGGGGATGTTGCAGAAGAGTCCCTGCTTCTCATTGACCGTTTATGCACTGGAGGTTTCATGCCAGGCTGCAGGCTGGAGTTTTAGTCGTGGCAGATTGCCCCACCTCTTCCTGCACCCTCACGGGGGAGCCCTTATTAGAACCCTGAAGTCTATTGCCTTTGGTGTTGGGGAGTGGGGTTCAGCCAGACACTCTCAGACTAAACCTACCTTATGAGGCCAGAATGGGAGGCCTCAACAATCTACTTTGGGTCCACACTGGGGAGAACGACGAAGTGTCAGTGAAACAAGCAAATACGAGTTCGAGTGGTTTAACTAACCCTATCCTTCTGTTCCTTAGCTGGAAACTACCTTGAGCTCCTTGGAAGGGTGGTATAAATTGCAATAATAAATAAAAATAAATAAGTAAATAAATCTTGGGATCCTCATTCTCAGCCTTGCCTTTTTTTTTAAGAGTGATATGGAAGCAAGCTGGCCGAAACAGGGGCAGCAAGTGAGTAAGGAAAGTTAGAATGAGGAGAAGATACACCCGCACACACACACACACACACGTGTTCTGTCCTGAAATTGGCTGACTGGCTGACCTTGTTGCTGACCACCAATCCTGATTAATGAAATGACTGTCCATCTTGCTCTGGTGAAAGGCCTTGTTCTTGCTTACGCACACCTCAGCAGCAGCTACAGCCTCCTTTGAAGCCCTAACAAAGGAGCAGACCTGCTGGGTTTTGTTCCTGGTGACAAAGATGCATTGGCTGGGAGAGTGAGGCATCCACTGCTTTTCTCTGCCATTACGTCCTGTGCGGAGGGTGATATCATTGATGTAACGTCCCATTTCAGTGAACAGTCAAGCAGATGCTGAGGTTCCCCCCTCCCCTTCCCCGTTACAACTCCAGATTAAAACAATTCCCAGGGGGCACTTGGGACTCATAGGCAAATCTCCTCCGCACGTATTTCTTCTTCTTTTTTTCTTGCACTTTGTTAAACGATACAAAAAAGGATTTTTATTACTTAAATGAGCTCCCAGCTAGTGTGGCTTAATATACTAACTAATTGATTTTTAAGGCTGGGAAAGCAGTGAAGTTTAATAGCGTTTGCAGAGTCAGCTAGAAGACGAAGGAAAAGAGCCGCTTGAAGACATGAGACACCCATTTCCTTGGAGTGCAAGTGCCGGGCAGCCAGACGCTGAGCGTAATTGTTTATTTAAAATACCCATTTCCTTCTTTTACGTATGCTCCAGGTGGCTAATATCATTTAAGGCAATGTTAAAACCAATGGCCAAAAACGTGCTGGAGTTGAGATATAGAATTGTCAGCCACCCTGTTTGCAAGTTACAGTGAATCAAGTATGATCCCTGGATGGTATGCACTTGCTTTTTCATTATACATGCATTGAAGAAGAAGAAAAGTTGGCTTTTATGTCCCACTTTTCACTACTCGAAGGAATCTCAAAGTGTCTCCTTCCTTTCCCCACAACAGACACCCTGTGATGCTGAGAGTTCTCTGACAGAACTGTTCACTGAGAACAGCTCTAACAGGACTGTGACTGGCCCAAGGTCACCCAGCTGTCCACAGGTGGAATCAGACCCGGCTCTTTAGATTAGAGGTCGCCGCTCTTAACCGCTACATGGAGCTGGCTCTTGAGTAGTTCTCATGTTACTTTCAGCACATGTACAGCTGAATGTGGGATTGAAACCACATATTTATCCAGGTACTGGTCCCTGGTTTCGTTTGTAAAGTGAACGCTCATTGGTACTTTCTTGCAAACAACTGTATGCCAAGATGTATGTACATTCAGTGTAACACGTGAACAGGGCTAGAGAATAGGTGGGGCCTGGAGAATCTCCTGCAGTTAGAGATGATCTCCAGACTATGGCAAGTGGAGTTTAGGACATTTTACCCCACTGCAGACCTTCCCAAATGTGTTCCCCAGGCTCCATGCCACCCGAATCTCTCTGTTTCCTCTCCAGAGGCTGACAGCTAACTGGAAACACCAGAAGATCAGCTGGTGGCCTGCTTGCTGTTAGAGGCCTTGACCAAAGTTTGAAGCAGCAACATTAAGCAGGTCAGCCATGGCTCCACTACCCTGCTAGCTGAGAGCCACTGTCAGTCAGAGTAAATAGTTCTGACCAGGATGGACCAAGGCAGCAGAAGGCATCTTCATGTGTGTTCATCATTAAAGGTGTAGGTCATCCGTTCTCAACTTTTTAACCTTTGAGAACCCCGTGAAACATTCTTCACTCTTCGAGAAACCCCAGAAGTGGTGCGATCGTGCAGAATACGGTTGGGAAGCAGAGCTTTGTACATGCCTCTCCCCTTCCCTCCCCCCCCCCCACCCCCAGTCCCATCATTGACCATTTTGGGAGTGGGAGTGGGTTGACATGACCATATATGATCATAATAAACATTTAACTAATTTTGAAAATATATTAAAATTAATTAACCCCTACCCATTCAGGAAACTCTTCCAGCGCTGCCAAGAAACCCCAGAGTTTCACAAAACCCTGGTTGAGAAGGCCTGGTGTAGATAGAGGCAGAGATGATCCAGGCAGTGAACCCATTTGGTGTAAAGCAGTGCAGGTCTTGAACAGAGAATCCTGGTGTTAGGTCTCCAGTCTCAGGGAGTGAAGTATGGGAGATGGTATATCCTGCAATCCAGTAACCAGAAACCTCTTGGCAGGACCTTTCCAGCCACAGTGAGTTCAATCATAAGGCATTCTTCCTACAACAAAACCCTTAGCAATTGTCTTGTGCAAGTGGGTCATACATAGAAGCCACGCAGCTGTTCCTCAGGATCTATGAGTTGCTTACACCTTGCACATTTTAGTGCTTCACACTGGCCTGCGCATTCCTACCTTATTAATACAGTACTGCTAAATACCTGGCATTAGACAATTTTCTTGTGCAGATCCCTTTTGGGCAGGGCTAGGGCTGTGTGATTCAGTTCCCTAAGTATCTCAAGGTCATTCATGGTTCACTGTTTGTCTCTGTGGAACTGTGAATTCTATACTCCAGGGACAACTGCCCTCTGATACTCACATATAAGGTGATGGTACTTAGCCCTGGGTGCTGAGGCAGCTGCTGCTGACTTTCTTGACCGTAGATTCAACCCCTAATTTTTTCCTTAAGGCAAATATCGTATTTGAAAGGGTGTAAAATTGTTGCATCGGCTTTACAACTCCGTGGCTCTTGAGCATTCTTCTATTTACAGTGGGCTTCTGTTCTAATCAGTTTGATCTTTGTAGGGGACGTGGCTTAGCGGCAGAACATCTACTTGGCATGCAAAAGGTTCCAGGTTCAGTCCCCTGCATCTCCAGTTAAGGATCAGGGTGATGTGAAAAACCTCTGCCTGGGACCCTGAAGGGTCAAAGGAGAAATTACTGGCGTTCATAGAACAAAGACCGGATTCAGGATTAGGGATGGGCATGAATCAGTAAATGCTGGTTTGGTTTGGGGGGTGTTTTTGAACCAACCCCAAAGCCCTGAAACGAACCAACTGGTTTGGACTGGTCCATTTCACTTCTTCCTGCTTAGAGGTGGGGGAAAGCAAAAGACCACTAAAATAGCTCGCGGCCATTAAATCCTAACAGCTTGGTGGGTTCGCCTATCAGGTGTTAGGTTTATATGGCTGCTAGCTACTTCAACCTAACAGCTGACAGGCAGATCCACCAAACGGTTAAGTTTAAATGGCTGCCAGCCATTTCACTGATGGATTTGGCTCCCACTTTGAACCAGGGGGAAGGTGAAACTGATTGGTGAAATGGCTGCCCATCCCTATTCAGGACAGAACATCTTTGCTTGTTGGCCAGCGTGTAAGAAGATATTGGGTTCTTGTTGAAAAATTCACATGATTTCCATCAGCATGACTACCCTGCCTCCCTCTACCTGGTGCAGCCCAATTTGCCTCCAGAAATGCTGCTTCTGGACGACAGGACTTCCAAAAGCATCAGGAAAGGGGAATTGGTGATCCTCCATTGTCAGCAGAAACCTTTTGTAGGATCCAGCTGACTTTCCGATAAAAACTCAAACTGCTTCATGTACCCTCTGTGACTGCAATCTAAGTTGTAAAGCTTCATTTTCCCAGAGAACCATGCCCTCAGCCAGGAGTTTCTTTAGTGTCTCCAAGGTAACTGCTTGTGCTTTTCAGGTTGAGTCATTGAAGAGGCAGCTGAAAGGTGGCGTGCTTCTTCCACAAGTTGCAGGAAATTTTAAAGATTTCCTTTGCTCCTCTGCATTTTCACCACCCTCTCAGGAACCAGGATCCCCCTTTAAGAACCGCAAGAACATCAAGCCACGAGCTCCATTGAGTTTTCTAGCACAGACAGCCTCTCTGCTTTTTACTCCACTCCTTGAATATTGGCTATCAATGAGCAAACATGGGCGACTCATTAGTGGCAATTGAGCACCAGCAACTGAGTTGACTTTGTGCTTTCAGGAGGATCAAACAGGTGTATACTGTTGAGGCTGCCAAAAGGAAAGAGAGCCTCCCCTGATGATGTTTCAGATCTTTGGAAAAGCCCCCTCTCCCAAAAAAAGGGCTGTACATCTGCTCCCTTCAGTATAATTTTTATTTAGTTTAGGGTCCTTTAAATTTGCATCCTTCACATGTTAGCTTCCCAGTTGTATCTCCTAAATGGAACTGAGCCATTGGAACAGATTTCACAGAACTTCTGGTGCTTCTATTCAGATGTAGAATCAGTTCAGTCTTTTCCCCCTTTCTAATTTTACTCTGTGTGTGTGTGTGTGGGGGGGGGGGGGGGTTATAAATAGCCTTGCTTTTCTTTTAGGCTTGCAAGTACGCAATGCTACTCACCTCTGAGCCCCAGTTGGTCCCGGGGGGCAAGGCAGTTGTAGTAAATTGGAAGGGAGGGTTGGCCTTGTGACCTTTCAGACTCTTTCTCCAAGGACTCACACTTCCTGTGTGTGAACAGATGGGTCAGTAAAAAATGTTGTGGGCTTGTATTTGCTGTGGATTTCTCTGTTTCGTTTAAATATAATCTGCTCTTGGGATTTTATATCCCTCCACGGGACTTTTTTTTTTACATACAAGCAGCCGTGACCATCTCAAATGTGGGCGATATGTAATATTTGAACATGTTCTTGGAGGTTTCACAGGTAGCCCCCAGTGACTGTCAGACCAAGCAATGGAGGGTGTCGTCAAAGGACAGGTTTGTCCACCAGAGTGCATTTCTGGGGGCAGTTGGAATTACCATTGTAGTCCTGCAAGATGTGTTTTGGTCTAGCCAGGGATTTGGTGGTGGTGGTGGTGGGGAATTAACTGGTATTTGGATCTGAAATGACAGTACACTGAAGAACATATTATCTCTGTGTTGTCAGAGATGAAATTTAATATTATGTGGGGTAGCTCTTCTCAGAGCTACTTGTGAGAGTTTTTCCTCTCTCCATTCTGGAATGTTCACATCCCACCCTGACTTATTACATATGCATGCCTCACTAAAAAAGGCCAGGATTTTGTTTAATTTAAGAATCAATATTTGGCGATTAGTTGGTATGGTGTATTGAGGATCATATAGGTGGAGAGGTTGTTCAATGCTAGAGCCTTTGCTTGGAATGTAGAGGGCCTCAAATTTAATCCCTTAGCATTTCTAAGTAGAAAGACATGTCTGTAGATGTTGTGAAAGTCATCTACCTGGAATGCTAGAGAGATGCTGCCAGAGTAGACAGTACTGATCTTGATGGATTGATAGCCTGGTTCACTAGAAGGCAGTTTCATAATTTCATGTGAACCATCGTGTGGTCCATCAAGGTCAGTAATCTATTCAGACTGGCAGGAGGTCTTCAGGGTCTCTGGTAGAGGTCTTTCACATATCTTGCTACCTGATACTTTTAACTGGAGATACCAGGGATTAGACCTGGTACCTTCTGCATGCCAAGCTGATATTCTATCACCAAGTGCAACCCCTGAAGCTTTCCTCCTCCATGTTAGAATAAAACATTGGACTTAGTTCTACTCAAAGATAATGAGAATATCTTTCTTTGCCATGTCTTTGTAGGGTTTTGGGATTAAATCCTGGTACTGGGAGCTGGGGATGTTCTATCCCATTATCTTAGTGTCCGTGTCCTTCAGCCTTTTAAATAAACAAATAATAAACTTTATTTTTGTCTCCTGCCCTTCCTAGATAGCTCAGGGCAGGTAACAACATGGTTTTACAACAGTCAATCTCATAGTAAAATCAAGTATTAACATTAAAACATTTTTATAACGTACACTAGCCCCACTAATTTGAGCAGGGTTGGTGGTGGTCAAGATTCTTGGAGGACAGACCTTTTCAGTGCTATTGATAACTCACCATGTAAATGATGATGTCATCCGTTCAATTGTGTCCGACCCTCGGCGATTCTATAGGAAAGTTTCCGCTGTACTTTTCTGTCAATTACTCTTCTTTTAGTTGGTTCATGGTCATCCCGGTATCGGCTTTGATCGTGTCGAGCCAGTGGATCCTTTGCCGACCATGTTTCCTTTTGCTGCTGACCATGCCGAACCTTAATGATTTCTCCAACGGGTTTGATCGCATGATGTGTCCACAGTAAGTGAGCTTTAGCCATAATATCGTTCCTTCTAATGACATAGTTGGTTTGCTCCTCTCTAAAACTATCTTGTTGGCAACTTTGGCTGTCCACGGTATTCGCAGCATTCAGTAGGACTTCAACGTTACCTGTGTGGTCTGCACTAGAACAGCTAGATTCCAGTATCACCTCAGAGAGTGACAACATTTTCAAAAGTCATACCTGGTAGCTTTAACTCTCAGAAGCTTATGCCTCCAAAATCTCATTGATCTTTAAGGTTCTACTGGACTCGAATCAAGCTATCTTACCTGGTTCTTTTAACTAGAGATACTGGAGGTTGAACCTAGGAAAGCAGGTGCTTTGTCACTGAACTGTAGCCCCTTCCCTTCACATTTATCCTCGAAAAAACCCAACTCAGTAAGGCAGAGGTCACTCTTGCTTGAAAGTGGCCCAAACCACTTTTGCTGGTGCCAAGGAAAGAAAGGAACAAAGACAGCTATGGAAAACCACTTTTACTGGCTGATTTGGATCTAAGCTGTTTGCAAGTAATCTCAGCCCGTTCAGATCTGAGTAGTAATCCTTTCCCCCTTTTTTCACCCAGTGTCATTCCCTCCCTCCTTCCTTATATCATTAAAATGTCAACTTTTCAAACAGAACTGGGCTGCACAACCTTAAGAGCAAAACTCGGAGTTCAAGATGTATCTTCCTGGACAAAAGAGTAAACATCGTTTTTTTTGTTCTGCAGTCTCCAAGGCCAGTGTCTTTGAATTCTAAAATGCCAAAGGAGGATTCGAGAGGCAGTCCTGCTGGAGAACTGGTCCATGAAGCAAAAATTACCAAATTGAGGCCATTGTACTTTGGTCACATTCTATTAAGACTTGGTGGAAAATACAACAATTCTAGAAAAAATCTGAAGGCAGCAGGAAAAGAAGACTCAACTTGAGATGGATTGACTCAATGAAGGAAGTCACGGCCCTTTGCATGACCTGAGCAAGAGTTAGTGCATTTTGGAAGTCAGTAATTTATAGGGCTGCCATAATTCGGAAGTGACTTGGCGGACACTTCTCACACACCAATGATAAGTGTTAATGGCTGCTCTGCCCTGACCTACGTTGCCTGACCTTGTCAGATCTCAGGAGCTAAGCTGGGTAAGCCCTACTTAGTACTTGGATAAGTGAACACTAAAAAGTCCAGGGTGGCTATTTGGAGGTAGGCAAGGACAATCCACCTCTGTCCATCTCCTGCCTTGCAAACTCTACAGGATTGCCAAAACTCACCTACAACTTGCATTCCACACCTGTTGGGCAATGCACTTTCAGAAATAGATTTTCCTATTCCACACAGGAATATCCAGCTGCAAAAGCACACTGAAAGTGCATTAGCCAACATGTGGAACGATTGATGGCAAAACAAAACAATCTGCTTTGGTGTCAGAAGACAGGCCCAGTGCAGCGAACCATTGAAAGTCAGCTTGGTGTAGTGGTTAGAAGCGGTGGCTTCTAATCTGGCCAGCCGGATTTGATTCCCTGATCCTCCACATGCAGCCAGCTGGGTGACCTTGGGCTCGTCACAGTCCTGATACTGCTGTTCTGACTGAGCAGTAATATCAGGGCTCTCTCAGCACCATGTGTACCTCACAGGGTGTCTGTTGTGGGGAGAGGAAGGGAAGGTGACAATAAGCCGCTCTGAGACTCCTTTGGGCAGTCAAAAGCGGGGTATAAAACCCAGCCCATCGTCGTCGTCTTCTTAGCCAACCTAAGCCATTGGACAATTTTTTTGTGGTTTCCATTCTTAGACTGTTTATGCACTGGGAACTTCACTGCCCCAGCTTCCATGCAGGAGCACAAATCAGGGGCAGATGAAGCGCACCGGGCCAAATGCTCCCCTGTGTGGGTGCAGGAAAAGGTGGGGCAACCTGCCACAATTAAAACTCCAGCCTGCAGCCCGGCAAGAAACCTCCAGTGCGTAATCGGTCTTACTGTAGTTTCAGAGCAGCTCCACCAATGGCCATTAAGTTAAGTCAGACAAAGAAAGAAGAGAAGTGGAGAAAGAGACCAGAGAGTGTGGGTGGGAATACAAGGGCATTGCAAGGGAAGATCGATGATGCTTGTGTCTAGCGTAACATTCAGTGTAGCAACACAGAAGGGGATGAAAGCCCCATTTTCTTGCTGAATTAAGCTTAAGGGTGATAACAGAATCGGCCTTATGCTCCGCTTGGATCCAGTTGGAAGATGGCGGCGTGACTACCGAGGGCGACTGCAGAGTGAATCCATCTTAATTCAAATTAAATGACTTTAATTAACGTAATCTCTGCTTCCAGAAGAGAGTTCACGCACCACATGTTTATCTGTGTCTGTCTGATTATATTGTATTCTCACCTTGAACAATATTTTGATTAAGAATTGCAGGACGATTAGCTGTCAGCCGCCTAAGATAAAGATAGGGCCAAAGGAATTGGCGTGGGGGAAGGGGGAGGGAGCTGTGCTTCAGATGGATGTTTCTACTCACACTTGAGCACCTCCCCAGCCCCAGGCTGATTGCTCGCCTATTCCACTGGGTTGGTGGAAAGTCTCTTCCCCCTCCCGCAACTTCAAGTAGAACAGGGATTGGTTTGATGTGTAAGCATTTTCTCTCAGTGGATCCATAAATGCCCTCCAAAGAACTTATTAGCAAGAGAAGGTGTTTGTTTACTGAGAATGGAGGAGAAGAGAACAGTGTAAGCCACTTCCGGTCCCCGTTGGGAAGAAAGGTGATGTTATAAATTAAGTAAATAAATATAAATCAACTCAAGCAGTTCTTTCAGGGCCTTCTTCCTGGCTTCTTTGTGTGGTAGTCCAACATATGGGTTTTCTTGGTACTGTAGTGCATTTCCTCAAACTTTCCTTGGTACAGTTGTATCCAAGTGGATCTGGGGAAAGTATAGACAGGAAAGGGGTGAATTTCTGTACTTCCCGCCCATGCCTAATGCCATCCCCCCATGACCTGCAGGCTTTTTGCTGGCATTAAAAAAAGCTGTAGTAGCTATAGCACTATAGCACTATAGTGCTATAGCTGCTACTGCTTCGCAAAAAAGCAGGCACAACGCATTCTGGATGGGAAACAGCTGGTGTGAGTGGATACTGCAGGAAATGTCCCTGTGTGGAAACCGCGTTGCCTGTTTGAAGAGGTCTGCATTTGCAGCAGCCGTAATAGCAGAAACTGGAAGAGTGCTCTGTTTTCCTCTTCTCAGACATCCTAGGGCATCTCACAGTAGAAAAAAACACCTACAAAAAGATCCAAGCCAGCATTGTAAAAATAGTGTTACTTAAACCAGTGGCATCATCATCCACCAAATGTTCATTTTTACTTGGCACCTGAGAGGCAGTGAAGCTATACAAACATTTCTGAGCAGCCATGCCACAAAACATGAAATTTGTGCCAACCTATTTAGGGCTTAGCAGCGAGTTGAAAACTATATTGGAAAAACAGATCTGTAAGATCCTGGAAGGGTTGTGTAGTCTGGTGGTTTTTAGGTAGTGTTCCAGAGAACCTTGGGGACTTTAGAAGCTAATCTGGGGGGTTCCTTAGTGGAAAGATGAGCGATTCAGGTTGCAAACTTCAGATTGCTTGGGGTGTGTTGGGCTCATTCTGGGTTGCATTTTCAGTTCCTATATGGTGACACGAAGAGCCTCTTGTGGCACAGAGTGTTGAGGTAGCAGACATGCAGTCTGAAGCTCTGCCCATGAGGCTGGGAGTTCGATCCCAGCAGCCGGCTCAAGGTTGACTCAGCCTTCCATCCTTCCAAGGTCGGTAAAATGCATACCCAGCTTGCTGGGGGGTAAACGGTGATGACTGGGGAAGGCACTGGCAAACCACCCCGTATTGAGTCTGCCATGAAAACGCTAGAGGGCGTCACCCCAAGGGTCAGACATGACCCGGTGCTTGCACAGGGGATACCTTTACCTTTACGGTGACACGAAGGTTTAAAAGACTCGTGCCCGGCATTAAACTGTGCATGCATCTTAGGGGACAGGGGAGATTATTCGCAGTCTTTGTGTGGTCTAAATTGTTCTTTAAACTTTCTAGAGTCCACAGATTACGTTTTGAAATCTTCCAAGCAAGAGTGAGCATTGAAAATATTTTATGTTGGCACTTGATTTTTTCACATGGATTCTTCCACAGATACTATTTTGGCAGAGGAGAAAATGTTATGTCAGAGATATCTTCATTGCTTTTGTAAAAACAGGAATTAAAACGGTAATATTTTCAAAGCTTGTTTTAGGAAGGTGGATCTGTAGATGGCCAGATAATTCCCCAGGCAAGCCTGATCTCATTGGAACTTGGAAGCTAAGCAGGGCCAATCCTGGCTCGTCTTTGTAAGGGAGACCTCCTAGGAACACTAAGGTTGTGACACGGAGTCCAGCGATGACATAGCACCTCTGAACATGTCTTGCCTGGCTGCCAGACAATCCTAGGATCACTTGGCTATACTACACACATGCTGTAGGATAAATACATCCCCATATCTGGGGGAATGGGAATAGTCCCACTACATGATACGTTGTGCAGAGATTCAATTTTATATGCTGTTTTCCTTGTCCTGGTTTCTAGAAATTGCTCTGCTTCCAGTTGCCACTTCCAACCTTTACGGGGACATTTTCTAACTTGCATGTCCTAACCCCAAAATGAGTCATGACGCGTGTGAAAGTGGATTCCCCAGCTTCTGCAGTTCTGTGCATTCTGTTTTTTTTTTCTTAAATAGGTCACTATTCCATGCAAATCTGGACTTGTGGGTCACCATACCAAAACGGTGAAATACTGCTGATTTAGACATCTATACTACTAATAGCAACTTGCGAAGCCCATATGCAGATACTTAAATCTATGAATTGGGACCACACCAAAGCTAAATGTGTTTTTCTGCAAACTTAGGCTACTCCCCAAGTTTGCAGAAAATTCCCAAAAAGTTTTTTTTTTAATATACTGGAGGTTTAAATTCCCTCCCAATTTTTTTTAAGTCTGCACATGTGCAGAAAACATACTTACCACTTGAGGTGGTGGCGACCACTGGTGTCAACTCCAAGGTGGAGGGTGGTAGAAGCAGCTACAGGCCTCTGCCTGCCAAGGCTGTGGATTCCAGGAGTGGATTGAGACTTGTCTAACAGTGTGGCAGTTGTTGGGAGAGGTCTTACTCCCTTCCTGTCTTGTGAGATTTCTTCAGGTGTTGTCAACATTATTTCAAGTATATATTTGCAACCATGAAGGCTAGAAGGTTTTGTTTTTTTTACTGTTTCTTTCTGCAAGTGAAACCTGAGCTTCTTGGGAAGCAGAATTCTGACAGCTGGTACCACATTCTGTCCTCGCCCTGTGCTTCTACTGCAGAATTGTATCATCTATTTAGCATTGAATTTATCAAGCTGAAATTTTAATAAAGGGGAAAGAAAGGAGCAGAAGTATTTCAGAAGTTTTTTTTTCTTTTTGTCCCGAGGCTCAGAAATCAGAGAAGATAAGGGGAAATCTTTATTAAAAAAATAGTGTTTGTTTTTCTTCTGTTGATTATTTCATTTTCTTGTCATTGTTGGTTAAACAGTTCTATCCTTTTCTTAACACAAAAGATCTTGATTATTTCTGTCTCTCTTTCTGCCTTTGGGAACAACAGACGCATTTTGGTTATGTTTTAATGCTGGAAAAGATTCAGTGAAAAAAAATGACAGATGTGCACACCCAGAAAGACACACACATACACTGACTTGCATTGCTTTGGACACAGAACAGAGCCAACCACAAAATAGCCACTGGAGGAGGTGGAGCTGCCATGCATGCATATACACATGTGCACACGCACACATGTACACACACACAGAGAAAGACCAAATACAGAGGATGTAAAGAGTAATATTTTAAAAATAATAATCTGGGAGCAAGAGAGAGAATAAAACCATGATGGCATCAGCTGTTGAAACAAAACAAACAGCAGCCCAGCTGGGAAGGGCTTTACTTGGCCCCACCCATTTCCCCCCCAAAAAATTGGTGTGCACCAGGAAAGGTTCTTTTCAGGAACCTTGGTGCCCATGGTATCATGTTGGGAACCCCTGAATAAATAATCAATAAATATACCCTAACTTTTCCTTGTGGCTCAAGGTAGCTTGTCTTGAAAATGATCGACAATGCATCAAAGCCCCATACTGTTGCACAAGAAAGCAAATGCTGCTCAAATCCCATTAAAAATCTTGACAATAATTGGTGCATGGAGACTTATGGGAGGAGGGGATGCCTCAGATATGTGAATCTGAGGCCATGGAGAGCTTTAAAGGTTTTAAGTAGTGCCTGATTTGGAAATGTACTCCTGACAGCCAACATGGTTGGTTTAAAATTTGCAAGTTGTGGCCCTCCTTGGCTGAACCATGACAAAGGTTCTGTACCATATGAAGTGTCATCAATGGGAGCCTTATATAGAGTATTATCATAATTCAAACAACATTTATGGAGTGGTCCTTTCTCTGCTACCCTTCCCGTTTCTGAGACTTTATCTGTGTCCCTTTCTAAATCTGATATTTGACCAGCTCTACCTCGTCTCGTAGCTGTTTTGTGGTTGGCTCTGTTCCATAGCCAAAGCACTGCAAGACAGTACATTTAAATTGGGAAAACAGTGGGGGGGCAGTTTTACCACTCCTCGGATAATCTCCCCCCCCCCATCAAGTTTAAAAAGAAATAGATGTTTCTGTCTCTGGATTTCCTGCCTGTCTTCCAGTTGGGCCCTTAATGTACAACATTGCAGGTTAACACTTGATTCTTCTCCAGAATGTGCGGATTCTAATCCAGGGGTAGTCAAATTGGGGCCCTCCAGCGAATGCTGGCGGGGGCTCATGGGAATTGTAGTCCACGGACATCTGGAGGACCACAGGTTGACTACCCCTGGGTGTGCTACCCTGAGTGCGCTACCCCACAGGTGCGCTTTTGTGGCTGTATCGGTCCCACAAAACAATTGGCTCATTTATCTGGTTATCGACATGAAAGTGAGAGAAATCACGTCTCCGTAAAGCCATAGAAGCCGTCTTCTGCCCCTACGGCAAGTATTGTACTAGCTTGGAAATTAAGCCGTGAGGGATCATAGTGGTAAGAAAACAAAGCCAGAAAGACCTGAGAACAGCAAATGTGCCCCTCCTCCCGGTACCCCGACTCCGGCATTTATCAACCTTCAGGACTATTAAATTTCCTTGTGCAGCCAGATTAATTCGAGATGGGTTTACATAATCAGCAAAATACAATGATGAAATTTGCCTACAGATATTTTCCGTTTTCACATTCTGTATGTCGGATTGCACGCTTGAATGCTTTCCTCAGGGGGAGGGGAAAAAAAAACAATTCCTTGCTTGTGGAAAACTAATATGTCAAGGAGAAAGCCAGGCTGACTTTTATCCTTGATAACTTTTGATATGCAGCCTGAAGTGATGCACCTCCCCAAATAGAAAGAGAAAACTCCTGAAAGCCCCTTAGCTTTATTATGGTTCTGCACTGATTATGTAAGGTGATCCTGATTTAATCTATTTGAGCACTACACAGGCAGGAAGCTGTTTTATACTGAATCAGTCCATCAAGGTCAATCTCAGCTCTTCTGACTGGTGACAGCTCTCCAAAAGGTCACAGACAAAGGTTTTCCCCAACACTATCTACCTGATCCTTGCTACTGGTGATGCCAGGGCCTGAACCTGAGTTTCATATAAAGGCAAAGGTATCCCCTGTGCAAGCACCGAGTCATGTCTGACCCTTGGGGAGACGCCCTCTGGCATTTTCATGGCAGACTCAATACGGGGTGGTTTGCCAGTGCCTTCCCCAGTCATTACCGTTCACCCCCCCCAGCAAGCTGGGTACTCATTTTACCGACCTCAGAAGGATGGAAGGCTGAGTCAACCTTTAGCCGGCTGCTGGGATCAAACTCCCAGCCTCATGGTCAGAGCTTCAGACAGCCTTACCACCCTTCGCCACAAGAGGCTTATGAGTTTCATACATATGTGAATAAATGTATACAGCTGCCTTCTATGATTCAGACCCTTAGTCTGCCCAGGTCATGATTGTCTGCAATGACTGGCAGCAGCTCCCCAGGGCTCTCAGATGGAAATCTTTCACATAAACTTACTCTTTCCCCTTGAGATCGTGGGGATTGAACCTGGGAGCTTCTGCACACCAGGCAGATACTGTTACCCTGAGCCAATGCAAGAACAAGCTGTAATAAACTAAATGGCTGATGAATCAGCCCGTGGTATCTTTGCACCTTCTAGGCTTTGTCATCATTTTCTGCGGCGGTGGGAGGAGGAGACTTCTTAGTCTGAGGAGGAGTGCTAGCACTCGAAAGCTCACGCCTTGAATCAATCTTTGTTGGTCTTAAAGGTGCTACTGGACTCTGATTTTATTGTGTTTCTTGCTTACTGTTGATATGGAAGAGGGGTGAGCTTCTGTGGGTTTGCTTATTTGGGGCGCAAGACCATTTACCAGCCATAATAAAAAACACTGCAATTTGAAACCAATAGGGGAAAACTGAAGGTGCCTCCCCCCGCATTCCATGGGCTCCGAGCCACTTTCAGCAGTTTTCCAAGTGTATTTCGGTAGTCAAAGGGCTAAGTAGTTTGGATGGTCCAGGCTACTCTTATCTAGTTAGAGCTCAGAAGCAGGATCAGCACTAGTTAGTATTTGGATGAGTGGACCCAGGAAAACCAGGGGCTCTATGCAGAGGAAGGCAATGACAAACCACCCCTGTCTGTCTCTTGCCATGCAAGCCCTATGGAGTTGCCGTAAGTTGGCTGTGGGTGCTGTCCGCCAGCCAGTATAGTATATAATAATGCATAAAGATTGAAGATAATTTAGTTCACTCTCAGGTCTGGTTGTGCTGGTGTCTCTAGCACTCTTGTCCAGAAGGCACTGTTTATGCACTGGGAACTTCACTGCCCCAGCTCCCATTCAGGAGCACAAATTGGAGGCGGATGAGGTACACCGAGCCAAATGCTTCCCCGTGTGGGTGCAGGAAGAGGTGGGGCAACCTGCCACGACTAAAACTTCAGCCTGCAGCCTGGCATGAAACCCCAGTGCGTAAACGGTCAAGGAGGCTGTTAATACCACCCACCCACCTACCCACATCATCTAGCTAGTATTTGTTTTATTTAACCTTCCCATTCCAGAGTTCTTTGCTGACTCTGTCCTCTCCTCTCATGGATAGTCCATTGAACAGTTTTCTGTCTCTGTGCTTAAGAGCACCTGTTAGAAATTGTGACAGACAGCGCTTTGGAAGTCAGGTGCTGAAATAGCAGCAACAATGAGTGAAGACTTTAAAATCTTCACTAGGTGGAGAGAGCCAGAGCAACAGGTTGCTCTGAGCCTCTGATTGACCAACAACAGCTGAGAGGGAGTTAATATATTCCAGATGTGCATTGAGAGTGAATCAGTCTTGTCTGATTCGTATTTGGATGCCGGTTCAGAGTGCGGTCTGACAGATCATTAGCTGACCATCTGCTCCGAGGAGAAACTCTAGTCAGAGAACTGAGTTTTCTCCTGACAGCTAATCCACACATTGTTTGGACAACTAGTGCAGATATTTGGCAGTGGGAATTTGGGCAGTGAGCTGTTAACTCCCAAATTAGGCCAAATTGGAAGGAGAATTCTTCTAAGGAGGATTGGCAGTTAGAAAGGGATAATCATGTGTATGCATTTCCTCAGACCCTGGTCTGTGAGAAAGTGCTCCAGACTCCTCAGTAGACAATAGGATGCTGGCTCATATAGGAAGGAAGTGGTGAATGCCCACTTTCTAGGACCAAGGGGAGTTCAGTAGAAATAGAGAAAAGAATGGAAGAATAGATAAAAGAATGAAAAACAGGTGTGTCTTGTGGCTGAACACAGTAACAAAACCTCTCAGTTTAAAAGAAACCTTAACATCTGAAAGCAAAGTCTATGAATATCTCAAATACGTGCAACAAAGAGCTTAAACTGTAAAAGAACTGATGTGCTTGGAAAAATCTATTCCAACTACCCTTTTCCCCTTTGTAAAATAAAATACCTTGTTTATTGTTAAAAAATCACCTTAGTGCCTTTTTGGGAAGGGTTATAAGAAAAATGCCTCTACAGCTTCCCAAAAGGGTTCCAGGGCTGAGTAAAGCCAAAAAGATTTAGCAGCGACAGGGTGGAACAGTGAGCGTCATTTTTATAACTGAGGAGCCATGCTACCAAGGCTAGCTCAATCTGTGAGGAAGCAACATTTTTAGTTTGGAGGGGACATTTTATCTCAGAGTGGGAAAGTGTGTAGTAGAGTCCATCATAGAAAGTAACATTTTCCATTGACTGGAACTGGTGCTTTTCGCTGTCATAGCTAATCTCTGTTAATCAGCCCTGGAACGTTTCTTCACTAGGAACTTTTCTGCCCTGGCTCCTGTGCGGGAGCACAAATCCAGGGTGGATGTGGTGTACCGGGGCAAACACTCTCCCAAGAGCGAGCAGGAAGAGGCGGGACAACGTTCCCTGGCTCGAACTCCAGCCTGCAGCCTGGCACGAAGCCTCCAGTGCGGAAACGGTCCGTGTGGTTTTGGTCAAGATACATTTATGGCTGTGACCATTGTGACATGCAGTGGCTGTCATTTCCATGGGTTAACTGCAAGCGGTTTGAGGAACAGCTTTGCTAGACATTGAAAGCCAGTGTGGTGTAGTAGTTAAGAGTGCTGGACTAGTATCTGGGAGACCCATGCCCAGATCCCCACTTGTGCCATGGAACCACACTGGGTAACTTTGAGCAAGTCATACACTCTCAATATAACCTATCTCACAGTGTCGTTATGATAATAAAATGGAGGAGAGGAGAATGAGGTAAATCACCCACTGAGGAGAAAGGCAAGCTTATAAATGAATTAAATAATAAACAAGCAACAAAACAGGTTCTGATCCAGTGCAGAAATTCAGATTGATCCCTGGATCAGATTTTGAACTTTTGGCTAAATATCGTAGCTCACATAACAGCTTTGGTGACAAAACGACTGAGCATTGCCACTGAACAGAGACTTCTGGTTTTGGCTTGGTTAGAGGAGGTGTCTAAGCAGGGTCTCCATAATTAAGCAGATGGTGTTTTGGAAACATCACAGGGAGATGTATTGCTGAGAGATTGGCCTTAGGCTACAGCTCTTGCCCTGTAGGAATGTCCATCAAAATTGAAGAGACAGGAGAGAGAGCGAGAGCAGAGAAGCACAGCAAGCATCATTAGGTATGAGTTTTTTGGGCCTTTGCTCTTCAGTTTTCTCCACTTTCCTCTAGTATGTAAGCTGTTGCTGGCTGGCTGATTTACGATGAGGGTGCCTTTTTTTGTGGGATGGTTTATGGAAACATTTCAGCGCTTCACTCATCTTTCTGTGTGCATCGTGTCTGTGTGCAAGATGGGGGCACCTAAACAGGCAGGCAGCAGGCTGGTGGGTTGGGGTGAGGTTAGTGGGGCAGCTGTCATGATGTCTTAGATCTGCTTTGTTTTGGAGAGCTGCCTGATCTGGTTTTATTAAGATCAAGCTGTGTGGTGGTGGTGGTGGTGGGAAAACACCAAGGGGATGCAATCCTTTTTTATTTTTGTATATTCTTAACAAATATAAACATAAATAAGAAAAAAATAAATTGAAGGCAAACATTCCAACCACTGTGATTGGTATCTCAGCCAGTGGTTCCCAGCCTTCTTGGTATGATGCCTGCATATTCAAATGTTTAATTGGTTTTAATTAACATTATTAATTGTCTTCTTAATGTTATCTTAACTAATTGTTATTTAATTACTATGTTGTCAACCAAGCAGGTTTGCCAGGAGGGATGGTCATATAAATCCAAATGATTGATTGATAGATAGATAGATAGATAGATAGATAGATAGATAGATAGATAGATAGATAGATAGATAGATAGATAGATAGATAGATAGATGCACTTGGCACCATGATCCTCTTAAAAACAACAACTTAGTCAACAACAACAGCATGAACAAATCAATAAAATGACAAAAGTTAGGGACCCATTTTCAGAGACATTGCAACCCACTTTTGGGTTGAGGCCCACAGACTGGAAACATCGTTCTAAAGAATATCAATTTTTTAATGGTATCCCTATTAAAAAAAACAACTTTCAATGTCAAGCTAAGAGCTGCTTTCTTCTGTCTTAAAAAAAAAAAAACCAAAAAAACCTCTAGCAGGTACTTGATTATCCACCAGAAATTGGCCACTGGTCACAAATGGAACACCTTCTTCTATATATACAAAGGTATTTTGTATTTCTGTTACTCTTGGCTGAATAGGCCATGCAGGTTTTTGACTGCTAGAAAACCCTGCAAAATCTCTCTCACCAGAGGGGATAGTTCGACAGTTAAAATATGCACTGCATTACTGTCAGCTCCCACCATAGAAAAAACAAACGGGGCAAAACCTAAATGCTTGAGTTCTTCCATTTGACCATTTTGCTGTGTAAATTCTCTGTCTCAGGGGTTCATGCAAATTGAATCTTTTTTCTTCTTCTTCTTCCCACCATAATCTAGATCTCACTGTTATCAAATTCCTCCCACTCATCTCTTCTTCCTATGAAATTAGACTGGACTTGCAAAAATATACAGTGGGAAGAAAATTAATTTTACTTGGTTCAAGGATAATTTCAGAAGTGATTTCATTAGGGGGCATGTGCAATGCTTGAATCTGTTCCACTCATTCCCATCCCTTCAATACTATATGCCTACCTACTGTATATACTCGCATATAAGCCAAGGCACTTAATTTTACCACAAAATTTGGGCGAATTTATTGACTCGCATATAAGCCGAGGGTGGGAAATGCAGCAGGCTACTGGTAAATTTATAGGGTGGCCTAAGCGCTTAATCCATGCTCAATCATCACAGGCTTTCCCATCCAGCCTCCCTCCCAACAAATACAGAAAAGTCAAGAGGATGAATAGCTGCTGGTTTTTGTACCCTACTTTTCACTAACCAAAGGAGTCTCAAAGTGGCTTACAATTGCCTTCCCTTCCTGTCTTGTTGCCATAAACCCTGAGAGAGTGCTGACAGAACTGCTCTGTGAGAACAGCTCTGGCAGGAGAACCAAACAGTGCCACCCAGGCCAGCAAACCAGAGCAGAACAATAGTATCCAAAGTTGGCAACCTACTATAATTACAACAGCTACTAAACTGGGGGCTATAGTACCCCCCAGAACAAAACACTGAAATAAAGAACTGTAAAACTGAAAACTGAAAGAAAGAACTATAAAAATCAACTTTTAAAAGAAACACAACCCCAAGAAGAAAAGGCAAACAATGCTGTCCCTCAGATAAAAGAAGAAACACTGAAAAAACAGTAAATCCCAAAGCACCTCCAAAACCCACCCCACTCCAGCCACAGAAACCAAAAGAATAGTATGGAAAAAGTGATTAGGAAAAGAAGAGGAAAAAATATCAGGATCCCTCAGTCAAACCATTGATGTCCTACAAGCTGCCAGAGTAAGCTTTCAAGATATTTGCAGAAGGCAAAGGTTAACTGGAGGCCACTAGCTCACTTGCAAAGAGCTTAGGTTGCAAATGCAATGCTGCGATTGGCTGGCTGGGGGCAGGCTGTTAATCAATTACCCCGTATAAGCCGAGGAGGTCTTTTAAGTACTAAAAACTGTGCTGGTAAACTCGGCTTATATGTGAGTAAATACGTAGTTTAATGTTTATTCTACCCTTCATCCAAGGACCTTAGGACACCATTTGTGGTTTCCCCTTCTCTTTAATCCTCACAACAGCCTTCTGAAGTAGGCTAAATGGAGAGATTGTGCAGCCCAAGGCCACTCAAGCGTTATGATATAGTGGAGATTAGAAGCTAAATTAAGTTCTTACCATAGAGCAGTGGTTCTCAACCTTCCTAATGCTGCGACTCTTTAATACAGTTCCTCATGTTGTGGTGACCCCCGATCATCAGAGACAAGGGCCCCAAATCACAAAGGGCTTTTATAGGTCGTATCCAACACTTTGAACTGAATTTTGGAAATCAGGCAGTTGGTGTCATTGTTTCAACGTAGGGAACATCATAAACTGAACCTTAATTTAAGGCTTCCCAGAAACCTTGCAATCACGCTCTGAGCATGCAAAGGTGGAAACCCATGGGCATGAGAAGGGGTTTCATTTGTCCCCATCAAAACTAGAAGATCGTAGTGCTGTCTGAATGCAGCCTCATTTATGTCACTGCTCAGTGCTTTGGAAAGGGGCAGAAGATCTGTCTGCTTCAACCTTCACACTTTCCTTAGGCTTACTCTGCACAGTCTGGCTTTGCAGTGTGCAGAGGGCAGGTGTACCTAGATAGATGTTCACAGCTCCAAATGACTCAGGCATACCTTATTGCTGCTTGCATCTTGTCTTAACACAGTGACATGTTGAGGAACAACATGTTCTTACATAATAATTAGGCTTGCGAGTGAAATTGTGCCTCAAGCCAAAATTGGAAGTGGGTTTGGTGAGTCTGCCTCAGATGTTTCGCCCGAGGAGGTTTGAGGGATGCTGAAAGCACTTCCATAAGACCAGAGTGACTCCCCCCCCCCACACGCACACAGGGACTTCACACATCTCCCCCTGTAGTGCAATGCACTTCACACCTGTGGTTAGAACAAATTCAAAACAAGACATAGACAACTGAACAAGACGATCCAAAAAAACTGTACCGTTCGATGTATTGTTCCTTTTGTTCCATGTGAACCGCTCTGAGCCTCAAGGGAGGGCGGTATACAAAAGGGATGAATGAATGGACAAACGAACAAGCGAACTTTGCAGGAAGTTTGACGACCTACAAGATTCTTTCCCTTTTGCCTTTGGAGTGTTGGGTTTTCCTTTGAGTTTGAACTAGAAGTAAAAGAAGGTGTTGTCCTTGGAATGTTGTTAAGCTTTTGTATTTGTGCTGCTGGGATTGTTTCATCTTGGGCTTCTTGCTAAATGGCTAGTTACATATTCCTTCTGATTTTCAGTTAACAAGAACGTGTGCCTGTCCATGCATTCATGGTGGTGCATCAAAGACCAGTAAGTCTGGGAAGCACAGCAGATAGCATAGAAGTGGTCATTGAAGCCTTGTGGTTGGTATGTGGCTGGGTGTGTTTTCACACTGATTTTGCAACACTGATGCCCTGGGGAATTCTGACCATGATGATAATGATGAAGATAGTTGGGAGGGGGGGGTGTATCTTTTTCCTCCTGGACCACCCCACAATCAAAACAGGTTTTAAGCATTTCTGTGTAATAAAATGCAATGGCCCTTTTGGGCTTGCAAAACAAGCCTGATTAGCATGGACACTGTTTAAGTTATAGTGGGCAAATGAATAATATGTGTGTGGTTATTTACTGGTTCACCAAGATGGCAGGCACCTCCCCTTTGTTCCATGGGTATGTTTCGATATATCCAGTTGAGCGCCATTTACTTAGGGCACGTGGCCACTGATTGTGGGAGGAGGGGAGGGCAGAAGTCTCTTCCCACATGGCTCGGCTGCGCTGGAGGCTATCCAGCTGGACAGGCTCAATTGCAGCCAGGCATGGGTGTGGCATGTGGCTCGGTGAGCATAAAAAGGACAGCCGAGGTAAGTGTCCAGCCTCCTTTTGCTCCTCGCGCCGCTGAGGGTTTTTGCTCCCTCCATCCCACCCTGTTTTCATTGTTTCTGACTGTTTTTTGTTTTCTTTCCTTGTCACAGCCGAGGTTTTGTTTGGGGCCGGATCCTTTGGGGGCTTAGTTCAGGGGTCTCCTTATGAGGCTAGGCATGTGCATATGGAGCAATGTCTTCCCGACTGGGAGACAGCTGCCGCATAGGGTGAGGTGGCTGACGGGGACCCCAATAGAGGCTGACCCCTGTGGGCTTCTCCTCAGCTTCAACTTCCCAGCAGACTGGCTGGCCTGATGGAACGGGGGAGCTTGACAGGCGTGTTGCCTGCCGGTGGGTTCTCCTCCCCAAAGGACTGAGGTCTGCTGGCTGCAGGACAGGGAGGAGTGGTTTGGTGGATGCACCCCCTCACATTTTGCTTGCCTATGCTTATTTGGATAACAATAAAAGCTGTGGCCTCAATCATGCCAAACTGAATGCATAGGTGTATCCTTTGTGCACCGGGGCTGTCCCGCCCCTACTCAGCAACTCCCTTTAGTCTTTCCTCATTCTGGCACCATTTAGCTTTTGGATGGCTGCAAACTTTAGAGGGGAGCCATTCATTGAGCATGGCTTGCGCCTGTTGTGTGATGTGCCATCTAACCCCTCCTCCTAGGAGACTGGAGAAGGAGAAGTTACAGTTATCTCTGTGTAGGCTGAAGAAGAAAAGGGCGGAGAAATGTTAATCAGCTTTGTTCCATTTCAGGTTCAACCTGAGCTGCATTGTTCTTCCTTGCCCGTGCATATAATTCCTTTTCAGAGTTCTTCACGTGAAAGTGCATGTTCTGTTTCCATAGCAATGTTCATAAAATGCCCTTGCTGTTCCATCTCTCTTTCCTCCCCATTTCTTTTCAGTTGCAACAAACAATTCCATGTGATTTTATTTTTTTCCCTAGTGTTGTTGTTGCGGGGATGCTTTTTGCTCAGCCTTTATGGAATCTCCCCCTGTCTCACCCCAAATCTCATTTCTCATCCCAAATTTCAAATCTCGTATCTCATTTCAAACTCATGGTACTCTGTTGGTGTGCAGGGATGCATTTTGTTCAGAAGTTATGGCAACGCCCCCCCCCCTCCCCAATCTTACTTAGTGCCAGTATCCTTCTGAAGGTTTTAGGGAAGTGTTACACTTCTCTTTTTAAAAAATAAATAAAATAAAATATGTGTCCATGTAATACACAACCTGTTATGAAGTTTTGCAAAATACTACTTCTTGATTTTGACTTGTCAAGGAACCCCCAGCTTTCTTTAAAATTAGCTCTAGGCAAAATCTTATGGAAACCTAAGAAGGAATTATAGAGATGCACCCCCCCCCCAAAAAAAAAATCAACAATCCTAGAGAATCTCTTTTGTTCTTCACAAACACACACACACAATCCCCTCCAGAGAAATTCCTCCTCGCCGCATTCACTTTGAATTTTCTGTTATGCAGGATCTTGGTAGTAACTCTGCATATGTTTTAAAAAACTTATTCTCCTTCTGATATATCCACGATGAACAGATAAGAAAAAGGGTATCCAGTTTCACACATTGGGCATTCAGCTGTCTTGGAAGGCCAACAGGGCACAGAGAAGAACATCTTGTTTTTTATATGCCGCTTTTCTCTACCAGGAATCTCAAAGCAGCTTACACTCTCCTTCCCTTTCCTCTCCCCACAAGAGACACCCTGTGAGGGAGGTGAGGCTGAGAGAGCCCTGAAATTACTGCTCGGTCAGAACAGCTTTCTCAGTGCTGTGGCGAGCCCAAGATCACCCAGCTGGCTGCATGTGGTGGAGGAGCAGAGAATCAAACCAGGCTCTCCAGATTAGAAGTCGTGATCCTAACCACTACACCAAGCTGGCTCTTGTTGTGACCCTCCTATCACTGGTGCTCTGATTACAGAGGTTTCCTTTGTTCGCTGTGTCTAGGAGCCACTGATGGACCTCTATGAATTGATCTAGCTCCCTTTTGAAGCTATGAAGCAGGCCTTAGCTGTGGACAAGGAGGACAGCAAGGTACAAATGTGATAGAGCCCCTGCTTCTGTCTTTTGAAAAGGGGGCAAATATTAGGCCCCTATGGGTGCAGAGGTAAGCTTAGTATCCAAGGCCAAGGTGGTTAGATTATATTCACCTTTCTGGATGTCAGTTGCACTGAAACCAGTTCTTGGTTTCAATATTTCGGGGTTTATGTGTTTGGCTTCTTTTATCCCTGAGTTCTTGAATCAAGGTGGGCTTGGCTGCTTGTTCACACTAATCTAAAATATCATATGAAGCAAAAAAAAAGAAAAGAAAAAGAAAGAGTGATTCTACCTTTACCCTTTTCTGTGACATTTTGTGATCTTTCAATTCCATGTTACCGTTTCAAGGCAAGTTATATTAGCAAAATTCTGTTCTTGTTTTGGGGCTCTGCAAAATTCTGTTCTTATTACTTTTTCTTCAGCCATTTGTGTGTGTGTGTAGGGGGGGGGGTGCTATGCGTGTGCAGCTAGGTATTCTGCTATGGGGTTTGAGTGTTAAGCAAACACAAGCTGCCAAGCCATCATAGGAGGGAGTAATAACCTCGCCCCACAGGCATTTGCCATTCAAATCCTGCAGGTGCAATGAAGTGGCATCCTGCAAACATGCCTGGAAGGTGGGTGATATGGATACGTTTTTGTTATAGCCCTACACTTGGCACTCCATATGTGGTTGGGGGTCAGATGCATCCAGGGATACTATTTCCAAGGCCTGTGTTTTGCATCAGGGGTGAGAACTGGCCCTTTTGCAGACTTGTGATCGTAGCATCTTGCATTCTAAGCGCTCTTTATGCCAGGGGTCCCCAACCTTTCCTGAGCCTTCAGGCACCTTAGGAATTCTGACATTGGGTAGTAGGCATATCCACTGAACAGCTGCTGCAGAGATGCCTGTCACAAAGTGTCAGGGAGTGTTGCTACACAAACACTAGGAGTAACTCTTCAACCTCTCAGGTAGAAGCTCAGGTGCCTTTTAAAATGAATGTTTTGTTTAGAACAGTGTTCCGCAACCTTCTTGAGGCTGCGGACCGGCGGCGAGGAGGGCGATCGGCCGGACGCGCATGCACTTTTGCGCCATGTGCGGCCGCAAACGCGCACGTGCGGCACTCCTGGCACCTTTTTCATTTGTTTCAATTGACTGCAATTGCAGTAATGCCCCCCCTGCCCCCCCGAAAAATAATCTTCCCATTTTGGCAAGATATTCAGACTCTTAAGAAACTGAGTTGGAGTCAAGGGTTGGGAAGACTTGGGTTCAAATCCCCACTCACTCCTAAAATGTAGTTACCTAAATGCTCTCTTAGCCTAACCTTTCTCAAAGAATCATGGTGGTAAAATGGAGAAGGGAAGAATGGTGTAAATCAGCGGCCCCCGACCTTTTAAAGGCTGGGAACCGGCCTGCGGGGTTGGGGGAGAGCAAGTCCCAGGCGCTGTGCATACGCAGCAGCTCCGCACAAACGCATATGGGTGGAGCTGCCGCACATGCCCGTTTTCGGCCTGCCGGCATGCCAGCAACCACGCCTCCTTCTGTCCCCCCCCCGCAGCGCAGCGCTTGCCGGGCTGCGAGCAAATCGGCTGCCGAAGTAGCCAGTTCACTCATGGCCTGACGAGCTTCTCTCTGCAGTGGGGGGGGGGGAGGAGCGGCTGGCGGCAGCCTGGTGCCGAGGCTTTTGCAGTGTGGTACCGGGCCGCAGCCGAGGGTTGATGACCCCCAGTGTAAATGGACCCTCCACTGTGTTGAGTAATGGTAGGATAAAAATAGAACAGACAGGATCCTCATTGTTAGTTTTTCAATCAGGAGCAAGTATCAGGTTCCCATGGTGGCAGAGATGAACTTAAAACCATTGATGTAAGTAAAATACCAAACGAAAGGCAACGGTTATTGGAACAGCCATGATCTTGCCCTTGAGGGGTTAGATCCTGTCAAAAACATCCGTGCACAGGAGGACTTCCACACAGAGAGACTTAGGTTCCTTATCACACCTCTCCTGTGGGAACACAAAATGCCCCGAATGCTGACTGGGAGGAGGATTTCAGGATGCTTTAGAGTGGGAGAACTCAAATGTCCTTGTGTGGATTTCTTCCATACGTCAGTCTTTTCAACAGAATTCTTCCCAAGGCTTTTCAGTTTTGCTGATGTGGAAGGACCTGCCAGTGTTTTCCTTCCAAGGACCTCCAATGGGCGTGGTTTGCATCCAGGAATGTTTTTGTGTCATGTTCATTGGATGGGTCTGCAATAAATTGGTAGGTGAGAAATTTTATTAAGAGTCTGCAATAAAGCGGTGGGTGAGAAGTTTCATTAAGGAGCATCCAATACGTTCCAGGCCAGTCGGGCCTTCCAAGCGAGGTTGCTGCGTTCACTCACAGGAAGAGATTGTTCTCCTTTCTGTCTCCCAGTCGGAAGGACGAGGCTCCAAATTGCGCTCAGCAAGGCTCATTTTTTTAAAAATCCCCGTAATAACTTTCTGAATAGCTCCTGCTGTTTCCTCCAAGGAAGAAGAAGAGCTTTTGTCGTTTTGTCTTGTTTTTAAGATCTGCAGTAAGTACACATTAGCATGGAATGTTACTTCCCCGTGATAATTCTGTTTCACGGAGTGATAATTGTGCCCCCATTTTTCTTTCGTTTCTTCACCAGCCTCATATAATTTACTTGTGTGAAAGCCTAAAAAAATCACAGAATCCTATATGAGAAATGTTCTGGACTTTGGGTACAAAGTATTCTCTGCCCGCTGGGCCAGCTAAATAGGAGATGTTGTTGGAACGTTGGGAATTTGTAATCTGGAGCAGAATCTTTCTGAAACCTGGATCTGGAGATCGTGCCATACCTGGGACTGATAATTTTGTTGCACTTTTAGGCCTGTTAAGGGAACATGCGTTTGAGCGCCTCACTGTTTATTTCCCTTTTACCCGTGGGATTCGGTAGCAGGCCTTGTATGCCTTCATCTTTACAGCCAAAGTTTGCAGAATATTAAAAATTGAGTCCAATAAGCACCTTTAAGACCAACCAAGATTTATTCAAGGTGGGAGCTTTCGAGTGCATGCACTGAGTGTTTGTTGTGCTATTTCAGACCCACACAGGTACCCACTTGAAACTTTGTTAGGTATTATCTTGTCAGCTTCAGCTTGGCAATCAGTGGAAGACTTGCCGGGTGTGTGTGGCTTACTAGCACGGCATTGATGTCTCTTGCAATGTGAGATTGTGTCACTGGAAATGGCCTAGAATTCATCTCAAACCACAGAGTTTGGGTGAATGTTAGAACATTGCATGATACACTGAAACCATGTTTGGGTTATGCCAGGAGAGTGGAGAGATGAGGCAGAAGACTTCGTTTACCTCATGCCCATGTACTGGCCATACTTAAATTTAGATGTAACAAATGTGCTCTCTAGCCCAGGAGGTGGGAAGCGAGGTGAACGGTTCAGCACATTACAGCCAGAAGTACACCAGTCAAAAGTTAGGGGTCTGTTGAATGGGGGGAGGGAGATGACCAGTGTCCCAGTACATGCTTGTTTGTTTATTGTGGGATTTTTATACCGCCCTACTCCCATAAGGGCTTGGCGTAACCAGTCTAGGAGTTTCTTTTTTCAATCTGTTCACCGTGGAGAAGCCCCTGTTCATGTTTTGAGGAGACTCGAAACTAGGACAGACCTGATATCAGCTGGACATGCCTCTCTGCTACACCCGAAGAGGACTGAGGGGTGGGGGAGAGAAAGGAGACATTTTAAGGCAAGAGTAGGTGCCCAGGCTTCACCCCCTTTCCCAGCCACAGTAAATACACAAGAACGCCACCCCCAGGTCAGTGGAAGTGGCCGGTTCCCTGCATTCATGGCAATGGCAGGAATAGCTTGTGGCCGAGTCCATTAAGACAGGATATAGGGGGAAGCCCAGGAAGCCCATGGGGAGCTCTCACAGAATCCCAAGGCTCCAGGGAGCCCTGGTTGGGAATCCCTGGTCTAACTGCTTGCCAGTCCTGAGAGTGGGCCTTGCACATGACCTCTACCCTTCCCAGTCTGCTGGAGGATGTGAGGCCTGAACATTCGTGCTAGGCAGTGCCATAGGCATTATCTCAGCTTCACTCCTGGAACATTCCTGGTTCAAGCCCTGGAATCTGTGGAGCTTGCAACCCACCTCCTTCCCCATGCAAACCTTTGCATTTGGTGACTTCTGCAATGCTAGCCTCCGTGAATAATCTCTGCAACGACACGCTGAGTCCTCCAGCCTGTGTTTACGGCACAATTAAGTGCTTTAAAGCTTTGTTTGCAGTGCAGCGTAATAGGATTTCTTCTTGGACTTCTTCCCCTCCCATTTGATGATCGTTTATGACCGGGCATTATGTCATCAATCTCCCAGCCTCTGAGAGAAAACACCATAATCATTACACCAGTACCGGGTCCCGTTGAGGGGAAATTTATGTGGCCTTTTGCCTAGTAGCGTAAGCTTCCTTGAACTATGAGCTCAGCATTTCTGGAGTGCCTTATTAATGAGCTGCTGGCTGCCAGAGAAGAGGCCAGGCCTTGCCTTGTATTGTGGTGCAGGCACAGCATCTAAGACAGCATTGGCATTGAGAGCTCACATGTGTGAAGTATTCTTTGATATATGATTGGAAGGACTCTACGTAGAATGTATGATTGCAACCCCTTTCGAAGAAGCAGGGTGGCCTTTTTCAACCTTTTGACCATGGTGGAACCCCGGAAACGTTTTTGAGGCTTTCAGGAACCCCAGGGGTGTTGACATGCCCCTTCAGAGATGTGGGTGTAGAAGTAAGATGCAGGAGCCAGCCAATCAATCAATCAATCATTTATCATTTCTGTTGAGGAGAAAGAGACTAGGCTTGTAAAACAATGGGGAAAGTGGGCTTCAGCGATGCCTAGTGATGTCGGTGGCCATCTGAACTTCTGGGAAAGGCCAAGCAACCCCTGGGGAGTTCTCCTAGAACCCCAGGGTTCTGAGCCCAGGTTGGGGACCCCTGAAGTAGGATATGCAAAAGCCAACCATTTAGAAATAACAAAATGTTCCCATTTTGAGGGAGGTCTATACCACATACCCCTGTGGTGAGATTCTAGCTAGAGTTGCACACTTTGGAGTTTCATTTGTGCCTTAAAGTGGTAGGCAGTTAAAACAATTAAAAGTCAGTCTCGTTACAGTGCCAGAGTCTGGGAGTCTTTCCTTCTAATCCACTTCTCGCATCCCAGGGGCAGGTTCCTGTAGGATGAGGTGTTTTTCGATGTTGTTCTGCAATTCACTGTTGTTGTTGTTGTTCATTCGTGTCCGACTCTTGGCGATCCCATGCCACAGCTGTCGCCACGATCCCCGATTCCCCACCAAATGCCTGATGGAAAAGCTCTGTCTTGCAAGCCCTGCACAAATGACCAAGCTTCCACAGGGCCTGCAGCTCTTCCAGGAGCTCACCAGGTGGGGGCCAGGATTGAAAAGGCCCTGATTGAGGCCAAATGTACATCTCAAAGGCCAGAGATCACCAGATGGTTCGTATTGGCAGAGCACAGTGTTTTTCCCAATGGGGACCCAAATCAGCTTACACCATTCTCCTCTCCTCCATTTTTTTCTCACAGCAACCCTGTGAGGTAGGTTAGGCTGAGAGTGTGTAACCAGCCCAAAGTCAGCCAGCGAGCATCCTTGACAGAGCATTTCCTGCAGCCAACTGACACGCTGACTGTCAATCCACACTCTTGGAATGAACGTGCTTGGTACTAAGATGGAGATTTACAGGGCAACCCTAAGCAGATTCACATCTTTTAAGCCTATTGACTTTAATGGGTTTAGAAGGGTCTCTTTCTGCTTGGAACTGAAGTATTAAACTGGAGTAAGGTGAGAGTGTCATGTGCAGGAACACAGGAATTAGTTTCTGTAGATATAGTGTGCCAGCTCTGCGATTCTTAATGCTACGAGTCACAAGACAGGTCAAATCGTGCCTTGAAAAATGAAAACACCACATTGCCTGCATAATCTACTGGATTGCGGGACTATATCCACTGGATGTACCCAGAGGATTGGGAAGCCCCGGGCAGGATCGATTCCCACTGATTGACTAAGTGTCCAATAACTCACACTCCTATTCCTGCATCCTGACGGATGGGCCAAAGGATGGGGGAGGGACTTACGGAACTTATGGGAGACTTTTCTGTCCAGGATTGCCATGAATTATTTGGGGGGGAGACGACACCAGTTGGATTTTGCATAGTAAGAATAGCTAAGTCATAGCCAACTCATGGTGACTCCAGAACACTGAGGCTTTCTGGGGAAGTGTCGAGCAGAGGTGGTCTGCCATTGTTTTCCTTGGCAGAGTCCTCCTTGGTGGTCTCCCATCCAAGTACTAACCATGGCTGACCCTGCTTAGCTCTCAAGCCCTGACCAGAGTGGGCTAGGCTGGGCCGTCAAAGGGCTGGATTTTCACTGCGAGCATCAAGCTGTCTTGCACCAGTCCTCCCTCCCCCTCGCCCTTTCTCTTCTTGACTGAACATTGTTCCTGTTCTGTGTGCGCATGAGAGAGAGAAGCGTATCCACATAGCAAATTATATTTTCACTCACTTTGATGAATGTTCCCAACCACGTTCTTGGCAGGATGTTTTGTTCTTCTTAGCTGGGCAGTAGCTAGGGAAGGTCAATGAGAAGGCAAACTTTCCTGACTCCTTGAAAGTTGGAAGATTTCAGAGCATTATCTTGACCAGCGACAAAACCCTTGCCTTAGACCCAAGCATATTGTAGTGTAGATCAATACTGGCACCCAGTGTTAGAGGAAATCATTTCAGATTTCAACTTTAGAGAGATTCTCTCTCATTCTTTTTTTTTATTATTATTGTTGTTGTTGTTGTTGTTGTTGTTGCCTTCCTTTGTTTCCTGGGGTGGTGCATCACAGTCAAAGATGTTCTGACCATGTTTGATAGGTAGAATCCAGGAATGCAGGTGACTGCCACGGCTATTCACAGGCTCATCATTTACAACTGGTGCAAAATCATTGTAAATCTAAGGACCCAGTAGTGCTATGTCTTAATATGTAACAAGCATGTTATCAAATTTAGGAAAATACATGTATTTATTATAAATAAATTACATAGGCCCAATATAATAGCCTCAAGGCAGAATAAAATCACACAATTATGTCAAATAATTATGTCAAATAATGCAAATCTGAACATATGCATTTCAGCCAAATAGCCTTCTTCAGTGGTCAAGCGTAATGATTATACAGTGAGTCTAGACACTACAATAGAGTATACCATGTACTATTACAATAACTTTGGCTCCACACTGCATCTGTACAGTATTATCGTGGGCCAGAATAGGAAGCAATTTTAACTTGTTCCTAGAAATGACTGTGTTAACATTACAATGTCTGGAGCCATTGTGTGATTATTACATTGTTTTTAATTCTATTACCATTGAATGTATTTTCCTAAATTTGATAAGATGTTTATTATATCTTATAAGGCAAAGCAATAATGGACCTTTAGTTTTGGAATCCTTTAACCTTTTGGTTCTTAATTCAATTTTCCTCTTCCCTTTCTTTGACTTTTGCTATATCATTGTAATCTGAGTATTGTAGAATTTTCTGGAGCGGATGTTTGACACTCGAAAATGAATCGGACCTTTGTACTTTGACACGGAAGTCTTTTCCATACTGGGCTTTTGCGCCAGCTTGACTTCTTTAAGTGCACTGGTTCCCCCACCCCTATCCCTTACCCTCAGCATCATTTGCTCTCCCGGATTTCCATGGAGGTTTTTCTGTGTTTTTTCAAACCATTTTTTTGAAACCGGAACACTGGAAAAGGTAAACAACAACAATTAAGCAAAAGCAGGTCAAGAAAGAACAGTGTGTTTGGGGGGCAAGGGATGTGGGAAAACATCTGATGTGGCAAGAAGGGTTGTGGGAATGTATTGTAGGCCAGGGGTAGTCAACCTGTGGTCCTCCAGATGTTCATGGACTACAATTCCCACGAGCCCCTGCCAGCATTTGCTGGCAGGGGCTCGTGGGAATTGTAGTCCATGAACATCTGGAGGACCACAGGTTGACTACCCCTGTTGTAGGCCTTCACTCCAAATGTTCGACTTCTTTTTTGTTTAAAGGAAGTTTCTAACTTTTTTTTTTTTTTAAGATGACGGGATGTGCCTTAGAAACCTTGTTACCTGGGTGGGGAAAGTAATGGACACCTATCCCACAGGACAGAGCTCTTACAGAGCACTTATCACTTCATCATGGCATTAGGGCTTTTAAGAGCCATCTTGGTGTAGTGGTTACGAGCACGGACTTCTAATCTGGTGAGTCAGGTTCGATTCCCTGCTCCTCCCCCACATGCAGCCAGCTGGGTGACCTTGGGCTCGCCACAGCACTGAGAAAACTGCTCTGACTGAGTAGACCTATCAGAAGCTCTCTCAGCCTCACCCACCTCACAGGGTGTCTGTTGTAGGGAAAGGGAAGGGAAGGTGATGGTAAGAAGAAGAAGAATTGGTTGTTACATGCCGCTTTTCTCTACCGGAAGGAGTCCCGAAGTAGCTTACAGTCGCCTTCCCTTTCATCTCCCCATGACAGACACCCTGTAATCTGCTATGAGACTCCTTCAGGTAGAGAAAAGCGGCATATAAGGACCAACTCCTCCTCCTCCTCCTTGTTCAAAAGCCATATCCCATTTTTCTCCCTGAGCAGGGACTCAAAGTGGGTTCTCTCTCCTCTGCTTAATCCTTACAACAGCAGATTTGTGAGGGTGGGTTAGGATGAGAGCTTGTGCTGGGCCCCTGACCACCTGGCAGCCTTCCATGGTTAAGCAGAGGATTTAAACCTGTTTGTCCTAGGTCCTAGTTGAACTCTCCAACCATTTTGCCATGCCGGCAGATCCTGCAGCAACTTTCCAGGGGCATCAAGCTTGACACATCTAAACAAAATGCCCCATTATCATTTTTCTCATATCTCTTGTCAGGAATGCCACAATCGTTGCTGTGTTTATTCCTGGTCTTCGGAGAACAGGTTTTAAGCAAGAAAGGTATTGAAATGATAAAGCAAGCCTCCATTCAGCAAATTTACTTGAAATGCCAATGTATAGGGGCCGACTCATGCTTAATTGTTTTTCTGAATGTGTGCCAAAGTGATGTGGATCTATATACTGGACAGATGGATCCGGGAACAACAGCAAAACATCTCTGAGGATCTGCAATGGAGGGAAGGAGAAGTATTACCTCAGTGATTTTCATATGCATTGTTGAGGTGGTGGGCTGTTCTCTGCACTGAAAAGGCATTTCAGAGTCATTTGCTAGTCAGAAATGAGCTTCGGAAATCACCTTTTTATTTGAGGCTGTGTTATTTTTATTTATTTTGCCATCAAGTCATGGTCAGCTTAAGGTGACCCCATAGGGTGATCAGGACAAGATATGTTCAGAGGTCTGTTTGCTATTGCTGGTCTCTGAGTAGCCAATCTTGATGTTTTCCCATCCAAGGACTAACCAGGTCTAACCCTCCTAATCTGGGCTGTCCAGGTCAGGCCAGCAGGGAGGCTGGAGAGCAAAGGTTCTCTAACTGAGAGCCAGCGTAGCATGGGATACTGGTTGGACTCTGGGCCTGGGAGTTCAGAGACTTGGGTTCAGATCCTTACTCTGCCATGAAAGCTTGTTGAGTTATCTTGGACCAGTCAGTACCTCTGAACCTGACTTACATGAAGGGTTATTGTAAAGAGGGAAGGACAATGAATTGGGCCTAGGTTAAAATTTCTAACAGAAGGGAAAATATAATTTCAGCCATCTTCCCCCTCTTGTTTCAGATGCCCCTTCTTGGTTTGCTTCTTATGCCATTTTTGAGGGTCCCCTGTTCTCCCAGAAGTAACTTTTGAGGGAGATCAGTGGACTGTATTGGGAGACAGGAAAGTTCTGATTTGGTGGATGTCTGCTCAATGCTGAATTTTGCCTGGATCCCACCCTGTGTATGCTCTTCTGAGCTGCTAGGTGGAAGGGTGGGATACAGACCTACTAATTAAATTAATAGGAGTCATAGAATTGTTTTTCATATTTACTTCAAAAAACTGTAATATGTCAGATGTCTAGTGATGTGAAGTAGAACATTGGAATGATTAATGTTCACAATAGAGAAGGTCTTGATTCACAGGATCATTGTAAATGTCTCTTTTTGGATGGATGGATGGATGGATGGATGGATACCATTTCGATGATGGCCAGGTGCTTTCTCAGCTCCCTACACACCCCATCAAATCTTTCATTAACAATGATTGAATTGATTTTAGTTATGGTGTGGTTTGCAAGTGGGTTGCAATTTTAACAAATAAGTGTGTTGGATTATGTGCTGCTATTACAGAGGAAACATGAGGAGGCAGAATAGGAATCTAAGTTAATTTCCAAAACTTCTCCTCTCCCCTTCTCCTGGACCATTTCTGCACAGGGAACTTCACTGCCTTAGCTCCTGTGTGGGAGCACAAATCTGGTGCGAACAATGTACACAGCGTCAAATGCTCCCCCATGCAGGAGCGGAAGAGATGGGGCAACCTACCCTAGCTCAAACTCCAACCTGCAGCCCAGTGTGAAGCATCCAGTGCAGAAATGGTCCTGGAGTGATTCGTGCCAACATCTTCTTTTAGTAACACATACACACAAAGTTTGCTGTCTGCTCTTTAGAAATGCTCAAAGCTTAGCGTTTTGGTGGGTAGGACAAGGAACATAACAAGTTTTGGGTTGTTTACAGCAAGTTACAGCAAAAACCCTGCTTTAAAATTGTGTTTTACACCCATAGCTTTACAGAATTAACAGAGTGTTTCTGTCAGAGAGAGTAAAAGAATTATTTCATTTGGAACTCCTCCTTAAATTCAGGAATCTCAGCCTATTGAGATACGAGTTCTTCACCTTCATTGGGCGATGCCTAACTAACTAATCTCCTGATAGTTTTTTCCCTGTTTCTCTATTGCTTTCCCAAGTCCTGACTGAGACAGTAACAAACTATTCTCTGCCCAGAATTTCCACAGCCTCTCCCTGGCTGATTCTGCTTGGTATCGATCTATTCCCTCCGTAGTTAGGGATTTGCTGGGATTGCTGAAGGGCAGAAGAACTAGAGGTGTCACAACTGTAAACCCAACAATTTGATTTTCTATCAGCCTGCCATCCTTGCCAGGATACCATACTCCCCTAAGATTTTCCTATTAGATATTATGTGGCTTTGTAGTTTCACAGTATTTTATTTCTCTGGTGAGTTAGTCTGCTATAGAAAAGCAAGATTCAAATTGTGTAGTACCATGAAGACCAACATGATTTTCAGGGTATAAACCTTCAAGGATCAAAGCTGTGGGATGAAGTAATTCTGAAATACATAATACACTCTTGGCATGTTGAAACCAGTGGACAAACCGGGCTTCACTCTACATAGAATTACCTTGTTAAAGCGTGTTTGCTTGTCGTGTCCCCCCCCCCCCTTTTGTTCTTTTACTGTCATATCAAGATGTGGCTGGCATCATGTACATTCATGACTTGGTGAATGACCTCATCAAGTGCTGATCTGAATTTCCATTTTCACCGTGGGGTCTTCCAGGAGGCTGGGAACCCTATGTGGGTTTCAGGACCATTTACATACCCTGTATCCACACAAGGTCTCATGGTGCCTGAAAGGCCTAGCTAGTTTCATGATTAAAATCAGGCCTAAGCTGGGTTTCCTACAGCAAGAGCCAAGGAGATAGGAGTCACAGCAATTAGTAGTTGCATTAATGTAATTGTATGAGATGGTAAATTATCCAGAGAATGTTGGGTCCCCTTATTAATCGATGTGCAGGCTCTTCTCTTAAAAGGCAATTCAATAAAGCATAAAGGACCTCTGGGAAAGGAATAGCATTTTTTACTCATGCTAAGGAAGCAAGGAGATGATGTTGTCTTCTTTTGCTATGCTTGCTTCATTAAGAGAGACAGTGATGGGAGTCTTACTAGGCACCAAGGCCGTAAAATTGGTAGATAAAGATGCATATTTGGGGGTGGGAATCTGGATATTAGGGGGTAAAAAAGTGATCCAGGTTCCAAATATCAGTTTAGTATTTGGAAGGGTTCTGATATAATTTAGCTCCATTATTCCCTCTGGGAAATATTTCTGAAGTCCTGCAGAGTCTGTTTTTTGAATAAAGTGTGCCAAAATTACAGTGGAGTTGCTGGTGTCTGCCCTCTAAATCAGTGGTCCCCAACCTTTCTGAGGCTGGGGACCTGCAGGGCATCGGGCCGCGCCCACGGGCCGCGCCCGCATGGGCCACACGTACGCATCGAGCCGCACCTGCAGGCTTCGCCTGTGCGTCTGGCCGCGCCCGTGCGTCGGGCCACGCCCGCACATTGCGCATGCGCAAATGCGCCATGCGCGGCCGAATCGCGGCCCGAATCACAGCCCGTCCCTGATTCCCTCTCCCTGCCCTCCCGCGGTAAGAAGCTTCCCGGGCCGCAAGCTTGCGGCCTGGGAAGTTTTTTACTGCGGGGGGGGGGCGGGGAGAGGGAGCCGCGGCCCGGCGCCATGGCCTTCGCGGCCCGCAGGTTGGGGACCACTGCTCTAAATCAGGGGTAGTCAACCTGTGGTCTTCCAGATTTCCGTGGACTACAATTCCCATGAGCCCCTGCCAGTGTTTGCTCTAATAACTCCTCCAGGTTTCAATAGGTCATATTGGGAGGAAATACTTTCTCCAGGGCAAAGAACAACCAAAGAAACAAGAGCAAGCAAACAAAAGCTTTTTATAATGGGCTTTGATACTAGTCCATATGTATATTTGGACTGGCTGTATCCAAATGCTCACCCTTATTGGTGAATGTATCAGAAGTGAATAGATTTACTTCTAAAGAACTGCCACCTTTCGATTCTTTCTCCTTGCCAACAAATCTCAGAATTGGGGAACTGAAAAAGTGAATTTGCACGTGAAAAATCATCCTGAAACTATATCTGCAAATAAGATGGATGATGGAGCATCCGAGTCTATTGTTGCTGAGTATGTGGAGGAAGGACCTCTTTGGCTGTTTTTTAGTGAACAAAGAAATAAGAGAAGAGGGAGAAAATAGTTTCCATTTAGCTTTATCTTTCTTGGCCATAGTAGGAATGAATCATGACATAAAAAGGGGATAAAATGAAATAAAAAAGAGCGAAGAGATACCATTTATTTCCTGTTCTTTAGAGCTCGCTGGACACTTATTCTGAAGGTTTAAAAACTTTGCTTCTGAACAACTGAAACACATCATGTGAAAAGCAAGATAAAAGGCCCCCAAACAGCCGTGCCTTACTTAGCAAAGAATTATGGCCTAAGACGGGAGGCAAAGAATTTATTTCCCCATCTGCCAACAAAAGTTGGTAAGAGTTAAGTGTTTTTAGAAGTGGTAGATTTTCTAAGTGGGGGCTATGGTTTAATGGTAGCATCACTTAATTGTGCTTTGCTTGGACAAGGTCCTAGGGGCTGGGCCAGATCCCCTTAGCTGAAGGCTCACACAGCTACTTTGCATGTTAGAAGAATTTGATTTTATTTCATTAAAATTATCAAATCAGCGGACTTGACTGTGGAAGCTCTATTAACACTAGGGTACCCCTAACTTCCTGCTATTGGAAGATGGCCCAGAAGGGTTTACCAGTTGGGTGTGTGTTAATTGTTTTTTAGTATGTATATACATATATATATATATATATTTAATATTGGGTGGTATGACCATATATGGTCATACTGAAAGCCTAAGGGGGCAGTTTTCTCGCCAATCCTATTTAATATCTTTATGTGCTCTCTTGCTCAACTGGTGCGGCGGTTTGGGCTGGGTTGCCACCAAAATGCTGATGACGCCCAGCTCTACCTCCTGATGGATGGCCACCCTGACTCTCTCCCAGAAACATTAGCCAGCTGCCTGGAAGCAGTGACAGGGTGGCTCTGACTCAAGGTGACCCCATAAGGTTTTCAAGGCAAGAGGCCTATAGAGGTGGTTTGCTGTTGCCTATTTCTGAGTCGTAATCCTCGAACCCCTTGGCAGTTTCTCGTCTAAGTACTACCCAGGACTGACTCTAGCTTCTGAAATCTGATGAGATTGAACTAGCCTGGGTGATGCAACCTTCTGATTGACCATAAAGTTATTAGAGATTGGCTATAATTCTACATCCTGTCCTGGTTCAAGTCTTCGGTTATTACCAGGCAGAGAAACTGGCCTGTTCCTCTCTGGAGTGTAGTTTTTGATAAGCTCTCTCACAAGACCAAATTTTATTTTATAGCTGAGATAGTTCTTCTCAAGGCTAGAGAAATAGAAGAAGAGTGTGTTACTACCATTTATGTAAACAATTGGAGGGTTTTTCTTTTTTGGAGGGTGGGGAAGCACACAAGCAGCTTTTTGGTCCTGTCAACTGTTCCTGGAAGGCGGGCGTAAGAGCTGTAGGGTGTTCGTGGGACGCGGAGTGGGGAGCTAGAGGCCCCAGGCTATTGGCTCATCCTGCGAGGCATCATCTCTTCCCACCTCCAAAGAAAGTGTATTTAACACTATGTTACCATATTGTTCTCTGCACAGATTTGGGAACTTCCCAGTGCCTATATTTCTTCTGCAGTAAAAATATAATAAAGCTTTTTCTCTCAGTGTGATTCATTGGGGCTGGGCAAAAGAACCCTAATTGGGCCATTTGGCTATCATGGGCAATCAAGGTTAGGGCATGAATATAAATCCGCACATGAAAATTCTCTTTCCCCCCCTCACTCTTTTCAGAGTTGTCACCCTCTTCCCCCAGTTATCTGCTATATGCCCCCCCTCTCCTGCCACCTGTTGTCTTTGAGGTCACATGTTGTCCTCATGCCTTTGTTCAGCTCTTGTAAGCTTCGAAGCCAATTTTAGAGCGTGGAGACCCTCAAAAGTTGCTTCCCCTACAAATAATGCTGTTCTAATGGCCTGTCTTCCTCATTAAGCCTGAAGTCATTTCTTGCATTTATTTAAATATGGAAAATAATTTCTGCATGCAGACTAAATTTTCACCAGACTGGGCTTTCCGTTTTTGTTGATAGACCCCAACATGTAGACTGGAGGGAATGGGTGTGGGGAAGAAGGACAGAAGGAAGACAAGGTGTCCGTACACTGGGCAATTTCAAAGCAAATGTCTCTTTTTCTATACCTGTACTTTGCTGCGGTTATTTTATTTTCTCGTTTTCCTTGTATTGTTGCATTTAGTGTTACTTGTCCAGAGGCCTCAGGGGAGGACAGGTTCAATGTTGAAATAAATAGCCTGCACCTGAGGAAGCTTCTCATAGTTCACCTGGCTTCAGATTAGGTCATATGAAAGCTTCATTTCCTAAAGATGGAAGATGGCTCCCTTTCTTGATAAGGCGTCAAGGTTAGAGCCACAATAGTATTAAAATATAGCTGTCGTGTACTGCTGCAGTTATTCAGGCAATGAAATTGTTTCTTTTAGCCATGTAAATAGGGCAAAAGGCTAGGCTGAAGCAGCATTCGGCTGGTTATTTGATAGGCAAGCGGTATGGGGGAAATGTGTTGGTGGGGAGATTGGGAGGGGGGAAACAGGGCCATAGATTGATCTGAAGGAGAACTGGGGAAGACATTTAATCAGAATGCCCAGTAAGCAAAAGATGGCTCTCGCCAGCTGAAAATTGCCTGAAATCATGCTTGTTCGAGCAGTATGTGTCCGCATGAGAAACAGGAGGAAGAAGCATCTTTTTCTCTGTTCTGCAGAAGGGGGCAGCCTGTGAGCGCATGTGATGCAAACTCTCAGGAATATTCACCCTTCAGCAGATTCATAGTAAAAAATGTATGGGCAAGGTGGAATAAAAGTACCTGGGGTGAGTCTGCTAGGAAGTTTGGGTTGCCTGGTTTCCAGTTGGTCAGAGACTAAGATCTGTGGGGTGAGGATTGGTGATGTCATAGGGCGGGAGACATCCGATCACATTGACTGGCAGACCTAATGGTAGTATGGTCACAGTGCTTATGGAGCATCACCTGGTGGTAGATGTTTGTCTGCACATAGAATCATAGAGTTGGAAGGGGCTATACAGGCCATCTAGTCCAAGCCCCTGCTCAGTGCAGGATCACTCTAAAGCATCCACTGCTTGAAGATTGCCAGTGAGGGGGAGCTCACCACCTCCTTAGGCAGCTGATTTCACTGCTCACCTACTTTGATTGTGACATTTCCCCACCCCCATACACTCACACCAATATCTAGCCAGCACTGTTCCCCACCTAGTTTAAAGCCAATACTGCAGGCCCTAGCCTTTGCTGCCAATAGGAACTGCTGCCTGCTTTCTCAACTTCCTCTTCTCCAGGCTGAACCTTCTCAAGCCCCTCAGCCTTTCCTCACAGGGCTTGGTTATCTTTGTTGCTCTTCTCTGCACCCTCTCAATTTTGCCTGTGTGCTTTTTGAATAGCACACAGTAGTCCAGGTGTGGTATGACCAACACAGTACACAGAGGGACTATGACACCTTGCGATTTTGATGGGATGCCTCTGTGGATAGAAACCATCACTAGACTTTTGAAATGATGGGCGATTTAGCATGCTTAAAAATCAGTGATGTGGTAAAACATAAGACAGAGGTTTATAACATTATGCATGGAAAGCATATGGTGGTTGGCGGAAGCTTAGGACCTGAATGCCCATGCTAGGAGGCAGCATCAAAGAAGGGTTTTGGGTCCTATGATCAGTTTGTCTGGTCATCTGGGGCAACTTGTTTGGCTACTGGGCTTGATCTATCAGGGCTCTTGTTATGTTTATAGAACCCAGTTGAACTCTTAGAGGCTAGGACGGTGAGGGGTGCTGCTGTTGGGTGTGATGACATCACTTCTGAGGCAAATTTGGGAGAAACAGCAGTGGTTCCAGGAATCACTGAAAACCCTGCAGTTCAACTTTGTTACAAGTTGTCCCAGGAAGTGACATCATCATGCTTGTGACGCTGGTGGGCCTGAACAAGGGTGGAGGCATTGTCAAATTCATCTCAGAACAGCCAAGTCCTAAATAAGCGTGAGAGGGCGAAAGGTTATTTATGAATTTTAAGTTGAAATGGATTTCAGGCTCCAGGTGCCTAAATATCCTTGCAGGTGGCCTACTACTTCATCTTCTGTCTACAACTCTGTACAATATAGTATTACCTGACTAAATAATTGTTTTGCACTTGGCAACCATAGCCCTTTAGCCATGTTAATAATACTTTTTCATCTGGTGAGATAAGAACTCTCTGGTTAAAGGAATTGGGAGCAATGTAGTAATATCAGAAATAATCCGGAATTCCTGAACAAAAAAAGCTCAGGATTCATTGCTGTGATGGAAAGGGGATCACCCAGCTATCTTTTTTTCAGTCAGCCAGTTTTAACTAATGATATGCAATCAATTTTTTAAATGGATTTGGTTTTAAGAGCTTGTTAGCTTAATTAAAATAGGTAAAAGGTATGTTTGCTTTGGGAGCTTTATTTTGTGTTTTTCTGGTGATTTCTCAATATTTAAAATTTGTGAGGAAAAGGTTTTGATTTCTATAGGAGCCCAAAGCTATCAAGTCACAGAGAGTACAATGTTAAAAATACCTAAAAATATTGAAGACTGCTTTTGGGTTTGTAAAGGCTCTAGTATTTCATACCATCAGGTTTTCAGGATCAAGTGATTTGCTTCTAATCCTTCTACAAGCTCTTTAGCAATTCTGCTGTTAAGACATGATGTACAACAAAAAGGCTGTGTTATAGGGTTAGGAACTTTGGGAAAGCCAGGGCGGGTGGTGGGGAGTGATGGCTATTAATCAGTGTTTTAATGCTCCAAACAGGAGAATTAGACTTGTCTGCAAATTACTCCCTCCGACTTAGAAATTCACTGCCTAACTCCTGCTAGATAGATGCAAGTGGTTGCTAGTCCTATTACACTTTTAATTGGAGTTCTCTGTTGTCAGATTGTTTCAGAATCTGTAATTCATCTTGAGTCTCAGCAAGAATGGCAAGCTGGCTGTAAACAAAGTAAATAAAAATAATGCCATTAATAATAACATTATGAACATAGTCAGAGTATTCTTTGGCGTTCAGAGCAGGGATACCTACCTACCTTCTATCATCATCGTGTCTGTTTGTCATCTATCATCTGTCAATCTCTATCTTGTATCTGTGTTTGTTTACGAGAGGTTGTAGGACGTAAGGACCCCCTTAAACTCTCTGGTAGGTATAAATTCTTTAAATGAAGTATTCAAAACCAAGAACTATTTTCTACTCTTTTTCCCCCCATTTGGATTTAGCATCTTGGTAAGAATGGTAGAGCTGCCCTGCTTTATCCAGCCTGTTTAGTCTTGTGGTCTCTTTCCAACTAATAGCCAGCTTCTGGGGCCTTGTATGCTGGGTAAGAAGCCAGTGGGCATTCCCTGTTGGTTGTCTGCAATTGTTGGTATTCAGAGGTATACTTCCTCTAAACATGGAGGTTCCATTTTAACTTCCACAGCTGTGGCCATTAATAAACCCATCTTCCAATATGGATTTGTTGAATCTTTAAAAAACATTTCAATCCATGGTCACCACCATATCATCCCCTCTCCCCTGAACCGTACCACCAATAACATTGTTGGGTATCCCTCCTTGTTTGGTCGTTAGTATTAATGAGAGAGAAAATATTTCCACATTTGTACTCCATGATTTTATTAATCTCTGCAGTCACCTCCTTCCTTGGTTGTTTGTGTTCTAAATATACAAAAGTCTATGCAGAGAGTTGGTCTTTCCCTATACAAGAACACCCAGTGAAACTGGATCATCCAGTGGCAGTAAATTATGGAATTCACTGCCAGTGAACATAGTAATAGCTATGGGCTTAGATGGCATTAAAAAGGGATAAGCCATAATTAATTAATTGCATTTATATACTGCCCTCCCCTAAGGCTCAGGGCAGTTCACATGAAACAAAGGAACAAAAACAATACAGAGAAAATTGGTAACCATAAATAACAAAAGAACAATCATTAACTGTGAATGGTAAATTCATAATTGCAACATGTAGATGGACCCATGATTGGTGGGTTTAGGACGTTAATTTCATGGGAGGAAGTCTCGGGGGGGGGGCAGTGAAAGATGTTGGTTCTGGTCAACCTCAACCAAATGCCTGGCAGAGGAGCTCCCTTTTGCAGGCCCTATGAAATTGTTCTAGTTACATCAGGGCTCTGATCTCTTCTGGGAACTCATTCCACCATGTGGGGGCCAGAACAGAGAAAGCTCTGGACCTGGTTGAGGTCAAGTGAGCTTCCTTGGAGCCAGGGATCACCAGCCAGTTGGAGGTGGCAAAGCATAGAGATCTTTGAGGGGTGTAGGTATAAAGGCAGTCCCTCAGATACACTGGACCCCGAACCTTAAATCTGATCCATAATTTGAGGAGGAGCGGGAGGAGGAGGAGGAGATATCAGTCTGTGGCTCCTAGTTATGGTGACTGAAGGGAATCACCACTATCCAAAGCAGCAAACCTCTGAATCTCCATGTTAGGCAAAGACATCAGAAGAAGATCATGTAGGATCTCCCTTGCATCTGGGTGGACACTGTGTAAAAACGGATGCTGATCTACTGGTCTAACCCAGGCTGTTGATCTACTGGTCTAACACAGCTGCAACCGAGGCATCTTTTTGGAGGGCCACACATGACTCACTTGCCACGCAAATACTGGTCTAATCCAGCAGTGCTGCTCTTCCTTATACATTTTTATAGATGATAGTTTCTGTGCAGAATGGAGAATCCTTGCCCTGTGGATTCAGCAATCGCCAGTTTTTCATTCTTCCCGTTTGTGGCTTTATAATTAAAATAGTCAAAATTGTTGTTTAAAAAATAACTAGAGTAATACGTTTCCTTGGGAGACACCACTTGTCTCTGTTTTGGAATGACTAACAAATGCATCTTTCTTTTTTATGCCTGTTAATTTAATGCATTAGTCAAGGGATCAGATTTTATTGGCTAGCCAATAAACAAACCTTTTATGAATCTATCTCTGTCTTTTGCCTGGCTTCATTTTCCTACAATTTTGTGTGTGTGTGTGTGGGGGGGGGGGGCTTAGGTTGGTTGGTTAAACAGCATGCGGGGGGGGGGGGAGACAGGGAGGGAGAGCATCCAAAGGCTAAATAGAAATTTGCAAATAGCTGGAGCAAAGGTCTTGTATTATTACACTGCACAGCATCCAATATATAATAAATAATACAGATGCCTTAATCTTGGTAGCAGTAGAAGGAGGAAAAATGATCACTTTGACAATCAGGCGAGCGTAAGCAATAATATTAGTTCAGGGGAGGTTTGAGGTAGAATGTTTATGTATTTAGATTTATACCCTGCTGTATCCCTGGAGCTCAGAGATGTGATTTACAGAGCATTGTAAAACATGAAAATATACTGTTCCTTGGCGCAGAGGCGCACTGTCATTGAAAATGTGGAGTTACGAGAGGAGGAGAGGGAGAAACATGAAACTAACTGGTCTTATTCCCTCGGCTGTCACCCAAGGTGCTGTTCATATTTGTTCTTTCTCTTTTTCTGCCCATCGCATCTACCCAATTTGTGGATATGCCAGTCATCCCATTTGGTTGTGGCAATTGCCCTGTTTGTGCCACTCATCAAAGATTTCAGCTTGGTTACTTGGATGCAAGTCTAAATGTTGTCATATGTTGAGCAGTAGTGTGTAGAGTTGGTGCTGTCTTGTTCAATGTGCAAGTGGGAAACATGGCTCATCCCATGCTCCTTTGCACAATCAGCCCTTCTTGTGTCTTCTGTACCTATTATAAAAGCCCTAGTGACCATTTGGGACTAAGCCAATGAGTGCTCCTGCCTTGGGCCAAACAATGTAAGGGCCAACGAATCAGGCTGCGTCTCCCGCCCAACATTTCATTTCAGTCTGGCTTCCGGTCTGGACATGGGGTAGAGACAGCGCTAATCACCCTCATGGATGACCTCCGATGCCAGCTAGACCAAGGCGCTGCTCATACTATTAGACCTGTCAACAGTGTTTGACACAGTAGATCACAAGCTCCTAGCTCACTGCCTAGCTGATGCCGGGATATGGGGAACAGCCCTTAAAAGGCTGATTTCCTTCCTCCGGCGTCGCGGACAGAGGGTAGCAATAGGTGAGTATCTAACCGGCACCAGCTCACATGGGGAATCCCACAAGGAGCAGTTATCTCTCCTATCTTTCTGCGCCCTCTGGCTCAGCTGGTGAGGAGGTTTGGGCTGGGATCCAATATGTGGATGACACCCAGCTCTTCCTCCTGATGGATGACCACCCTGACTCTCCCCAGAACCCTTAGCCAGATGTCTGGAAACAGTAACAAAATGATTCAAGCATATTCGTCTAAAGATCAACCCTGCAAAGACGTAGGTCCTGTGGTTGGGTAGGAAGGGACCATGGGAGGAAGCATGTCTGCCCACCCAGGACGGTGTGCAGCTCTCAGAAAAGCACTCTTCCAGGAACCTGGGTGTGATCCTGGATGCTTCCCTTACAATGGAAGCCCAGGTGACAAAGGTAGTGCGGCTGGCATTTTACCACCTCCACCAAGCCAAGCTACTAGCGCCCTACCTGGACCCAGAGCGCCTAGCCACAGTGACTCATGCGATGGTCACCTCTAGACTGGACTTCTGAACTCGCTCTACGCAGGCTTACCCTTATCCTTGATCTGGCAACTATAACCGGTGCATAATACTGTGGCCAGGTTTTTCACTAAAACATCATGGAGATCCCACATCCAGCCGGCACTCCAACAACTTGGCTGGCTCCCAGTTGAATTCTGAATTAAGCCAGATTTAGTAATCACCTTTAAGGCCATACGCGGTTTGGGCCCAGTGTATTTGAGAGGCCGCCTCCCTGCCTATACCCCCAAAAGAGTCTTACGCTCTGCCACCTCCAGCTGATCCCAGTTCTCTCAGCCCCACTTCGTTCACAGGGTGTCTGTTATGGGGAGAGGCAGGGAAGGCGAGTTCAGACCCCTTAGTCTATGCTTGGAAGTGAAGAGTTTTTGGTCCAATGTGCATCACCTTACATTGACCAACATTGAACTTCATTTGCCACATGGTTGCCCAGTTGTGGGGATCCTTCCCATCAGTCTTGTGCTGCTGGTGAGATAGGCTTTTGTTTTTGTTTTTATATGCCCCCTGCTGTGGCTTGGAACACTGGCAGGCTCAGGTCAGAGCATTCCCCATGCCAACCGTGGGTTTGGCAGGCCTAATTGAACACGGGCATCATGGGTCCTCATCGAACACTGATTGGAGTGAGGATGTCCACCAATGGCACCCAATGCTGCTATGCAGCATGCCCCTACTGGATTGGCCAGGTTAGTGTGAGTTACCAGAATCTTCTGCACTGGCTTTTTCCTGCTACGTTCAAGGCTCGTTTCTTGCTTCCGCTCAGACCTTGGCTCTGGAGTTGCAGGATTTGTGCTCTGTTCTTGTCCGTAGCCAATTCATGTTGCAGTTAGGCGTCGGCTCCTTGAAAAAGTGCAGTGAAGCACTCGGTCTGTGCATGTTGCCTGGAAACATAATGCGGCATTAGCTAACGGGGGCAAACGAGGCAGGATTTGTAAATGAGATCCTGGCTTTCCAAGTATGACGTTCAGAATCAGTCAGTTTTGACCTATATCTTTCCTTAATAGTTCATTAAGTAAAGAGCAGTGCGTGTTAGAAAGTCTCTTTTAAAAATTACAGGGTTTTTTTGTTACTTGGTGTGAAGCACCAGTCATTAATTTCCAAAGAAGAGGGCTCAAAACAGGAGTGGCAACATTTTTTTAAAAAATGACTCTGGCCATATAATTAAATTGAGGTTTTTTTTTTTTTAAGTGTCAAGGCAGAAAATGAAGCATGAATTTTGGGCTGGTCCCATCTGGGATCTTAAAATGAAGAAGTGCTGGGTTTTTATACCCTGTTTTTCACTACCCAAAAGAGTCCCAAAGTAGCTTAAAAACATGTTTTTTCCCTCTCCCTACAACAGAAACCTTGTGAGATAAGTGGGGCCAGGAGAGCTCTAAGAGAACTGTTCTGCAAGGATGGCACTAAGAGAACTGTGACTAACCCAAAGTCACCAAGATGGCTGCATGTGGAGGTTTGTCCTTGGAAGCTAGCCTCTCATCCCATCTGCTTTGGGCCATAATCACTGGGCAGGCTTAAAGGCTGGAGCTATGAAAAGATGTTTTAACAGATGGGTCTGTTGGCAAGGATCATCATTCTGGGCTCCTTTTACCTTTGAGCTTTTGAGACGAATGGCAACTAAATGTATAGAGGCAGGCCATTTTGAGGAGAACTTCCTGTGGGGTCTTGCAGCAAGTTGTCTTGTGACTTCTTTTGTTCCTGGGTTCCCAGAAGGCCAATTCTTCTTGAACACAGGCGCGGTGGTTGGGTTTATTCAAAGCAAGCCAGCGTGGTATTGAGGCTAGAGTGCTGGACTAATAATCGAGAGACCCAGCCTCAAATCCCACCTCTACCATGGAAACTTGCAGGGTGACGTTGAGCTAGTCATGTACTCTCAGCACAGCCTACCTTACAGGGTTGTTGTGAATCAATTGGAAGAGAAGAGTGCCGTAAGCCAGGGGTAGTCAACCTGTGGTCCTCCAGATGTCCATGGGCTACAATTCCCATGAGCCCCTGCCGGCAAATGCCGGCAGGGGCTCATGGGAATTGTAGCCCATGAATATCTGGGGGACCACAGGTTGACTACCCCTGCCGTAAGCTACTTTGGGCTTCCTTGGGGAAAAACGGGTAGATTGGAAATGTTGTAACTAAAAGTCTCTCCGTCCATAAATACAAATTCAAGTGTGTAGCCATGTTGGTCTGAAGTAGCACAACAAAAATGGGGTCCCATAGCACCTTTAAGACCTACAAAGAATAAATCTTTGTTGGTCATAAAGGTGCTATGGGACTCAATTTTTGTTGCAGTCCATGAATGTCATGGGTTCTTTGTGTTTCAATTCCTTTCTGCTTCCCTAACATACCTTGCAAGGTGGCTGTTAAAATAATAAAACGGTGAACGGGGAAGCCATGCCAGCTGCCTCGGAGGAGGAAGCGAGAGATTAAAAGAGTGTGACAGAGTTGATCTTGAGACCTTCCAATATTGATCTCTGGTAAATCCCTATATGCATTTTAAAACTTCTGCAGAATTATCAGTGCAACCAGAGTGTTTAACCTTTGCATATTTTATTCCTTTAAAAACCCGTCCTCCCATTTTCTGTGAGCAGAGTGGCATGGCACAGCTTGCAGCCCTGAAGCCGTTTTGAAACACAGCACCTACATTTTAAAAAACACCATAGAAATCAACAAAGTTGAGCAGAAGCAACCCGTAAACAAAACCCACTCTCCTTCTGGTGGCATGCAAGGCGGTCCTGAATAGCCAGGTTTTAACCAGCTGTTGAAACATTCACAGAGAGGTTGCATAGTCCCCTTCTAACACAAGCACACTCAAAGGGTGGGAACGCAGGAGTTGTGGGAGTTTTTTCAGTATTTAAAAAAAACAGCAGAGAATGCTAGATGTGGGGCGCATTCAGTGAAATGGTTGGGTTGCAGCGGGCTCCTGGTGACCCCAACCATGGAGTTTTCAAGGCAAGAGAGGAGCAGAGGTGGCTTGCCATTGCTGGCCTCTATATGGCGAGCCAAGGCCTCCTTGACAGTCTCCTGTCCAACTACCCTCTGTTGCTGTGGCTGGAGGGTTGCGAAATGCTGAAGCTTGCTTGCTGTGGCTGCTTGTAGGACAGCAAGGGTTTGGCTGACGGACTCTGATCTTTTCTTTTTCGTTTTGCCTTCATGTCTTCCAAACTATTATTTTGGTTCCTGGGGGTGGGGTGGGGTGCTTTGGAATTTACTGTTTCTCCTAAAGTTTATTTCTTCTTTTTTTCTGAGGGGCTGCATTGTTTGCCTTTTCTTCTCGGGGTTGCGTTTCTTTTAAAAGTTGATTTTTACCGTTCTTTCTTTCAGTGTTGAGTTTTATAGTTCTTTATTTCAGTGTTTTGTTCTGGGGGGGGGGGGCACTGCAATTGTAGTTAGAGTAGTCCACTCTCCCAGTTTGGTGGCTGTTGTACTTGCTGTAATAGCTTTCAAACTTTGGATACTGTTGTTCTGCTCTGGTTTGCTGGCCCTCTTTTACACCTACAGAGCTAGTTTACTGTTTTTTCTTTGAAATAAGTATTCAAAAACATTTAACCTACGGATGCCTCAATTAATGTAAATTTACCAGGAACTGCTTCATTTCCCACCCTCAGTTTATATGAGAGTCAATACGTTTGCCCAGATTTTGTGGTAAAATTAGGTGCCTTGGCTTATATGCGGGTCAGCTTATATGCGAGTATATACGGTACTTAGCTAGCAGACTTGTGAATACCAGTGCTGGGAGGCAGAATTAGGGGAGAGCCTTGACCTTGGTGCCCTCTTTAGCCACTATGTGAGGCAAAAATGCTGGACTAGTTGAATCACTGATTCAGCATGGCTCTTCTAGTGTTCTTTAGACCAGGGGTAGTCAACCTGTGGTCCTCCAGATGTTCATGAACTACAATTCCCATGAGCCCCTGCCAGCAAAAGTAGATCATATATATGTTACGCATGGCATTGGCTGAAAGTTCCCCTTAAGGAGTTTCCGGCTGCCATTTGTATGGAAGCAGCTGCAGTGATGCAGGGTTTCATGCTACTCAAAAAAATACAATATTGCACTCTCTCCCCAGCCAGAGAGAGAGGTAGTCATTATGTCATGTTGCGGTGTTGTGGAAGATGAAGTGTGTGGCAGAAAGACGGGAGAGGGGAGGGAAGCAAGAGGGCAGGGGAAAGGGGGTGGAGTCAAGCAGAGCTGTCGACAGGAGGACAAAATCCGAGGGTCCCAAGTCAGTTGGAGGGCCTTTGAACCCAATGACCTGCACCATCTAGCTCAGGGGTAATCAAACTGTGGCCCTCCAGATGTCCATGGACTACAATTCCCATGAGCCCCTGCTATCTGGCAGGGGCTCATGGGAATTGTAGTCCATGGACATCTGGAGAGCCACAGTTTGACTACCCCTGAGCTAGCTGATTGTCATCTCTGTCCTTGCTTTGAGGTGTAAACATCTGAAGGCAGCTAGGGCAATCTGGCCACTATGGCCAGACTGTTCGTCTCCAAGGGCCATTACGCACGGCTTCAAAGTAGCAGGATGGTTGCCAATTGGAAACGCTACAAATTTGCCATAACCCACGACGTCGTACACAATCTGCAACAGTCCTGCAACCGACCCGCAAAAAGCGCTTCGTTGTAGCGCTTCTAGGGGAATCCAGAAAACTGGATTCACCCTCCGGATAGCGATACACTCCTGCAACCAATCTGCAACAGTAGCGCCACAGACTTGTGCGTTACCATTGTTGCGGTTTCTTCAAAGTCCCTCCTCCCGAGCCTTTCCTCCTGACTTCCGGCGAACTGTCCGCCATCTTTTTTCTCCGAGCGAGCGGGGATCTACGAGGCAACGAGACAGCGACTGGCTTTCAAGCACGATCACTTTCTTAAATTCTGCCCGGACACCACAATAGTTTTCCAAAAGCACAGTGGCACACACCGTCACGTTCCAAACATTTGCCCATAGCTTAAAACCCCGTCTACCGTAGGCCAGTACTAGCGGAGTCAACGTACGGGGATCATTTTTAAAAACTTTCCTCTGAGCGTGCCAACGAACGTTCGCCGCTCGCAGGCTCCTGTTTAGATTACTGGGGTTCAATAGATATGATTCGAGGTGATTTCAAGAGGGGCGGTTTATGTGTAGTGGGTCTTTGTGTGGTTCCGGGTGCGTGGTTGTGCTTGGGTGCGGACAACCCCTTCCATCGGCGGCTAGACCTCCGGCAAGCGGAGTCGCCGTCCGCCGTTCATTTTAAAAAACTGTCCGCTGAGCGTGCCAACGAACGTTCGCCAGTTACATGTCATTGATTTATGCTTTGGTTGGTGAATATTATTGGGGAACTGTCGCGTACCACTGCAATTGCTCTCGGTTTTACACCGGCATGCGTTTTTGTAATGGCGGACATCTCACTAAAATGGCTCCCGCTGCATGTTCAAACTGCTCTTCCCGCGTGTGGACGAATCAGCGCATGCGAGAAGTCAAACAAAAGGCGCTAATCTGGCCTTTAGGAGCAGATCCTGTTCCCGCGCGAGGAGTTTTGAACGTGACATGTGACCTAATGTGGCCAATGCGCGTGTCCCCTACTGCCCTCTACCAATCAGGAGCCGGCTAGTCCCTTTGTCTTTGTGTGCGGGAAGGTATATGATCCGTTGCACCCTGCACCTCGCACCACCATTTTGCTCAGCTACTAGCGAAAGCAACATGGAATCCTCTTCTCAAGCCTCGTCCGTCCCTGCAACCGGCCGTGGCCCAACTTGGAGGGACGCGGAGATCAGGGACCTGATCGGGATTTTCTCGGAGGAGAAAATCCAGGACGCGTTCCAGTCCTCCCACAGGAATAGGGAGGTCTTCGAACAAGTGGCCATTAAGATGCGTGCCCTGGGCCACAACAGGACCGGCCTTGAATGCCGGTCGAAGACCAAAACAATGAGGGCAGAGTACATGCGTGCCGTGAACCATAATAAGGGTTCCGGCAACGAGAAGGTTACCTGCCCCTACTTCGAGGAGCAGCGCCAGCTGTACGGAGACGGGGAAGGAGCCGGCAGGCCGAAGCGCGTCGGGAGGAGCCTTAAGGTGGTTCGGAAGCCGGCTGCCCCGGTCGAGGAACCACCCGCTGAGGAGGATCCCGGCGAGGGAACCTCGTCCAGCTTTCGGCCTCCACCCCCCGTCCAGCAACGACCAGCGGAATTGGTCACGGTGGACCTGATGGCCATCGCTCCTGGGGAGCCGGAGGAGGTTCCTGACCAAACGCCCCTTGCCTCCGGTAAGTAATTTTCTTTTTATTTTGTATTTTATTGTTTTTATATTGAGCAAATGTGTGTTCTGACGTTTGGGGATCGTTTTCTCGTGTGTTCGTTGCTACGCATAATATGATAGGATGTGGATTGCTTTGGGTGGCTTTTTAAAACGGTCGTGTTTAAACAACTACCCAAACAGTTTTGCAGCATGCCTCAGCCATAGGCCTTCTGCAGCGCTCTAGCCACTACTTTGGGACCTTGATGTGTGGTTCAGGTTGTGTGCTTGCTCCTTTTTCACCATTGTATGCCTTGTGTTCGTTGCAACGCATGCTATGCTTGGATGTTTGTGGATTGCTTTGGGTGGCTTTTTAAAACGGTTGTGTTTAAACAACAACCCAAACAGTTTTGTTGCATGCCTCAGCCATAGGCCTTCTGCAGTGCTCTAGCCACTTCTTTGGGAGCTTGCTGTGTGGTTCAGGTTGTATGCTTGCTCCTTTTTCACTATTTTCTGCTCTTGTCCACAGAGACACAGATGCCTGGGACGGTGGTCCTAGAGTCCCCTGCAGCAGTAGCAGAGGACAGTGATTCTGGGGCATCCACAAATGTTGGTAAGTATCAGTTGCAATAAGGGGGGGGGGGTTTAACTGCTTTGTGCTTTTCTGTTTGTGCAGGGCAGCAGCACTGCCAAGAGACAGAAGATAGTCCCTCAACGTTGCCGCTTTAGGGTTTGAAGCTTGCTTTGCCACACTTTGGTCCTTAATCATGTTCTTTGTTCCCTTTTTTCAGATTTCATACCCGGGACACAGGAGGAGGAGGAGCGTGGGGTGGCTGGACCTCCTGCCCTGCGCAGGCGGATACACATACAAGATGGTGAGCGTGCATGAACTGTTCCTTTCGAGCCATGGCTGCAGGACAATGTCTGTGTGCAATAACTGTGTGCTTCCTTTTCATTTTTGTGCTCCCCTGGCATTGTTCTGAGTCTTGGTTTAACATGTAACCAAGACAGGCCACCATGGGCAAACAAACAATAACCGTGTGCTCCCCTGGCATTGTTCTGAGTCTTGGTTTAACAATATGTGACCAAGAAAGGCCACCATGTGCACCAGGGTGGGTTTTGACTGTCTCGTTGTTACTAACAGTTCTTTTTCTCTTTTTTATGCCAACAGAGGTCCTTTCTGAAGACAACGAGCCAGCTGGCTCACCACCCAGGGGCGCTCTCCCGGCTGAGGAGAGGCTGGCCAGGGAACGCGGCAGGCTGCGGCGCGTCTCCGTCCTCACTAGTGTGGGAGAAAGGATCCTGGAGCACTGCCAGGAGGAGTCCAGGCGTGCAGCTGCTGCAGACCAGGCGATGCTCTCTCTCGTGGCCCAGGAGGGCAAAAAATTCCGCGCCATCCTTAGGGATTCGAACAACTCGCTACGCGAAAGCGTGGAGGAAGTTCGAATGATAAGGAGGCTGATGGAGAGGGCGGTCGCGGTTATGGAGGCGGCCCCCCCTCCTCAGATTATAGTGAACGTCCCCCCCACCCAACCCACCCCCCCCCACCACCTCCAGCACCCACCCCACCCCCCCCACCACCTCCAGCACCCACCCCACCCACCCCCTCTCAGAATGCCGCGACACAAACTAGAAGGAGGACTGTTCTCGGGAAGAGAGTCGTGAAACCTGCGGACAAGTTCTCCCCCTCCTAGTTTGGGCCATTTTGTCTGTTTATCTGTGTTTGCTGTTGTCTGTTCAATAAAGTTTATGTTTTTGACTCTGTCTCAGTGTACCCTCTCTAGTGATTGTGCCTATTCTGGCACCGTTGTGTGGGTTGTAGGTTGGAGGGTGTTTTAAAGGTTAAAGGTGTTTTAGGAGTTTGGGGTGAAAGGTGTGCGAGTTCAAGGAGTCACACTGGAGTCTTTTTCAGGAAATTTACAACAAAATTTTATTTTCAGAAACAGTTCAACAGGGGAAAAAAACAAGGGAATTTAACTTGGACCCCCCCCCACCACCACCCCCACCCGCCAAGAAAGCCAACTTTTTTTAACAAATTCAAATATTTAACAGGGATAGAAAAATGGGCAAAGTAACTGGGAAACCCCCCAACACCCCCCACCCCAAAACACAAAAAGAAATAAAAACTTAGGTCCCACCGCTCCCCTCCCCAGCCCCTTCCAGCGCCCTCACTCTCCTGCACAGCCGTCCCACGGTCCCCCTAACTTTGCGCCGGAAGACCTCTTCGTCCTCCTTCTTCTTAACTGTGTGGGGAGGGAGAAAAAGTACACATTAGTGCCACACATATTTTCCTATTTTTGTAGTTTACATGCATACACTTATTGGTGGCCTTAGCCACAGTGTGAGAAGAGTTGGGCAGTGGAGAACATAACCTACGTTCTTCCGCCTCCCTCTGCTGCCTTTGCTGCTCTAACTCCCCTTTGAGCTCTGCCACTTCGGCCTCTAAGGCAGTCACCCTTGCCTCCATGGCACGCAGCCTTGCCTCCATAGTTTCTGCTATAGAAATCAAACAAAGAATTTAATAACACTTCAAATGGGAGCATCACAGCAGGCTCCCATATGGCTCCATGGGGGTACACACACATGGGTCTCCCGCAGAGGCATAAAACTCTCACCTGCAGCCTGTCCTGAGGTGGAAGGCCCCTCTTCCTCCTCCTCACGCTCAGGTGCTTTTCCCATCTTGGATGGTGATTGTGTGGCTGGGCAAAGAAAAAGAGAAATCATAATTAAAAGCACACAAACCAGAGATGAAACACAGCTGGTAGACACACCACAGTTAGAGTCAAAGCGCATAACCAAAGTGGTTCCACACAGTACTGGCGGGCTAAGTCAGAGGGGGTTGACAGCATATAAATACTATTTCGAATTTCATTGGGGACAGTAGGGGAAAGAGGCAGCTAGTCATGCCATGCATGTTTAAGGGAAAAACAACGAGGGCATACTTACCCATATGCCTCCTCATTTCCAGGGGGGGCTTCCCAGCCTTCTCCCATATTTTAACCATCTGGTCGTGAAAGACCGTCCTCCCGCTTGGCTGCGGGACCCCCCCCCCCCCACTGCTCCAGACTGTTGAGGAAGTCCAGCTTCAGTCGCTTAAATTTTGTCCGGACCTGCTCCCAGGTCCGGACATAGCCCCTCTCCCTCAGCTTTGATGCCAACACCAGGTAAGCACCCTTGGTGTGGCAGTGGGTGCTGGCCATAAGGCGGCCAACACTTTTCGATTGGAGCACCAGCTCCAGAAGTGCCTCAGCCTCGGCGCGCTGCCAGAAGGAGCCCTTCCGTGGCTTCGGCATCTTCGGAATGACGGTTAGGGAACGAACGTGCGTTGCTCCGATCGACCACCCCTATTTTAAATGTATCAAAGCTGCCCACCAATAAAATTATTCCTTGGAACATAAGTGGATTGATCCTCCGGTTTGACAGGGGTCGCCAATACTTCCTGGCTACCCGCCTCCCCGAACTTTCCCCGCTCAGCGCTTCCGTGTTGTGTGTGTCAATTTCAGTGGGAGTTAGCGTTTAGGGCTGTCAAAGTGCTTTTGGACCAGAGAATCCCCGTTTTTTTGCTGGCAAAGTACACAAACCGCACAAGACAAGGTTAAACAAAGAACACTAAACTTTATTCAACAACAAGAGAGTGGGAAAAACAATTAAACACGCCTCCTGTTTCTGTAGATGTGGGTGGCTATGGCGTCCCGAACCTTGCACCCCTCTGCATAGATTCTTCTTCTCCTTGCTTCAGGGATGTCTTGTGTGTCCTCAAGGACAACAGGATCAGGTTCATCCACAGGGAAGGGGATGTTATGTCCCTTGTCCTCGCATATGTTGTGCAAAATGACACACGCGATGATCAGCGGATTCACATTGTCTATATGCACGTGTAGTCGGGACATCAGGCAACGGAACCGGGACTTCAAACGTCCAAAGGCACGCTCCACTACATTCCTTGCCCGGGAGTGAGTGAGGTTGTAGTGGCTATGCACGTCTGTCCTTGGCCGCTTGTAGGGAGTCATGAGCCAGCGTCGTATTGGGTAGGCTCCGTCCCCGAGCACCAACGGAGGCACACGCACGCCCTCAATGGTGGCGGTGGGGTTTCCTGGAACAAAGACCCCTTCGTCCATGGCTTTCCTGAGGTTGGATTCCCTGAAAACAAGGGCATCATGCCTCCTGCCACTCCACCCCACCTCGGCATCGATAAACCGGCCGGAGAAGTCCACAGTTCCTTGCAGGAGAACAGAACAAAAGTCCTTCCTGTTACCGAACTCCTTTATGCTTCCCCCGGGGGCACGGATAGGGATGTGGCTTCCATCGACGGCCGCAAAACAATGCGGGAATCCGAGCCTGGCAAACCCGTCCATACTCTGGAATAAGGGAAAGAAAAGAATATAAGCCATGGCATGTCAGCGTGGGGTGTATCGCGTCTTCGTTGCTGACCTGTCAAACAAGAAAAAAAATTTAAAGGGCAAAGGGGATCGAATGATACTCACCGCTCCAAGCCGGTCTCCGAGGCACACGACTTTGCTGAACAATTCCGCCTCCATGGCGAGGCAGAACTCCTTAAGGATATCGCCAACCGTAGTGACTCCGAGTCCGAATTGCTGGGCTACTGTCCGGAAGTACTGAGGGGTTGCCAAGTACCACAATGCGACCGCCACCCTTTTTTCCACTGGCACGGGGCGCCGCATGCCAGTGACTTGCCTCTCCATGCGTCCACGTAGAGCCTCCACGAGTTCAAAAAATGTCCCCCTAGACATTCTAAAGTTGGCAATCCAGTGGTCATCATCCCAGCGAGCCCACACAAAATTTTCCCACCAGTCAGAGGATCTTTCGTCCGCCCAGAACCGGGGGGGGAACCGGACCTCTGCCAGAGCTTGCCAGTGCCTCTTTGCCGCCATGGTTGCCCGTTGAGAACGTCTTGTGCTGCTGGTCATCGCTCTGGCAATACGTTCTCGGTATTCCTCTGAAGCAGCCCTCCTATGCTGCACACTGGTGCGGATACGCTGGACCAAGGCAATCACCCGAGCCAACAATTGAAAAATAATCCTCTCCATTGCAACGTTAACCTGTGCTGCGGGCAGTAGGCTACGCAAACAAAGAGAGGCCGACCGCGTGTCTGCCCAGGTGCATATAAGCAGGTAACCTGTGGGCGTGTACTGTGGGCGGGGATTAACCTTTAAAACATATCAATGCATCAACCTCTGGTTCATAGAAAACAATAGAAAACACGTTCCAAGGGCGCCAATGATTTGACGATAACGCGTTGCTACGGGTTTTCCTGGGTTTTTTTAAAAAAAAGGGGACCCCGACAAGTCCGGCTTTAGGGTCGAGGTCAAAGGTGTGGCCGCAGTTTGATTGACGGGCACGGGAGACCAGAAGCGCTAAAAAGGGACCTCCTTTGTAGCGAAAAGACGGAGAACCGGAAGCCTGTGGGTTACGAAAGTGACGAGAAGTGAAAGTGCTAAATTCCGCAAAAACCGCAGCTGTGCGTTACGGGCACAGCTAGTTACATTTCGCTAGTTGAAGTAGCGCTTTCGCTAACAGCAACCAAATAGCAACTTTGAGCTCTGTGCGAAATGGCCCCAAGTTTCACACATCTGTTGATCAAACAGTTCCATCCCGGGAACAGGTTTTCCAGTGAAGTATTGTGGAGGGGTGGGGGGCTGAGTCTACATAGGTCCCAATCTTCCCTTTGTCCCCCATTTTCGACAATCCCTGGTTCTGTGAGTGCCTATAGGTGATGCTTGTTCCTGTAAATTGCCTTCAATAAAGACTTTAGCTATGCTCCTACTGCCTGGGACTCTGTTGTGTTGGTTCTGGGGGTGAGCTTCTGGACTGCATCTTGTGGACTGCATGACAGGCTAGACTTGCCTTTCTCCAAGACTGAAGCAGACTTGCCTAACAGATCATGCTAAGTCTATCAACCAAGTGCGCACTGGAGCAAGACAAGACAGTGGGCTGATGGCTTCCATAGTATTTGCCAGCCTGCAGCCTGCTAACAAAGGTCATTCTCTATAGTAGCCTACCCTTTCTCTCCCAAAGTGGCAATCAGGGTGCAGCACCGAGATAAAACAGCCTTTCCCTCTCTTAAATCCTCTTCCTCTTTTCCCACACTTTTCTCATTCATTTCTTTCTCCCTACACCTATTTTTCTGTGTCGTCCAACCCCCTTTATTTTAAATACTTGGTCTCAAGTTCTTCTCATCCCTATGCTGCTTGTCAACAACAGAATATCCTTAATGGTAGAACAATAGCAAACCTTTGTTAATGTTATGAGCAGAAGGAGGGAAATTCTATTTACCCATGATCTAATGAAGTACTATAAATATGCTTCTTGCCATTTCCACTCTTGACTTGCATAGTAATGGGACATTAATCTGTTTTAGTGGTTATGTATGTGGAACAGAAGCTAGAATTCTCAGTTAAGATACTGGCTAATCATTATTATTGTGTTGGTGGAAGATCTAATAATAGCCCTTTGTAAAGGCTACTTTGCTGTATGACAAATGATGTAATCTTTCAAAATATCCCTACAAATTAATCATAACAAATATTGCACCCAGTGTTTCTCCCCAAGGGAGACCCAAAGCTCTACTGTTTTTCTGCCCTCCATTTTAACCTCACAACAACCCTGTGAGGTAGATCTGGCTGACAGTGTGTCACTCCACCAAAATTCCAAGGAATTCCTTGGTATTCGAGACACATGACAGGTTGCTTACAAGATCTCTTATTACAAGATGTCTGTTGTGAAGATAACCTGATTCAGGATGTTCCAATTCCCTTCGTATTTGGACAATGTAACTTCCACCATTGTTTTGGGATTGATGGCCAACTTTCATACATGTAGCTTTGTTTGCTGAGTTATGCCTGCCACAAACAGACCTTTAGTTTCCACAGAGAATAGCGCAAGGTGGTGGTGGTTTGTCTTACCTTGGCCAGGATTTCCCTGGTACTTTCCACATGGGCCCTGGATCTCCCACAACCATCCTGAAGCTGGTGGCCAACTAGGAATCTCCTAGATTTATTCTCTGATGGGTTATGCAGTTCACTGTGGTGCAGTGATTAAAGTGTTGGACTAAGAATTGGGAAGCCCAGGCTCAAATTCCCACTCTGACATGGAAGCTTGCTGGGTGGCCCTGGGTCAGTCACACACTCTCAGCCTCACCAACACTACAAGGTTGTTGTGAGGATACAGCAGAGGAAACAGGAACCGTGGAAGCCACTTTGGGTTCCCATTGGGTATAAGATAGGTAGATAGATGATTGACAGGCAGGACAATTCTTCTATTACTATAGATTTATGGTAACAGCAAACCAAGTGGTTTGGATCAAGACCATATGAATGCTTGTTTTGGATCAAGGTCATGTGGAGGGGCCCAAGTGGAAACTTTGGCCAGGGGTCCACGGTGGTTCTTGGCAGTCCTGGGGTCTAGTGGAGAATGAGGAGGGGTTTGGATTTCCTAACTTCCAGGCAGGCCTGGGGATCTCCTGGAAGTATAACTGATCTCCAGAATACAGAGATCCGCTCCCGTGGAATCCATTGCAATCCAATTCCTGCTGAGTTCCCTTTCCTCCCTAAACTCTCCCCTCCAAAGGCTCTGCACCCAAATCTCCAGGGAATTTTGAAGCTGTAATCAGCAGCTTTAAGTGGGCTTGAGTTGAGGAGGTAATGAACTGCAATGCTAGTTTTTGAGGGTGAGCAGTACTGGCAATGGGGTGTTTTTGGATTGTACCTGAATGTGATGTCTCTTTCCCGGCAGTTCTACCGAGTCACACATGTGGAAACCCGGGAAGGCTCCAGAATGGAATCCAGCAGGGGACAATGTTCAGCGTGGGCGACAAAGTGCGTTACAGCTGCAACCCAGGCTTCTTTCTGGAGGGCCACGCGCTACTCACTTGCCATGCAAGTTCGGAAAACACCGCCTCCTGGGACTTCCCTCTGCCTTCCTGTCGAGGTAGATATGCGATTCCTTTCTCTTATTCTGCATCCATCTCCACGATTCAGTTCGGAATGAAACAGGATCTATTCCAGAGGTTTTCTCCAGCTCGGAGAGGGGATCCGAAATGATGCCATTAAAATAGAGTCCCCACATTTTTTTGCTTTTATTTTTACTATTAAGACACAACCATCTTAAGGCAACCCCATTATTATTTATTATTTATTATTTATCATTTATCATTTATCACTTATCACCTATCACCTATCATTTATTATTTATTATTTATTATTTATTATTTATTATTTATTTGATTTGTATGACCGCCGCTCTCGGATAACTGTCTCATGACAGTTTACAATATTTCAGTTACAAACAAATAGATTATAACCATTAAAATTCCCCATTAAACCCCCCCTAAACAATAACTCACTCACAATGATGGCAAAATAATAAATAACAACTATTCCCACGCCGGCCCACTGGGTGGGCAAAAAAGACAAGCAGATAGATAATTGGACATGGGATGGAACAATCTGGGGAACCGGGCCAGTCTAGTACTGGTGGAAGAGATGTTCAAAGGTGGCTTACCATTGCCTTCTTCTGTGTAGCGATCCTGAATTCCTTTGATGGTCTCCCATCCAAGTACTAAGCAGGCCAGGCAGTGGTAAACCCCCTCTACCTGTTTCTTCCCTTGAAAGCTAAATACTAGCCAGGGCCAACCCTGCTTAGTTTCTAAGATCTGATGAGATTGGACCATTCTAGGCTATCCAGGGCCCATTCCGGACACATAGGATAATGCACTTTCAATGTGCTTTGGCAGCTGGATTTTCCTGTACAGAACAGGAAAATCTACTGCTAAAGTGCATTGAAAGTGCATTATCTATTGTGTGCAGAATAGGCCCAGGTCAGGGTGGCGTTCCCTGATAGCGTCGCCTTAACTTATTTGGGGAGGTGATCTCTTGTTTGGTTTTGTACCAAAAGCTTTTAAAAATATGTCCAGGCAGTCTGGATTCTGCCCCGATGAAAGGTGAATTGTGTGTACTGCAGAGGTATTGTATTTACTCAAAAGGGAAACCATAAATCAGGAGGAACAAAGTCCCTCCTAAAAAATGTTAAACTCACAAAGCTTTTTATCACTGAACATAAATGTATCTTGAATGTAAATTTAAGATGCAGCCCGTACTTCTTTAAATGGCATGCCTGGGCAATAAACCTTAGTCTTGCCTTTGACTACAATATATTGAGGTAATGTGTGTATATGATTATGCGCATTTACTGTTTTCATAACTGATTCTGATTCTTGTAGGTGCGGGGAGGGGAAGAGGGGTGAGGCAGAAGCCCTGCTCTCAACCATGATAAATCTCATTCAGCTGCCTCACTGGTATTGGCTTTCAGTAAAAGTTGCTCATGCATTTTCAGGCAGACCCTTGTAGCACTAAGGGCTAGGGTTGGGTGCTTCAGTGTTCGAAGCGGCCATTCGCGCCCAAATCAGCCAGCGCTGCAGCACATGGGGGGGGGGGGGAGGCGCCAGTGTGCCAGCTGATGCACACATGCCAGCACAGCCGGAACAGAGCTCTGTGCCAGCATGTGTGTGCCCACCAGAGTGCTAGCACCCGCGCCTCCCTTCCCCTCCCCACGCCACGATGCTAGCTGCTTTGGGTGTGAACAGCCACTTCGGATGCTGAAGCGCCCAACCCTAGCTAGAACCTTGAGTTTCTTAACATATATGTCACATTACCCAGGCTGTTTTCTGTTTTGAATGGGGGGAATGATTCTCAATTCCCTTTTGCTACATATCCCCCATGGGATGAGCTAGTGAGGAGGCCTACGTGTTTCTCCATACTATCTGAAGGAGTGTTGAGTGTTCTCTTCTGTGCATCACCTCACCCAGCAAGTAACCCTGGTACCCTTCAGTCGAGTTTCTTGCATTGATTCTTTTATTTACTCTGTGTGTGTCTAATCAATTAGAAAACCCAAACTAGATCATAAATCTTGGATTTAAGTTGAACAAATATGATATGCCCAGAGATGTAGATTCTCTAGTGTTTTCCTCAGCGAGCTGCACAGCCATGATGAATGTGACTGACTTTTCTTTTTAATCTTGGGCTCATCTGCGGTTGCTCACTTGTGTTCTCAAAGCCCTAAATATGAGATATGGGGTGGATGCAGCTGGGTTGATACTGGGGAGGGACTGTTCCACCTCCTTTCATGTTTCTGCCCTCAAGTTAGTGTCATTCATTGTTGACTACTTAGTGGAACTTCACGCTGATTTAGTGATCACTATGAAACCTTGTTTTGCAGTTTGGCTGTGGGAAATAATCATTTTGTCTTAGTGTTCTGTACTGGATCATTTCCCAACCTCCCCCCACAATAATAAGGGGAGGGGTGTGGAAACACCATCCAAGTAGAGACCAATCTTAGACTGAACTGAGCTGAAAATACTTGCTGTTTTTGGATAACCTACTTGGTGACAGTGAAAAACACCACCTCTTCTGAGTATTTTTTTTTAAAGCATGGCTTGTAAAAATGTTTTTCTATTTGATTAAACTGGAGGGGGGAGTCCATGAGAAACTGCAGAGAGGAGATATCTTGTAGTCAGCATGGTATAATGGTGAAGAAGAAGAAGTTAGTTCATATATGTTGCTTTTCTCTACCCGAAGTAGTCTCAAAACGGCTTACAGTCGCCTTCCCTTTCTTCTCCCCACAACAGACACCCTGTGAGGTGGGTGAGGCTGAGAGAGCCCTGATATTACTGAAGAAGAAGAAGAGTTGGTTCTTATTACTGCTCGGTCAGAACAGCTTTATCAGTGCCATGGTGAGCCCAAGGCCACCCAGCTGGCTGCATGTGGGGGAGTGCAGAATCGAACCTGGCTCACCATAATAGAAATCCGCACTCCTAGCCACTACATCAAACAGGCTCTCTAATCTCTAAGAATGGCAGCCTCGAATCTGGTGAACCAGGTTTGATTCCCCACTCCATCTCATATAGCCAGCTGGGTGACTTTGGGCTAGTCACTGTTCTCTCAGAGCTCTCTCAGGCCTACCTTATTTCACAGGGTGTCTGTTTTGGGGAGAACGCAATTTTAAGGTGCTTTGAGTCTTCCTTGGGTAGTGAAAAGCAGGGTATTAAAACCAACTCTCTCCTCTAGTCCAATTTCCCACCTTTCTGGCTTCTGTTCTCCACTGTCCTTGTGGCCCTCATTTCCTCCTTCCCCATGGCCACATTCTCTCTTTTCCCTCCACCCCCACCCCCCATAACACTTTGATTTCCTCGTCTTCTCTTAGATTCTTGGTTGCCTAGGAAACCTGAAATGGCGGCTGAGAGTTGCATGACGTCTTGGCATGCTTTTTCTTTCACCCTTCTCCCTCATTATTTTAAGAGTCCCATTTTGGGTGATGCCCTTGGCAGATTTTTGTGGCATTCTATAACATTAGGTACAAGATTGCTCTCACTTTCCGTTGCCCTCTTCACCTTCAGCGATACTAACCTGTAGTAGGGTGACTTCCTGCCTGGAGATACACAATCTCTCCCTTTATGTGTGTACGTAAGGGCTGTCGAGTTACAGCCGACTTCAAGGCAAGTGCAAAGCAGAAGTGGATTTGCTGTTGCCTTCCTCTGCAGACTCTTCCTTGGTGGTCTCCCATCCAAGTCCTGACCTTGTATAGCATCTGAGTTCTGATGAGGTTGAGCTATACCAGTGGTTCTCAAGCTTCCTAATGGCAAGAGCCTTTAATACAGTTCCTCATGTTGTGGTGACCCCCAACCATAAAATTATGCAAGTGTTCTTTCCCAGAAATTAAACTGAAACTGACCAATGGTGTGAAGATTCATTGTTCATGATTGTATATAAATTTGTTTTTTTCTGGGGTTTCTCAGTTCAGTTTTGCCTCTTGTCCCACCATGCTGATCTTGCTCTTTTCTGCTGCTCCAGACAGACAAATGCTCTATCTCGATCTACCCCGGCCAAGCGGCCCTGGTGCGACCCCTGTGATAGGGTCGTTCGACCCCCAAGGGCTCTCGACCCCCAGGTTGAGAACCACTGACCTATACCATGCTACTTTCCCTCTCCCTTTAATAAGTCTTAATGGAATGTTCTTTACTGGTCAATGCTGTTTACCTCCACATCATGGAAAGCTTCAGATGCCCATCTTCAGGTGGGGCCTGAAGAGTTCCTGGAATTACAACTGGTCTCCGGATTTATTATCTGGTCATGAAATTGAAGTCACTGTGGATGGGCAAGTAGTTATGAATTTCCTGCATTCTTCAGGGGGTTGGACTAGATGACCCAGGAGGTCCCTTCCAACTCTCGGATTCTTTGACTATGGAGAAAATGGATGCTTTGGAAGGTGGACTCCTTGCATGATACCCCTCTGAAGTCACTTTCCTCCCCCGGCTTCACTCCCCAACCTGGAACTGGGCCACCCTAGCAGAGCTTGCTAGTGATTCACCATCCCCATATCTGCCCAAGATCCTCCATAGAGCCAATTTTGTGTTCCACTCCTGAGTTTCCCGAGAAAGGAAAACTGTTGCATTGGAGTTTTGGCGGGACAGCAGTCGCCATTGGGCAATGCAACTCCGCTTCCATAGCACAGAGCAGCTGCGGCAGCCACGCTCAGTGGAGGCCTTTCCCACAAATTTCTCGATGTCTGCCAGGGAAGATGACACATTTTATTTTGAGGCATAAAACCTTGTGATTGCTTTACATGCACACATGCCCCGGAGCCAACATTTGCAAACAGATGTCATGCCTCGTCATAATGGCAACAGCTTTCTATTATTAGAATGGCAGGATGCTGCCATTTGTCTGTCTGGAATTGTTGCTTTTTGTGGAGAGGATGAGGGATGCACCCAAGGTCCCTAACGGTGGATTGATGTGGCTGATACAAAAGACCAGAATGTTGTCAGCCCTCTGTTTGGAATTGCAGCGACCCAGGGCTTCCGGTGCTTCCCCTTTGCCGCCTCCAACTATCCAATAAAGCACCGTGGTAATGAGAACAGGCGTGTTTCACATAAGCAAAATCATATTAAAGGGAAGGTGTGGGATAAGGCAGCATTTTTTCAGATGTTTTGCTGCAAGCTGTAATTGGGTCGCCTGTCCAAAACACCTATTGTCAGGGCAACAGGACAGATTGGTGGTCTGTTCTGCCAGTCTTGGGGGGTGGGAGTGTAGGGGGGTTGTTTCCAGGAGGTGGTGGTGAAATACTTTAGCAAATGCCCATAATGGCCTGGCCTCATTGAGGCTGCTCCCAGGATACCTAGGTACTGTCATGATCCCAGTCAACTTCTCAGACAAACAGGCTTGGCCTGTTTGGCAAAAGCAATTTTTTTTGGGGGGGGGGGGAATTAAACACATGATACTTTTTGTTAAGACTAAATTGCAGTACCCATGCACATCGATATAGTCCCCATTGGTCCCACCTTGATGTCACGTCATGACACGCCACTTCGTAAGTTAATCTCCCCACTTTCCCAGACACAGTTGTCACACCCAGGTGTGAGCCCCAACCATCAGATCCTGTGGTTCCAAGGACACAGTAGATAGCACTGAAGCTTCCTCTCTTCCCAACACCCATCTATCACCTGTCCTAAGCTATAGCCTACCCAGAGATCCAAGAACAACTATATTATTATTATTATTATTATTATTATTATTATTATTATTATTATTATTATTATTATTATTATTTAGATTTATTTCCCGCTAATCCCCGTAGGCTTGTGGCGGGTCACAATAGTCTTATCCCCATTAAAATACCCATTAAAAGACTTTAAAAACAATCCCAACATGGCGGAAACTCTCATTATTCCCACCCCCTGCTATCAGAGTGGCAGGGAGGATGGGGAGGAGATCTAACCTACTAGGTCCGGGGGGGGGGAGGGGGATACTGACTCTCATTCGCTGGCCCCAGCCTCAACCAAAACCTGGCAAAAGAGCTCCATCTTGCAGGCCCTGCGGAAAGCTGGTAAATCCCGCAGGATATAAACAACCCCATACTCCCAAACATTCCCAAGCTCACCAAAAAGTTACTCCATTCCCCCTTCCGCAGAGAAGATAAGCATACTGGAGCATGCAAGGAATTCAACAAAACATGGAAGGATGCTGGTGCCCACACAGATCCTGACAGCTACAGATAGGGGCAGGACTTCTCTTCCAATTACGTCTTATCTCTGGACAACAGAAATCAGTTCCGCTGGAAGAAATGGCACCTTTGGAAGATGGACTCAATGGAATCATGTAGCTCATCACCCCCCCCCCCCCCGCCCCTTCAGAGTTTACTATCCCCGGCCTGTGCCCCAAATCGCCACAAATTTTTCAAGATGGAGTATGCAGCCATAATAGGCCTTCAGGAGTTTTGAAGCCTGAGGAGGGTTCATGTGCCCTACTGGAATTTATACTTGTTGCATGTTATAACATGCCTGCATGTTAGGCACACACTGACATTGGGACCACAAAAAGAAAACATAGCATGATCCTCCCAATTCTTCTATCCCAAAGTGTTTAGTTGACAGGCGTTCTTGCCGTGTGGGACACACTGCCTCTATAGACCTCTGCTAGTTGGGAAATTGTCCTTGCTGACAAATTTCACTTTTATTATTAAAATCTTAATGCTTTACTTGACATATCCATATATACCCAGATTCATATCCCCACTTGTGCTTCTGAAGCTTGCTTGGTGACCCTTGGACAGTCACATTCTCTTAGCCAAATGTACCTCACAGGGTTGTTGTAGGGGAAAAGTAGGAGAGGATAATGATGTAAGCCTCTTTGGGTCCCCATTGGGGAGAAAGGCAGGGTATAAAAGAATTAAAATACAATAAAATTCTCAATTTGCTTCACATTTAGGCTTATTTGAAATTCAGTGACAGCCCATGGGGGATATAAAGTACCCTCCCCCCAAAATGAAATTCACTTGCCAAAGCTATTTAACTGCCTCAAAATTCAGTGGATTGTTTGTTGGAGCAGGAATCTCGCAGATGCATCTTGAACTCTGACTGTGATAGTAGAAAGGAATCAAACCTTCCTTTCACATTATCTTTGGGCAGCAGAAACATTTTGCTATTTAAAAAAAAACCTGTAAGGTTGAAGAAGGATCCATTGACGATGGAGAATTCTCTTGTTCTTTATTCTGGCTAGTTTCTTACGCATCTTTGTAAACATCGGCAATTTGCTCTGCAGTTACAAAACCACTCTTGGTGACAATGGGAGCATCAATTATGCACCACCACCTGCAGCCCATTAGAGGCGGAATTGCCCAAAGAATACTCATCCCATTCTGGAAATTAGGATCACGTCCCTGAGCAGCCAGCTCTGGATTTGCATTCTTAAAATTATTTCCACAGTGATCTTGTTATTTCCACCCCGCCTCCCCTGGCATGTATTGTCTCAGTAACCCTTATGCTGTTGACCTAACCTTTCCATCTTAGTAGCACCACAAAATGCAAGCAGTTGTAGAACTAGAAGGATACTCGCTAGGCCACCTCTTTGTCACTTAGGTCAACCCACATAAACTACACATTGGAGCACTGCAGAGAACAGGTGCACTGCAGGAAAAAGATATTAGAAGAGTTGATATGGCTGAAAAATATTCATTGTTCCAGGACCCACTCAGATGTAACTTTAGATTGGGAGACCACATCCTCTTTGCAGTAGAACTTCCCTGTGGCTGCCAATCACATGACAACAAGTAGAATCACAATCTGTACAGGACTAGCAATGCAACTAGGACTAGCTAAAGATAATGGAATAAGCAACACCCCCCTCCCTTTCTCCAGGCAGTAATCAGAGATTTGGATGTTTGAAGCACTAGAAAAATTCCAGGAAGGAGATTCCTGGAACCTCTCCAGGATATGCTTCTTTGACTTGGCTTGACTGGGTCAGAAGATGGGGAAAAGGAGAGGTAATAAAACTCTGCAGAACCATGAAGAAAGGCATGTTTGTGCTGGATTCATAGGGGAGACGGATCTCTTACTTGAAGCAGGCAGCCATTGGCCATGCAGCTGCTTGGAGAGCTAACAAAGACTTTAGGACAATGGGAAGTCTATAGAAAGCTGTTAACTTCTTAAGCAAAGGAGCCTGTCCTCTATTTGAACATCTGATAGGGCACATTTAGTGAGTGAGGCAGAAGGATTTGCGTTTCTACCCAGGTTTTTTGGGAATCTCTTGCTCATTCTGGTACTGTGCTAAGCTGTGCTTGTAAACATTTCATTTTTATAATTTTGGATGCTGGTTGTGGTTCACTGTACCACACAGACCTCTACCATCTCATACACCAGGGGTAGTCAAACTGCGGCCCTCCAGATATCCATGGACTACAATTCCCAGGAGCCCCTGCCAGTGAATGCTGGCAGGGGCTTCTGGGAATTGTAGTTCATGGACATCTGGAGGGCCGCAGTTTGACTACCCCTGTCATACACATTACTGAAAAAAGGGGAGTCACAGGGAAGATAAGGAGGCTAGCAGTTGGCAAGTGGCTATTTGCCCAGGGGCACATCAGGCAGTAAATTGTCCCCATGGTGGCCCAGTGCTGGGCAGCAGGAAAGGCAAGGCTTCAGGCCTGAGAAGGGAAGCTGGGAGTTCTGATGCTCTCAGCAATTCCATATAAAGGTCAGTGCTAGCAGAGGTTACCTAAGAGAAAGAGAGACAGAGAAGCCTTTACGGGAGTTGGGAAACCCTTGGAGTGGGCAGGGTGAAATAAGGTCTGCAGGCTGAAGCAGGCCTGTTCTACCACAACCTAAAACATAGTCCATGGTGCCAGCACTTCTGCTGCTATAAAGGATGACTCCATTGACAGAAAGGGTAGGAATTGTTAAGCCAAAGAATAATAGATATCCCAATAAACTGTTAGTCCCTTTTTAAGAGGTCTAGACAAGTCAGTAGGTTGCTCATAACAATCAATCATGCCTTCCGAAGAGTGAGTCTGGCAGAGTCTTCTCGTTTACATGGGTTTCTATTAGTAGTATAAATTAGCAGTGTGTGCTGCTACCACAACCACATCTTTTCAGTAGGATCTTTCAGGTGGCCTCTGAGTTGTTTTACACATATATTTAGTGATCTGCCTTGAGCCTCATCAAGAAAGGCAAGCTATACATTAAGTAGATAAAGAATGCAGATGCCTCATTTGGGTTGCCTTGTGGTGAAAAGAGCAGGCTATTTTGCCTTAAACCCAGACCTAACCAGCCCCAAATTGGGCAACCATGTTGAAATTGATTCGGCTAGGAGTGAGAAGACAGCGGGTATGCTTTTTGGAGGAATATTCTCGCAGGATGAATGTTTTTGAAAGCCTCTTGATGCCGCCGTTGATTTTGGAGCTCTGTTCTTCAACAAGGCACATAATGCCTCTTGGTTGCATAGACTCCTTGGCAAGGAGGAGTCAAAACTGGCAGTCTGCCGAGAATGAGGGAGGATTGCTCTGCTGACCCACAACTAGGGATGCCAGCCTCCAGGTGGGACCTGGGGCTTCCCCAGAATTATAGCTCATCTCCAAGCAACAGAAATCAGTTCCCCTGGAGAAAATGCCCACTTAGAAGGTGGACTGAATGACGTCATACTCAGTAATGTCCCTCCTGCTCCCAAACCCTCGTCCAGTATTTTTGAAATGTGGAGGTTCTTGGGCTAGATTTCCCATTGACTTTAATTGCTCCGTAGGGTATAATGGAGCCAAATCCATTTGGGTTTCAGTGATTCAGTTACTGCATTCCTATGGGGTTGTGCAATTCAATTTAGGGGGTTAAATTGCGCATTCCTAGTTACATCCCCTCCTGTCAGCCCAACTTCTCAGAGTGTTGTTATGGGAAGGAAATCGATGAGAGGAGAATAAGATATGCTTCTGTGGATCCCTCAGTTCAGGAAAAAGGAAGAGTGTAAAGAACTAAATAAAGATGGATCAAAATACGACTTGAGTGCCTTGATTTCTGACTTTCAGTAGGGACCTTATAGATTAACAAAAATTATCCTGGCATAAATGTTCAGAGCTTATGCTGGAATGAGTGTTGTATTTCAGGTTTTATTTTTGCTACAACAGACTAACATGGCTCCCTGCTGGAGGTATCACTGAAGATTTATCTTAAGCTCTAGGAGTATTTTCTCTACTAAACAGTCAGTAATCAAACTCTGAAAACGTTTAAATTGGACATCATTTTCCTTGCCCTGTGTCTAGAAAGAAGAATTGGCTGGTGTGGGGGAGACAAACATCGTAAAACCCAAAAACATTTAACATCCTTAGAAATGGCTTATGTGATGGAATATACGGTTTTTAGTCTTCCAACCACCTCTTGGACATTTTTGGACTTTCTCAGGCTATTAAATTCAGCATCCAACTTTTCATACTGATTGAGCATCTTTCTGAAGGAAGAACCAGGGCAAGTAATGTCCGCTCGCCATTTGCTTAGGCAATTGGGATCCAGCTTCCTGAAATGTGCATTTTTGTGGCCTTGTTAAAACCGTTGCAAATGGAAAGCCAGGTGTCTTCAGACAAATAAAACAAATAACACCCAATATAAACTGCTTATAAAATCCATTTCTTGATCGTTTGAAGAGGGCTGAAGCCAAAATGGGAACCCTAAAAATGACCAGCACAGCAACACAACCATTTCCCATTTCATATTATTTGGTTGTGGTTTAATTATTCTTTCCTTGTTTTATGAGAAGCCCTTGTTTGCTTAGTATGGTACTCAACATATTTTATGTTCTTAAAAATCCCTTTGTATAAAGTTCTGCGGAATGAAAGCAAATTCTGGCCCCCTGATCTTGCACTGCCCCTAAAGCCTTGAAGCCAATCCAAAATACTGAAACTTTGGTGCATCTCCTACACTTGTATGGCTGTCAGCAAAACTGCCTCCCTCAGGCTTTACTTGTCTAGGGCAGAGTCTGCACTTACTTTGTTTATTCCATTGCCAATCCTGTTGAATTCAGATCTATTTGAACTCGAGTCTTCCTCTCCCCCCCCCTCCCCATTGAAACAGGAAAGTGTTCTGCACATGGTTAGAGAGGCTCAGAAGAGTGGGGAGGAGGCAAATGGAGACTCTTTCTTTGTTTTCTTGAAGGCGGGAAGAGGATCGAAGAAGTCGAGGAGGGAGGAAAAAATCCTTTCTTTTCTTGAAGGGGGGGGGATCGAAGAAGGCAGAAAAAAAAATCCACGACCTAAATAAATTGAGAGAAATTAGGGGCTTCTCCTTTAAGGCAAGTTTGTCACATGACCACCTGTGGCCAGTCACGGATCCTCTACCACGGAGGAGAGCCCAGATTCAAAAGAGCCTTTAAATATTGAGGGTTAAAAGCACTCTAAGATATCGCACAATAAAGGTAGGGTCACTCCAGATCAATCCTTCTTGCTGCAGAAGGAAATATTAAATCGCCCCAAATCCAAATGGAAGTCGCATTCTGTGTAGAGGGCAGGGACTGAATCGACCTGGGGTTGGAATAAAAGCTCAGTGCAGTTTACACCCATGGCAGAGTCTGCACTTATTTTGTTTATTCCATTGTCAATCCTGTTGAATTCAGATCGCTTTGAACTCGGATCTTCCTCTCCCCCCCCCTGCTCCCCATTGAAACAGGAAAGTGTTCTGCACGTGGTTAGGGTAGTTCAGAAGGGGGGGGGGGGGAGCCAAGCCTCTTTCTTTCTTTTTTTGAAGGGGGGGGAAGGAGCCAAGCAGGGAGCCTCTTTTTTTCTTGGGGGGGGGGGAGATGATCGAAAAAGGCAGAGAAGGGAGAAAAAATCCAGGACCAACAGAAGTTGAGAGAATTTATTTATTTATTTGTTTGTTTGTTTATTTATTTAAATAAAAGCTCTGTGCAGTTTACACCTAGGTTGACAGCAGAAGGCGAGTTAGACAACAAGGACAGTTTATGCACTGGAGGTTTCATGCCTGGCTGCAGGCTGGAGTTTTAGCTGGAGTTTTAGCAGGTTGCCCCATGTCTTCCTGCACGCACACTGGGGAGCATTTGGCCTGGTGTAGCTCATCCACCCCCGATTTGTGCTCCTGCACGGGAGCTGGGGCAGTGAAGTTCCCAGTATGTAAACGGTCAAGGATAGGTTTTAAGATTACCTATTAATTAGGATTGATTGTTTCTAGGTTTTTATCATGTTTATATCTACAGGTTTATAATGGGGAATTTCTTTCTTGAAGTCTGTTCCATAGGACTGGAATTAGGTTTTTAGATATCTGGCAATGGTGTTTGTACCTGGTTGCTTCTACTAAAGATGCATGAACATGGGTTAATACATACATGGCACAACATGGCAACCACACATATAAGAGGATTTCAGGTAGCATGTGCTTCCATTATATGTGATTGAGAGGCTCCCGATACGTTTGATAATCATATCAATAAAGGACTGAATCTATGGAGAGAATCAAGGGAAGGAAGGAAGGAAGGAAGGAAGGAAGGAAGGAAGGAAGGAAGGAAGGAAGGAAGGAGACCCAAGGTGAATGATGATGAAGAGTCCAAGTATTTACAAAGTTACTTGGGTTTCAGGAGGTGTTTGCTCCTCAAAGAGCTGTGGTGGCTCATGGATTTGGGCCAGTTCCAGAAGGTCCTGTGGTTTGAGACCACGGATGACTCATGACTCTGACTGGAAGCAAAGGCTTCATCATACCCTTTTCAGCTCTCCAGATGGGTGGAGGAAACATACAACTCTCTTTCTAGCCTTGCCTAGTTTGTTTGCTGAATTTAAGCGAAGCTGATGGGTTTATGACTCCACTTTGCAGTCCAGCACAGATTCAGTAAGCCAGACAAAGAAGCTGAGAACATTTGTAATGCTGCTTTTTAAGCGTATCAAATATGCATTATCTCATTAAAAATGTCCCGGGCTATTATGACTCAAAAGAGTTGCTTGGAGCGTTCTGTCCTCCCCCCCCCAAGTGTATGCATTTGTGTGTGTTTTAAATCCAGGGTTGTTGATAGGCATTTGGAAATATCACAACAATAACGTAAAACCATCCTTATCAAATTAGGGGAAATGTTAACAAACAGTTATTATTGGGATTTGGAAACTGTTAATATTTTAAAAGGATTAAAGTCCCAAGAACAAAGGGGACGTTTCTTTTTTTGAGGGGAGCTAGTTTATGCTGATTTTAGTGCTGGTTCTGACATAATTTCCCTCTGAAGGAATGCTGTGGAATGATTTCTGTGGAGGATTATCCAGCGGCTTCTGCCCAGGGACGTTTCCCCAGGTGGCCACATGCTACCTGAAATCCTCCAGTTTTTATAAGGAGGCTTCACAAGACATTGTGCTTGCTGAAAGAATAGTTCATGGCACTCCTGGGGTTTTCCCTTTTAAGCCAGGGCAGATGGAAAAAAACAGTCTCCTTTGTTCTAACTTCAAGGGGGAATGATGCTCTGCCCCTAGCTAGTCCATGGATGGTGCAGAGTTTAGAGCAGTTCTCAGATCAGCCCTTTAATGGGTCGTCTTCTTCAACAGCTGAGCAGCTGAGCCATGAGTCAGCTGACAGGAGGAATTAATGGGCTTTTTTTGGGGGGGGGAGTGACAAGGTATTTCTTGAGTCTGCTGTCACAGCCAGGAGAGGGCCAGGCACCTAATCCAGGCCCTAGGCCTGAGACACCTTTATATTTGAGAGGAAGAAAAGGATCGTGGCTGGTGTAGCCTTTTAAAGAAAAATTCCCTTTCTCTTTCTTTTTGCTGGTGAGTTTTATGTATATTTCCCTTTCAGGGCTGTATTGTCTTTGTCCCTCCTGTGCCTTGCTGTTATAGGGGGAAACAGCACCAACATACTGATGGAATGTGCTCCTGAAGGAAATCAGGGTCCTGCGGGACCCTAATCAGTTCAGCAAGTCCTGTAAGATGAAGCTATTCCACTGGACTTATGGTCGGGGTCCAAAATAACATCCACCAAAGATGCTGCCCTCAGTGCTGGGGAGGAGGGGAGAGATGGAATAATCAGCTCCTGACACCAAAAACCCTGTATGGAATTAATAATGTTTTTAGTGTTTTTACGATGCTATATGATGATGTTTTATAGTGTTGTTACCCACCTTGAAAGTTTAAACATTAAGCAAATAATATTACACTATTTTTAGGGGCGGAATAAATAAACACATCAGGACTCGATCATTGGCTTAGCAGTAGATGCCTATTCAAAATACATTTACTTCTATAGAGACAACTTTCTAGTCTTCCCTGGATCCTTTTTTGGTGCTCTCAGAACACCAGGACTAAGGAAACCTTCTATTCCCAGAAGAGAATTCTTATCCTTGGCTCGGAATTCCTATATTTTAGCCGGAGTTTGATCACATAATGTGTCCAAAGTAAGTGAGCTTTAGCCGTAGTATCTTGCCTTCTAATGACAGAGTTGGTTGCTCCTCTCTAAAACTATCTTGTTGGTAACCATGGACAGCCAAAGTTACCAACAAGATAATTTTAGAGAGGAGCAAACCAACTATGTCATTAGAAGGCAAGATATTACGGCTAAAGCTCACTTTCTTGGACACATCATGCGATCAAACTCTTGGGAGAAATCATTAATGTTCGGCATGGTCAGCGGCAAAAGGAAACGTGGTTGCCAAAGGATTCACTGGCTTGACATGATCAAAGCTGATGCAGGGATGACCATGAACCAACTAAAAGAAGCAGTTAGAAACTGAAGGGATAGTATCATATCATCTGTGATAGGGTAACCAAACTGTGGCTGTCCAGATGTCCATGGATTATGGTTACAATGAGCCCCTGCCAGCATGTCTCCCTCACACTCCGGATTCAGCACCCAACCTAGATTTCACAGTCTAAACAGTTCAGTTGTCTGACCCCAAGTGTCTTTCCCATATGAGCTGTCTCCAACCCGCTTCTGTAACTCTTCCCTCTCCCATCAACCAATCCGATTTCTTCTCTTTCTCTCTTGAGGATTAACCTTACACTAGATCGTTTTGGCAGGCAGACACTAAAAGAAGTTACAGCAATACAAAGGAAGGGTTTTTCTTTTATAGTTCTGTCCTATTATAGTTCTGTCACATCTGTGTCTGTATGGTCCAGTGCCCCCTCGGGGGGGGGGGAGAACATGGAGAGGGGCAACAAGTGGGATGGAAACAGGCCCACTTCTGTTCCTGCTGGCCTCCATCACATTCACTGACACTTCACCATTGTGGTTCCATCCCAAGTGGAAATAATTTGTTGTAGGGCCCTATCTTGTGAGATCAGACATACAGTCCTCTGGAGGAACAGAAGAGAACTATGGAAACTTGCAAGGATTTGTTGAGGGATCCTCCTTGTTCCTCTTCCTGTTCTGCCCCCCGCCCCCCCATTGCCACTGTCCTTTGCATCTGCCGGGGCTGATATCGCAAACCAAAATGGCACCCTGCATTTCACAGGATGACACTGCAATGTTTTTAGTTGCTGTTTGACATTGTTATAGCAATCCAGTAGCTGCTGAAAGGTGCTACACTACAGCACGTGTTGTGCCTTGGTTTTTGGCTACAGAATACAGTTCCCCCTGCCAGGCACCAGTCATCCTTCCTGATAGCCCATCCTTGGCCATCAGCCATCTCTTTTTCCATGTCATCCTGCAGCGTCACAGCAGCTTTGACTTGGGGAGGTGCCATGACTCAGTGACAGAACATCTACTTGGCATGCAGAAGGCCCCAGGTTCAGTCCCCGGCATCTCCAGTTAGGAGGACCAGATAGTAGGTGGCATGAAAGACCTGAGATCTTGTAGAGCTACTACCTTTCTAGGTAGACCGTACTGACTTTGATGGGCTTGACTCATTAAAAGCTCTGTATGTTCTGTTAAAGGTTTTGGCATCCAGCTAGGCTGAAGAAAGACCAAAATCACATTTTTTTTTGTAATTTATTTGTTTTGCACAACAGGCTTTCTTGCTAATTTGAGATAGTGCTGGAGCCAAAACTGGGCTTCTGATGTAGCAGGTGAACAGTAGTCAGAGGCATCAGGGAACTGACACCTGGGCTGGGGTGGTTAGTCTAGCACAGCAAATCACAAGTTCCCTTTTATGTGTCACTAGTAAATAAGCCCGCTGCAGTCTTAATGCAGTGGGCGCTAGCGGGGCTTCGGAGTCGGCGGGGCCAGCTGGTCAGGGGCGGCCTTGGTTCGGGGCACGAGTGGGGCCCGGGAGTCGTGGGGGTGGGGCGGGGCTGTGCAGCGCGGGGCGGCTCGGCCGGGTCATGGGAGTCGTCGGTGGCAATGCGGGCGTGGGCCGGCACAGCGCGGCGCGGGGTTGCTCGTCAAGGCCCCCCAGTCGCGGCGGTGGCTACCTGGGGCCATCTCGAGTCTCGTAGTGTGGCGGCGGCGCAGCGAGGAGGCGAGGCCATGGTGGCGCTGCAAGACAGCGACCGGGCCTGGTGGAGGTGAGGGTAGTTATGGCGGCGGGCGGGCGGCTGCAGACGAGGACGAAGGGGGGCGGATTGGGAGGCGTTTCGCGCCTCCCAATTGGTCCCTTGCTGCCGGACTGACAATCGGAGGGCCCAATCAGCAGGCGCAAAGCGATTGTCATTCCAGAGGAAGGGGCCTATGGGCACCCTTCCTCATCACGGACAGGGCCCACCTTTGGTGCCCTTAACGAAATATTTAATCCGCAGCCTGGCATGAAACCTCCAGTGCGTAAACAGTCTGAAGTGGGCATGGAAGTAAAATGTGGGAGCCAGCTAGTCAATCAATCAATCGGTCATTTCCTGTTTCCAGAGTGGAGAGAGTGACTAGGCAACAGGGAGAGTGGGCTCCAGTGTGGCCTAGTGATGTCAGTGGCCATCCCAACTTCTGGGAAAGGCCGCATAACCCCTGGGGAATTCTGGCGTAACCCCAGGGTTCCCCGGATCCCTGGCTGGGAATCCCTAGTGTAGATATTAGCCCTTAGAAATCCTTCTCCTCTCCCTAGCTTCTGGGGAGGGCGGTATATAAATGTAATAAATAAATAGAACATGCAGTGTGTGTTAAACAACAGGTTTGTGACTGGCGTAACCTCATCACCTGCGGTCCAGGCTTGATTGGTTTGACACGATAACCATCACGTCTTGCCAAGTGAAGGAGGCCACTGCTTCAACTCGAAAGGTTTTCAGAACAGCCTACTTACCCTATGGTTTCAGACCCACTTGAATTAAATAGGTGTTCGTACTCTAAAGCCAGAGAGAGCCCCTTGACTAACGCATCCGAAACGCCATTCTGTAGGGCGCGTCGCAAAGTTTAACAGGCTTTCGCTGCACCTTCTCCATAAATAGCGTGGCATTTTTGACGGCACTTGAACATGCACCAGTGACACGCCGCCACAATACGAGTCAAATTAATTCTTGGTTTCCCTTTATCTTCCTACCCATGTTTTCCTTCGCTCGATGCTCCTACTCTTGTGTGCTCTAATAGCTTTGCATTAATAGAGGCTGCTTGTACAGGCAGATAACCTATGGCAAGCAGCGGATCCAGTCCTGTTCTCAAACGGCATGCACTGTCAGCTATGCTGCGACAGCCCTGGTTCTTCTGGCAAGGCGTCATTTATTTATTTTGGCTTGCGGCGGTTGTCCCCCTCCCCTCCATTCTGGCAATGCAGTCTTGAGTCTAGCTGCAAGTAGCACTGGAATGCCAAGGCAAAAATCTACCTGGGCCTCTTTTCCACCAGATGAGGGGAGCTTTGGCTATTGAAAACTTATACTCTGACACTCTTGTTGTTCTCTGAAGGTGCTGCTGGACTCGAATCTGCCATCTCGAATGGCCATATCCCACTATGATTGGGAGGGGGGGACAGCGGTGGTCTCCTGGAGTCCACCCTCTTTATTTATGAATTAGAAGAATGTTCCTATTCAGAGGTGAAGCAGGAGATTCTTGGAGTCCTTCTAATGGTGCAGAGAAAAAACTTCTTTGGAGGTTTTTAAGCAGAGGCTACATAGCATCTGACAGAAATGCTGATTTTATGAACTTAGATTCCGATTGGATGGGCAGGAAGGGATGTGCCAGTGTTTTTCTCTTGCAGCCCTTCCTTGTAGACCCAGGGAATTGATAATCGCCACTGTGGGATGGTAGGTGGTAGGTGGATTTCCTCCAGGCCAGGCTGGATTCCGGAGATTTTTGGTGGAGGGGGTTGGGATCATTTGGCATGGAATTGGGGTCACTGTGAGTAGGCAGGTAGTTGTGAGTTTCTGCATTTTGCAGGGGGTTGGATTAGATGACCCCGGTGGTCCCTTCCAACTCCTTGATTCTATGACTGGTATGCCAATGCAGGATGAGCCAAACATCCGCCTCACCTTATGTGTTCTGCTTGTGGCATTTTATTGGCACTCAGCTTTGGAGTACAATGGTGCAGCACAACTTGCACAGGTGCGGTTGATCTCTGCACATTTTGTTGTGCAATAACCTAAACAAGATCCTGGCGCAGTCCTGGAGTTGGACTGAACAGTTGTCTTTCTGGTTGTTTGTTTCATGCTGTTTCAGGGAGGCATCGTGACCTGCTTTGCATCTGCTGTAGGAAGAAGAGAGGGTTAAAAGGTAAAGGTAAAGGTATCCCCTGTGCAAGCACCGAGTCATGTCTGACCCTTGGGGTGACGCCCTCCAGCGTTTTCTTGGCAGACTCAATACGGGGTGGTTTGCTAGTGCCTTCCCCAGTCATTACCGTTTACCCCCCAGCAAGCAAGCTGGGTACTCATTTTACCGACCTCGGAAGGATGGAAGGCTGAGTCAACCTTGAGCCGGCTGCTGGGATTGAACTCCCAGCCTCATGAGCAAAGTTTTCAGACGGCTGCCTTACCACTCTGCGCCACAAGAGGCTCTTGTAAGAGAGGGTTATAAATATTCAAATGCAGAACTAGAGAGGAGAACGGGTGTGGAAAAGCAGTAGCCCTGTTTCTGCAGGAGTAGTTGCTTGTCTTTCTTTCTGTCATAGGTGAAGCTTGGAGGAATAGTCAACCTGGAGCAGGTCCAAGGACTAGCCTGTGCAAAGTATTGCTACTTGTGGCTGTTAAAAAGTGTCACTCTTATGTTGTATGCTGGCCATAAACATGCTATGCACCCAAGAAAAAAAACTGCACACTGAGCAATATGCCCCACCCCCAAGGTTGTGCACTGGGGTCAGATCCACAGGATGTCTTATGAATCCAAAAAGCCTTCAGCCACACGTTGCTCTTGGTAACCAAGACAGGAATAGAAGATCAGGGGAGAGACGATGCCTCTCGAGGAGACTAATCTCTACTGCAGGGATCTGCCTTCTCTTGCAATTAAAGAACCAAACGGTCTTTGTATATATGTATAACTTAACATTGCTGATAACTGATGTTACTTGGTAATCTATCAACTTTCCATAGTCCAAGCGCTATTCATTATGAGTCCTTTATTAACAAGTGGCAAGCAATAAGTAATGCACAGGATTGTTTTATGCACTGTTATAAATCTGCACATGGTTCACATGTGGATTACCAGCAACTACTCACCTGCAACATTTATCTTTCTGTAAAGCTCCTCCAAGAAGCCCTTCAGTATCATCGTGATTTGCTTGTCCTTCCTTTCACATCCTGTGAAAGTCCAGTAGCTTTAAGACCAACTTAAATCAGAGTCCAGTAGCTTTAAGACCAACAAAGATTTATTCAGGGTATGAGCTTTCAAGTGCAAGCACTCTTTGTCAGACTATGAACTCCTTACATCAATGGTCCCCAACCCCAGGTCTGGGGACCAGTACTAGTCCGTGGATCAGTAGGTACCAGGCCGCAGCTCCTCCTCGTCCTCCTCCCCGGCTGCTGCCTTGGGGGCTGCCCTGCCACTCTGCTGCTGGCTCACCTTTGGTGTTCTCCAGTAGCCACCATGGCTGGGGCTCCCCCTCGGCGTGGCACTGTGCAGCTGCTGCTAGCAGCATCCCCCAGTGGGCGGCAGGAAGTCAGGGGCGCTGACGGGAAAGCAAGCGGAGCAGGGGCTCAGGCGGTGGCAGCGACATCCCTCGGCAAAAGACTACTCCCCCGGGCCTCAGTAAAATTGTCAAGCGTTGACCGGTCCCTGGTGATAAAAAGGTTGGGGATTAACCATTCCGTCAGATGGCTATCCACCCTCTGTTTAAAAATGTCCAAAGATGGAGAACCCACCACCTCCCGAGGAAGCCTGTTCCACTGAGAAACTGCTCTGACTGTCAGGAACTTCTTCTGGATGTTGAGATGGAATTTCTGTTGAATTAATTTCATCCCATTGGTTCTGGTCACTCCCACTGGGGCAAGAGAGAACAACTCTGCTCTATCTTCTATATGTCAGATCTCTCTCAGCCTCATCTACCCCACAGGGTGTCTGTTTTGGGGGGAGATGAAAGAAAGGTGATTGTTAGTGACAAACAGTGTATAAAAAACAACTCTCCTCCTAAATAAATAAAACAATCATGTTGTATTTCACCTGCATTAAAATTTGAAGCGAGATTAGGAGGGCTTTAGGCAGAGAGGCTAAGGAGTTTGGAAAAGTGCCCGAAGAGTTTCATAAAGATGAGCAACACTTATTAGAAGCCTTTACACATCCATATAACTAAGGTTCTTCCTGGAATAGGCCTCTGCTTCCAAATTGGTTTGCCCACCTCAGGGAAAACTGAGTGAGAGAGCAGGACATTCAGGCAGCATCTTGCGGGGGCACGGAGACAAACGGTCCGGTGGTTCAGCTGTCTCAGGGGACGTGATAGCAGTTATGTTCATCTTGGTACTTAAAATCAGGCTGAACAAATCACTTTTAAGCATGCCTTGGGGAATATGCACGGTACAGCAAAAAGATGACCTGAAAGACCTTGGAAAGCACGGTAATTCTTGGGAGCCATAGGACTGGGGTGGGCGGAGGTGTTCCGCCATCAGCTCTGTGCACAAAAGAGAGATCCAGTACCTCTTTCTTACTGCTGATGTTCCCTGCAAGGTATACTTTGTGATTGCTATCATTATACTTTTGAAACATGGAGGGAGGTGGGGGGGGGGAGAGACAAATTGAAAGACAATTGTGTTCTTTTGTGATTTTCTTTTAAGCTGCTGATTTTAAAAGGGAATGAGGAGGATTTCAAGGTGATAAGTGGGTTGATCTTTACTGTTATATACATCAGTTGCCATATATCCAGTGTACATAGTAGGGGTGATAGACAGATACCGCTAAGTGAAGAGGATTTAGCACAAAAAACAGCAAAAATCAGTTATCAACACAAGAGATAATTCAGTGCAAATCGCCAAAATGATACAAACTATTCTATAAATACAAAAGTATCTAATACCAAGCAATTATAGATCCAGTATCTGCATTGCTATCTGCTTGTTTGTTCTGCCTCACAGTGTCCCGATTTGTTTGTCATTGATGGTGGGGGTATTGTGGTTTGACCGCGTGCTAGAACATTTGAGACATTATCGCATTACTACTGAGACTTTATCACAACTGCTATTGTTAGTTGTCTCTTTTGCAAACAAGACTTATAGACAACAAGGTGACCTGTAGCTTCCTGGTGAGCTTCTGGCTGATAATGGATTTCAACCTGAGGTAATAATGTATTTCAGAGGGTAAACTTGAATGTCTGGAATAATATAACTTATCAAACAGCCACAAAGTGGGAGTTAAACAAGTTGTTTCTTGGAGGAAGGAAGGAAGGAAGGAAGGAAGGAAGGAAGGAAGGAAGGAAGGAAGGAAGGAAAGGAGATAGAGATAGGAAGGAAGGAGGGAGGGAGGGAGGGAGGGAGGGAGGGAAGGAAGGAGGGAGGGAGGGAGGGAAGGAAGGAAGGAAGGAAGGAAGGAAGGAAGGAAGGAAGGAAGGAAGGAAGGAACAAACTGATGTACCAAAGTGTAACAAGAACACTTAAGGATCAGAGCAGTGATCTATCCAGTTCAGCATGCGGATTCCCAAAGTGGCCAAACAGCTCCTTCTAGGAAACTTATAGACAGGGTACAAAGGCATTATCTCCCTCCCCCCCCCCCCGCCCCCCGGCCTCCTCTGCTACCCCCAACCACTGGCATTCAGTCTCATACTGAATTGGTTGGCTCAATTTTAACCATCCTAGTTAATAGGCATCAATAGACCCTGCCTTCCATTAATCTGTTTAATCCCCCTTTTAAAGCTATTTGAGCCAGTGGCCATAACCACATTTTACAGCAGCAAATGCTTGAAATTAATTATGCGTTGGGCAGTGAAGTACTTTTTTCTACCTGTTCGGAATCTAATGCTGATCGTTTTAGTTGGGTGACCCTGAGTTTTTGTATTGTGAGAAAGGGAGAGGAAGCTCCCTCCCTATCGTGAATAACTCCATAAATCTCTGTCAAACATTTCCTCTAGACGTCTGTTCTGAAAACTAAATAGTCCCAGCTTCTTTAGCCTTTCCTCAGAGGGAATGTGCGCCAGTCAGTATGGATTGGGTTTCTCTTGTCTGTATCTTTCCCATGACAATAATATCATTTTCTGCGGTGGGAACAACCAGAATTATATTTTGTTTTTGCTATTTCTGCCATGTCTTGTAAGGTTTGTTTTTACCTTGTTGTGATGCATTGGTTTTATACTCCTGACCTTTGGTTATATGAGCTTAAAAATAAAGGATAAAAGGATAAAAATCAATGGCAAATTTATCCTGGGGTATGTTCGGTGGTGGTGGTGGTGGGATTTGAGGTAAAGGCACAAAACTTTACTGCTGGAGCCTCTCCTCAGAAGGTTCAAAAAGAGGGGAGAGGAAGGGAAGGTGACAATAAGCCGCTCTGAGACTCCTTCGGGCAGTCAAAAGCGGGGTATAAAACCCAGCCCATCATCGTCTTCTTCTTAGCCAACCTAAGCCATTGGACAATTATTTGTGGTTTCCATTCTTAGACCGTTTATGCACTGGGAACTTCACTGCTCCAGCTCCCTTGCAGGAGCACAAATCAGGGGCAGATGAGGTGCACCAGGCCAAATGCTCCCCCACGTGGGTGCAGGAAGAGGTGGGGCAACCTGCCACAACTAAAACTCTAGCCTGCAACTCGGCATGAAACCTCCAGTGCGTAAACAGTCGTAGTGACGATTGGTCAGAAATGGTCAGTTGATGATTCCCAACTCCTTTAAAAAGCTTCCCAGTTGAACTTTCTAACACTAGCCGGCAGATCAAGCGGACTAAACATTTGTACTTTGTAGCAAAACACACCTTTGTGTTTACCTTTGTGTTTGCCTTTTCAGCTGACGATGCATGTGGTGGGACCCTTCGGGGGCAGAGTGGAATTATTGCAACCCCCCATTATCCTTCAGAGTATAACAACAATGCCGATTGCACATGGACCATTCTAGCCGAGCCTGGAGACACTATCGCATTGGTGTTTATGGATTTTCAACTGGAAGATGGATATGATTTTTTAGAAGTTACAGGAACAGAGGGGTCATCGCTATGGTAAGACAACTGTTATGCTTCATTGTGTAATTTTAGGTTAATTCAGGGCTTGGCCAATGCCAAGTGCCAGGTTGCCATGGCTCCTAGACATTTCATTGTGGTGCTTAGTGCATCTGTGCACATGAAGTTTCCATGCTTTGATTATATATTCCATATACAACACCCAGCAGTGATAGATGGATTCATTTCTTAAATAATTACTTTCTGTCCTGGTCTAATATTCTATTAAATGGAATTTTATTTATTTTAATTTTTTTTATTATATTTATATACTGCCCTCCCTTTCAGCTCAGGGTGGTTTACATTAGAACTCTCATAAACGATACACACAGTAAACATCTTGACTTAAATATAGAACAATTTTAACAAGAACTTGCATTGAATAAAACTGTTTGTAATTCAACATTCAGAACTGAACAACTCAGTTTTTACTGCACTGTGGCTCCATTTTTCTACTGCGGGTGCAGTTGATGATGGGATGGGCTCCTAGTCTCTGGTTGATGGTTTGTTTCACTTGTCTTGGTTTGTAAAATTATAGTGAAATTTTAAGAAACAAAAGATATGTTCACCTAGGGTTAGAAGTTAGGCTTTTGCTTTGGTGGCAACCAAAGTTATCCATATATTTATTTATATACAATACTTTTCTCATGGCTTAAATAACAGGACAAGAAACTGTGAAGAGATTCAGATTAGGTTTTGTGGTAGCAGTAATTAGGAAATGTGGTTAAAATACAAAACTCTTCTCCTTTTTTGACCTGTGCTTGCAGCCAAAGGAAATGTTTTCAATATCTCAGTTAGCTATCTGTATACTTTTAAGCCTGCAAAACATGTGTATGAAGCTATATCTGGCTGAGAGGACTAAAAGACAGTGTTCTTTATTGATAGAACAAAATACAGAAGTGATGTAACTTAGTAATTGCCATGTGTAGTTCTGCAGTCGTTCGCTGTTTCCCTGGGAACAATCCCTCTTGGGCAGTGGAGGGGGTGAAAGACCTCAAGATGACATGCTGAGAACTGCCATGATGTCCAGGTGAACTTAACCTTGCTTAGACACTTTCGATTACACAGGAGATGAGATCCTGATCACTTCATTGCTCCCTGGTGAAATCCACATCATTCACAAGACCATGCTGAGTAGTTTTGAACCTGTGCAGTACCTGCTTGTGTGATAGGACTGAGTTATTGCAGCTAGCTGATGATTTTGCGCTGTTCAAGAACGGCATCATTTCATTTATTGGAGAAGAAGCAATATTGCCTAAGGTCATAGTTGGGTGGTTGTGAGTGGAATTGCCTGCATTTTGTCATCTCTTTGTTCCTGCTCAGTTGAATAGATCCTTTAATGACCAACATTGGCTAGATTGCACTGCCTTTGGGGTGAGGTGGGTTTCTTTGGTCAATGAGCAGTATGTGAACAAGAAGTGCTTTCCAGAAGCTATAGCAGGATTAGCTGAGATCATGAAAGGTTGAAAAGGTATTGAAGTGATCTCAGTAGTAAGTCCTAGCTGAGAAATCTCAAATTCATTCATTCATTCATTCATTCATTCATTCATTCATTCATTCATTCATTCATTCATAATTGTGCTTATTTCCCACCCTTTCCTTTTAAACTTAGGGTGGAGTACATCATAGTAAAACATACACAAACAAAAAAAGAGTAAATTATTGTCATGAATAGAAATCTAAAGCAATCTGAAACAATTAAATCATTAATTGCCTAATTTTGTCAAATGCCTTGGAAAAGAGGGAGAGAGGAGGTAGAAAGTCCTACCAGCCCAAGAAGGAAAGTGGCAGGATAGAAACAATAATAATAATAATAATAATAATAATAATAATAATAATAATAATAATAATAATAATAATAATAATTGTGGCCTTTGGCAGGGAGGCCAGCATAATTGTGGTGTTTTAGGCCTCAACCACAGGCCTGACAGAACAGCTGTTTTACAAGCCTTGTGGAACCGTTCAAACTTCCACAGGGATCTGATCTCATCTGGGAAAGCGTTCCACCAGGCTGGGGCGGGGCCAAAGAGCATCTTGCTCTGAGTGAGGCCAATCTGATTTCCTTGGGCAAATTTTTCTGGCTCGATCTTAATGCCTTTTGGGGGAGATGGGCCTGCAGGCCCCATCCCAGATGGTTTAAGGCTTTAAAGGCCATGAACAATACTTGGGATCTGATTTGATCGCCAATCTGGGACCAGCTAAACTAGGAGAGTACAGGGATTATATGTGCCCTCCACTGAGTCCCTGTAAGGACCTTGTAAACTTTAGAGCCAGTGATGGCAAACGAGTGGTGAAAAGAGCAGGCGCAAGAAAAAGAATAACCACGTGAGAAAGCAAAGTTACTGTGCACATTGGAAGTAACCCAGATGCATCTGAATAAGTCACTAAAAGATCGGCTCCCTACTCATGATTGGTAATCAGGATGTGAGCTGAATTAACCATGATTCCTCAGCCCTCTTATCAGACCTCAACTTCTAAGATTCTTTGGGAGAAGTCATACCATTTACATTGTTATAATACAGAATAAATCTGTAAAACAGAGTTTCTTCAAAACACAGTGACTAAGAAGAAAAGTTGTTTTTATACCCTGCTTTTCACTTCCCAAAGGAGTCTCAAAGCAGCTCACAATTGCCTTCCCTTCCTCTCCCCACAACATACACCCTGTGAGGTAGGTAGGGCTGAGAGAGCTCTGACAGGATTGTTCTGTGAGAACAGCTCTAACAGGACTGTGACTAGCCCAAGGTCAGCCAGCTGGCTGCACGTGGAGGAGTGGGGAATCAAACCTGGCTTCCCAGATTAGAAGCTGCTGCTCTTAACAGCTACCCCAAGCCAGCTGGTATCTTTCTGTGGAAAATAAATAATTTATACACTTAGTAAATTTACTTAACGGTTGTCACAAGGTAGGGCTGACTGACAAGGTATTCCAGTATTTATTTGTCTGGTCCTGCAGTAATTTATCTTGTCTCCTAAATACCTATGCAATGGCAACTGGAGTACTGGTCTGATAGTATGATCCCTCCCTTCCAGTGGGATCTTTGTCCAGGATATCTGTCAAAACCATTAAACTTGCAGTAATGTAGGAATGCAGTTGGAGTTAGATGTGAAACCTGCATCACCTCAAGGGCTTACAGTGGGCAACAGATTTCGCCCTCTCTCTGGATACTACCACCAACACCACAAACAACAACACTCCTCCTCCTCCTCCTCCTCCTCCTCCTACTACTGCTGCTGCTGCTGCTGCTGCTGCTGCTGCTACTACTACTACTACTACTACTACTATTACTACTACTACTATTATTTGGATTTTTATATCCCTCTTCTCGTGGCAGGTCACAATGGTAGTTTATCAACACTAAAACTCCAATAAAACCCCATTAAAAATATTAAATACAGGACATAAAAAATGCACAAAACTTAAGAAAAAAAAACATGGCTGTTTAACTCCTCTACATCAGTGGTCCCCAACCTGCGGGCCGCGGCCCGGTGGCGGGCCGCAAAGGCCATGGCACCGGGCCGCGGCTCCCTCTCCCCGCCCCGCCCCCGCAGTAAAAAACTTCCCAGGCCGCAAGCTTGCGGCCCGGGAAGCTTCTTACTGCGGGAGGCGGGGAGAGGGAATCAGGGCCGGGCAGCGCCTGTGCGGGCCACGCCCGCTCAGCCCGATCCGCGGGCGCGGCCCGATCCGTGGGCGCGGCCTGGGCGCGGCTCGGGTGCGGCCCGATCCGCGGGCGCGGCGTGGGCGCGGCGTGGGCGCGGCCCGATCCGTGGGCGCGGCCCGATCCGCGGGCATGGCCCGCACGGGCGCGGTCCGCGGGGGCGCGGCCCGATGCCCTGCCGGTCCCCAGCCTCGGAAAGGTTGGGGACCACTGCTCTACATCAGTGGTCCCCAACCTGCGGGCTGCGGCCCGGTGCCGGGCCACAAAGGCCATGGCACCGGGCCGCGGCTCCCTCTCCCCGCCCCCCCCCCCCCGCAGTAAAAAACTTCCCAGGCCGCAAGCTTGCAGCCCGGGAAGCTACTTACTGCGGGAGGGCGGGGAGAAGGAATCAGGGCCGGGCCGCGCGCGTGCAGGCGCGGGCGCGGCCGGGCGCGGCTCGCGGGTGCGGCCAGCGGGCGCGGCCGGGCGCGGCTCGGGTGCGGCCGGCGGGCGCGGCCGGCGGGCGTGGCCCGAAGCGTGGGCGTGGCCCGCGCGGGCGCGGTCCTTGCGGGCAGGGCCCGATGCCCTGCCGGTCCCCAGCCTAAAAAAGGTTGGGGACCACTGCTCTACATGACAGTACTGGTGGGCATCTATGCTCTTAAATGTGAAATTAAACCACAGGGTGACATCCACAAGTGAAATTGTGCACTTAAACGGGAAAATTTAATGATGAGCATTTGTAGCAGTTATTGCTGCTATTAAGAACTTTTTAAAGAGGGTGCAGTAATGAGAAATCCCTGCATATTTTTTGATAGCTTGGTTAAGCTCGACAGCAATGGGTTTCTTCCTTTGATATGTGTCCCCTTCCTAATGATCTTCATAGCACAGGTCTGGTTAACTAAAATTTAAAGTCCGGAATTTAATGGCCCATAACCTTACTTCCCGCCCCCTTCCCCCTAAAAGCATGAAGATGGCAAAAAGGATTACAGTGTTTGACCGTTTGGGTAGTCATGGAGAACTTGCCAAAGTTAAATATACTCTGAAGTTAACTAAGACCCACTCTAGATGATCCCATTCGATCACAGAAGCTAAGCATGGTCATCCCTTGCTAATACATGGATGGGAGACTACCAAGGAAGTCCAGGGTTGCTCCAGAGAGTCAGACAGTGGCCACCTACTCTTGAAAACCCTACAAGATTGCCATAAATTGGCTGTGACTTGAGGGCATTTACTCTCAGCTAGGGCTGCCACCAAATCAAGTCTCCCTCCCCTCCTCTGGTGACCCTCCTGAGTTTGCCTCCATACCATTACTGTTGCTGGTTCCAGTCAAGAGTGCAAGTTCATGCAGACCTCAGCGGGTTGGGCTGAGATGTATCAGCAGTGGTGAAAGGAGTTATGAACAATGACAGCAAGAGTGGTTATTTTCTTGAGACAGGGTTCACTAATGCCTCTTTCCTGGTTCCACAGGGCCAGTGTGGAGTCATATCCTTGTAGAGATCCTCTGATGGAAGGGGCAAGAGTAGTGACTTCACCTCCTTCCCCCTCCCCTTGGTAGCCCGTAGATCTGCCTGGATGTGACTCCACAGGTGTCCCATGACCCTGGGAATTGACCCTGGGCTGGGGTCAGAAGTGGTTTCTGGGGAGAAGGGAAGGTGTGGAAGATGCGTACACATACACTGAGTCTTGCCGGCTCAAGTAGATGGGAAACGGAGAAGGTGATGCCAATGGCTCTTGAGCAAGAACTCAGTGCTTTCAGACAGGGAGCAGAGTGGAGTAGGTGTGAGGAAAGCCTGGTTGGCTTTAAGCAAGTATTAATAGGAAAGAGATGGGCCCCTCGGGTGGGGGATAACAGCCACATGTTCCTCCTAACTGTGTAGTTGCACTGTGCAAGCCCACCAGCATCCATTCCTGCTGGCAAAGATCTTCATCAAGCCCTCTGTTGAGACGGCTGCAGCTGCAAGACTCCAGGGCCTTGCTTCTTGGACACAACTGTAACCCTTCTGAGGACTTTAGGCCTTTCTTACAGATACCAGCAAAGTGATTCACATTGGTCCCCCCTCCCTTTCTACCAGCTGTTTTAGGAGAGAGAGAGGGAGAGAGAGAGAGAGAGAGAGAGAGAGACCTGGCAAATAAAAGATGCACTACATCATCTGTGCAAGAGTCTTAAAATAACACAGGCTCCATCTGCCTATAGCCAAATTTTCCCTTATAATCAGGACTTTGTTGCTCTTTATTTTGGAGATCCATCATAACAAGTCATTTAAAAGAAAGTCATAAAGAAGGGTGGGCATCATCCAGTGCCTGTTAGAAATGACGCCACATCCTGCCATAAGTGACCTGGAAAAATCTGCTCCCCCCCTCTCTAAATTTTGCAGTCTCTGGCCCAATGAAGAATTATGTGGGATCCACAAGCTTCTCCATGTTGCTAGTTCTAATAAAAATGTTATCCGTGGCATATGTTCTTGGCTTCGGGAGCATTGCTTGCTTTCTGAAAGGGAGCTGATCTAGCTTTAAGTCAGAGATGGCCATTGGATGTGTCTTTGGCATGTATGCAGGGGCTGTTCTCTTTTTTTAGACATTGGTAAGGTGAATGCAAAAAGAAAAGAAAAAGAAAAATGCTACCACCTAGGTGGAATGATTATTGAATGTGCTATTAGCATCCATCTGTAGCCCAGGTCCCCATCAGAGCCAGCTTGGCGTAGTGATTAGGAGTGCGGACTTCTAATCTGGTGAGCCGGGTTTGATTCCCTGCTCCCCCACATGCAGCCAGCTGGGTGACTTTGGGCTAGCCACAGCACTGAGAAAGCTGTTCTGGCTGAGCAGGAATATCAGGGCTTTCTCACCCACCTCACAGGGTGTCTGTTGCGGGGAGAGGAAAATAATAGTGAATGTAAGCCAATTTGAGACACCTTTGCGTAGAGAAATGCAGGCCTTCTGATTGGCCCATGGTCAGTTTGCCAGCAGCTGTCACCATAACGCAAAGATCTTCAGGGCAGCACTTCTGTGTTGTACCCACCACTCTGTATCAGAATTTCAAAGGTGCCTACAGGTTCAAAACGTTTGGAGACCTTTGTGCTAGGTTTATGTATTTGAATAGAGATGGATGATGACCCTTTCATTAACATAACCCCTGTCAATTCCTCTGCAGGAAAGAGAAAAGTCATTTTGATTCAGTTGCGTAATGTTTTTCAGAGCTGTTCCCTTTGCAACCCGTGCCATCACGTAGATCAGGGGTGGCTAAACTCTGGCTATCCCAGTGTACATGTACATAAGTCCCTGCCAGCATCATGTGCCATGCTAGCAGGGGGTCATGGGAATTGTAGTCCATGCACATCTGGAGAGCCACAGTTTGGCCACCCCAGGCAATGATCAAGGCAGACCTGTGAACAGAGGGCCACAACAACTTAACATAACGGGGGCTCAAAGCCCTTTGTCCATCCTGATGGCCTGAAAGGGGACAGGGGTAGATGGATATGCCTTCTCCAAGTAGACAACTTTTCCTTGCCTGGTAGCCTCAAGGAAGATTTTGCTAAAGGTGGGCTGGTTTTCATTGCACAGCTTCTCTGTTGGGCTACCTTTAGGATGTTGGGATCCCTGCCAGATGCTCTCTCCTCCCCAGGTTCAAGAAAGGGTAGCAAATTGGATACAAGGACCTTTGGCAGGCGTCCAGTTCCCCGTGCCTTGCAGGAAGCACACATGCTGCCATACACTTCACCCAGACAAGCACCTCAGAAGGCTTCGCACGGCTATGCAAGTTAGCCAGACTCGGAGGGAAATAATAGCACCCTGAAATATTAATGCATGCTAATAAAAGCCATGTTGGCATTGAAAACAGCAACATCTAATTTTCTCAGAAGCCCTGGAAACGTTAAACAATTGGGAACCCGTTAAATGGCTGCTATTGCAGATTAATAGTTTTGTGGCACTGTATTTGCCCCCAAATAATTTGTCGAGCAAGGATGAAATTAGCTACTTGAACATGCTGTTATATGCAACAGCGACACGTCCGTTGTAAATGCATTACCTTTTAATTTTATGCCCAGCCATATCTTTAATTGTGTCACTCATTGACTTCCGTTCTCCCTTTCTGAGGCGGTCTGGAACATACAAAGGATGCCCTTTCCTCCCGTATCTAGTTTTGTAACCAATCTGAGATCTGAATCTTGTGAGAAGGGCGAATCCTGTGATCTCAAAGGAAGAAAGACGGGGTGAAAATGTACAAGACATTGGGGTGGGGACTGAAGAATGTGTGAAATGCCCTAGAAGCCCACCTGCCTGTCTGTCCATTTATCTAGCTGGCTAGCAGTTGTATATTTTATCATGCCATTTCTGCAGAGGTGCATACATTGCTCTCCCTTACCTGTTTTATCCTCACAACTACTCTGTGAGGTAGGCTAGACTAAGAGAAGAGGAGTGGGCCAAGAGTGTTCAGAGCCCTCCAGGGCAGAGTAGGAATTGGAACCCAGGTATCCCCAGGCTTAATTCAAGGCTTTAACCCAGCCTTTTCCAACGTTTTGACTGTGGAGGAGCCCCTGAAATTTTTTCCCCCAGACTTCCAGGATCCCCAGAAGTGATGTCAGCTGGCCACACCCCCTGGCCACACACCCCTGGCCACACCTCCAGAAGTGACATCACTATCCAAACCTTTAACCCTCCTTTTGCACCCTCCCCTTGCATTTATTGCTGCTGTGGGGACTTCTCCTCATGTAGGCTGGAAAGAAGAGTAGGAGCTGAGAAGACAGTCTGCCCCCCCCCCCACATGCCACACTGCTTCAGAACTCCTGGGCACCCCCTTCAGGGTCCCCGGGGACCTCCAGGGGCTCATGGACCCCTGTTTGGGAATCCCTGCTTTAACCACTCTACAGTACTCTGATTGCAAGAGAGAGGGAATTAGTGGTTGCCAACTCCAGCTTTGGACATTTCTGTAGATTTGGGAGTGGAAACTGGGGAGGGTGGAGTGTGAGGATGGGATGAAGCCCTGCAGAGAATTGACGGCATAAAGTTCACTCACCAAAGCTACCGTTTCCTTCAGGGGAATTGGTCTCAGTACTCTGGCGATCAGTTGCAATTCCAGGTCCTAACTTCTTACTTTCTCCAGGGATGAGCAGAATGCCATCAGTTTGGATCTACAGCATTTTGCTTTTTCCCGTATTACTCGTAAATCTTTCAGGGGGAAGGGAGTGAAAGTATGCTTTATTTGGCAACATCTCCTAGAATCATAGAATAATAGAGTTGGAAGGGATCTCATGGTTCATCTAGTCCAACCCCCTGCACTATGCAGGACACTCATAACCCTATTGCTCATCTACTGCAACCTGCTACCCCCTTGAACCTTCACTGAATCAGCCTCTCCTCTCCTACCCTGTTTTACTCCTTTTCCCCCCGGATATTCCACGCCACCCAGGTATATTCAGAAGAAGTACTGGGATAGAGTTTTTAGTATTATTTTTTATTACTCTGCTGCAGAAATATATGTTGTACACCACCCCGAGCCTAGATGAAGATAGGGGTGGCTAATAAAACATCAAATATAAATAAATAAAATAAATAAATTGTAGAACATCCTAGTGGGTTATGCCCCATGTTAATTAATATGTATGTAGGTACTAGGTGGGTTTTCATTCTCTGTCTCTGTACTGACTTGCTTTTCCATGACTTCCCAATGGGGAAGTCTGTTCTATTCTGTTGCTTCACAACCAGCACTGCTGCCCGCCTGAATGTACCTTGACTTCCCCTGTTACCATTATCCATCCTTTCCTTTGGTGACCAGCAGGTCATCGGGATAACCCCTGCCCTTCCAGATTGTGCCCTCCTTCCTAAGCACCCCAGAGGGGGACTTACTTCTTTCAGGTGTCAACAGGAGGGTCACCGCCAGCTGTCTACCAGCTTAAAAGCCCTGCTCGTTCTAGAGTAACAAATGCATGTAGTCTCAAGAAACAAACTTTTCAGTCCCAAAAGCAGCCTTATAAAAAGCCTTTTAAATCTTGCTTTTTGAAAGTTGCTATAGAATACCCGGAGGTAGGTAATTAAATTGAAATGATTCATTTTCCCCCTCTGCTTTTTAGAAGTAATTTTTGCCTGTAGGGATGGGGTATGTGTGCAGTCTAGTGTTTTCTTTTAAAATATGTTTATGAGTCAGCTTCAGAATATTGTTAGAAATCATTCTGCTTCTCTCCTTTTAATTTCCTTCAAAAAATAATAATAAACAAGAACCTCTGGTTTTAATTATTAGTAACGTGGCAGAGAGACTCAAGGCCAGAGAAAGCATTATGACTCAAATATTTAGTGTTATTAACAACTGTAATCAGGCCCAGAAATTCATGTACACAAACAAGCCTCCCACTTGGCCAATTTATGTAGGATATAATGCAAGCCCCCATGGGAGGGGGGCAGCTGAAGTGGAAGAATAGGAGCTGTAATACAGAGACCATGCTGTCTGCTTGCATGATAACCCTGCTCAGGTTTCTAGTCCTCAGGGAAATAGAGTTGTTGCTGCCCTGTCTACTGCCTGTAGGTCAGGGTCCAATAACAGGAGGCCAAGTGCAATTAAACTGCAACAGCTGGGCCAAGTCAGCAACTTTTAAAGTGTTTTGGACGCCTGTTGACTTTCTCAGTGAACATACTTTGGATGAGCAGCAAAAGCAGTTTATGGAAGTATCGATACAAAGCTCATGAGTATTCTTGCTGAAACTGATTTGATAGGCAATACGCACATCAATATAATTCTGGAAACCCAGGAAAAGCATGCAAACTAGTCTTGCGCCCACGTGCACATTGACAGCATTCATGCAAGGCTGACTCAAGGCCAGCTGCACCAATAATGTTCACGTTCCCCTTTCCCTCGGTTCCATCCTCCCAAGAGAAAAGTGGCAATTAGACTGCACAAATGAGTGAGCGATTTGACTAAGCTTCCCCATACCTTGGAGCCAAAGGCCAAATATATATTATTAAAATTTCAGTGAAGAACAATAGATCACATAATTAGTGAAGGACTAGATCCTCAGCATATACCAGTTGGATATCTAAAGGAACAATACCATGTGATGACTTTATGACTTTATGCTCATTAAATAGTTATAGGAGGAAACAACCACTGATGAAAATGCCACATTGAAAACGGTACAAATCTGGAGGCCGTTTTGGTTGTTTGTTTACCATTAAAGATGGTATAAGATCTTGGCTTTGCTCATTTTCGTGATTGGGAGGTTAGCCAATGTCTTTGTTGACAGATTCCCCAACTCTTTCTCACACGGACACCACTTCTCTTCTTTGTCTATCAGATTTGGGCTCCAAGATATGGAAAGGAGAGCATCTATTAGCAGGTCTCAGGTCTATGCTTCATTTTGTCTACCCCAAATTGGATTAAAACGAACAGGCAAACACTATTAATTTACCAGATTTGCCTCTTACAGAGAGAGGTTAGAACAACATATGCTAAGCATAGATAAGCAAGCAGGCCCTCTGTGCAAAAGTAGCAAATTCTGCTAAGTCATTAGACATCAATCTCTGGTAGGGTTTCCAACACTACCTCAGCAAATGCCAAGAGTTTTTACGGGCAGTGACTTGGGATGGTAGAAAAATATGTCACTTCTGCTTGACAGTCTAGACTGCTTACTCTTTCTTTAACATAGAGACGAGGAGAAATTCCTAGAGTTGTCACTATGGCCCATTATGCACGGCCGCCGAAACGGCGATTTCGGGTCACATGGAAAACGCGGAGGGGGAAGACGCGACGCATACCGGTTATACACGGGGCGGGGCGCGACGGCGGCAAAACCCAGAGTAACCGATTATGCACGCGCCGATCCGGGCGCCGCTTCTGGTTGCGCCCCGCTCACCCGGAAGCTGCGCTTTCTTCCGCGTTTCACTGACGCGGCTTTTTCGGCGGCATGCACCGAAGCTGCAGCCGGTTGCAGCCGGCTCCGTGCGTTATCCGTGATTTTAGTCGCCGCCATTCCACCCCGAATGTGCGCTAAAACCCCCGTGCATAATGGGTCTATGTGGGGACCGTTTTTTTTCTCTTGCTCTTTCCGGAGCATGGAATTGGGGCTGGGTGTGGGTAAATGCAGGGATTAGTTTCGAGCTGATCTTTATAAAGCAAACTAGATTTCAAGCCCATTTTAAATTGAAATAAAATGGGCGCTAGATGGGCTGGGGGGGGAGAGCCCGTCCCCGGCAGAAGCCGGAGGGAAAGGGGGGGTGGGGTAAGGAGGCTTCTGTCGGGGCGGAGATCTCCCTCGCGGTTGCGAGGGAGAGCTCAGCCCCGGCAGAAGCCGGAGGGAAAAGGGGGGCTGGGAAAGGAGGCTTCTGTCGGGGCGGAGATCTCCCTCGCGGGTGCGAGGGAGAGCTCAGCCCCGGCAGAAGCCGGAGGGAAAAGGGGGGCTGGGAAAGGAGGCTCCCACCCCCCCACCCTTCCCAAAGGCTCCCACGGCGTCCTGTCGGCCCCGGGAGCGGGCTCGCCGGGCGAGGCCGCTGCCGGGGCCGAGCGAAGGCCGGCTCCCACCACCCCCACCCTCCCCCAGCGGCGAACGGCGTTCCCTCGGCCTCCGGAGCGCCCTCGCTGCCGCGAGGGCGCTCCGGAGGCCGAGCGAAGGCTGGCTCCCACCACCCCCACCCTCCCCCAGCGGCGAACGGCCCCCGAAGCGCTCACCTGTCGCTGTGCGTGTGAAGCAGGGAATGGGGAGCCGCGCTTTGTGCGGCTCCCCATTGCCTGCTTCGGGCGGGATGGGCACTTGGAGGGGCCAATCAGGAGCCGCTTCGCGGCTCCTGATTGGCCCCTCCGAGTTTTTATCCCGGACCGGTCCCGCCCTAACTCCTCCCCACTACCCCTTACTCCTTTATACAGCCCCTGGCGCCCCTGGCGCCACGGGCTGTGTACAGATAGCCATTTCTGGCTTGGGACTAGGTAACTATTCGTTCGGGGGACTTAATTCTTTTTGCTCTTAAGCTTAAAATGCCAGTTACTTGCATTTGGGTGAAGGAGGGTGTGACCTCTGTTCAAAAGAACAACACAGGTGCTGTACAGTACACCAGGACTGGAAGTTCCATTAGGAGCTAAGTTGACCCCTTTTCTAATTAGGCCTCCATGCGATATTGCTTGGAGTTAGAAAGGTATCCTCACCTCTTATTTCAAGGTACAGACATTGTGTGCTTGGTAACTGGGGATAGGACTTTCTTACCCCATGCATTTGTTTAATGCAGGGGTAGTCAACCTGCGGTCCTCCAGATGTTCATGCACTACAATTACCGTGAGCCCCTGCCAGCAAATGCTGGCAGGGGCTCATGGGAATTGTAGTCCATGAACATCTGGAGGACCGCAGTTTGACTACCCCTGGTTTAATGAACACAAACCTGTTATGGGCCTTTGAACCTTGCCTCTTCCCCCATATTGTAATCCAAAATGGCAGCCCTATACAGGTTTTCTGTATACACAGGGCTAATTTTGCTGACACTGCCTGGATTATGTAGGGATATCACAGACATGCCACCTAGTACTTGCTTTGTCTGGCTGAATGCACAGTCTTGCTAAACTGCATTCAAAGGTTGCCAGGACATGCAGGGACATGGTGGGGGGTGAGATTTTGGGGCAGGGGCATGAGAGGTTATATTGGGAGCATTATTATGTCAGTTCTGAAGAAAATCTGGAAGTGATTTTGGTCACTCTAGGAATTGCCGGAAACTATGAGTAACATAATGAGGCTCTTGTGGCGCAGGGTGGTAAAGCAGCCAACATGCTGTCTGAAGCTCTGACCATGAGGCTGGGAGTTCGATCCCAGCAGCCAGCTCAAGGTTGACTCAGCCTTCCATCCTTCCGAGGTCGGTAAAATACGTACCCAGCTTGCTGGGGGGTAAAATGGTAATGACTGGGGAAGGGAATGGCAAACCACCCTGTATTGAGTCTGCCAAGAAAACACTAGAGGGCGTCACCCCAAGGGTCAGACATGACTCAGTGCTTGCACAGGAGATACATTTACCTTTACGAGTAACATAGGAGTGACATAGGAGCAATGTAGCTGATTTTGGTGGTTTCTCCTTCCCACTCATGTGCAGTGCTTCTTGGAGTTTGTGCAGGCAACTTGGATTCCCAGTGGGCAGCAGACAGCGGGAGTTTGTGCTAGATACCTATGGGTTGGGTTGGTTTTGTGTTTGGACATCCTTGACTGGTTTCTGGATCTCACCTGGCCCCATTCCCAGAGTGATGCGTTGGTACCCATACGGCTGCGGAGCAGGTGGTTTGGCGGTGATTGAGCGAGCGTGTGATGCCTAAGGATGAAATTGTGGAGCCATTCCGCACCCGAGTAAAAAAAGTGTTTTTCACGTCTCCCTTTAACGGCCGTATCCGGTGGGATCTTGGGCCCTCCTGTTTTCCTGAAATGTGAAAAATGAAATTGTAGTGGAAATGGGGAAACACAAGGAGCGGAGCCGCGAGAGAGGATGAAGGCCGCCTAGCCAATTAGGAATGACAGTTTTCTCGCCTGGTAGGAAGATGTCAACTGCATTCTAGTTTATTGGGCCTGCTCTAATTGTGTTTTCGGTCATAGAGAGCGGGTGAACTGGTTTCGTAGGATGCAAAAAAAAAAGTGCCATATTTTTCTGCTCTGTTGACTTCTTGTCTGTCGGAAGCAGTATTTACCCATTTATCCACCAGTGTCATAATACAAAGATATAGAAGGGCATCAAACCTACTGCTTTCTCAGATTCTACTTTGGTTACAGCAGGCTTTGTTAGAGTGGTGGGGCAGGGCAAAGCAGAGGCAAAAGAAGGTGCAGGGCAGCTTGTGGCTTGCAAAGCCAACTATTTACTGAAATTTGTAACCAAGTCAATCCTGGAAGGCTTTATTCAAGGATTTGGGGTAATGTTTTCACGTATGGGGTTTCTGGGTTGTTCTACCTTTGTCAGAGATGGATGGTGGTACATTCTTTCCCTTTGCCATGCTTTTGCTGAACTGCCACGTTGAAGATCACCTGAACATGTGTTGTCATTTGTATAGTAGCTAGGGTTCTTCCTTGGGGTTGGGAAATTCCTGGAGATTTCAGAGGAGGACCCTGAGCATGGTGGGGATTTGGAAAAGTGAGGGACTTCAGTGGGGTATAATATCGTACAACCCAGCCTCTAAAGCAGCCATTTTCTCCAGGGGAATTGATCTCTGTTGTCTGGAGTCCAGTTATAATTCTGGGAGATCTCCAGGCCACACCTGCTTTCCTGGCCAGGATTTTATTCTCTGGGCTCTCTGCAGGTGAAGAGGTTCCGTTCATCTCCTGTTCTTGTATATTTCTCATGGTCACCAGCTTAGATGGGTATCTAGAAACCTGACTCTAGTGTTTTGGAACCTGGAGCCATGAACATTGTTGAGACCTGAAACATTGTAGGGAAAGCCAGGTTGATAGTTTACTTCAAACAACAGTTTTATATTTAGATTGCATCAAAATGTGTTGCTAATAATTGTCATATTGATTAATATTTATAATGCATTTATTTACTTCTGCTACACCCCACTTTTCTCCCCAGTAGGGACTCAAAGAAGTGTTCATCATTCTCCTTCCCTTTGTTTTATCCCCACCCTAAGGGATAGGTTGAATTGACAGTGTGTGACTGTCATTCCAGCAAACTTTTATGGCAGAGGGAGATTGGATCCTAGGTCTTCCAGAACCCGACACGAGCTGCAAGGGAGTGGTGGGAAATAAATTCAATAATAATAATAATAATAATAATAATAATAATAATAATAATAATAATAATAATAGTAGTAGTAGTCTGACATTCTGACCATTATACCACACTGAATCTCGTAATCTGTAACATTCCCACATCCCACATACTGGTTGTTGGGATTTCTTTATTAGGTAGTAGCACCCGCACAAACATGTGCACACAAACACACATGGTCTCATAACAACTGAGGAACGCCCTGTAATTGTCTTTGGGTTCACAGGCATGTAGTTCATATTCAGACTACAGACACCTGTTGGCCTCTGCCATATCCCTGTCTGTAAAGCACCTCTGAAAAGGCCATTCCTAAAAATATTTGCCTGTGGTTGCCTTTGCGTACTGGTTCCAACAGCATCCCACCTACCCATCTTGTACACCTTGACATAACATTTTCCTTTTGAAAGAGCTATACTTAGTTCCATGCTGAGCCATTTTTTACTCTGGAGCCATACATTGTAGATCCCTGAACTAACAAAAGGAAATCCATGGTATGTGTGCTGAAGATTTCCCTTTCAGACCAAAGGGATAGTGTGAATTGGGGAGATGGATTTTATTGGTGTTGATGATGACTTTGAGCAGGATTATTTGCTTCATGGTATCTTGTGCTCTAGGACAGGGGTAGTCAACCTGTGGTCCTCCAGATGTTCATGGACTACAATTATCATGAGCCCCTGCCAGCAAAAGCTGGCAGGGGCTCATGGGAATTGCAGTACATGAACATCTGGAGGACCACAGGTTGACTACCCCTGCTCTAGGGAACTTGTTTCTGAGGAAGATGGTGATGACTACCTGCCTTAGTCCTTTTGGCAATGTGGCATGCACATTGCTTTTTCTCCAAAAGATCTCCCTGGAGAAAACAAGTGGTCTGTCAGCCAAGATGGAAGACATCAGCATGGTCCTGTCTTTGTCTTCTGAAGTCCCCAAAGGCACTCAGGAGAGGGGAGTCTTACCCCTTAAGCAAGACAAGAGAAAGTCTTAGGATCAATTACTACTATACTGTCTGCTAGTCAGATCTAGTATCTGGGTTACTGAATGGCCCAGAGTTGCCTGAATGACCCAAACTAGGCTGAGCTTGACAGAGCTTGGAAATGAAGCACAGAAGGCCCTTGATAGAACTTGAATGGGCAACAACAAAGGAGGTTGGGACTGGCTGTGTAGAAGAAAGCAACGGCAAGCCAGCCATGTTCAGCTTGCCCTGAAAACCCCTTGAGGGGCCACCATAAGTCACTGGTGACTTAACAGCGCTTAATTATTATTAACATTATAGTTAGACACGGGCCATGGCTTGCAAGACTGGAGAAATAATTGACTCAGCTTTTTGCCTGGAACTGAGTTAACCTGGACCAGTTTCAGTGACTTAAAATAAGGATTATTAATTGATTGCCTTCTCCATCAAAAAGCTGTCAATGCAGGCCATAAAATCAAAGGGCCAGAGCCTGCAGTGTCTTAAGGCGAAATGTTCTTAGGTATTGGTATGATGAATATGGAAGTTTAAACTGCAATATCTTTTAATTGATTTTTATAACTTTTGGCCAATTGTCATTAAACATGGAGCTTTTCAGGGAATGCAGGGGAGAAAAAAGAAGACCCGATGGTTAAATGATAATTTTTTACAACTGTTCTGTTCCCCAGAATATGAACATCTTCTTTACCACCATTAATTATTCCTTTACAACCTAACAGTGTCTTCTTTAATAGTGATGAACAGCTTTTGATGTTAGTCCTGGAAGACAGAGCACTTGGAAGACAAAGTTGCAGACTTCAGCCTTAAAACATGGTTAGCCAGGATGTGCAGGCACACACACCCACACAATTTCAATCAATGCAATTAAAATCATCAAGAGAGAAAAATGCCAGTTTAAAACCTAGGTGTCCCATTGGTAATTCACAGATAGTTCTTAAACAATTGTCCATACTAAACGGTTAGTACAATCCACAAAGCGTGTTAATTTTGCAACTCATTGATCATTTCTACTATCTAGGAGGGTATGATTTATGGAAATATAGACCAACTTGATGGTTTTTATTTATTTTAGGTGATGTACGCTTTATTTAATAGATGTCTGAGACGTAGTACATTACAGTCAGCTATAAATAGATGGCACAAATTTTATTAAACAGCTTTGAAACAGACCGGAGACTTTGCTTTTGTGACTGTCCCTTGAGTTCCCTTAGCTGTCCTTAAGCCTTTTAAAAATAGATCTCAACCCCATACCAGGTTGAGTTTTATTTTAACTAGTGGAACATAAATGTAAGAGTTCTTGTTTTTTTTGGGGGGGGGGGGCAGTGGATGATTCTGACATTAGAATTTAATGTCTCCTGGAGTTAGGGCTTGAATCTCAGATCCTGTGAGGGCTTGCAAGAGGCGTGCCAGTTATAATAATAAATGTAGTGATAGTAGGGTTGTGGGGAAAGCACTTGCAAACCACCCCGTATTGAGTCTGCCATGAAAACGCTAGAGGGCGTCACCCCAAGGGTCAGACATGACTTGGTGCTTGCACAGGGGATACCTTTACCTTTAGTAGGGTTGTTCGTTTCCAGGTGGGGTCTGGAGTTGTCCCGTAGTCGCAACTCATCCCAAGACTACGGATATCAGTTTCCTTGGAGGAATTGGTATGGTTGGAGGCTGGTGTCTAAGCCACTACATCCCTGCTGAGCCCCCCTCCCATTCCAAAGTCTGCATTCCCTACGCTCCACCCTCATAGTTCCAGGCACTTCCCAAATCAATGTTGACAACCCAAAGTTATAGAGTTGGAGCCTACCAGCTTTTATACCATTGAATGAGAGAGAATGGCATCCTTTTGACCACTGAAAACAGTTTACGGTGGAGCTTGTGAGATCCACATCAACAAACACCAAGAGGGGATGCATGAGTGCGGAACCAGAGTAGGGAGGCCTTCTGCTAGCTCTCCTTGTTGCCGGTATGAAAACTATTAATAAAAAAGTTGATGACATTCATACCACAACATCACTTCTGGAGCAAAAATGGAAGCTGTGTTCCGTAACTTTAGAGAAAACCAAAAAAAAAAAAAAAATCTATGGATTTACCATAGAATTTTTGGCAAATCCATCATCATAGAATCATAGAGTTGGAATGGAGCTCTTGGGTTATCTAGTCCAACCCCCTGCACCATGCAGGTCACGCACAACTAGGGTTGTGTGATTCGGCTGCTGAAGCGTCCGTTCCTGCCCGTAGTAGCCTGCGCTGTGGCGTGGGCAGGGAGGGAGGCGCGGGCACTGGCTCGCCGGTCGACGCACATACACAGGTGCAGAGCTCTGCACCTGCGCCACCACCCGCGCCTCCCCCCCACCCCGGCTGCACTGTGGCACTGGCTGCTACAGGCAGGAACAGCCACTTCGTCAGGCAAATCGCCCAACCCTACATCACAACCCTATCGCTCATCCACTGTAACCTGCCACCCTTTAAGCCTTCACAGAATCAGCCTCTCTGTCAGATGGCTATCCAGCCTTTGTTTGAACACATTAAAATTTAGTGAAAAAGCTCAGATGATCCAGCCCGGAAAATAGGATCTGTATTTCCATGTTTATAATGCTGGTCCTCAAACTGTTTTCCCACAGTTCACTTTTTGCATAGAAAACTTTTAACTCAATGTGTTTCATATGGTATCCTTTTAAAAAAGGTTATCACCGTTTAACATGATTACATTTAGATTTAATTTTAACCAGGTTGTTTATTTATTTTTAAGGGAAACTTTCTACAGACAAAAATCCAGGTTTTCCTTTAAAACAAACAAAGCATTGATTTTTATCTAGTGTGATTTATACCACTTCGCAGGTAAGTAATTATTTGTTTCAGGCAATAATACATACTGAAAGCCATTTAAAATAAATTTTCACAATTGTTAAAGCAAGCTGGGAATATAATCTATAAAACTGATAGAAACACGAGACCCGATCTCAAATGCAATCAGGATTTAAAAATAGAAAGAAGCCATCCTGACGCTACATCCATCCTCTTACAATTTGCCGCATGCGCCGAAATCAATTTAAATCTGGCTTTCAGAGCAGGAGCAAAGGCACCCTACCTTGATCGTAATTGAAACATTTTCTCCATTCAAGGCATAAATACCTTTATATCTTGATGACCAATCGCAAGCCTAATGCAGTAAATCCTCTTTACGAGTCTGTTCATAAATCGAAACATCTGAAAAGATAATGCAAGATGTCCTTGATCTCAGATCCTCTCCAGATATGGAGACTCAGCTTGAATCTTTCTGAAAGCATTTCTATATCTCTGCGGTCTCTATCTGAAAAGGCAGGGAAGCTTTCACGGTTGCACAGTTCAAGCTAGCGACATCCCTGCTACCCCTTTGGAGAATGCTGGGTAATAATTTCCACAACTCTTTGATTTTAGTGGGATAGCCACACTCATACTCGATTTCTCCTCAGCAGTGAAACCAGAGGGATCCCAAAGTGCTTGGCTTTTCAGGAGGCTTTGAACTTTTGGAAAAGCGAGAACAGGACCCCTTTATGTTCGGGATGCCCATGAAAGCTTATTTGCCACCTAGTCCCTTTGAAATTTCGTTGGACTGAGGAGGATTCGCTGTGAAACTACACGGCGACAACTGTCAGCGATTATGTTGGGTTTTCTTTTTCCGTCTCTAAGCAGAATGGACACATAAGGTTCTGTGCCCCCTTTCTCTCCCCCCATCTAGATTTTTGCATCCACATTTGTAAAACTTCTCAGTTGCTGCTTTTTTCTTCTTCCCCAAAACAAAAATTGGCGGGGGGGGGGGGTTAATTTTTTTTTAAAAAAGAAAAACAGCCAAGAAGCTTTACACATGAGTAAATGAAAAGGACAAGGATTTAGCTTCTGCGTCCCCATCAAGGTGGTTGAAAGAAGGAACTGCAGGGGAATGGGCAGCTCGAGCCAAAGTAGGCCATATTCCAAAAAGAGAGCACAGGCCAAGTTTGTACATTGGTCACTGTCAAAATGCTCGGTACTGAGCCTTAAGTGGACTGGGTTCATACTGCTGCTGGCTCACTGTGACTTTTAAAAACATAGCCTGAAACAGAGAGCTGGTCTGGTATAGTTGTTAGAGTTTTGGACTGGGATCTGGGAAGACCCAGGTTCAAATCCCTACTCTGCCATAGAAGCTTTCTAAATGAACCTGGACCAGTCACACACTCTCAGCCTCACCTACCTTGCCAGGTTGTTGTGAGGACAAAATGAAGGCGAGGGAAACGTCGTAAGGAGCTTAGTGCTCACACTGAGGAGAAAGGCAGGATAGAAACGAAATATATAAATAAATCTCCCTCCAACTCATTTTTTTAAATGTAATATCAATCCTGAGGTAGAGGTGTACAAAACTTGACACCTTGAACACGGAAAGGTATTATTGAAAGGTATTAATACCTTGAAAGGTATTTTTGTTGCCAGAGTTTAAATACGCAATGCGGGGGGTGGGGGGCAGAACACCAGGCTTCTTAAAAGAATAAAGTAGTTTTATTACCAAGAGAAACAAGTTTTGTATAGAAAGAGGAGAGAGTCCTAACTCACTGTTCTGTTGTTCATTCATTCAGTCCAATATGAAGGCAAGCAGGGAGACAATGTGCTCAAAGGAGCAGGAAGTCTTCTATTGAGCCAGGCAAGACACAAAAGGAGATTATTTGAAAAATTCCCGCAAGTTCCTGATCTAAATAGGCCAACTACACATCTCCTCCGATGCCCCCCTCATATCCTCGTGAATCACTCTCCTTACAGATCTCCCATGTTCCACCAATTATATGGATTGTGGTTTACTTTTAGCTATAGATCAGCATTGCGATAACCTTCCCTGGTTCTTCAAGAGGCACAGGATCCTTTTGAGGCCTGGAGATCTCCTGGAATTGCAGCTAAACTCCAGACAACAGAGACTAGTCCCCCAGGAGAACATGGCTTCATTATACCCTGCTGACCTCCCTCCCTTTCCTAAACTTCTCCTTTCCTAGGCTTCCCCTTCAAATCCCTAGGAATCCCACTACATTAATAACCAGCAGAATACAAACCCCATTATGCTCGCAGACATATTACTTGAAAAATTAACCGGTAAGCCTATTGGAGCAAATGGGCTTTTTGAACCATGGTGGTGAGGAGCGGGGAATATGCCCTGCTTTTTTACAAGCACAAATCACGCCAGCATCACAAAACACCCAGTTTTTCTGAACACCTCACTATGGTAGAAGTCTCAGCGGTGATGGGTTTATGATCAGGTTTACAAATGGATCAGGAAGGGGGAGGGACGGAAGAGCCTTGAGGGCTCATGTGGAATTTCTCAGTGTGCTGAGAGAGCCCTGGCGTTTGTCAAAAAGAATGTACATTAGGATGCAAAGCCAGACTTGTTTCAAAAGAGTTTCACTTCAGGGTTCCTGAACTGACAAAAGAAAGAAAGGATTGCAATTTGGACTCCAAGGCCTTACTGCCCAGTGGCTTAGCAGGCAACCCCCCCCCCCTCTTGATTCCTTTCCTTTGGCTGGACAGGATGTATCCCCTTCCTCGCCAGTGCTTCCTTGCTGGATTGTTTTCCACTGGAAATTTTCCCCAATGGTTGTCCTTTGAATGTAAATGTCATGAATATCCAAATTGTGAAATTCAACCTCTATTGAATAATATAGCATATAGATCGGCCTTTGGCTCTTCAATATGGGTATGCTAGTAATACCAACTGCTGCCAATGGGACTTGTGCACACGAAGCTGCCTTATACTGAGTCACACCTTTGGTCCATCAGGGCCAGCGTGGTCTTTGTATAATACGTGGGTTCGTAGGAAGAACGCCAGGCTACTGGGCAAATGAACAGTTCTTTATTGGTGATCCCAGCAAGGGAGTACATTTATTTATTTGTTTGTTTGTTTGTTTATTTCATTTATAGCCCGCCACTCCCACAAGGGCTCGTGGTGGCTAACATGATAAAACCCCAATACATAAAAAACCCAATAAAATAAATAACAATTTTGATCAAACTAGCCAATCAACTAAAAATCATACATTCATTCGGCGGCCAAAAGCCCATACTAATCATTAAAAAACCTCAGGGTGGACTGAGGGGCTGATCTCTCCCTTTAATCCACCCTTAATAGCCCCAATAGGGCTTAATGGCAAGGGGGGGGGTCCAGATCTTCTTCTGTGCGCAGGCCTCAACCATAGACCTGGTGGAAGAGCTCCATCTTGCAGGCCCTGCAGAACGCCGGAAGCTCCCGCAGGGCCCGTAGCTCTTCCAGGAGCTCATTCCACCAGGTAGGGGCCAGGACCAGGCGCGCTTCCCTGGGGCCGGGGATGACTAACAGATTTGTTCCCGCAGAGCGGTAGCAGGAGACAACAGGACTGAGAAACCCTTCAGAAAACCCCAACTTATATACACAAGCAGTCAGTAGGTCTCCCCACCCATGCATGCAATTGGCCAGATCAGCATTGATTGGTTTGAAATCATTGGTCATTTACATGTCTGTTCGGACCTCAAGCTCAGTCCTTGGCAGATCCGCATACACAACAGTCTTCTCTAATAGGCAACAGTGCTCCAAGGGTGACCAGGGTGTAATCTGCACAGGGCTTTTTAGCCAGTCCCAGTTCGAAAGAATCCCTCCCGTCTATACTGAATTGGACATGCATTTTGATTTTGGGTGCTTTAAATTTTCCATCTGCAACAAGCATGATTGATTCATGATGACTTACCATCAGTGGTCCCCAACCTTCTAATGACCGGGAACCGGTCTACGCTTGACAATTTTACTGAGGCCCGACGGGGGGGGGGTAGTCTTTTGCCGAGGGACGTCGCCGCCGCCTGAGCCCTTGCTCCACTTGCTTTCCTGCCGGCGCCCCTGATTTCCTGCCGCCCGCTGGGGGGATGCTGCCAGCAGCAGCTGCCACCCTGAGGGGGAGCCCCAGCCATGGCGGCAACAGTAGAGCTGGCGGCAGAGTAGCAGGGCAGCCTCCGAGGCAGCAGCCAGGGAGGAAGACGAGGAGGAGTGGCGGCCCGGTACCGACTGATCCACGAACCAGTACCGGTCTCCGGCCCGGGGGTTGGTATCACCCTGATCTAGAGGGTGATAATTATTTCATACTCTGCTATGATTCAGTGTTATTTTCTGAAACAATATTGTCCCTTCAAGGTGGAAAGAACTTTTTGGGAAAAGCTGTACTCAGCAAAGTGAATTCAGCACATGTGATTAGCCAACTGCAAAATTCCAGTCCTGCATACAATACCTGTCAAGAAGTAAACTATCACCATGGAAATTACACAGTATTAATAGATAAATATTCCCAGCATCACAACTAGACATAAATGTATGCCTGTAATGAATACAAATAACTTGTAGATTCTGAATTGTCTGAACAGAGAAGGTATTAATGGTAACTTTTAAGTGACCTACAATAATTAGTTTCTAAATTTATTTTCAGTGGGTTGTGAATGGAACAAGATCATGGCAACCAGTTTCAACAGCAAATCATGCACCCAATGGAAAAAGTTACTGTTTAAGATTAGGGGGTCCTCCCAACATGTAGTACAAGTGGGCTGCTACAAAAAGCTGATATTGTTCCAAATCTATCCCCTACTGCCTGCTCTATGAAAGCTTTAGCTACATTCATACAGCTTGCTCCATTAGTGCAAAATTGAAAGAGGTGGGCAGATGGCACTTTCCTGTTAAAGCCACACAGCTTCATTTTATGACTACTACTAATACTACCACTATTACTTCACTACTACTTTACCACTACTTTGCTACCACTTTACTATTATTTCACTAATGCTTTACTATTACTTCACTACTACTCCACTAACACTTTACTGTTGTTTTACTAATACTTTACTACTGCTTTCCTACTCATTTACTATTGTTTCACCACTACTTCACTATAGCTTCACTAATGCTTTACTACTGTTTTACTACTACTCTACTACTGCTTCACTAACACTCCACTATTGGTTTACTAATACTTTACTGCCGCTTTACTAATACTTTACTGCCGCTTTACTACTGCTTTACTACTACATAACTATCGCTTTACTAATACTTCACCATTGCTTCACTACTGCTTTACTAATACTTTACTACTGGTTTACTAATACATAACTATCACTTTACTAATACTTTACCATTGCTTTACCATTGCTTTACTACTGCTTCACTAATCCTTTACTATCATTTTGCTACTGCTTTACTAATACTTTACTATTGCTTTACTACTTCAGTAAGTGAAAAGCAGGGTATATACTACTTCTAACAAAAGGTTTTGGAATACATGGAATACCTCCATTAGTGCAAAATTGAAAGAGGTGGGCAGATGGCACTTTCCTGTTAAAGCCACACAGCTTCATTTTATGACTATTATTACTACCACTATTACTTCACTACTTTACCACTACTTTACTACCACTTTACTATTATTTCACTAATGTTTTGCTATTACTTTACTACTATATTACTACTAATTTACTAATGCTTTACTACTGCTTCACTAACACTTTACTATTGCTTTACTACTATTTCACTACTACTTTACCACCACTTTACTAATATTGTATTATCACTTTACTATTACCCCACTAACAGTTTACTATTGCTTTAATAATACTACTGCTTTACTACTTATTTACTTTTGTTTTACTACTGCTTTACTACTGCTTTACTAATACTTTACTATTGTTTTACTACTTCAGAAAGTGAAAAGCAGGGTATATATAAACTACTTCTAACAAGAGGTTTTTTGATTACAGACAAAACATCTCATCTTAGTTAGAGAAAAAGGTGATGTTAAGGAGGGATGCCTATCAGATTAAAAAATACACATTAAACTCAAGAGCATCCAAAAAAGGATAACAACAGAACATGTCAACAATATGCTAATGCTAAGTGAAACAAATTTCAGCTCCAACTAAGCCTGTAAGGGGAAGCTGGCTGCATGTGGGGGAGTGCAGAATCGAACCTGGCATGCCAGATTAGAAGTCCGCACTCCTAACCACTGATAGTAAGATTCTAGCCCAGTAACACCTTAGGCACCAAGAATTTTAAGGTATACATTTTCAAGAATCAAAGTTCCCTTCATCAGGGAGGAGCTTCGGATATCAAACGCTCATTCCCTAAAAACCTTGTTGACCTCTAAGGCAGGGGTAGTCAACCTGTTGTCCTCCAGATGTTCATGGACTACAATTCCCATGAGCCCATGCCAGCAAATGCAATTTTACTGAGGCCCAGCGGCGGGGTAGTCTTTTGCCGAGGGACATCACCGCCACCTGTGCCCTTGCTCCACTTGCTTTCCTGCCAGCGCCACTGACTTCCCTTCGTTCACTGGGGGGTACTGCCAGCAGCAGCTGCCACCCTGAGGGGGAACCCTAGCCATGGTGGCCACTGGAGAGCACCAAAGGTGATGAGCCGGCGACAGAGTGGCAGGGCAGCCTCCGAGGCAGCAGCCAGGGAGGAAGACAAGGAGTAGCAGCTGCCCGGTACCGACTGATCCACGAACCAGTACCGGCCTCCAGCCCGGGGGTTGGGGACCATTGACCTATAGCAGTGGTCCCCAACCTTTTGATCACCGGGGACCACTCAGCGCTTGACAATTTTACTGAGGCCCACTGCACTAACGCTCTCTGACGCTGGTCACTATGGTAATGTTTAAACATCCCTTCAAAATAAGATACAGACACCCCACAACAATGAACATAAGGAACATTTTATTTTCATGGAAATTTCAACTCATGACAATGGCAAATCAATGGGAACCCTGAGCTTGTTTCTCTGCAACGAGATAGTCCCATGTGTGCCTGCCGGATCGTGGATGAAGTAAAGGGCTGGGGGGGGAGAAGGTGTCCTTCGCGGCCCACCTCCAGTTAGTCGACGGACCACATGTGGTCCGCGGCCTACAAGTTGGGGATCGCTAATCTAGAGAGTGATAATTATTTCATATTCTGCTATGATTCAGTGTTATTTTCCGAAACAATATTGTCCTTTCAAGGTGGAAAGAACTTTTGGGGGAAAGCTGTACTCAGCCAAGTGAATTCAGCACACGTGATTAGCCAACTGCAAATTCCAGTCCTGCATACAATACCTGTCAAGAAGTAAACTATCACCATGGAAATTACACAGTATTAATAGATAAATATTCCCAGCATCACCACTAGACATAAATGTATGCCTGTAATGAATACAAATAACTTGTAGATTCTGAATTGTCTGAACAGAGAAGGCATTAATGATAACTTTTAAGTGACCTACAATAATTAGTTTTGAAATGTATTTTCAGTGGATTGTGAATGGAACAAGATCGTGGCAACCAGTTTCAACAGCAAATCATGCACCCAATGGAAAAGTTACTGTTTAAGATTAGGGGGTCCTCCCAACATGTAGTACAAGTGGGCTGCTACAAAGTGGACTGCTACACTTGTACAAGTGGGCCGCTACACTTGCTTTCCTGCCAGCGCCCCTGACTTCCCTCCGCCCGCTGGGGGGGTACTGCCAGCAGCAGCTGCCACCCTGAGGAGGAGCCCCAGCCATGGCAGCCACTGGAGAGCACCAAAGGTGATGAGGTGGTGGCAGAGTGGCAGGGCAGCCTCCAAGGCAGCAGCCAGGGAGGAAGACAAGGAGGAGCCATGGCCCGGTACCGACTCATCTATGGACCAGTACCGCTCTCCGGCCCAGGGGTTGGGGACCACTGACCTACTTTGCCCCTGCAATATGCTGGAGTGGATATAAGCCTCAATATTTCAGAAACTGCCATCAGAAAGTCTGTAGATTTCTGGTCTTTGCTAATTAACTCTGCCTCATGCCTCCAGTCTTCCCTGATTGGCCAGGACATCAGTTCAAAGTGTTCCTAGTTCCCAGTTGCAAGGTTTGTCTTAAAGTGACTACGCTCCAGAAGCCCTAGCTTCTCCCAGCAGAGATCTACCTCTTTTTTTTCTGCTTCCTTGAACCCCCCCCCCCCCCGTTCAAGAAAAAAAGGGGCTCCTTCTGTCATTGGCATTATCCCCTCCCCCCCCCCCCGTTCTGAACTTTCCCAATCGAGAGCAGAACACTTTCTGTTTCAATGGGGGGGGTAGAGGAAGACTCAAGATCAAATCGATCTGAATTCAGCAGGATCCACAATGGAATACACAAAGTAAGTGCAGAATCAGCCCTTGTCCATTCAGCAATTGAATCTGAGACCTGATGCATGCCAAGCAGATGTTCTACCACCTTCTCAGGGGATCCCAGCCAGTTCAGAAGCCAAGCAGCCTATGGTAGCCAATCTCTAAGTAGTGGCCGTAGATGTCCTGCCATTACCCTTGGCCTCCAGGTAACAGAGCTCAGTTCACCCGGAGAAAATGACTGCTTTGGAAGGTGGTGTTCATGGCACTATATCACACTGAACTTCCTCCCCTCTCCAAACCCCACCTTCTGCAAACTCCACCCCCCTGTCCCCCAAATCTCTAGGTATTCACCCCCCCCCCCCGAGTTGGCAATCTTATTACAGCCTCCAGTTCTTGGTTTATTTTCTCCAGCGTGTGCTGGAAAGACCTGGGTTAACTGAGGGTGGGAGAAGATTCCTGTTTCATTCCGCTGCTACGATTAAGTCTGAGGAAGAGTGCTTGCCCTTGAAAGCTCACGCCTTGAATAAATCTTTGTTGATCTTAAAAGGTGCCACTGGACTCTGGTTTTGTTTTGTTGTACGATTAAGCACAGTTAACCATCTCTAATATGAAGATAGTTGTCTTATATCCTCAGGTCTGTTCAGATTCTGTTTCTGCTAGGACCATGTAGGGATACAGACGAGAGTTCTTGGGGCAGTCAATGGTTATCCTGGGGTGTTGCTGCTTAGAGAATGAAACTGAATCCCTCCCTCCCCAGCCCAGGTTCTTCTCAATTCTGGGCATTGGGTGCTTCCAGTGGGCCAGTCCAATGGTGCTGGTTGCTATAAAATTCCCAGATCTATTGTGCACGCCTATCTTGGGAATCTGGGCTCTGTCTTCGTGGCTACCCCCACTCCCCCCACCCACACACACACCTCACACATGCAGAATCTTGCCCACCAGCGCACTTGACAATTTATCTTGCTGGCATCGTGTACTTGGCCAGTCTTCATGTTATAACCTGAAGGGTGTTTTGTGCGTGCGTTTTGGAGGGGAGGAATAATCGCTGTTTAACAAGCTTTTCAAAAGGGCTGTTAGTTTGTTGATTTCATGTATGGCCCACTTTTCCCCTGAAGTGGCTTACAACAGTCTCCCCTTCTGCAGTTGTTCTCCCCTTCTGCAGTTGCCTGGATGAGCTGAGAAAATCTTTTCTTTCACCCGTTGAAAACAGGTAGTTCCCTCTCCCAACCCTGAAATGTTTAAGTGTATTTTACCTCCCCCAGATCCTCAGAAAACTAGGCAAGATTAAAGAGTAGGAGCTATATATAATATACGTTCTAATTCTCCATTTAAATGTCAATTATCATTTCATTAAGTTTGTGGGAGCCGGCTCAGTAAGCGTTGCTGTGTCTTTAAATAAAAGCGCACAATTAGTCTAGAAAACGAGTGATTATTTCCCTGACTCCCAAGGCCTTGCCTGTACTATTTTTAAGTTCTTTCTTTCCCAGGCAAGAATTATCCTCTGGCAAAAGCCTTCCAGGGAAACTCTAATCCCTGCCATTGTTTCCTCCTTTCCTTCCTTCTGAGCACTGTGGGCAGATTGAAGAGCTGGCCACTAAGCAGAAGGATTGTCTGAATGGTGACCAGACAAAAAAAGGAGAATTAGGCCAGGCACTCATCAGCTGTCATTTGAAGGCAGCTTTGGGAAATGAAACAGTTGTCACAGACTGTGTCAAGCCTAGTTCCTGCAAAGAAGAAGAAGAGTTGGTTTTAGATCCCCACTTTCTCAAAGTGGCTTATAATCACCTTCTCTTCCTCTTGGTGTAGTGGTTAAGAGTGTGGACTTCTAATCTGGTGAGCTAGGTTCAAGTCTGCACTCCCCTGCATGCAGCTAGCTGGGTGACCTTGGGCTCGCCATGGTGCTGATAAAACTGTTCTGAATGAGCAGTGATATCAGGTCTCTCTCAGCTTCACCTCCCTCACAGGGTGCCTGTTGGGGAGAGAGGGAAGGGAAGGCGACTGTAAGCCACTAAGACTCTTTTGGGTAGAGAAAAACGGCATATAAAAACAACTCTTCTTCTTCAGTAATATCAGGGCTCTCTCAGCCTCACCTCCCTCACAAGGTGTCTGTTCTGGGGAGAGGAAAGGGAAGGAGACTGTAAGCCGCTTTGAGACTCTTTCAGGTAGATAACTCTTCTTCTTCTTCTTCTTCTTCTTCTTCTTCTTCTTCTTCTTCTTCTTCTTCTTCTTCTTCTTCTTCTTCTTCTTCTTCTTCTTCTTCTTCTTCTTCTTCTTCTTCTTCTTCTCCTCCTCCTCCTCCTCCTCCTCCTCCTCCTCCTCCTCCTCCTCCTCCTCCTCCTCCTCATAACAGACACCCTGGGAGGTAGATGGGACTAAGACAGCTGGCTGCATGTGTAGGAGAATCAAACCTGGCTCTTCAGATTCGAGTCTGCTGCTCTTAATCACTACACCAAGCTGTCTGCCTGGTGGTTATGGCTTCAGAACTCCCCCCCCCCCCCCGTGCGCTGTGCGGCGGCCAATTTGGACGCCGCCACGTACAACCCTAGTTTTGACCAAAGAAAGGTGAGGCCTGTCCTTGTGAGTTCTAATGGCCTCGACATTTGTAAGCAACGGAGCAGGGAGAACTTCATGATCCGCTCTGCCCCATTGTTGTTTTAGCTGCTTTTGCTGTAATCCCTTCTTTTGCCACAGCTGGGCACTGGTGAGCAGACCAAATTTTCCAAGGCTTCTTTTCCATCTCACCTCCTTTCCATAGGAGTAAAATGTCAGTGACCTACTTTGCTGGATCATTGGGAAGATTCCTGAGGTTGTCTATGGAAAAATAGCTTAAGTACTTGAAAAGCATTATACCAGTCCTTGTTGGTAATCTGAAGCAGAGCTGGGAAAATCCCCGAACAGTTGATCAGTCAGGGAGATGTTTGATTTTGTCTGACGGTCACAGTTGAAATATTCTCCCCTTGCCCTCCCTTTTCCGTGTTTCAGCTCTTATTTTGCAATGATTTTGCATGTGTAAGAAGGAAGGTTTTGCGTGCTTGAGACAACAGAGGAGGAAGTTCAACAAGGATCACAGTGGAAAAGCTAAGGGAGATCTCTGGGCCTGTCATCGACTTCTGAAGAGCTGTTATCTTCCCGCTCTGGTTTCCTTTTTCTTCCCGCTGAGTGAGCATGCGAGGGAAGCCTGGGGGTGCCTCCAACCCGTTCCGTACTTCACATCCAAGTTCTTCAGCTTGCGGGCTCACATTAAACTAGCAACGAGCAGGTCGGTAAGGTGATTGCTGTTCCGCATTTTGCTTCACCGCCAGCTGCCTTAACAAAATCCATATAATATCTTTTATCGGGGCCAGTCAGAATGATGTAAAACATCCCAGATTCATCAGGGATGCCGTAGGGAAGGCCTTCTGTCATGATGCATAGGGCTTGCTTGATTAACTGTGCATGTGCCCCACACTGAGCTAGGCTTCTCAGAGTGTAGCGGTTAAGAGCGGCGGTTTCTAATCTGGTGGCCTGGGTTTGGTTCTCCACTCCTCCACACGCACCTTAGGCTCATCACAGTCCTGATAGTGCTGTTTTCACAGAGCAGTCCTGTCAGGGCTCTCTCGGCCCCACCTACCTCACAGGGTGTCTGTTGTGGGGAGAGGAAGGGAAGGTGATTATAAGACGCTTTGAGACTCCTTCCGTGGAGTATAAAAACCAACTCTTCAGGAAGCATCATTGAGGCAATGCCAAACAAGCCCCCCAAAACTTCATTCCTTGGCAGAAGATGAAAACAGAAGGGGACAGAAGAGTCTCCTTGGGGAGAGCATTCCAGAATGTTTGAGCTATAACTGCCCTCTCCTGTCTGAACTCAGAAGGGTGGGGCATTCAAAACAAGGCCTGTTACAAGGGGTAAAGTAAAGCAACCAGAAGGCATCACGCGACCCATGAGTGTTGCAAACACACATGCATGCACCATCGAATCCTCATTTTGGGCAAAGCATCAAATCCATTTCATTGGTAGAAACTGGCATCTCTCCCCCCTCTTTTCAGATGTCTCTATTAGAAAGAAGCTATCATTGCTTTTATTAAATTATTTACATAGTCTTGTTCCTTGATTCCTGGGTTACTGGAGGGTGCGGTCGTTTTGCAAATTGGACTCTGAGCCACTTCTCCATCTCTGCCCCCCTGCGACTCCCCTTGTTCCTCACTCCCTTCCAGCAGCAAGGCAGTCAAAAGAGATTGCGTAACAGATTGCAGCGAAGGGGCCCTTTAACCTCTTTCACTTAGTTTCATTCAATAAAACATGATTAGATTTTATATACCATTTCCTGACTAATCTTATTTTCCCCCATGCATTAATATGATTAATTCAACCTGCCAGATAGCAAGAGGGTGTTTCCCATGAATATTCAGCCTACTTTTTGAAGCCTTGAAAAATGTTCTAGTTTTGCATCTTCTTTTTTTTTAAAGCAAGTTGATCAAAGTCTTCCAGCTTCTCTTCTCCAAAATTAAGACTATATGAATTTGTCTCCTAGTTCCTGAATCTTAAAAGGAAACGCCTCCAAAAGTGAAGGGAAACTTTAGCTGCCACCAGATTATTTTGCCACCAGATTATGTGAAGACATTGAGTCATGCTATGTGGGCCAGAGTTATTTGAAGAAGACTTCCCTGCGAATTTGGACAAAATGGCCTTTTTATTATCGGATACCAACCCCCTAATTAGTTATAATGTTTCACTATTTGCATTAGCAGCAAGGAAAATTCGAGCCAAATTTACGCGAGCAGAGAGCTAGAAACCTGAATTCTTATCGTCTTTTATTATCTATGGACTACTGCATGTATTGTTCTAATTCTTTTACTGTTTTTATATCAACTGATATGATATTGATTGCATTGTAATGGCCTATGGCTAGAAACAATAAAGTCTTATACTATGAAGAAGACAGCTGTACTTGTTGGCATGATCTGGAGAAAAGTACAGAAGATGTCAACCAAGATGATCATGGGGTTCACACAACTTTTCTATGAGGAAAGTCTGGAGATTCTGAAAGTTTTCAGTCTAGAAAAAAAGATGGCTAAAGAAGAAGAAGAAGACAGTGGTGGAAAGTGCCCTCAAGGAACAAATGACTTACACTGATAATGTTGGATTACAAAGGCAAGAGATGAACACAGGTGGTGCACCACTGCCTGCCTCTGATTATCAACACTGGACTTCCTTGGTGATCTCTCATCCAAGGATTGAGGCTGACCCTTCTTAGGTTCTATCTGACAGAATGCTAGCCTGGGCCATCCAATTCGAGGTGAAGACCAGATGGAGTTAGGATGGATAGAAGGAACTTTTTCTTCCAAAATACTCTGGGATGCAAAATGGAATTGTTGAAGACGTAGGTACTTAAGTGATTAAATGATGGACTTCTTTTTTAGTGAATGAGCAATTTAAAATTTTGGAATTGACTGACATTGCAAGTAGTGATGTTCATGAACATAGCTGGCTTATGACCACTACCCTACCGTTGAGGTGGGTTGTACAGTGATTGGATGTAATGTCTCAGGGTTTGTGTTGTCTCAGAATCTCATCTCTTGGTTGTGCAGACCTATTGCCAGTATAGTAGCTTTAGAAGTAACCCAACTGGTCCGCCATAAAACCAGTGAGCATATTTTTCACGCTCTCCCTGACACAAGTGGTTTCCACTCACATCATTGTGATGTAGGGTTATAGATTCTCCCATGAGGACGGGAAACAGTGGAAACTTATAGCGTCTGTTTTATTTACAAATGTCAGAGTTGAGCAGGCATTATTGGAGGACAGGAACAAGTGCTGAGGGTGGCAGTGATACTCCTAAGGTTACAAATAATATAATAATAATTTTTTAAAAACCCAGCCAAGGACAGGGATGCGATAAGGGGACAGCATGGCTCGCAGTAATTTTCTCACTTAAATTTTAATTTAACTGGTTTCTCGCTTCGTTTTTGCAATCTCCAAGTCTGCGGAGCTGTGGAACAAGTGCAAGACGCGGAGTACTGCAATCAGAATACGAAACAGGAGAGAAAACGCTTTTAAAAATTCCTGTCTGCTAGTCCTCCACCCCCATCCTGATGACTGTACCGTGCCTTCCAAAAATACTGTTTTACCTGCAGGCTAAAAAAGAAATTCTCAGTAGGATATGCAAATGTCGCTTCGGGGAGGGGGGAGAGAGAAGTACTTGGATGGAAATAATGCTAGAAGATGAACAGCAAGGCAGCCGGGAAGATGAAATTGTAGACTTGGGAAGCTGGAGGTTTTGTCTCCCTAGCGGCTGGCCTCTGACGCAGTTAGGCATGCCCAAGGTCCATTGAAATCAAGATATTTCAGCATGGCTAACTCCACACTGAAAGCCAGCCATGGTGGAAAGCCAGCGATGGAATAGGCATTTCTCGTGGTCATGATCCAGGCATGGGACCAGAGAAAAACAAGAAGAGGAAAGCCAGCGTGTTACACTTAAAGGAATGATCGTGGAAGTTGATTCAATCAAAAGGATTGCCCCAATTTTATGCTATCAGTAGTTTAAAGGAAGGAGAGAGAGTTGATGAAACTAGAAAAAAAGTGAAAAAGCGGCTACTTCACCTTTCTAGATAGGCCCAGTTCAAACAACAGAGTGCTGACTCACACTCTGAGACTCTCACACTCACACTGTTGTCTTCCCTGAGATTCTCTCACATCTAACCCCCCCCCCCATGCTTTCTGCCCTGCTTGAGGGGGAAATAATATCTGTAAGATTTCTTGAGAAGACATGAAGGCAGGGATGGGGTGGGGTAGCTTTTGCAGTGCGATCTATACCTATGCCTATGCCTATATCTCTCTCTAGCCGAAATAGGGCTAAGACCATGAAGTTGTCCTTATGGAAGACCTCGCTCACTTTAATGAAAGGAAACAGGGAGCCACTGACCGGTCACAGTAGGGCCCATGTTCATCCTTTGCATGGGAAAAAAGAATTGCCTGGCATTTGAACACATTAAGCTGCCTTGTTATGAGGTCAGGCTGCTAGTTCATCTAGCCCATGGGTTTGGGTGACTGTTACAATGGGGGAAAAATGGGGGACAGACAGCTTCTTACGGGGCTTACCTGTGCCTCCTGACTTGGCTACCAGTCATGAGATGTGACCTGGAGGTTTGGATGCAGAGAGTGGGAGCAAAAATCAAGGCAGAAATACTGAAGTCAAATACACCCCTTGTCTGGTTTAGAGAATCTGTTGATCTCTGTTTGCTTGGAGGGGGGGGGCATCCTTGCCCCTGGTGGCAGGAACCAAGGTGTCATGGTAGATGGGTGAAGCTGTTCATGATTGGTGATGTGTACTGGCAGCTTGGTGGCACAAGGGCAGTGCTGTGCATTATTGACCCTACACCAAAGATCTTGTCCCGCGTTGTCTGGTTTGAGAGCATGGTTCTAGAGAAAGTTCTTTCTAGACGTCCTGTCCCATGTTGCCCTGCCTGGAAGTGGCAGGCATGGGATCTTCAGCTATGTAATACGATGCACCCTCGTGAACAAGTAAGAGTTTGATAGCTAAGGTAGGGATGGTGGGTGGGTGGTTGCTACTGCAGTCTTTTCATCAAGAGTGTTTATTTGTGTGTAAAGCTCCAGATGTTGCGCTTTATGCAGCGATCCAAATCAAACCTGTAGAACGGTGGAAAGAGCCTTAACTTTGCTGTCTCTACACGTGCATCTAACTATATGTAGTAGTTTTTTTTTTGTTTGTAGTTATCTCCCCTTCCTCCCCCTAAAAATCAATTATGGTGTCCCATGAGAAACCTTTATCTGAAATGAGAAAAAAAAAAGGGGGGAGATTATTTTTTTGTTTTCCTCGGTGCAAGGTCGGATGCTTTCGCCATAAACGAAGCAGGAATTGGGGACAAAGGCAGAGCAATCTGGCACCATGAAAAAGGCTACTCACAAAACATTTAATTAAACGGGTACCGGAGGCCAAGAGTTGTGTGGCAGAAGAGGTGAAACAAAAGGAACACCTTATCCCAATCATCTCTCGGCCAGAGCACGGACTGGGACTTTTTTTTTTTAAGATAAAGGATTAGAAAGTGTTTGGACTCGGTCCATTGTACTTATTTCACCACTTTTAATAGGTTTGTGTTTTTCCTCTCTCCCGCCTTATGAAGTTCAACTTGACAAGCGTGCAGTAAATTAGGAAGGACCTTCGTCCTTGAGCCGGCTCTCCCTCCCCTCCCGCCCTCTGTGCGTTGACTGACTTGAGGAATTTATTCCGCTGTTTTTGGGTTGTTGACTTTCCTCTGGCACTGTTATATCTCCTTTAAAAGAATAAATTCTGGTAAGGGGCAGCTTATTATCCAAGAGCTCCTATCGTGTATCAGAGACCCTAAATCTCCTCATGAGGTGATGGCTGGCTAACAAGGTGAGACGGATGTTCCTGAGGAAAGGGAAAGGCATTTGTCGTCTGAATAGCACCACTTCCTTGGCCTTGCAGTTGGTGCATCAACTGGGTGCTAATGCTCATCAGAGACTGGGAGATTCCACGAGTACCTGTGGCATTTCTTTTGGGTTTGCCACACCAAGTAGGCCACAAGGCATTTTGAAGCAATAATTTGGCCATACTGCATGATCTAAGTCAGTAGTCCCCAACCTTTTTATCACCAGGGACCGGTCAACGCTTGACAATTTTACTGAGGCCCGCGGGGGGGGGATAGTCCTTTGCTGAGGGACGTCACCGCCGCCTGAGCCCCTGCTCTACTTGCTTTCCCCCCAGCGCCCCTGACTTCCCACTGCCCACTGGGGGGGCACTGCCAGCAGCAGCTGCTCAGTGACACGCCGAGGGGGAGCTCCAGCCATGGTGGCCGCCAGAGAGCACCAAAGGTGAACCGGTGGCAGAGTGGCAGGGCAGCTCCTGAGGCGGCAGCTGAGGAGGAGGAGGAGGAGGCGCTGCGGCCCGGTACCGACTGATCCACGGCCCGGTACCGGTCCCCAGACCGGGGGTTGGGGACCACTGATCTAAGTGATTCACTCTGCTATCCCTTGCAGTTGCATGGTCAGGTTCCCAAAGTTCTCATGCCATGAACTAGCTGTTTTCACCAGCAATTCTGGAAATATTAGGTTGCAGCCAGATTGCTTCAGGCACCTCTGACATCATTCCTCAGGGACCTCTATTCCCTAGGATCCAACATTTTGTAGAGATGGTCAAGGTGCAGTAGGAGGCAGGTATATCCCAATTCTGCCATTGGAAAATGTTGGGCCAAGTACTACAGTGTCCATGGCTCAGACCTGTGGACACCAACATCAATTTAGAGAAGAGTTCAGCTACTTAAATATGCTCTGAGGATCTAATCCCAATCAAGCCAGTGATACAGTGGGCCTGGCAATCTTGTTAGGGCCCTCCGAAATGTGCCTTACCAAAATAGCACAATCAGGATTAGGCCTTTGTGATGTTTTTTTGAAGTGGCTGAATGGCATTGGGGCCCTCCAGTCAGACATGTGGACACAATAACATTTAGTTTGGCCCTCTGTCTAGATCCAATTTACTATAATTTATTCTGGCTTTAACTGGATTTTTTCCCAACAAATCTATTAGTGTAAGTCTCCTTGAACCATGAAGAGAGGCAGGTCTGTCTTGTTTGAATAAATACATGACAACATCAGTTGCTTGTTCTGTTGTATGGGGACTAGTAGGCCTCTAATTACGCATCACCAAAGCTCCTCCCAAAATGCTTTCACTTTCATAAACCTGGTCTTCTCTCCACATAGCACCATCATTGTGATGTGGTCCCTTAGCCTCAGCAACCAATGTCCAAAAGACAGGCTAGACTAGGTCACCATACTGTGTCTTGCCCTTGAATAAGTTGTTCTGTTGCTTATTACAGTTTGTCTCTAGGTGCCTCTGATTGTGTCTGACCAGTTGTGTCTGTGAATGGTGGGATGGCCAAATGGTGGCTCTCCAGATGTCCATGGGCTACAGTCCCCATGAGCCCCAGAGGCTTCTCTCTCACACTAGGCAGTGGCCATGCATAAGAACATAAGGAGAGTCCTGCTGGATCAGATCAGTGGTCTATCTAGTCCAGCATCCTGTCTCACACAGCAGTCAACTAGTTCTGTTGGAGGTCCAAAATAATGGAGCATAGAAATCAAGGCCTTCCCTTGATGTTTTCTCCTGGCACAGGTATTCAGAAGTTTACTGTGTCTGAATATGGAGGCTTCCTATAGTCAGCATGACTAGTAGCTGCTGATAGACCTGGTCTCCATGAAATACAGTCAGCCTTACCTATGCAGATGGAGTATTTGCATACACAGTATTGGATAGTGGCTGAATAAAAATGGTTGCCTCACCAATGAAGAATAGAGAAGTTGAGTAGGAATAAACAAGGTCAGACTGAGTAACTGGCAGTGCAGTCCTATGCTGAGTTACTCCAGTCTAAACCCATTGGAATATATGGGTTTAGACAGGAGTAACTTTGCATGGGATTTCATTAGGAGTCTGTGAGCAGCACCTGGGAAAACTATTGCAGAGAAAGTCTGCAGGTAGTAAAGGGAAGCTGCAGAATGTTGGGAAAGGCAAGAATTCTAACAGCTTGCTGGGTGGATTCATTTCTTCCCATTGCATTATTTTGTCTTTTTCATGTAGTCAGATCCCGTGGATTGGATCGTCCATTCAGCTGAGTCTTCCTTTGGTGTAAGAGCCTTTTCAGCCCTGACCTGAGTGGCTCATGCTACCCTGATCTCATCAGATCTCAGAGTTAAGCCTGGTTTGGACTTGGATGGACAATCACTAAGGAATTCCAGAGTTGTTATACGGAGGCAGATAATGACAGCTCACTTATGTTCATCTGTTGACTTGGAAATCCTACAGGGTCACCATAGGTTGGCTGCAACCTAATGGTACTTCCCACTACCAAGAGCCTCTTCTGCTGGATGAAGACTCCTTGGGACACGGAAAGGAAGGCCCCAGTCATCAGAATACTACACTCTGCCTTTAATTCACGCAATTCTGTTTCCTTGACCATCCACCCCTACCCTCCCCTTTTAACACCTTTTGACTTTGTGTGGTAGGAAGTGAAACTTATAAATTCTAACAAAAAATAGCAAGAGCCCAGTAGCACCCTGAAGACCAGCAAAATTTGGGGCAATGTATGAGCTTTCATGAGTCAGTGATACATATTCCATGTATACCTTTACTCATTGTGTTAATTAAACATTAGTAGAGAAGATCAAGCAGACCCCACATCTGTTTCTTTGATGAAGGTCCTTTTCTTTAGCAGAAGGTGCTTTCCCCTGGTGAAAATGTCTTGAGTGAGAAAGCAGGATCCTTTCACCGGAAGAAATCACTTCTATGAGTGGATCAGTTTGATAGGGTCTAATGTTGTGTTATGTAGCCCCTGTCGGGCTATATGCCTGCTTCTTCTGGGGAACCTTACTTTGGTTTTCTAGTGGCTGCTAGCCACCCTCCCCTACCTGTTCCAGTCTTTGGTTCCCAAGTTGTTCTGTTGCTTAGTAGTATTATCTGCAGCCACTTGTCTGTTTTGTTTGAAGGCCAAATGGCTGTATCAGCTCATTCCCACCAGGGTGTCAACTCTGTGCTCTGGCTTTACTTTGAAGATCAATAACTGTGTTCTGTGGGGAAGTGTTTTGGCATGCAAAATGTGTGAATGGGGGGAGGATTGTCTATATATGAACTCTAGGTTTTTCTCAGCAACTTGTTCTTAGCAGTGCCTGGCTATCATGAAATGACCTGTGGTGCTCTCTGTGGACTTTAATAAACAGCTTCTGACATTTTTGCAAAGAAATAGCTTGGCTTGTGCCCCTTGGAAGTGCATCCCAGGCTTGTGACACCCTGAAGTGGTTCCCAGGGACAGCATATACAAACAAATAGAGTGGTGCATATCTGTAAATCTCTAGCACTCACTAGTCATGGCATAAAGAAGATGATCATTTCCAAGAAGGCCAAAATAACTCTGTGGGGCCCAGAATCGGGATTCCAGCTCCCCCAAACGGTTTGCAGCTAGAGTCCACCTGTACTTTTCTCTGCATCAGTTTCACTAGTAAAATAGGGCTTTTTGTTAACTCACGATGGTGAAAAAGCCAGCAGCAGTAAAACAGCTTGAAAACTGGTTTTGAAACACCGTGCTGCGGGTGCAGTGTGTGCGTTTGTTCTCATTGCCTCTGCTCAACGGAGAGTTTGTTGTCATTTCACATTCCTGTTTAATGGCAACTGCTTTGCATCCTCCCTTACGTTGGGTGCCCCTTTAATACCTCCTTGAATGTCACACTTGGTTCAGAAATGTGTCGGTCTTCTCTTTCACCTGCTTTTGTCCGTTTGTGGAGAGCTGCAGCAGGCTGTGTACATGCGTATGGTTCAGTTCTCTTTCTCCGAGGAGCACAGGCAACCAGTGAAAGAATGCCAGTTAAGAACAAGTGAGCCCTGCAGAGGGCACATCCAGAGTTTGGCAAGTGTTGGACTCTGCAGGATGCTATCAGTGGCCACAGGTATTTCCATAGGTTTGGGAAAGAGATGCTATATTTTTCTTGTGTACTGTCTGGGTCCATCTTTGGGCCCTGGTGATCAGATTTGTGCACTGTGATTTCTGCACCTGGCACTCACTCCCCAAGTTTATGGGGCCCAATTCTCAGTAGAAATGTACAAATGAGGAGAGGGGACACACACCCCTTGCCCCCCATGGAATTTTCCTGTCCTGAAGCAGTTATTGCAGGAAAGAGAGAAAGTGTCTGTGAATTGCCTTGTTATCCTGCAGTATGCATACAGCCATCAATATACCTTAAGTTTCCTCATCAGGAAACTAAGTGGCTGCTAGCTCAGTTTCAGACTGAGAAAATTGTTCAGGGGGAAAGTCTAAGTCTCCTCTCCCCATGTGCATCAATCCCAAAACAAATCCAGCTCCCGTTCATCTGGGACTTGAGCACCAAGCATGCAACTCACAGTAAACATATGGCCATCAGAGCCTGGAACAAACATGGGCCAGATGCAAGGAAAATATAATGAGGAGTTATGTCTTGCCCTGATGTGGACAAGACATCAGATCCGTCTCATCAGATCTTGGAAGCTAAGCTGGGTTTGCTCTGGACAATTCGACAGCCTGGTAAACCTGGGTTCCTGGGGATGGCTCAGCTCCTGAGCCTCAATATTCAGGCTGCTAGACAATCCTATGCAAAGTACTAAAGGGCCCTCATCCTGTGGGACAGGGGTAGTCAACCTGTGGTTCTCCAGATCTCCATGGACTGCAATTCCCATGAGCCCCTGCCAGCATTTGCTGGCAGGGGCTCATGGGAATTGCAGTCCATAAACATCTGGAGAACCACAGGTTGACTACCCCTGCTGTGGGAGACCAGCAAGGAAACCAAGGCTTGCTACACAGAGACAAGCAATAGCAGATCTCCTCTGTTCTTCATCTTTCACCTAAAGGTGCTTTCCGCCACCAGGTATGTCCCTACAAGGATGCAAAGGGAAAAGAGTGATGGGCTTAGGGAAATTAAGGGAAGGCTTTGAAGAAGAGCAGGAACAAGCCAAGAGAACATTGTTGCTGGCCATGTTCCAGTCGACTCCAAAAGCCCACTGGAGAGTCTTACAAACCGGCCATAGGTTTCATTGTCAAGATGTTATGTTACAAACTTTACTGTTCATTGCTCATTGTGCTGGAACACATTAATGTCAGAGTGCTCTGAGAAAAGGGTGGCCAACTGGTTGCCAGTGGGTTTCAGCTGATCCCCAAAGGAAAGGCATATGGTTCCTGGTAGCCCTTCCAGATTTTAATCACCGTGTAGTTAAAGAGAGAAGAAACATTTACCTTCTCTTTGTAGGCATTTATTCTTTGCATTCATTGCATTGTGAACCCAATGCACTTTTTGGAAGGACCAAGGGTCATTTTCCATCTTTCTAAAGGGAGAAGGGTGTCAAGTGACCCTTTTTCATCCTAGCATGTTTGTTCCATGCCTTTAATACCTAGCACCAATGTCATTATCAAGCCATCTATTTGTATGTGGGTGTGTTTAATTCCTCCTCCTCTGGAGAACAGAGCTGCCCCAAGAATAGAGAAATGGACTTTCTCTGCTCTAAGAGTTATTCCAGATTTTCAGATGTGGCCTGTAGGTGCTTCAGTGCACACATATTTCCCAGCACTTCGCCCAGGGTAAGCAACAATGTTCCAGGGTTAATCGACGGCTGCTTCAGTTTGGTTTCTGTGATGTTTAAACCGTGCCCAGTTGTGTATTTTGTTGGTCCACTAGCAATTTGTAAAGATAAATGCCCATGGAAAACAGCCTAATGAAACGTTGTAAAACAGGTTGAGGCCATTCAAAACTGGTCCATTTGCTTCCATGGCTAATCCTTTTTTGTCTTGTTAATGGGAGTTGTGATACATGATTCTAGCGGCAACCCTACTGAGAGTGGACAGTCCAGCTCAGTCTTTCTCAGCCTTTTTTGTCATTGAGAACCCCCAGAACCATTCTTCAGGCTTCAAGGAACCCCAGAAGTGGCAAGATCACACAGAATATGGCTGGGACACATAGCTGTGTACATAACCACCCTGGGCTCCTCTCCTTCCTAACCCCTCCAGGCCCATTATTGACTAAAATTGGGGGGGGGGGTTAATATGACCATATATGGTGCCATATATGGCCATATCACTCAATAAACGTTTAACAATTTTAAAAATAATATTAAAATTAATTAACTCGCATGCATTCGGGAAACCCTTCCAGGGCCATCAAGGAACCCAAGGGTCTCATGAAACCCTGGTTAGGAAAGCCTGGTCTATCTTGTAGCAGTGTGTTTGTTTCTTTTTTAGCTGGAGGACTTCTCCATGGCACCAGTCAGAACTCTTTCTGGCACCCACTGCTTTAGACACAGGATTAGGGCCCTCTGGTACTTTGCATAGGATTTTTCTAGCAGCCTGTGTATTGATGCTTGGGAGCTGGGCCATCCACAGGGGCCAAGGATCATCAGACTGTTGAATTGTCCACTAGATACTGTGGAAGAGCCACTGTCAATGCAGTCCTAAGTCGTTCTAAGAAGAGTTGCCGTCGATGCAGTCCTGAGAGCCAGCATGATGTAGTGGTTAGAGAGTGACGGACTTTAATTTGGAGAATTGGGTTTGATTCCCATTCCTCCACATGAAGCCAACTAGGCGACCTTGGGCCAGTCACAGTTCTCTTAGGGCTGTTCTCATGGAGCAGTTCTGTTAGAGCTCTCTCAGCTCCACCTACTTCACAAGGTATCTGTGGTGGGGAGAGGAAGGGAATGCTGGAGCTCCTTTGGGTAGTGAAAAGCAGGGTATAAAAGCTCTTTTTCTCCTCCTTCTACCCTGTTGAAATCAGTAGGCTCAGAAGGGTGTGTCTCTCCTTATGGCTGCATCGAATGGAACCCTGGCACACCTGAATAAGAGATTCCATTCTCCCTCCATACCCCCTGCTGATTTTTTTGAAAAGCTCTTTTGCTGAATTGTCTTCGAGATAATGAAAAGATTAAAATTAGCTCTTTTGGCAAAGATTCCGTGCATATTAAGATTCTCTTTAAAAAAAACCCATAAATGTAATTAATTGCATCAATTATAATAATATGGGTAAGTTCCTGTTGGTTTTCTCAATATAAAATTCCATTTTTAAAAATGTCTGCTTCAGAGGGAAAGGGGGAAGGGGGAAGAGAATCCTCAGGCAAGATGGGTGTTAGTGTGTGTCAGGGTTTTGGTAAGTGGCTAAACTGCGGTTCTCCAGATGTCAATGGACTACAGTTACCATGAGCCACTGCTGACAGTCTCATGGTAGTCTATCTGGAGAGCTGCAGTTTGGCCACCCCTCGGAGAGAATCTTTCAAGTCATTTTGAAATTGGGGGCGGGGGGGGGGAGAATCTGAGAAGAAGGTTACTCATGTTTGCAAAAGCAGAGTGGAAGGAATTGGTTGCTGGGTGGCTTGAGGGGTCTCCTTGGATGTCCCTATACGACAACCTGATGATCCTGGCATCGATATAATAAAAATCAGTTGTTTTTGCAAAAGGCTGTGGTGTTCAGCTGCCCTCTTTTGCAGAGAGATCAGCTTTCTAGTCCTCAGTGTGAAGATGCTTAGGTATTTGAAGCTTAAACCGCCATCCGATTTTGTTGTTGTTGTTGAATCAATGATATGCCTGCTTCCCTGATTTAATCGGGGCTGAAATAAGTGTTAAATTAGAGGTGAAATGAGGAGACATTGTGCAGGCTTGTTGTCTTGGTGTCTAAACACTGAGACTTGGAGGGGTGGGGGGTACAGGGCAAGTAGATATACAAACCACGTTGGTGTACGTCTATTCCTTTCCATCTGCTGGTTCTCTGGTATCTGATGAAAATGTTTGTATCCTGAGAATCTATACTGTTTTGTGGGTTTCTGAAGCCAGGGGTCTAGTCCTCACAGGAGCCTATTGTCCTGGTTTCCATCCCTTTCCTTCCTTTTATTCAAGCGGGCAAAGCGACAATAGTCCGCAGTTCTTCCGGGGCTTCTTAAAACCACACCTTTTAATTTCTGCGGCTATCCCCATTGAGATCACTTGTCTAGAACACTTATCTGAAATATCAGATATTCTTTGTACCCTAGACCAGGGTTAGTCAACCTGTGGTCCTCCAGATGTCCATGGACTACAATTCCCATGAGCCCCTGCCAGCAAATGCTGGCAGGGGCTCATGGGGATTGTAGTCCATGGACATCTGGAGGACCACAGGTTGACTACCCCTGCCCTAGACACAATTAATGTATCTTGGCTTAAGTGGACAACATGTTCCCCATTCAAGAGGGCAGAAGTCTCTGTCGATCGAGAACTGTTGACTGGGTCCGTAACTCTGCATTGTCCACCTCCTTTTCCTTTTGGTGGGTCTATTGAAAATCTTCCCAAACCGTCTGTCTGATCCGGCTACGATCTGTGCCGTGATTTGCACTGGCAGCAGACAGTCATGTAAATCTGCTTCGTCTGGTTGTCATCCTTCTTTCTCATCATGATCACGTCTCATGGCAGCCTGAGGTAGCTCTCATAGTCAATTTCATCATTTAGTTTCTCTTTGCCCCACTATTCATGCTACAATAAAATCAGAGTCTAGTAGCACCTTTAAGACCAACAAAGATTTATTCGAGGCGTGAGCTTTCGAGTGCAAGCACTCTTCCTCAAACTAAAAGATCTTAAAGGTTCTACTGTGATTTTATTGTGCTACTTCAGACCAACACAGCTACCCTTTTGAATCCACTGTTCATGCATCATTGAAGACCCTTCTCTGTCTTCCATGTGCTGGCTGTTTGTTTTCTCTATGGCAACCTGTCTTCAGCCAATTTAAAAGTCAGAAGGGGATTTGATCTTCTTTTTAAAGATGTGCAAGAGATGCATTATTGTCCTAAAATAGGCCATCAGCAGTGAAACATGTACTCAGCACCAGCTAAGTATAGAATGACAAGCTGTGCCCTACATTAGCGATCCCCAACCTGTGGGCCGCAGACCACATGTGGTCCTTCGACTAATTGGAGGTGGGCCACGAAGGACGGCTTCTCCCCCCAGGCCCTTTACTTCATCCCCCCCGGCCCTTTACAACACACTTCGGGTGTCATTGTCTCCCATCACTCCCAGATGGGACTATCGCGTTGCAGAGAAACAAGCTCAGGGTTCCCATTGATTTGTCATTGTCATGAGTTAAAATTTCCATGAAAATAAAATGTTCCTTATGTTCATTGTTGTGGCGTGTCTGTATCTTATTTTGAAGGGATGTTTAAACATTACCATAGCGATCAGAGAGCGTTAGGGCAGTGGTTGAGAGTAGAGGAGTAAACTAACCCCCCCCATCAGGCCTCAATAAAATTGTCAAGCGTTGAGTGGTCCCCGATGATAAAAAGGTTGGGGACCACTGCCCTACATGATGCCTGAGTGTTCATGCGCCTGTGCTCAACTGCATGTTCGTTAGAGGTTGGATGGATTTGGTTACTGCAATAACATCCAGAGGCACTGGAGAACATGGAGGGAGCAGAACATTTGCATACACAACCACACGTACACATATATACCAAAAGGCAGAGGGGATAGGAAACCAAAACACATACCCTGACCAGTATGAAGTTGTTGTAACAATTGGAGCGTACTGTACTTAGTTGTCTGCACAAAGCACAATAGGCACCTGTGATTTCGTCTGTCTCCCATGAACATCCACCCTTAGCTCAATTATCATCAGTAGAGCTTCAAAGGTGCTTCGTCTCAGGTTTTGAAGACTCCAGGTCTCTTGAGAGGCAGCATGTGCATCTTCCAAATAAACAAACAAGAAATCTTTGTCCTCTAGATTTCCTTGCGCCATCCCATCGCTTTCCATATGGGCACCCCGTTTTTATTGCTGGGCTTTCTTTAACATCCTCAGCGAAGCCTTTTCTTTCTGCACAACTGTCACAGTGACAGAGGCCCCCCGCGGCAGATCTCTCTGCCTGCAGCCCTGGGAGTGAGGCTTCGCGAATTGGGATGCCTCCCAAGAGGATTGCGCCAACCAGCCCCTGTCTCAGTCTCCGAGAGCTTTCTCTTTGGCAACCGGCATCTATGGGGGCCGGGGGGAGAACCTGTTACGGAATTCCATTCTACAGAGATTTCAGAATATTTTCAGCTCCAGAGAAAGCAGAGAATGTCAAGGCACGCTTGCAGTGTGGGGAGAGGTGACGACTACCCAGCGTGGCAGGAAGAATTTCCACCCGCTTGGTGTTTCTGTGTGTTTTCCTTTCTTATCAGCATCGGCAAAGCAAGTCTGGGCCGAACAACTTGATAGCCCCAAGTGGATTTGCATTGGGGAAGGTCACCCTGAAGTCCCGAGAACTGCTTGCAGTAGCAGTAAATAACTTGGCCAGGGCGCGTCGAATCCCGTGTGCGGTACTGATTAGCTATTATGATTCCAGCCAGTCCTGAGCATCAGGCCTCCTAGAATTCAGCTTGTGTTGCATCACCCCATTCTGGGCAAAAGAGGGATTTGCGGGAGACCAGCATGAGATGCGTATGTGCCAGGAGTGTTAGGTGTATTGTGTTACCTGATTGCCTTCTTTTTCTTCACCGTGTTGAGACTTGAGGTGTGTGAAGTCCCCACTGCCCCTGCATAGGCTATATTTAAGAAGTGTTGTTATTTTTTTAATGCAGCAATTTGAATGAGAATTCTTCAAGGTGGGCTGATATTATTAAAACCCCCCCCTCCAGACACACAGGTAATAGAAGTTAAAGGCAAAATAGTGTTTCCTTAAAGCAGGGTAGTCAACCTGGGGTCCTCCAGATGTCCATGGACTACAATTCCCATGATGCTGGCAGGGGCTCATGGGAATTGTAGTCCATGGACATCTGGAGGACCATGGGTTGACTACCCCTGCCTTAAAGTACCTGAGGCATAGTAGTCAGTTTCAGCCAAAGATGGTAAACTGAGGCTGTGGCAACCTGTATTTTGTGGGAAAGCCAAGATGAGTGATCTTGTGCATCACCTGTTGATCCTTAAGTCTCTGACTAATTTTAAGACACTGGCTGAGATAGCCATCTCTGAACCATTGTCCTTCTCAGGTCAAGTCAATGTAGAGTAAGGGTCAGAATCTAGAGTGTCATACTTGGAACTGGAAGACCCAGGTTCGAATCTTCACTCAGCTGTGGATGGCTTGGAAGCTTCCTGGATAACCTTGGTCCAACCAGGCTCTGTTAGCCTAACTTACCTCAAGGAATGAAGGTACATTGGAAGAGGGGAGAATGATGCTGTAAACCATTTGGTACAGATTTTGGAGTACAGAGAGATCAGGAGGAACAAATATATATTTAGAGACGTTTCAGCTGTGCCAGCAGAGCTACCCAGTGTGTATGTTTTCAGTCAGCTAGCATGGTGCCAGGATGAACGCCGCACATAGGTCCAAATTGCAAGCCAGGTCTGCAGATGTAGATTTCTACAAGTCTATTCACCGTCTGAGGATGTATGCAACAGCAGGGGCGTATAGATTCTGAAAACCTTTATTGGCATAAAATTCGATGTGCACAGACAACAAAAAGTAACATTTGTAGAGTCCGAACTGCAAGCCAGGTCTGCAGATGTAGATTTCTAGGGATGTATATAAACCATCAGCCTCTTGTGGCGCAGAGTGCTAAGGCAGCTGTTTGAAAGCTCTGCCCATGAGGCTGGGAGTTCAATCCCAGCAGCCGGCTCAAGGTTGACTCAGCCTTCCATCCTTCCGAGGTCGGTAAAATGAGTACCCAGCTTGCTGGGGGGTAAACGGTAATGACTGGGGAAGGCACTAGCAAACCACCCCGTATTGAGTCTGCCAAGAAAACGCTAGAGGGCGTCACCCCAAGGGTCAGACATGACTTGGTGCTTGCACAGGGGATACCTTTACCTTTACCTTTTATATAAACCATGTGGCAGGTATGTGTGGGGCGGGCACAGTTACTTCCACCCCACTGGTAATCCTCCCCTTCCAGCTGCTTTTCTGCTTATTTTCACAAGAAAGGTAGTATATGTACATATTGAAGGAGGATTAAGAATACAGCCGTTCATCTCTTTGCCTTAGGAAATGCTCCCCCTGCTTTGTCCCTCTCCCTCTTCCCCTATTCTTCACATTATTTGACTCACACAGAACTGGGTACCTTTTTTCCCAGATGCGGTAAGCTGGTCTAGCCTCCATATTAATCTTGGCAGAGGACAAAGTATCCCACCGGCTTTCCTTAATTTTGGCTAGCATGCTCTTCTTTTTGGCTGTCTCATACAACACACCAGCCGGGAGGGGGGCGCCTCCCTCCAAGAAAAGCTTCAGTTTCGGAAGGCAGCAGAGATGGAGACAAGAGTGATCTCCTGCATGGCAGTAATTTATGTGGAAGAGGATGGAAGCTCGGCTTGATGGGGTTTTACACTATCGGCCGCAACACCCCCTTCCCTTTTATTACCGTTTGGGAGAGAGTAAGGGGTTAATAGAAAAACAGCTGGGCTGATGATAAAAGTAATGCCAGCAAACAGAGGAAGAGCTGCATATTAATAACACTTAGCACTTAATGGCTCTTGGAAAGCACATGAAGGCCTGCCAACGTCAGCTAATTAGTTCACTTCCCTCCCCGTTGTTTTCTGCCCCAGCCTGCTGCCCAGCAAAAGAAACCAACAGAAGAAATCGCAGGCAGGGTGTTTCATCCGGGTCAGGTAGGTTAATAAGGTGCTAGGATTTGTATTTATCTAAAATATTGCTACCCCGCCTCTTCATATTAATAACCAAAAAAAAAGGAGAAGAGATTGTGCTGAAGGCGGCCGGTAACAACAACATAGAATGCTTGCATAACAAACAATTAATTAATGCTCAGCAATAAAATTCTTAGCAGTGAAACAATAACTGGGAAAATCAGCAGCATAAAGATTTAGATGCATGAAGGGCAGGCCACAGACAGGAGGTTAAAATACAGAAAGTGGGCATGGAAAGTATCTGAAGAAGTGAGTGATGACTCACGAAAGCTCTACCCTACCCTGACTCAAATGTTGTTAGTCTTTGAGGTTCTATTGGACTTTTGCACTCTTCTTCCTAAAACTCGGGGGGAAATGAAGATTAAAATAGTAAAAGTGAATGTGAATAATTTTAGAGTCCAATGGCACCTTTAAGACTAACAATTTGTTATTCAAGGTATGAGCTTTCGTGTGCACACGAAAGTTATTGAAGAGGTCAGTGAACATAACAGTTTTCACCAAAAAGTCAGTGAGGTACATACCACATAAACTTTAAGACCAGAGGTTTTCTCTGTCCCCAATATAATTCAAGATAATAAAGTGGAAATACTGCAGGGAGGTGGTACTGCCAACTCCCGAGTATGAAATTCCGGGAGATTTGGGGATGGGAGAATCCACCCTTGAAAGCAGCCTTTTCTCCAGATCTCTGTAGTCTGGAGATCAGTAGTGATTCCAGGAGATCTGCAGGCCCCCACCTGAACATTGGCAGCCCTACTAGTTCAATTTGCAATAATGTTCTCAGTGGGGCAAGTAACAGAGAATACAGAGAAATTTTTAATCCAGTAGCACCTTTAAGACCAGCAAAGTTTAATCAAGGTATGAGCTTTCATGCGCATGCACACTTCCTCAGATAAAATGGCAGATACAGTTGTCTAAGAATAGAATACTTAGATTAACTCTGTTTGTTGAGGGCTTAAAAGGCATAATGATCTCACTGCAATCCTTGCCACAGCCCTGCAAGGTAGACCAGTTGTATTGTCCCAGTGTTGCCTATGGGAAGTTGAATCTTAGAGAGGACGGCTTGCTGAAGGACAACTGAGGTGGGCGTCCCAATTTGTAGCCAGTAAATTAATCCTCTGCAGTTTTAATTTAACATTTGCACTGTAGGGAAAATCACTTCTGTCTGATGGACTTCTATTGTGCCCATCAATATCACACCTACTTCAGATCACCTGTGCTTCCTACGGTTGATCATATACAAGGAATTGCTTTCTACAGAGTCGGACTTTGGATCTGCCAGGATCTGCCTGGTCTACTCTGGATGGCAAGGGCTGTCCAGGATCTCAGGTGAAGGTCTTTTATGTTGTCTGCGGCATGATCCTTTTAACTGTTCTCACCAGGGATTGAACCAGAGACCTTCTGTAGGCAAGACAGGTGCTCCAACATAGAGCCATGGTTTTGCTGCAATCTGGGAGGTCTATAACCTCCCAATTGTTCTGGTATCAGGAGCTATCCCAAAAATAAGAGAGGCAGGGAAAGGTTATGCCTTCAGTAACAGCTGTATAATGAGGAAAATTAGAAAATATTACTCCAAAAGGCATAAATTCTCTACCATTTTTCTTCCTGCAAGCCAGGTCCATCCCCGCCCCCAATGCTAAAAACAGTAAAAGGACCCAGTTTCCTTCTGAGGCTCCCCGTGGAGATAAGGTGCCAAGTGCATTTCTGTGGGTTTTTATTGTCTAGAATTGATACTCATTTTTCCATACAGTTCATCATAATAATAACTGTATATCACATGTGTGTCGTCTCCAGTAGACTTCATTGAGCATCCCTTTTCACATTCAGCAGCAGTATAATAGGGAGCGAAGGGTATGTAAGAAATTTGTGATTATTAGTATTATTATTTTAACATTCCTCTTTCCCCCCATACTGGTGAATCCCAAAGCATCTCACAACCATCAACCATGGAGATTAAAATTAAAATAGACTATTAAAGCACATGTTGCCTGCATATGTGGCTTAATTCAGTCTCTGCCTTTTGGGAGGGGGTACAGATCCACACAAAAAATAATCGCTTACAAATCCGTGCTTGCAACGACAGCTTGCAGCTTTTGCCTTGCAGGGGGTGGAGGTGGACTGACAAATATCTCCAGCACCCCCTCTCACGTAGCTTTCCTCTCCCTAGACAATATTTTGGCACCTTAGAATAGTTCTAATTATCATGTTTACGGGGATTTCCAGTGTTCAAAACATGCATATTATCTTGTTCTAATGCGGCTTCCTCAAGCAGGGTTTCGTGAAACCCTGGGGTTTCCATGATGGCCCTAGAAGGGTTTCCTGCATGGGTGGGAGTTAATTATTTCGCTATATGTTTTTTTAAATTTGTTAAAACATTTATTTATTAATTTGTTTTCAAATTTGTATACTACCACTCCCAGGCACACCGGCTCATGGCGGTTAACAGAAATCTAAAAACCCATAAAACAATAAAATTCCAATAAAACCCCAAGATGGCGGTAGAAACAACAACAGGATGAAACCACTAGGCCATGCCCACCCCCGGCCCCACATTTAACAGTCGCAAATCCCCCCTGAGTGCAAGTAAAGCTATGTCCCGGCAGGAGAAGTTCTTCCTAGCCTGGCCTCAACCACAAGCCTGGCGGAAGAGCTCCATCTAGCAGGCCCTGCGGAACGTTGAGAGCTCGGCCAGGGCCCTTAGCTCTTCCAGGAGCTCATTCCACCAGGTGATCTGAACATATATGGTCATATCTGCCTGCCTCTCCCAAAATAACCAGTGATGGGCCTGGAGAGGGTGGGAAAGGGAGGGGCTCTGGGTAGATGTGTACACAACTGTGCTTCCCAACCATATTCTGCATGGTGGTGCCACTTCTGAGGCTTGTCAAAGCCTGAGGAATATTTCAGGGGTTTCTCAATGGTAAAACACGCTGACAAAGGTTGTTCTAATATTTAGCAACTACTCTACCTGTGGTAAGAGCCTCTTGTGGCACAGAGTGGTAAGGCAGCAGTCATGCAGTCTGAAAGCTCTGCCCATGAGGCTGGGAGTTCGATCCCAGCAGCCAGCTCAAGGTTGACTGAGCCTTCCATCCTTCTGAGGTCAGTAAAATGAGTACCCAGCTTGCTGGGGGGTAAACGGTAATGACTGGGGAAGGGAATGGCAAACCACCCCGTATTGAGTCTGCCATGAAAACGCTGGAGGGCGTCACCCCAAGGGTCAGACATGACTCGGTGCTTGCACCAGGGATACCTTTACCTTTTACCTACCTGTGATATTATTGAGGGATTTAGAAATGCATCTAGAAATGCATTGTTGTAACCCGCTACAAGCTGTTCTAGGAGTGACGGGCTATAAATCTAATCAATCAATCAATATAAGGCAATCCAGGGCCATTTGAGAAATTTGGGGGGGTGGGGAGTGTGTGTGTGTGTGTGTGTGTGTGTGTGTGTGTGTGAGAGAGAGAGAGAGAGAGAGAGAGAGAAAGAGAGAGAGACTTGTCTGAGGCTACCAAAATACGCTTATGGCAGAGGTGAGATTTAAATGTTGAGGGTTGTGTGTCCCAATCATAATTCCTTCCATCAGCTCGTGTTCCACCATTTAACATTTTTCGTCCCTTTGGGCGTATGTTTTCCAGAAGTGCTTGTTTATTCTAAACTGCTGTGTGAAGTGCTGGAGGGAAAGGTAGACATTTGAAGGTGAGCAGACTAAACATCTTTGGCTGAGGAGAGCCAGTAAGTCAGACAACTCTCCCTGTGATTGGTAGAAATGGGCAACTTTGTCGGGGCTCAACACTTTTAATTGTCACGAGGGCTTTTACTACAGCCAAGGGCCATGCACAAGCTTGTGCTAATCAATGAGTAATGCGGTAGGATGCTGATGCGTCAGCCCAACTGCAGGGAGTCTGAGTGTCTGTGGTGAAAAGAAATCACCGGGATATTTGCTTTGCAAGTCTGCCATTTAAGTCCCTGCCTGGGAGTGATGCAAAGAAACAGAGAGAGAGAGAAACAAAAAAAGAGAGGGGCTTAAAAGACTTTCCAGTCCACCCTGGATCTTTGAGAGTCAAAGAATGCATCTCCTCTTAAGCTATGTGCTGCTCTGCTGTCTCTTACCTTTTGTTTTTCTCACGGTCAGTTATCCTGGGAGAGAATCCCTTTCATCTCATCTCAGCCTCTAATTTGGTTGCTTGGCCAAGGGACAAATCAATGACAGGAGGACAGTTGACAAGACGGGCCCTGACTCATCTCTCTCCCAGCATCATCCTCAATTTAATTCTTTCCTTTCATTGAGTTCCCTGCCTTGCTGTAGATCCTTGGGGTTGTTGTGGGATGGTCAGAGGTGGCCCACGGAACAGCTGTTTGTTCCTTCATGGTCAGGAGGCAACCTCACCCAGATCCCTGTCTCCAGTGATTAAGGAAGGGGCTGACCAAACGCCATTTGCTGGCCAGTGTCAAAGCTGAATTAGTGTTTGGAAAGGAGCAGGAGACAGGTGAGGAAGCAAAGCAGACTTGGTGTCCAGAGTAATGAGTAAGGCAGGTAAGGCTGAAGTAAGACATTGGCTGGGGCAAATCCCCCCTATGTTGACCCAGGAACGCTTTGTTGTTGTTAGTTGCGAAGTCGTGTCCGACCCATCGCGACCCCATGGACAATGATCCTCCAGGCCTTCCTGTCCTCTACCATTCCCCGGAGTCCATTTAAGTTTGCACCAACTGCTTCAGTGACTCCATCCAGCCACCTCATTCTCTGTCGTCCCCTTCTTCTTTTGCCCTCGATCGCTCCCAGCATTAGGCTTTTCTCCAGGGAGTCCTTCCTTCTCATGAGGTGGCCAAAGTATTTGAGTTTCACAGGAGCACTTATGGCCAGGTTAGGAAGCACCCATTTGCTCTTACAAAGTATTTTGTTGGCCAGTCAAGTTATGCCTATTTACATGTGGGGGTCTGCCCCATTGTCAGCTGGGTCTAACCCTTGGCTTTGGTCCAAACTGTGGCAGTGTGATCCTGCTTTGAGACGGGAGTCATCTCCCATGCCGTAGATGATCCTGGGTGAGTTGAGTCCCTCCGATGTATTGGCACTCTCCTCATTATGCCACCCCCAGTGCTCATCCCGGCCAACAAACTGGTCCTGGAACCAGTGGACCATCTTTGGGATAAGCCATGCTGCAGAGTGATGGCGATAGTACCGTCCCTTCCCCTCTTGCTTCTGCTACCTCAGGTGGCTCACTACAAAAGGCTAAGAGGACACAGATCAGGGGTTTTGTTGTTCAAGCCCTGATTACTCTGAGGTTGGAGACCTTGTTGGAAGTTCCCTAGTCGCTAGCAATTGCTGTGTGTCCCAGGAAGCCTCTTGGGCATCTCATTCTCAGAATGGCAAAGCGTTCAATTAATATTTGCTAAAAGAATCAGCCAGGATTTTACTGTCCATCCTAGGAGCTTTACAAATGCAACTTTCAATTTATATTAATTGCTTTTAATTACAATGAGACGTAGGCCCTAGGCGAAACAGGCAAGAGGGAGGCAGAGGGAGAAGTGTAGATTGAGCTCAGGTGGTGTTCTGATGTAGACTGTGATTCCCCCTTCTCCCCTGGACTTCTCTAATTAAAGCAACTTACCTGCATACAAATGATTTCCTTGTTTGGATTGTGGCTTTGAGCAACTTGAGGGAATTTTCCCATTAAGGACAAACTCTTTAAGAATACAAGTTCAGTTCAAAGACCTGCAAAGGCACTTGGTTGCTCATTCATTCTCTCTTCTCAAAATCTGAACTTTTTTTTTTTTGGCATAGAGGCTGCACATTAACATTTTCCACTGTGCCTGTGCACATTCGCGCCAAATAGAGAAATAAAGTCATCACACAAATTAACGCCACCCTGGAATATTTCTACAAACCTTGAAGGCTTGCAATTAACACATGGTTTTGAAGCAAACAGAGGGAAGATTTGTTAATGCTTAACAGAGCTTTATTGGTGTCATTCTTTGCAGATTTGGGATAATTAAGTCTAAGGGGACAATATGATACATTATGCGGCTGCTTGGGTGACAGGGTATATATGCCAGCAATCAATTAGCTTTTGGCATTTTCACCCTCCTTTCATTTTGGAACGAGTTTTCAGATTTTCAGAAGCCCCCCCCATGCCACATAAAGATCCTCTAATGAAATCCCTAGATCCTTTTGTCTCAGTTTTCAGTGTATCCCACTAAAGGCCTAGACGTTATCAAGTTCTCTCTTGCCCCAGAGAGACGGACCAGAACCAATGGGATGAAATTAATTCAAAAGAAATTCCATCTAAACATTCGGAAGAAGTTCCTGACAGTCATAGCGGTTTCTCAGTGGAACAGGCTTCCTCGGGAGGTGGTGGGTTCTCCATCTTTGGAAATTTTTAAACAGAGGCTGGATAGCCATCTGACGGAGAGGCTGTTTCTGTGAAGGCTTAAGGGGGTGGCAGGTTACAGTGGATGAGCGATAGGGATGTGAGTGTCCTGCATAGTGGGTTGGACTAGATGACCCATGAGTTCCCTTCCAACTCTATGATTCTATGATTCTAAGTCTTGATGAGGTTTTTGAATACTTATGAGGAAGATCTCACAGAGTGCTTTGATTTCCAGACTAGCATATCAAGATATTCTGACCTCACCCTTGACCATGGAGAAGATTTCCTGTATTTTACTGTGGCATATGGATAGGGTCCCAATTTGATCCCTGTTGCCTCTACAAAAAAGGATCTTGAACAGTTGCCATAAAGAAAGACCTTGTTTTGCTAGCCATGCTATCAATTTAGTTCCAATCAGAGCCGATGGCACTGATTTATCTGGAACAGACAAGTGATGCGCTGTTTATTTATTCACCTTATTTAGACCATGTCATTCTCCCTTATAGAATCATAGAATCATAGAATCATAGAGTTGGAAGGGGCCATACAGGCCATCTAGTCCAACCCCCTGCTCAACGCAGGATTAGCCCTAAGCATCCTAAAGCATCCAAGAATAGTGTGTATCCAACCTTTGCTTGAAGACTTCCAGTGAGGGGGCGCTCACCACCTCCTTAGGCAGCCTATTCCACTGCTGAACTACTCTGACTGTGAAAAACTTTTTTCTGATATCTAGCCTATATCGTTGTACTTGAAGTTTAAACCCATTACTGCGTGTCCTCTCCTCTGCAGCCAGCAGAAACAGCATCCTGCCCTCCTCCAAGTGACAACCTTTCAAATACTTAAAGAGGGCTATCATGTCCCCTCTCAACCTCCTTTTCTCCAGGCTGAACATTCCCAAGTCCCTCAACCTATCTTCATAGGGCTTGGTCCCTTGGCCCCAGATCATCTTCGTCGCTCTCCTCTGTACCCTTTCAATTTTATCGATGTCCTTCTTGAAGTGAGGCCTCCAGAACTGCACACAGTACTCCAGGTGTGGTCTGACCAGCGCCGTATACAATGGGACTATGACATCTTGTGATTTTGATGTGATGCCTCTGTTGATACAGCCCAAAATGGCATTTGCCTTTTTTACCGCTGCATCACACTGCCTGCTCATGTTTAGTTTACAATCCACAAGTACCCCAAGGTCTCGTTCACACACAGTGCTACCTAGAAACGTATCCCCCATCCAGTAGGCATGCTTTTCATTTTTCTGACCCAGATGCAGAACTTTACACTTATCTTTATTAAATTGCATCTTGTTCTCATTTGCCCATTTTTCCATTGTGTTCAGATCTCGTTGAACTCTGTCTCTATCTTCCGGAGTATTTGCCAGTCCTCCCAATTTGGTGTCATCTGCAAACTTGATGAGTAGTCCCTCCACCCCCTCATCTAGATCATTAATAAATATGTTAAAAAGTACCGGGCCGAGCACTGAACCCTGAGGTACCCCACTACTCACCTCTCTCCAGTCTGATGAAACACCATTGACAACAACTCTTTGAGTGCGGTTCTCTAACCAATTCCCTATCCACCTAACGATCTGAAAATCCAGATTGCAGTCCTTCAACTTATCCATCAGAACATCATGGGGAACCTTGTCAAAAGCTTTACTAAAATCCAAGTAAATGACATCAACCAAATTTCCCCGATCCAGCAAACCTGTTACTTGGTCAAAAAAGGAAACTAGGTTGGTCTGGCAGGACCTGTTGGAGACAAATCCATGCTGACTTCCTTGGATCACCAAATTGTCCTCCAGATGTTTGCAGATCGCTCCCTTTAATATCTGCTCCATTATCTTCCCCACAACAGAGGTCAGACTCACTGGTCTGTAGTTTCCCGGGTCATCCTTCCTCCCTTTTTTGAAGATCGGAATAACGTTTGCTCTTTTCCAGTCCTCCGGGACATCTCCAGTCCTTAAAGAGGTTCCGAAGATGATGGACAAGGGCTGTGCAAGTTCTCTGGAAAGTTCTTTGAGCACTCTCGGGTGCATTTCATCTGGACCAGGGGATTTGAACTCATCCAGTGCAGCTAAATGCCTCTCGACAACCTCTCTATCCATGTTAACCTGCCACCCAGACACTATCCTTTGGCTACAGCCATCTCTAGATGTGCCTAAACACTTTGACCTGTGGGAAAAAACTGCTCCTGCAGTGTTTTCGTATTTCTGGAATAGTCATTGATTGAGCATGCAATAGCTCTTGTTTGAGTAGCGCCCACCCTTCACATGCTCCCTTCCCTTCCAGCATTCTCGTCCATGGTATGACACTCATCATGTCTCTGAGTTTATTAAAGTTTGCCCTACGAAAATCCAACATCCGCGTCTGGCTACAAGCTTCCTTGGCTCTCCATCTCAAAAGGAATTCTATGAGGACATGGTCACTTCCCCCTAGGGTCCCCACCTCCTTCACCTCATCCACCAACTCTTGCCTGTTGCCTTCTTCCATTTTGTCCTCACACAAGTCCTCTGAGATAATTCAGGCTGGGAGAGAGCAAGTGAGACATTATCACTCAAAAAGTTTCCAGGGCAGAGTAGGGATTAGAACCTGGGTCTTTCCAGGATCCTAATCCGATACTCTACCCACTAGACCAGGGGTAATCAACCTGTGGTCCTCCAGATGTTCATGGACTACAACTCCCATGAACCCCTGCCAGCATATGAGGCGGCTTCACACATCCCATGTCTTCTCATTTGGCAGATGGGGAAACAGGGGCTGCAGAATTGTTGGCCCTATGCAAGTCGCAGCACGTCCACTGGCAGGATTTGAACCTCGACTTTCCCATTACAATTATAACTTGTCTGGGCGTCATTAATGCTGCAATTTAGTGGGATGCATTTATTATAAACCCCCTCCCCCTGCTATTTTATAGTTCTGTGGAGTGACAGTGGCCATGTTTTACTCAGAGAAGATCTATCAAAGACATTTGGTAGTGAAGTCAGGGGAGGTGGGGTGAGAGCCCTAAGCAAAATGGCCCAGTGGAAAAATAATGTATAAATCATGTTTGGCTGTTCAATAGGAATAGTTTGAGTGGGGATCCAGGGGACTTTGAACAATGCTGCAGGGTGGCTTTGAAGGAGGCTCCGTGATTGTCCTGAGACACAAGCATGGACTTTCAGTGGCGTCAAGTTTAATAACTAATGGATCCTCCAGGTACAGATGTGCAATACCTCTGACTACTGGACATTGGGGCTGAGCCACACAAGAAGACAACCCCCTTGAGCCCAGCCCCTGAAATCCTGGACTCTTGGCTGGCCACTCATGGAATCAGAATCCACCTTACCCGTCATTTTGACCTTTTATAGCAGGCAGATCTTATGTTTATAGCAAATTTCAGTTGTCCTCCCAGAATGCAACTGGATGGCACAGCATTTGATGGTTTATGCTTGACTAGGCGGGGGAAAGCCCCACTCCCCAATTTAAAAAAAAAATTGGCACAGGGATCTTTTTGATTAAAGTGACACTTAAGTACCCCGCAATCCTGCTCTCTCCTGCCACCGAATGTGCTGTTTTAGAGTTACTTGCGATTTGTCTGGGGATATCTCTGGCACACTGTAGGCAATTGCGGCTCGTTTGTGCTGAATCTCTGGCAGCAAAACACTGAGCTTCGAACTCAGAGAGGATTTTTTAATGGCCTTTTATTGATTGAAAGAAGGGGGGAAAAGTTCATCTGCACTGTGGCTAATTTGGGCCATTTTCTCGAATGTTTGACTGCGGCAGAGCAGTAATCGCAGCTGGGAGCGACAGAATGGCTGATAAGTAGCACCACTATTAAACCGATTAACATATTACGCATGTTTCTGCATTGTGGGAAAGCTGTTTTGTTAATGCCAGTCGGTGTGCCTGTCATACGGGGTAATTGGCCAAAGGGCTGCATCGAATACTTGGGGGAGGGGAAGCCTGGGCTGGATCCCGAGGCTGGTGGAACTCCCGAAACATTTGCTCATTCTTTTTGAAGAAAGCAAACCACAGCACACTGGCTTCCAAAAGTCAATGGACAGACATGTATTTTGGGCAAAGTACACTCCGAGTTCCAAGAGGTAGAGGCTAGAATAGAGACTCTGCATTGTACTTGGTGAGCTCCCCCTCAATGGCAGTCTTCAAGCAAAGGTTGGATACACACTTTTCTTGGATGCTTTAGGATGCTTAGGGCTGATCCTGCATTGAGTAGGGGGTTGGACTAGATGACCTGTATAGCCCCTTCCAACTCTATGATTCTACTTCCAGGGCAATGAAAGAGATGGGGCTGGAGGATCCGTGTAGCTCAGCAGCAAATCCAGCGCTTCATGTGTTTGAAAGCCCAGGATGAATCCCCAGTGTCTCCATTGGAAGGGCTTCAGGCAGAAGAGCTGGCCAAGAGCAGCTTGGTTCCCGAGGCTTGCAGAACTGCTGCTAACCAGCTTCCTCAGCATTGGAAAGAGAAACCATTTGTCTGACTGCAACCACCTCCTTATTCTGGGTTCCTTATTCAAGAAGGGAGAGGGAAGGGGTTTGTTAGTTGAACTTGTCCAACACATCTCAGCCAGCTATGTTGTGGGCCAAACAAAATGTGACTTCTAACTTGTGGCCACCACAGGGACACCACAGTTGCAGATTCCCTGCAGGAGGTCATTCAAGGTTGGCCTGAAGGGACCACATTGAATTGGAGCTGCAGAAAAGCAGAGGGAGGAGACGTTTGAGCCATGAGTTTGATGTCACATTTACCTTGGCCCTATCACACTGGGGTCTTACATAGGGTTGCCAGGACTTCAATGGACTATACTGCTGTGGAGTCTACCCCCCAACATGGCACCCATTGGCCCCTTTCCTGCCACCCATAAAGTGTTTTTGGAAAGGGGGCTTCTGAATTGCCATCAGAGATCTGATTGGCAGCCCAATTTAAAATAATGCTGTTTCAATGCTGTTGGTTTGTTTCTCCTTCCCTTCTATTTCAAAGTGCACATGTTAAATTATGCCACTTCCCTCCTGCACTTGAGCTTCCTGTCAGTGTGGGTCTGCCTCCGGCAATAGCCATTTTGTGGTTGCATCCACCACCCTGCATCAGAATTCCAGAGGTGCCTGCCAGCTTAAAAAGTGTAGGGACCCCTGTCCTGAGGAGAGAGCTAACAACATCTTTGCCATTGAGTGAGGCAGCTGTGATTGTTAGGGATAGGGCCCACTAGCATTGGCAGGCAGGCTGTTTTGAAAATGTCTCATGCAGGATTTGAGTGTGGGTAGCATGGGGCAATTTTCCACTATGTTTGGGCTTTGGAGACGGAAGCAGTGAAAGTTGATTAGCTTGGTGCTATCCAGTGACACACCACCAGAGTCTGCTGGCTGGCCTTGTATGCCGCCTCCCTCCCCTCTGCCTCAAAGAATCATAGAATTGGAAGGCACCTCCAGGTACATCTAGTCTACCCCCATGCACGATGCAGGAACTCACAACTACCTGCCCACTCACAGTGGCCACAGTTTAATTCCCAAATGTTCCCGCTCCCCACCAAAAATCTCCAAAATCCAGCCTGGCCTGGAGGAAACTCACCTACCATCCCAGTAATTCCCTGGATATGCAAGCAAGGGCCACAAGAGACAAACACTGGCACATCCCTTCCTGCCTACCCACTCACAATCAGCTTAAGTTGATAAAATCAGCATTTCTACTCAAGAGTTTTTCAAATCTCTCAAGGAACAGAGGTCTTGGACGATAGTTTGGAGCAAGAATCTTGGGCTGCTTGTGTGGAATGGCGAGAGAGTTTGGAAGTTTGTCCAAGGGTCATTTTTGCCAGTCCTGTTCTCTAAACCTCTTGGCTGCAATGACTTCAGGGCTCTGAGATGAAAGACATTTATAATAGAATGTGCCGACACAGTCATAACTCTGCGGGTTGGATGGCTTCGGCTACAAATAACCTCTATTAGGAAAGTGGCAGGGGGCTTTAGGACTGGCTGAAGGTGGCTCCCCCTCCCACCGTGGGTAATGTGCTTTCGCTTTGTACAGTAAATTTAGGCTGCTTGGTTTTATTGCCCTTGTTGTTTCTTGGTTGAAGAGTGGTGTAGCACAGGTTAATCATGAACCTTTGTCTAAAGCGTACTATAGCGGCCAAGAAAACCTTAATTGACCTTCACGTATTGGGTGGGGGGGAGACCCTAGTGTGCAGGTTCCAAAATTACTTTGTCAACAACTACAGCTTTCATCAAGGACTCTGAATATACCACTAGGAGAGACTGGGGTGGAAGCACTGTCTCCAATCTAATGTCTGTGCATCTCGAGGGAATGCAAAGTGAGGGGTTTGGTGGTTCCAGAGGAAAGTTTGCTTTGGCCTCAGGAGACTGATACATTTCCCCCAGACTTCCCCCCCCCCTGCCCCCATGCACACACTCATATAACTGTTGTCTACATATTGGGGAATGGGACAACCTTGCAAAGGAGAGTCCATGTCTCAGTGGTGCACTAGGTGTAGGTTCTAGATCAGTGGTTCTCAACCTGGGGGTCGGGACCCCTTTGGGGGTCAAACAACCCTTTCACAGAGGTCACTGCAGGGTGAGCAGCTTGGTTGGAGATAGAGCGTTCGTCTGTCTGGAGCAGTGGAAAAGAGCAAAATCGGTATGGTGGGACAAGAGTCAGAACTGAACTGAGAAACCCAGGGGGAAAAAACCAATCAGTTTCGATTTAATTTCTGTGAAAGAACATTTGCATAATTTTTTGGTTGGGGGTCACCATAACATGAGGAACTCTATTAAAGGGTCGCGGCCTTAGGAAGGTTGAGAACCACAGGTCTAAATTGTATCCCTGACATCTCTGTTTGAGTGAAAGGGAAAGGTCGCAGAGCTTTGAAAGTGTCTCTGCCAGAGATATGGCCAAGCCAATGATCTGACTACAGCTTCATGTGATCAGGGTTACAGATTCATTTCAGCACCCCCTCATGGATAGTTCTTGGAGGGGGATCCATGCAGCTTTCAAGTCTAGAGGCATACTTCTTTGTGTGTGCACCTAGGAGGAATTCCAGAAACATACTAGCAGGGACCGCTGTCATAAACACTGTGGGATGCAGGTTAACCGGTGCTGAAGCAATCCTTCGTGCTGCAGTGCATGCCAAAGAGAACACAGTGCGAAGACAGATAAAGTCCCTTTGAGAAATGTTGCAGCTTATCAAAACTTCATTTCCTCTCCTTGCCCGAGGGAGAAAGAAAAAAAGCTTCAAGTTTGCCTTGAAATGTCACTTTAGGTGGAATTTGATGGCAGTTTTAGAGCATGTAGTCTGTGGAGGTTGCCAGCCCAAATATTAAGCTCATTGCTCTCTCTCTATCTCTCTATGTGTGTGTGTGTGTGTTTGTGTAGGAATTCTGAACTCCCAAAGGAACAGTTGCCCAGCTTCAGTCATTAAAACACAGTCTCTGAGGAGAAAGCCCTGGGGAAACAGTCTTTAGCTTTTAAGCACAAGTCATACAATTGTACAGCCAGACAAATCCTGCCTAAATCATCTCTGCCAGTGGCATGGATGGGATTCCTTGTATTCTCCTCCAGTGGTCAGCTTGGCTAAAGATCTACTAAGGTAGCGATCCCCAATCTGTGGGCCGCGGACCACATGTGGTCCTTCGACTAATTGGAGGTGGGCCCCGAAGGACGCCTTCTCCCCCCCCCCCGGCCCTTTAATTCATCCCCCCCCAGCCCTTCACAACACACTTCATTGTTGTGACGTGTCTGTATCTTATTTTGAAGGGATTTTTGATTGAAGGGATTACCATAGCGATCAGAGAGCGCTAGGGCAGTGGTTGAGAGTAGAGGAGTAAACTACCCTCCCCCCACCGGCCCTCAGTAAAAGGCGGTCCCCGGTGAGTGGTCCCTGGCGTTGAGTGGTCCCCGGTGACAAAAAGGTTGGGGACCACTGTACTAAGGGACTTGAAAAGGTAGTCAATGTATGCCTTTGGTCTCATGGATCGAGTCCTCTTGGACTAATCCAGCCATCTGTTCACGTATTCCAGTTACACGGATTATAAATCTCAGTTCAGATGTCACAAATGCATTGAGGCTTGCCTGATGGGCATGAATGTGGTTGTTAGATTAGAGTGCTTCCCATTCTTCCCCTTCCCTTGCCCCCTCGAATAACATGCCTGGTCTGAAGACAGAAAGAAAACTTCAGTCACCCCCAGTTAATCGTAAGGTTTTGAATGCTGGTGTCTTAATAAACTGAAGTAACTTTCATTCCCACTATTGGGATTCAAAATCAGGATTGAACTGTGATGAAGAAGCTTGTTTACCGGGAAAGGAACTAAGCGTTGTCAAGGCCAGTGCGTTCGGGCCTTGAAGAGATGTGTCATTTTGGCACGGGGAGGGCTGGAAGGGGGTCTCAGCCCAGCAGTTGATCCAGTTCATGCTCATCACAAACAAATCTCTGGTTTATGTGACAGTTAAATAGAGCCTGAGGCATGACTATTACAGAACTGAGCCTGAGGGATTCCTCAGTTCACACCCTCCTTCCTCTCTCCACTTCCTTTCTAATAAACTATGAAGTGACACGTGAACCGCTTGCTCTGTCTTTGGCCCCTTCCTGCTAACTGGGATTCCGAACTGCTATTTACAATCTTGAAGGAGGGCAAACCTGTAGATGGGACTGCAAGGGGGGGGGGGACTGCAGCCAAGAAATCAGGAGGAGGCAGGGCAGCCACAAAGGAGCTAGAAGGGTTCTTGAGAGATGTGTCACTGGCAACCAAGACCAAGTTAATTCATGCTTATAATGATAGGATGTTTTGGAGGATGTTAAATCATAGAGTCATCATAAGTTAGAAGTGACTTGACACCACTTCACACACAGAGAGAAACCCACACAGAGGGAGACACAACATAACTGGTCATGTAAGCCAAAATTGAATAAGGATGGATGGGGGGACAAAACATTAATTAATTAATTAATTAATTCAGATTTTTATACTGCCCATTCCATATGGCTCTGGGCGATTTACATAAAACACTCTAGAATATTTACATAGAACATATAACAATATAACAGATAACAATCATGATATAACACGCCAACTAGAACAGCATTTCGACAGAACAATAATTGACAATCCCTGTGTAGGTTCGACCTCTCAGTCTGAGGGGAGGGGGGACCTGTAGATGTTTTGAGTCGGTCGGCCTCAAGCAAATGTCTGGTGGAGGAGCTCTCTTTTGCGGAACTGTAGAAGTATGGGCAGGGCCCTGATGGTCCTGCATATTTCCCAGAGTCATTCCTGTAATAACAAATCTACGTCTGGTCATTATTATTCATTTTTCTTCTCCTCCTAGTAAGGACCCAAAGTGGCTTCTACTGTTCTCTAACCCAACATATCATCCTCACAACAATAATGTGAGGAAATTTAGGCTGAGAGAGTGTGACAGGCCCAAAGTGAGCCCATGAGCTTCCTTGGCAGAGTGGGAGATTCAGACCTGGGTCTCCTAGGCTGATTCTCTAACCACTACACCAGGGGACAGTCAACCTGTGGTCCTCCAGATGTCCATGGACTACAATTCCCATGAGCCCCTCTGAGCAAATGCTGGCAGGGGCTCATGGGAATTGTAGTCCATGGACATCAGGAGGACCACAGGTTGACTACCCCTGCACTATACCACACTGGCTCTTATTGTAGGTGGAACTGTGCCCATATGTCCACCAAGTCATTAATTGGTGGTTTGACTTAATTAAGAAGAAAGTGAAGCAAATACAGAGAGCAACTAATCTGACCATTCCTTAACAAACAGTGTAGCCACTCTGAGAGCATTACATCAGTGTGTAAATGCGGGGTTGGAGGTTTTTACTTTCTCCAGCAATTCCAACTCGACAAACCCAGCAAAGTCACAATTTGGTTTCTCAGTATCTCTGACTCCCCAAAGTTAAAAACAGCAGCAACAACACCATCTTACGAGGTGTGATCATTCTTTTTGATGCCAGCCGTACACTTTGAAGGTTCCATTTCATAATGAGTCCTACTTGGAAGATATAGTTTAAATAAAAATGGAGAGAAACAATCTGGAAGAAGGAAATTATTTGCTGAAAATGGAAGAAGTACAAGAACTCCCATGATAAGAGGTCTGAGGAAAGAAAGCTTGATGTGTGTTAATGACAAACAGGGCAACATTTTAAATACAAGAAGGTCTATCGTGGACAAATGCATCTGTATTGGCAAAATAACTGGTCTATAAACATACAAGAGCTCTGCAAAATCAAGTCCATTATATCAATAGCAGACTGGACATGGTTGCATTCCAAAGGCCTCTTTGGATCAGTGTTCATGATACATTGGCACATCCCATGCCTTCCCTACTTTTGGGTGCACAAAGTACAACAGGACTCATGTCGCTGCTCCCACTCATCCTTATCCATTGTTCCTCTTAATATTTGTGAAACAGCCCTGGGGGTGGAGAGTGTCCTGGCTGTCAGTTGGAATAGGACCAATCAGGGTGCAGCCAGCAAAGCTGGCCAAACCCTTATTAGCCCTGCACCCACAGCTCCTGCCCTCCCTCTCTGGACGCTAGCCACTTTGCTTTCAGACGCTGCAGAAGCTGGCGTGTGAGAGAGAAACACAGAGAGCCCTGCCAAATGGCAAACCAGCCCTGATTACATGCTATGCCTCCTCCTGCGAGGGAGGGAGATAGAGGGTCAGAGAGAGACGCCCAAACGAGCCCTCATTCCCTGCTACAACCAGCCCTGATCTCCTGCTGCGACCGAGAGGAGGGGAAAGAGAGAGAGAGAGAGAGAGAGAGAGAGAGAGAGAGAGAGAGAGAGAGAGAGATCTGTGCCTGCCAGTGTCCCCTGAGTCCTAGCGCCCATTGCATTCCTGGTTGCAATTGGCTTTCTTGCTAGTGTTGGAATAAGATGGTGTGTTGAGTGGATGAACCCACACCTGAGACTGCCTTACGGTGAATCAGACCATTGGTTGACTAAAGTCAGTATTGTTTACTCAGACTGGTAGCAGCTCTCCGTGGTCTCAGGGAGAGAACATTCACCTCACCTGCTTCCAGACCGTTTTAGCTGGAAATGCTGAGGTTTTGCTTGGGACCTTCCATATGCAGAGCAGCGGCTATTCCACTGAGCCATGGTCTTGTGAGGATGGGTAGTTGTTGAGCGTAGGAACCAGGTTTCATGAATCACAGTTGGATGCTACATGATTTAGTTGTCATAAACCTCTACTGTGTTTCTTGTTTAATTGTGTGTGACTGAGGTGTGTGAGTATATTTTAATCGATGTTTTTCACAGATCGATTTTTAATGATTTAAGCCATTCAGGGAAGTTTGTTTCTCTTAAGAGCTGGGATAGAAACACAAGCTGCATTTCCAAGGGAGGGATCAGATGGGGTCCATACAGCTATGACATGTTTTTTCACCCATACAGAAGCAGCTGTGGAATATCCTGCAGCCAATGAAATGGTGCTTAAATTCCCGCCTCCAAGAGAAAACTCGACTTGTCTGCCTTTGCTTTCAGGGGTGAGCTCTATCCTGTCATGGTCTTTTTGGGCTGATGTATCAAAAGCTGTTCTGAGGCCAGTTCCACTCACATTGGATAATGCACTTGCAGTGCACTTTAGAATTAGATCTCCCTTTGGTTTTCCTGTTTCCTGGGCAAGCGGGGTGTGCTCCTCCCCCCCCCCTCCGGGGATTGTCCCCCTCTGGCTGGACTCCTCCCAAGCAGGCTGCCCCAGAGGTCATAGTCCAGGGGGGGGACCATGGTCCAGGGGGGGGGAGTGCGGAATGGATTTTTGTTCTCCTCACAAAAATCTTTTTACAATTATATTAGTGAGATGCTTCCTTTTTTTAAAGAAGTATTTTTTTCTGTTCAGACCCCCCTTTCCATTTAATCTGTTTTATGCAGCTTGCACTGAATGAAGTAAAATGAATATTTTTATCCACGTCCTTCTTGAAGTGAGGCCTCCAGAACTGCACACAGTACTCCAGGTGTGGTCTGACCAGTGCCGTATACAATGGGACTATGACATCCTGTGATTTTGATGTGATGCCCCTGTTGATACAGCCCAAAATGGCATTCGCCTTTTTTACTGCTGCATCACACTGCCTGCTCATGTTTAGCTTATTAGGGTTCTCTGTAAGCACATTCAAGCACCTTCTCTCTCTCTCTCTCTCTCTCTCACACACACACACACACACAAATCTCAGCGACCTGGTTGCTGAGAACCCGGGCTCCAGAGATGGAGACAGCCGAGGAACTGGTGGGACCAGGATGGGGTGCATTTCCTGCCTTAGTGGAATGGGTATAGAAGAGATGGCAGACAGTTCTGTTCCGGAGGGCGTTTGGCGGAGAGCAAACTCTTCTGACAGTTTTAACCACAGCCTTTACAAAAAAGTCCGCCTGCGTTTTTAATGTTAAGCATTTTTAATTCTCTGTGTTTTAATGGTGCAATTTTAATTCTCTTCTGTTTTGTAGTTCTCTTGCGTTTTCAAATGTGGTTGCATTTTAATTTGAGCATATTTGACCCTTCCTAATTGGACTGTTACTGAAGCATTGTGTCCTTGGACCTGGCGTTGCATTGTAAATTGCCTTGAGTCAGAGGAGATAAAGTGGAATATCAATGTTTTCAATACCTTAACAAATAACCTTGTTGAGACCACAGTATGGATGAACCTCACCTCTAAGGGAAGGCCCACTGCTGATAGGCAGACCGAATTCAGTAAAGGTGATATATCTACAGCAGAGAGCTGAGCCTCCCCCTGTAGACAGGGATTCAGTAGTACCCCCAGTCTGGGAACCTAGGCTGCCTCCTTAATCCTCTTCCTGGATCCATTGCCAAGTACTCTGGTCTCATCTGAATCTAGCTCTGAGGATGCTCAGATGCTGGTTTCTGCAGTTGTCTCAGCAGTGACTTGGCATCAAAATGGAAGCCTTTGCTACCCCCTCCCCATTATATCTGCCAGTGATCCAAATTAATCCATTTAGCATGTCTCACTAAATTGAAAGTGGCATTGCTGCTGATTTTCTTCGGCAAAACTTAAAAGGTATTCTCTTTACTCAGCTCTTGCCTCTTAGCAACTGTAACAAAAGCTGCATTAAGCTGTATAAAAATGATATTACAAGATCTATTATAATGTCATTATCATTAGTTCAGAGTCTATGAAAAGCACGCGGAGCAGCTTTTCATGCTGAAGGGGATACGCCTGAGAGTGAGTGATGGGCCTTGATGGTTCCAGGAGGGCAGGGAATTCGGGGTCTACCGAGGCAGGACGGCTTTTTAAAAAACGGTCTGGCTGCAATGCCTGCAAAATGTAGACGGTGGCTGAGATCCAGGTTCTTGATGTGCACAGAGATCCTGATGCTAACTGGGTACGAAAATCAGCTCCCCCCCCCCCCTTAGGAGAAAAGGGAAATGCTGAATTCTCAACCTTGTTCTCCTCTGATAATAGTGCAAGGATTAAAGGGGCATTTGTGTGTGGGGGGGGTACAGGGCTGCTTTCAGGACACAAGGTGTCTTCCCTCCATGAATCAGGGTCATAGCCTCTCTCTTTCCCCCTTTTCCTTCTCTAAGGGTATACAGAGTAGTACCCCTTTCCACTGTGGGGGGCCCCTCTGCCAGTCCGGCTGCTCCTGCCACAATTAAACTTTGCTTGTTGTTAGTTGTGAAGTCGTGTCTGACCCATCGCGACCCCATGGACTATGATCCTCCAGGCCTTCCTGTCCTCTACCATTCCCCGGGGTCCATTTAAGCTCGCCGCTTCAGGTCCCTCCCAGCCTTCTGTGCATGACCAAAGTTGTCTGGCAGGACTGAAGAGAAGTTTGTTCCCAGTCTGCCGTTATTCGTTTCCCTCTTTTCCTCACAAGAATTTAGAAAGGTTCACTGTTTTCTCGGGGTGGAAGGATGCTCAATATCTCCACTTTTCCTGAGCTCCAAATCAGTCTGAAGGCAGCCTTCCCTTCCTTTCTCCTTCCTTTCCTCCTGTCCCTTGTTCCTGTTGCAGGTTCAGCAGCTCTGTTGGTAGAAAGTAGTCAGGTGGCAAGCACAGAACAAAATTCCATCTGCCTCTCTCTCTCTTTGCTCATCCCCACTCAGTATTTGAAACTTATACTGAATCAGATCATTGGCTGATCAAGGTCTGTATTGTCTTCTCTGATTGGCAGCAGCTCTCCAGGGTTTCAGGTTGAGGTCTTCCAAGTCAGGGGTAGTCAACCTGTGGTCCTCCAGATGTCCATGGACTACAATTCCCATGAGCCCCTGCCAGCAAATGCTGGCAGGGGCTCATGGGAATTGTAGTCCATGAACATCTGGAGGACCACAGGTTGACTACCCCTGTTCCAAGTCACCTACTGTCTGTTAACTGGGACCTTCTACATGCAAAGCTGAGTCTCTTCCACTGAGACACAGCCTCTCCCCAGCAGCATATCCAGGGCATCAAAAATAGCCTGGGAAATGCCAGGATGACATCAGAATCAGGCCAGCATACTGGGGGGTATATCTCCCTGGATGCTTCACAGATGCTACCCAAGGGCTGATACACATGTTACAAAGTTCATATGGCAGACTTATGGTTTGTCAACAGGGTGTTCCTGGAATTTCTCAGACATGTGAGGACCCATTTCATACTGAGACTCCAGTACATAACGTGAGGGGGCTTAGACCTTCCCACCTGCACTGTTTCTTCAAGTGGCCCTCAGGAAGCCCCTGTGTGCCCCACTGGGGCAATTTATGTGTAACTTACCAGTGAGCAAAGGGAAAGGAAATTCCTTTACACATTATACTGACTTGGAATGTTAGTCAATGAAGGTTGGTATTGTCTACTCACAATAAGAGTGGCCTTCCAGGATCTCAGGTAGAGATCTTCCTCATTATCTGTTACTGATCCCAGATCTAGAGATTCCAGGGATGGAATCTCGGTCCTTCTCCATGCAAAGTAGATACACAACCAGAACCACAGTGGCCGATTCATGCTGGATGTTCAAGTCGGATGGAGGTGGGCCTTCTCTTGCCCTCTTTGAGGTGGCATCTGCTTCCCACTCTGTTCTTCCCTGTGGCAGCGAAGGAGAGATGCAGGCCCAAGACTTCACCCCAGTCCTCATACTATTCCAATGGTGGAACGCTCCAGTGTGCAATTGCAGTTCTTGAGAAGCACTCGCCAGAGCTTGTGTAGCCTCGCTGTCATACCGAATGAACCGAGTTGCAAATGAGAGCACCCCCAATGCTCTCTTGCGGCCGTGCGTCGCAGAAAGAGGTCAGCCGTGATAAGCAGGCTGTCTTTGGGCCATTAGCCACTATTACTCATCTTCTCATTGAGGAGCCCCCACAAAGCCTCCCAGGGACAACAGAGTGTGAAAATGTTTGTAATTAAACTGGCAAGCAAGTTTTGCTTCCCATATCGAGGCAGCTGGTGCTTGGGAGCCATGCAATTCAGGAGAGGGGGAATCTTGGTAGAGGGGTTTGTCTGGGGTTAAAAAAAATGTTTAGAAAGTGCATTGTGCATTTTAAGTATCACTTAAAAAAAACACAAACCTTTTTCCTTAAATATTTTTAGCTGCTGCAAACAGGCCATTAAAAACAGTCCAAGGAGTCGCCCTTCTGGAGTAGAGCTAGAAATAGATGTTAATGGATGGAGACTGCCAAGCTGATGGTGTCTCATTAGGGTGATAGTTACCACTCAGTTAAACACGCTTTGCCACCAAATCAAACGGCACATTTTCTTTCCCCTTTTTTGCCCAGCATGACAGTGGCATGTGCAATGACAAATGTGTCATCACTTCTGAGATTTCTCTCTGGTGGTGTTGTATTCTTGGCGTGATGGGGGTAGGGGGAATGACCAGGGTGACCGAATGATAGGAAGGAAAAGGGAGAAATGTCCTGAAGCAGGGGCTTCATTGCAGCTAGCAAATAGTCCATCCAAGAAACAGGTAGGCCAAGCTCCAAAGTAGGATTTGGGAGTTGGTGTTGTTGGTTTTCATTGAGAAGAACACCTCTTGGGTGGGACCACAGTTTTCTCCAATGAGATCCTTCTGTCTTTCTGCTAGCATACCTGACTAATACACTTGGGGAATTAGTCATTTTAGTTCATCAGCTCAAGCACAATTGGAGACTCCGACATGTAGAAGAAGAGTTGGATCTTATATGCCGCTTTTCTGTCCCTGAAGGAGTCTCAAAGTGTCTTAAAGTTACCTTCCCTTTCCTCTCCCCACAACAGACACCCTGTGAGGTGGGTGAGGCTGAGAGAGCCCTGATATCACTGCCCGGTCAGAACAGCTTTCTCAGTGCTGTGGCGAGCCCAAGGTCACCCAGCTGGCTGCATGTGGGGGAGTGCAGAATCGAACCCGGCTCGCCAGATTAGAAGTCTGCACTCCTAACCACTACATCAAACTGTACATTTAGATGCATTTGCAGTGGGCCCTGCTTCATTCTTACCAAAGTTAGAAAATGTTCTGCAGATATAGACATCTGGAATTTGATTTTTTTTAAAAAATTGCATCCTGAATTACAATTCAGTCTGATATTCAGGTGAGAATCAGTTACCGATAAAACCTGTCAATCATTCTGAAATACTCTTGTGCTGTCTTATCCCGTTCATCCCGTAGTCCTCTTAATTGTTTTTTTTCTTAATCCCAACTGTAATAATACATCATCATGAGAAACTCCTGGTATATTAGTAAAAATGTATATAGATGTCTGCAGAGCAAAAGGATATAATCTTTCTGGCACAGTATTGTTCTCTGGTGAAGCACTCAGCAGTCTCTGTAGAATTGTCTATAGCATGAATTTGATTTGCTTTTTCCAGCCGTTGTTGGGAATAAGGAGGCTGTTCCCTATCAGAGAAGAAGCCACTTGTGAGTTTCCTGCAGGGGGCTGGTAATTAGTAAAGGTAAAGGTAAAGGTATCCCCTGTGCAAGCACCAAGTCATGTCTGACCCTTGGGGTGACGCCCTCTAGCGTTTTCATGGCAGACTCAATACGGGGTGGCCTTGCCAGTGCCTTCCCCAGTCATTACCGTTTTACCGCCCAGCAAGCTGGGGGATTATTAGAATCTCCCTATTGCGGGCTCCCATCCTATTGGTTTTCTTAAGAAATTCCGAGGCCCAAATCAGACACCGCCCTAAACCTCTAGTGACCTCTGAAGATGGCAGGCACACATCTAGACCTCCAAGCCCTTCCCTTGCGCAACATCTAATAGAATTTGTCCTGACAACAAGAGATTCATTGTTTTCTCCGAAGGATGGTCAGCTGGTACTACGGCAGCAGGGACATGTGCAAAACTGCGCTCTGATGCTGCAAATTGCGTACAACTTAAGTCCCTGTAGGAGGGGGAAAGGTCGACTGAAGTAGCAGATTTGAATCAAAATTACCCATTCGTTGTTTAGATACTTGGTAAGTAAAAGTGCCCACTAAGGCTGCTAGAACCATAAGAACCTATTGATTTAGAAACAGAATGGAGCTTTTGTACAACTTGTGTATGGTACACAGCACACTGTGTCTTTCTCATTTAATTAACTTCACATGGTTGCTAGAACACAGCACATACAGTGACTTTCTTATTTTTAGATAACTTCACACTCTCCATTCAAAATCTACTTCAAGCTGAGTCTCTTTTACAACCTGCAGCCTTGACAAATTTTTGTAGCATTGACAATAGAAAGCGCTTTTCCTTTCCAGAGGCCCGTTCAGCTTCAGGGTGTAGCTGCATGATAGGTCTGTTCCATGTTGGATTATGGTTGTGCAACCAGAACTCTTTCTATTGGTGTCTGGGAATAGCAAGGGAGAGTCGTTTCCTCCCTTTTTTTCTGTCTCCAGGGATGATTCTGCACACAAAGGATAATGCACTTTCAATGCAGTTTAGAAGTAGATTTTCTTGTTCGCACAGGAAAATCCAGCTGCCAAAGCACATTGAAAGTGCATTATCCTATGTGTGCGGAATGGGCACAGGTGTCCTTCCTAGGACGTGTGGAGCCAAAGAAAAGGGGCAGAAGCTCCATCCCTAATGCCTTTTCTTCTATCAAAAGTGGGAGGAAAACTTTCTCCCCCCCCCTTGCAACACTCCCACACAGCACTGAGCAAATGTGCACTTCTTAAGGTAAGTTCCTCCAATGTATGCCTGACTGCATGTCCATTCATACACCCAAGACCCAAAATGTGTCAGATGTTTGTATAATTTTAGTCTCCCCCCCCCCAATACCCCACTTTGTCCCTGCGAATGCCCAGTCCCATCCCATAAAAGTGAATAAACTCCAGGAACAAGAGCTGGTAATAAATTCTTGTATGTTGCTGGTAACAGTCACTTGGCAAACTCTTGCTCTAGTGGGATAGAAGTGTAAATCTTTTGTGTACTTTGACTTGTAGACAGAGCCAGAAACTTCTCTGATTAGCTCAAGTAGTTGCTAGTCTTGAAATCAGAGTAAAGTTTCCCTCGGATGGTTCAGTGGATGATAGTTCAGATGATTTAGTAGTCCCCACCCCTAGCATCAAGCTACACAATAAGTATGAAACATACTATTTATTGAAATGGGTACAAGTTGTGTGTCCCATGCAGTTAAGTATTGTACCAAAGTATTAAACCATAATCGTAACCTGTGAAACACACTATAGGGTATACCCACCACTAGCAGTTAATGGGGGAAATCAACCTGTAACAAACAACCTTTTAAAGACAAAGGCTTTTCAGTGCCCTGAAAACTATACTCTTAACTTCTTTCCAGAGACTTTTGCAGGACTGATGCCATGGCTGAAAAACACTGCCTGTCTAATAAAAAGATGGGTGGCACAGTCAGAAGAGAGTTATGAGAAGCTATGAGGCAATGCACAGAATCATTCAGGAAGAAATGCTTTGGGTCTTTGGGAAAGTGGGGCTTTACACCAGCACCTTGCATGAGACCCAGAAGGATATGGGGAACCAGTGAGATCATCTTTAAGCACCAGCAGTATGCCTGCACCTCTGAGAAATAGTCAACAGACAAGCTATTTTATTCCATGTCAGGTGATGTTTCTGAGTTGTCTTCGAAGGTAGCTCCATGTAGCATACTTTGTAATAGTCTGTTCTTGATGTTACAGAAGCATAGATCAGCTTAGCTGGATCAGCAGAGTCCTGGGGCTGGGAGGAAGGAGAGAGTTGATGAATAAGGTGCACCTGGGAAAAATATTCTTCATAACCAGATTAATATAATGATGAATTGTCACATCCTGACTGGTAGATGGTGTTCTGCAAATTGAGATCTAACAAAGGTCTTGGGAGTTGGAGATGCATCTTTGCAGGATTCTTGCTACTCCAATCAAAATTGTCTTCTGGAGCTGAGCTGCCCAGAATATCCAGGTGTTTCTTGAGACTTCTAGGTACTGTTCCAAAGGTTCCAATTTCAACTGGCATCATAGTAACCTTCTTCTCCTAGAATTGCTCTAACTCTCTTTGTAGGTCTTGGTATTTTATGGTCTTTTCCTGTTCTTTCTTTTCTATTTTGCTATCTCCTGGGATTACACTGTCAGTGATCCAAACCCTATTGCCTGGTTTATGTTACCATAAATTTCTGGCTGACAATAAACCATACTTCTTGCAGAGTTTCCGTTGCAACATACTTTTAACTCTTAATCATGGCATTCTTTATAGTCAGTTTAAGCAGTTTACTGCAGGCACTGACCACGTGACCAACTGGTTCATCCTTTGTCTTGCAAAGTCACATTTGCTGATCTTCAGAATCTTGGCTTTCATACTTTTGTGGACTTGCTCTTGTACCGCTAGAATGGGTTTTTTCCATTACTTTCTTCACATGCACATCCTGGAGCCCAGTTATTTTCATGATCAACTTTATTCTCTCTGTCTTTCAAGTATTGCTAATGCAAGTGTTTCTGAGCTTCATCCCCCATTAGCAGCAGGAAGAAAAGTTGGCCGGGGGCACAGTGTGACTTCTGTGATGTCCCATTTGGGTGAGCACTTGGAAGTGACATCATGGAATCCACAATGCTCTAGGAATTCCCCTAATCTCTATAGTAGAGACCATAGAGACAAGGAGCATATTGAATCCTGTGGCATCACTTCCAGTTATTCATCTTGATGTAATGTTATGGCCTCAGGTATGCTGGCCACTTCCCCCCCCCCCCTGGTTCTGTCCCTGGAATTGGGGATTAACAGCAGAGGGCTGACAACCCTAGTCTGAAAGTGTGTGCCCAGCCCCCTCCTTCAAAAGACGACTGGAACCAATTTAATACAGTACTTTTAAAAAATCCACTTTAGTTTCAAGGCATTTCAGCAGCATCAAATGGTCTTCTGTGTCAAAAGCAGCAAAATGATCCGGTGGAATAGGAAGAGATAAATTTATTTTATGTGACAGCACATGGAGATCATCTACTGCCTGTCTAAAAGCAACTAATGCCATCTGTATTGTGCTATATGATGACAGGGAAAGATGTTTTCCCTGCAGGTCTCTTTACAAAGAAAATCAGTCTTTCATAAATTCCGAAGAGGATCAGAGGTTCCCTTTTGAGACACCGTGGCTGCATTTGGACATCACAATCCCATGTCTGTTCATAATGGGTGCAAAATTTGCCATGTTGGCCCCATGCTGTTTTTGCTTGTGGAGAACTCTTTGGTGCTGATATCTTAGAATAATAGAATCATGGAATTGGAAGGGATCTCCAGGATCATGTAGTCCAACTCTCTGCACAATGCAGAAAACTCACAACTACCTGCTTCTTTTTCAAGGAAGCACATTTGTGTTTGTCCACATCCTGCCCCCACCCCCCCACAGCAGGTTCCTGTCATCCTACATCCTGTCAGGTTCTTGTCATCCTACAAGCTACATAAAAGAGAGCATTTTACTAAATCTTCCCATCCCATCATATAGTGCTAGAACAGCCGAAGATACACCTGGTAAAAAGTTTACTCCAAGGGGGCCAAACTGGCTCTCCAGATGTCCATGGACCATAATTACCATGAGCCCCTACCAGTAGTCCATGGACATCTGGAGAGCCACAGTTTGGCCACCTCTGGCTTACCCCATGCAATCCTTAGATGAGTGTTTACAGGCCTCACCTGGATGGCCCAGGCTCCCTGATCTCATCAGATCATGGAAGCTAAGTAGGGTCAACCCTGATTGGTACTTGGGTGGGAGGCCATCAAGGATGGGTGGGAGGCCATCAAGGATGGCCATCAAGGATTTGAGGGTTGCTAGACAGAGGCAGGCAAAGCAAAAACCACCTGTTGGTTTCTTGAAAACCCTACGGCAGTGGTCCCCAACCTGTGGGCCGCGGACCGGTGCCAGGGCGCAAAGGCCATGGCGCTGGGCCGCGGCTCCCTCTCCCCGCCCCCCCCCCGCAGTAAAAAAACTTCCCAGGCCGCAAGTTTGCGACCCGGAAAGCTTCTTACTGTGGGAGGGCGGGGAGAGGGAATCAGGGCCGCGCCACGCACAGCGCATGCGTAGCCGAAATTGCGCATATGCTGCACTTTTGCGCATGTGTGCATGCGCACAAGTGCCGCGCATGCGCAATTTCGGCCACGCCGCGCATGCACGATGCGCAGCGGGGCAGTTGCCTTGCCGGTCCCCAGCCTCAGAAAGGTTGGGGACCACTGCCCTACGGGGTCTCTGTAAGTCAGCTGTGACTTGATGACACTTTCCGGTCTTAGAAACTTTGTTAGCACCTTAGTGATTGTAGAAATGATGTGGGTAAACTCATGGCTTTAATTACCTTTTGGCAAACATCTACCTCTGAGAAGGGGCTGTTTTCATGTAAGAATGAAGGCACTATCCTGGGAGCTTGGCATGCCTACGGATCTTATCCTATATAGCTGCTCCAGAACATTTTGGATACTAAGCAAAGGAAAACCCATTTCTCCCCTCGTCAGATGTTACTTCTGTCCCACCCGCCCCCCAATTCCAAATAAAACCAGACAGTTGTTCTAGGCACAAATCTGCTTTACTCAAACATTAACAGCAGTGCAGGCTGTACCAGCCGAGGAACTGTCTTTGGGAGGCCTCATGATGTCAGCAGCAAACCATACATTCCAGCTCATCCAGTAGTCTCCTGCAGCGACTTTTGTTTAATTTCCTCTTCTTTCTTCTCTTCTTTTTCCTGGGGCATCTTATTCTCTTTACCTTACGGCGCCCCTTACGTAATTGTGCCGCTTTCCTGATGTACCTTTCCCTTTCGGTGCAGGGCTGCTGGTGCCATGCCGCCCCTAGCTTTTTGGCCATCTGGACTACGGTCCAGTTGGGGTTCTCACACCTGAGCCGAGGGCGATGGTCTTCCATGAAGAGGAAGAAAGCAGGCAGGGGCTTCCGTTTCTTGGGGCGGCATGATCTCCTTCTCCTGGATTGTCTTTGTCTTTTCCTCTTTGGTTGTTTTCTCCTTTTTTTCCTGCAGCGAGATCTTGACACTCTCTGGAGGCGAGTAGAGGTCCTCCTCCTACTTGAACATAAGTTGATACACCCCCTGGCCATTTCTTCATGTTTTCTGTTTCTCTTTTGGGGCTAGGTTCCTCCACTGGCCCAAGGACTTTTCCAACAGCCCAGCGCAGCTTAACCCTTTGTGCTTGCTCTTTGAAGATTTTTACAAAGGTGGTGTAAGGACAGTTGTCTTTGCTTAATTCTTGGCATTGTACACCAGACCATGTCCAAAGGGGGTGTTAATGCATGAGGATGGTCATGTTGGGATGGGTGTGCCTGTTTGAACAGCCCTCTGTCAGTTGAAAAGTGGACTGCCAAGTCAAGCCAACGGGAGAGTTTTATTGCTTATGTTGCATTATTCCATAAGCAAGAGTGATTATGTCTTCAGCTTCCAAGTTAACCAATGGGAACAAGGATTAGTTTCTTAATTTGCATACTTCAAGCTTATTGGCTAGCAAGGTATCCTAATTGCCAACAGGAATGTGTCAACTTATGAGTAAGGCAAAACACACAGGCCAGGGATCTCTAAGCTTGATAAAATGGAGGAGTTTTGAGAAAAGGTAGCGGGTATGTATCAACAAGTGACCACCATGGCAGATGGGACCAATTGTGATGCATTGGGAAGTTCTACAAGATGGTGGTGAGAGCCTCTTGTGGCGCAGAGTGGTAAGGCAGCAGAAATGCAGTCTGAAGCTTTGCCCATGAGGCTGGGAGTTCAATCCCAGCAGCCGGCTCAAGGTTGACTCAGCCTTCCTTCCTTCCGAGGTCGGTAAAATGAGTACCCAGCTTGCTGGGGGGTAAACTGTAATGACTGGGGAAGGCACTGGCACACCACCCCGTATTGAGTCTGCCATGAAAACGCTAGAGGGCGTCACCCCAAGGGTCAGACATGACCTGGTGTTTGTACAGGGGATACCTTTACCTTTACCTTTTACAAGATGGTGGTAGTGTCCATGACAAACATCCTCCAAAGATGGAGGCAGCTGTTTCTAAATGTACACTCCCTGTAGTCAAAGGTGATAAATACTTCCTGCGTTTTTCTGAAACCTGTCCTGCACCAATGATTTAGAAGAAAGCCAGGATTAGCTTTAGGGGAAGAAATAAGTGCCCACAAGAAAACACATATTTGACAGTCAACTAATAAAGGCTACATCTTCTTGCTCAGTGTAGTTACATGGTCCTCCCTAATTTCCCATTAAGGGAAGCAACTCTTCTCTGCCCTCCTTTCTCCCTGCAGACCTTTTGCACTCACTGTGTTTCTATGCCTAGGATGCGCCAGGTTCCAGGGATTGGTGATATAAAAAATCTTAGAAATAAAAGAAAAATTGTATGTATGTATGTGTGTGTGTGTGTGTGTGCGCGCGCGCGCGCGTGCCACCTTTCTCCCCTTATAAGCTAACCATTTAAAACATGCTTAATCAAACCACATTTTTAACTATTAAAATCAATCCTTTCCAAATGTACATCATTAAGACAACTAAAACAGTTAAAATATGCACAAAACATTAAAAGAGGCATTAAAGCATCGGTTTGAGAGTGGGATCACTGAGGAAATGCCAAACAAAAACAAAAAAAAAGTATTCACCTGCCTGCAGCAGATGGCAACAGTAGGGGGAAAAGAAATCTCCTTGGAAAGAGAGTTCCAGAATTATGGTGTCCTAGCTGAGAGGGCATGTTTTCAGGTTGCTGCTGTCTCCCTCTCTTGGTAAGGTCTGTCAGGGCACTGGGCCATTCATAGTTTTCCTTGGGCAGGGGGACTAAATCAGGGTTGGGAACCAGCCCCAGACGCATAGACACCACCCAGCCTCCTTGAAGGGAGGGCAAAGTATAAATAGGTCCAGCAGTGGCCACTAGCCATGGTAACTAAAGGGAATGTTGATATACAGAGGCAGGAATCCTGAATGCCAGTGCCAGGAGAAAGCCCTTGATCTCTGTGCCTTGTTGTTGATCCTCCATCGATAACTAGCTGTCCAATGAGTGAGATAGGATGCTGGGCTAAATGTTTCACTGTTCTGATACAGCAGGTCTGTTCTTGTGTTCTTGTGCAGACCGGACCATCTCTTGGAAATTTTTAAGCAGAGGCTAGATAGCCATCTGACAGAGAGGCTGATTCTGTGAAGGCAAAGGGGTGGCAGGTTACAGTAGATGAGCGATTGGGATGTGAGTGTCCTGCATAGTGCAGGGGGCTGGACTAGATGACCCCTGAGGTACCTTCCAACTCTATGATTCTATTATTCTGTGATTCTTGTTATGGCCACATATGACCACTTTGCTCAAAGCAGCCGTGGCTTTTGGTTGTCATCACCTACACACCCCATAAGAATCCAGTCTGCCTCCTTTGGTTTGTGGGCTTTTTCCGTGGCTAGAGTAGCCTCCTGGAGGAAATGAGAACATCTCTGTGTTTCTTGCAGTTGTGAAGGACTTGTAAAACAGAACTCCTTAAGAAGAAAAAGCCTTTGGCCCAAGATAATT